>NC_083328.1:2230200-3430200 GCF_963455315.2 Globicephala melas
AGGTCAAATATAAGAGCTGCTTCGAGAAGGAAAAGAATGATTACGCTCACAAGGTGATTTCACTGGGGCCTCACTGCCTGCTATGGGTAGCTTCTGCTGTATTTCAGAGCCCAGCAAACAGAACTGGGGAGGGTAAACGATCTTCAGAGGCCGTTCAGCTCCTATCGGCAGACTTGTATGTGTTCTCCACTCATCATCTCACCCTAGTTTCGGACTAAGTGGGTACAGCTTTCTGAATAATGAAGGCAAAACTAGGTATTGCTAATGAATTTTATGTCACATAGGATCATGGCCAGGTTTCCCTTAATGCCACGTGTAGGCTGCCCAATACCCTGATGCTAAAAATGTACTTTAGGGAGGAGGGAAGGGAGACAGAAGAGGAGGGGAGGATAGAGCACTGGAGGGGGGAGGGGCAGCCAGCTGTGAGGCTGACCTGCATTGATGAGCATGAGTGCGGCTCTTTGAGGAAATGCTTTCAGATTTTCACCGAGTATTATGTTAACTGTGGGTTTGTCATATATGGCTTTTATTACGTTGAGGTATGTTTCCTTTTATGTCCACCTTCTGGGGAGTTTTTAATCATAAATGGAGGTTGAATTTTATCAAAAGCTTTTTCTGTATCTATTGAGATGATCCTATGGCTTTTCTCCTTCAGTTTGTTAATGAGGTGTATCACATTGATTGATGTGCAAATATTGAAAAATCCTCACATCCCTGGGATAAATGCCACTTGATCGTGGTGTCTGATCCTTTTAACGTATTGGATTTGTTTGCTGGTATTTTGTTGAGGGTTTTTGCCTCTATGTTCATCGGCGAGATTGACCTGTAGCTCCCAGCAAACAGGTCCGGGACCGGACGGCGTCACAGGTGAATTCTACTACACATCGAGAGAAGAGCTAACGCCCATCCTTCTGAAACTATTCCCGAAAATTGCAGAGGAAGGAACACTTCCGAACTCATTCTCTGAGGCCAGCATCACCCTGATACCAAGACCAGACAAAGATATCACAAAAACGGAAAATTACAGTGCAGCGCTTTGAAACAAACGTCTCCTCGACTCCGTTCAGGATGCCTTCCTCGTACGTGCTGGTAACTACTCCCCAGCTCAATGCTGCCCTTGAGTTCTATTCCAGTTAAATACCCGACACCCACCCAGCTGCAAGTGAAACCAGGGAGCTCCCTGCTGGCCTCCCTCTGCCCACTGCCCACCCAAGATGCGTGCATATCCGTCAGTTGCCGAGTCCTCGTGCTGCATCCGAAACATCTCCAGACGTTGTCCGCTTCCCCTTGCCCCCGCCTGCCACGACTCCAGACTGCACCCACCAACTTGATGCCCCGCAATCCACCCTGGACAGCAGATCAGGTTCACCCGAAACTGGCACCAGCTCTGCTGAATCCTCTTCAGCAGCTCCCTTTGCCCAGCGGGCATGCAGCCGCAGAGGCCCGGCTGGCACAGCGACCCTGGCCGTGGATGAGGCCGCATCTCGGCGATTTCCCCCGTGCCCACTCCCTCCCCTCCCCTCTTCTCCCCTCCGCAGTGTGAGCCCCCTCCTCAGTAAATCTGCATGCAGCCGGGTCTATCAGGGAATCCTACCTGGCCAGAGGCTGAGGTCACGGGCACAGCTGGGTGCTGGGAGAGGGCAGCAGGTGTGAACCAGAAGCGAGGCTTGGTCCAGTCACTCCGGGACGCCAGTGCGCACGGTTCTCTGCCCTCCCGCCCAGGCCGCAAGCCTTCCTGGGAGGCTGTAGGCGGAGCAACTGGAGGGAAATTAGAATGTGCACCTGTCTTCCTGCCCTCATGCGGCTCTGCCCACAGGACTCCCCCTCCTCGCCTTTGCTCGTTCACCTCCAGGTGTATTCACTTATCTTGTATTTTCTTTTTTTAAAAATTTTATTTATTATTTTTGGCTGTGTTGGGTCTTCGTTTCTGTGCGAGGGCTTTCTCTAGTTGCGGCGAGCGGGGGCCACCCTTCATCGCGATGCGCGGGCCTCTCACTGTTGTGGTCTCTCCCGTTGCGGAGCACAGGCTCCGGACGCTCAGGCTCAGTAGCTGTGGCTCACGGGCCTAGTTGCTCCGCGGCATGTGGGATCCTCCCAGACCAGGGCTCGAACCCGTGTCCCCTGCATCGGCAGGCAGATTCTCAACCACTGTGCCACCAGGGAAGTCCCTAATCTTGTATTTTCTGTGTTCGGATGCTTTCACATCCGGTGCCTGGCTGACCCAGCTGGGACTGCCCCTCCCAGGGCAGCCGGGTCCTAGAGATAATAAATAACTCACCAGTGAGCACACCCTTCCAATGCAAACGATCCAACCCAGAGCCCAGCTCCCGCCGTCTGCTCCATGGGGCTCCCTCACTCCGGGCCACTGTCCCCCTGCCCTCATCACCCAGGGCAGGTACCAGACAGCCAGGGACGGGCCCTGTGCCCCAGAGCCCGCTGGAATGATCCAGACCAGCCGATCTTAAGCCTGCCCGCCCTGCTCATCCTTAAGGGGCGAGCAGGTGTCTGACTGTGCCCGTTAGACCAGCAAGCCAATGACCCACATGGGGCAGCTGTCCCACAGAGGGACGTGGCCTCAGGAGACACAGTTCCCGAAGGGCTCACAGCTAAAGGCTATCTGCCTGCAGCACTGCCGGCAGCTGGAGAGACAAGTTCCTCCCTGAAGGGGCGTCTGGGTGACCCATGGCACTCGTCACGGCCCCATTCCCCCTCCCCTCAGATGACTCTTCCATCAGTAACCCTCCATTATTAAAACGTCCCCTTGTTCATTTTATTTTGCTAAATCTTATCTGCATTCACTGCGTACCTTTAACGTTAGTTTGCCGTTTGCTGATATCACAGGGTACGTTAATTGCAATCAAGGAGAGCAGTGCGGTTGAGTGTGCACACACGGCCCCTCGAGCGAGTGCACAGAGTTCAATAATTAGGCTACTGATGGGGTTTTTTCCGTGTTCACCTTTTATTTATTTTTTTAACATCTTTATTGGAGTATAATTGCTTTACAATGGTGTGTTAGTTTCTGCTGTATAACAAAGTGAATCAGCTGTATGTATACATATATCCCCATATCCCCTCCCTCTTGCGTCTCCCACCCTCCCTCCCTCCCTATCCCACCCCTCTAGGTGGTCACAAAGCACCGAGCTGATCTCCCTGTGCTATGCGGCTGCTTCCCACTAGCTATCTATTTTACGTTTGGTAGTGTATATATGTCCATGCCTCTCTCTCACTTCGTCCCAGCTTACCCTTCCCCCTTCCCGTGTCCTCAAGTCCATTCTCTACATCTGTGTCTTTATTCCTGTCCTGCCCCTAGGTTCATCAGAACCATTTTTTAGATTCCATATATATGTGTTAGCATACGGTATTCGTTTTTCTCTTTCTGGCTTACTTCACTCTGTACGACAAACTCTAGGTCCATCCACCTCACTACAAATAACTCAATTTCGTTTCTTTTTATGGCTGAGTAATATTCCATCGTGTATATGTGCCACATCTTCCTTATACTGATGGCTTAAATGCCTGATATTATAAATACTCAGTGGATTATTTCATGATTATTGGAGAGAGTTTTAGTAATTTGGGGGACCTTGGGCTTTTCGAATGCGCTGGGAATGCATTATGATATTACACCACTTAAAATAATGGAATATAGTTTCCTATTAGCTAAAATGTTGCTCTCTGACCCATTTTAAGGAGCAGCTTAGGTTGGTTTCTCACTCAGCAATCCAGCACGTAGAGCTGTAATTTGTTCTTTAAACTGTTGCGTGATATTCTGTAATATGGATTATAAAATTTATCCAGCTCCTCTCTATCGATGAAAATTTAGTTTGTTTCCATTCCCCCCCCCCCATTAAAGACAATCCTTTAACATCCTTGAACTGTTTCCCTTTTTTCTCCATTACAATGTTGTTGGAATCCTTCGTTTTCCCTGCCTTGAACGATGCTGCCACAAACAGCCTTGGACACAACTTTCACGCACTGCTGATCTGACTTGTGTAGGACAGATTCCCCAAAGTGAGGTTGCTTGTTCAAAGGACAAGCATTTTAAACTTTAATAGCTACTGTGAGGTTAATTCCTGTAAAGGCTGCAGCAATTGAACTGTTTCACGTGGTATGTAGACACCTGCTTTCCCACAGTCCGCCAGCATTGGAGGTGATTGCCCTCTTAATCATCTGTTAATCTAATTGATGAAGAACGGTATCTCATGATCAGTTTAATTTGCCTTTCTGTGGCGGCTTGTGAGTCTGGACAGCTTCTCCTGAGCTCGACCGGCAATTTTGATTTCCTCCTCTGTGAATTGTCTGTTTCCGCGTTTTTGGACTACTTTTCCCTAAAGTCTCGGTTTCCTCATCCATAAAATGGGGGAATGATAGTACCTACCTCTCGGGAGTCGTGGAGATTTACTGAGTCAACACACATGCGCAGCTTGGTGAGGCACATTGCAACAGAGGAAGTGCTCTTATTATCACTGCGTGGTGGCCACCAAGCCTGGGTGGCTGTTTTTGTCGCTGTTCTGCTCTCCACCTGGTGGGTGGATGAAAGTACATTAGGATTAGGTTAGGATGAAAGTACAGGTTAGGATGAAAGTACATTCGTGGACCGGTGGAAGGCAGGAGCCCGCAGCACTGGGTAGAATAGGAGCCCAGGCTGGAGAATTGAAATGGGGAGCAGCATTGGTGGGAAGTTTTGGGGTCCAGAAAAATGGGGCTGATCCTGAGCAGTAGCCACGGGAAAGAGTGTGCATGGAACATCCACCACGGTCCGAGGACTTTGCCTCAACAGCACCCCAGTGAGATGGGACCAACCGTTTATCCCCATCCTGAGGCTCAGAGGCGCTAAGTGATTTGCCCAAGGTCACACAGCATATGAACAGCAGGGCAGCAACCTAAACTCAAGATTGTCTGGCCCCTGACCCCTGAACTCTCCGTTGTCCCAGCTTCAGAGATTGAACTGACTGGTTTCCAAGCAACCCTGCTCTTAGGAGGGACGCCGACCACCTGGGTCTGGCCATAACACCCCTATGGTTGCCTTTTCTTGCTTTCTTGGCTAGAATTTTAGGAAGAAAATGGAAAGCTCCCCAAATCGTTGTGCAGCTTCTGCATTTCTATATCAAGCGGGCGATGCATTTGTTACCACACTAATTGGAGCAGAAATTAACCGAAATGCTGAGTTTTAGTAGAGAGTGATTCTGCTGCAGGTGTCAGTGATTAGCGAAGAATGCGTCATTTGATGTTTGTAGACACAGCCTTCTCAACTTTCTGTTCAAAAATAAACTTCGTGGGCATATTGCTCTGAACGGTTCCTGCTAATGCGTGTGTCTATCTGATGCTGTAATTCAGTATAAATATTTTAAATAAATCAATAATGTTGTCCCCCAGTGGCAGTACACAAATGAAATTTTCAGAAATGAAGGGAGAACGAAATATTTCTTCAGTGAGAAAGACAACACCTGCAAAATAGCAGTATAGAAATTACCGTTTTCTTACTCTTTCTTATTCTCTCTCTCTCTCTCTTTTGGTTTCTTGGGGGTATAAATAATTCATCTCCAATATCCTGTCCTGAGCAGGGGCTGAGCAAATAAAATAAAGAGAATGCCAGTGGGGGTCTGCGGACTTTGGAAATGGCAGAAGAAATTCCACTTAGACTAGACATTCACTGGTAAGTCCAGGTTGTCACTGATTGGCACAGCCCGAGTTCTGAGATGGGAGGAGAAGAAAAGGAAACTTACATAGACATTGAGGTGCCTCTGCCCCTTTATCAAACCGAGCTAGTTGGCCAGCTCCGAGATTTGAGAGCATCTGTGTTTTCAGCAGGTGGAAACGGAGCCTGGAAAGGATTTTCCCTCGTGAGCAGTAGTCCTGTGCCTTTGCTGGGGTGATGTGTGTGCATGTGTATGTGCAGGTGTGGTGCGTGCATTGGCAGGCTTAGAACCAGTGTCTGCATCAAACATAACCCAACAAGGCACACCCCTCACCACGGGCATCTGGGTCCAGGTTTCTCACTCTTGACCACGAATGGTGCCTGCCCCTTCCTACCACCTGGCTGGGTTCTAGAACATTCTTTGCTTACAGCTGCTCTGTGAACCATGCATCTGCACATGGGCAGACCGTGGATGGACCAGGTGGGATGCTACAGCCTGCGGCAAGATGAGGGGATCCCATCCTTCCCCAACCCTGTCAACCCTGATGGCTCTTGCGCTAGAAGGTGCCAAAACTGTAGGGGGAGTTGGTCCAGCGGATCCCCTTCAACAATTCAGCATCGTTAAGGATAACTAGCGCAATGGAGCAAAACACATGGAATGTGTTTAAACCCATGATTCCTGAAGAAACAATATCCCCCACTGACCACCTTTGGAGGATGCTAGTGTACCAACTCATTATTTTTAAAGTTGACCCATGAAGCAGGAAAAACACCAAGAATTTATCCTGCCTTTCCTTAACAACTATGCCTCAGGCCAGGTGGCCAAATGGTGGATGAGAGGAGGGTCCTCACTACAGAAGTATTCCAGCAAATTAATGAAGAGGAAGGTAGAATTCAGATATGACCGTTCTGCAGCCTCGAATGAATGAATGGATCTAAGCAATGACCGTTAAAGTCCATGAACACTGCCCCACGCCCCCAAAAGAGACACAAACCGAGGATTCTGTGCCCCAGTTGAAGAGCACGGTACTACATAATGAAATATTCTTGCCCCAAACCCAAACCCGAATCTCATTAACCCTCTAGATCCAGCTACCAATATACATAAAAAACAGAGGACAGAGGGACTCCTTAAATGACACCATGGAGATGCAGTCATCAAAATCTAGACTATGGCAAAGTCTATAGGACAGATGACTCATCTGCATTAAATAACTTAAATAATTATTTAACTAAATAATTGCATGGAAAAGGAGAGGCATATATTGGAAGAGACATAGGACAAAGGTCAACCAATCACAATGGATGGACCTTAGTTAGATACTAATTTGCATTTAAAAACAACAAAAGAAAAAGTATCTCAGACAATTAGAGGACTTTGATTATTGGCGGGATTTTTGAGGATATTAAGGAATTATTGTGAGTATTTTTAGCTGTGATAATAGTATTGTGTTTACAGTTTTTTTAAGATGCACACTGAAATATTTACCGATTAAATGACAGAATGCCTGGGACCGGCCTCAAGAGAATCCAGGGCCCCCCAGGAATGTGTTGAAGAGTGGGTGAAACGGGATCGGCCGTGAGCTGGAAATTGTTGAAACTGGGTGAGGGGATCACAGGACTTCAGCGAGTGTTCTCTGTACCTTTGTAGATGTTTCACATTTTCCATAATGAAAAGTCTGTCTCTTTGGAAGGTAGTCACTGCTATCACCCAGGACTCCCCCAGGAGGCAGTTGAGCACAGTGGTCGGAACATAGGTCTCGGCTTCAGAAAGACTGAAGTGTACCCATCTATAAAATGGGTTGGTAACAGACCCTCTCTCACATAACTGTCAGGAAGATTCTGCAAGATAATGTCGGTCTGTGCTTGGCATAGGGAATCAATACATGAGTGCTATATGATCTCTGGATTATTTCACTCCAAAGAGTCCTGTGAAGTTGATCTATTAGGACAGATGTGATGTCTTCCAGCAGCTAGAACGGGCGAGGGGGTGGGTGGAGACAGAGCAGGAAGAAATCTGCTAAGACAGAACAGAAGGAAGAAAAAACCATCCTGTGAGTAAAAGAACTATACTTCTTTTCTGGAAACACACACAGGCAGGTGTGTTCAATGGATCCCACTAACCGGGAGAAGAGAGAGGAGGGATTTCTGCGGTCTGAGATCATTCTGGGTCTCTGGATGTGTGCTCAGCCGTACTGAGCAGCCCTGAGTGGAACTAGAGATTCCGTGTCTTCTAAAGCAGGGACAGGCCAAGTTTTCTGGTAAAGGACCAGATATTTAAGGATTCGTGACAACTACTCGGTGCTATGCTTGGGGCAGGAGAGCAGCCCTAGGCCATGAATAAAGGAACGGGTGTGGCCGTGTTCTGATCAAACATTGTTCACAGAAAACAGTCAGGGACGGCATTTGATTTTTTGCGGTACGCGGGCCTCTCACTTTTGTGGCCTCTCCCGTTGCGGAGCACAGGCTCCGGACGCGCAGGCTCAGCGGCCATAGCTCACGGGCACAGCCGCTCCACGGCATGCGGGATCTTCCCGGACCGGGGCACGAACCCGTGTCCGCTGCATCGGCAGGCGGACTCTCAACCACTGCGCCACCAGGGAAGCCCGCTGCATTTGATTTGAGGGCTGTGGTTTGACCAGCCCTGTTCTCCTGTCCTGTTGCTGTCCAGCAGGACTTTGTGACCATGAAGTGTTCTTTCTGTTCTGTCCAATATGGTAACCACTCCTTGGAGATGGAGACCCGGACTCTGGTCCTAACCACACTTCCCAGGCTGTGGGACTTGGGGAAAAGCCACTGGACCTTATTTGTGTCTTGTTTCTCTATTGGTACAATGGGGCCCTTCACCCTAAGCTCCTGTTACTGGCCTCTCCCATTCGCCCCTAGGGTTGCCCAGAAGTTCGCAGGAGACAAGGTAAGTACAGGCCCTTTGAAAACTTCAAAGCGCCCAGGAATCTAAGGATGTTTTGCATCCATTTACCTCACCCGAGGTAGAAAAGGGAAACGTTGGATATGAAAGGCTGGAGAGGAGCTGGGTGATTCATCACCTCATTGAAACCCTCCCAGGTTAAATCTCTTTTTCAGAGAATTTCCTGGGGAGAATTCAGGGCTGTGTTCCAGCTAACAAATTCATTCCTTTGCTTTGACTCTGAACCAAATTCTGGGACAGCATCAAAGCCAGCCTCCCAGGAGCTGGCCTGGGAACCATCTGGGCCCCTTGCCCTCCAAGCCATCCCCAACTTCAGCTCTGCAGATGGTGCTGTTTCCCCCGTCCCCCCGGCAGAGCCTCCCTGTACCCCGCTGTGCTCCCCACAGCTGAGCCTGGCTCGGCTAGGGTGGAATTCTTGCTCATTAAATCAGGGAAGGGAAGCAAGCCCCTTGCCTCATTCTTTAGCCTGGAAGAGGGTGGAGGGGATGGGGGGTGGAGGGGGAAGAGCAGAGAGGCTGTACCTCCTGTCCTGAATTGGGTCCCCTTTAGAAAGAAGAGAGTCAGAGGGAGGGGGAGATGAACTGGGAGTGGTGAAAACATCCCTAAACTAAACAGGACAGTAAAGCCTCAGCAAGCCCCTCAGGCTGCCTCCCCCAGTCAACGGTCAGGCCTGAGGAGTATTCTTAAGAAGCAGGCTTTTATTTCCATTTCTCTAGGAGGTGGGTCAAAAAGGATCTTGCTGGGGCTTCCCTGGTGGCGCAGTGGTTGAGGGTCCGCCTGCCGATGCAGGGGACACGGGTTCGTGCTCCGGTCCGGGAAGATCCCACATGCCGCGGAACGGCTGGGCCCGTGAGCCATGGCCACTGAGCCTGAGCGTCCGGAGCCTGTGCTCCGCAACGGGAGAGGCCACAACAGTGAGAGGCCCGCGTACCACAAAAATAAAAAGGATTTTGCTGTGATTGATGTCATAGAGTGTTCTGCCTATGTTTTCCTCTAAGAGTTTGATAGTTTCTGGCCTTACATTTAGGTCTTTAATCCATTTTGAGTTTATTTTTGTGTATGGTGTTAGGGAGTGTTTTAATTTCATTCTTTTACATGTAGCCGTCCAGTTTTCCCAGCACCACTTATTGAAGAGGCTGTCTTTTCTCCATTGTATATTCTTGCCTCCTTGATCAAAGATAAGGTGACCATATGTGCGTGGGTTTATCTCTGGGCTTTCTATCCTGTTCCATTGATCTATATTTCTGTTTTTGTGCCAGTACCATATTGTCTTGATTACTGTAGCTTTGTAGTATAGTCTGAAGTCAGGGAGCCTGATTCCTCCAGCTCCGTTTTTCTTTCTCAAGATTGCTTTGGCTATTTGGTGTCTTTTGTGTTTCCATGGAAGCAACCTAAGTGTCCATTGACAGATGAATGGATAAAGAAGATGTGGCACATATATACAATGTAATATTACTCAGCCATAAAAAGGAATGAAATTGAGTTATTTGTAGTGAGGTGGATGGACCTAGAGTCTGTCATACAGAGAGAAATAAGTCAGAAAGAGAAAAATAAATACTGTATGCTAACACATATATATGGAATCTAAAAAAAAAAGGTCATGAAGAACCTAGGGGCAAGATGGGAATAAAGACGCAGACCTACTAGAGAATGGACTTGAGGACACGGGGAGGGGGAAGGGTAAGCTGGGACAAAGTGAGAGAGTGGTAGTGTATATATGGACATATATACACTACCAAATGTAAAATAGATAGCTAGTGGGAAGCAGCCGCATA
This sequence comes from Globicephala melas, assembly GCF_963455315.2. NCBI lineage: Eukaryota > Metazoa > Chordata > Mammalia > Artiodactyla > Delphinidae > Globicephala > Globicephala melas. Next base: position 2,240,543 of record NC_083328.1, read on the forward strand.
GCACAGGGAGATCAGCTCAGTGCTTTGTGACCAGCTAGAAGGGTGGGATAGGGAGGGTGGGAGGGAGGGAGACACAAGAGGGAAGAGATATGGGGATATATGTATATGTATAACTGATTCACTTTTTTATAAAGCAGAAGCTAACACACCATTGTAAAGCAATTATACTCCAATAAAAACGTTAAAAAAAAAAAGAAGCAGGGTGCTTCCCAATAGCTATCTATTTTACATTTGCTAGTGGGAAGCAGCTGCATAGCACAGGGAGATCAGCTCAGTGCTTTGTGACCACCTTGAGGGGTGGGATAGGGAGGGAGACGAAAGAGGGAGGGGATGTGGAAATATATGATTACATATAGCTGATTCACTTTGTTATACAGCAGAAACTAACACACCATTGTAAAGCAATTATACTCCAATAAAGATGTTAAAAAAAAAGAAGCAGGCTGCGATTCTTCTTTCGAGATGAGGCTGGTTCTGAGGCGAAAGGGGACTTGTTCAATGGAAGTAGCTAACCCCATGGGGACCAACCTGTGCCGTTTATACTCGGTCAAGTTCAGTGATGGGGATATTTCATTTTTTAAAAGGAAGGAAGCTCTGCATTCCACCAGGCTGCTCTGCCCCCGATGTCATTAAACGAGGAAGAATTGGGACTCTTCAAGGGGCCGAATGAGGGCCATGGTCACAGATGCTGGTCTGGAAATGCTTGGCTAGAAGCCAAGAACCTAATTCAGGTCTAGGCTAGCTTCTAGAGATGATTTGATTAACAAGAGGGGATTAAACTCACCCTGTGGGCGAAGGAATTCTGTCGGATCCCCTGCAGGGAGAGGACTTGGAAATAATGTTGGAGGGATGGGGGGAGCCTCCGGCAAGGGTTTAGGGCTTCTGCGCGAGGACCCTTCTGGATTTTTCCTTCCTTCCTTGCCAACAGGAAGCCGGGGTCACCCAGGGGACGGGTCTAGCTCTGACTTCCTTCTTGGGAGCTGCCAGTTCGGGGGGTCGCTGGTGGGCATCTATGAGACTGGGCCCATCTCCGTAGCCGGCTGCCTGGCTTCCTGCCTCAGAAGCCGAACCTGCCACCTTTGGCTCCAAGACATCGCTGTGGCCAGCGGGCTGTAACAACAGCTCAGACAGGAGAGCAGCTCAGCTTAGAAACGCACCGTGAGCAGGCCACCTGCCACCCGGAGAGGCAGTGGCTGGCCACGGGGTTTCCCGGGTCAGGTGCCAGAGGGAACGGCTCCACGTCCCACTTTCTAGAACTTTCCTGAAGCAGCTGGGGCGGCTGCTGTTATCGCCGCCGGCCTCTTTTTCATTTGAGGTCCATTTATTTCCAGAAGAGTAAGAATGTTTGTGGGTCACGTTTCTCATTTCACAAAGGTTTTTGTTTTTGTTTTTTTGTGGCCACACCGTGCAGCCTGCGTCCCTCCGACCAGGGATGGAACCCGGGCCCTTGGGAGTGAAAGGGCAGAGTCCTAACCACTGGACCGCCAGGGAATTCCCCACAAAGTTTATTTTTTTAAATTATTTTTAGATATCACAATAAACTGCATTTATACTTCGCCATGTCTATTTCCTTGAAGTAAAACACTAAAGGATTTTAGTTTATTTTTTTTAATTAAAAAAAATTTTTTTTTACTCAAGTGTAGTTGATTTACAATGCTGTGCCGGTCTGCTGTGCAGCAAAGTGACTCAGTTACACACCTAGAGACGTTTTTTTCGGATTCTTTTCCATTACGGTTTATCCCAGGATATTGAATATAGTTCCCTGTGCTCTACAGTTAGTTTAATTTAAGTTGGCTAATTACAAAAAGAAAAATACTTACCCCACTGCCTGATGTCCCTAGAGTAGTGGAAGTCATGGCCACAGAAAGTAGAAAATACATCCCCAGGGGCTGGAGGAGGGGGTGGGGAGTTTGTGTTAAGTGGGTGCAGAGTCCCGGCTTGGGAAGATGACAGAGCTCTGAAGATGATGTTGGTGACGGTGGTACAACAATGTGTATTAATACCACTGAACTGTACCCTCAAAATGGTTAAAAAGGTAAAGTCTATGCCACGTGTTTTGAGTGAACCACAAATGCACGTATTACAATCTTTAAGAGATAATAAAAGTCTCACGGGGGGTTGTGAGAATTAAATGGGTTAGTGTATAAAGACCCTAGAATAGTGCCCAGGACTGAGCCGTCCTCAGGAAATGTTGGCCATTATTATCCCGTCTTTGTTACTGAAATAATGAAGGGGTCTGACGGCTGTCCTAACACAGCTGCCAGTTGTATTTCTCATAGAGCCCAGCAGAGGGCGATAGCTCAAGCTCGTCACAGGCTGGGGCAGGGGGAGTGGTATCCGTACGTGATCAAGGGACCATTTGGTTTCGTCTTGTGTTCTCAGCGCTCTTGGTTTCTCTTCTGGGGTCACCATCTCCTCCCAGAGCTGTGGGGTACACCCTGCAAGAAGCCCAGCTCAAAACGCAGCCCTTTCTTTTCCATGTGCAAGGGAGGCTGTCTTAGTCCGTTCAAGCTGCTGTAATAAAATACCTTGGACTGGGAGGCTTAGAAGGTGCAGACGTTTACTTCTCGTGGTTCTGGAGGCTGGGAAGCCTGAGATCAAGGGGCCAGCAGATTCAGTGTCTGGCGAGGGCCCTCATCCTGGTTCATCTTCTCTCTGTGTCCTCACGTGGTGGCAGGGGCAGGGGAGCTCCCCGGGGTCCCTTTTATAAGGGCACCGATCCCATTATGGGGCTCCACCCTCCCGACCTAATCCCCTCCCCAAAGGCTCCACCTCCCAACACCATCGCACGTGAGTTGCGGGGGAATACAGACATATCTGATCCGTACAGAGACCACGTCCATGATCGGGTCCTTGCTTTCTGGACTGTTCCTTCAGACTCCATAGACCTGGAGATTTCTTCCCTCCTGCCGTCCAGGTTGGAGCGCCTCAGAGAAGTGCTTCTCAGGCTGTGCCCACAGGGGCGCTGAAGACCTGGGTAAAATGACTGACTCAGTGGGCGTGGGTTTCTGCTGGTCCTTGGACCACTCCTCCAAGTAGCAGGTTCAAGACTCTGAGAACGCCATTGGCAACGGCCCCGGGGAATCGAGTGGCCTGGTGGAGAAAAGACTAGAGCGGGATCTCCCTCCAGACACTATCCACAGGGTTGGTGGGGACACGTCCCCCCTTGCTACAGCTCTGGTCAGCGGAGAGACCTCACTGGCCATGGCAGCCGCATGGCTCTTTTTATGGAGAGAGTGGAGCTGGTAACCAAGGAGGATGGGGTTTAGCTGTCAGCTGGGGAGCAATTAGGAGCTCGCCTCAGATCCCACTGGAATTCATTGCCTGGGGCATCAATAAAGCCCCAGGGAACGCCCGGGGCAGTAGAAAGTTCCAGATGCACCTCACAAAGACCCTTCTGCATCTCCTTCCGTGGAATGTTTTCCCTCCTAACAAGGAAGAAATAACGACTTGCCCTGTCTCTGCCCAGCCCAAGAATCTAACCAGAACTTTCTTAGGCACACTCCCAGGGGGAGCTGGGCGAGTTCTTATTTTCTGTGGGGAGGGGGAGGCCTGTGTGCTCAAGCCAAGTTCTGCGTGGGCCACACCCCCAGTCCTGTCTCTCAGCCTGTCCCTCCCTGGCTAGAGCGAAATGGTGGATTTACTATGGCAGGTGATCACCACGATGGAGGGTTTGTCTCCCTACCCTTCCTGCACCTCTCAGCATACTCTCCATTGGCTCTTCTAAGAAATCTCTGGAATTCACTGAGACCAGAGTCTAGTCACCGGCTCTGTCTGCCCCAGAGCAGAAGTCCTGCTTCCCTAACATGCAGGGGAGCTGGCTGGAAAGCTGCCACCGTGAGTCAGATATTCCACCCCTGCCCAGGGTGAGGGGTTAAACTCCCCAGGTAGTGAGCGAAAGCAAAGACCTGCACGCTCTCATTATCTCCTAGGGCACAGAGCAGGGTCACAGCTGTCCCCGCCGCTTTACGTGCAGTCCTGTATCATTGTGTTTCCTGAACGCCGGCATCGTGTGCTTTTCTTCCCCCGTATCTGTAACTTGACAGTATAATAGCCGTTTGGTACCAGAAGTTTCCTTAAATGTTTTGCATATTCTCTCCTGTGTGCTGCCTCAAAGGATTTCAATAATTACAGTGTTTAATGGGAAACCCTCCCCTCTTTTAATCCCCTCCTGCAGAAAACTTGGTGGAGGTACCAGCGTGCCTGGGGCTCGTCTGCATCTTGGCAAGGCAGCCCCTTGACTCGTTTATTTACGACAGGAATGAGCGTGGAGCCCCCCGAAGAGAGAATCCACGTGACCTGAGTGGGCAGGACACATGGGTGGGTTCCTGGCTCTCCGAGACCACCCCTCCCTCTGCCTTCTCCAGCCTCCTCTCTCTGGTTGGCACCGGGAGCTCCACCCTGCACAGGATGGGCTGGGGTGACAGAGAAAGCCATGGGAGGGTAGGGACTGACCATGGGGGCCCCCAGAAGGCACGTCAGGCCCCTCCCTTCTGGACAAACCCTGAGTGATACCAGGGCGCCTGGGCTGGCGCTCCCGGGCTCAGGACACCAGGAGGGTCTGAGAAGCCCTCTGATCCCGACGTCCTCAGGCCGCAGGCGGGGGAGCATCCCTTTGGCCTCACTTTGTTCTGCCGGCTGCCGCGGGGCCAGGGGTGAGCAGGGCAGCTGGGGGATCTGGAGGGAGGGGCTGGCCGTGCCAGGAAGAATCGCCCTGAAAACCTGCCCCTGGAGATTGTTCAAACGTGCAGTGAGCCCTGAAATCCCACAAAACACCAGTGACACACGGAGACGGCAGCGTCCAGGAGAGCAGGGCTGAGGCTTGCTGTAGGCTCTGGCTATGCGTGGCCTGCCCTACCTGGGACACTCCCGGGGTCAGAAACCCCTGCATGTAAGACCTAGAGTCTCCCCAGACAGCACCGCAGTTGGCCGCCTGGCGCCGAGGTCGGGTCTGGGCTGTAAATCCAGCTGTCACACTTAGTGGCTGTGTGACCTTTGCTCCGAAACCTCTCCCAGTCCTCGTGATGGTTCAACTCGTGTCCCCAACAAGAGATGCTGAGGTCCTCACCCCGGTCCCTGTGACTGTGACCTTATCGGGAGATGAGGTCTTTGCAGAGGTAGTCAAGTTGAGATGATGAGGTCATCGGGGCGGGCCCTGATCCAATAGGACAGGTGTCCTTATAAGAGGGGAAATTCGGACTCAGAGACACACGAAGAGGGAAGAGGATGTGAAGATGGATGTGGGGGACACAGTGTGAAGATTGGCCTGAGGCCACCACAAACCAAAGGACATCTGGGGCTTCCTGAAGCCAGAAGAGGCAAGGAAGGGGTTCTCTGCAGGTTTGGGGGCGAGCAGGGCCCTGTAGGCCCCTGGACTTCGGCCTTCTGGTCTCCAGAGCTGTGAGAACATCAACGTTGTTCTGAGCCACCGAGACTGGTACCTTGTGACGGCGGCCAGAGGACTGGATCCGTCATGGCCAAGGAGGTGATGACACCGACTCCGGGGTTGTCGTGGGATCGTGCGAGACCCTGGAAGACACTTAGCAGCTGCTGGCCAGCGGGAAGGGCTCAGAACCGGCAGCGTCTGTCCCCTGGGAGCCCAGGGGCCTTTTGCCCAACCTGCTGAGTACGAGCTTGACCTTGGAGTTGCACTACTTCAGTTTCATTTCATGATATTTTATTTTGCTGGATGGGAGTGAGAGAAGGGCAGGCAACTCAGAGACCCTGAATGTAAATGCATGCAAACTTCGAAATGCAGTTTAGCTTGCTGAGCCCTGGACCTCTCACTCCATCGCATTCTCACTGTCTCTGCCCCTCTCTCTGTGTCTGCCTGTCTGTCTGTCTCTACATGTGCGCACACACACACACACACACACACACTGGCATGCACACGCACAGGGATGTCTCTCTGGGCGAGAACCTGGCTACCCGCCAGAGCTCCTGAGAAAAGGCAGAGGGGCAGGCGAGCTTGCAGAGGCCTTTGTAAATGAACGGTCCACTCTCTTCCTGTCGCTTTCCCCGCGTCTCTCTTCCTTCCGTCACCCCATCCACCTTCCCGTCCTAACAGTCCGGACTCCTGTGTACCTCCTGCAGCCTACTAATTAAATGTTTCAAAGGGTTCTTATCCATAGTGAAGATAAAATTTTAATGATTTAATTAGCGAGCTCAAGGGAAAAAAAATCATAATGAAGTAAGGCGTTTGCAATTGTCCTGGGCTTTGAGTGTTTCTTATGATGCTGCATTTGAGTTGCAGGAGGCTGCGGCCTGAAACGTTCCCAGCCACCCTGCCCTGATGCAGAGATCCCCGCTCGTCCCCCTGACAAGGAGGGCTGTTGAGAGCAGGGCTGGCTCTCATCTGTGTCAAAGGGGCCCCCAGGAGTGCTGGGGAGAGGGCGCCCTGGAGAGGAGGGACAAGCAGCCTCGCTGGGCCCATTAACGTTTTCCAAAGGACACTCTGGAAACCGGTGCATTTTCTCACGGCTTTATGACTTTTTTCCACTTTCCCTTCGGTGTACTGCTCTGTTATTTTCACCCAGGGACTGATTGACTTCCAGTCACGTTAATGTTCCAAGTCCGCTGAAAGACACCTCTCGTAGTTTGGGGATGGGGTTTGAGCAAGAAAACGAATTGCCTTGTTTGAAAATGTTTGATACTTCCTCTCTGGAGGCTCCCATATTTTAATGTGGAATATTTTTTTTAATGCAAAGAAGCCAGCAACGAGAGCCCGCCTCCTAGAAGGATCTTCCTCCAGGAGGTGCGACCCTGTCCTGCCCACACCCATGTCCCCCAGGGCACATTTTATGCCTGCTTTCCCACCTCCCATGCAGACTCCACCGATTCCCCGAATGGCCTTGTAGTGGCCATTCAGCAGAAAACATCGTGTCCTGAAAAGCCAGCGGATGTGTCTCCCTGGCCTCCTCTGGCAGACGGAACGGCAGTGTGTGTGTTCAGCCGCTTTGAGAACTGGCTCTGGAAGTGGACCCCCGGTGCCCACTCCCGGCGCTGACTAGATATAGGCCCACAGGCGTCCTCCCTGGAGCGGACGATGCCTGCACGCACGGGGGCTCACGTTCCACCTGCTCTGAGCTGACGTCCCAGTGTCCACATCGTACGCGTGATGGTGGCAGACACCCAAGTGCTTCCTGGAATTCTTCTGCCTTCAGCACAGGTCTTTATACACAGGAGGTTCTACTAAAAAGTCGCTGTCAGTACATCCTCCCCTTTTGAACCTCTATTCTTCTTCTCTGGTCTCACCATTTATATTAATCGTTTCTTTTATTTTCTATTCTGATGCTTTGACATCTTGGGGTCTTGCTGACTCTGGAAGGACTGTCCCTCCAGGGCTGGCTAATTCCTAAAGATAACAAACAACTCATCCGTGAGCACAACCTTCCAATGCAAACTAGCCAAACCAGAGCCCCCACCACACCCCCTCCTCCATGGGGCTCCCACACTCTGGGCCACTGCCCACCTGCCCTCATCACGCAGGGCAGGTACCAGACAACCAGGGACGGGCCCTGTGGCCCAGAGCCCCCTGGAATTATCCAAAGTAGCCCGTCCCCAGCCTGCCCACCCTGCCTTGTCCATTCTTTCCGCAGAAACCACAGTGAGGTCTCTGGTCCGCACTGCCCCTCCCTCTGCCTCCTGGGAGACCCTGGTGCTTCCCTGCGTGGCGTAAGCCTCCTCCTTCTCGGGATGTGTGAGTATAAAATCTTCCCCTTTCGTGACTGGCATTTCCACGTCTGCGTGTTCCAAGTGCCTTTGAATCCTTCCTAGGATCCTCCGTAAATAAGTACAAAGGATTAAGGATTCCATTGTACGTAAGTACGACAACTGCTTTATCCACTTTTCTCTTTCCTGGGATATTTAAGGTGTAACCAAGTCGAGGTTATTGTAAACAGAGCAGCGCTAAACTTTGGGGTGCCTGTGTCCTGTGGATTTTTGGTTTTCCCAAGATATCCGCCCATGAGTGAAAGTGCGGTATGCTCTGTAGCTCTGTTTTTTAGATGTTTTAGGAAACACCGTACCCTTCTCCATACTTTGTGGAGAAATCCTTCTCGTACTTTGCGGAGCCAGCCCTGAATTCGCGGTCCTGGGGTTTGCAGAAGAGCTACAAGTACCCAGATCCACTCTCCACTCTTCTTCCCATCACTCAGCCCAGGAGGCTGGTCCGTGCAGATGATGTCAACGGACTAACCTGTCTTTGGCTTCCCGTTGGGGGTTCTGAGGGACAGAAGAGGGTAAGGCTGGTGTGTCAGTCTCCCCAGCTCCCTCCTGTGTGGTTGCCTTGGGCCAGTTGAGCTCCTCAACTGAAGGTATAAGTCACCTCGAGGTGGCTCTGTACGTGACTCTCTCCTCCTTGGTCCTTGTCGTCAGCTCCTCTCTGCCCCTTTGGGCCTGGACGTGGCGGCAACTCCAGTGTTACTAGCCCTGGGATACTTCATTTCCCCTGTGGCTTCCCAGGAGACGTCTCATCTCTTTCCTTAAGCCTGCCTTGAGTCATCTTAATTGAGCGTGACATCTTTGCTGTGAGGGTCCTGATGGAGACATTCCTTTTCCTCGAGTTACCCTGTGTGAGTCCCTGTTCCTTGCACCCAAATTGCGTCTTTGAGGTTCCACAGACAGACGTGTGTCTGCCTCTGAGACCTCACGCTCTGAAACAACATTGGCGAAACCCGGGATCTTTCCAGGGGGCATTGGTTCTGTTGTGTCTGCTTCACCTCCCCACACAGCCCCATTCCTTCATTTCAGAGAGGAGGACCCAGGGATGAGCTGTTTCTCCCAAAAGTCTTTTCCCATCGTTAACATGTTAACAAATGCTGTCAAATAACAGTTGCAGCTGACGGAATTTGCTGTTGGCAAGACAAGGCTGCGTCTGTTCCACGAGAGCCCGGCTTCTTCTGCCAGGAGATCCGGCACCGGAGGTCACCAAGCCCGCTGTGGGGCTTACCTACCCCATCAGCGGCGACAGTATCTGGTGTATGAATGATGCCCGCACAGAGTGTTTCTAAACGCCTTCCTGCAAAGAAGGCAGCAGAGATTCCAGGGAGGTGAGCACCTGCCCCGTGCTAGGAGGCCGGGAGAGACGGGGAGAGGAAGAGGGAAGGGCAGGAGTGGACACCCGGTGCAGGGAGAGGAGGGGACCGGGGCAGGACCAGCCAGCTCCGTGCGCCAAAGGTGCTGCAGACCTGAGGAAGATTCAGACATGGAAACATCAATACACGGGAAACAGGTGGACTGAAAAATCAGTGGTGGTGCCGGAGGGTCTCGGGGAGTCGGGACCAGCACGCAGGATGCAAGGCAGCAACTGGTGTGGGAGGTGTGAAGCTGCAGGTGGGCTAAGGTGTGTGGAATGGGGAGGACCGAGCAGCTCCCGGGAGGGAGTGGGTCCATTAGCTACTGACACAAAACGGTGGCGTAACAAAAGCACCCCCACTCAGTGGCCCCAAACCCTCGTTATCCATGCTCACGGGGCTGAGGGTCAGCTGAGGAGTGGAGGGCCCAGACTGGGCTTGGCAAGGCTGGCTCTGATCCACAGGTCTCTCATTGTCCTCTGCAGACAGTAGGCTAGCCAGCGTCTCATGACGCTGGCAGAAGGAGAAAAGGACAGACGCAAACGTGCAAACACTCGAGGCCCAGGCTGGGAGCTGGCTGGGAAGGAAGCCTCATACCCTCCTCGTTCTGTTGGGCAAAGCAGGTCCCACAGGTGAACCCGTGGACGGGGTGTGGAAATACTCTCGCCCGCTTTGATGCAAGGAACTTCAGAGTCCCACAGTGAGGGGCAGGGATACAGTGAGGGGCCAGTGGTGGGTGAGTGGCAGAGAGGCAGGCATGAAATAGGACTTGGGGGCTCCCCACCAGAGCGTGGATCTGCCTGGCCAGCTCCGTCCCTCGGTTCCCTTCCTTCCTCACCCTCTCTTTCTTTTCCCAGTCACCGATTGCCAGTTCTCTGAGAGCAGGACTCAGTGATTTCCTCCGTCTGACCAGTTCTGCACTGGGCCGCCACCAGCCAGCGGTTCAGGTGGTCTGCAGATGTTCACTGTGAACCTTCTAGTGTCAGGTCCTGTGGAATGAGAAGACAATTTCTCATTCCTTTATTCACTCAAACATTTGGAATTCCATAAGTTTATAACTGGTCGAAGGAAGAGATGCCTCCTGGAAGACAATTTTAAAATTATTTTAAAATTTGAACAGCAATTTTTAGCCAATCTGATGGTGAACTTTCCTCAGTGTCTGAAAAGGACTCTGATTTTAACAACAAAACAAAAAAACTCTCAGTGTCTTTGGACATTAGGAGGTGGGGGATGTGAATCCAATTTCAAATTTAAACCTTGAGAGTTTTCCAGAAGAGGTTTTTAAAGCTTCTGCAATTTCAGTGAACTCACCTATTACTCTCAGGGTCTCCACGTGACATACCTTGCCCCCAATGTGCATTTTCACAGAAAGCGCGGTTTCCTTTTTAGGGTCCTCTCTGTCACGCCTCTCTGAATTTGCAGTTGTATTCCAAGAACCAGAATGGCTCGAATCAAATTCCAGACCTCACAAGTCCAGAAGCCAGGAGGTGAAAACACTCTCTTCGCCCAGGTCCACACTGCGTACGATGCATTTTTACCAGAATCCCGATGTGACCCGCAAAATGTAACTCAAGTAACCCCCCGTGCCCCACAAGGCTCTGTTCAGTATAGGGTCTTGTTGGCAGAAACAAGCCATCAAATAACACTAATTACAAATAATTCCAATATCGGATCACGTTTCTCTTGAAATATTAAAGGAAATAAAATTGTAAGCAGTAACAGCCTTCTTTAAAAAAAAAAAACCTTAAGAAAATCAATAAACAACTTCCCTGATGGGAAACTCTGGCAAATCGAATTCCTCACCTTGGTACATTTATCAGGCACTGGTTGTGAGCCTTGATTACGTTTGGTGTTTGGGAGGAACCTTGAACCCCCAGCGATACATTCTGCAGTGGGAGGACTTTTCTCTCTGGTCGTCTCTCTGGAGCAGGCAACGTGTTCAGGGGATGACCCCCTGTTTTCTGAGCAGCGTTTGGAAGATTTTCACATGGCTTCCAGCCCCATGCCGTTCCGGGTGGGAGACTGTCTGGGAGAAGTAAGTCAATAAATCAAGAAGTGCGCACAATGTTTGCATTTGCTCCATGTAAGCTGCCGTGCGCTGGGGAGCCCACCCCGCTCCTCCGTCACAAAGGCGCGTCTTTAAATATCATTTAAACGGAGTCAAACACTTAGGATCCTCGTTAGGAGACAGGATAATCGGATGGAGTGGACAGCGGATTTTCCCAAAGCAAATTCCCTCAGTTCATTACATATTTCTTTGATCGGACGCGGGGTTCTCTACATCTCTGTCAGAGCCCCGGGGAGGCTCTCATTCTTCCTGCTTTTATACTCCCCAAGTCACGGCCATCTTCCTGGATTAGCAAGCAGGGTGGGGTGGGGGAGGATTCCCACAACCCTGCCCCTCACTTTCCCTCGATGTGAAGGTGCTGGCAAGGCTGAGGGACACAGGCTCATCACCAGGGCGCTGGCCCTAGAGAAAATCTTTGTTCCGTTGACAGAAAATGGGAAGAGGGCTAGCAGGACTGCCGAGAGGGTCAGAGGCGCCCTCTGTGTCCCTGGGGTCACCAGTCCGCTTCCGGAACATTCATCTTGCTGACAGACTGCGGGTGGGGATTCCCTGGGCACTAAGCACTTTCAGATTTTTTCCCTTCAAAGCTCAGCTGAAGGGAAGAGGGAGTCTGAACAGTGCACTTCCTCTCCGGAGGCAGAGTGCAAGGCTTTCCCTGGATGGGAGCATCCTTCCCTGAGTACAGAGAAGAAGCATCCCATCGCCCCGTCATGCATAAGGGGGCCCCAGCCAGACCTTGGCCTCCGTGGACCATTTTGCATTGCCAGACGCAAAGACAAACAAAAGTTGGGTAGTGGCTTTTGAACATCTCAGGGGCCTTTCCAAGCATAACTTTGGCTACATGTCATTTTTACTTTGCAGAACTTTAGAATTTAAGCTCCAATTAAATGTGACTCCACTGGACCAGGCATCAGTATTGGCGAACCTCCCCAGGAGGTCCCAGGTTTCGGAGCTGTGTGGGAACACCTTAGGACAGCACTCCCCATCTCCCCATTCCTCCCACCGCTCTACCCCACCCCACCCAGGAAGGAGCTTCGGCAGACAGAGGACTTCAGGTGTCAATGGCGCTGAAGAGGCAGCCAGAGGGTTAGGTGGAGCAGCTGACTTGTTGGGATTTCCACCACTGACTTGACTCTTTGCCATAAAAATTGCTGGGGGTCTCTCGCAGTATCAAAGACGGAAACATTCCATCATACCTGTGTTGCAGGTTGTCCTCCCAAAAGGTACGTTGAAGTCTTAACCCCTGGTACCTGTGGATGAGACCTTATTTGGAAATAGGGTCTTTGCAGATGTAATCAGTTTATGACATGGTCATACTGGATTAGAGTGGGCTTTAATCCATCAGCTGGTGTTCGTAGAAGGCAAGGGAAATTTGGACACATGACCCATAGGAGAGAGAGGTCGTGTGAAGACAGAAGCAGAGATTGGGGCAATGCATCTACAAGCTACGGCATGATAGAAATGCCAGCAGCCACCAGAAACTAGGAAAGAGATACGGCACAATGCTCCCTGGGCTTCCGGAAGGAACCAATCCTGCAGACACCTTGAATCTGGACTTCTGACCCCCAGAAATGTGAGAGAATGCATTTCGATGGTTTTAAGCCACAGCTTACCGTCATTTTTTTTCAGCAGCCCCAGGGAACTGATACAACTTCCATCTGAGGAATGATGGCTCTCGTACCCTGGGAGTCGTGGCATAGATACAAGCTCTTGGGAAGGCGATTTGAGGAAACCTATGCAAATGCCTAAAGCCCTTACTTCCTGACCCAGCTTCTCCTCTCCTAGGAATTTATCCCACAGATGTATTCACACAGGTACCAGAGCATTTGTACAGCATATTCTTTCCAACATTGTGGAAATTAGCCAAAAATGGAAAACAGCCCAAGTCAATAGGAGTCTGCTTGACTAGATTATGGTACTTTCACTCTATGAAAAAGAATGTGCAAAATGAAATGAAAAAGAACGAGGAAGTTCTTTTTTTAAAAAAATAAATTTATTTATTTATTTATTCATTTTTGGCTGCGTTGGGTCTTCATTGCTGTGCTCAGGCTTTCTCTAGTTGCGGTGAGCGGGGGCTACTCTTCGTTGCGGTGCGTGGACTTCTCATTGTGGTGGCTTCTCTTGTTGTGGAGCATGGGCTCCAGCAGTTGTGGCTCGTGGGCTCTGGAGCACAGGCTCAGTAGTTGTGGCGCGTGGCCTTAGTTGCTCTGCGGCACGTGGGATCTTCCTGGACCAGGGCTTGAATCCGTGTCCCCTGCGTTGGCAGGCGGATTCTTAACCACTGCGCCATCAGGGAAGCCCATGAATGAGGAAGTTCTTTAAGTGCCAAGCTGGAACAGTATCCAAGTCGTATTGTTAAATGAAAAAAATCAAGGTGCCACAGGAAGTATAATTCACTGTTCATTTTGGAATTAAAGGGATGACATATACGCATGTGTGTATAAAAAGCATTTCAAGGCAGAGTTACAGGTGTGGCTCTCTCTTCTGGAAGGATACGTGAGCGTTGGTAACAGCCTCTGCCTCTGGGGAGGAGGAATGGGTATCAGGAAGGGTGATGACTGACCTCTCCCTGAACCGCGCCCCCCTGCCTTGTACTGATGAAATCTTTCCTTTCTGTGAGTAGTACCTAATTTTTTTAAACTAACTTTTTTTTTTTAAGTTCTTGTACTCTCTGGTTGGTAATATTATTCTTGGTCCCTGAGCTGATTTTCAATTTGCACAATTTGAAGATGAATTTGGTGATTGTTAAGTGAAAAAGCAAAAACTATTTCTTGCAAGTTGCTAGCCGCAGGGGCTGGGGGGAGGGTTTAGGGTGCTTTAGGGGGACAGTCCACAGAGACAACACCATGCACGTCATCCTGCTTGTGAGACCTTCCCTGTTTAGCTTGACAGCTCTCCTTGCAGCTCAACTCATGTTCCAGACACAGCCTCGTGAGGGGTTACTCCAGATGCTCTGACACCACACCCTGTCTTGGCTCAAACAAGGAAACATAAGGGCAAGGAGTGTTGGTTTCACTCCTGCCCCCCCGCCCCACCCCCACCAAGAGCTGAAGGGCATCTTTACCTTCAAAGCTTTGCACGTCTGCATTTCTGTAATCTCAGCTCATGCTGGTTACTAGTGAGGCGGGGAGGGCTGCCAGACTGTCCCCATTTCACAGATGGGGAAACAGAGGCAGGGCAATTTAAGTGGCATGTCCACATCACAGAGTGAGGGCATCTACCTGGGTCCCCTGACTATGACTTTGTGCTTTCTCTACGGGGTCCAAAATGGAATTGGAAAATCAAAGACTACTTTTCCAGCAAGAACTCATGGAGTTCGAAATTTTTTTTTTAAATATTGCTTTACCCTGTTACAGAATATTCTCCACAAGGCAGGCACCTAGGAGGTCAGGTCATGTTGCTGCTTTGCTCTGAACCCCCTCCCCCAAAGGTTCCTCGTCGCCAGGACTGAAAGCCAAGCCCTTCCCATGCTCTGCAGACACACACGACCAGTCCCCCATAGTTGGTCTGACCTCATCTGTCTTCTCTGAACTTGACTTGCCCGTGTGTCCACCTCTCCTGCCAACTGGCCTCCCTGCTGCTCCTTGACATGCACCTGTGCTCTGCACCTGCGCTCCTGGTCTCTGCAAGGCTGAGTGGCTTGTTCCATTTAGGTGTCGCTTCTCAGCCAGGCCCATATGACCACTTTCATTAAATGTGCAAACCCACCCTGCCCTCCCCGCTCCCCTCCCCTGCTTCCTTTTTCTTCACAGCAGTTTCCTTCTAATATTCGATGTAATGGACTTACTCTTTCGTGTGTTTCTCTTCCCCTGTTATGGACTAGGTTGTGTCCCCCCTAAAATTTATGTTGAAGCCCCAGCCCCCAATGTGACTGTATCTGGAGATGGGGCCTTTCAGGGGGTAATTAAGGTTAGATGAGGTCGTAAGGGTGGGCCCCTGATCCAATAGGACTGGTGGCCTTATAAGAAGAGGAAGAGACGCCAAATCTCTCTCTCTTTCCTTGCCCAGAGGAAAGGGCACCCAGAGGACACAGCAAGAAGGTAGCCATCTGCAAGCCAGGAAGAGAGGCTTCATCAGAAACCAACCCTGATGCCACCTTGATCTTGCACTCCCAGCCTTGAGAACTGTGAGAAATAAATATTTGTTGTTTAAGCCGCCAGTCTGTGGTCTCTTGTTATGGCAGCTGGAGCTGACCGATATGTCACTAATAATGCCCATCGCCCCGTAAGAATGTCAGCTCCGTGAAGACAGGAGTTTGGATCTCCTGTCTCTTTTGTATGGATAACTCCTACATGGGTGCTTAATAGATATTTCTCTTTGAGGACATAAGTGAGTTTGTTTCTGGCTCTTACAGGGAAAGTAGGGGTAGGTCTTGGGGCTTCTGAGTGTGTCTGGGCACCATGGGTACAGTGAGTCCACACCTGGTTGGTGACAATCACTGCTTTTCCCAATTCCTTCCTGAACAGTGTTCGAGGTCTGGCTTGTGACCCCACATCTGTTGCCACGAATCTGTCTCCCTTCCTCCACCCGTGGGCAGTGGCTGAGTTTCTGGCTAATTCAGATTCTCTAGCTCTGTGTCACCAGATGTACCAGTTACCTTTTTAGCGTTTCGAAGGTGAAAACTGCCGAGGGCTGCCAGTTTCGGAACTGGTAGGTGCCCGTTCCCCAGATTCCAGCAGCCCCACTGTGGGCTCCAGTACGCCCAGATGCAAACCCTGGGGATGCCCCCTCTGAGCTGGGAACCCAGCACATCATGTGAAGCTGAGACAGCAGAGATGCGCAGGCCACCCCCTGCCTGACCCTGGACTGCACACACCTTTTTTCTCTGTCTGGTGCCAAAACCTGAGACACACGCCATATGTCCACTAATTTCCAAAGACTCTAGGATTCTAGACACCTGGGCACAGGGAGGTGTGATCATCGCCAGCACACGGAGCCTGTGTGCCAGGAGGCTCCACGATCCTTCACGGCCACATCAAACAGACACATATGGTGTTGGAGGTGTAACCATTCTAGACACATAGCATATGTCCTTGGAGCAGACAACGCGCTGAATTAATTCTAAACACCGGTTGTAAGTTTCTAGCTGAAACGCTCCCTCACTGTATAAATAGCTTTCGCCTTCCACATCTCCTACCGCGGGCTCTCCGGAAGCCCAGATATGCAATTCTGGCTTTATTTTTATAGCGCTGAGCATTCTTCAAAATAGCCCCATCTCCATAAAGGGAAATTGGAAAAAAAGAGATGAAACGCTAAGCAAAGGGGCATTTGCTGTATTTAACTTGGAGTCCTTGCCTCCTGCTTTAGCACCTCGGCCCCTGAAAGATGCTCTTCCAAACCTTCTAAGGAGGGACATCTATGTCCTGATTCTTTCCTTCTCTTCTCCAGGAGAGGCTGCATCCTCACTGAAGCCTGGAGTCTGGCCCAAGTCCTGCCTCCTGCTTCTCTTATGAGTTGAAGGTTTGCTCCATGTTTATGTTGACCCATTGGTGACATCAGGACCTCCTCCATCAACTTGAGGTGCACTGGACTGGGGACCAGGACAAAACTAAAATCCTGACCAGAGGATGACAAAATAAGACGGAAAATGACGTTCTGGGTGTGTGTGTTTGGGGAAGGGTCAGGGGATGATGGCAGAGGAGCGCGGCCCCTGGTCTCAGCCTGGGTCTCCCCTCCCCTCTCCTCACCTCCTGTTCCAGCCTCACCTTCCCCAGGACCCCGGCCGGTCCCTATGATTGTCTTATGGGTATTAAGAAAGTGTAACCCCTCCGGGTGCACACAGCTCTGTGGATGCTCACCTTAGCAAGTGGACGATGCCCTTGGAAAAGGAAAAGTCTGCCCTTCCCCTGAGGAGATGCAGCTTCGTGCGTGAACACAGAGCTCATTGAATGGAGGACTGCATGGATTTCAGCTCCCACTTGCCCTCTCATTTGGGCGCCTTTGTACAGTGCACAACCTGCACGACAGTCCCAGTTGACCCAGGAAACATGTTCCTGGAAACACGTTCCCTTCCCCTTAGTCTAGAGGATACACTTCCTGTTTGCTTTGGCCTTTGTGACAGATTCTATTCCCGCCCCCCCAGTGGCAGCAACGATATCTCCCATTTCACACGATCTTACAATGACAGTTCTTTCATCAAGAGGTGGAGTCTATGTTCCATCCCCTTGAATCTGGGAGAGTGTATGACCACGGCAGAGGTGGTGCTATGTGACTTCTGGGGCTAGGTTGACAAAGGTGATACAGCTCCCTCTTGGTTCTCTTGGGAGGCTCTCTCTTGGGACCCAGTTGCCATGCTATGGGGAAGCCCAACTAGCCCATGTAGAGAAACCACAGAGAGGTCCTGGGTCAGTGTTCCAGCTGACAGGACAGCAAGGTCCCAGCCGACAGCCAGCACCGACTGCCAGACATGTGAGTGAAGATACCTCCAGATGACCCCGAACCCAGCCGTAGAGCCCAGCCTTCACGTATCCCCAGGTGAGGTCCCAGACACGGTGGAGCAGAGATGGCCCGTGGATCTGTGAACACAATGAAATGGTTCTTTTCTGCCACTAAGTTGGGGTGGTTTTTAATTACACAGCAGTGGTAACTGAACAGTCTTCAAAACTCAACTCTCTGCTCCCTCCCTCAAGAAGCCCTCTAGGATGCCTAGGCTGGGTCAAATCATCCTTCTTCTGCGCCCCCTCCTCCCTGGCCCAGACTCCTTGATCACAGCCCTTACACTGTGCACTAATCCTCACAGCGGCTCCTCACAGCCAGGTCTCACTAGCCCCGTTTTACAGATGAGGAAGCTGAAGGTTGGAAGGTTATGGGACGTTGTCCAGGTCGACAGCTGCTAAACGTCAGGGCCGGGTCTTACAGCTGGAGGGGCTGTGAAAAATGTGGAAATACATAAAACAAAATACAGGAGATTACCCGGTACCAGGTTCTGGACCTTCTGACTTGTACCTATGGAACTCTTGGTTAAGGACCCCGGACAGAGGTGAACGAAGCCCACAGCACCCCCTGAATTCAGCACCCCTCCCACAAGGTAAGATGCCCCCCAGAGCTGTCAGGGGCCTCCAAAAGCAAACCTGACAGTGAGAAGGTGGCTCTCCAGCCACGAGGCAGCCAACCAGGAACGTGGCTCAGACACGTGGCTGCGGTGACTGCAGCCTTTGGAGCTGGGGCAGCTGGGTACAGGCTGAGGCCAGAGCTCCATGGGAGACACCAGGTAGGAAGAAATGGGGGGTGGGGGAGTGACTGACGTTTGCTCAGGTGGAGGCCTGGGGGCTGCAGACAACAACTCTGTTTTCAGGCTCCTTGGGGGCCCAGGCTGAGAAATTGGAGGCTCTGGCCTTGCTTTGGTGGCCTCGGAGCTGCTGCAGTTTCCTCACTGGCAGGGAAACGCCCGCATCTGTGAAATGGGGTCAGGCGTCGGAGGAGTAGGGGGCAGGCAGAACCTCCCCGCTTACAATGAAACCCTTTCTTTCCATAACACAACCCTTTTATATATTGCTTTTGAACATCATGAGTGTCTCGCATTTTAAAGAAATCACACAATGCAGCAATACACTGTAAAAAATGTTTTTCAAACAGAACATAGAATGAGAACTTAAAGTTTCTTCTCATTCCCAGCTCTCCACATTCTCTCTACAGAGGAACCATTGTTAACCCTGGAGTCTATTCCTTTATGGCCTTTTCTCTATGACTCTGTGTACGTATACGCACACGTACATACACATGTTCAGCTACAAGGTTTGACCTAAATGCAACTATATTATTTGCATTAGTCTGTGACTTGATTTTCACTGGACTTTAAAAATTGATGGCCTTGGAGGTTTTTCCACGCTTGCACAATTTGTGGAGAAACTCATTCTTTCTACAGCTGCATAGTCTTCCACAGTGTGACTGCGTCATGATTTATTTAACCAAGTTCTTGGAAGCCATTGGACGGTTTCCTGGTTTTTTTCCTATTAGCACTGCTCGAGACCATCTGCTTCTTTCTCCTTACTGCTTTGTGTATTTGTGCTAGTGTTCCTACAAAACAGGCTGGCTTGGCATCATGAGGTTAAAACGTAGGTGCATTTAAAGTTTTAGTGATCCTGAGCCCAGGGAACTCTTCTCAATACTCTGTAATGACCTATATGGGAAAAGAATCTTGAAAAAAGAGTGGATATATGTTTATGTATAACTGATTGACTTTGCTGTACACCCGAAACTAACACAACGTTGTAAATCAATTATACTCCAATAAATTTTTTTAACATCTTTATTGGAGTGTAATTGCTTTACAATGGTGGGTTAGTTTCTGCTGTATAACAAAGTGAATCAGCTATACGTATACATATATCCCCATATCTCTTCCCTCTGTGTCTCCCTCCCACCCTCCCTATCCCCCCCATCTAGGTGGACACAAAGCACCAAGCTGATCTCCCTGTGCTATGCGGCTGCTTCCCACTAGTTACCTATTCAATAAAATTTTTTTAAAAAGATTTGAGTGACACTGAATTGCCCTCCCCAAATGCTGTTCTAGGGGCCACTTTCTCCACTCCTGTGTAAGGGCTCCTACACTACAGCATCACCGATGTTACCAATTATCAATCTTTTTACTCTGTACTAATCTAAAGGGCACAAACTATCGATACATCAGTTATTGCAATTTGCATTTCCTGATGTAACTACTTAGGCCGAGCATATTTTCATATGTTTATTGGCCAATCATACCTCATCTATATGCCTGTTTCTATCTGTAGTGATCAGGGTGTTTGGGGAGCAAGGAACAGAAAACCATGACTCAGCTGGCTTGGGTGATAAGGAATTTATCTTCTTGTATTAAAAGAGCTGGAGATGAGCGAATGTAAAATGGTGCAGGTGCTTTGGAAAACAGTATGTCTGCTCCTCAAAAAAATAAACCGAGAATCACTATATGATGCAGCTACTCCCATTTCTGGGTTTATACCCAGAAGAACTGAAGCAAGGATTTAAAGAGATCTTCGTTCACCCACGTTCATAGCAGCATTATTCCCCGCAGCCAAAATGTGGAAACAACTCACGTGTCCATCGATGGATGAATGGGTAAACACAATGGGGTCCATCCATACAATGGGATGTTATTCAACCTTAAAAAGGAAGGGAGGGACTTCCCTGGTGGTCCAGTGGTAAAGAATCCACCTTGCGATGCAGGGGACATGGGTTCGATCCCTGGTCAGGGAACTAAGATCCTGCACGCTGTGGGGCAACTAAGCCCATGCGCCACGCGCCCTGGAGCCTGTGCACCACAACTAGAGAAGAGAAAACCCGCACGCCACAACTAGAGAGAAGCCGGCGTGCCGCAACAAAAGATCCCACGTGCTGCAACTAAGACCTGAAGCAGCCAGATAAATAAATAAATGAGTACATAAAACAAATAATTAAAAAAAGAAACAGAAGGGACTTCTGACACGTGACACAACATGGATGAACTTGGAAGGCGTTAAGTGACATACGCCAGTTGTAAAGGGACGAACACTGTATGACGTCACACGAGGTCCTCGGAGGGGTCGGATTCATAGAGACAGGAAGTGGGGGAGGGGGAGGGGAGGGGAGGGGTGGGGTGGGGGGAGGGGGAGTTAGTGTGTGGTGGGGGCAGAGTTTCCGTTTGGGAAGATGAACAAGTGCTGGAGATGATGGTGAGTGATGATGGCACAACAACGTGAACGTGCTTATTGCCACTGAACTAAACACGTAAAAATGATACACTTAATTACTACAGTACCTTTTATGTGACATGCATTTACCACAGTTAAAAATAATTTTTTAAGTAAAAAAAAGTGCAGACTAAAAGGAGCTCCCAGACTGGCGAGCTCAGCGGTCCAGGGATATCGGGGTTCTTTCCATTTTTCTGCTCTGACATATCCTCAGAGAAATCCTCCTCTTAGCCATTTCCTCTCCGAGTCCAAGATCTCTGCAGCCTCTTCAGGATTTACGTCTTCACGACAGCGACTGCAAGCAGGAAAGGGGCCCTCTCTTTCGGCATCTCTTTTGAAGGTTGAGGAAGACCTTTCCTGGAAGCCCCTTTCCCGTCCTCCCCACGGTGCCCAGCAGACGGGACAGGTGACATCAACAGCCCTTCGCTCCCGTCTGTGGGTCACAGGCAAGGAGCCTAGCCCAGATTCCAGGGCACTGGGGATGGGCCCCGCCCCAAGCACGTGTCCACGTGCAGGTGGTGGCCTGAGCAGACCTGGGCCCTGGCACGGGGACACGGGGGTGGCTGTCCCAGCAGGCGGCCAGCACTGCTTGCAACAATGCTCGTTGTCAATTTTTCTGCTGGGTCATTTGTCTTTTTTGTTTTTGATTGGTAGGAGCTCTTTACATATTATCAAAAGTAATCCGTTTTGTGTGATGGGTGTTGGCAATATTTCTCCTAGTCGGTTGCTTTTCTTTGAGTGGCTAGTATACATGTAAGGCCAGAACTCAGCTGGAAGTATTATATGTTTTTTTCTCCCCAAATCTTGACTTCATTAATGTTACAGTTGCTTTTCTTTTGCTGGAAATCAAAGCTGGAGGTAGCTGAGGTCGTGAGGTCCTCATTATTGGCTTTCAGGCTTTAGATGTTTCCCACCAGAGCTGAGCTGAGTCATCTGGGGGCTGCAGGTAGCCTCGCACTCCTGCGTCACCTGCTGAGGCAGGAGGACAGCGTAGTGACAGAGCCATTGCAGCCACACGAGCGGGGCAACACTGGAGAAGAAACTGCCCTGTCGGCCACTGTCTCCATCCCAGGGCTTCTCCTAGAAGTGAGGGGCCCTTTCCTTCCGTCCTGGGGGCACAGGTGGCTGAACCCTGTCCTGCACCTGCCCCGGGGCAGTGTCTCCTGCCTGAGTCCAAACCCAGGACCTGGTGGGGGAGTACGCCCTTGGCCCCTCCTTGTGTTGCCGGTTTATTGGCCACAAACAAACCAATTAAATGGAGACTATTAAAGAAATTTAACTGAAAAAGAGAAAAACCAGGTGCAGCTGACATTGTGTTTCTATATGGGGTCCACGGGGAAGGGTCCGCTGGTGAGTTCACTAGAGGGCAAAGCCAACCCCCAGGGGGCTGGTCACAAGTATGCAGACACATCTCAGACCACAGGCGTGACCAGGAGCCACGCAGACCTGTGGCTGGCACGATGGCACGGAGAGCAGTGCCTGACCATGGCCGAGAGAACTGCCCTTCCCCCATCCCGGTCTCCTGGCCTCCCCACACCCCGGGGAGGTGGGGGTGGACTTTAAGTGCATGAAGAATGAAGGGGTTGCTTTGCTGTCTCACTGGTCTCGCTCGACTTGTTCAGAGCCCAGGGGAAGGAGGGGCTGTTATTTAACAGGTATTCCCTTGCAACCCCAGGACCCTGTCTCCTGGTCTCTGTGGACACAAGGGCTGGAGTGACAACAACTCCCGCGTATGTTGTGAGCTCTGTGCACCAGGTGCTGTTCTCCATGCTTTGCAGGTTAATGACCCTCTGGGGTTAGAATTACCATTGCCCCCATTTTACAGATGGGGAAACCGAGGCACGGGAGGCCAAGTAACCACAAACAATGCCGCTGCTTTCTCCCCAAGCCCCAGCTCTCTCCTCCTATTCGTGGAAGGCAGAAGGCCTTTTGCCGAAGCCCAAGTGGGGTCTTGCAAGTCCTGGCCCTTCTGCAGCTGGCGGCTTAGCTTCCTTACCAGTTTTCTGAATCAAGGATGTCGACAACCAAGTTGTAGAATGGAAGGTCATGAGAGAGGGTCTGTGGGAAGAGAAGAGAAGCGGTCGTGCGATACCGAGGAGGAAAGGTCCTCTCCCGAGGCTCGGGGGTGACACACAGCCTCCGCTCCCAGGGGCTCACCGAGCAAAGGTGAGGCCAGGTCTAACATGGGGTGGGGAGAGGGCACACCTGGAGGTGGGGGAGTAAGCACATGAAACAACACGTGACTCTCCGATTCCTTGTCCGGGGTCCCCTGCCCTTTGGTCACACTGTTTACTCTCACAGTGGTCTATCAGCTCTCGAACCACAGGCGTGCCAACGTATTACCTTGAAGGTGTTTGCAGTATACCAGGCTGGGGAGAAAGTGCTTCACCTGCAGCCCACCAGCTACACTTCCATCCGGGACACCCACAAACACCCTGAAATTGTGGACGGAACCACGGAGCACGCGCCTGCCTGAGGGTGGGCGCGTTTCTGCAGAAAGAATGTGCAGGTTTGCCAGCCTCCGGATCGCGTCCTCCACGAGGTTAAAGCCATTGTTCTCCGTTAATGGCCATCTCGAAAGTGGGCGATGGGTCTGGAGTGAGATGCCTTAATGTCAAGATCCCAGAGCTGCAGGCTGGGCCTGTCTGTGTAGGACTGCGGCAGGAGAAGGGGCCCTGGCTCAAAATCACCCACTCAAATCCTGTGTGACTCCAGGCTGGTTTCCTACCCCTTCTGAATCTTGCATCCTCATTTGTAAAAATGAGAACCTCCTTCCATTTCTGAAGACTAGATACAATTATGCACTTAGAGCCTCTGCCCGGGTCTGAACCGCACATCCGGTTCCTCTCGTGCCTCCAGAAAGGCTCTCTCTTCTCGTCAGCCTTCTCCACCACCCGGTGTATCGCCTCTGTGTCTCCCAGGGCGGGAGAAGGGAGGGGTGGAACCCGCATCATTTTACAACCTCTGGGCAGCTGTAGTTAATATTTGGGAGAGAAGGAAGCTGGAATTATCATGGAATTATCATCTCGTGCAGGTCTGTGCTTTCAAGGATTCCCGATGCCTCTCTCCTCTGCTGACCCCTCCCCGGTCGTGAATGTTCGAGAGTCTGACCATGGTCAGGCTGCTTAATGCAACCACTTAAAGCAAACACCTGGGGGAAACTGGCTTATGGGTCCCAGAGACACACATCCGGAGGATGTCAACAAGACAGGGTGGTGACAGACACACATCTCCTCTTTGCCACACCCCAGCCTAAGCCAGCCGTCCCCAGATGGCCCCCATCTGCTTCTGGCCCACGGAGGTGAGAGCAGGGGAGCTCTCGGGCCTCGGCCCGTTAATCTCACTCACGGCCCTAATGCCGGAGCGCGTTTATGGCCCAATCCGTCCTTTGCCCTATCTCCTTGCGGTCTCTGTTTTTTTAACGTTCAGCTTCCATATTTTCTGGTGACAAACTAGGTCATATCCATGGCAAAGGGTACTCTACAATCGCATCATGTCATCGTCATTAAACGAAATACATACTGACCTTAGATTGCTGATCCGTTCTTCACTTGGAGGGGGAGATCAAGACCAGAAGTGCAGAGAGTGACACCCCCACCCCCAGGTTTCCCAGCCACACCCCCTGTGCCCAAGTGTGACTGGCTCTGGCCGATGGGTGGTGAGCAGGGGTGGCCCGTGCCACTTGCGGGCAGGAGTAGGTAAGAGCTGGCGTGCGACGTCCCTGCTCTCTTTTCCTTGCCACAGAATGTGGGGACCGTGTGACGCGGCGAAGCGGTGGAGCTGTACTGGGAGCACCCCGGAAGGCTGAGTCACTGAATGGAAGACTGTTCTAAAAAGTCGTGCACGGATAGAAAATTCGAGGTACGGGAAGGTCAGCAGATCAGGAGGTGACTGTCTTGGAAGGATCGTTTGCTAGTCACAGTTCCCAAGAGGAGGAAGCCCGTGGTGCAGGGCAGGGTCACACAGGGCAGCACCAGGGTGGGTCAGGTGTCAGAGGGAGGGGCAGTGTGGACCAGAGACCTCACTGTGGTTTCCATGGAAGGAGTGGACAAGGCAGGGTGGGCAGGCTGAGGACTGGCTAGTCGGGACCATTCCAGCAGGCTCTGGGACACAGGCCCATCCCTGGTTGTCTGGTACCTGCCCTGGGTGATGAGGGCAGGGGGACAGTGGCCCGGAGTGAGGGAGCCTCATGGAGGAGCCGGGAGGTGGGGCGAGGCTGGGCTCTGCGTTGGCTGGTTTGCATTGGAAAGGTGCTCACAGGTGAGTTGTTCACTATTTCTAGGAAGCAGATAACCTTGGGAGGGACAGTCCCTCGAGAGTCAGCAAGGCCCCAGATGGGACAGCATCAGAACAGAAAATAAAGGACACGGTTAATATAAAGACACTCACATTGGGCTTTGCGGGAGGGAATTAACCTGCGTTACGTTCAGTCATGAAGATCTGAGGTTGGTTTACCACGTCAGCGCACTGTTGTAGGAACAAAAGGAAAAGCACGGAGCGTGGTTGTGGAGCTGAGTCTCTGCCAGTATGACATCTGTGAAGTTTGTTCATTCACTCACTGACTCATTCATATAGTTAGCCAATGGTCATTGCACACCAGCTGTGTGTCAGGCCCAGTGCTGGGTCTGGACTCACAGAAGTCAAACTGTAGCCCTGCCCTCAGTGGAACTCTCAGCCTTATGAGAAAGTGAGACACATTGAAGGATAGGGTGATAGAGGGTGAAGACTGCCAGGAAGAGGCTGGGTCCACAGTAAATAAACAGAGGAGGGAGTGATGACCCAGGTGGAGGAATCAGGGAGGGCTTCTCAGAGAAAGTGATGTTTGCGTCAGATCTTGATGGAGTTACATAAGAGTTCCCCTGCGGAGACAATGGGCAAGGATGTTCTAAGTGGTCTAGGAAAGGCATAGATAAAGGCATATCCTGGCTCTGCAAAGAGTTCAGTGGTGCAAAAAATAAAACCCCAGTTAAAAAATGGGCAAAGAACCTGAATAGATATTTTTCCAAAGAAGACCTACACACGGCCAAGAGGTATGTGAAAAGATGCTCAGAATCACTAACCATTAGGGAAATGCAAACCAAAACCACAATGAGATATCACTTCACACCTGTTAGGATGACGATTATCAAAAAGACAAGAAATAACAGGGTTGGCCAGGATGTGGCAAAAAGAGAACCCTTGTATTCTGTTGATAAGAATGTAAATTGGGGGCTTCCCTGGTGGCGCAGTGGTTGAGGGTCCGCCTGCCGATGCAGGGGACACAGCTTCGTGCCCTGGTACAGGAAGATCCCACATGCCGAGGAGCAGCTGGGCCCGTGAGCCATGGCCGCTGAGCCTGCGCATCCGGAGCCTGTGCTCCGCAACGGGAGAGGCCACAACAGTGAGAGGCCCGCACACCGCAAAAAAAAAAAAAAAAAAGAACGTAAATTGGTACAGTCATTATGGAAAACAGTACGGATGTTCCTCAAAAAATTCAAAATAGAACTACCATATGATCCAGCAATCCCACTTCTGGGTATACACACCAAAAGGAAATGAAATTAGTATCTTGAAGAGATCTCTGCACTCCCATGTTCGTGGCAGCATTATTCACACCTTGGCCAAGATATGGAAATACCCTAAGTGTCCACTGACAGATAAATGTATAAAGAAAGTGTGGACCACCATGTAGCCTTTAAAAAGAAGGAGGCCCTGCCATTCGCAACAGCAGGAGGAACCTGGAGGACACCTGTGCTGAGCAAAACAAACCAGACAGAGAAGGACAATTACTGTAGGGTCTCACTTACTTATATGTAGAATCTGAAAACGTCCAACTCACAGAACCAGAGGGTAGAACAGTGGTTACCACGGGAAATGGGAGAAGTTGGTCAAAGGGTACAAACTTCCAGTTGTAAGATGAGTAGGTTCTGGGGCTCTAATGTACAGCATGGTGAGTATAGTTAATAATACTTGAAAGTTGCTAAGAGAATAGATTTTAAGTGTTCTCACCACACCACCCGCAAAAGGGTAACAATGTAAGGTGAGGGACGCATTAACTTGATTGTGGTAATCAATTCACATTGTGTGTATATATATCAAATCACTGCATTATACACCTTTTAACAATCACGTTGTACAGCCTAAATATTTAACAGTTTAGGTGTGTGTGTCACAAGACATTGAAAAGCTCGGAAAAAAAGAGTTCCATGAGGTTGGAACAGAAAAGCGCCAGGAGTATGGTCAAACACATGGCTGGAAGGCTAGGTGGGTTGACATCTGAGATGGCTCTGAGAGCAGGGACAGGGCTTTGGGCTTCCAGCCGCAGGTTCTGAGAGCCTGGGGCCATGGACAGACCAGGAGGTGACATGATGAGATTAGCAGTCTCAGCCCTTTCTTCTTACATGCCTCCTCCAGGGGCCCCTGCCATCAGATTTTCCATGTTTGTCCAGCCCCTCCTGTTACAGCAGGGGAAAAAAAAAATCCCTTAAGCTCCTCTGCCCTAAGGCAGGGAAAGTAAATACTCTCTCCCCTTCTTGCACCCATGGCAGACATAACTAATCAATGGACATTCTTTGCATCAGAAGCCAGATAGAGCCTCAGAGGCTTTCTCAACACAATGCTTCAGGCAAGTACTACCCATGGGTAGTAGATTGGCCTGACAGATTGGCATGCATGTCAACTTATGTGTCATTTAAGAGATTAAGGGCATGGTATCCTCTTTCTACAAGAATTTTCATTTGGAAAAAAGAACTGGCCTAGGGAGGGCAACGTTTAATCAGAGGAATAAATCTCTAATGGTAGAATTTTAGTCAGCAGAAGTTTGGGGAAGAGAAGGGATGTCTACCTGATACCATCAAATAAGACTTGCCTCTCCCACTCAGAACTTTGTCCTGTGTGGAAACCGAGGATGTCCTTTTTGTTTTCTCACTTTCCTGCCTCCATTGTCACCAAAAACATTCCTTTTGTTTGTTTTCCTGGCCACGGTGAACACCACAGAGCAGACAGGACACGTTTCCATGGTAAGCTCATCCCACGTTGTCTCCCTTTGTGTCCCCACAATGCCCAAGATCTGCAAGCAAACAATACACTCTCAACAAACATGTATTGATTGGATCTAAACAGCAATTTTGTCTACCGCCCTCAGGGAAGCCGAGTGGAAATGAAATTCACCCCCATACCGTGCTGAGATGCATTGATTACCAAGAAACCAACGTATGACAGCCCAGACTGCAAGATGGTGGTTTTCAAAAGCCACACGACTCAGGACTCATGAGGCCCCTCGGGCACTCGGGGATTCACACACTTGTTCATCTGCTCCCCAGCGTGAGCCCCGAGAACAGTAATGGGTCATTTTCCGTGCTCAGCGTCCCATGACCTGACCCAACACAGAGAACGCTCTCGATCAACACTTGTGAATGAATGAGTGAGACTGTTACTAGCACAGCGAGGAATGAGGTGGGGTTCCCACCTCCCACCCTCCTTCCCAGTCAGCAGGGAGGCAGGGACAGTGCAGCAGAGGGGGGGGGGCACCTGGAAGGGCAGGGGGGAGGGGTGGTAGGGAGAGGGGGATATGAGTTCAGATCTGAGCTCCGTGAACTTGACTCGTGGGACCTACTTGGGGGAGCTCAGGGTTTGTGGGAACAGACATCGCTATCCTGGGAGCAATAGGGGACCCCCAGGGGTGGAGACTAGCCAGGGAAAGAGCGTAAGGAGAGAGAAGGGAGGAAGCCCCGTCTGTTTCTGCGGCAGAGAAGGAAGCAAAGCTGGGGGGAGAGTCAGGGAAGGGACCGCTGGAGGGGAGAACAGGGAGAGGAAAGCAAGGCTTCCAAGGGTGTCTTCATCATAGAGCAGCAAGGAGGAGAGATGCCCACAGGGTGTGGATGCCAAGTGTGGACGGCATGGCCTGTTCACCTGGAGCCCCGGCCGGCCGGTCCTCCCAGGCCAGCCTTCGCAGAGCTGTGCTTTGCACAGTTAAATTTGCTGAATTTCCACAGAGCGCAAGTGCCCGGAGAACCGAAGACTTTCTTCCACTGCCGACCCCTTTCTTGGGGTTGTCCAAGGACCACCCCCTTCCACGTCCCGCCCCCCAGCCCTGGGTCAAACCCTCGTGGTGTAATTTTATCAGAGCCTCTGGCGCCATCACAAACCCAGGCCAGCATGTGTGATTTCGGCTCATGCCTTCTCTCCACCCTGCGGGACCAGGTCAGAGCCCTGCATGTTTTCACCCACGCAGGGCGGGGAGGTGGATCCTGGACATATTAACTCACAGACACGGGCCCAGCTGTAGCTGATCTGACAGGCTGGATGGCGGTGCCTCCGGGCGATGGGACTGGGGGCAGAGAAGGAGCCCAGGACTCTTCAGCGTGTAGAGATGCGGCTGAGGGCACGGGAGCCTTGACACTGGGCGTCTTGGACCAAAAGCTGCTGAATGTTTCCATCCTTTGTGCTGAGAGCGGGCAAGCAGCCTTCTGCTGGGGACCTGCTTCTCATGCCATCAACGTGCACGGGAACCCGCTCGTGGGGGGTTCTGTCCTCCTAGCCCCGCAGGGAGGTCTGGGAAATGACGCACAGCACCTGCCTCAGATGGTCCTGGGCGTGGAGTGAGGGGCTGGGGTACTTGTACCCCGATGTGGGTGTAAAAATATCCCTGGGGGGATATCGATTCCCAGGTAATCCTGGGAATTCGCTGCCATTTTCCAACAACTATCCAACAGCGATGAGGGTCTGGCCTTTGGAAATCAGGCTGCTGTGCTTGGGACAGATGAGGGAGGTCCAGGGGCTGCTGGAGGTCAGAGAGCGACCCCAAAGCATTGCAAGGGGTCCAGGACAGCTGGGGCTTGAGAGTGGGAAGATTCTGGTAGGAGGCGGGAGAGGCCAGCAAGGGCCAGACCGCGGTGTTTTTTGCAGGCTGTGTGCAGAGGTTTGTCCTGTCTGGCTGGGGAGCCGCAGAGGGTGCAAAGGTGGCCTGTTTGAAAGCTCATTTCAGGCCGTGGTGGGGAAGGTATGGAGGGAGTGTGGAGAGTTTGCAGTTTCCTGGGGGAACTCTGTAGCCCGTTCCCACCCACCCCACCCGCTGGACTCTGGGCTCCAGTTCTGAGCCTGGTGTTACCTTGTGTGACATCCACCTTCTGACCCCGGGGCAGGGGAGGTTCGATTGTTTGCAAAACTGTATGCACCCTTCTTTGCGATGTGACTTTCAGGCTCTTCCCATCCACGGGGGGAATCCATTTCCCCACACCCTGAATCCTCCGGGACTTGCGTTGGCCAATAGAATTTGGTGGAAGTGACACGTGCTGACTCTAAACCTGGACCCGTGAGGTCTTACATGCTTCTGCTCTCAGGGCTCTGCAGCCTCCGTGTGAACAGGCCAGGGCTAGCCCGCTGGATGATGAGAGACGTCACCACCTGTATTGGTTATCGCGTGCTGCGTGACAAATGGCCCCCAAACTAAGCAAGACAACACGCGTTTATGATCTCGCGGTTTCTGTGGTCGGGGAATCGAGGCTCGGCTGAGCTGGGTCCTTTGGCTTGGAGTCTTGTACAGCTGAACTCAAGGAGTCAGGGAAGCCACAGTCATCACGAAGTTCACCTGGGGCAGAAGCTGCCGCCGGCTCAGCTAACAGTTCATGGTAGATTCAGTTCCTCTCGGGCTGTTGGCCAGGGCCAGGGTCCAGATTCTGGCCACATAACTTTGCCATAGGGTGGTTTCACAGCATGGCAGCTGGCTTTGTCAGAAGGAGAAAGTGAGAAAAAGAGAGAGAGGTCAAGATGGCAGTCAGACTTTTGTAACCTCATCTCAGAAGTGACATCCATCACTTTTTTTTTCTTGCGGTACGCGGGCCTCTCACTGTTGTGGCCTCTCCCGTTGCGGAGCACAGGCTCCGGACGCGCAGTCCCAGTGGCCATGGCTCACGGGCCCAGCCGCTCCACGGCATGTGGGATCTTCCCGGACCGGGGCACGAACCCGTGTCCCCTGCATTGGCAGGCGGACTCTCAACCACTGCGCCACCAGGGAAGCCCGATATCCATCACTTTTGCTGTAATCTAGTCATTAGAAGTGAGTCAGAGGGTCAAGCCCATTCTCACACTTGCTGAGAACTGCCTCTTCCATGAAGCTTCCTTGGGCCTCCCGCCTTGGGGACCTCCCTTTGTCTGACCCCATTGCATCTGGAGCCCGTGCTAGCACTTGGCATTTCTCACGTCCCTCCAGGAAGAGCTGATCTTGTGTTTGGCATGGCCCGGTCTCAGTGGCTCCCTCTGTTTCCCGTGAGATCTTCCTTACTGACCAGTCCAGCTCCTCCTTCCCCGTGAAAGACGCTGGAACACAAATTCTGGGCGTTGTTCCAACTCTGTGTCCGCTGGCTCACCCAGAATCATATCTTCCATTTAGCAGGAACATCAGGAATGACGTAACTTTGGGTTCCCTCTGTGTATTACTCAGGTGTGACCTTTTAAAAAAACTTTATTTTGAGGTCATAGTAAATATGCAGATCGTTGTAAGAAGCAAGCAGAAGGATCCTGTATACCCTTCACTTACTTTCCCCTGATGATACCAACTTGCGTGACTATATTGCAATATCCCAACAGGAAACTGACGTTGATGTGATCCACCAACACTGTTCAGCTTTGCCAGTTTCACAGGCTCTCATTTGGGTGTGTAAATGAGTGTGTTCAGCTCCATGTGATTTTATAACGTGTGGATTTTGTGACCACTACCAGCTACAGTAGACACAGTCCCATCAGAAGGATCTCTCATGGGACTTCCCTGGCGGTCCAGTGGTTAGGACTCTGCATTCTCACTCCTGAGGGCCCAGGTTCAATCCCCAGTCAGGGAACTTAAGACGTCACAAGCCACACAGTGCAGCCAGAAAAAAAAAAAAAAAATCTCTTGTGGTGCCTTTTTACAGCCAGAGCTACCTCTCCTTCCCCCCCTCCCCTGGAAGTCCTTGGCAACCACTAATCTGTTCTCCACCTCTAATTTTATCATTTCAAGAGGGTTATAAAAATGGAATCTCTTGAGCTATGGAATCTCTTGAGATTTGGCTTTTAGCACTCAGCACAATTCTCTTGAGATCCATCCAAGTTACCGTATGTATCAATAGATTGTTCTTTTTTTTAGATCGCTGAGTAGTATTTCATGGTATAGAGGTATTGCCATTTGTTTAATCATCCACCCTTTGAAGGGCGCTGGGGTTTTTTCCAATTTGGGGCTATTATGAATAAGCCGCTATGACCATTCCTGGAGAGATTTTAGTGTGAACATAAGTTTTAATTTCTCTGGGATAAATGCCCAGGAGTACAATATCTGGGTCGAATGATAAGCACGTGTTTCGTTTTGTAAGGAACTGCCGTACTCTCTTCCAGAAAGGTTGTACTGTTTTACATTCCCACTGGCATTGTATGAGTGCTTCGTCTTCTTCACATCCTCACCAGCACTTCATCTTATCGCTACTTTTCATTCGAACCATCTGATAGGCATGTAGTGATAGGTCATTGTGGCCTTAATTGCATTTCCCTACCAGCTAATGATGGTGAGCATTTTTTCTGTTCTTATCTGCCTTCTGTGTATCCTCTTTGGTGAAATGTTTATCCATTTTTGCCAACTTTCTGATTGGATTGTTTATTTCCTGTGAAGTTTGAGAGATGTTTTTATACTCTAGATATGAGTCCTTTGTCAGATACGTGATTTGTAAATATTCCTGCCCCCCGCCCCCATCCAGAGCTTGCCTTTTCACCCTCTTAACAGAGTCTTTCACAGAGCAAAGTTTTTAATTTTGATGAACTCCAATGAACCAATTTTTCCTTCTATTAAATGTGTTTCCGGGGCTTCCCTAGTGGCGCAGTGGTTAAGAATCCGCCTGCCAATGCAGGGGACACGGGTTCGAGCCCTGGTCCGGGAAGATCCCACATGCCGTGGAGCAACTAAGCCCGCACGCCACAACTACTGAGCCCACGTGCCACAACTGCTGAGCCCACGCGCCTAGAGCCCGTGCTCCACAACAAGAGAAGCCAGCACAATGAGAAGCCCACGCACTGCAACGAAGAGTAGCCCCCACTGGCTGCAACTAGAGAAAGGCTGCACACAGCAACAAAGACCCAATGCAGCCAAAAATAAATAAAAATTACACACGAAAAAGAAGCTTTAAAAAAATGTGTTTCCAATAAACTCTTTATCTAGCCCTGCATCACAAAGATTTTCTCCTATTTCTTTTCCTAGGTATTGTATACAGTTGACCCTTGGATAACACAGGTTTGAACTGCGTGGGTCCACTTACAAGCAGATTTTTTTCAATGGTAAAAACTACAGGACTACACATCCTTATTTGGTTGACTCCTCGGATGACAAAACCACAGATGGGGAGGAAACTCCTATACAAAGGGCTGTCTGTAAGTGGATATTCTATACATGGATTTTTAAATACATGGAGGGCTGGTGCCCCTAACTCCCCGCATTGTTCAAGGGTCAACTGTAATTGTATTTTTACATTTAAGTCTGTGGCCCATTTTGAGTTAATTTTTGTATAAAGTGTGAGGCTTAGATAGAGGTTCATTTTGTTGTTGTTATTTATGGGTGTCCAGTTGCTCCAGTACTGTTTGCTGAATGAACTGTCTTTTCTTCCATTGGATTGCTTTTCCTCTTTTTTCTAAAATCAGTTGGGCATTTGTGTGAGTCTATTTCCGGGTTCTCTATTCTGTTCCATTGACGTATGAGTCTAATCCCTCTGGCAAAACTACACTGTTTTGATTACTATAACCATATAGTAAGCCTCAATATTAGAGAAATTTCTCCCAATTTAATCTTTTTCAAGAACGTTTTTAGCTATTGATATTTGAAGTCCTGTGTTTTTCCATAGAAAGTTTAGAATAAGCTTATCTATAAAAGAAAATCTTGCTGGGACATTAATAGTACTTGCACTAAACCTTTAGATCAGTTTGGGAAGAATTGGCATCTTTACTATGTGGAATCTTCCAATCCATGGATGTGGTGTATTTCTCCATTTATTTAGGTCTTTTTCTATTTATTTTATTAGTATTATGTAACAGTCAAGATACAGATCCTGTACATATTTTGTCAGTTTATACCTAAATATTTCATTTTCTTTGAAGCAATTGTACATGTTTTCAGTTTCACTTTTCGCAGGTTCATTGTTAGTACATTGAAATGTGATCGATTTTTGTGAGTTGATCTTTCACTGTGCAACATTGCTGAACTTCCGTATTAGTTCTGTGAGTTTTTTGATAGACCCCTTAGAATTTTCTATAAAGGCAATCATGCCTTTTGTAAATGGTGACAGTTTTATTTTTTCTCTTCCAAGCTATATATCTATTTCCTTTTCTTGCCTTATTGTACTGGCTAGAACTTCCAGTACTAAGTTGAATAAGTGGTGAGAGAAGATATCCTTCTTTTGTTTCCAACCTCAGGGGGGAAGCATTGAGTATTTCAGCATCGACTATGATGTTAGTTGAAAGCTTTTAGTGGATGCTCTTAATCAAGTTGTGGAAGTTCCCTCTAGTCCTAGTTTTTCAAGAGCTTTTATAATGAATAAGTGTTGGATTTTGCCAAATGTGGTGGGGTTTTTTTGCATAAATTGTTAAGATCATATGATCTTTCTTCCTTAGCTTGTCAGTGTGGTAGATGACATCGATTTTTGAATATATTGAATGAGCCTTGCATCCCTAGAATAAAATTCCATTTCATTATGGTGTAAAATTCTTTTTTCTATATTACTGAATTCAATTTGCTAAAATTTTTGTTGAGGATTTTTGAATCTAAATTCATGAGAGATACAGGCTTGTGTTTTTCTTTCTTTTAACTATCTTTATCTGGTTTTGGTGTCAGGGTAATATTAGCCTCATAAAATGAGCTGAAAGCATTACTTTCTCTTCTATTTTCTGGGAGAGATTGTGTAAAATTATTGGTTGCTGTAGGGATTACACTATATATAAGCAACTTTTTGCAGTCTAGTAGTATTGATGCTTTACCACTTGGGTAAAATGTAACCTTACTTCCATTTAGGTCCCTTTAACCTCCTCATTAAAAAAAAAAATATATATATATATATATGTGTGTGTGTGTGTGTGTATAATATGTATATATACATATACTCATATATATATAATTGCCTTAAGTATAGTCTCTGCATACATGAATATCACTTCAGATGTTATAATTATGCTTCAATTATCAAATACAATTTAATATTCATGGGAAGTATAGTCATTATATTTAGCCCTATTTCTATACATTCCATAGTTCTTTTTTTTATCCTTTCTGAAGTTCCAAGCTTTCTTGAAACAACTGAAAAAAAGAGAAATTCTCAGTAAAGAAACAGAAGTTCTGTTTTAAAAAGCTTCTGTTTCGACCACTTCTTCTACCCAATCTTTAAGGATGTGTTTGCCAACAATATATTCTCTTGGTTTGCTTTCATTTGAGAATGTCTCTCTTTCCCTTCATTTCTGAAAGATATTTTTATCAAATGTAGAATTTGCAGTTGATAGTTCTTTTTACAGCACTTGGAAAATGTTGAACCACTTCTTTTTGGCCTCCATAGTTTCAGATAAGAAATCTGCTATCCTTCCCATATGATGTTTCCCAAATAAGTAATGTGTTGTTTCTGAATGCTTTCAATATTTTTTCTTTGTCTTAATTGGGACCCAGAAGATATAAACGTTAATTCTTGTCTTTCTGTCTCGAGGTCCCTGAAAATATTTTCTTTTTTTTTTTTCCAGTTTATTTTTCTGTCTGTTATTGAGATTGGGAAATTCTATTGCTCTATCCTCAAGTTTGCTAATTCTCTCCTTTGTCATTGCCACTCTACGGAGCCCATCCTGTGAGGTTTTGGGTTTTTTTCCTGGTTATTGTCATTTTCAGTTTCTAAATTTCCATTTGGTTCTTTTTAATAACTTCTATTTCTTTACTGAGAGTTTCTATTTTATTTGTTACAAAAGAATTCATAATTGCTTGTTGAAGCATTTTTACCATGGCTGCTTTTAAATTCTTGACCATTCCAAGCTCTGATTCATCTCTGTATGATGCCTGTCGACTGTCTTTTTTCATCCAAGTTGTGATTTTCATGGTTCTTGATATGAGGGGTGATTTTTCCATCCTATCCTGGACATTGGGAGTGTTATAGTACGAGACCCTGGATCCTATTCCAGTTTTCTTTTTGAGCAGGCAGTCTCCCTGTTGAGATGTATTGTGTTGGCCAAAAAGTTCATTCGGGGTTTTCCATAAGATTTTATGGTTGAGGGCTGGACGGGTTGCATGATCACTTCCCACTGAGCCCCTGACAGCATCCTAGCAGGAGTGAGTGCTGACTCTACCTCACTGCAGCTGCGTAAGCAGCAGTTCGCTTTTCCCTCGGCTCTGCTGACACCTTTCCAGTGAAAGTGGAGAACCGCCTTGCACCATCTTGTTGTCTCTGAGCACCTCCCCCCCCCCAGGCTCCCCTGACACAGGGACGGGAGAGGTGGAGCTCTGAATCCTACTGCTTTGTTGTTGCAGGGTAGGGGGCAGAAGCCCTGCTGACACAAGGGAAGGGGAGGGGGAACTCTGTGTTCTGCTTCTCTGTTCTGTCATGTCTAGGGATTTTCAGCTGTAGGAAGGAGGACCTGGGAGGGTTGGGGATATGCCATCTCGTCCAGAGCTGGAAGTTCAGCTGTGACATGACCCTTCTATTCCGTTTCTTTATGTGTAAAATGGGTGTAATAATACCTACCCTGCCTGCACTGCGGAACTGTTTTGAGAATTAACGAAGATGTCCAAGTGTATGAAAGTACGCTGGTGAATCTGATGCTAGCAGAGAATGTTATTATAATGATTGTTGTTTCTGAATCTGGGTTCTGGTAAGATGTAGCTTGAGAAGAGACAGGTGACACAGTAGGGCTTCCTCCATCTCCATCTTTCCGTTTAATGTTGGTGAGAGCAAACTTGACAGCCAGAAGTCAGCCTTCTCTTGCCTGTTGCCCTGTTTCTTTCGAGTCTGCGACGACCTTTGTCTTGACGATCGGTAACCCTGGAGGAAGCTAGAGGAAAAGCGAAGATTAGGGGTGTAGCAAGGAGAGCGCAGCAAAGTAGCTTAAACAGCCTCGTAAACCAGGGTAGCTGCACGCAGTAAGGACCGTGGCTGGGACAAGGGCCGTGTCTGCAGCACTGTTACCAGGAAAACAGTCCCAAAAGGGAAATAACGCCAGACCTGGGAGGGAAGAAACAAGTCATAAAGGGGACCCAGAGTGGGTAGGGATAGCCATTCAGGGTGGCCAGGAATGGCCCTGCCTCACTTAGGGGCATGGGACAGGGCTGGGAGCAGCCGCAACATTATCAACCAGGGTGACCTGGGTCTCGTGTGTTCTTGGTCCCCGTCCCAGGCAGGCGAAGAGTTGTGGGCCTCCTGTGTTTGAGTCTCAGCTCTGCCACCTTGTGTCTGTGTGATTTGGGGTAAGTTCCTTAACCTCTCTGAGCCTCAGTTTCTCCTTCCGTCAGTCGACGTTGGCAAAGCTGCCAACTCCACCAGGTTGTGTGAGGGTCAAATGTGAGGGAGAGTGTGAGTCATCCAACCTGCCCGTAGTAGGGAACCGACGTACAAGGTAGTTCCCTTCTTGGCTCCAGGCCCAGGAGTTTTGGCCTCAGTCTAGGCTGGGCTCTAGCTCTTGCACCTCTTCAAGAGCTTACCTGCTCTGCCATTGTTCCTTCCATGGGTGGCCCAGATTTCGGAAGGGCAAGCCAAGTCACCCTTCCCTAATCTCCTCTCCAAAATTCTCTTTGTTCCAGCCTCCTGGTTCCTCTTCCTCCCCTCTCCTGGTGGGTCTCCACTGACCTCACTCTGTGGGGGGCTCCAGAGGCCCGGTCCCTGGGGCTGCACCTGGGGAAGGGGCTTTCCTAGACCAGAGTGGGTGCCAGAGCAAACCGAGGGCCAATTTCATCTCCCACCCTCTGCCTTTAGTCTAAGGGAAACTGGGTTTAATGCAGCTCAAGATCCCTCACTAAACTGTAAGCTCAGAAGCTGGGGGCCACGTCTGCCCTGTGCGTGGTTAATACCCCTACCCGGTGCTGCATGGGAGCCAGCTCCTACCAGCCTGGGAGAGCCAACTGTTACATTTTAAGGACTATTGTAAGCTGACATTATTAAAAATTAGATCACAAAAACAAATTATGCTGCAAAGATCGTGAATACTCAAAACTCATCACTTTCTAATGATTGTACTGTTACCTCTGCTCTTGAGGTCGTTCGCGTCTATTTATCTGTAGAGGGGACACCCTGTGTAGTGGTGTGCTGTGTGACATCGTGTTGGCATCGTGGCCACAGTGGGGGTATTTACACTGCAGGAATCAGCACACACCACAAATCAGAACTTGATTTACTGTTTGGTTGATTGTCTAGATTAAGACAGGTGGAGAAAGGGTTAATAATGTAGATTAAATTATGAACGTAGTATGTCATGTTAAATTGCAAATAGCACAAGGAATGAAAGAGATGTTCTTCCAATATTTGGTAACTGTTATCGGACTCGGCAAAGAAGTCGCTCAGGTCACTGGTGAAGAAGTAAATTTCTAGTACGTGCGTTTGTTGTCTTACTTTCGTCTTAACACAAACGAAGATACTAACACCAATCACGATGGAATTCCTCCCCTAGAGCCCGTTGTTAAACACTAACCAGCACACCACTGTGCCCCGTGCCCACAATAGTACCTCGCTGAAAGGGCACACTCAATAAATACTTTTGGGGTGACTGGAATCAATGAACACCAGCAGTGAAGGACGTGGGGGGCCGTCTCACCCCTTCTGCAGTGGTGGCCCTGCATGTTTAGGATGCTGTGTCCCTCTCCCTCCTTGTTCTCTGCCTCCTTCGCTCGCATTCAACTGTGCTCTGTCCCAGGGTTTCTCCAGCTGTAACGTGCGCACAAATCAGCCGGGGGTCTCGTGAACGTGCGGGTTCTGACCCAATGGGCCTTTGGCAGGGACCACGCTCTGCGTTTCGGACAAGCTCACAGGTGATGCCAATGCTGGTCACGACCTCTGCACCTTAAAAACTTCCCCAGCAGCACTGCATTTACTAAGTCATAATCCATCTGTTTTCCTCTATTTTATTTATCAAAGACCTCAGGAACTGTCAAGCAGAACTTCTTATCAACAGGAACTGACAAGTGGACAAGTGTTACCTCCCGGGCCGATTATAAATCGTGGGGAGCCGGGGAGCCCTGGCGTTTTAATTAGCTGGGACATTCTTATCAGCAGTCAGTCCTGAACGTGGCATTTCCCATTGTTTGTGAACCCCTAATTGGGAATCTCTGATTTGGTCCCTGCAGGGCCAGTCCTTCACACGGGCTCATCGCGTTATTTCACTCTGGCGGCTGCCTTTATATTATTCAGCAGACATACCGCTGACACCATCAGAGTGAGCGGGACCTCCTCCACATCTGTGCACGGTGTAGCATCCTGAGCTGCTGAAACTAAAAAAAGAAAAAAGGGGCTTCTGTTTGCTGCTGCAGCACCAGTGAAAAAGGAAAACAGAATTTTTTTTTTTTTTTTACGTGAAACAAATAATTACTCCAGACCAAGAAAGCCAGTGGACAGATTTCCTCTTGTTTGGGCTCGTGGTGAAACTGCGGAATTTTGTAGGGGGGTTCTGTTCCTTGCGAAGTCACTTTCAGTTACTCTTAATGCACCATGTAAAAGAGAAAAGGATGAGACAAGTGGTATCCTGGGAAAGTGGAGAAAGGAGCAAATTAAGCAACTGGGGGTTGAGTTCATGCTCGCTTCCAAAGAATGGTCGGTTTTCAGTTGATAAGAGGCCTGTTGGCTTTCTTGTAGCCTCCTTGCGGAGCTGGAGTGGAAATATCCATCATCTCTGGCCCCGCCTGGGCCCCTTTGAAGAGAAACGCCTCCTGCCGCCTGGGGCATGGCTGTCTGAGCATCTGTGGTTTTCGCCAGGTGACCTCACCTGGCTTAGCAGGTGGGACTAGAGGTGAGGACTTGACTGCAGGCAGCCAATCCAGAGGGTGACCAGCAATCTGCCAGGTCGTGTACGTTGATGACAGACCAGAGGGAAGCTGACAGCTGACGGCTCCTCTGAGGAGACTGGGGGGCGGGAGGGACCCTCTGTTTCTTAAAGATTGAGAAAGCCATCAGGAGCAGAGAAAGACCTAAGCCTTCTAGAAAACCAGGGCTCGGGAGGTCCCACGCAAAGGTTTTCCCCTCTGTCCGATGAGAAACAAATCCAGATTTTGTGAGGCGAGGCTGTATTTGGCAGGATTATTGTGAGCGGGAAGGTGGGGCTCAGGGACCCTTGCAGTTTGGGGAACGCTCTGACCATAGATCTGTGAGTGTGGAAAGGTTAGGCGCAGGGTTTTTCTTTTATGGAAGAGAGTAAACAAGGCTAGGAAGAGTGGGTGTGGGGAAGTCGTCTGAATGGGAGTGGGAGGGAGAGGATGGGCAGCAGATCAGAGAACGTCCTACCCCAAGGACAGCCTGTTCTCAGGAGGAGCTGTCTGCCCGCTCACCTGCAGGTGGGCCAGGGTTCAGGGACCTGAGGAAGGAGAGACGCTTAACCCGGGTTCTGTTAACAGGGGTTCGTTCTGGTTGATTAGTGGGACGAGCAATCCAGCAAATCATTTATGAAGCAGAGATGGGAATTTGTGGGGGGAGGGTCTGAGTCTGGCCTTGTGTTTGGCAAATAAGGCAGCAGCATCCTTGAGTCTTATCCAAGTCATATTGGGGGAGGGTGTTTCTTTTCAGTAAGCTGTTTCCGGAACACAAGAGGGCGGGGAATTTCTTAATCATGTTGTTTTCCCAGAGCACAGGGCTCAGATAAAAGTCAACATTTCAAAAAAAAAAAAGTCAACATTTCCACCCCTGGGGTTACCGCAAACACTTCATGGCTTACGGATACTCTAGAATACTGTCACCTTTGCCTAAAGCCACATGATGGTCCTCTGGGCCTACCCCTTCTAGAACCTTCCCTCCTACCCTTCCCCCCAAACAAGCTGGTCCCTCAAATTGTGGAAGAGTTTGGCATTAGGAAGCCAGGGCTGAGCAGAGGGGCTGCCCTGGAGTCTGAGGGAGGATCCTCCTGAAGGCCGTCCATCCCTAACTCCATCTCAGGCCCTGGTGTAAGGAGGGGACCCTCGGTCTCTACCCGTCTCCTACCCTCTTTCATCCTAATCTCTCACTGGCTCTTTCCCCAACAGCAGACTCTGACCCTCCCTGCCAGGTTCTGTTGCAAACCTGAAACCTTCTTGATTGTGCAGATCTGCCTGTAAAAATATTGCCAGGAGCTGGGTTGCCACAGAATGGTGGAGAGTTCAGTAAAACTAATATTCATTGTTATCATTATTATGATAAATAATATAACTCCTGGAAGTCCCATGGGCGTGACTACGTGCCAGGTGCTGCTGGAAGCACGTTACACGTGGGAATTGATTCATCAGATCCAAGCAACAGCCCCGCAGAGGTAGGTAGTCTCGTTATTCCCATTTTACAGAGCAGGAGACTGAGGCACAGGGAGGTTGTTACTGAGCGAGGGTTTCAACCCAGGCAGCCTGACCCCACGGTGGGCTTTTCACCACCACCCTCCACCATGCTCAGGGCTCCAAGGCAGCACCATCTTGTTTCCCATAAATGATTATTTTCCACTGCTCGGCAGCTGGAGCGAAAGGATTACCTGCTGTGAAGTTAGGGCCGGTGTTTGCTGCTGAGGCGAGTGGGCGGGTCTGTTCCCTAAAGCTGGCTGTAACAGAAGTGTCTGGTTACCCAATGCACTCTTTCTAGACCAGAGTTGGGAACCTGGGTGCTTTTCCTTTCAAGAGGCTCTCAGATAGAGTTAAATGAACTGGAGATTTCATTAAGATAGCTATTGTGTAAGGAGACTGGGCAGTCTGGCTGGACAGGTTTTGGTTTGGTTTGGTTTTGTTTAAAAGAAGTACCTATTTTATTTTTTTAAACATCTTTATTGGAGTATAATTGCTTTACAATGGTGTGTTAGTTTCTGCTGTATAGCAAAGTGAATCAGCTAGACGTATACATATATCCCCGTATCCTCTCCCTCTTGCGTCTCCCTCCCACCCTCCCTATCCCACCCCTCCAGGTGGTCACAAAGCACCGAGCTGATCTCCCTGTGCTATGCGGCTGCTTCCCACCAGCTATCTGTTTTACATTTGGTAGTGTATATATATGTCCATGCCACTGTCTCGCTTCGTCCCAGCTTACCCTTCCCCGCCGCCCCGTGTCCTCAGGCGCATTCTCTGCGTCTGCGTCTTTATTCCTGTCCTGCCCCTAGGTTCTTCAGAACGATTTTTTTTTTAGATTCCATATATATGTGTTAGCATACTGTTTTAAAATAAGATGAGTTTCAGTCTGGTGACCCTCTCTCTGCAGGCAATTCACCTCTCTCCTAAACCTGGCTAGGAGGGGGTGTCACTGTGGCTGCTGCCTGCAGTGCCATGATCTGGGGTTCGCCCTGGAGATGGGCAGGGCCAGCGTGAGGACAGCAATGATGATGACAGTGTCTGCACATTGATGATTGAGTCCTACGATGTAAGCCCTCAACATACATTGTATCTAATTTTTACAATAACCCTGGAGATGTGTTATGATTAAAAGCCTTGCGTTGGAGTCACCCCGAAATTGGTTTAAATCTCTGCTCTACCACTTAATAAGCTGCGGCCTTTGTAGGTTACAATCCCCACTGTAAATTTCAGTTTCCTCATCTAAAGGTGGGCATCCTGATAGAATCTGCCTAACA
Source organism: Globicephala melas (assembly GCF_963455315.2). Taxonomy (NCBI): domain Eukaryota; kingdom Metazoa; phylum Chordata; class Mammalia; order Artiodactyla; family Delphinidae; genus Globicephala; species Globicephala melas. Next base: position 2,283,070 of record NC_083328.1, read on the forward strand.
GGGCTCTTGTGAGAATTAATAAAATCATGCATATAAATAAATCATGCATATAACGTAATGACTAAATAAATAAACATTATTTTTTAAGTGGGCATAGCTATCCTCACGGTGCACAAGAGGACACCAAAGTTCAGAGAAGGGACATGACACGTTCCCAAACCGCAAAGCTAGTCGGTGGCGGAGATGAAATGGGCAGATCTGGATCCGAATTCTGGCCGCAGTAAGCAATTCACAAGTGGGAGAGTACTGGTGGTAAAGGTGAGTATTATTATTATGACAGCTGGTGGCTTGGGGTCCCCGGAACCTGAGTTGACACCCCACTGTGACTAACGACCTGGGAGAGTGAGGCTTACCGCTGACGGTAACAACCACCACTGATGTGCCCATGCGGATGGGGCTTGCAAGGTGATTATTCAAAACAATTTCCTCTCACGCTTTGCTTTGTTCTCTTTATGTGCCAGTGAACCAGAGGGTAGGCTAAAGCTCACCTGACCCCTCAGAGATGACGATGCCCTCCTCGCCTGAAATTTAAAAACCCAGCACGTGTACTCAGGGATACACGTCAGGAATCCATTAGATCTTCCAGAGATGTTGTGGGACCACTTGTCTTGATGATAATAATAATAATAACAACAATGACAGAGGCAGTGTGTGCACTGGTTACAAGTATAGACTGGGAGAGTCAGCTCCAGTCCTGGCTTCAAAACCTGGCTCCATCATTGGCTAGCTGTGCAACTTTGAGTAAGTTCCCTAACCTCTCTGAGCCTCAGTTTCCCCATCCATAAATGGGGACAATAAAAAGTAACTACCACTCAGAGTTGGGGTGAGGATGGAATGACTTACTGCTTGTTAAGTGCCCAGTACATAACAAAACCCACGATAAAGTTTAGCCAGTATTTGGAAAGACAGGTTCTTCTCGGCTCCCAGGGAGGCTGAGGTCATATTTGTGTCGGGGGGGTGGGCTGATTCTGAGGCGCTGTGTTCGCGTTGTCTTATCTTTGAGCACAGCATGGTGGCAACTTTGGCTTCACGCCCGATCTCTCAGGAGGAAGTAAATAAACGAAGACCTGGCAGGTCCCACAGACAACTGGCCAAATCCACCACCCCTGCCCTTGCTCTCCCCGCTTACCTGCCCCCGAAACACATTTGACCCCTCTCTTCGGTGTGTCTGAATTCTACTGCATCCTGGGGAGAAAGCCAAGTTCTTGGTTGTGACATTGGCCTCTTTTCCCTTTTGTTTAAAAAAAAATGGTGAGAAATCTTCCCTTCTTGCATTCCTGCACCGTCTCCTCTTTCTCGCCCTCAATTTCTTAGGAATGAAATCACCCAAGATATAAATAAAATGCTCTAAATAAATCTCTGCTCTACTGCAGCATAAGACATATCTGCGTATGTATGTGACTGTCAGCCAGGATAAATTAACTTCCAATGGAAGTCATTTTCATGTAATTAATTATTCCTATATCAGCTGAAAGAGACAGGTGCACCACTGGCTGCTTTGCCTGGACTTCTCAATGAACTTTTAAAGAAGGTTACACTTAAACACGCTAGATGACTGGTATGCAGCTCTGGCTTTTGTTCTGATACTGGTTCTGGACTTGGAACCTTCACTTCTCAATTACTGCAGATGAAAAACAGAAGAACTGACATCAGAGGCATTTTAAAAAATAAATTTATTTATTTGTTTTTGGCTGCGTTGGGTCTTCGTTGCCGCACGCATGCTTTCTCTAGTTGCGGTGAGCGGGGACTACTCTTCGTTGTGGCACGCAGGCTTCTCATTGCAGTGGTTTCTCTTGTTGCAGAGCATGGGCTCTAGGCGTGTGGGCTTCAGTAGTTGTGGCACGTGGGCTCAGTAGTTGTGGCTTGCGGGCTCTAGAGCACAGGCTCAGTAGTTGTGGTGCATGGGCTTAGTTGCTCCGCGGCATGTGGGATCTTCCCGGGCCAGGGCTTGAACCCGTGTCCCCTGCATTGGCAGGAGGATTCTCAACCACTGCGCCACCGGGGAAGCCCAAGAGGCATTTTGGACGTACAGGATGTGCTAAATTAAGCAGCAGGAATGCAGTATCTTCCATCAGCCGATGTTTTCCTTCTCCAGCTTAAGAAAGGGGTTTGTTTGGGGTTTTACAGCAAAACAGCTTGTGATGTGGTTAAGTCTGTTATTAGCAAAAGTTCTCTCGGTGTCTTGGTGGTCAAAGCCCTGGCATATTAAGATATCTGGATGAGCTGGGAAAATAGCAGGATGAATGAGAAGATGACCAGGTGACTTTGCAACTTCTAGAATGAAAGTATCCAGATAAGGACTATCAGGGAGTTGGTATCTCTAGCGGAGTGCCTTAGGGCTCTATCCTTAGCCTTTTTCTGAAACCATTCAAGGCTGATCACAGAGGGACGTGTTATGAAGCGGGACAGAATCGGACCAGTCAACCCCAGCAGACTGGAATGATAAGGCCTGTTGGACAGACTGTTGTTTTCCAAAATAAATAAAATTCTGTGCTGGGGGTAAGAAAAGTAAAAGCAACAGCAGGGTACAAAGAATTAACGGCCACCTTATGGTCTTAACCTTTCTGAGTCATTTGGTTTTAAGTGTGCCTCTTGTTTAGAAGCAGCATAAAACTCTATTTTAAATCCAAGTTGATATTTAATATGTGAGTTTAACCCAATCACATTTATTGTGATTACTGATACATCAGGATTTAATTCTGTCGTCTTATTTTGTATTTTTTCTATTGGCCTTGTTTCTGCCCCTTCCTTTCCTTTCTGCTATGGATTGATAAGTTTTCTTTATTTTCTTTCATTTCTTTCCCTGTGATGGAAATGATAGCTTATATTTCTGTTCTTTCTAAGTTACTCACAAAAGTTTCTAACACAATTACTTTTTCTCAAAAGCCTAAAGGTATACAGTGTCTCTGTTCTTCCCTCAAGCAAGAAAAGGGCTTTAGCAAATTCATCCTCTTCCCTCCCACTTTCCATGTTACTGCTCTATAGAAGTTCATATCTATCTTTTGTAAACACAAAAATACCTTTTCTTAGAGGCAATAGTTAACAAGACTTATCAAATTATTTAATGATGTTTTTGTTTGCTCTTGTTTCCTGTGTCCCACTCCTTCATCAGAATGTAATTTTCTTTCTTCTGAAGTACATCCTTTAGTAGCTTTCTTATGGGAGGGTGGGGCCATCTGTGGAAATAAACTCTTTTAATCATTTTGGTGTGTGAAAGTATCTTTATTTTGCCCTCACGCTTGAATGATAGCTTATCCAGGTATATTATTCTAGATTGACATGTTTATTTCCTCAGCAGTTTTATGTTTCTTGGTATCTGGTGTTGCTGATGAGATGTCTTCCTAACTGTGTTTGCTTTGTGGGCAATAAATATCCTCTCCCTGGCAGCTATGAATCTTTTTCTGTTTATCCTTAATACTCTGCAGTTTCACTAAAATTGTCTGTGTGAATTCGTTTGTATTTATCCTACTCAGCGCAAGATGTGAAATTTCTAATTAAGGATCCAATATCTTTCTGCAAAAATAAACTTGGGCAAATGGAAAGACATTTCTTATTCTTGTACAGGTTGGCTCAACATTATGAAGATGTCAATTCTTCATAAAAATACCAAGTATTGTTTTGTTTTCTGCAGCTAGACAAGTTGATTTGAATGTTCAAATAGAAAGACAAACATGCAAAAAATAGGGAAACCACAAAAAGGGCAATAAAGGCTAACTACTCTTCCAGATATTAAAACATTATACAGCCTCTATAACTAAGAATGTAGTGCTGGTGCATAAACAGGAAGAAAGATCAGTATGAAATCTGGAAATAGACCCAAGAACATATGAATATTTATTATGTGATAAATGTGGTATCTCAGATCACTGGGGATAGGAAAGACTTCTTTTTTTTTTTTTTGAAGTATAGTTACTGTACAAGATTTTATAAGTTACAGGTGTACGATATAGTGATTCATAATTTTTAAAGGTTATACTCCACTTATAGTTATTATAAAATATTGGATATATTCCCTGTGTTATACAACATATCCTTGTAGCTTATTTTATACTTAAGCTTCAGAGTTTGTACTTTTTATTCCCCTACCTTAATATTGTCCCTTCTCCTTTCCCTATTTCCACTGGTAACCACTAATTTATTCTCTAGATCTATGAGTCTGCTGGTTTTTTGTTATATTCACTAGTTTGTTGTATTTTTTAGATTTCACATATAAGTGATATCATACAGTATTTGTCTTTCTCAAGACAGACTTTTAACTAAATGGTTTTGTGATGGGTATTTGGACATAGAATCAAAATTTAATCCATTCCTCATACCATAAACTAGAATAAATTCAAAATGGATTAGAAATCTAATGTAAATAATGAAACCACACAAGTGTTTTTTTTAAAATTATGGATGAATTCCTTTACAACTTGGCTGTGGAGAAACCCTTTCTAACCATGATGAAAAAATCTAGATGCAATAAATAAAAAGACTGGTACATTTGATTGCATGAAAAATATACTTTTTATGGTTAACAAATCAATGTAAGCCAAGTAAAAAACAAACAACAAAGAGAAACCAGGGAACAGGAGTATAACCTGTATAACAGATAAAGGGCTAATATTCCTAATATATTAAAAAGCTTTTTTAAAGAGAGGGGTGAAAGACCACAAACTTGACTGAAAAATGAGCAAAAGATATAACCACATACTTCATAAAAATCAATACACAACTAGCCCTTTTAGACATATGAAAAGGTATTCAACTTTACCCTCAATAAGAGAAATAGAAATTAAAACTATACTGAGAAATGGTACTGAGGTACCATTTCTTACCTTTCATTTTAACAAAAATTCAAGAACAACTGAACGACACTCTATGGGAAGATGCAGTGGGGTGCAAAATAACTAAACCCTCCAGAAAGGAATTGGACTATATTCAACCTAATACCAAGCACCTACTCTCTGACCCACCAATCCTACTTCTAGGAATTCGCCCTGAAGACACACCTCCACAAATATGAAATGACATATGATTTAAACCCAGTTATTGCAGCCTTGTTTCTAATATTGGGGACAACCTAATTACCCATCCATAGGAGACTGATTGAATAAATGAGGATATATCCATGCAAAAGATTATTAGGCAGCTGGAAAAAACAATGAGGAAAATCCCCAAGAACTGATAGAGTGATTTCCAGAATATGTTGTTATGTAAAAAAAGCAAAGTGCAAAAGAGTGTTACAATATGCTTAGTTTTGTATGTATGTGTGTATTTGATTTTTTTTTCCTGTATAACAACACAGGAAATATAAACCAGAAATTAATGAAAGCAATTACTTAAAGGGTTTAGGGGACTGGGATAGGAACTGAGACTTCTCTGAGTATAACTTTTTACAGTTGGGTTATGTAACTACCATATTTATAATCGTCTTCTATTCACAGCCCTTCTTTGTTCCCTCTTTCTTTTTTTTTCTTTTTCTTTTCTTCTTTTTTTTTGGTCTTTGTTTCTTTTTCTGCCTTCGCTGGCTTGAATTAAGCATTTTATGTGATTCAATTTACTCTCCTCTATTAGTATGTCAATTATATTTCTTTTAAGAAATGTTTTAGTGGTTTCAATATATATTTACAACTAGTCCAAGTCCACTTTCAAATAACAGTACATTGCTTCCTTATAACAAAGTATTCCCAATTTCTGTTATAACGTTGGTGGCATGCATGTCACTTATCTATTAGATATAATCACCCAGTACATTGTTGCTATTATTGTCTTGAACAGTTACCTAGCAGATCAATTAAGAATAAAAAAATAAAATATTTAAAATTTTATCTTCATTTATTCCTTCTCTACGGTTCTTCTCTTCTTTTGCAGATCTGAGTTTCTGCTCTACATCATTTCCTTTCTCTCTGAAGAATTTCTTTTTAGCATTTTTTTACAAGGCAGGTCTACTGGCAACAAGTTCCTCACTTTTTGTTTGTTTGAGAAAGTATTTCTTCTTAACCTTTGAAGGATAACTTTGCTAGATACAATTTCTAGGCTGGAAGTCTCTTTTTTTTTTCCTTTCAACACATTAAACATTCCACTCCACTCTCTTTTTGCTTGCATGGTTTGTGAAGAGAACTCTGATATAAATTCTCATTCTTGCTCCTCTGTGGGTAAGGTGCTTTCTTCCTCTGTCATCTTTCAAGATTTTTCTCTTTGTCTTTGATTTTCTGCAATTTGAATGTGATTTGCTTAGGTGTAGACGTTTTGGTATTTATCCTCCTTGGTGTTCTCCTAATTGTAGTTTGGTGTATATCATTAATTTTGAAAAATTCTCTCAGTCATTATTACTTTAAATATTCCTTTTTTTTTTCTGTTTCTTTTTCTGTTATTCCCGTTGCACAAATGTTGTACCTTTTGTAATCGTTCCACAGCTCTCGGGTATTCTGTTCCTCATTTCCCCTCATTCTTCTTTCTCTTTGCATTTCAGTTTGGGAAGTGTCTATTGACATTTTTCAAGCTCAATGGTTCTTTCCTCAACCATGTTCAGTCTACTGATTTGCCCATCAAAAGCAACTTTCCTTTCTGTTACAGTTTTTTTTTTTACAGCATTTCCTTTTGATTCATTATTAGCATTTTCATCTCTCTGCTTACATTACCCATCTTTTATTACATATTATCCACTTTTCCCATTAGACCCCTTAGCATATTTATCATAGTTATTTTAAATCCCCAGCCTGATAATTTCAACATCTGTGTCATACCTGAGTTGGATTCTGGCTCTTGCTTTGTCTCTTCAGACTGTGTTTTTCCTTGCCTTTTTTCATGCCTATAATTTTTTATTGAAAGTCAGACATGGTGTATCAGGCCATAAGAACAGAAGTGAGTAGGCTTTTATTATCAGTTTTCTGTTTACTGGCTGGAGGTTAGGTTGTGTTAATGCTGGCTGCTGCAGCTTCAGTGTCAGAGGCTTCAATGTCCTCTAATGTCTTTGTTTTTTCTTCCTGTTTTCTCTGGATTTCCCTGGAAACTTCTTTTTAAATAGAGTCTGTGTCTTGAAGATTTCTCAGTTGTAATTCCCTATGATTATGCTGGAGCCCTATTGAGGTGGTGGTGAGGTATGGGGGAGGGGAGACATTCTATCATCTTATATTAAATCTCAGGGCTTTTTCAGTTTGGGTTTTGTTTGTTTTTGTTTTTTAATGGACCTGAGTCCCTGAGCTATGATCTTCTCAGAGTTTCTCAGCCTTTTTCCCCTCAACTTCTGTGAGATAGGGAGGCTAGAGTGGGATCCAGTTGTCTAACTGCCCTTCCCTTAGATCAGAGAAGGTTCTGGAAGTTTCCGTTGAGAGCAGGCCCATGTTGCTGAGAACTGAATGTTCTCGGTGTATTTCAAAGTGGTTACTTTCTGCTTCCTCCTGAAGCATGGGGACATTTTTCTCCTTTCTTCACTGGGAGAACCTGGTGATTCTCTTGAAGATAAAACTGTGAAATTGGGGGCCTCCACAAACTGGGCCCCCAGGAGTCTAAATTCTCCAGTGACTTCTATTCTCCAGAAGCTGTGATTCTCTGTATTCACCCATCTCTCCAAATTTCAAGGCAGAGGTTTGCCCTATGACCTCAGTTCTATGAGGGATCTAAGAAGAGTTGTTGATTTTCAGTTTGTTCAGCTCTTTTTCTTCTTGGGAGGATGGGAGCTGAAAGTTGGAAATCAGATTCCTATTTTCTTTTTCTTGCTTTCTTTTCACCACTTTTTCCTAATGCCATTTCTATTTATTTCCAGTGCCTTTGATGAATACATCTCTTCTATAGATTTGTTAGTTGTTGCTCTAGGTATTACATTAGCGTCTTTGCGAAACATTTAACAGTCTACTCGTGTCCATATTTTAGCAGATTGAGCAAAATGTAAAAACCTTACTTCTTTTTAATGTCCCTTTACCCTCCCCTATTTATAATATAATTACCATTGAGAATCACATCAGACGGTGTTATAATTTGTGCTTTAACCATCAAACATAATTTACAGGTTTCAAGAGGAGAAGTCTATTGTGTTCTTTCTTCTTTCCTTGTGTTCCAAGATTCCTTCTTTTATCATTTCCTTTCTGTTTATAAAACTTCAGTTAGCTATTCCTTTAGCTTATTTCTACTGGTGACAAATTCTCTGAGCTTCTATTCGTTCCAAAAAGCCTTGATTTTTCCTCCATTCCTGAAGGAATTTTCACTGTATATAGAATTCTGGACTGGCAGTTCTTTTAGTTTGGCACTTGAAAAGTGTTGTGTCACCTCCTTCTGGCCTCTGGTTTCTGATGGGAAATCCACTGTTGTATGGATTGTTTTTCCCCTTTAAATAAGATCTCATTTCTCTCTGCTTTCAAGATTTTTTTCTTTTTCTATTTTCTTTTCCAACCAAAGGGTTTTTATAAATTTGATTGTGATATGGATTTCTTTTAGTGTATCCTGTTTAGGGTTTACTCAGCTTCTTGAATCTGTAAATTTGTCCTTTTCCAAACTTAGGAACTTTTTAGCCATTATTTCTTTGAAGACTTTTTCAGTCCCACCCATTTCCTCCTCTTCTTCTGGAACTCAGATAACATGAATATTAGATATTTTGTTATAGTGCTGCAGATTCCTGAGGCTCTGTTCTTTTTTCTTTCTTTCTTTTTTTTTTTTTTTTGGTGTATTTTCTCTCTGTTGTTCAGACAGGGTCATTTTTATTATTCTTTCTTCACGTTCACTATTGTTCTCTCCTCTCCATTCTGCTGTTAAGCCCATCCATTGAGATTTTTATTTTGGTTGATGTATTTTTCAGTTTTAAAATTTTTATTTTACTTTAAAAAATATTTTCTATTTCTGTGCTGAGACTTTCTATACCTTCATTTGCTTCAGGGGTGTTCATAATTGTTCCCTGAAGCATTTTATGTTGACTGCGTTAAAATCTTTGTCAGATAATTCTAACATCTGCGTCATCTCTGTGTTGGCATCTGTCTTAGTTTTCTAGGACTGCCATAACAAATTACCTTAAACTGGGTGACTTAAAGCAACAATACTTATTCTCTCCCAGTTCTGATGGCTAGAAGTCTCAGATCAAGATGTCAGCGGGGTTGGCTCCTTCTGGAGGTTTGAGGGAGAGTCTGCTCCAGGCCTCCCTCTCAGCTCCTGGTGGCTACCAGCATGCTTGTCATTCCCTGGCTTGTCAGTGCACCACTCCAATCTCTGCCTCTGGCTTTCTTTTGGTCTATCTATCTGTGTCATTGTTCCTATAAGAATAGGAGAGGAATCACCTAAATCCATGGGGATTTCATCTTGACCTCCTTAACTGATGACACCTGCCAAGACCCTATTTCCAGATAAGGTCACATTCTGAGGTTCCAGGGGGGCATGGACTTTAGGGGGATGCCCTTCAACACAGTCCAGCGCCTGCTGACTCACTTTCCTCACGCAAGCTGAGTTTTGTTGGTTCTCCCTATGGTTAGTAGTATTTGATTGAAATGAGCTTTTGAGTATTTGTTATGAGATTCTGGATTTTATTTAAACCTTCTGTTTTAACATTTTTTCCTACACTTCCTCAGCCGAAGGAGGGGATCCTCCCCTTGTTATTTCCAGGGGTTGGGGTTGGGGGAGGGGATGCAGGTTCCCCACTTGGTCTCCAGGGACATGAGAGAGAGCCATGCTCCTCGTCAGTGCTGAGCGGAGGGGTGGCTTCAAGCTCCCCACCAGCCACCACTGATACCACCCTGGCTGGTGGGCACGTGGGTACTTCCTTACTCCTTTCTACATGGTGTCCACCGTTATCATGTGAAGGTTGCCTTGTTTCCACTGGATAATGCTGAGTGGTCTGATTCTCCACTTGGCTCTTCAGACACACTCCAGCAAGGAGGTGGTTGGGCGTGTTATCCTACCAGGTATGGGTGGAAGTCTAGCCCCCCCCCACCCCCGCGCTGTGGTCTCCACTGACACCGTTGGGTGGGGCCTCATACCCATTCAGTGGGGATGAAAGTTCTGACTTTCACTCAGCCCTTGCTGGTGGGAGTGTAGGTGGGGTCACAGTATTTTCTGTGATGTCTGCCTGCAGTAGAGCGGCTATTGTCTAAAAGTTTCGTCTTTCTAGGCTGGTGTTTTCTTCGTTCATTAGCTAGAGAAAGCAGACTTTCCTTGAGACTTTCTTCTTTGTCTGTGCCTCTTGGTATTTCCAAATTGCTAGCTTTTCTGATGGGATGTATGAGGGATAAATGAGGCAAAAGGAAACTAAAGAACTCAGTTCTGTCTCATTTCTCCTTTCCTCGGAACACTGCCATCTCTGCACCTCTCAACATCTTTTCGTGTTTGTTTTATGTATGATCTCCAGGGTTTTTAGGAAAAAGCACATGAGTCCCATCTTTCTGTGAGTGGAAGCTTATTTCCAGGATTTTTAATTTTTTAAAGTCTTGCTTTTTTGTTCATTCTTATCCGCTTTGTTTTTCTTTGTTATCTTGGTCTTGTTCAAGGGGTATTGCTCCTCCTTTTATCTTTGAGAATTGTAATCATGCTTATTTCAAAACCATTTCGGATTACCCTAATGTTTTCATCTCCTTGGGACTGATGAATTTGTTGGTCATCTCATATAACAGCGGTCCCCAGCTTTTTGGCACCAGGGACCTGTTTCGTGGAAGAAGAGTTTTCCATGGACTTGGGGTGGGGATGGTTTGGGGATGATTCAAGTGCATTACATTTATTGTGCGCTTTATTTCTATTAGTATTCCATGGTGATATATAATGAAATAATTATACAATTCACAGTAATGCTGACAGGAGGCAGAGCTCAGGTGGTAACGTGAGCAATGGGGAGCAGCTGTAAACACAGATGAAGCTTCGTGTGCTCACCGCTCACCTCCTGCTGTGCAGTCCGCTTCCTAACAGGCCACGTACTGGTACCTGTCCAGTCCCTAGGGTTGGGGAACCTTGTAAAAGATGTGCGTTGGAATTTTAGTTTGAAAACTCATCTTGAAGAGAAGTTCTGCGTGTATATGGGTACATTTTCCCTCCCTGGGATCGCCCCACTGTGACCAGCAGTTTTGCTGTGGCCTCCACCAAGCCCACTGGGTTTCTGAATAACAAGGGGGCTTATATTGGGGGCTTGGGGTTTTTGTCCCACAGGGACATTGACAAGGTGTGATTTGACATAAGTTCTGCAGGTGCCTCTGCTGATTCCTGCCACCTCAGGCAATCACCCTGGGCTACGGTTGCAATGTTTAAGCCTCCATTCATGGGTGGAAGAGTCCTCCCCAGACTGGACCCCATCCTGGGATAGGTGGAAACAATTTGCTGTTTTCTTTACCTTGCAGGATTTAGCTCCCAAAGAATCGATGTGTTTCTCAAAGGAAGTTAAGTCTTAAAACATATGTTTACACTTTATTCATTATTTCTGTGATTTTGGAGATGGAAGGGGGAAGCGTTGTGTGAACTCATGTTTCCATTTTTATGGGAGGTAAACTCCTCTCCCCACCTACAGCTTTGAAAAAGCAGCTCGGCTTCATGGATCATGGATTGCCTTGATGTTTCCGTTGCTATCTTAACTAGCTTGTAGTCAGGCGTTGGCTTAATAACTATATTAAGCCTGAATGAAGATAACAATCCTTTTAAAAGATTATTGACGATACTTTAACTTTTTCAGTCAAAAACCTTGCATTGCAACATGACATATTGCAGGGATGTATTAACTTGGGTAACAAAAGTAACAAAAGTACTCCTACAGAGTAGGAGTAACAAAAGTACTCCTACAGAGTAAAGTAGGGTAACAAAAGTACTCCTACAGAGTAAAGAGGCTACCTAGCATCTTTGAACATCACTGACGTTCCTGCTGTGGTGCACAGTTATAGTATTTTTGTAAAATTACAGAGAAAGTAAGAGGATGTGATATTTCTCTCTGAAAGGCACCTTCTTTTTCCAGCACATCCTCAGGCCTGTAATCCCCAAAGCCGGGCAGGGTTTCTGCTCCCTGGTCTTCCTGTCTGTTCACCTTCAGTCCAGGTGATCAGACATAATGCGTTTGAACAAACATAGCGATTTTGCCCACCCCCGACGCACGTTATTTTCTGTCCCCCATCGCCACTCCAATTTGGCCATAATTGGGCTGTTCCCATAACAACAGCCAAATAACGGGAGCTTCGTGGAGGGCTTATAACAGGGTTGTCCACAAAGCTGCTGGCAATGCCGCGCAGACCCCGCGTATCAGCAACTCACAAAAGAGACAGCTATCGGGGCGAACGCTTCCTGGCAGCTCCAAAGCCAACTTGCAGCTGATACCGCTGCTGCATGTCTGAACGGAGGCCCAGCACCCCGTCTCTCTCCTACATTCCTCACATGCGCAAAGCCTTCAGATCGCCATTCCCCTGTCGCCCGCCTGGGACAGTTAAAAATGCACACACAGAGAGAAACACACAACGAAAACCCCTCTGTATATATTTCACCAAACTGTAGCAAAAATCAAAGAATCACATTCTCCGTGAGGTCTCAGGGCCGTGCTTCAGATAATGTGGTAGCGCGACACCAGTGCTCAGAATCAAAACACCTTTATGTGCCTCTCTCTACAGATAGATGGAGACACACACACACACACACACACACACACACACAGCTTTCCTTTTTGCTGAGCCGCTGTGTGATTTCAGGGAGCAAATTTGTCAATCAAGGTAGAATAGGAACTTTCTTGTCATGGCCGGCGGGTACATAAAGCTGGGTGAGATGTGTCTCTACCATCAGCTGTCTCGCTCTCTCAGTGATAAACGAGACGACCACTGCTGGTAAACTGGGAGCAGAATCCCACATTGTCTGAACTTAGGGCTGCGACTTTGCAAACTGAAAGCTCCCCGTACCCTTGCTGGCGTGCTGCTGACACTTGAATTGGCTTCATCAAAATCTGGGGTGCGGGGGAGCCGCAAGACGTTGTGAGTCCTGTTCATTTCAACTGCAGACTCTCAGGGTTTGGTTATGATGACGATGACACACCAAGAGCTGCAGGGGTACAAGCCATTGGAGGGCAATTAAACAGACCCCGGGGTCTCCCTCCTACAGAACAAGATCGTGGCTGATGGCCTCTGGTGTCCCTGGGAGCTGGGGTGGGCAGGACTGGGACAGAACCTGACACCTGGCAGCAAGGCGGGCTCTGAGAACTTCAGGCCTCAGGTTGGAACCTTCAGAGGGGGGTTTCAAATGCATCGCTTTAGATGAAAATGAAATCTGTAACCTGACCAGGGGCAATGATTGGCCGGAGCTATCTAACTTTTTGAGCAAGTTCTTGTGTTTTGCTCATGATCCAGTCGATCCCATGTGCATCGAAATACGCTCGGATGTTTGATCACAGATCAGCAGCGCTGGCATCACCTGGAGCTTGTGAGAAATGCAGACGCCCTGGTCCCCCCCCAGCTGTCCTGACTCAGCACCTGCCTTTTGACAAGGGGCCCAGGTGGTTCACTGCACGTTAGGGTTTGGGAAGCACTATTCTGGGTTCATCCCTGGCAAGTCCTTTCCGATGCTCTTGTATTTGCATTTCCTTGGGAGGCATAAATTTGTTCATTGTCTTTCATAAAACGTATTTTGGAATTGCAGCTGAAAGCTTATCTTGAATAAGTGTGTGCACGCACACGTGTGTGTATGTGCATGTGTGAGCATCCTATGTGCATGTATATGTGTGTGTTTCTTTTTCTCTTGAGGTCCTGGTGACCTCAGCTGAGAAGAGCACAAGGTTCACCATCCACTCTGCTTGAGTGTGGCCCCTGAGTGCAGAACTGAGAAGGTATGTGGCCCCGGACAAATGGCCTTATCTCTTTGAGCCTCAGTTTGCTTAGCTGTTCAGTGGGGGGGATGGTACAAACTCACCCATTTGTTGTGAGGATGAAAGTAATGTCTGTGAGGTCCCTATCCTGGTGCCTTACATGGTGAGTGTTTAATCCATGCTCATCCATTGTTACTGTCTTCAGTTTTTACTGAGGTGGAGTGTGAGATAGTACAGTGGACAAAGCTTCAGAGTAGAGCCCTGTGAGTGTTTACACATGTTCACACCTACGTAACCACCGCCCTGATCAAGTGTTGAATGTTGCCAGCCCACCAGAAAGCTCTCTTATGTCACTGTTATTTAAGAGAAATGAAAGATGCAGTCTTTGTGCTCAGGAAGCTTTAAAATTCCTCTGGGACGAGAAATCTCAAATACCTGAAATTGTTAGTGAGCAGTCATTAGTGAACGTCTACGCAATACTGTTTGGGCTGGTGTCTTAGTGCATTCGGGCTGCTAAAACAAAGTTACTGTAGACAGGGCAACTTACATAACAAATGTTTATTTCTGTCGTGGAGACTGCAGAGTCTAAGGTCAAGGTGCTGGCAGATTCGGTGTCTGGTGAGGACCCAATTCCTGGGTCACAGACAGCTGTCTTCTCCCTGTGTCCTCACATGGTGGAAGGGGTGAGGGAGCTCTGGGGTCTTTTTTATAAGGGCACGGATCCCATTCATGAGGGCTCCACCCTCATGACCTCATCACCTCCCAAATGCTCCACCTTTTTACACCATTGCCTTGGGAGGTGGAATTTCAACATATGAACTTTGGAGTGACATAAATATTCAGTTCATTGCAGCTGGAGTTTTTTAATGATGGAAATGGGGGTTATGAGAAGCTAGAATTTAGGAAGCTTTGAGGAAGGCTATACGGGGTGAGAAGCTGAATTCTCTCCCTGTCAAGGTGAGGCAGGAATTCCTCCCCTTCTCAGATGAAGGCCCTGAGTGTTAAGTTAGGAAAAGACGTGAGATTAGATTTTTTCATCTTCCAGTCCATGGGCATCCTTCTTCTCTGATTTAGGACTAGATAGCCATTAAGCATGGAGGATGGCTCAGAATTTCATGCTTGCTTGTCAGAAGTCCTTTGTAGGATCAACATGAATTTGAGAGGTAGGTAGTTTCACAAATGAGTTCAGGGAAGGCTTCCTGGAGGGGGTGACAGTGACTTGCTTCTTGAGGGATGAGGTAGCAAAAGGAGACATGGGAACAGAAACAGTCTTGGTTCCTACAGAGCAGATCCATCATGCTCAACTCTGGTGAAAACCTTGATTTTGATCTCTATGTGTTTACGAGCTATGGGATGCAATACATTTAAACAGTCTGAAACCCTGGATCGCCCTTAGATGGGTGTTGAGTATTGTGGGTTTGGTAAGCCCTCAGCGCTGTGTGCTGAGAAGACAACATGCCAGCCCGCTCCACATTGCCAACTCCTGACAAAGAGATGATGGCTCTGCTGATGGAACAGTTAGTCCAACTCACTCATGCCTCTGGCAGTGTCACTGCTCCTGAGTTGGACCAGCCAGACCTACACACTAAGAACAGGGACATCTGTTTGAAGGCAAGAGAGGAACTGCCTCTTCCCTTCAGCTTCTCCAAGCCAACCAAGACTGCTGGTTTACTGACAGGGCGCAGACTGAGGAAATGGAGGTCCATTATTTAACGAATGGAATGCCACTAATGCAGACCTGTTCGATTGCATTCCACAAATACTTGGTGAGGGTCTACCTTGTGGTGGGTGGTGTGTCAGGCGGGAATGTCAAAGAGAAGATCTCTGCCCTCATGGACCCTACAGATTTTTCCAATGTTCTTGCTGTAAGAGGCTACCTTGCCAGTGGTTCAGCCATCCTCTGGCTTGTAACACAAGTATTTACTGAGCACCAGCTGTGTTCCAGGCATTGCACTGGAGCGTACTGCCAAAGCAAAGAGAGGCTGGGTGACTTATTTAAAGAGTGTGAGATGCGAAGCCCAAATCTCCCAGAACTTTAAAAAAATTAATTAATTAATTAATTATTGGCTGCACTGTGTCTTCGTTGTTGTGCGTGGGCTCTCTCTAGTTGCGGCGAGCGGGGGCTACTCTTCATTGCGGTGTGTGGGCTTCTCATTGTGATGGCTTCTCTTGTTGTGGAGCATGGGCTCTAGGCTCGTGGGCTTCAGTAGTTGTGGCACGTGGGCTCAGTATTTGTGGCACACGGGCTTCAGTAGTTGTGGCACGCGGGCTCAGTAGTTGTGTCTCGCGGACTCTAGAGCGCAGGCTCAGTAATTATGGCGCACGGGCTTAGTTGCCCTGCGGCACGTGGAATCTTCCTGGACCAGGGCTCGAACCCGTGTCCCCTACATTGGCAGGCAGATTCTTAACGACTGCGCCACCCGGGAAGTCCACCCCAGAACTTTTTTTAAGGGCAAAGATAGTAAATGTTGTGGATTTTGTGACTACTCAACTGGGTTCTTTTAGCATGAAAGCCGCCACACACAGTATATAAATGAATGAGCATGGCTGTGTTCCAGTGAAACATTATTTACAAAAACAGGCATCAGGCTGCATTTTGCGTTCTGGCTATAGTTTGCCAACACCTGATTCAAAAAGATCATACCCGCAATACCTAGAACATACAGAATCAGAAGGAACCAGGTAAGTCTTCAACTCCCTATAGTAATTGTCTCTTAGTTGCCATGTGATCCAACAATCCCACTCCTGGGCATATATCTGGACAAAACTATATTTCAAAAAGATACACACACCCCTATGTTCATAGCAGCACTGTTTACAATAGCCAAGACATGGAGACAATCTAAATGTCCATCAACAGAGGAATGGATAAAGAGGATGTGGTGTATATGTGTATGCAATGGAATACTACTTGGCCGTAAAAAAGAATGAAATATGCCATTTGCAGCAACACGGATGGACCTGGAGATTATCATACTATGTGAAGTATGTTAGGAAGAGAAAGACAAATACCATATGATATCACTTATGTGTGGAACCTAAAATGTAACACAAATGAACTTATCTACGAAATAGAAACAGACTCACGGACATAGAGAACAGACTTATGGTTGCCAAGGGGGAAGGGGGTGGGGGAGGGAGGGCTTGGGAGTTTGGGATCAGTAGATGCAAACTATTGTATATAGGATGGATAAACAACAAGGTCCTACTGTATAGCACAAGGAACTATATTCAATATCCTGTAATAAACCATAATGGATTCAGTTATATATATATATATACAGATTATATATATATATATATATATATATATAGCAGAAATTAGCACAACATGGCAAATCAACTATACTTCAAAAAATAAAATTTTTAAAAATTGTCTCTAAGACATCTCTAAGGAATAATTGGCCAGCTTCTGCTCAGGCGTGGGGAGTGTAGAGTGTATTCCATGTGAAGCAGCCCATCTCATGTTTGGACAGTTCTACTCATTAGAAAGTCTCTACTGAGTATAATTTGTACCTGACTATAGAGAAACTCTAGTATCTCTGTTCCACGTCTATCCCAACAGAGTTTGCTTAAAGAAAACTTGGAAGTAATCTAAATGACCATCAGTACAAGAATAGATAAGTAAATGGTAGAATACGCATAGAATGGAATAGCATAATCAGTTAATAAATAGATCCATGCTTATCAGAATGAATAGATCTCATAAAACAAATACTTCAGAATGATGTGAGATATATGATGCCATTTGAACACAATTGTAAGATACACGAAGCAATACCTACATTATTTATGATTGCACATATATGCAGAAAACTATAAAATCAAGAATTTAATGTATTTATACCAAATTTTTGACGGTGGCTGCCTCCAGAGAGGGGAGGGAAATAATGGAACCAGTAAAGGAGGTAAAGTTAACTTTATTTTCACTTGTAACGCTTTCTTTCTTTATTAACATTTTGAAGAAAATGATAAAAATACAGCTAAGAATGGATTGCTGCTTAATCTGTGTGATCAGCTAAGTACACAGGGATTATAAAAATATTCAGATTCTCCTATTTAGTTGATAAAAATATTCTTTCTTCAAGGGTTGTTTTTAGGAGTGCATCACAATTTAAAGTAAGTTTTTACACGCTTAAAGTAGTTGAGTGTTAATATATATAACAAGTCTTTCAGTGGAGATATGAATACAGCAAGGGGACTGAGATATGAGTCTATGATTGCTTCGAGCCTAAAATGCAGTATATCCTAGCCATTACTTTGTTCCAATTTTAAACCCTCAAACCAACTGCACAACCTGAAAGAGGTAAATGGGACAGTTCCTGGTGAACATAAGTTTCATTCCTTCATTAAGGAAATGTTTATTGAGCAGCTCCTCTGGGCTGCCCCTTCCCAGGCCCGGGGGCCCATGTTGGTGACATTCCTGTTACCAACACGGAACTTACCACTTAGGGTGGTGGATGCTTACTGACCAAACAGTCCCACCAGCAGATGTGAAAGTACACACACGGCAAGCAAAGTAAAGGAGCTGCTCTACGGTTCTACAGTGGGAGCGCTGAGCTTACCTAGAGCAACATTAACTGAGAATTACCTGTTCAAAGAGAGGAGGAAAGGGCATTTTGGCTGGAAGTCAGCATGTGGGTTGAGGAAAGATGGCAAGAACAAACAACTGAAAAGATTGGTTTGGAGCAAAAGGAGAAGCTGATGAGAGATGAAGCTAGAGAGGTAGGCTGGGCCTTGTGTGCTGTGATAAATAACTTGGTTCTCATCTTGAGAGTGCCAGGAAGCCACTGGAGAGTTATAAGTGGGCTCTGGGACATGATTGGATTTTGAAATGATCACTCTGCAGTGGAACAGCTGAACTGGAAGGAGTCAGGGTGGGTGTGGCTAGAACAGTCAGAGGCTACTGTGGGTAACATGAGGGTAGGTTGGACAAATGTGGTGGAGGTGATGGTGATGATGGAGGTGGTGGTGGTGATGGAGGTGGTGGAGGTGATGGAGGTGATGGTGGTGGAGGTGATGGTGGTGGAGCTGGTGGAGGTGATGGTGGTGGAGGTGATGGTGGCGGTGGTAGAGGTGATGGTGATGGAGGTGGTGGTGGTGGAGCTGGTGGAGGCGATGGTGGTGGTGGTGGTGGAGGTGGTGGTGGAGGTGATGGAAGTGATGGTGGAGGTGATTGTGGTGGTGGTGGTGGTGGAGGTGATGGTGGTGGAAGTGATGATGGTGGTGGTGGAGGTGATGGTGGTGGTGGTGGAGGTGGTGGAGGTGGTGGTTTTGATGGTGATGGTGGTGGTGGTGACAGTGTTTGTGCTGGTGGAGATGGAGAAAACTGGAAATGTGCACAATATTTAGAAGGTAAATTGAGCAAGATTTAGTGATTCTTGGAAATCACTTAGAACTGGAGCATGAGAAACACGAACAGATCAAATGTACTTTGCAAAAAGTCTGGTAATGACCTTGAGTTCCTCTTGGTTTAGTTTTTTTTTGTAAAAAGTCTGGTAATGACCTTAAGCTCCTCTTGGTTTAGTTGAACATGAGTCTTTGTTAACCTGCTTTTCATAGTGCAGTGTGACAATGTGCCTCAAACAGTAACATGCAGTCTCCAAAACAGCCCCCACGTTGCACGTGTTCTTGATGGCCACGGGGGTTAAAGATGACTGCACATTCTTTGACAATCTTTTCATCGAGAGATGGGGCCTCTTTTTCTTCCCCTGAGATCCAGGCTGGCCTTTGACTGTTCTGATGAACAATTTATGGGAGAAGTGATGTGCATAACTTCCTCCTGCAGCATCTTGCCCCTGAAAAGGAGTCAAGACTCCGGTGATCGATGCTCCATCCGATGGCCTGGTCCCTGAGGGTACCATGATGCCTCGTCTAGTCACTGAGCGTATTTAAATTACTCAACTTGAACAGTCCTCCCCATGGAAGAGATTAAATCCCAACGAACAGAAAGATACATGAGAAGCAAGGGGCAAGCATCTGTCAACAGGGCTGTTCCTCACCAACCCTCAGCTCATTAGAGCGATGCCTCTTAAGTGACTGTTCAGATTGTGAAAGCATGTGCAATTGTAGGACTGCACAAAATGGGTAAAATAAGTTGATGATTTCGTGTGGTAACTCTTAAAAAGTCTGAAGAGTTCAGTTACGTTATTTTTGTTAACATTTTCATTGTAAAATGGCATTTCTTCCCAGGATAAAAGCTCATTGAAATGATCCCTTCCTAGGAGCATATGTGCAAAGTGTACACTCTGCTAATTTTATATCTGATTAAAACTTAAATGCATGAAGACATCCTTTGGAATAATTAAAGACACTTCAGTAGAGGCATAGAAATGGGTCCGACTACATCCGAAATCAGCAGAGATGGAGCCAGGGAAATCAGTATGGCATTATGTCATTTTACAGTAATTTGGAAGAAAGCAGAATTTGGCTTTCAAAGGATATACTTTTTCATTTGAGGTAAAATAAGGTGCACTCTCTGTTCAGCATAAGTGCCCCATTTGTGTATAGTTAACGTATGAAGTACAATTCATCTCCAGGTTGTTGAGAGAAAGCAATCACTTAAGGGGCACTGCTGTTCCCTGGGAAGGGAGCCTCCAAGACAGTTTTGATCCATTGAGGAGCGCTGTCTAATATGCTCCCCGAGGTACAGTTTCCCTAAATCTATTAGACTTTTACAGTCTTCCAGGATGTGCGGTCTGGAGGTGCTCCATCACACTGTATTAACTCGACAATGTAATGTACTGCTCTCTTTTTATTTTCATAGGAAGTACTAGGTTTGACCTTGAAACCCTTAACCACACTTTATAATCCTCAGCCCATCCTGGCATAGAGGGCCCCCGAAGAAAAATGCCCTGACAAGATGTGAGACTGGAACACTTTGGATTTGAAGGACTGAAATAGGGGAGGTATTGGAAAGTGGGGGTCCTGGTAGCTCTGTCTGCATGGACAGGGGCAAGTGAAGTGGGGAATCGAGTCGCAGGTAATCTGACAGCTACGGTTGACTGAGCTCTCGCCTTGTGCCAGACACTCACTTCACAGGATTATCCTATTCACTCCTCATGAAGTTGGCATTATTTTTGTTATACGGATGAGGAAACTGAGGCTCAGTTAAGTAACTTACCCAAGGACACCCAGCTACGAACTGGCAGAGCCTGGATTCAAACGCAGGTCTTTTTTTTTTTTTCTCATGGAAAGACATTTTATTTTAAATATAGCAGTGTGTACATGTCAATCCCAAACGCCCAATGTATTCCTCCCCCCAGCTCTTTCCCCTGGTTAAGCTCATTCTCTAAATCTGTGAAACTCAAGGCTTTTTGGCTCAAAAGCTGGAGATCGTAAGCATGATGTTGTAAAGGCTCATGCTGGAATAAAATCTCTGCTTTTGAGGAAGGTAAGGGGGCTTGGGCTGTGCTTGTCCACTGGGCACCTCTGCATACCATCCCTTAATCTTTCCTTCGCTTGTGTCCAAAGCCAATGGCTGAGCAGTTCCTTCCTGGGCTCTTTCCTAGGAAGACAGAGTCCTTCCCTGGGGGCTGAGGACAGTGTGCCGGGTTTTACTTCCTGTGCTTCCTATATGTCTCCAGAGCAAGAAATTAAAAGGGGTTGAAAGGGTACCTCCATGCAAACCTCCAGGATGCTGAGCCCATTCAGGGCCATCGTTTGGCTTCCCTAGACCAATCGGTCCAACTCCAACCCCAGGGGACACCTGAAAGTGCCTGACTCTGCAGAGAGCAGCGCCTTTGGGTGGCTGAACTGAGATCCCAGAGACCACGTCAGAGGTGAGCCGTCAGCAGCCCGTGGTGGACGTAGTCTTCGGAGTGCTGCCCAGGCTCATGGTCGGTGCTCCCAAATTTGCTTCCTTCCGCAAGCCATAAAGGCTTTTAATTATTGAAGAATGATTCCTGCGTCTGGCCAATTTATCAGCCTCTGACAAGAATAAAGAGTCAACCAGCTATGAATCCTACATGATTACTTGTAAGAACTACGTAAATGACCCCAGTGCTGAGGAATATTCCCGGCTGGGCGCCAGCCAATGCAGTTGTGGGTTGGATGACCCCAGCTGAAGAGAGCTACTGCTTTCCCTGGTGGCAGCCCTAAGTGGGTATGGACGGCAGAGGCTCCCCAAAGGCGGATGTTCACAGGGCCAGGCAGGGCTGGGAAACAAAGATGGTTTCCAGTGGGTCCCCAAGTGTCCCCTCCCCATCTCAGGAGCAAGCTCACTCCCTCCAGGCAACAAGGGTAACCCTGAAGCCCTTATTCACCCCAAGGACCAGGCCCTGGCATTCTACAGGGGTCCACGGCGGGGACTTGGAGCCAGGATGCCTGGGCTCAAATCACATGATAAACAGCCCAAATGCCCGTCAATGGACGAATGGACAAACTAATTGTGGTATATC
Source organism: Globicephala melas (assembly GCF_963455315.2). Taxonomy (NCBI): domain Eukaryota; kingdom Metazoa; phylum Chordata; class Mammalia; order Artiodactyla; family Delphinidae; genus Globicephala; species Globicephala melas. The sequence continues at coordinate 2,305,186 of NC_083328.1, forward strand.
CACACGACAGAGAATTATTCATCACAAAAAGGCATGAGGGGCTGGTACATGCTACCGCGTGCGTGGACCTCAAAAACTTTATGCTAAGTGAAGGGTGGCGGAGGCAAAAAGTCATGTATTGTATATGTCCACGTATATGAAATGTGTACAACAGGGAAATCCACAGAGACAGAAAGCGACTGGTGTTACCAGGCGCAGGGGGCGGGGGCAATGAGGAGTAACTGCTTGGTGGTGTGGGGTTTCCTTCTGGGGGGACGAAAATGTTTTGGAACTAGATAGAAGTGAGGGTTGCACAACAGCTGTAATGTACTGAAGGCCACTGAATTTCTCACTTTAAAATGGTTATCTTGTGTTACATGACTTTTAGTCCAAAGAAAGAAAAAAGCAAAACAAATCAGGTCATAACAATCCATGAAACAAGCTGGGGAAAAGGTTTGTCTCCCAGCAATGGCCAGTAAGACACCTTGGTTCAGGTTCAAGACCGGGCTGGGTTCTAGGGAAGCCGTTGCATGCCCGGTCAAAGTTCGGACAGCTGACTTTACGTCTGTTCCCTGTTTCTTCCTGCCTTGAACGTGGCTGCACTGTCTAGAGTCACAGGAGCCAGTATGCGGTGATGGGGCTTCAGCAGGAGGGGAAGCCCAGTAGGACCTCGGGGAGGCTGGCCCTGCCTCTGTGCTGCTGAATCAGTGCTAGTAAGGACACCTCTTGTCTTTTTGGTGTTGAGAAGAATCAATTCTTATTTGTTTAAGGCACTCTTAAAAAACAACAGAAGTGGGCTTCCCTGGTGGCGCAGTGGTTGGGAGTCCGCCTGCCCATGCAGGGGACACGGGTTCGTGCCCCGGTCTGGGAAGATCCCACGTGCCGCGGAGCGGCTGGGCCCGTGAGCCATGGCCGCTGCGCCTGCGCATCTGGAGCCTGTGCTCCGCAACGGGAGAGGCCACAACAGTGAGAGGCCTGCGTACCGCAAAACAAACAAACAAACAAAAACAACAGAAGCAATTATCTGGAGAGAGCTCGCAATATGGCAGGAGATGGATCTATAAATGAAAACAGGGGTCCCCCCCTCAAACAAGGGGGATATGTTCCAAGACCCCCAGTGATGCCTGAAACTGTGGATAGTACTGAACATTACATAGACTATGTTTTCTCCTATACATACATACCTGTGATAAAGCTGAATTTATAAATTAGGCACAGCAAGAGAACATCCTAATTGCCAGCATCACTACTCTTGCACTTCGGGGCGCTTATTAAATAAAATGAGGGTGACTTGAACACAAGCACTGTGACGCTGTGACGGTAGATCTGATAACAGAGACGGCTACTAAGTGCCTAACAGCAGGATACGCTGGACAAAGAGATGATTCACGTCCCAGGAGGAACTGAGCAGGACAGCGAGAGATTTCATCACGCTACAGAGAACAGGACACAAAGGAAAACTTAGGAATCGTTTATTTCTGGAATTTTCCATTTGGTATTTTTGGATCGTAGTTGACCATGCAGTTGAAGCCAAGGAAAGCGAAGAGAGAAGAGGCCCCTGAGCCTCTTGCCCAGGTGAAGGGGTGGGTCAATCAGAGAAGGCCTCCTCCCTGGGCCTGAGCGGGCAGTAGGGCTTGAGGAGGAGAGTCACGGGAGAAGTAGGCTGCTTGGGGCAGAGAGGACTGCGTGAGAAAAGACCTTAAGTGGCGCGGCCCCTGCAGGGAAGTTATCAGCGGTTCGGTTTTGCTGGAAATGCAGTGTGAATGGGATAAAGACAAAAACTGTCAGCATTGCTGTTTGCAATCTTCAGACCTCCCTCCCCACTGGGCTTTGCCGCGCTAACCTGGCAAGGAGTAGAGAGGACAGGGTAGGACGCCAGGGCTGGCCACACTCTTCCCTGGAGAAAGGAGAGCAGGTGCATCGTAGGGGGAGGAGAATAAGGGGGTGACATTTGAGAATTAATGAGGGAGAAAAGGAAATGGGATGAGCAGCTCCCATAAGGATGAGGGCTTGCGGTGAGAGGTAGGGAAAGTGGGTTTTTAGGATTTTCCTCCGTGTGTTAAGACCGTCCATAAGATATTGCCAGTAAAGGCTGTCATTAGAGTTCCGTGCTTTTGGGAGGTTGGATTTTCTGTTGGTTGTGCTGCTGGCCTTTGGAACTTAGTCTCCCTTAAGGCAGGAAAAAGAAGGCTGGATTTGCCTTGGGTTACAGTGAGGTATAAGGTAGGAGATGGAGATGAGGTGGATGGATAGAGGGTCACACCATGACCCTCTTGGGTCACCTCTTGGGTCTTTATCCCGGTGGCAGAGGGGGACTTTTGGGTCTTGGACCAATTATTTATTTCCCCTAACGCCGTTACTTCTTCTATAAAATGGAGATCATAATGATACCTGTCCTAGAGTTTTGTTTTGGACATAAGAATAGACCTAACAAATTTCCTGGCACAGAGTAGACTCTCAGTTAACGCTTATTGAATCTGGACCTCTATCTGCCCTATGTCCTATTCATCTAAGACCAAGCCTCTCTCTAGGGCTGATCCAAATCTTGGATCACGGTATCCACAGGGTGTGAGTAACGTGGTAATATCGTGTTTCGTAGCAGCCTTTGCTCCTTGATCCAAAGGAGGGAGCAAAGTGGACGTTTTCGCGGGCAGAGGAGAAATACACACACGGTCTGCTTCATTCCGAGGCTCTGATCCTTGAGCTGGCTCTTAGGAGATCAAGGGCCCGCAACGAGGAAAAAAACGAGGAAAAAATCTCTGCCCAAGGGACAGAGATTAAATCAAAGAATAGCAAACACGCACTGCATGTTTACGTGTCTCTGCGCAGTATCTCCCGTAATTTTTGCCATAGCCCTATGACGTAGATATTTGTTTCAGCTCCTCTTTACTGATAAAGAAGCAGCCCAGAGAGGTAAAGTAATTTGCCCAAGGTCACACAGCCAAGGAAGCAGCAGGCCCAAGACTTGCTGAGTCCAGAGTGTTTGCCATCAGTCTGAGCTCTTGAATCGTCTCTCTCGGGAAAGCCAGGAAGGCTCTATGCAAATCCTGGTGGAGGAGCGAATATCCAAAAGCACATAAAGCACAGTCATAAACTGACCCTGAAGGGCCTGGTGATGAGATTCTATAGCGTTACCATTAAAAAAAAGAGGTATTTATATGTTCATCCCCACCCTCATAGCCATTCTCTTCAGATGAATTAACTGTGCTCAGCAATGCAGAGAGGCAGGGACCAGCCCCAAATCAGATGCCTTTTCTCTTGCATGATCAGTCTTGGAGGGGTCTCCTGCAGCCAGACAACTTCGAGTGTGACCGCTGCGAAGTGCAAACAGGATTAAAAGGAAAACATCTGTGTTTTGCAAGGCTGCTCTAACTCAAGACAAACAAGCTGTGTAGATACCCAAACGCTCAGGGACTTTTGCTGACGAGAGGGCTGATGACCGTCTGGGCTGGACGTTGATTAGAAGAGATGCAGGTAGTACACTGGCATCCTCATGCCTGAGTCCTTTGGGTGGCCCAGGGCATGAAGACATATGTTCAATTCCATAATGTCAGAGGAACTTGGAGACCATCTTTTTTTTTTTTTTTTTTTTTGGGTGAAGTCAGTGAGTCCTTATTGCATTTCCCTCCTAGGATGAAGTCTTTGGGGTTGTAGAAATATTCCAAATATGTACTACTGTTTCATTACTGAGCCTCGGATCCCATACAGGGCTCTGAACTTCAAACAAAGCTAGCCAGGATTTGATCTGCAAAAGAGGAGAGAGGTCCCTTATTAAGAGGCTTACATGCTTCAAGCTATGGGATGGGTGCAAAAAAGCCTAATTTCTGTGGGGGAAAAGAAGACTTAATTACCAGTGAATGAAGCAACTCTCAAAACACATGGTTTTCCGTTTTGCCAAGATTCAAAGCCAATTTGTCACTTTATTATTATCATTGTTGTTAATCTTTACTTGAAAGATGTGTGAAGCCGCTCAGTAAGTCCCTTTCTCGAGGACGCAGAAGCTGGAGAGTCTCTGGAAGGCAAGGCCTAATGGCGGGCTGCAGATCAAAACAACATTTTCGTCATGTATCAGCATTAAAGGGTGACTGTCAAGTATGTCCCAGGATGGCTTTTTGCCCTCCTAACAAAGAAATAGCCACTCTCCTTTGTTTGGAAAACCTACTTTGATGCCTCAAAAACCCAATTCGCTCTTCTGATTCTGTTCTTTTCCTCCGGCAGCTGTGTCCTGCCTGCGTCTGCTCCACTATTTGGAAGGGGTGTTGTCCTCTGTTTATACTCCCATGTTTCAGAGAAGACGTCATGGCTGAAGGAGACGCAGTTTGAGAAACGGCCTGTTCGGCGAGCCAAGGAACACATGTTTTTAAAATCTCGCTAACACGTTAGCTTTGGCGTCTTTAAAACTCATTTTTCTCCTCCTTTTGTCTTTCTCCAACATGGCTGTCCGTGAACTGGGTGGTCTTAAGGGTGACCGGGGCAGAGATGTGCACTGGAGGCCTGCCACCCGCTGGTAGAGGGTGTCTGTTACAAGATCACTGCCCTCCGATCTAAAGGGGGTGTTTTGAGTGGGACGGGGTGCCGCCTGTGTCTATAGAAACCGCCTGCAGTTGGGACTCTACGTGTGTGAGACCGGACTTTTGAGAACTGTTAGACTTGACCAGAGCGTGGCGAAACACAGCAGCCTGCTTGGGTGTGGTGAGCAGGGTTTTAGGGCCGATGAACGGACTAAAGGCTTTATGAATGACCCTCTTACGCTGTTGACACACAGGTGACCCCTGCGTCCTCAAATGGTGCAGACCAGGCGTCTCTTCCGAGTCCTAATAGATCCTTCTACTTTATAAATGGCCAAATCGAAGTGCATTAGTGCTCTCAGGGGGCTGACTTTAAATGCCTCCTGTACCATGTCCTCAAAGGCCCCTACCTCCTTCCTAAATGGGCCTTTCTGCAAAATCCTAGTGCACTGGGAGGCACTGTCCTCACTGACACCACAGCAGCAGCTGCTGAATATTTTATTAGTTGCTGTGCCAGTCCGTGCAGTCTGCATCTGGATGTCATCTCTCCTGGTGTGACACCCTTTTCCTTTAAAGGAGCCACCAGTGATGATGCCTTGTAGTCCATTTAGAAAAGAGGACTCAGCCGGGCTCCTAGCTAAGCTGGAGAACATTCTCCTTTCTGTGAATAGATCTTTGAAAGTTTGTGCAGATTTGGTGAAAGGGAACACTCCCTTTCGAAGGAGGGTTTCGCTTTCATGAAATCTCCTCTCTACCCCCAGATCCCTTGCAGCTAACCCCAGAGAAGAAATTTTCAAAAAGAAAATGTGAACCCAGGGGATTCCAAAGATTGCCTTTCAAAAGGCACTGATCTCTAAGACTGCTGTCCTTAGGCTCTTGTTTTAGAACTAGGGTGAATTCATTTATTCCTTCAACAAATGTTTATTTAGTTACTACTGTGTCAGGCACTAAGCAAGGCACTGGGACTCAGCCCTGAAGAAGAAGACACCCACCTTGCTGTCAGAGAACAGAGGGCCCAGTGAAGGATTCATTCATTCACTCATTGCACACTGTTTATTGAGTGCCTACTATGTACCTGGCAATGCTCTAGAGACTAGGATACACAGTGGTGGGCAAAAGAAACAAAAATCATTCTGGTGGGAGATAGACATTTTTCAAATAATCCCACAATGTGTATAATTATAAAATGTAATGAACACAATAAAGAAAATTTCTTTAAAATGCCTTCCCTGGGATTCTATACCCAGCTAAACTACTATCCGGTAGTCAAGGCTAAACAGAGACATTTTCAGACATACAACAAATAAGAGAGTTTATTATCAGCAGATTCTCAATACCAGAGGAAGCAAACAAAGAAGAAAGGCATGAAAAATGAGAAACAGCACAAAAATTCATGAAGTACATTGGAAAATGCAATGAACTACTGCTTTTTAAAAAATGCTATTTTTTTTTGTTTTAACAGAGAAAAATTAATAAATTTTTTAATGAAAATAAGTGAAATAGAAAACTGGGATCAAGGAGAAAGTATTGTTTTTAAGCTGCCTTTTTAATCAAACAAAATAGACAAGCCTCTAGCAAGATTTCAAAGTGGATCAAAAAGGCATAAATAAACAATAGGTATAGAAAGGGGTAAACAAACACAGATACAGTTGAGATTTTTGTTTTAATCAGGAGGATACAATGAATAACTTATGCCAGCAAATTTGAAAACTGGAATGAAGTGAATCATTTTCTACAAAAATATAGACTACCAAAATTGATTCAAGAAGGCTTAAATACACCAAAACTATTAAAGAAATGGAATCGACAAACAAGAATACCCCCACAAACAATACCCCAGACACCGTACACAGGCAGAAGGCCTGGATTCTGTTTTCCAGGTGAGTTCTAACAAAACTTCAAAGAAGAGAGAGCCCTCATCTCATAAAAGCTATTACAGAGACTAGGAAAAGAAGGTAAGCTACTGAAACAATTTTATAAACTCAGTGTAATCATGATAGGCAAACCAGATCCTCATGGTGTCACAAACAAAGAAGGTTCAAGCACTTTTGTTCTACCAGCCAGTGCCCTGTTTGTTATCCTACAAAGGGAGGTGTCAGTTACCTGGCGTGTAAAAAGAGTCAGGAAAAAAAAGGTGGGTTCTCACTGGTTGTTGCTCACGCTAAACCATGTGTTAAAGTGAGAATTGTGTTTACTGCAGAAAGACCGGGATTTCTCAGACGAGATGTAGGCAAGACCACTGCAGAAGCTGGAATTACAAAGATGAGGTCTACCATGTCCATTCTGGTTCATGTAAATGCAATTGCTAATAATATAACATTAAAAATGAGAGACCTGGGACTAATGCTAAACCTGATGGGATCCCAGGACAACAGGTATAAACCAGAAAACTTAGATCCCATACTAATAAGAGATCAGTAATGTTTGGGATATAAAATCAAAATGCAAAATCAATAGCATTTTGTATAACAATAGAAACCAGTTAGAAATTTCATAGAAGGAAAAGACACACAAAGTGTAATAGAAGGGACTTCCCTGGTGGCGCAGTGCTTAAGAATCTGCCTGCCAATGCAGGGGACACGGGTTCGAGCCCTGGTCCAGGAAAATCCCACATGCCCCGGAGCAACTAAGCCTGTGTGCCACAACTACTGAGCCCGCGTGCTGCAACTACTGAAGCCTGCGCGCCTAGAGCCCATGCTCTGCAACAAGAGAAGCCACCGCAATGAGAAGCCCAGGCACCACAACTAGGAGTAGCCTCCGTGCCGCAATTAGAGAAAGCCCATGTGCAGCAACAAAGACCCAACACAGCCAAAAATAAATTAATTAATAAAAAAAATAGTAATAGAAGAAAAATACAACAGCAAACAAATGACTTACACCAACTGTGAATAGATAAATTTTACAAAAACTTTATGAAGAAAGTACAAAACATGACCAGAGGAAAAAATTTTTTTAAAGCATGGATAAATCATATAAAAGGTTGGGAATCTTTAATGTAATAAAGATATTAATTCTCCTCCAATTTAATTTATAAATTGAATTCAATCCAAACAGGAATTCTCAAGGAACTTTCCCAAACTTATTCAAAATGTCATGTGAAGGAGAAAAGGCCAAGAATAGTCTACAAATTTGTGGATGAAAGGAAACAAATAACATGGAACTTGCCCTACTAGGTATCAAACAGAGCTTTGGGGTTTAAAATAGTGCAATAGTAACACAGAAATAAACTGATAGGGCAACAGAATAGAAAGGAAGAATAGAGACAAACCAACATATGTGGAAACTAACTAATGTTCTCATCAGTGGGGAAAGAATACAGGCCAATTCATAATCCATATAAAAATGAGTTGCCTCTCCACAATGTATACAAAAATAAAATCCTGATGGACTAAAGACTGATATGTAAGAAACAATATTAGAAAACTCTTAATAGAAAATACAGAGAAATATTTTTATGGCTTCCATGTAGGAAAGGATTTCTTAAGCAAGACATGAAAAAGTATAAACTGTAAGGGAAAATGTGGATGGATAAATTTGACTACAATAAAACAAAATCTCTGGACAACAAGAGACAAAGTGAAAATATAAGACACGAATGAAGAGAAGTGATAACTGATTAAGGTGAGGTTTCCAGAATATATGAAAAATTCCTACAAGAAAACAAAAAACTCAGTAGAAGGATGGACAAAGAAAATGAACAGATAATTCACTGACGAGGAAAACTGAATAGCACATAAATATATGGGGGGAAAAAAAGGTCAGTCTCACTAGGAATCAGTCAAATGCAAATTAAAACAAGATACTTACAGAGTGAAGTAAGTCAGAAAGAGAAAGACAAATACCGTATGCTAACACATATACATGGGATTTAAGAAAAAAAAATGTCATGAAGAACCTAGGGGTAAGACAGGAATAAAGACACAGACCTACTAGAGAATGGACTTGAGGATGTGGGGAGGGGGAAGGGTAAGCTGTGACAAAGCGAGAGAGAGGCATGGACATATATACACTACCAAATGTAAAATAGATAGCTAGTGGGAAGCAGCCGCACGGCACAGGGAGATCAGCTCGGTGCTTTGTGACCGCCTGGAGGGGTGGGATAGGGAGGGTGGGAGGGAGGGAGACGCAAGAGGGAAGAGATATGGGAACATATGTATATGTAGAATTGATTCACTTTGTTATAAAGCAGAAACTAACATACCATTGTAAAGCAATTATACTCTAATAAAGATGTAAAAAAAAAAAACCCAAGATACTAAATATATATATATATATATAAGAATGTTTCACACCCATTAGATAGGCAAAAATTTTAAAGTTTGACAATACTCAGAGCGTCAAGAACGGAGAGAAACACAAACTCTCATATATGCTGTGCAAATATAACTTGGCACAAGCTTTGAAAGAGCATTTGGCGGTGTCTTGTAAAACTGGATACGGGCACGCCCTACCTCCCTCCAGGTCTGTTTCCAGGTGTGTGCCTGAAATGTTTTCACCAAATGTGTGTGTTTTTTTCCCTCATACCAATCAGTTCTCCAACTCTCTGATACCAACTGGGTGTCCTACAGTTCAATTCAGTTCTGACACCAACTACCCAGAGTTAGTGCAGAACCCCACCGGTGAAGGGCTGAGTCCCTCAAGACGGCCCCCACCCACTTCAGATGCCGGTGACAAGTTCCAGGTTACCACCTGTAATTCTGAGCCACTGTCTATAAACCGGGGGTTCCCGTGATCCCCTCCTCAGGTTCAGTAATTCACCAGAATGACTCACAGAACTCAGATAACAGCTTTACTTACTGTAACTGTTTGTTATAAAGGATACAACTCAGAGCAGCCAGATGGAAGAGGTGTACAAGGCAGGGTACGGGGAGCAGAGCTTCCATGTCCCCTCTCTCTCGGTGCACTACCCTCCTCAATGTGTTCCCCGAAGCTCTCTGAACCCCATCATTCAGGGGTTTTATGGAGGTTTCATTACATAGTCATGACTGATTAAATCATGGCTATTGGTGATTTGACTCGATCTCTAGCCCCTCTTCCCTTCCGGGAGGTGCGTATGTAGGGGTGAAAACTCCAACCCTCTAATTACTTGATTGGTCCCTCTGGCAACCAGCCCCCATCCTGGAGTTATCGAGGGACCCACCCTGAGTCCCCTTATTAGTGTAAACTCAGGTATGCTTGAAAGGGGCTTGTTAGGAATACTGAAAGATGCTCCTATCATCCCTGTCACTTGGGAAATTCTAAGGATTCTAGAAGATCTGCATCAAGAACCTGGAATGAGACCAAATATGTATTTCTTACTGTATCACAATGCCTTACTGAAACTCTCACACAAGAGCACGGTAAGACAGGTCCAAGATCATTCATTGCATTATTGCTTATAGTAACCCCCAAATTCTACCAGTTAGTAACGACAATGAAATGTTCAGCTGGTAGCAATAGAGACCTATCTATGTAAGGGTTTATTTTCTCAGATTGAAAGAAAAGCTCAGGGTTGGGGTGAAGGCTACACAAAGTCACCAGTGACCCAGTTCTCTTGTGTCTTCCTGCTTTGTCAGACTTAGCAAGTGGCTTCCATCCTCACCATCACCACATGGTTTAAGGTGGCTGCTGGAGCTCCGGCTATTAAGTTCACATTCCAAGCAACAAGAAAAGGGAAGGGGAGGAAGAGCAAAAGGGCATGCCCAGCTTGTCCCTCTTTAAAGGTGTCTTCTCTTAAGTACTACCCAGGAACCCCTGCTTACATTCTAGGGGCCAGACCTGGGAGCAAGAAACGTGGGGAAATCTATCCTTTTAACTGGGCACATTGCTACTCTGAATAAACGTGGGGTCTGTTACTAAGAAAGGAAGAAGGGGCATTGGGAAGCAACCAACAGCCTCTGTCACTCAAATGTCTATCTTTAGGAGAATGGACAAACACATCGCAGTATATTTTCACAGTGGAGTACTATATAGTGGTTAAAATGAAGGAAATAGAGCTACATGAATCCATACGGATAATCCTCCAAACAAAACCTCTTGCCTGAAAAGAAAAGATTGCAAAATGATTCAAACTATATGATAACACTTACGTAAAGTTTAAAAGCCTACAGAACAATACAATGCATCTTTTATGGCTATACAAAATACTTATGTTGGGAAGATATAATGAATAACACTACAGGCAGGATGGCGCTTACCTCTGGAGAGGGAGGGAGAGCAGTGGGATTAGAAACAGACACATCAGGGACTTCAGTTCTACCTGTAATGCTTTATTTCTTCAAAAAGAAAAGAAAAAAATTTGGAGGAAACAACAGAATATTAAGTCTTGTTAAAGTTAAATTGTGGGGCTTCCCTGGTGGCGCAGTGGTTGAGAGTCCGCCTGCCGATGCAGGGGACGCGGGTTCGTGCCCCGGTCCGGGAGGATCCCACATGCCGCGGAGCGGCTGGGCCCGTGAGCCATGGCCGCTGAGCCTGCGCGTCCGGAGCCTGTGCTCCGCAACGGGAGAGGCCACGGCAGTGAGAGGCCCGCGTACCGCAAAAAAAAAAAAAAAAAAGTTAAATTGTGAATACACAGCATTTAAGCTATCGTTCCCCATACAATTCTGTACGTTTGATGTTTTTCATTTTATGTGAACTAGAAGGAGAGAGAAATTATATAAAGGCATAACTAATGAGGTGTAACTAACATACAGTGAATGAACCCATCTCAAGTTTATAGCTTGATAAATCTTTACGAGGTGAATGCATCCAGAGCACAGTATAGAATCCAGCACTGCCGAAGGTCCTCCCAATGACGGACCACCTCAAAGAATAACCACTGTTGTCACTCCCATCACCATCAGTAAATTGTGTGTGATTTTTTACGTTTGTATCAAGGAATCATGCAGAATCCTACAGGATATTCTCTGTAACGGCTGACTTCATTTTCTCAGCGTTATCTGTGAGGTTCATCCCGAGGGCTGTTTTCGAAAATTCCTCGGTGCTGATCCAATCGGAAGGCAGGGGCTCCGTGTTAACGTGAGGAAGAGCCCCACTGTTCACTTCCTGGGCCCTGCAAAGCAGCAGGAGGTAGACCTAAGTTTGGGGTGGTTTTCAGAATCCTTCTGTACCTGTGGCTGTTTAGGGAGCTGGTGTCCCGCCAAAGGCTGTAGGTGGATTTGACCATGCTCCCCAACCCCCTCCCGGCCCTCCGTTTCCTGTTCCCCTTGTCTGATGTCTGCTTTAAATAAAGTAAGAACCAAGTGTCAGGGACTGAGGGAGAGGCTTGGGAGAGCTTCCCATCTCAGCCTTCAGACAGCTCGCCAGGGATGTGAAAAAAATTATAGCTGCAAAGGGAGATGTAGATGTTATTTTTAGACATATGTCCAAGGTTTGCCTCTCTTCAGTGCCCCAATCAGATCCCTCACTCGCAGCCAGAGTTTTTAAACGTTAACCCTTCACGTCATTTTTGTCAAAAATGTTCACTTACACAACAGAACTCGGAGGTATGTTATTTTAAATGGGAGAGACTTCAGATGCATGCTGGTGGGGTCTTGCAGCTGGACTGGAAGGAGGCAGCACTTTGAAGTTTCCTGACACGTGATCTGTTTCCTGGTGTTGTATGTTGGCGGGCTGTGCTCCATCTACCTGCTTCCAGGTGTGCGAGGACCATCCAGATGCTCCCACTGACTGTTCAGTTCACTGGAATCTGTCATGGAAATTAATGGACTGATGGAAGTCTCTGCTTAAGACTAGAAAAATAATGGAGGTTGGTGTGAAACACACGTACACATACACACACACACACACACGCATGCACGCACTCCACAGAGCCCAGCAGAATTCTACTTCTATTTTAAAGGAGTCATTTTTCACTTCTGTATTATCACTTTGCTTTGTCTGCAGCAGTGAGGTTAATCAGAGTTATGTACACTCTGTGTAGTTTTCCTTGGAAGATGCATCGCCACGATGACAGTCTGAATTTGATCACCAGACCCGTTACCTACGTGTTTAGACCCCATTCCTGACTTACCTAAAGAATCTATACCATAATGGTTTTGTTTTTTGCACCAAACAAGAGCATGGCACTGATTATCTAGGTAAAACAGGGCATCTTAAATCTCAGAAAACTCTCCCGGTGAGGACAAATTTAAGAGCCTCACTGTGAGTGGGAAATGCAGAACTTTGGACCAGGAGAAAAAGGGCAACATTTGTTGCCTTGGTGAAGCCGATTTGCTCTCTGTACGAGGGCGATATTGAGCTTCTCTCAACAAAGCAAAAATGTGGTAGAGTTCATCCCCCATTCGGTTTAACCCAACCTGGATGGTGTCTGTTTGCTTGTTATTCCTCTCCGACTTGAGGGACAGGGAAGAACCACGACTCTGGAGGAAAGTTGGAGGATCAGCAAGGCGCTGATGAGACGCCAGCTGAACTACGGAGAGTCCGTCCAGAAAAGCGGGGAGTTGGCGTACTTGAGGATTCAGCCAAGGAGAACAGTGGAAACCAATACATTATTCTGGCTGCTGAGAATGAAAATCTGTTGGTGGCAAAGGCACGGAACAGAGTGACTGGGAAGGAAGGAGAAGAGTGTCGAGTTAGATTTCACTTTGGTGCCAGCACCTCTAAAGTTGCAGGAGATAGCTGGCGCGGTGGCTGTGCACGCATCCTCGTCGGCAGTCCCCTGGGGCCACCCGATGCAGGCCAGCTTTGGCCTTTGCCACCTGGAGTTCAGAGAGGAAAGCTCCTCGTTAACACTTGAGCCACTTGTACATTGATCACATCTCGAATCTTCTGGTTTGTGCCCACACCAGGGATTAACAAACAACAAAATGCCATTAAAAGCTAAAAAAAAATTTCTTTTTAAACCCTCGGAGGGATGCAGGCACCTTTGCAGAGTTCCCTCTGAAGGAAGTCCATGGACTTCCGATCTTGTCAAAACCGCTACTAATTAATACCGTCTCACTTCCAGCTGAAAGAAAAACAATTTACAGTTAAGTCAGGCAGCCTAGGCATAATCACTCTAACACCTTCCATGTATGTTTTGAAACGTGCTCTCACATTTCATGATCCGTTTATTTTACAAGATGGGTAAACAGCAGACAATTATGGCGATAATATGGCTGAGGTGTTCGGTTTTTATCTCTTTGCAGTAAATTGTGGTTGTTCAAGCCTTCACGGTAATGGTTTCCAGGCCTCTCTCAATATCTTCCTATCATCTGACAATAAATATGTATTTGTTAAAAAAAAATGTTAGCTTATTATAATCACATCACCTATTCAAATAGCAATACGATGAAAAAAATTTCTGGGTAGGCACGACTGAATTAAATTAATTATACTAACAAAGATATTCTATGGTATAGGCCTCCGAAAATAGAATATTAAGCGTATTAACTCTGTTGTGTCTCCTGTTGCTCTGCATAGGCAGGAAGTGCTATCTGGACAACTGAGCAGGCAATTCTGTTATTGAAAGATGCTATCAAAGGACACAAGGATTTAATTTCAGATATTTTATTGGAAGGCAGCGGTTCCACATGTGATTCTCGGCACAGGATGGGGACTGACAGGCTTCAGAGATTCCCAAGCAGTTGGAATGAACGTTAAAAATCAAAGCCAGGGCAATGGGAAGAATTGGACCGCGGAGAGCTTCACAGCATCTTAGACCTGTTCTCTTTATTGCTCCTTCCCTCTGAAATGTCCTTAAGTCTACCTTTGCCAGAGGCATTCTCAGACTTAAGAAAAAGGAGCCTGGTGAGACTGTTTGCAGAGGTCCAAAAAGGATTAAGGTTTGAAGGTGAAAGCCCTGTTAGGATAACCTCCCTCAAAACTCTCTATAAACAGTTGACAGTGATATCCTCATACCTTTTGCCCGTTGGCTCTCTCCTGGGAGTGGTCTCAAAACGTTCTTGAAAAAAAAGGGTTTCAAGAAAATAGGCAATCTGTTAGTGTGATTTAGAGATTACTTCCCGAGTTCTCCCCTCTGTACAGTGCATCGGGAAACTATGGTGATGTCACAGCGAGCCTTCCTCCACTGCAACACGAGTGCTCTCCCATTAATTAGGTTACAGAAATGCAGAACCAAACTGCCATTTGGGGAGAGTAAAACGAAACACTCCTTTTTTCCCTACGTCCTGTATTTTGAATGCATTGAACATGGCCAGAGCCAAAGCCATCCTTTAAGACACTCTGACATTTGAAAGTAAGAAATCTGGGGTTTAACTTTATTCTAAAGCCTGTCTCCCCTGTCCACCAATAGTACTCTAAATTTTACAAAGTGTCTTTGTCAATATTAGCTCAATTGTTTGTGACCAAGATCCTTAGCCGTTGGCAGTGGTGGTGGAGGGTGGGTGGGAGACATGCTGGGCTTGATTTATTTTTTTCCATTGTAACAGGAATTGAAGCAAAGGGAGATCTAATCATTTCGCTTTGTAGAACTGTCTCTGCCCATCTCTCGCCCTCTCCATGAACTTCAAATCTGTGTCCAGCTCCTCAGACCCTCATCATATTTTATTTGGGTGTTAGTCTTTACGGCTAATGAACTTTCCATAGCAGTTCTGAGGGCCCCCTCAGAATGCCAGGAGTTGACCCCTTCTGCGGCTCTGGGGATCGCCCGTTCTGAAATGTGATCTCCAATCGTTAGCACTGATAGGGGAGCAGATTCACGCTGCAAAGCTAGCACAGCTGTTTTGTGACTCATGGGAATATCATATTTAGCATGTTTTCCCCAGTGAAATGTATTTATTTAGATGACATATAATACTGTTGCAAAGCCCAGCCTGCTTTGCTCTTATACTCAGCCTTCTGGAAGAGAATGGAGGAGTGAGAAAGGTAGAAGGAGCTCATTTGGGAGAGCCAGCTGGCTGGAGGGTCCTCTCGGGCCATTCATGCAATGAGCTCACACTGGAAATCTAAACAACAGGGAACTCGACACTGGGTACTGAACTCCAGGGCACAAGCTAGAGGAAGTAGCTTTGTAGCCAGCTGATCCTAAGCATTTGCGGCTCACAAATATTGCCACCGGGCCTGGGACATCGCTGGTCACACACAAGCATTCTGAAGAGAAAAACAGTCATCTACCACTTGAGTTGATAGGGCATTTTGAAGGGTGATAGCAGCATTATGGCCTTTTCCTCTCTGTAGGTCATCCTCTGGAAGGTAACAAGGCTGTTAGCACTTGAACAAGCCAGATGGCCCACTCAGCAGATAGCAGACCCCCGCCTTGACCCAGTCCCCCAGTTCAGCTGTTCCCAGCCTTGGTATTACCGTGCTGGAGCTCAGAATGTCCCCCAAGCACAGGGAATGTGGGGGAAATGTGGAAATGAAAATAGCGTGTAAGTGACAGGCAACCTTCCCATGCTGTTTTTAACGTTCCTCTTGGTGATGTCTGCAGCATGGTGACTTCTCCAAAGCAGTCCAAGACCTCCCATTTTATTAAGAGTATCACCTTGAACGTGCTCACATTCCATCTCACCTCCTTCCTTCCTGCTCACCTGCACAGAGTCTTGAGATCTTCCTGTTTTCCTGCCATCAATTTCCAGCCCTTGTCCTTTTATCTGCTAACCCGGAGCTTTCTCTGCCGTACACCCTACCCACTTCCTGCAGGCCTTGCAAAAGAACATTAAACACAACTGGGGCTGGCACTGATCTTCCAGGAGTCCTGCCCTTTACACCTCCCTGTGGAGAAAAGCCTCTGTCCCTTTATTATTGGCATTTGTTCCCTACTCTCCATCATTCCCTGACTGTGTCAATATAGCCCCCATCTCAACTGGTCAGTGGCTCAATTATTTCAAAAGGTCTTTAGTGAATAAAATTCCTTGAAGTCTTGAAAGTTTATGTAGGTGTTTTTCGAACCTTTGTAGCAGCAAAATCCTTAATTACCCTACTGTTGTGCCACCACTGGACATCTAGAAGGGTGTGAGTGTATTGATCAAGACCAGAAAAGGCACTCAGTCAGTGGGTAGCTGATTATGAATAGTAACAAGGAGCCCAGGGAACGGTGCAACACAGAAAACAGCCCTTTCCTGCCTGGGTCACCTTTCAGTCTTTGCAGAATTGGCCTCAGATATAGGCTATAGGGGAGCCTATCTTTTTCATAGGTCACCCTCCATCTTCCCTTTTCAACCCACTCCCCAGTCCAGAGTCCTGATCTCCAGCTTCTGGCTCCCTGCACAGTCAAAGTCAGGGAATATGTGTTCTATCCTGTAGGGCAAAAGAAAGCAGCACAGTTTTCTGTGGGTGTAGTGATGATGGTGGTGATAATGACGTTCACGATGAAGACGGTGGGATGGTGACGATGGTGGTGGTGACAGTGATGATGGAGATGATGATGCTTGTGATAATGAAGATAACCATGGTGATGATGATGATGATAATGACGGTGGTGGTGGTGGTGGAGATAATGTTGATGCTGATGTGATGGTGGCATCAGTAGCTAAGAATGCAAGGCACTATGCTTAGCAGTTTGCATTTATTAACTCGTTCAATCCTCAGGGCAGCCGTATGAGCCAAGTATTTTTTATGATCGATCCCATTTTACAGGTGAGGAAATTGAGGCACAGAGTTGTTAAGTAACTTGCTTAAGGTGACAACAGCCAGCAAAGGCAGAGCTAGGATTTAGACCTAGGCAGTCTGCTCCAGAGCTCCTGCTTTCAGCCACTGCACTAAAGGTATAGACGCTTCAGACTTTGGGGTGGTAAATCTAGAAGCAAATGAACTTGTGTTAGTATTGTGTCGAGCTCTCATTAACTATGTTAAATGACCCCACCAGCAGTGAGGATGCGATGTGAGGAGAGGGGACCGAGAACCCCACTATGCCACACATTTTCTAAGGAAGAACCTTAGGTAGAAAATAAATACAAGCAGAGCTGTTTGGGAGGAACAGGTAAGGAGGCCTGGAGTCTGTTAAAGACCTTCCCAAAGACGCTCCAAAGTGGCTCTGAAGGCTTTGCCCCCAGATACACTAGGCGCTGTAGAACTCAGATGAAAAACCCTTTGGTTCCAGGTGTAGTCAATCTACTGGCCACTGCTTATTACCTACCTGCTACCTGCCAGGTACTTTTGTAAAAATGCAACGTGTCTTGCAGCACAAATTCAAGTCTACGGAAGTTGCAGTAAATTGGATGTTAAAGAAATCAATTTAAATCCTCAACGCTGCTTTTGGAGTGAGGTGTGATTATCCTCATGTTATAGGTAAGGAAACTGAGGCTCAGTGCAACCAGCCCAAGTTCACCTGGTCTAAACTGGTGGCAGAGCTGGGGTTGGAGCCAGGACGGCGTGACTCAGAAAACGTACTCTCCCCCGGCTAAGTGGGCTGCTGGCTGTGCGTCACCCCATGGAAACGAGAGCCTTTGGCTCTCTTTGCGCATGCGCCAACTCGCCCCTCGGCCTCGGAGGTTCGCAGCACAGCCCTCAGGTGTGTTGCGCATGCGCCAACTCGCCCCCTCGGCCTCGGAGGGCCGCAGCACGGCCCTCAGGTGTGATTTCTCTGGGCAACACCTGGGTGGCTGCTCTTGCTCCCACACCCCGTTCATTCCTTCCCCTGTGGGTTATTTCCGAGTCCACAGACTTCTCTTCTTTATTCCAGTCGCCACCAGCTTGGTCCAGATGGAGGCTGAGGGCTGACTCCTCTGTGCTGTAATTCCCCGGGCCCTGCCGTGGCGCTCTTAACGGCCGGGGTCACATCTGTGAGCTGACATCCTCTCCAGCTCAGCGGACCCACACTCCTGCCAACCAACCACCCCAATTTCATCCATGAGCTCCTGCAGCTCTCTCAGGTGGATGCCATCTGCTTGCAGTAATTTATCTGCCCTTACTTCTCTCCAATCTGGCTTAGAACATCCTGGTATTGACCACGGTTTGATCTAGTACCTGTCTGCTGTAGAAGTCATTCTAATAGCCTCTGTAGACCAAGGCTGGAAGTCAATTCAACCTGTTAGCTATTTTCTTTTCATCCTTTCCCCTGTCGAGAACATCTATTAGTCATTCCATCATTTTCGGAAACGAAGCAGGCAACGGGGCTGGTGGTTTGTGCCGCCCTCCTAGCAGGGTGCTGACCTTGTCTGTGATCAGGAAGTCGTGTTGCCTAGTGACTGAGAGTATCAACTACGGAGTCACACTGACCGGGGCTGAAGCCCTGGTCCCATCACTTCCCATCTGGGAGCTACTCCTCCAGACTCCATCACAGTGGCTGTGCCGGGGTTGCCAATCACAATACACAATCTCCTTGGCTGCAGTGACTGGTCCAGGGATGGGTCAACCAGAATCCTTCCCTGAAGTTTTCTAAGCAGAGCCTGCTGGGGAGGCCATTTCTACACGTATAATCCGGAGCTGCTAAGGTCCTTCTCTCACTTCTCCTGTAGGGGTCTGTTTGAAGCAGGTGAGTGTGCTGCTGACAAGCTCAGAGAATGAGAATCAAGAGATGGGGAGGAATTGGGAAACAGGGAGTGAATAGGAGAGTCTGGCCCCCCTAGAGCTCAGTTTCTGAGGTCTGCAGAGCCAGCAGCGTCACCCACCTTTCAGTTACGTGAGTCAATGGGTCCTTCTTTCCCTCTTGAGCTGTTACGTGTTGGGGTCCTGCTGATTGCAACCCATGTGTCCAGACTAATCCAGCCCCCACATGAGTTTACTGCGTCTCTAGAAGTCTTTCCTCTTTAGTATCATTAAAAGGCCACTTTTCATGGGACTGGGATGAGAGTCTATTGCCAACTACACAACAAAATCCTGGAGGCCCAACTGTGTCTGGCTATGCCTCAGTGGGTTCTCTACTTCCACCTGGGCAAGCTTTTCTTTCTCTTTCTTCTTTTTCTTTCAGTGATCCAAACTACTTACAAAGCACTTTTATACCTTATGCCTCCTTAAAGGCTGTCAGCCACTTTTTGAGACAGAAATCTACTCATTAGGTCAACAAACCTACTACACCCAGTCATTGTTCTTGGCACTGGGAAGACACAGGTGGATAAGACAAAGCTCTCACCTTCATGAACTTCCATTCCAGTGGGAGGGACAAACAAGTGTATAAATACACAATATGGTTTCAGGTGGCAGTAAGTCCTATGAAGACAAAATAGATCAAGTCAGAGAGCGACTGGGGGCTTGGATGCCATTTTAGACAAGGTGTTCCTAGGTGATTGTAGAAGGCCTTTCTGAAGAGTTGACATTAAACCAAAGACATGAATGAAGTCAGGGAGCAAGCCACTGGGAAGAGAATTCCAGGGCTATGTACAGCATGTCCATCGACCCTGAAGCAGGAATGAGATTCCTAATAATCTAAGACAGCAAGGCCAATGGTGTGAAAGTGGGGGGCAAGTCTGGGCCTTTATTAACCCATATAGTACCTTCATGTTATTTAGAAAAAGGCATCCTCTTCTGGGTAGCCTAGCACCAGCCGTCATTGTGTAGGACACAACCTGGACAACTGTACCTGGCAGTCATGAAGAAAGTCTTAGGAGATAAGGTCACAGAGAAACAGGAACCAGATCATGTAGGATATCTCGATACATTGAATTTTACTCCAAGTCAGCACTACTCAAGAGAAATAAAACATGAGCCACATATGTAATTCAAAAGTTTCCCATAATCACATTAAAAAAACAAAAAAGAAACAGGTGAAATCACTTTAATGACATTTTATTTAACCAATCATACAGAATATTAACCTTTCAACATGCAATCAATGTAAAATATGAGATATTTGAAGTTCCTTTTTCAGACTATTTAAAAATATCCAGTATACGTTTTACACCTATCCTTGCACGTCTCAACTTAGGTGCTGAATTTTTATCATAAATGCTTGATCAGTGTTTAGATTTCATATGCTTACAGTGAGAACGTGGATGCACATACCCAGGTTGTCCCAAACACGCTGAAAAGGTTTTCTAATAACTGAATTGGGCATCCGTTTTTAAGCTCAAATTAATTAGATTAAATTAAAAATGGACTTTCTCAGTTGCATGAACCCCGCTTCGCGTGCTCAACAGCCGCCTGTGGCTAGCGGCTGCCATACGGGACACGGCAGGTCTAAGTGCTCTGGGAACCACTGTAGGCTGGACAACAGGAAGGGACATGAACTTCCTGACCTTTAAGAAGGATCTTTCCGGAAGCTATGTGAAGAACAGCCCTGTAAAGGGCCTAGAATGGAAACTGGGAGACCAGCTGTAACCGTCCAGGTGGGGGATGAGGGAGCCTTGCTCGAAGGTGGAAAGGCGGTGGTGAGAGTGGGCAGGTTTGGAATACATTCCGAAGGTCGGGCTCACACACATCACAGGGAGAGACGGAGAATGACTGCAGGGCAGACTTTCTGGGATATTGATGAAGCTCAGCCTTCAGGAGCCTCACTTGTGTGGGCTTCTCTCCAAGGCTCGGGTTTCATGCTGTGTGTGGTATTTGTCAACTTTTTCAAATGCGCTAATTTGTGATGATTTTTTTTCTCATTCTAAATAAATATTCACCTTTGTTCCTGATTTTATTAATAATCTTTTTTCTTTCTTATTCCAGATTGAATAAGCTTCAAATCCATTAAGACCTGGATCAGCCTCTGCTCTAGGATGTACTAGCCCATTTTGAAGATGAGTAAACTGAGCCTTGAAGAGGTAAAAGTGACTTGACTAAAGCAAATTGGTCAGCTCTGATTGCATGTTTTCCTGTAATGAGGCACTTTTCCTCCAGTAAGTTGACTTAAGACAATGCTCTGGATTTATAGAGTTATTCATTCTTTTTAATGCTCCCTTCATGTTTTCTGAAAGACCACTTTTGACCGTATGATCTGTATCCTCTTTCTGAAAGGAGCAGGTAAGTAGGCAAGCTAATTCTTGGGTATGCGCTCCCCCCACTTTCCCTCAGACAATGAATTTGTTCTATGATTAGGAAGTGGTCTAACCTGATGGCTAAAATGGGATTTGCAGTCAGATGCCAGGTGTTTGAACCCTGACTCTACTGCTACCTCACTGTGTGACCCTGGGCAAATCACTGTCCCTCTCTGAGCCTCATGATGGTAAAACGTGGATGGTGGCACCTACTGTACAGGGCAGTTATGAGGGTTAAATGAGATGCTCCGTGTAAAACAGTAGCCATTTGCCTTGCAGGCAGTGTACTCAGTAGTTAATTGCTGCTATTATTATTACTGTTTTTATTAGTCTATTTTTTGGTGCCTTTCCTCCATGGCTTCCTGGTCCAGTCACTGTAATCAAGGCCAGGGTCCTGACCCACCTGTGTCAGAAAAGAGCCAGTCAGCTGGTCATCCCTTATAAAAACTTGATCTTTGCATCACCTTAACCAAGTGGTCAAACTTTGCGTCACCAGCGGTGGGACAGCTTGATGTGTGCCCTGATGAGATGCACTGAGACACCTATATCATCTATGTTCTTGTCAGAGTGTTTCACCTGAATGTCATCATGAGGAAACAAGCAGCAAATCCAGAAAGTTCTAAAGGACAACCGGCTTGAACTTTTCCAAACAGTTTATGTCATGAGGAACAAACAAAAAGGGGTGGGGGACTATTCTAAATTGAAAGAGTCTAAGGACACAGAAGAACCACATACCATAGGCTAACCCTGATTGGTCCAGGTTCGGGTGAAACAAAACGAAACAAAACAGCTGCAAGAAAACATTCAGGGAACAAACAGGGAAATGTACTAGATAACTGAATTAATGTTAGTTCTTATAGGTGTGAATTGGGATCAGGGCTATTACCAGTAAAACATGGACAGGAATACCTCCTGTACAGGGTGGTGGAGAGGATTAAATGAGATACTCCATGTAAAAAAATTAGGAGAATGTCTTTATTTTTAAGAGATGCATGATGAAGTAATTGGTGGGGGGCTGGGTGATAGGAACGGTTGCTCAAGGAGAGAGACAGAGATGAGATGGGGAGAGAGAGAGAGAGAGAGAGAGAAGGAGGGAGGGCAAGGGAGAGAGAGTTAACACAGATAAATCTAGCAGAAAGCTACATGTGTGTTCATCGTACTAGTTTTTCAACTTTGCTGTAAAGTTGAATTGTTTTCCAAAACAGTAAAGCCGCTGACCTTCAAAGCCATTGACCTTTACTTTCTGTTCAATAAGCTGTTTGTCCTACCTATGCAGGGCAATGGAAGGTTTCCATCAATACCAGGTCTACATTGGCTTCTTTGCTAATACTGTTCATGTTGTTCTCTAATCTTGGTCATCCCCATCCAGGGCATGGCTGTGCGTGGGTGGTGAGTGTCCCAAAGCGTTATCACGCGAGATGGAGTTTCCACTCACTGGGATTCCCTAGCACACCCTTTTCCAGGTGAGTCCGGGGGCCCCGCGGTTATCTGCGTCATCCTTCTCCAAGCAGCTTCTCTACTCCCATCTGCTGTCTCTCTCCTTCTTGTATCATTTTTGGCCTGGAAGCCCATCTCATCAATTGTTTCCCTGCCACCGGGTCTCCGAGATGCCAGCTACATTAAGATCTCCATTTTCTGCCAAGGATCCATATGTGCTGTCTTGTTATTTAGGCTCCTGGCATGGGGATATATAATCTGGCTTTGTTTATCTGGCTGCTCTCTGCCTATATAATGTCTCATTCGATGGGTCAGCTTCTGTCTATGCCATTTATTCTTTTTAAGAAGGCTACAAGGCTTCCCTCCTGGCCTCTATAACAGAAGCTTCATCAATCCTTATCACCTTTTGGCTTCCTCCCATTTTATTTTAAGTTTGGAAAATCCAGTAAAGGAAATGGTGGACCTTTTAAAACTCCTGTAATAGAACCTGTATTAGTTGAGCTGTGATAGCAGGAGAATCATTTGTATTATAATTAATTGTTTCTCTGTACGTATCCTACTCTAAGCTATAAGTTCCTTGAGGCCAGGGGCTGTGTCTTATTCCCTAACCCCAACCCTCAAATTGTGTCTGGTACATAGTAGGAACTCAACAAATGTCTGTTGAATAAAAGAAACATTCCTATAGCTATAATCATAACCGCTTGTTAATTGGACAGTCATTCAGAAGGAACAAGCCATTTTCCCTTAGACATCAAAAGGCTAACAATTCAGAAAGACCTCTCTGCCTCAACGCCATCGTTAAGCAAAGGGAGTGTTTGCAGGGGATTTTTCTGGGCTCAGGGCCTGGGAAAGAAGAGTGAAGGATTCAATACAACGTATGTTTATTGACCTGCTACTGCCCAAGGCCTCTGCTTTCATTCAGTAAACCTTATTGGGAGCCAGTGTTCCAGGAACTCGGGAGGACCAATGAAAAAAACGTGAAGAGCCATTGACTGCTCTCAAGGAGCTCCCAGTATCCTAGAGAAGGAGGACCGAAGTACACAAGCGCTAATCAGACAAGACAAAGAGAAATAAGTGTCATGAGAAGAAAGATGAAAACATGACCCAGAGTCCTGCTTCTGAAATGATCTCAAAGCTCTCGGGATAAGAGGTTGGCGAAACAGTAAGAGCAACAGTATTGGTGGTGGTTGTAATTACAGAGCATTTTGACAGGATGTAGATTCTCATCTACCATGAAGCATGAAACAATTCCTCGTTTCCCAGAGGAGGAAACCAAGGCTCACGGAGGGACAGTGACCTGGCCCAGATCTCCCAGCCAGGGGGTGGCCAAGCTTGGACTTCTGCCACTGCTTTTCCTCATTTATCTCTGAGGAATTGGTGTGAGGTGCTGGTTCACAGTAGACTCACCTCTTTCTCCCAAAGTCTGACTCAGTTGGCCTGGGGTCACTGTGTTTCAAAAGCTCCCAGAGTGATACTAATGAGAACCATTGTGTCTTAATCATATATCTTATTCTGTCTTTTTGATGCTTTGCTATCTTGGGAACTTGCAGACCCTGGAGGGACTGCTCTCCCAGGGTTAACCAACTCCTAGCGATGGTAAACAGCTCCCCTGTGAGCGGGCCTTGCATGTGCAAACCAGCCAACCCAGAGCCCAGCCCCCGCCGGCTCCTCCATGGGGCTCCCTCACTCCGGGCCACTGTCCCCCTGCCCTCATCACCCAGGGCAGGTACCAGACAACCAGGGATGGGCCCTGTGCCCCTGAGCCCGCTGGAATGATCCAAACCAGCCGATCCTAAGCCTGCCCACCCTGCCTTACCTGTTTCTTTCCTAGACAATAACGATAAAGGCCTTTGCTACGTTTTCCCCTTCTCCCTCTGCCTCCTGAGCAGCCCTGGTGCTTCCCTGTGCTCCCCCATCCCCCCTTGGCATTGGCGTGCCCCTTCTTTTGGGAACTGTGAGTATCAAAAACTGTCTCTCCAATAGCAGTTGTCTCTGGATCTGTTATTAGCCTTGCCATGCCTAAATAATAGAAACATCTTCTATATTTTAAGAACGTGATCTAAGGAATGGAGCCAATAAGGGCTTTGCAGATCCCCAGGAGGTGGGGATCACCCCATTGAGAGGTCTCTTCTTCCTCTTCCCCCCAGACAGACTGGCTTCCCTATTATCTAGTTTACAAAGTAACCTTTCCAAACATCATTCAGGTCATGGCTCTCTCTGGGTCGAAACACGGCCACGACTCCCCAGAGCCACAGTTGTTATGGCCCCCTCGCCCTGTGGACCAGCTGACCTCGCCCTGGCACACTCTCTTCCACCAAACTGGCCTCTTTGCTGCTCCTGGAAGCCTCCAGGCAGGCTCCCTCTTTATAGCAGTTCCCTCTGCCTGGAATACTTTTCCCCAGATAATCCCCACAGCTAAGCCCTCCCTCCCTGCAGTCTTTGCTGAAATGCCATCTTCAGGGGGGGATACCCTTGAATATACGATGTAATTGATTATGCTTCCTGCTTTGCCTCTCCTCTCCTCCCCTCCCTATACGCTTCTGTGTGTCAGCTCCGCAGACCAGAACTTTGCTGGCTTCTTTGATATATTCCAAGGACTCAGGAAAGGGCCTGGCACAGAGAAGGCACTAAAATGATTATCTGTTGAATGAATACATTTCCACCTAAGATTTTGTTGCACAAACTTCCTTAATTAAAAGAGTTGGCAAATGACTTGCCTAGATCTCTTTGACCATCTTCAGACTGAGAACCCCCTGGATCTGCAGGGCAGGGGTAAAGGGTATTTGTTAAAATGTCAAGGTAGGGGGCGGTCTTCTAGCCAGGACTTTGAGGATGGCCAAGAGAATGTCACTTCTGCTCTGGGCAAGGTGGTGTCTCAGTTATAAATAGTAATAATCTTCGAACACCAACCAAAGGAAATGAAAGATCCTGGGGGGGAAATGTCATTATTTTGATGTAGGAAATCAAGCTGGTGACATCTCTGTTAGGGAGTAAATGAGTAGAAGAGGGTACACATGGAAATAATATTTTAGATTTTCAAAGAGCCCTTGACAAGGTTCTGCACCAACATCTTTTTTTTTTTTTTTTTTTTTTTTTTTTTTTTTTTTTTGCGGTACGCGGGCGTCTCACTGTTGCGGCCTCTCCCGTTGCGGAGCACAGGCTCCGGATGCGCAGGCTCAGCGGCCGTGGCTCACGGGCCCAGCGGCTCCGCGGCATGTGGGATCTTCCCGGACCGGGGCACGAGCCCGCGTCCCCTGCATCGGCAGGCGGACCCCAACCCCTGTGCCACGAGGGAAGCCCCCAACATCTATTTTTAAACCTTTAGTTAGTGTAGGATGGGGTGGGCAATGTGGGATGAGAAAGTGACTTAGAGACAGGGAAGAAAGAACAGTAATGAAGAGGCAGCTCTGGCAGGAACAGTGTCAACTGCTGGGACCCCGGCGAGGAACCCTGGAAATGGTCCCTTGTGATGTTTTTACAAACGATCTGGAAGAAGACGTGCCCAGTGAAGTCAGCTCTCGGCATGTGACCTTGGACCTTTCTGGGTGGTAGAATGTCAGGCCAATGGAGTTGAACGGCGGGAGGTCTTCAGGGCTGAGTGCGCGGGCAGGGAAGTGGCAAATGAGCTTCAGTGGGGCAAACCCTGGTCATGCATCCAGGGAAAAGTAACGTGGAGCTGTCAGCCAGGGCCCAGGGAAAGGTCCGGGCAGGCACTGTGCACTATTTCTGGAACACATCAGGCAAGACACAAACAATACTGGATCTTCCCAGGAGGGGCATCAGGTCGTTGAAGGACTGCTTCATGAAAGCCCTCATTTCCCGCCGTTCTCCCCGCCGTGCCCTACCCACCTTTGCTGGGGGTACCTTTTAACTTTCCTTGCCCCTCTTCCATAACTCCATGCTTTGGAATGTTGTGTTGCCCTCTGCAGAGAGTATAACACCATCTTGTGAGTTCCTGGTACCCCTGTAATCCTGACGCAGATGCCTTGAGACCTCCCCCGACTATGGGTCCCCCTGTCACTGCTCAGAGTTAATCTTGCCTTCTCTGTGTTCATTCCATTCTCTGCTCAGACCCCTGTTGAAAGTGTGTAAAGATGATCTGCCGAACGTTGGCCTCTTGCAAGGTGAGCTCCTTAAAAGTGAGAAATGTTTTATATAGTAGGTGATCAGTGACTATTTATGGGGTGCACAAAAGGAGAGCAGACCTATGCTGTGTATCTCAAGACAGACACATGGAGATGGGAGACGTCCCAAGTCAGCCACTCTGACCCTCGGGGGGGGAGGCACAGTAGGGAGGCAGGTCTCTTCAGCCTGGAAAGATGACGGCAAAAGTGGACACCAGTAACACGTTGAAATCCTTGAAAAGTATAGAGAAGATGAACAGGGCCCTGCTCACCAGATCACAGAATATTGGAAAGGGGAGGCACTTGATGTTTAAGAAAATCTTAAAAAAAATGTTTCACATAAAAGAAAGCTGCCTTAAATCTTTCTGGCTAACGAAGCATCCTATTTTTAAAAAATCAACTTTGTTTTGGTAAAATTTGCGCACAATGAAATACATCCATTGTGACGGCACGGTTCAGTGAGTTTTGACAAATGTATACAACCATGTCACCTATCTGCTTTCTATTACTGTAGACTAGCTTGCCTGTTCTAGAACCTCATATGTATTCTTAGTGTCTAGCTTCTTTCCACCAGCTGTGTGTTTTTGGGATTCATCCCTGCTGTTGCCTGTATCAGTAGCTGCACCTTTTCCATCGCTGTATAATATTTCATTGTGGGGCTACGGTACAGTTTGTTTATCCATTTGGGTATTGAGGACATTTGAGTTGCTTCTAGTTTGGGTCTATTTTGCACAAAACTGCTGTAAACATTTGTGTCCAAGTCTTTTTGTGGATAAGACACAGGGTTCATAAGTAAAATAAAAGAGACAGAATCCCACAGTTGGGAGGGAAAGTTGACAGGAATCTTAACTCTTGCTGGATCCAACCCTCTGCCTGCCGCTTTTCCTTCTCTCTCACATTCCTGAAATCCAGCTGCTTTGTCTTCACTTGCTCCACTGACAGAGAGCTCACTACCTCTCAAGGCAGCTTATTCAGTGTGGGGAGAGCTCCAATTGCTAGAAAGTCCTCCCTTAACTGAATTTCGACTCACCATTGGATAGGCCTCCCCCAATGGGTGCTGAAATTAAGTCCAATGACTTGTCCACACAGTCGGATACTTGAACACAGGCGCCAGCTCCACGTCAAGTCCTCCCCATTTTAGTCTCCATGTCCTTTGTTCTGCCAACATTTTCACTGGAGATGTATGGCTCCAGCTTTCGGCCATCCCTCTTCAGCTGCATCACCAAGAAATGAACACATTGCTGAAGCCGTGGCCAGGCTGAGCCAGCTCTGGCCAGCTTGTCCTGCTCTCTGCACACCACACTGACCCCACATTAGTCCAGGACCACCACCACGTTACACACCTCCCCCATCGTGCTCACAGGCACCCAGAGAGCAGCCTGCGGCCACGTGTTGCTGTTAAACCATGTCCGCACCCTGTCCTCTCCAGTGGGGAGCGGATTTATGGAAACGATACACTTGAAACTACAAATAGCTCTGAAAATGATTCGGACAACTTCATGGCTGAGAGACTCATAATGGCTTATTATGGTAAACTGGGATGTTCTGTTGCACATTTCACGCTTTTCCAGCTGACAACAGGATAAATAACTGTGTTGGACTAGGTGGTTTCTGAGGCCCCTTCCAGCTCTCAAATTCTGTGATTCTTGGTCCTCCCAGCAAACGTTCTTCGGTGCCACTGTTGGCCCCAGAATGAAGCCACCTGGGCCAGGAAGCTGACTCAGTTGTAATGGTTTTTGAAAGGAAAAGAAGGGAGAGGAAAGAGAAAAGATGCAGAGGTAGGAAAAAGCAGCGTTACTAAAAATTCCAAACATCTCCCAGTGTGAGTTGGACAAATGCTGTCCGCCCCTCATGTGGGAGAAGAGAGCTGCGGGTACCATCTCCACATTAAAACACAACTTATTTTCTTTTACTTATTATTTAATATAAAGAGAAATGTACTCAGTCTAGAATTCCTAGAATTTTTAATGAAAAAGTCACCTGTAACCCTATACAGGAATGACCACCATTAGTGTTTTAGGGCATTTTCTTCCAATCATTTTTTAGTATTTATCTGTCTTTACAGCCAGCCGGCCATCCATCCAAAGTATACCCGTGTTTTCCACATTTAAAAAGAAAGAAAGAAAAATGACATAAACAATTTCCCCCACGTATCCTGACCATTTTCCCATGTCATTAAATATTCTTTGAAAATATAGATCTAACAATTTCACAGTATCCCACGAAGTAGATAAGCCATAATGTATAATAATTTCTACTTTCAGACATTTAGGGTGCTTCTGATTTTCTTTGCAAACAATGCCAAGATAAGCATTCTTTGTGCAGGAATCTCAGCATTTTCAATTATTTTAAAGATATATTTACTGGAATGTAATCTTGGGCCAAAGAATATGAACTCTCTCAAGGATTTTCATATACATGTATCACCAAAGTACTTTCCATAATCTCTAGGCGACCCTGCAGTCACGCACCTCCTTCATTTAATAACTTTTCAGAATGATGGAGTTGATCAACTCTGAGCTTCACTTCCTAACTGAATAGAACACAGGAGAGTGAAAGGTAAAAACACATAATAAATGTCCCATTTGGGGCTGAGATGTCGAGGAGCACAGGTGGGCAATGATGTCTCTGAAGCAGGACTGTGGCCGTAGCCGTGACACCTAGTCATTCACTGTATCAGTTTGCTAGGACTGCCATGACAAAACACCAGGTTGGGTGACTTAGACAACAGAATTGAATCTTCTCACAGTTCTGGAGGCCAGGAGTCCAAGATCATGGCGTTGGCAGCCTCCTTCCGAAGTCTCTCTCCTTGGCTTGCAGATGGCTGCCCACTTGCTACCCCTTCACATGGTCTTCCTTCTGTGTGTGCATGCCAGGTTTCTCTTTGTGTGTCCAAATTTCCACTTCTTATAAGGACACCAGTCAGATTGGAATAGGGCCTGCCCTAATGACCTCATTTTAACTTAATTACCTCTTTAAAAGCCTTATTCTCAAGTATGGTCGCATTCTAAGGTACTGGATGTTAGGGCTTCATGTATGAATTTTGGGGGGGACGCATAATGGCTAGTAGTAGAAGGAATGGTTGATGTGGAGGGCTGTGTATTTCTAACCTGAAGCACGGCTTTCTAAGGCAGGACTTCTGACCCTGCGAAGTACCTGTTTTCCAAGTATCTCCCAGAGTCCTCAGGGATTATCTCTGGCAGACTGTATTGTCCCAAATGGCTACAACAGTATTTCCCATCTTGCCTACTCTTCTGCAGTGTGACTCCCCGCCCGCCCCACCCCTGCCACCACCGCCATCAAGAGGGAGCGTCAGAGGGAAGAGATATGGGAACATATGTATATGTATAACTGATTCACTTTGTTATAAAGCAGAAACTAACACACCATTGTAAAGCAATTATACTCCAATAAAGATGTTAAAAAAAAAGAGGGAGCATCTAATTCCCCCTCCTCTTGAATCTGGACAGGGCTTAGTGAATCTCAACCAATAGAGTGCAAGGGAAGTGATGCTGCATGCCTTCCAAGGCTAGGTCATAAGAGGTCATGCAGCTTCCAGACACGTGCTCTCAGATGCTCCCTCTTGGAAGCCAGCTGCCAGGTTGTGAGGAAGCCCAAGTCCTACGGAGGAGCCACATGTATGCAGTCTGGTTAACACACCCAACCGAGCTCAGCCTGCACGTAATCCCGACTCAGGTACAAGACGTCGAGTGAAGAAGTTCCAGATGATTCCAGTCCCCAGCCATTCCCAGCTGTACCCTGATTAACTTCCTCACCCTCAGAACCTGTGAGCAAAGTGATTTTTTTATACCACATTTTGGGACAACGACACTGAAGCCAAAAGAGGGACTGTGACATATTTGAAGTTATTCCACTGGTAAATGATGGAACTCGACTAAAATCCAGCCTTCACAATTTTCAGTCCAGAACTCCTTCCGCTATTTACTCTTTAACAAGTGTTTATTGTTTATGTGAACCACACACATCTTGGGGCACCAGGGAGAGAAAACAGTGACACTTGCATAGAGCTCCCGAGTGCAGAACAAGGACCAGCAGATGGACATCACAGAAAGGCTGATTACAATTCAGGGCAAGTGAGACTGGTAAGCAGAGCTTTCTCCAAATGGAATAATCCTGTGGGTTGACAGAGAAGCACTGAGTCCCTTGGGCAGACGACTCGACTTAATATGTGTTAAGGTCAGTTCCAACTCTCCCATTCAGCTCTGAGATTCCATCACTTCCATGCCTCTTTCCCAGAGGGATTTAAGAGCTTTCTTTTATTTGACTTAAAACTTCCTCTTTTAAACAAGATGCCCTTTAAGGTCCCCTCTAATCAGTTTTCATGATGCTGTCTGTACAGTATTTGTCCTGCCTGCCCCCAAAGCAGGAAACAGCATCAGGACATAGGTTCAAATCCCAGATCTGGGATTTGAACCTGGCTGGGTACCCCGGGGCAAATGATTTAAGTTTACTTGGCCTCAGTAAAGTGCAGAAACACATTTCCTATCACACACGGATTGTTGTGAGGATTAAATATAGTGCTTATGTGAAAACCAGGTGGAAAGATGTCTATTGAATCTGTTGCTAAAGTCTCTCCCTTTCTCCAAGGTAAATATCTCAAAATTCCTACACTCTGTACTCTCAAAGTCGGCCAATTCCCTCCTCTTTCCATCCCTAAAATAACTAGGTCCCCTGTTGAAGAGAGAGAGAGAGAGAGAAGATATCAACTGTATCTTCCTTAACTTTCTCCAACTGCTCACCAAGTAGGCTGTGCCCACTGCCCCTGTCCCCAGCCTCCATTTACAGTGGACTGGATGACCCTTCCCTGTATAAGATCAAACCTTCACTTGCCAGGACATTCCCAGGGATCTTCAGGACCCTGAGCTATTGATTACCACTCCTTCCTCCTGGGTCTCCCTTTCTACAGAAAAGAAACTTCCCCCAAGCCCAAATCTTCTTGCCATTTTCTGCCCGCACCTTCGCACTAAACCCTTTGAAAATGTCACCTCCATCCCCCACTCACTCCTCTACCACCTGGGGCTGGCACGGGCTCCCAGTGAAACTGCTGTCACAGGTCTGGGAGAACATCCTTGTCACTACATCCAGGGATCACTGAGCTTCTGGACACTCAGTCGTCTTTGCCATTGTTGATTCCATGAAGTCACCCGTCTCCCCGTCACTCGGACACCACCAACTTCTCCTGCCTTTCCCCCTACCTCTGTTCCCTCCTTCTCAGTTTTACTGCCCAAATCCATGTGTCTAGTGATCGTATCTGTGTGAAGATGTCCCACAGACATCTCGTATCTAACAGATACAATTGAATCAGGTGTTCCTCCCACCTTCATCCCTGCAATTCTGTTCCTCCACCTGTGTTCGTCACTCTCTTAAGAAGCAAAAGGCTGTTTTTCTAGCTGCCCAAGCCAGAAAACAGGTGTCATCTTTGACACCTCCCTTTCTCAAGTACGGATCCTACCTTCTAAATAGTTCCTTTATCTGCCTCTTCTCTCCCATCCCAACTGTCACTGTCACTTCCTATTTCAATTGCTGCAACTGTCTCCTTGCAGGTCTCCTGGCTTCCAATCTTGCCCCACTCCAATCCAACCCACCGCCTGAATGATATTTCTAAAAATGTATCTGATTACGTAGTTGCCTGTTACAAACCTTCAGTAGATGTTCGTTGTTCTCATGCTGAAGTTCACACTCTGGGCTTCTGCACGTGGTGCTCCCTCTGCCTGGAACGCCCTTCCTTCTTCTCCTCGCTGTTGATTCAATTCCCACTTCTCCTTCAGGTCTACATTTAGACTTGCCTTCCCCTGGAAAATTTTCCCTGATTCTCCAAGGTGGTGAGATCTTCTTTTCTCAGCTGTTCCCTTAAGTGCTTTCGCTTATCATACAATTACTGTAATTGTTTGTTTCTCTCTTGCCTAGCACTGGGGCTGGCACAAATCAGGAATTTAATAAATACTTGTTGAGAAGTAAGAATGGATGGAATTACTTTCCAGGGGGTCTCCAACTTGAGCAGTGCACCAGCATCACCTGGAGAGCTTGTGAAAACACAGCCTGCTGGGCTCACCCCCAGAGATTCTGATTGGAGTTTGATCCTGTAGTCTGGGATGATGCCCCAGAATTTGCATTTGCAACCAGGTGATGATAATGATGCTGGTTTGGGACCACACATTAAGAACTTCTGCTTCATACAATTTAAAGCAGTCTGAAAAGTGAAGGACAATTACTCTTAAAGAAGGCTGGTAGAAGTTTTTTGGAGGCTTGGTAAATTTCTGGTACCTCTCTTCTTTGCCACTTTCTTTTCTTTTCTTTTTTTTTTTTTTTTTTGCGGTACGCGGGCCTCTCACTGCCGTGGCCTCTCCCGTTGCGGAGCACAGGCTCCGGACGCGCAGGCTCAGCGGCCATGGCTCACGGGTCCAGCCGCTCCGCGGCATGTGGGATCTTCCCGGACGGAGACACCAACCCATGTCCCCTGAATCGGTAGGCGGACTCTCAACCACTGCGCCACCAGGGAAGCCCATTGCTGCTTTCTTAATAGGGGCATTTCATGAGAGAGTTTAGTCTCTGAACAGATTCTCAGGAAACTGGGTAGGCTCTAAGGTAACCAAAGCACACGCCCTGTAGGGATCAAAGGCAGCACCTGGTGGTTTGTTAATGGGTTGCTAGGCAACGGAACAAAGGTGAGGGTGAGGGTAGGATAAGCAGGTGGTGGAGGTTTTCCAGTGATACTAAGACATTCAGAGGGTGTCTGTCAGAAGACCATGGAAACCAGATGTAAGGAATCCCCTTGATCTTTGCCTTGATTTGCACGTGGATGGGCACGGTATCCCCTTGCAGAGAAGTTCGTGCTGTATGTTACAGCCTCTAATAGGATCGGGGAATATTTTTCTCAGAAGAGCCACTGAGAACCCATGAGGGACATTTCTTAATGAATGATAGGAAAGAAATGACTTGGGCTCATCACCTTCTGCTTTTAAAAACTAAGCTCTTTATTTATTATGAAATATATATTCACATTTGATAAATTTTAAAGTAGAGAAAATCATATAATTCCATAACCCCTAAAGGAAACTTATTAAAGTTTGGCACTGCTTTTTAAAAACTAAGCTCTTTATTTATTATGAAATATATATTCACATTTGATAAATTTTAAAGTAGAGAAAATCATATAATTCCATAACCCCTAAAGGAAACTTATTAAAGTTTGGCATTCATCCTTTCAGAAAAAAAATAAACTGAACATAAAAGGGATTATTCTATTTATACTTGTTTTAGAACCTTATAAGAGAACACTTAACTGAATATTGTGGACATTTCTGTACTGATACTTTTCTTCATGTTTTTAACAGTCACGTGGGATGTTATTGTGTGGATGTACTGTATTGTACTTAACCTTCCCGGATGGGGATTAGGTTGCTTTCCAGTTTTGCTGTTATTAACAATGCTGCAATGGACAACCTTAAACACACACTTGTGCATTTGTGAGGTGGAATGTCTTGACCAAAGACAATTCTTATTTAAAGTTTAGCTAAAGATTGCAGGGTTCTCTCCAGAAAGGCTGTTTAATTTATATTTCCACCCATAACACGAGTACCCATTTTCACATACCTTCACCAACACTTGCCGTTATCAGTCCTTTAACATTGTTATAAGCCCTATTACTCTAATTTTTCATTTCTTTGGGCACTCTTCAAACATTGATTTTCACTTTGTATTTCTCCCAGACTTGCCTGTTCATGTGCTTTGCCCGACTTTATATTACGAATTGTTCATCAATTTTTCATACTGACTTATAAAAGCCATTTGTATAGAGTCTGTTGTTTGTTTCCCTTGACTTTTTTTTTCACAGTGCCATGAGTGTTTTTTGGTTTTTAATTTGTATACAGTTGAGGTTATTAATGTTCTAGGAAGATGCATATTTTCCTTTTAAAATAAAAAGTAAAATTATAATTCCATCTTTAAAAAAAGCTTCCCTTTTATTTCATGGCCCATTATGGGCAAAAGAAGAAGGAAGAGAAAGGACAGAGGAAGCAAAGAAGGAATATAGGAAGATAAAGAGAGCCGTATTCATCATGTTTATTGAATTCCCAAGAGACAGGGAGTGATTCTCAAACTTTAATTTACATGTGAATCACTTGGAGATCTTGTTAAACTGTAGATTCTGATGCAGTAGGTCCAGGAAGGGACTGAGACTTTGCATTTCTCACCAGCTCCCAGGTGAGGCTGATGGACCATGGACCACACCTGGAGGAGCTTTTATTTATGAAGACTGGAAAACATCGGCCGGTCTCAGTGAGCAGTCCTAACTCCACTTAAATTATCATTTGTTTTGAAAACCTCTTCTCTAAGCAAGCAGGGGAAACCCTAACTTCTTGTTCTGGAAAATAGTAAACCACTATAGCTCATTTTTGAAAGAAAAATGACTGCTTTCATGGAGTAACATGCCTCCACTTCATGGCCCTTTAAAATACGTATACGGCTAAAGATTTTTAAACATGTATAAAATGTTCACTTCTTGAGACCTTCTTGTTGGGCTGGATAAAATTAAACTGAGAAATTAACTGGCCCTTTTGGGCAGAAATATTCCAGCTCTGTGCTGGCTACCTCCTCTCCCAGCATTAAAAAGGGGTTTCTCGGTATTATTTTTTTGAGAAAGAATACCTACAGTCCACACATACTCCCTAAGACAGTAACCTAATGGGTCATGTAAGAGGCAACACCATCTGGTGTGGAAGAAGTCTTAGAACTGCACTCAGGAGAGCTGGATTCCTGCTCTGCTTTATCACAGCTACTTTGCATCTATTAAACTTCCCTGGCTTGGTTCCTTCAACTGTAAAATGAGACACCATTAGAGCCTCACTTACCCAAGATGATATTGGAATAAAAAATTTCCCAGAGGTGTCTCCAGACCTTTCGGAGTAACGGTGATGTCAATGCTTCTCTGACAACCTACAGCATACTGGCTTGGCTTTCCAATTTCCAGGCAAGTTTCCATAAAGGTTTCTCTGAACTGCAAAATCAATCCCAGCAAAAGAGGCTCCGGGCATTTTTTGAGTGTCCTGATATCAAGAAGTTGCTTGAGCCATATTCATGCCTATGCTGTAAGGGTATGTGGGCATGGCTTGCCATTTGCAAGGAAAGTAATGGGCATATATTGCTAGGTGAAAGGAAAAGGTTAAATGTGGACTGGACTCAACTGGTGGGCATAGCAAGGGTAGTTCGCTTCATAACCAGGGGGTATGAGGAAAGGGAAACTAGCATTTATTGAGTGTGAATTACCTCACTCCTTTGCAACTACCCTGTGAGGTGGGAATTATTCCTAATTTTTTTACAGGAACATAGAGCCAGCAATTTGCCCAGATTTCACAACTAGAAAGAGTGGAGCTAAGATGTCAAAACCCTCATCCGCTCCACTGGTGCCTCACCCCCATCTCTGACCAAAGCAGAGGTGCTCAGCAGTGAAGCCACCTCACCCTTTTGTCCTGTTTCCCCCCACTGCACGTGGGACAGCCCCTTTCACACAGCAGGGGTGGGGTGGGGATGAGTGTGATGCTACCGCACAGGGCTGGCCCACAGGAGGGTTCAACACACGGTAGGCATGGCTCATTTCCCCCTCTAGACTCGCATATAACCCTGCGAGTTAGAAGAGGCCAAGGGCTGCTGCCGGGGAAACTGCAAGACCCCTCCCCCCGCCCCCTCGTCCACGTGTCCTTAGGACACCACTGGCCCACAGGGCTCTGCTGTGCTGTTGGAGTTGGTGCGATACGGTCCCAGAAAATACGCTGGCTTTGGGTTGCATGTCACTTCCCACCCTCCTGGCATGGTGTGGGAAGCAGGCAGAGGGCAGGCCCTGGGGTCAGATCCAGTTCAGAATCCACCTCCTCCAACCGGCTGCTGTCCTCGGTCCTCAGTTTCCCCATCTTTCCTCATCTTTCCTTTATAGGGTCATTGTTCAGACTTAGCAGAGGTTGGGTAGCGCACAGTAGGTGCTCTGGAAGCGGGAGCTAGCTCCCACTCAGGAACCTCGGGCCACAGTGACCCGCCGTCCACTCTCCCGCCTGGGGCAATAAACGGAGTAACAGCAAACCGGCACCCAGTGCTTCCTGGGGAGCGAGCGCTGAGCGAGGCGCACGCCCTGACCCGCTGCCATCACCACTTAGTGATCTCACTCAATTATCACACGCCCCAGGGTCAGACTGTGTGTCACCTTCCAGGCCCTCCTCCCACAAAAATGCTGGCCTCCCAGCCTCCAGAGCGCTTAGTTCACTCCATAAACTCCGCTAATGCTTACCACATGCTGCTGAGCTCCGGCGACCGCGTCCACTGCCCTTCGCGGAGGCCCCAGGCCCTGCGCCAGGAGACTCTTCCCACCGGGAGATCCACCTCCTAGAAGACCCTCCCCCAGGGGATCCTCCCCCTAGAAGACCCTCCCCCTAGGGGACCCTTCTCCTAGGAGACCCTTCCCCTAGGGGACACCCCCCAGGAGACACCCCCCCATGAGACCCTCCCCCTAGGGGACGCTTCCCCTAGTGCACCCATCCCCTAGGGGACCGGCCCACCCCACGGTATGAAGCGGCCGGCGCTGTGCTCCCCGCAGGCCACCCATGACCTTGGACGCCCCTACAAAGCCTGCGTCCACTCCTCTCAACAGGCTGCGTATCTGCACCCACAGGTGCCTTTTGTTGTTGGGAATTGAAAACCCGATCAGGCGTGTTTCTCGTTTGCAATCCCCGCAACTTGGCGCATAACCACGCGAACACGGAGCCTGCCGGTGGGAGGGGCGGCCCCCGCGGGCGGCGGGGAGGGCGGGCCAGGGCGCCGGGAGGGGCGCGCCCAGTAGCCCCCGCCCGCAGCCTGCAGTCCGCCGGGCCCTCGGCCGCACGTGCGAGCCCACCTGCGCGCCGGCACTGCTGGGCGGGGCGAGGCCGCAGCCGCCCCAGCGGGAGCCGCTAGGGGCTCGCGTGCCGAGCCGGCGCCGGCCTGCAGTGCCCGCCGCACGTCCCTAGGGAGCGCAGCCGGCGCGGGAAGCCGCCCGAGTCGAGGCCGGGGCCCGGCGCGAAATTCCAGGCGGGCGGGCGCGGCGAGTTTGAAAACAGTCGAGGGCGTGGGGGCGGGACGTGGGGGGGGGCCCGCTAGCCCCCTCCCCTCGGCCAATCAGCGGCGGCGGCGGGCGCGGGCGGGCGGCGCGTGCGGCTGGGCTGTGAATGGGGCGCGGCGGCGGCGGGCGAGCGGCGGCGCGCGGGCGGGAGGGTGCACTTTCTCCTCCGCGCGCGGCGGGGGCGGCGGCGTCTCCTCAGCGCCCGCCCGACCCTTCTTGAGACGCGGCGCGGCCAGGGCGCTCCGGCTGTGGGGGTGGCGTGACAGGTTGTCATCTCCCCGCTGACAACTTCTCCCCCGCCGCTCCCCTCAGCGCCCGGCGCCCCTCGTATTTGGCCGCCCGGCCGGGAGGCCACCGCCCGCCGTCCCACTCACGGGGCCCGAGGCCGGGGCCGGGGGCGGCGGCTCCTCGGCATGGCCGGGGGCGTGCGGCTGGCGGCCGGCGGCGGCGCGGCGGGCTCGGGGCGGCCGCGGGGGTCCCTGCCTGGCCCCGAGCGGCGGTGGCGGCGGTCCTGGGGAGCCCGCTCGGCGCCCGGGAGCCCCGGCGAGGACGAGGGGCAGCGCGCCGGGAGGCCAGCGACAAAGTTGAGCACGGGCCGGCGGCGCGGGTGGTGGGCGCTCGCGGCGCTGCAGCTGCACTTGCTCCGGGCGCTGGCTCAAGGTAGGCGCGGGCCGGGGAGCGGGGCGGACGCGGGCCGGGGAGCGGGGCGGACCGGGGCCGGGAGCTGGGCGGACGCGGGCCGGGGAGCGGGAGACGCGGGGAGGCGCGCCCGAGTGCCGCTCGCGGGACCTGAGTGGAGCCGGGCGCCGAGCCTCCGAGTTGGGAGCCCGCCGCTCCTCTGCGGGCTCAGTAGCTGACTCTCGTCGGGTTCCAGGTGCCGGGCACTTGGAGCCGGTGTCCCAGACCCCGCGTCTCTCCGGTCCGGTGCCTGACCCCAGGGGGAGCCCGGCCGTTGCTAGAGCAGAACTTTGGGTGCCCGCGGCCTCTCCCCTAGGCTTTGCCCTCCGCCCCCTGTGGTTTCTGTTGCGTCGGTGCTGGTCTCTGAGTGGGTGCTGTCCCTCTGCCGGTGCCAAATGGCCGTTTGAAAAGGGAGGTGGCATCTCTCCCGAGCCGAGCTGTCCCCGAAATCTGGGTTCTTTTAACGACCCGGCACGTACCCCCTGCCTCGGAGCATACCTCCTCGCTGAAGTTTGCTTGTCTGGAAAGAATAAAGGTGAAAGCAAGCGGCGAAAAGGTGGAAGTAGCTAGCTCCACGCGTCCTTTTGGTGCGGTCTTTTAAGATGCGTGTACCTGCGTGGGTAGCTTCAGGGGAATTGGCTTTGGTGGTATTTAGTGTCGTGGGATATGGAAGGAGACAGGTGGACGGCAGATGGGAGCCCTAAACTTAAATTAGCCGTGTTCAGTGTCCAGGGAAGGTGATGTGTGTGTAGCGACGGATAACGATTTAAGTGGAATCACATCTTAAAGGTCTGAGCTCAAAACTGTCATCGATAGTTTAACAGTTAACTCATCCTTCTTTTGTTAGTGTTAACCTAATCGATGTGCACTGAGGTCCTCCCCGCCCTCTCCCTAAGTGCCCGCTTTCATGTTCTGCTACATGGAAACATATTGCCATATTTCTGGTTAATTTAACTCTCCTCCATTACTTGGAAAATTTTCGTTTCGCTTATTTGTGCTTTTTTGCTTAATGACAGACTTTGGTAGAAAAGCATTAAGTCGTTTTGTAAAATGGGATCTGTAGATTGCCAGAGAAGCCAGGTTCAAGTGAAGAAATCTGAATCACTTAGGGATGACCTTTAAGATAGAAAAGGGTGTTTATTAAGTTTTCCTGTTTTGTTTTTTTCTAAAACAGTGACTTGCACTTTGCAATAAGCCCTGTACATTTATACATCTAAAGATTAGTGCACAAATTCAAATGGTGGGGGAAAAAATGTGGCTTTGTTTTGAAGTATATTATGCAGATTTCAACTTTCTATCAGTTTGAAGGCTGTCCTGCTTGTTGCTTTTTACGATTGTAGTGTTAATGAAAATTAATTTTAAAAAAGTACTAAGGCAACAAACTTTGTTAGCCAGGAGTATTTTATTCCCTGTTACCAGTATAAAGCATGGGTACCTGTTTTACATTTACATGGTTTACAGAATGAACAGATCTTTTAGTGTAAAATTTCAAATAGGTTGTAACAAGTTCTAAATTCATTGACAGGTTTCTGTTCTCTGTGAAATGCGTAATGTATCCA
This sequence comes from Globicephala melas, assembly GCF_963455315.2. NCBI lineage: Eukaryota > Metazoa > Chordata > Mammalia > Artiodactyla > Delphinidae > Globicephala > Globicephala melas. The sequence goes on from NC_083328.1 coordinate 2,345,332, forward strand.
TCATTTTTATATTATATTGAAAATTCATGTTACAGGGGAGATGTCACTATTTGACAAAAGCTCATGTATCTTGAAATGAAAATTCTGGCGCTGCTATAGAGATTTCTGATGGGATGATGAGTTGGTCCTATGCAGGGGGAAGTATTCTCTTGAATCTTATTAGATAAAATGTAACGTTCTAAATGGAATACCTACCACTTGGTTGGAACTGGTCATAAGTACTATATTACTATGTAGCTAGGTGAAGCAATGCCTAATTTCTCTTTAAGTGTTTCCTTCTAATGGCGTTTCATGTGGCTAGGCTTGGTCATGATATCTTGGGAGAAAATAAGTGCAATATAAACCAGTAGAAGTTACATAGAGTTACATAGCCCAAGTTATAAGCAGAGTGCGTGATTGACCATTATGTGAAACAGGTTCACGTCTTCCCAATGTAACTTTAATAGTCCTGGGGTTTCTTTCTACCTGGTAATAGGAATTTGAATTATATACTCTGCTTATTAGTGTGTTTGTAACTTTTCTAGATTGCTTTCTAATTGTGAAAGGCAGGTGGCAATGCATGCTTTCGGTGTGTTGTCCACTAGGAGCCAGACGTGAGTGTTGTAGAAGGTGCCTTTTGAGGCGGAGGATGGCAGGGTTGCAAGTGTCATGTGTGTGAGACCTGTGGTGCCTTAGCTTTACTGCTGGACCTTTACAGGTGTATTGCTTCTGGTAATGTTCAGTACAGCCTCATGTTTTAAGGTTGTATTCATCAGGTGCAGGGGGTAGGAACGCTCTCAGTTACTGCTTGGGGTGGTTCATAGTTCTTAGTTTCTCCTTTGGAGTTATTTCTAGCCACTTGGAACCATGGTTCTCCAACTTCGGTGTGTATCAGAATTACCTGGGGAATTGGGGGCACCTGTGGAGGGCCAGGTCCCTTTGTTCTTCAGTGAGCCAGGTGGAAGAAATCCGCTTGCTTCCAGGTGATTCTGATAACACCAGAGTTGGAGAACCACCAGCTCCATTGCCTGGATTTTCCTCATTCCCTTCACCTGCGCATTTCCTGGACCCTCTCTTTCCCAGTGTTTCTCAAACATATTTGCACATTGGAATCACCTGGGAGCTCTAAACAATAGCGGAGCTTGGATCTCATTCCCAGAATTTGTTTTAATTGACTTGCGGTTTGACCTGGGCATCAGGAGATTTAAGAACTCCTCAGGTGGTTCCAGTGTTCAGCCAAGTTTGAGAACCAGTGCTGTGATCCTTTTTACGGAAGATCCCATGACTTGATTTTCCTTTTAACCTTGTTTCTGGCTGGTCTTGTGGTTCTGTAGTGTGTGTACCTCCCCCCCTCCCCCAATTCCAGTGAGCTGTCTGCACTTTGAGCTGATTTTCACTTGTTCAATGATCATGATCTCAAACTTTGAAATTTCTTCCAGACTTAATTAGCTTTTCAGTCGCTCGTTCTATTTATTTCTACTGACATCGTTGAGCTCCTGCTTTGTGCTAGTCTGGGGTTTGCATCACCATCGCCAGTGCAATTTAAAAATACACTCATCTGGGCTCTACCTCCAACCTGGAGGTCTTTGGAGGGAGAATTTGTGCATTTAAAAACTCCACATGTGATTCTCATATCTTCGTGTTACAGTTTTATCCTTGTTGGCCAATCCCATAATCTCACCCAATTCTCTGTCATCCTTAGCCTGACTTGCTGTGACCTGGACTCCTACCTGGATCCCTCTTCTTGGGCCGATCTCAGCCTTGAGTAAGGTCTACTAATTAGGCTGCTCTGCCACTGGTTTGCTGGAGAAATCTCAAAACAGTGCTAATTGGGTTCAGTACAAATCTAGCTTCCTTTTGGGCCCTTGTTGCTTCCCATTCTCCCTGAAGTGGTTTGTTTCCCCTGTTCCTCTTACCCCTAGATCCCCTTCTCCTCACATCTTTGTAATTTGAGTTTCAAGTGGAACTTGAGCTCCAGGCTGGCAGCTTCACTAGAGAGTCTTCATAGAGAGTACTACACTTAGTAAGTGTTCAGGTACTTATTAAATTTTATTAGACCACTACATGTTTAACAGATGGCAGCTGGCCACTTGGTTGGTAACCATCTTGTAAATCTGACGATAAGCGATTATCACCCTCTCTGCAGTCTTACGTATGGCCACCTGTACCTCACCTTTACTGAGCCCTTATTATGTGCCACACACCAAGTGCGTTACAGGTAGGCTCATTTACTCGTCACAACAACCCCTGCGGGGCAGGTAGCGTTTTGTCTGAGAGGAAACTGAGGTACTGGACTGTTAACTGATTTGCTTGAGGCCTCAGGACTAGTGGTGGAAGCAGGTTGGAAAGCAGGCTGCCTAATCCACAGTTTATGCTCATAACCAGTGGGCTGGAGTGTCTCCCATGCAGCCTGTGGCTTTGTATGGGGAGGGAGAGCAATCTGATCGATACCGGAGGGAAGATGGTGGCTGATGTTTTCCAAATGCTGTATCGAGTTACATGGCCTCAAGGTTCGGGTCACCTAATTTACTGTTACCGTAAAACAATAAAAATTAGGTTAAACAATTTAGAAAATACAGAGGAATATGCATAGCCCCCTGCATATAACTATCCCTCTCCCATAAGAAAATGACTTGCCAGTTTGGTTTTTCTTTTTGAAGAATTTTTTTTCTTGTAATGTAAATGTCAAATAGCAACTTAGAATGGGGTTGTGGCAGTCATTTGGCAGAGTTGAACTCCCCAGAATTGACCACTAGGAGCATACTAACCACTTCTTAGAAGAGCACTTGGAAAGTTCTTTTATCCTCACTCAAGTACATGCATAAGTCCTTTAAATGGAAATAGAGAGGTGGGGTTCATAAGATACTGACCTTTTGTTAACATGCATTTTATCTAACGATAGTTAAGTTTAGCTATATATTGGGATTATATCTAGACAGGAAGTTTCCTTTGTCATCAAATATTGGAGTAAAACAAAGTCACTCTGAAAAGTTAAGCAGGTGATGGAGTGGAATCAAACAAGATATCGTAGTTAAATTCTACCTCCCAGTTGCCTTTATATTCTATCCTTAAGAGTCCTTGTATTTTTTTTTTTCTTCTTCTTTTTTTGCGGTACGCAGGCCTCTCACTGTTGTGGCCTCTCCCGTTGCGGAGCACAGGCTCCGGACAAGCAGGCTCAGCGGCCATGGCCCATGGGCCCAGCCGCTCCGCGGCATGTGGGATCTTCCTGGACCGGAGAACGAACCCGTGTCCCCTGCATTGGCAGGCGGACTCTCAACCACTGCGCCACCAGGGAAGCCCCTAGAGTCCTTGTATTGTTTTTGTTGGGAGACTCAGGGCCTTCCTCCAGGTGTCCCTGAGGTCGGAGACCATAATGTCTGCTGACCAAATCTAGAGGATGGAACAGACACAGAGTGAAAACTCAGAAGCTGGATTTTGCCTAGGTCATGACTTAAATTTCTGTAAGAAGTAAAAAAAAAAAAAAAAAAAGCAGTTTTAAGAGTACACCATTTAAGTCCAAATCAGTGAAAGTTGAGTAAAACTGAGGATGGGGAATGAAAATCAGGGTGAAAGGTATAGTATAAAGAGGAGTTAAAGTAGAATTATCTTTAAAAAAAAAAAAAGTAAAGGTGTCGATGATACGTGTTTACCTAATGTAACTGAGCATTTTAATACGTGTAGAGTCTCTTTCATTCTAATTAGTAATTTGACTTCATCAGTTCTATAAGGCATTTTCTTAAAATTTCTCCTCAATTTGTAAATCTCTTTTAATAAAACAGATTATAAATATTTGTACCTATGATCCCGAGAAGATATTTCGTCATTTGGGACTACAGTGGTGGCACCTCGTGTCATCCTTTTGTAGTAACGCATAGAAATTAGTCTTATGTTTTTTAATGATTCCCTGAACTACAGGAGTCTGTCATAGTTTGATAGATGCCTACCTGCCAGTTATTGATCCCATACCTGAGACCTGTTCTGGAGAAATACATTAATAGTCTCACAGCTTCATTATTTTAACATGATTCTTACCATATCCAAATACAAAAATTAAAAATGTAGGGGAGCATTGCTTCAGGAAACTCTTGTTTCTCTGTTTGCTCTTCTAGTATTTAGGTGGTATGGCTTCTGGCAGGCAGCTTCTAAAGCCAGAGACTCACTGCCTTAGCCTGGCTCCAGGCGTCCCATCCCCAGGGTCTCCTGTAGGTGTTGTGGGAATGAGAATGTTTACAAAGCTTTTCTAGAAACAGGGATGAAATGAATGGAAGAGGCATTGGGATAAGTGTTACTAGACCTGGTTTCGATTTTATTCTGTAACTAACTTGTAATATAAGCAGGTCTGTTAGCTTCTGAGTTGATTTTTCTCAACTGTAAAAGTTGGAGGTTAGACTAGATCTTCAAAATCGTTCTGCTCTGATTCTTTGATCTGTATTTTGTCGTATCCTTTCTGCCCTTCACCAGACTCTCTGTGTCTTCTGTCTGGTGATTCGATAACTCCATATGTCTTGGTTCTTAGAACCTGATTCTCTTCATTTTACCTTTACCGTGATATTTACAATGTCGAAAACAACGAAGATGCAGTATAACATTTCTCCTTAGGGGCTGCCATCTTACACATGATATATTTACTCTAGCCCGAAAGTGGTTCATGCTCAAAATGTTAGGTTCTGTAAAATGAATTAGTGCTGTAATTTATCAGTGTAAGCCTGAAGTTTGGGGAAATAAATTTCTTTAAAATGCAAGATGCTTATTTATTTAAACGGCTGGAAGGGAAAAGGCAAGGCTAATTGAAATGTAGGAGGTACTTAATGCAGTGAGAAATTTTAGAAGATATGAAATAGTGATGTGAGAATGTTTATGTTTACAGGACAGTGACCGTCAGGAATCGAAGAGATTAGTAGGTGGTGTTCTCTTGATGTTTCTGGATGCAACCTAATGTTATGTTGGTTAATTGTCTTCATTAGGGACTTTCAGTAAATCAGAAGGTCCTCAAAATTAACAAAATAACTACACTTTAACAGGCTTAGCTGGCACTCTGTTGATATACAGACAATGTCTAGTGAAGATAGCAGCTATCAATTAAGTGATCCAATTTCTTGATAACAAATATGTCAGCCAGGTAAATCTATTAATTTACTGATCTTTGGAGATTAGCTTGTTGAACATGAGCTAAGACTGTAGTTTCTGCAGTGTTTTGGGGTTTGGTGTGTGTGTGCGCATGTGTGTGTTTAACTTTGGAGATGTGGACTTTAGAGAATTGGACTCCTGGGCCCATATTATTACATAGATAAATTTAGCCTTTGGTGCAATGTTTTGTTGCCTTTTCTCCCTTTCAGAACTCTGCTCTGTATTCTAGACATGATTCTTTATTGTGAGAGTTTTGGAAGCTCTCAAATATGTAAGCTTGATTTTTATGAAGATGAATGATCTCTCCAAGAAAAAGAGCACAGGGAGGGAACTAAAGAATGACTATGGCAACTGGAAGAGGAGTATGGCTTCTCAGAGTGCCGTTAGTTGCCTTTATTAAGAATTTTACCAAACCAAACAGGCTAGTAAGGAAGAAGTTAGATTTGGGGCAAGGAGGTATATCATAGCTTATATCACATAGGTATAACCCATTCATATGTAGATAAGGATGATTATATCCACAGGTGTCTGTGGGTTTTTCTCTTTAGTGTGATCCTTAATTTTGTGTGTGTATTTATGGTTTTGTGAAAGAGGGACTATTTTCAAAGTGAAGGTCTTCTTTCTTGCCTTCCCCCTAGGTGTTAAATGTGATGCAAAAAGAATAGGAGGTTTTAATTTTGTGGACTGAGCCCTTCTGCACAATGAGTGTCAGTGTTGTTTTAATACATGAACCACCAGATGGCAACAGAAAAAGTATTTATATAGGATGTAATCTCTAGTTTCCATAGCTATTTTTTTTCCCCTTCCATGGTACACTGCTTTTCAGCCCTTCATGCAATATATACAATTCTTGTCTATGAGCAAGGTGAGTTTGTAATACCTTACAATGGAAATCACAACCAGGAAATAGAGTAGTGGTAAAGTATTACTAGAAAAAGACATTTTATTTACATGAGTGCATGTATAAACTGTTCCCAGAGGGAGTGGGTTTCCAAGGATGCAACTTTATGATTTATGTTATCGTACAGTCATGTTTTTACTACTAATTTTTAATTCAGCATTTAGCTCTACAGTAAGCTGTGATGATTTGCAGAACATAAAACATGGCTCTTACCCTCCAGCATTTTATGTAACACCTTTAAAAGGAGACGATACATGAGTTTACAAACATTGAACATATTTATGTATTTTCTGGCCAAAGGTATTTTTACTTTATGTGGAATTTGTTTTATTTTTGCTGTGTAGGTATGTCCCCTTTCTCTAAGTGTGTCTTCTTGGCTCTTCTAAGGGTCCCCCCCCCCTTTGCTAAGACTCTCTTGGTTGCAAACTAGAAACTTAGTCTGAATAACGTTTTTTTTAAAAAAAGATTTTATTGGAGGCATCTTGGGGTATCAGTGTAACAAGAAGAATACTTTGAAACTTGGCAGATGTAGGATTCAGCTCCATCTCAGGGATAACTAGAGCCAAGTATTTGAAACCTCTCAGGTGCTGTCCTCTTTGTCATCATCTCTGCTTCTGTTCCTGTGTTGGGGTCCTTCTTGACTCTCACTGAAATTGCCTTTCTCTTTGTGACTAAAATGGGGCTATTGCCAGCCTTTACATTCCTATTGCTTCAGATCCTGAAATAAAGATTGACTTAAAGCTTTGGTTGTGAAATTTGTGAAATGGTCAGGTTTGCATTTTTTTAAAAAATTTTTTAAGAGATGTTGGGGGTAGGAGTTTATTAATTAATTAATTTATTTTTGCTGTGTTGGGTCTTCGTTTCTGTGCGAGGGCTTTCTCTAGTTGTGGCAAGCGGGGGCCACTCTTCATCATGGTGCGCGGGCCTCTCACTGTCACCGCCTCTTTTGTTGCGGAGCACAGGCTGCAGACGCGCAGGCTCAGTAGTTGTAGCTCACGGGCCTAGTTGCTCCGTGGCATGTGGGATCCTCCCAGACCAGGGCTCGAACCTGTGTCCCCTGCATTAGCAGGCAGATTCTCAACCATTGCGCCACCAGGGAAGCCCAGGTTTGCATTTTAAAAGCATTATCTTGAGAAGAAAAGAGCACTTTGATTGCAAAATCGAGAAGGGGATGGGAGAAGCCAGAATGACTGTAGACAAGTTAAACTGTGTCATCTGTTGAGAGAAAGTAGTAGCTTGAGCCAGGGTGGTAGGGTTGGAGGTGGAGAGAGGAGGGCGGATGGGTAGGGAGAGAGACGGGGGAAAAGATGGACAGGACTTGGCAGTAGGTTCGATATGGTGGGTGATTGAGAATATGTCACGGGTGGTATCCAGGCTTCTGACTTGCATGACTGGTTGATTAGGGGAGTCATTCACTGAGGTCAGACCACCTCAGTTTGGGCAGCAAGACCATGATTTTGGTTTTGAATGTATTAATGTGAGGTACCTTTGAGGCATCCAGAGAGACCTGTCACGATGTTTGGGTATATGGGCTTTGCAATCTGGGCTTTTGGTATAAATACTTGTGGAGATAGTATAGCATGTTTAAGAGGATGGGCTTGGCATAAAATAAAACTGATTCACAAAAGCTAGCTGTGCTTCCTTGGGTGGGCTACTTAATCTTCTTTAGGCATTATTTCTCATCCCTGAAGTATAATTGTACAATTTTACCTTCTTAATAACTGTACCTACTTCATATAGTTATTCTGAGGATCAGTTCATACGATCACAGATAAGGTATGTAGCACCTTACCAAGTACACAGTATATATCTAGTAAGTGTTAGGTGGTGGTACCGTTGTTTACACTTTTGTGAACAGGAATCGTGCCTCATTCATTTTTTCTTTTCTCGTAGTACTAGGTATTAATAAGCCACTAGGCCAGAAGGGGGAGTGTGAACAGTTGATGTGTAGTCATGTTAATGTAGCAGTGACTTACTGGATAGATTGAAGGAGGAAGACGTTGGATTGATGAGAGTGAATTTGATATGAGGACCAAGGAAAGGCCATTGCGTTTGTTGATAAGGTGGTAAATGTTGATCCTTTTTAGTATAATTTCACTAGAGTTGTAGGACTATAAAGCAGATTGAAGCTGATTAGAGAATGAATGGTCAGTGAGAAAATGGAGTCAACGGGCGTTTTTCTCATACTGTTAAAATTCTCAAGAAAAGAACTGTGAAGGCATTTGAAGTGTGTAGTGACAAAATGATCTTGAAATACCTTGGGAATATTTTAAAAACAATTTAAAAACTGTTCTCGAGACTGAAAAAAAATATGGGCTGTTGTCATCTGGCAAAATTGTGAGTAATCATCACGATTCTCTGAAGTGATCATTTCACAGTTTCCTATTCTGCAACTCCTGGAGCCTCCTAGTGACACTGCTGCCAGAACTGTTAGAGAGGACTTCCACTCCCACCCTGCTGCAGACGCATCGACACTGCGGACAAAATAGAACAAGGGAAAGCAAAAGCATTCCTGAGCCTGATAAACCAGGAAATCCCAGGTGCCACAGGTGAAAAGAGAATTCAAAGCGAGGCTGTAATTGGGAACTCAAGGCCTGTGGTGGTTTCAGATCTGAGTATAGGCCCCAAGGGCACGGACCTGAGGGTCTCATGAAGAAACAGGAGACGTGGTCTTAGGTCTGTGTAAAGAAGGAAGGTGGAGTTGCTGTCCTCCTGTACAAAATCTTGAAGCTGTCCCATCTGTGAAAAGAAGACTAGAAAAGCCTTGCCCACTGGTCTGAGGGAGTGCAAAGAAACGTGCTATCCTCCTGGGACTGTGCATAATTAGGAATAAGAAAAGAGAAAAGCTGTACCTCACACTGGTGGTAGGTTAAAATTTAACACTTCTTACAGTGCAACTAACCCTCAAGCTAAGAAATTAGCATAAAATCTGGTCCAGAACTATGGGAGCCAGTGGAGCCCTCAGACGTAAGTGTACAACTGTCCTGCAGAGCAGATGAGTCTGGGGACTCTAATAGAAGAAACAGCTCATTGTAAGGGTGAACTTGCAATAAAACATTGCACTCACATGAGAAAATGAATCACTATGGAGGAGCTTTGGCAGATGTTGTAAATAGGAGAAAGGTGCTCCTGGGACGTAGGACAGAAGTCACTTGGTTAAAATTACTAGAGATAAAAGGGGTAAGACTGCAATGAAAAAACACCACAGGTTGTAAAAAGAACACATGGATTTGGAAAGGAACCAAATAGAATTTCTAGAAACCTCAAGTAAACTCAACGGACAGGTTAAAGAGCTGAGTGGATATAAATGAAGAGAAAACTATTGATCTTTGAGGAATTCTGAGGAAATTGCTTGTAATTCAGTACTGAGAGATAGAGGTGGAAAATGAGTGGATAAGACCCACTTTAGTATGAGAAAGTTCACCATTACCGATTTCTGTGAGCTTCCCGAAAGAGGAAATAGAGTGGGAGAGTTACTCTCCAAAGATATAATTGTTGACAGTTTTCCATCATAAACGCAAGGCTTGAGTTTTTAGGTCCAAGAAGCATAATGAACCCAAGCAGGATAAATAAAAACAAATCCACACCTAGACACGTGGTACATGAAACATTGGAAACAAGACAGAAGCAACCCGAAGAAAGTCATTGCCTAAATATCTGGAAGACATTTTGTTGGTAGCAGAAGATGATAGAATAATATCTTAAATGCTTTGGGGGAGAAACAAACATCAGCCTGGCATTCTGTATCCATATGAAGTAGTATTCAAGAGTAGAAGTGAAATGAAAGCTTTGTTGATAAAGACAAAGTTGATCACTTGTAGACTTTTGCTGAAGGAACTACTAAAAGATGTATTTCAAGACGAAAGAAATTGAAAGTCGAAGGAAGGAGTGAAATACAAATAGTGAAGTGCAGACAGGGTTCAGAACCTAGGAGATCAGCTTAAACAGAATCCTAGTAGGGCTACAAGTAGGCAGGCCACGTTAGAGTCTGGGGATTCGGCTTAGCACTTGGGATCGCAAAGATGAAGGATTCAGGTAAAAGAAACTGAGCAATAGGAGTGAGGAATTCATTGTCTAGATAATAGCAAGATTCTTGCCAGATAGAACCAAATATCAAGACCTTCATGTTTAGCCAACACATTCCAAGATGACCTCCTTTACATTCCGAATTGGGGTCTTAGCTGTGGAAAAATAGGACGTGGATCTTAGCTATCAGATTCAGTGCACAAGGGTAAACTACGTTTAACAACATTTGAGGGAAAGCATACATATTGAGGGAGGACAGTGGTTAAGATACGAAAAAGTTCAATGGACGAGGATAAATGGCAGATGAGAATGTAGACGTTTGCTGTTTTGTGTCAACTTGATATGATTGGCTAGTTGTTTTTGACCAACTCCTGGACTTTGAAAATTACTTAAATCTAGTATCACAGTAGTATAGTTAGACAACAGTCATCTGCATCTCTAATTTTACTGTTCTCTGGGGGATCAAAAGTGTGAAATGTAAGTTGTGGTACGATTCTATTTAGATGGATACTTTGTAGCAATTTAAAATCTACAGTTTAGCATTTTATTATCTGAAAATACAGCTTAAGAGGGTTTTTAAAACCTACAGTTCTTTGCATTAAAACTTGCTCTTTCTTGGGCAAATAAACTGAATTTCATCATAGATACTATTGACAATAAAAAACATTAAAAAAAACAAACCCACAGACAGCCAAACCCCATTTGCCTTGTGACTTCTCCCAAATCAGCTATTGAGGAAACATTGGGAGTCTTAACCTGCTCTGACTCCCATTCCCCCCGTTTAGGGGACGAGTTGGTTTGGTTGGAGTCTCTGCCCTGTGTGTAAGAGTTAGCGGCAGGTGACACTGACCAAAATGGTGAGGATCTGAATTTTTCTGACATCTTTTCTAGCGACTGATGTAGCACATGAGAAAACTACTGTACTATGCTGGTATTAAAAAGATGTTGTAGAAGTGGATCTAATTGACATGGAAGGCTGTTCAGAATATACTAGGTGAAAAATGAGGTTATAGCATGATTTGTACAGTGTAATAGTGTGTCTTTATTGAGTGCTTCTCATGCATCAGGCACTGTGCTAGGGACTTTCTATGCAGTATCTTATAATCTTGTGACAACCCTATTTTATAGATGAGGAAATTGTGGTACAGAGAGTTTAAGGTCACCTACTTAGTAAGTGGTGCAGCTGGGTTTTCAATGCAGTGCTGGCTGACTCCAGAGTCCCTGCTCTTGGTCCCTACACTGTGCTGCCCATTGTGTGTGACATGAGCACATGTGGTGGGAAGTTTCTGACATAGAGTCATCCATATATAGGTCAATAGAAAAGGGTCTGGGAGGTGATGCACCAGGATATTGATAGCAGCCGTGTCTTGGTGACTCTTTTTCCTTTTCTCTAATTTCTGATTTTCTGTAATGGGCTTAGATTGCTTTTGAAAAGTGTAATAGATTAAAAAAGTAATGGGGATATCATTTTAAGTCAGAAATGGATAAGAAATTACTGTTTTATAATATATGCAGCAAGCATGGTTGAAGGAATAGACCAGCCTGCTTAAAGCGCTTATCTCTGTGTTATGGGAAACTTTCCTTTTTTTCTGGAAGTTCTGAGTTTCAAACAACAAGCATTTATAACTTTTAAAAAATTGTGAAAGCAATTGTTATTTACCATAATGTGATATTAGTGGATTTTAGGAGGAATATGGTATTAAAGTAGTTTAGTGGTTCAGACTGAGATTGCAATAATGGGGACTTGAGATTTTGGTGTTTTTTCTGTTTGAGGAAACTTAAATTACTGTTTTGGGCCTTATTTTGTTCATCTACTTGAAAAAGGCATGCAGTATCTAAAATACAGGCTCATTGTAAGAACAAAAACTCCCTTGAAAGATGGGTTGATGAACACATTTGTACCATCGATTTTTAGTTAGTGCTTTAATCTTTGTTTTATGATTCTGGTGTCACATTCTCCCAATAACAGCTCTGATATCAAGTAAATTTAATAAGTTCAAGTTTTAATGATATTCTGTACAAAAATTTTGAAGCATGTAGTTTATAAATGAAAATTAGTGATTTTAAATTTGTGTTTTAAATAAATTATGAATTATTAATAACTTTATATTAAATATAATGTAAATGCAAATTAGGAGAGTATCATGTATGAATGAATGCAATAGTGTACAAAAGGTGCCATTTTCTGAGAATGACCCTGGTACACAGCAGGGGCCCCCATTAGCCATTTCTCTGCTATGTCATCTCTTGACTTGTTTTCGTGGAATTCTACCAGTCTTGCAGCCTCAGAGCTTCTCTGGTTCTTGCTGATCCCTAAGTGTGGATGTTCAGCTTTTCCTCAAGTGTGTTTTCCAGTATGTCTCCCTTTTGCTTAAGCTAGCCAGACTAGCTTTTTCTTCGAGCAAACGATATCCAAACCTTTTAAAATGGGAGGGCTTAATAAGCACTGCCAATAATTTTGAACTGTATTATAAATAATAAAAAATTGTAGAAGTTCCAAAAGTAAATATTTCAAGACAAGCAAAGAAACATATATTGATTCTGAATGGGAGTATTATTCCTTGAATTACAACAAAGGGGATTGGTCTCGGCGTGTTTTGATGTTATTTTCATCTTACCACTTTCCAGACTGATTGGGAAGTGAGAATGCCTTTCCCTTACCTTGCTTAAGGTGCTTATGTGCCTTTGTCTTCTTTGCCCATTTCTATGGCTTGGCTTCGTTCTCTGGCTGTGCTTCCCAGGGCTCGTCAGGAGCGGGCTTGCCTCTGCCTATTCCTGTCTCTCTCGGCTTACTGTTTTTGAGTGGCCGTTCTTCCCTTCCTCACCAAGGTTTCCTACCTGCAGTCTCTCCTCCCATGTTCACCAGCATTTCTTTCTATGGGTGGCAACATGTGTGGTCCACGTTTAGGATGTGAGCAGTGTTAATAGGTACCCTTTCCTTGTGGAAACATCTAGAAAAGATGCTTTATTACAATAGATGTGGCTTTGTGGTTCTTAAGCCTCTTTATTTTATTTAGCTTTGGTAAGCGGGGAGGCTTAAGGTATCCTTTCATGACAGGATTTTAGTCTACAGTTATATTTTATTATGTAGCACTTATTCTCTATGAAAAAATACATGAGTGGGTTAAAAAGTTGTATCATACCAAAGTATATGTATGAAAGGGATCTACTTTCCTGATCCTCATTCCCCTGGTCCTTTCTACTTGAGGTCATCGCTGTTCGCTGTTTTGAGTATTCTTTCAGTGATATGTGTAATGCAACCATATACGTATATCCTTTAGCTTTATACAGATGGTAGCCTACTGTTACATACTTTGGAGACTGGCCTCAGCATAGTTCTTTTTTACTTAACAATGTATCTTAGATATCATTTTGTATTGGCAAGTACAGATATATCTCGTTTTTAAATACATACATAGAAAATGTGCTTTTAAGCCATTGGCTGTGGTGTATTGGCATTATAACATGATGGTGTCTTGAGTCTTAGAGCTGGGTACAAATCCTGGCTCTGCCATTTGTAAGCTGTGTGACCTTGGGCAAGTTACAGAACCTGTCTGTTTCAGTTGCTCATTTATAAAATGAAAAGTTAATATCTCTTCACAAGGTTTTTGTAAGGATTAGAAGAGATAACGTATGTAAAGCGTTTAGCACAGTGTCTTGCTTAATAAATCATAGCTGCTATTAGGTTCATGAATTTATCAGATCAAATGAACCCCTGATGTGTTTCTCCTTCCTCAGCTAAAATAAAATACACAGAAGGCATTACATGTTTCTTGACCTCATAACTTACCTTGGTTGTCCTTTTCTTCCAGTCTGTTGTTTATAGTCTCTCCTTCTTCCCTCCTCACCCTCTCCCCAATAAATAATATTCTTTTGCTTTTGAGGTTTCTTGGCTCGTTGATGACTTTACTGACCGATCATATCCTCCTGCCATTGCATTGGGTACCATCAGTTATGGTTTAGTATAAACCTCAACAGAGAAGGGATATTTCTGTTGATGATACTCTGGAATGAATTGATATTGGCAATCAAATTTAGTCAAGTCACTAGACAGGATGATTCTTTTTGTGGCTGGGATTTCAGCTGGGATAGAAATGAGATTTGGATACAGATGGCAATTGGCAGAGAGAATTAAATGTGGGCCCAAGATGCCACAGGAGCACTTCAGCTGTGGGCCTGTCTGGAAGCGGCCCTAGGAGGCTGGTCCACGGGGCTAATTATGAGGGGGCGTGTGTGCGCATAGGTGGGGGGTGTGCAGTGACACATTGTTCATTAAAAACTGTCAGGGTAAGTCAGAGGCGGTGGGTCCTCATGGGGAATAGTACGCAGGGTGTGGTGTGTTTAAAAAAAATAAAAAAATTTGGTGTGTATAAACTAGATGAGCTATCTTACTGAGCTGTTTTAATGTTCTTCCTGAGGGTACAAGCAGTCTAGCTGTGGGAAGCCCCAGCCTTTCCCACAGGGTAGGTGTGAGTCTCATTTGATGCGGTCTGCTAAGCTGTGATGCTTGGAGGACTCAGGATTGGTGCACCTGGGAATTCTGGTGTAGGGCCTTTCCAGGGAGTTGAGCGTCTGGAAGAGCATCTGGGGGCTTAGCTGGCTAGTTGAAGGTATTGGTTCATGTCAGTGTGATTTCATCTATACCTACTGGCTGGTGTGGCCTAAGCAAGCTGGCTTACATTTGCGAGGTTTCTTTTATCCTCTCTTCAAGATTGTGTTTTCTGGCTTCTTGGCCTTGATAGGTTTTCACTACTTGGATGATACATATGTGTACTGTTTGATCACCTTAATGTTTTCATCCCTACTGAGTTTCTATCATATGCTGTGGTGATGAGTGAGGATCTATTACCTACTCCCAAGGTATCTGGTGATGGTCTGCATGTCCTTGGTCTGTGTATTGCCAACTGAGCCTTTCTGCCGTAGAACTGTAATCACTGAAGGAAATATATAGAAATGTGGCACATGAGAATACGTTTGAGATGTTCCGTTCAAGGAGTTCGTTTTTGTTACTGTTTCTTTATATTGAAAATCTGATTTCCTCCATTTGTCTAGATATGTCCCGTTCTTACAAGTCCTTTTTTCTTTTCATTTACTTTTCTGAAAGTTTGAACGTTTAAAGAGATGACGGCTCAACTCTGCACCAGCGTTTCCTGAGAAAGTGAGGAAATGAATCCCACCTCAGCCTCGCTCAGAAGTGGTGGAGGGTGTGATGTGGCAGAGCCACAACTCTTCTGCCTTTTGTGGCAGTTACCCCGGGTTCATTTTCCCTGCCACCCAGTTCTGTTCTGAGGTGTGGGCTTAAGAAGCGCCAGAAGGTTCTGCTTCATACACAGTTTCCCCTCTCTCCCTCCTCAGCCCTCATAGTTGCACGTGTACACTGGAAGAGTTAGGCGTTCTAGCTCCAGACATCTATGCCCTCCTTTGCAGTTGGAAGTTTGCTCCTATCCCACCTTCTTACTTTACAGGCAGTACCTTGGACTCTATAGAGAAAGCTACAAGTAAAATCAAAAATAGGTATTTTTGGTACACAGAATAAGAACTCATGTTCCTGTAGGTTGCTGCTAAGCATTCAGTGTCAGAGTTCCTTCTTTAAAAAAACTGGCCTTGTTTTTCTGGTTTTTTTTTTTTTTTTTTGGCCATGAGGTGCGGCATGAGGGATCTTAGCTCCCCAACAGGGGATCGACACTATGCCCCCTGCTTGGGAGCATGGAGTCTTAACCACTGGACCACCAGGGAAGTCCCAAACTGGCCTTGTTTAATATTGATTTTTTTTGGGGGGGGGGTCTCAGTTGGTGTATGAATAACACCCTAAAGATAGAGGAAGCCTTTTGACTAATTTTTGTTCTTTACAAATAAGTCATCAGAAATCTAACCGAATCTGTGGTGCCAGTCTATGGTCTTTGTAGATTTTTGTCAAATATTTTACATATTTTAAGCAATTTCTGTTTAAATAATAATTACAACTATCCCAGAGTAAGTCCTTCTTGAGGTACAGAATTTCTTCAACTACTTATCTTTGTTAAGAGAGGAAATAAGACCTTTCATATATCTTTTGCTGCTTATAGAATAAGACCAAACTTTATATATAGTATTGAACTTGACAAAATATGTTTAAAATAATTTTGATCTCAGGAATTAGAAAAATTAGTACCTTGGTACTGAAAGAACAGTGCGGCTTAAAAATATCAGCTAAGGCTAAGCAGTCTTACTTTTTTTTGTGGTACGCGGGCCTCTCACTGTTGTGGCCTCTCCCGTTGCGGAGCACAGGCTCCGGACGCGCAGGCTCAGCAGCCATGGCTCACGGGCCCAGCTGCTCCGCGGCATGTGGGATCTTCCCGGACCGGGGCACGAACCCATGTCCCCTGCATCGGCAGGTGGACTCTCAACCACTGGGCCACCAGGGAAGCCCTAAGCAGTCTTACTTTAAACCTTGTACTTGATAAAAATTGAATGTAGCTTATAGACTTTGACAGAGAAGATCACAAAGTTCTTGAAGTTTCTCTATTTTTCTTCTGAAATGTAACTTTTGCTAACGTAACATAGGGTATAGGGATATCTTGCTGTGCTAAAATTTTCAGATATATCAGAGCATGTCTACTGATGGCTCTTGAAAACTATTAAGTATTTATTGTACATAAAAAATCTTTTATGAAACTCAAAAATCTTAAAAAAGAAAATCCAGAAGAAAGATGATACTACAGAATTTTCTGACAGATTGCTTAGAAGCCTCAAAATCAAAGTCAAAATGAATTAGAAAATCATCTTTGATTTTCCTGGGTCATTTAATTTGTGTTGATTTCTTTGTCACATGTAAGCTTTCTTACAGTGCAGTTCTAATGATGGGGTCCTGGGTGGTTAGGCTGCAGGCAGTGAGCTTTGGCCTGTTCTGCTACCCCTGGCTCTGGTGGCTCAGCCCAGGAATGTGAATCGATCGGGTGAGGATATCAGAACCTGTTGTTAAGAAGAACTCAAAACCATCTTTTTTTAAAGGTATTATGAAGATCTGTGGTATCTGAAGAAGTTTATGCAAAGAAATACTCTTCATGTTGTGACAAAGGTTATTTTTCAAACCTTAGATTTAATAAAGTGAATGTGGAGTTGTTTTTGACTACTTTGTGAGCATATTACAGGATTCAAAGGTCAAACCGTGTAGGAGTGTAGAGAGGTCTTGCTTATACTCTTGCCCTCCAGCCTGTTTGCCCCCTCCTCCTGTCACAGGAAACCATATTAGCTTCTTTCTTTTAAAGGTAATTTTTAAAATTGAGGTAAAATTTACATAACATAAAATTAACCGTTTAAAAGTGAACAATTCAGTGGCATTTAGTACTTTCACAGTATTGGGCAGTCACCACCTCTACCTAGTTCCAAAACATTTTCATCACCCCCAAAGGAAACCCATACCCATTAGCAGTAGCAAACCCCCAGGCCCCACAGCTGTCCCCTCCCCATTAATCCGCATTCTATCTATATGCATTTACCTATTCTGGGTGTTTCATGTAAATGGAGTCATACAATATGATACCTTTTACATATGGCTTATTTCTCTTAACAGTGTTTTCAGGGTACTCCATTTCTTTTTATGGCTAAATAGTAATCTGTCGTATGTATGTGCCATAACTTGTTTATCCATTCTTCCATTGATGGACATTTGCATTGTTTCCACCTTTTGGCTGTTGTGAATAATGTAGCTATGAAAATGCATGTACATGTGTTTGAGTACTTAACTTTCATTTCTTTGGGGTATATTCCTAGGAGTGGAATTGTTGGATCATGTGATAATCCTATGTTTAACTTTTTGAATATTTGCCAAATTGTTTTCCAGAGTGGCTGAACCATTTTACATTCTCACCAGCAATGTGTGAGTTTTCCCAAATCTTTGCCAATCCTTATTATTCTTTCTTTTCTTTGTTCCTTTCCCTCTTTGAAAGGTCAACTAAGATGTATTCTCCTTGATGAAATCTTCCCTAATTTACCCAATTTAGAATAGTACCCCAACTTTCATAGCATTTTTGGCAACTTCCCTATAGTACCCATAAGCTCCATCCATCTAGTATTGTAGTTATTGTACACATAAATTCGTATTGTATTATGTAGAATCCTTGAGACTGGAGAGTGTATCTTTCAGAACTTTGAACTTACATCATGCTGAATCAGTTGTAGCTGAGCATTTTGAGTGAATTTATGTATAAGGTTTTATGCTGTTTCCTCTCCTTCCTTCTTAACTGCATAAGTGTAGATGTTCCCCAGGGTTTCATCTTTGGCTTTTTCTTCCTTTTCACCTTATCTACTCTTTGTCAGCTGTCATTCCTAAACAAATGACTTCATCTGTATCTCCCCATTCCAGCCTCTGATCTGAGCTTTGGGTCTGATTCATCCCACCAGAACCTCAAATACAGTAATCCTTCAAGCCAGAGTTGACATGGCATTATCTAGCACCATATCTGACCTGTATATAGCAAGCATTTGTAGTTTTGGAATAAATGCATAACTGAACACATTTTTTCCCTCTTTTCCTGACTTCCTTTTAAAAAATGTTACTCAGACCTTGCTTTGCCTATCTATAAACAAAATAAAAGTGAAAGAGAAATAACAACTGATACCACAGAGATACAAAAAATCATAAGAGAATACTATGAGCAGTTATATGGCAACAAATTGGAGGACCTAGAAGAAATGGACAAATTTCCAGACACATACAACCTTACAAGACTGAACCAGGAAGAAATAGACAGTCTGAACAGACTGATTACTAGCAGTATTCATGAATTTGTAGTTCAAAAAACCTCCCAGCAAACAGAAGTCCAGGATTGGATAGCTTCACAAGGGAATTCTACCAAACATATGAAGAAGAGCTAATATCTGTCCTTCTCAAACTACCAAAAAATTGAAGAGGCTGGAACACTCGCAGATTAATCCTATGAGGCCACCATACCATGATACCAAAACCAGACAAAGACACTATGAAAAAGAAAATTATAGGCCAATATCTCTGAATATAGATGCAAAAATCCTCAAAATGTTAGCAAACAGAATTCAACAATATAGAAAAAGGATCATACACCATGATCTAGTGGGATTTATTCCACAGTTGGAAGGATGGTTCAGTATTCACAAATCAATCAATGTGATACACCACATTAACAAAACAAAGGATAAAAATCACATGATCATCTTGATAGATGCAGAAAAGCATTTGACAAAATTCAACATCCATTTAAGATTAAAAACTCTCATTGAATTTGGTATTGAGGGAGCATAACTCAACATAATAAAGTCCAGTTATGACAAAACCACAGCTAATGTCATTCACATTTTCAGTGCTGAAAATTTTCCCTCTAAAATCGGGAATAAGGCAAGGATGCCTACTCTTGCCACTTATGTTTAACATAATATTGGAATTCATAGCCACAGCAATCAGACAAGAAAAAGAAATAAAAGGCATCCAAATTGGAAGGGAAGAGTGAAAATTGTCACTCTTTGCAGGTGACATACTATATGTAAAAAAAACCATACAGTTGCCACCAAAAAGCTATTAGAACTAATAAATTAGGTAAAGTTGCAGGATACAAAACTAATATACAGAAATCTGTTGCTTTTTATATACACTAATAATGAACTATCAGAGGAAACAAAACAATCCCATTTAAGATTGCATTAAAAAAGAATAAAATACCTAGGGATAAAGTTAACCAAGCAGGTGAAAGACCTATATTCTGAAAACTATAAAACATTGAAGGAAATTATAGATGATACAAAGAAATGGAAAGATGTTCTTGGATTGGAAGAATTAATATCTACACTACCCAAAGCAATCTGCGGATTTAATGCAATCCCTATAAAATATCTATGACATTTTTCACAGAACTAGAACAAACAGTCCTAAAATTTATGTGGACCCATAGAAGACGCCAAATAGCCAAAGCAGTCTTGAGAAAAACAGCAAAGCTGGAGGTATTGGTATCATGCTTCCTGACATCAAACTATACTGCAAAGCTACAGTAATCAAAACAGCATGGTACTGGCACCAAAAACATGTAGATCAATGGAACAGAATAGAGAACCCAGAAATAAATCCACGCACTTATGGTCAATTAATCTATGACAGAGGAGGCAAGATTATACTCTGGAGAAAAGACAGTCCCTTCAATAAGTGGTGCTGGGAAAACTGTACAACTACACGTAAAAGAATGAGATCGGAATGTTTCCTTACACCATATACAAAAATAATACCACTGTTTCTACATGGAAATATTTCATATACATCCCCTGTTTTTCTACTGCCTCAGCATGAATGTGGACTCCACCTACTGTCTGGGCTATTATAATGACTAAGAATTTTTTCAGTAAATACCTTGGGGATTACTTTTTAGTCTTTGAAACTTTATTCGGCTCTCCAAAGCTGACCCAGTTGAGCCTAGTGTTAAAAGCTCTTCACCTCCCTCTAGATGTCACTAAACACCTTTCCAGCCTGTTCTCTCATTCTTCTGTAACCTAGTCAGTGTTTCAGCCAGTATTTTCTGTGTCTTGGTGTCACCATCATCCACTGAGTCACCTCAGCTAGAAACCTGAGACTCATCTTGAGTCTACCTCTTCCTTCCTGACCCTTCCCCTGCCATATCCAGTTAGTCAGTTGTGAAATCCTGAGGGTTTTACTTCTCTAAATATTTCTAAAATCTTTCATCATCCTTACTGAATTTTCTGCCCAATTCTTGGTCAAATCCATCTTCCACATAGCTTCCAAAACATGAATCTCACCATGAGTCTCTGCTTACAGTGGCTCTTATTGAGGCATTTGGAGATCATAATCTGAGCCTTGTTTTCCTCTGCTGTGTAATCTCTTCCTGGGTTTCATTTGGCACTCTCAGAGTACTGAATTGCCAGTAGTTCCACTCCTTTGCTCCCTTCTCCCCAACACACAGTGTTGTTTTTACCTCCTTACCTTTATTTTGCAAGTCCCTTTAGCCCTGAATGCTGTCCCCTAAGCCCCCTCTCTCACCCCACCTTTGGCCAGGCAAACTTCAGCTTATTCCTTGAGTCTCAGCTCAGGTATCACGGCCTCCTTGTAGCCTTTTGGATTTCTGTGTCCTCTACACAAAGAATCGTCTTGATTTCCACAGTATCCTGTGCATCTCCCTATCTTTGTACCTTCCTCATTATAGTTTATTATGTCAGTCTCTTTCACCAGTCTGAGAACCTCAAAAGATATGATTGTTTTATTTTATTCATTGTTATATTCCTTGCACCTGGCACAGTGCCCAGTGTATAATAGGAACTTGATAGATACCTGTTGAATGAATGAATACGTTGTGTAATTTTTCCTTTATCACCATTTATGCCTGCGCTTATTGAATTTCCAGAGCTTGCTATAAAAGATAAGAAAAAATATGGTTAACATGGGCCAGCATTTGGGTGGCTCATAATATAGTTGGAGATTCTAGAGGAAAACCCACTTGCAAGTTCATTCGTCTGTTGATCAGGTTCAGGTCCTTGCATTTGTAGGACTGAGGTCCCTATTCCATGTTGGCTAGGGCCACTCTGCTTCTTGAGGCCTGCCTTCTCACAGAGCCCCTCCATCTTCAAACCAGTAACAGCACCCCGCATCCTTCTAATGCTCTGAAAATCTTTGACTACTGTTTTCAGCCAGAGAAACTCCCTGCTTTTAAGGGCTCATGTGCCCAGATCACTGCCTCCTTGCAGGGATAGTCTCCCTGTCTGAAGGTTTAAATGTGCCATATGTCACAGTATTCACAGGTTCCAGAGATTGGGGTGGGACATTTTTGGAATTCTGCCTCCGGCAATGCTCAAAGTTTTGTGATGTTTTGACAGGTTGGGTAAAGGTTCTGCTTTAGCCAGTAAAATACGTCTTTCCCTTCCTTTTTTTTTTTTTTTTTTTGCGGTACTCGGGCCTCTCACTGTCCTGGCTTCTCCTGTTGCGGAGCCCAGGCTCTGGACGCACAGGCTCAGTGGCCATAGCTCACGGACCCAGCCGCTCCGCGGCATGTGGGATCTTCCCGGACCAGGGCACGAACCCATGTCCCCTGCATCGGCAGGCGGACTCTCAACCACCGCGCCACCAGGGAAGCCCTTTCCCTGCCTTTTAACTTGAGGGTTTATATGACCTGTTTCCATTTCTTCAAGCCCTTGGTCTCATATTGCTGCATGAGGATTTTAATCATGTGATGTATCTCATAATGTAGAAATAAGCTCGAGAGAAGTGAGTTTAAATGGACTGTTGGTCCCCATAATGAAATCTAGTATGTATTGTTCTGAGGAAATGTGATTCATGTTTCTCTCCTTTCTCCAATTGCAGTATTAGATTCAGATTGTTTTTCTTGCCTTTCTTCTCCTCTTTTATCTTAGCATTTGAAATCATTGAGGAGATTGTTTTGATTATAAGCATAATATTGATTATAAGCATAACATGGTTTTTCTAAAGTAAGCTTCTTATTGAAATAGACATACAGAAAGGTACACAGATAATAAATATATCACTTGATAAATTTTCACAAATGGAACACATGTAATTAATACCCAAGTCAAAGCATTAGAACATGTATCAGTATTCCAATAAGCCTGACTATCCTATGGCCCCTTTGAAAGCAGTGTTTTATTTGCCTATTAATTTGATGAGCTTTTTGTTTGTTTAATCCTTAAAAAAAACTTATTAAAGAAGCAGGTATAAAAGATAATCCTTAAACTGCTTGGAGCGTGGAATATGAGTAGTTAGGAGGTAGCTCTTGTAAGTTTGTTTGCTACGGACGATGGGACTTAGTGACCAAAGGTGATGTGGGGCTAGGTTCCTTATCTTCTCAGTAATAGGAAATAAACTCTCATTGTATAACTAACTTTTATTTATAAAAATGGGCTTTGCACTCAAAGCAGTAGTAGGCTCTTTTGCTGCTAAAATAGAAACTGGAAAACTGTTCTTTAGGAAAGTCAACATAATGGGGTCAATTTGAAGTGGTGGTTGGTTTTATATTTTATTTTTAAGACCAGAGATTTTAGTTTTTCTCTTCTATAATTTTGTTAAACCTGTGCCCAGAAAATAGTAAAGGGCAAGATTACAGAATTTATACGTTTGAAAGTTCTTAGGGGCCAGCGTTCAAAAGGAAGTCCTTTTTCCATTCTTAATTTTTCTATTTTAATATATGGCAAGTTTTCCATGTTGAACTTTTTTAAGAGAACAAGCTTTAGGAAGCTGTATTCAAGCCCCGTATGATGTGGTAGACTTTGCTAATGGGATACCTATTCGTTTGTGTCCTTAGACACCATTACCAAAAGAATTATCATCACCATTACCAAAAGAATCCTGGACCCTTTGGGAAGGACAGCTTCTTAAACTTCTCTACCTATCCACAGTTGGGTGATGCTTGAGTCTTATGGATCCATCTTAAAACACAGATTCTGATGTGGTATTCTTACATAGAAATTTGACAGCTTAAAGCAGTAGACCATGTCATACATACTGATACTCGAGGGTGCATGGTCTGAGCATCAATAGCCTGTTTTTCTAATTACATATATTATAGCATTCACAATCTTATGTACAGTATCCTAACCTTTGTATGTATCATCTTAGCCTATTACTCTGTATTTCTCTAACCTCATGAATTATTGCATATATCTATACATAAGTAACTTTACTTATTTTCATTAATACTCAAAGAATACTAACTTTAAAAGGAGAAGAATATGGATACATTTTAAAATGTGAATTTTAACATTACACCTAAAACTCTTTATTAAAATCATACGAAGAAGCTCGTTTTATGTAATCCTGGTTCCCAGGGACCAAAATGATTTTTATTGTAGATGATAGAATGTGAAAGTAACTATTTCTATCACAAAACCATCTTAAGAGATTAAAGTGCATATCAACAAAATAAACCAGCTTCTCATAAAATTATTAATATTGCTAAATGATATAGTTTTATATATCTTTGAAAGTGTACTAGAACCATTGCTGAGTAAAGTCTTACACATTTTTTTAAAAAACTACATGAATAGTCTTCAGACTGCTTGAATTTCTGTTTTGTTCAACTAATTTTTCGTGAGCAGGAAGATCTTAGAGATGGTGGTTATAATAAAAGTGGCAGGCTTTTAGAAATCATGACTAGATTGCATGAGTCAAATACATCCCCTTTGAGAGACCTAGGAAAGGCCACCTCACTTGATTGTATCCGTACACATTCTCATTGTGAGAGAGAGCCAACCAAAGAAAAGATTACATATTTAGGCATTTGTATATGTTGTTAAACGTCTCTTAATATAATTCCAATATGGTGATTTGTTTTTCCCTCCCAGTGGCTTAGGATTTGTGAAAATGTTACTCGTTCATTAAAAAACATAGAGTGTAGAAAACTATAAAGAAAGTAAAAACTAAACTGGGAAAGAAATGGGTGGTGATTGGTTCAAGATGGTGGAGAAGAAGGACATGCACTCACTCTTGTGAGAGCACCGGAATCACAACTAAGTGCTGAACAGTCATTGACAGGAAGACACTGGAACTCAGCAAAAAAGACACCCCACATCCAAAGACAAAGGAGAAGCCACAATGAGACTGTAGGAAGGGCACAATCGCAGTAAAATCAATTCCCGTAACTGCTGGGTGAGTGACTCACAAACTGGAGAACACTTATACCACAGAAGTCCACCCACTGGAGTGAAGGTTCTGAGCCCCACATCGGGCTTCCCAACCTGGGGGTCCAGCAACGGGAGGAGGAATTCCTAGAGAATCAGACTTTGAAGGCTAGTGGGATTTGATTGCAGGACTTTCACAGGACTGAGGGAAACACTCCACTCTTGGAGGGCACACACAAAGTAGTGTGCACATCAGGACCCAGGGGAAGGAGAAGTGACCCATAGGAGACTGAACCAGACCTACCTGCTAGTGTTGGAGGGTCTCCTGCAGAGGCGGGGGGTGGCTGTGGCTCACCCTGAGAACAAGGACATTGGCAGCAGAAGTTCTGGGAAGTACTCCTTGGCATGACCCCTCCCAGAGTCCGACATTAGCCCCACCAAAGAGCCGGGTAGGCTCCAGGGCTGGGTTGCCTCAGGCCAAACAACCAACAGGGAGGAAACCCAGCCCCACCCATCAACAGACAAGCAGATTAAAGTTTTACTGAGCTCTGCCCACCAGAGCAACAGCCAGCTCTACCCACCACCAGTCCCTCCCATCAGGAAACTTGCACAAGCCTCTTAGGTAGCCTCATCCACCAGAGGGCAGACAGCAGAAGCAAGAAGAACTACAATCCTGCAGCCTGTGGAACAAAAAACACATTCACAGAAAGCAAGATGAAAAGGCAGAGGGCTATGTACCAGATGATAAGGAACCAGATAAAACTCCAGAAAAACAACTAAATGAGGTGTGGAGATAGGAAACCTTCCAGAAAAAGAATTCAGAATAATGATAGTGAAGATGATCCAGGACCTCAGAAAAAGAATGGAGGCAAAGATCGAGAAGATGCAAGAAATGTTTAACAAAGACCTAGAAAAATTTAGAACAAACAGAGATGAACAATACAATAACTGAAATGAAAACTACACTAGAAGGAATCAATAGCAGAATAACTGAGGTAGAAGAATGGATAAGTGACCTGGAAGACAGAATGGTGGAATTCACTGCTGCGGAACAGAATAAAGAAAAAAATGAAAAGAAATGAAGACAGACTAAGAGACCTCTGGGACAAAATTAAACGCAACAACGTTCGCATTATAGGGGTCCCAGAAGGAGAGGAGAGAGAGAGAGGACCCAAGAAAATATTTGAAGAAATTATAGTCAAAAACTTCCCTAACATGGGAAAGGAAATAGCCACCCAAGTCCAGGAAGCGCAGAGAGTCCCAGGCAGGAGAAACCCAAGGAGAAACACACCGAGACACTTAGTAATCAAATTGGCAAAAATTAAAGACAAAGAAAAATTCTTGAAAGCAGTAAGGGAAAAACGACAAATGACATACAAGGGAATTCCCATAAGGTTAACAGCTGATTTCTCAGCAGAAACTCTACAAGCCAGAAGGGAGGGCATGACATATTTAAAGTGATGAAAGGGAAGAACCTACAACCAAGATTACTCTACCCAGCAGGGATATCATTCAGATTCGACAGAGAAATCAAAAGCTTTACAGACAAGCAAAAGCTAAGAGAATTCAGTACCACCAAACCAGCTCTACAGCAAATGCTAAAGGAACTTCTCTAAGTGGGAAAAACAAGAGAAGAAAAGGACCTACAAAAACAAACACATAACAATTAAGAAGATGGTAATAGGAACATACATATCGATAATTACCTTAAACATGAATGGATTAAATGCTCCAACCAAAAGACACAGGCTCACTGAATGGATACAAAAACAAGGCCCATATATATGCTGTCTACAAGAGACCCACTTCAGACCTAGCGACACATTCAGACTGAAAGTGAGGGGATGGAAAAAGATATTCCATGCAAATGGAAGTCAGAAGAAAGCTGGAGTAGCAATACTCGTATCAGATAAACTAGACTTTAAAGAATGTTACAAGAGACAAGGAAGGACACTACGTAATGATCAAGGGATCAATCCAAGAAGAAGATATAACAATTATAAATATATATGTACCCAACATAGGAGCACCTTAATACATAAGGCAACTGCTAACAGCTATAAAAGGGGAAATTGACAGTAACACAATAATAGTGGGAGACTTTAATACCTCACACCGATGGACAGATCATCCAGACAGAAAATTAATAAGGAAACACAAGCTTTAAATGACACAGTAGACCAGATAGATTTAATTGATATTTATAGGACATTCCATCTAAAAACAGCAGATTACACTTTCTCCTCAAGTGCGCATGGAACATTCTCCAGGATAGATCACATCTTGGGTCACAAATCATGCCTCAGTAAATTTAAGAAAATTGAAATCATATCAAGCATCTTTTCTGACCACAATGCTATGATATTAGAAATCGATTACAGGGGAAAAAATGTAAAAATACACACAAACACATGGAGGCTAAACATTGTTACTAAGTAACCAAGAGATCAGTGAAGAAATCAAAGAGGAAATCAAAAAATACCTAGAGACAAATGACAATGAAAACACAATGATCCAAAACCTATGGGATACAGCAAAAGCAGTTCTAAGCGGGAAGTTTATAGCAATACAAGCCTACTTGAAGAAACAAGAAAAATCTCAAACAATCTAACCTTACACCTAAAGGGACTAGAGAAAGAAGAACAAACAAAACCCAAAGTTAGCAGAAGGAAAGAAATCATAAAGGTCAGAGCAGAAATAAATGAAATAGAAACAAAACAGTAGCAAAGATGAATAAAACTAAAAGCTGGTTCTTTGAGAAGATAAACAAAATTGATAAACCATTAGCCAGACTCATCAAGAAAAAGAGGGAGAGGACTCAAATCAATACAATTAGAAATGAAAAAGAAAAAGTTACAGCAGAAATGCAAAGCATCCTACTACAAGAAACTCTATGCCAATAAAATAGACAACCTGGAAGAAATGGACAAATTCTTAGAAAGGTATAACCTTCCAAGACTGAACCAGGAAGAAATAGAAAATATGAACAGACCAATCACAAGTAATGAAATTGAAACTATGATGAAAAATCTTCCAACAAACAAAAGTCCAGGACCAGATGGCTTCACAGGTGAATTCTATCAAACATTTAGAGAAGAGCTAACACCCATCCTTCTCAAAGTCTTCCAAAAAATTGCAGAGGAAGGAACACTCCCAAACTCATTCTATGAGGCCAACATCACCTTGATAGCAAAACCAGACAAAGATACTACAAAAAAAGAAAATTACAGACCAATATCACTGATGAATATAGATGTAAAAATCCTCAACAAAATACTAGCAAACAGAATCCAACAACACATGAAAAAGATCATACACCACAATCAAGTGGGATTTATCCCAGGGATGCAAGGATTCTTCAATATACGCAAATCAATCAGTGTGATACACCATATTAACAAATGGAAGAAGAAAAACCATGTGATCATCTCAGTAGATGCAGAAAAAGCTTTTGAGAAAATCCAACACCCATTTATGTTAAAAACTCTCCAGAAAGTAGGCATAGAGTGAACCTATCTCAACATAATAAAGGCCATAGAGGACAAACCCACAGCAAACATCATTCTCAATGGTAAAAAACTGAAAGCATTTCCTCTAAGATCGGGAACAAGACAAGGAAGTCCACTCTCGCCAGTATTATTCAACATAGTTTTGGAAGTCCTAGCCACGGCCACCAGAGAAGGAAAAAAAGGAATACAAATTGGAAAAGAAGAAATAAAACTGTCACTGTTTGCAGATGACATGATATACATAGAGAATCCTAAAGATGCCACCAGAAAACCACTAGAGCTAATCAATGAATTTGGTAAAGTTGCAGGGTACAAAATTAATACACAGAAATCTGTTGCATTCCTATACACTAATGATGAAAAACCTGAAAGAGAAATTAAGGAAACACTCCCATTTACCATTGCAACAACAAGAATAAAATACCGAGGAATAAACCTACCTAGGGAGACAAAAGACCTGTATGCAAGAAACTATAAGACACTGATGAAAGAAATTAAAGGTGATACAAACAGATGGAGAGAAATACCATGTTCTTGGATTGGAAGAATCAATATTGTGAAAATGACTGTACTACCCAAAGCAATCTACAGATTCAATGCAATCCCTATGAAATTACCAATGACATTTTTTACAGAACTAGAACCAAATGTCTTAAAATTTGTATGGAGGCACAAAAGACCCCAAATAGCCAAAACAGTCCTGAGGGAAAACAACAGAGCTGGAGGAATCAGACTCCCTGACTTCAGAGTATACTACAAAGCTACAGTAATCAAGACAACATGGTACTGGCACAAAAACAGAAATATAGACCAATGGAACAGGATAGAAAGCCCAGAGATAAACCCACGCACCTATGGTCAACTAATTTATGACAAAGGAGGCAAGGATATATAATGGAGAAAAGACAGTCTCTTCAATAAGTGGTGCTGGGAAAACTGGACAGCTACGTGTAAAAGAATGAAATTAGAACACTCCCTAACTCCAAACACAAAAATAAACTCACAATGGATTTGAGACCTAAATGTAAGGCCAGACACTATAAGACTCTTAGAGGAAAACATAAGAAGAACACTCTTTGACATAAATCACAGCAAGATCTTTTTTGATCCACCTCCTAGAGTAATGAAAATAAAAACAAGAACAAATGGGACCTAATTAAACTTAAAAGCTTTTGCACAGCAAAGGAAACCATAAATGAGACGAAAAGACAACCCTCAGAATGGGAGAAAATATTTGCAAATGAATCAACAGACAAAGGATTATTTTCCAAAATATATAAGCAGCTCATGCAGCTCAAGATTAAAAAAACAAACAACCCAATTAAAAAACGGGCAGAAGACCTGAATAGACACTTCTCCAAAGAAGACATACAGATGGCCAAAATGCACATGAAAGGATGCTCACCATCACTAATTATTAGAGAAATGCAAATCAAAACACAGTGAGGTATCACCTCATACCAGTTAGAATGGGCATCATCAGAAAATCTACAAACAACAAATGCTGCAGAGGGTGTGGAGAAAAGGGAGCCCTCTTGTACTGTTGGTGGGAATGTAAATTGATACAGCCACTATGGAGAGCAGTATGGAGGTTCCTTAAAAAACTAAAAATAGAATTACCATATGACCCAGCAATCCCACTACTGGGCATATACCCAGAGAAAACCGTAATTCAAAAAGACACATGCACCCCAATGTTCATTGCAGCACTATTTACAATAGCCAGGTCATGGAAGCAACCTAAATGCCCATTGACAGGTGAATGGGTAAAGAAGATGTGGTACATATATACAATGGAATATTACTCAGCCATAAAAAGGAACGAAATTGGGTCATTTGTAGAGATGTGGATGGATCTAGAGACTGTCATACAGAGTGAAGTAAGTCAGAAAGAGAAAAACGAATATCGTATATTAACACATGTATGTGGGACCTAGAAAATGGTACAGATGAACTGGTTTGCAGGGCAGAAATAGAGACACAGATGTAGAGAACAAACGTATGGACACCAAGGGGGGAAGTGGCGAGGGGGGGTGGGATGAACTGGGAGATTGGGAGTGACATGTATACACTAATATGTATAAAATGGATAA
Source organism: Globicephala melas (assembly GCF_963455315.2). Taxonomy (NCBI): domain Eukaryota; kingdom Metazoa; phylum Chordata; class Mammalia; order Artiodactyla; family Delphinidae; genus Globicephala; species Globicephala melas. Next base: position 2,375,547 of record NC_083328.1, read on the forward strand.
CTAATAAGAACCTGCTGTATAAAAAAATAAAATTCTAACATTAAAAAAAATAAACTGGGAAAGAAATGAATGTAAACATCAACAGAAATCTTCTTCCGCACAGATAACCGTTGTTAGCATTTTGATGAACTGGTTTCTAGAAATCTCTCTGTACTTCCATTCATATGTAAAAGTATACATATCCCCAATGAAGTGGGATCAAGTTGTGTCCTTTTTTGTTACCTTTCACCCATCAATCTATTTTCAAATCTGTAAATATAGACATGCAACCGTTATTTTCAGTGGATGGATGCATACTCTTCCAGTGTGAGTCAGATTTTCCTTAACTCTCCGATTAATAGACATTGAAGTTGTTATAGTTCTTCATTTTAAATCATGATGTGATGAATATGGTTAGGTATTCATCTCTTCCTACTCGTCTGATAATCACCTTACTTAGGGTAAATACCTTGGAGTAGGTTTGCTGCATCCCAGAGTATTTCCATTTTGTTCCCTATCACCTGGTTGCTCTTGAAAAAGGTAGTGTTAATTTATTCGTCACTAAGTGAAGTCCTCATTTCCACATCTTCTCACCAACACTGCTTTGTGGTCTTTTTAAATTATTACAAATCAGAAATAGGCAAACTGACAGCTTCTTCTTTTACACTTTTTCTTTCTTTTTTTATTGCTTTAACTTTTTATCATGAAAAATGTAAATGTGCAACATTAGAATACGCACCCATCATCCAGTTTTTTCACCTAGTGATTTCAGCTCATGGCTAATCTTGTTTCGTCTGCATCCCACCTGTTTCCCTTCTGTCAATTCATTTGAAGCAAGTTCCAGACATTATCATTTAATCTGTATCAAATTATTATATAGTACCTCATTTTTATTTACATCTATTACTGAGAATGAGTATCCTTTTATATACATATTGAGTACAAAGTGTTTATACGTTTTTATTTAGTAGTGAATTAGTTGATCATCTCTCTGATTTTATACCAATTGCATTAGTGTGATTTAGCACTTAGGTTTAATAATCTTAAGATGTTAGATGTAACGATAATACTCGGTTCCTGGAAAGTAACTAGATTTTGTGCTGGTCAGATAACACCAGCATTTGGTCCTGGGTGTGACATTTTCAGAAGGATATTGACAAATGAGTATATCCACAAGAGAGTGATCAGTGTGGGAAAATTAGGGAATAGTGTCACACAGAGGATGGTTGAAGGAGCCTGGTGGGGATCTTTAGTTTGGAGAAGGCAAAACTGAAGAAAGAGGGTGATGGATGGGGGCAACATGTGTCACGTGGAAGGATTTCAGGGAGATAAAGAGGAAGAAGCTGCTAATTAAGTAGCAATAAATTACATCTCCTCTCTGGGTCTCATACTTAGATTTTACTGATTTTGTTTATATACAGCTGATGAAAGCAAGTGATTAGTTATGTGGCGCAAATGATTCCTGAGGTGATCTTTGTCAGGTTTTACTCCACACACCCATCTCTCCGAAAAAGGATTTAACGTTGAGATTTAAAGTGATTTTTTCATACAAGAAAATACACTTGAGTAGAAAAAAGTAATTTTCCAGCTAGAAAACTGCCCAGTGTAGGCCCAGAATCTAATATCTATCACTTCAGAATAGAAGTTCTAAAATGTTTTTATAACTCATTGGAGGCAAAACTTTACCTGCACAGATGTGTCTTTCTTTACCCCACTTGGTGTGAATATTCATACATTTCTTTGCAGAAAGAGTAATGTGTTAGAGTATATTGTGCTTTGCCGTACCCTAGGGGGTGTTATGTAGTGCTGTATTACTACTGTTCTAACATCCAAAGAAAGCTGAATTCTCAAACACTTTTGGCCCAAAGAGTTTTTGTACCTATAATATAATGGTTGTTTTTTTATATATTGAATGATATACTGTGTATTTTGATACCTGATCACTATGCATATATAAAAAGAGGATAATAGTATCCCCATTTATCCCTTTGGAGACTGTGAAAATAAGGTTAAGATGTAGATAGAACATTCAGAATAGGATTACCTAAAAATAACATGTTATAAATATAGTATTATTCTGTACATGTTTAACATTCCTTCTGAAAATGGGAAGAATAAAGTTGAAATGTATAGTTGAAATATTACAGGTGTTGAGCAAAGAGACGTCTTCTAGAGGCAAATGACATATTTCAAAATGTTTTCACTTCGTCTTGTTTGACTAGTGCATTATAATGTTATTTTGAATTGTTTGAAATGAAGTAATGTATCATAAAACAGAATCAGGCCTATTTTAAGGTCTACATTTATGAGCTCTTTGAATTTGCTTTTAGGCATATATGTTGAAGTTACTTGTAAATGATGATGATGATTTCATTTTAGATCATGCTAACATCCTAGTTCAAGTAATCTAGCTTGTTTGTATTGTAAGCCGCACCCCAGATGTCACACAGAAAGGCAGTATGGTTTAAAAATTTATTTATAAAAACAACAGCTCACTTGGTTGAAAAAAAATCAAACAGCCAAAAAACGTATTATGTAAAAAAATATCTCCTTACCCTAATCTTTCTACCCAAAGGTAACTGCTACTAAAATATTTTGTGTATTTTTAGCCCCGAAAATCTTTATTCATGTTAGATATATGTGTATTTTTTAAAAAAAGATCCAAATAGGATTATATGTTCTCTATACTGACCATCACTTTTTCACATGTGTCTTTTAAGATGTTTCTGTAAGTGCACACACTGATCTTGTAGTCACTGTGTAGTATTCTGTGTATATCATAACTTCTGTGACCAGTCCTTGAGGGACCTTTAGGTTGTTTCTTTTTTGTTATTAGACATGATCATGCACTGGCTATATGTGTAGTTCAACATATTATTTTTGCAAGAAAATCCAAAAAGGTGACTCCTACCATGGAAATACTAGATATGTACATTTAAACATACTGATAGTGTTGAATTACCCAAACAAAAGGTCTCACCGATGTATCTTCTTATTGTGTTCATGAATGCTATTTATCCCCTCTCGCTGCTGCTAGGTATTATTTACGTAGGTATGTTTTACTTTTTTCATTTAAATTAATTCATATTTTGTTAATGCCAATTTGAAAAAATTTACGTTATGAGCCATGTTGCAGACAGTGGTTGGTACTCATGTAGGTTCTCAGCTCCCATGCCTTTGGACTACCTTCTTGAGGCACTCTTATGACATTGGGAAGAAACAGATTCTTTGTCCTCTCTTCGTTTTGAGCTCCTTGTTCATATACTTCTAAAATTAAATAGCTTTATTGAGATATAATTCACATACCACATAATTCACTCATTCAAAGTGTAAAATTCAACAGCTTTTAGTATTTTCAGAGTTGTGCAACCAATCAACAATCAATCTTAGAACATTTTCATCACCCTTAAAAGAAACCTCACACTCCTTAGCTATAATCCCTTCATCCTTTGAGTCCTGGGGTGGGGGTGGGGTTAATTATTTTAACCCCAATCTCATCTAATTAGTAGTTAGATTAGCCACTAATCTACTTTCTGTCTCTAGATTTGCCTATTCTGGACATTTAATATAAAAGTCATGCAGCATGTGTTTGGCCTTTTGTGTTTGGCTTCTTTCATTTAGTATCGTATTTTCAAGGTTCATGTACCTTGTAACATGTATCAGTACTTTATTCTTTTCTATAGCTGAATAGTATTCCATTTTATGGATATGCCACATTTTATTTATCCATTCATCAGTTGATGGACAAATATTTGGATTGTTTTTACCTTTTGGTGGTTATGAATAATGCTGCCATACAACTTTTTGTATGGCTGTGTTTTTGTTTCTGTTGGGTATATACCTAGAAGTGGAATTGCTGGGTCATATGACTCTGAGGAACTGCCAGACTGTTTCCAAAGTGGCTGCATCATTTTATATTCCCACCAACAGTGTATGAGGGTACTAACTTCTCCAAATCTTTGCGAATACTTATTTTACATTTTTAAAAAATTATAGCCATCCTAGTAAGTGGGAAGTGGTATCTCATTGTGGTTTTGACTTGTGTTTCCTTGATTGCTAATAAGGTTGAGCATCTCTTCATGTGCTTATTGGCCATTTACAAATCTTTAGAGGAATGTGTATTCAGATTCTTTGCACATTTTAAAATTATTTAGTTTTGAATTATAATGTTTCTTAACTAGTATATGATTTCAAAATATTTTTTCCTATGCTTTGGGTTTGTTTTCACTTTCATTTTTTAAACATAAATTTATTTATTTATTTTTGGCTGTGTTGGGTCTTTGTTGCTGTGCACGGGCTTTCTTTAGTTGCAGAGAGTGGGGGCTACTCTGTTGTGGTGTGCGGGCTTCTCATTGTGGTGGCTTCTCTTGTTGCGGAGCACAGGCTCTGGGCGCGCGGGCTTCAGTAGTTGTGTCACGTGGGCTCAGTAGCTGTGGTTTGTGGGCTCTAGAGCGCAGGCTCAGTAGCTGTGGCGCATGGGCTTAGTTGCTCCGCGCCATGTGGGATCTTCCTGGACCAGAGCTTGAACCTGAGTCCCCTGCATTGGCAGGTGGATTCTTAACCACTGCACCACCAGGGAAGTCCTATTTTCACTTTCTTGATGGTGTTCTTCAAAGCACAGAAGTTTTACATTTTGATGTACAATTTCTTTTTCTTTTGTTGCGTGTGCTTTTGGTGTCATATGTCAACATACATTTTTAGATGATGAATTTGCTTGATGAAACACCTTTCCTTTGGATTCTGGTGCAACATGTTATCTCAAACATTCCTTGAACATCTCAGGTGCAGGCTATTTTAAGGCGGCATCAACTAAGTTGACTTAGATATTTTACTTGGGAGTATTTTAAAGGCGTTTTCATAAGAAAATTAATCTAGGTTTTATAATATGTGACCTTGCAATGTAGTTCTGTATATTTATGGTAAAACACTTGTTGTTACTTACTTTATAGGTACTAAAAAAAATCTATTTTCAGCTTAAGAATGTGGCTTTCTCATGCCTTGTCTTGATTAGCAGTAAGCCTCTTTTTTAAGCTAAGAAGATGGTGGTTAATTTATTGCAGATTAAAAACCACTTTATCCAAACTATTATGTTTAAAGTTAATATCTCTAACTTTTTTGAGTAACACTAATTGATACTGAAATCGTTTGAGATTTTAAGCTGTTATTTTTGGTCATCCACAGGAAGTTAAAATTTTTTTTCTTTATTGTAGCTTTAAATCTCTTTCTTCTGGATAATTAACGCACAGGGCATGGCTTACTGATAAGTATGACTAAAGTTGTACAAATTAATGCTAGCAGGGTTCCATCCTTTAATGTCAGTGCTGTAAATTGTTCTCACATTCTTCCTGTTATTCTGACGTTATATCTTATGTAGATATAAATTCTTATTTTGTGGGTATAAAGCGATATGGGTCAATAGGATTCAAGAAGTTGATAATTGCCCTCCTTCACACTTCTAATAAGTAATAACTCTTTTAAAGTGAAGTTAGAGTAATTATAAAGGAATGATAATGTCATCTGTTACCTATTTGGAAAAACAAATTTTATAATAAGTGTAAATGGCTTACCGTTTATTTTAGAAATAATATATTTCTAGGCCCTAGAAAGACTCTGCATTTCATAATTAAAGTTAGTAGAAGCTGGAACAGTTTCTGGGAATGTCATAATAGGCTGTAGAGACAGTAATACTTTTAAAGATTCTGACATTTAGCCAATAAGTTGTTTGTATTTCCAAATAACTCCCCCTCCCCTAAATAGGTAAGAAGTATTTTCGGTAAATCTGTGAAGCTTTTTTGTGGTACTCATTGTATCATTGAAGGTGCCTAAATAATAATAACATTTTAAGTTAAACAGTTAATTCAGCTTACCACTTTGACATGACCACTGATTAGAACTGAAGGCTAAATTGAGGCTGGGGACTGGGTTTCATTGTCCAGAAAAGGCTCTTATATTTCTCCTTGTCAGTATGTCATAATCTTTTTTTTTTTTTTTTTTTTTTTTTTTGCGGTACGCGGGCCTCTCACTGCTGTGGCCTCTCCTGCTGCGGAGCAACAGGCTCCGGACGCGCAGGCTCAGTGGCCATGGCTCACGGGCCCAGCCGCTCCGCGGCACGTGGGATCCTCCCGGACCGGGGCACGAACCCGTGTCCCCTGCATCGGCAGGCGGACTCTCAACCACTGCGCCCCCAGGGAAGCCCTGTCATAATCTTTTATAAGAAGAAAAGAAGAGGCTGCTACTTCAGGCAGTATATTTGACTGTGTCATTCTCAGGGGTGGGCTGTCTGTGAATGAGTTCAGATCTCTTGCTTAAGAAATTGGGAGCCTTGGTTCTGTTGCTCTGAGGGTGGCTGATTCCTAATGAAGGTCAAAATGCACTGAGCCGATGGGGCCAGTTACTGGCAGAATCATGATGCTCAGAAACTACTTGTGGGATGTCTGGAATTTCTTACTTTTTAAATCTCTCCGGTCATGCAAATCCCTAACCCAACATAAACTCATGTTATCCGTTCTTGTGGCCATATTGCTCAGCACTTTGGGGTGAATTAGAACAACTTTGAAGACTGTGTTGGTCAGGGTTCAGTTGTAGAAAATAGAATCTAATTCTTTCTACTTTAAACAGAAAGGGATTTATTACAGGGAATTAAGTGTCTTTCTGAATTGTTAGTAAGAAGACTGGAGTAGCTTTGAGTGAGTCGATCTGCAGTATTCTCCGTAGGTGTGTGGTTTCTAACCATAGCTTGTTCTTCAAAATTGCTGTACTGTCCTTTCACTTGTCCTTGATTGGGTGATTCTTCTGTTCCTTAAAGTGGCAATTCCTACTCTACTTCACTCTGGTCCCTTTTAATCTTAGCAGATACTACAGCCCAGGCATGAAAGAAGAAGAAGCTGTGGTGTGAACTCGACTTAATCATTCTTATACCTTCTTTCCTGTCCCTTTCAAATTACTGTGAGTAGCTTGCAGTACTTAAGGAATGTAGGAAAAAGGAAGCAAGAGTCAGCAAAGTTCCTAAGGACACAGAGACTCTTGGAATTGGGGTCCAGGAAGTGAGAAGAGGAAGTATGAGGAGGAAAATAAAAACATTCTAGAGACTCCAAAAACAGCCTCTCAGGAGCATTTGATACCATCAGATTACTCTTTGCTTCTTGAAGACCTGTCTTCAGAGTCTAGGACATCCCACTCTCCTGTCTCACTGACGGAAACCATTTCTCTTCCCTTTGTTGAATCCTCTCCTTGCCTCAGGGCTCAGTCCTTTCTTTTCTTCTCTCTTTGTGGGTAATCACCTGCCTAATTTGTCTCTAGCCTCAATCTTCCCCAGAGGTCTAGATTTATATTTTCAGTGGCCTACACCGATCTCCTCTTAGACATTTAATAGGCTTCTCAAATCCGTCTAAAACCAAACTTTTTTTCCTGCTCCAGCTCTGCCCTTTACCCAGTGTCCTCTGTCTTAATAAATGACATTATAATTTACCCAGTAACTCAGGCCCAGAACCTTGGCATTATCCTTCGTCTTCTCTTTCACATTCAGTCCATTAACAAATTCTGTTGGCTCTACCTTCAAACTAAATCCTGAAACTGACCACTTGTTTTTTTTTAAATTAATTAATTAATTTTTGGTTGCGTTGGGTCTTTGTTGCTGTGCACAGGCTTTCTCTAGTTGTGGCAAGCGGGGGCTACTCTTCGTTGCGGTGCGCAGGCTTCTCATTGTGGTGGCTTCTCTTGTTGCAGAGCATGGGCTCTAGGTGCATGGGCTTCAGTAGTTGTGACACGTGGGCTCAGTAGTTGTGGTTCACGGGCTCTAGAACACAGGCTCAGTACTTGTGGCGCATGGGCTAAGTTGCTCTGCAGCTTGTGGGATCTTCCCAGACCAGGGATCGAACCTGTGTCCCGTGCATTGGCAGGCGGATACTTAACCACTGCACCACCAGGGAAGTCCCTGGCCACATGTAATTGACCCTACTATTGAAACTTTCAAATATGCAATCCAGTATTATTAAATATAGTTACCATGCCATACATTACAACTCCAGGACTTTTGACTGGCATTTTGTATCTTTTGACCACCCTCATGCCTTTCATCTATTCCTTATTCTCATAGATGTGTATTTGTGTGTGTGTGTGTGTGTGTGAGATTCCATATACGGTATTTGTCTTTCTCTGATTTATTTCACTTGGGCATAATGCCCTCAAGGTCCATCCGTGCTGTCGCGAACGGCAGCATTTCCTTTTTTTAGTGAACATGGGTGTGCAGATATCTTTTTGAGTTAGTGTTTTCATTTCCTTCAGGTAAATATCCAGAAGTGGAATTTGTGGATCATATGATGGTTCTATTTTTAATTTATTGAGGAACCTCCATACTCTTTTCCATAGTGGCTGCACCAATTTACATTCTTGCCAGTAGTGCACAGGGATTCCCCTTTTTCCACATCCTACCAACATTTATTTCTTATCTTTTTGATAATAGCCATTCTAATAGGTGTGAGGTTATATATCTCATTGTGGTTTTATTTGCATTTCCCTAATGATAAGTGATGTTGAGCACATTTTTCATGTACTTGTTGGCTGTCTGGTTGTCTTCTTTGGATATGTCTATTCAAGACTTTTGCCTGTTTTTCAATCTAATTGTTTGGTGTTTTTGTTGTTGAGTTAAATGAGTTCTTTATATATTTTGGATATTAACCCCTTGTCAGATACATGATTTGCAGATATTTTCTACCATTCCATAGGTTGCCTTTTCATTTTGTTGATGGTTTCCTTTGCTGTGCAGAAGCTTTTTGGTTTGATGATATCCCACTTACTCATTTTTGCTTTTGTTGCCTTTGCTTTTGGTGTCAAATTTAAAAAGCCATCATTAAGACCAATGTCAAGGAGCTTACCACCTATGTTTTCTAGGAGATTTACAATTTTAGGTCTTATGTTTAAGTCTTTAATCCATTTTGAGTTGATTTTTGTGTATGATGTAAGATAGTGGTCCAGTTTTATTCTTTTGCATATGGCTGTCTAGTTTTCCCAATATCATTTATTGAAGAGACTGTCCTTTCCCCTTTGTGTATTCTTGGCTCCTTTGTCGTAAATTAATTGTCCATATATGTGCAGGTTTACATCTGGGCTCTCTATTCTGTTCCATAGATCTATGGGTCTGTTTTTGTGCCAGTACCATACTGTTGTGATTACTGTAGCTTTGTAATATAGTTTGAAATCAGGATTCATGATGCCTCCAGCTTTGTTGTTCTTTCTCAAGATTGCTTTGGTTATTTGGATTCTTTTGTAGTTCTGTACAACTTTTAGGATTATTCGATTTCAGTGAAAAATGCCACTGGAATTTGGGTAGGGGTTGTGTTGAATCTGTAGATTGCTTTGGGTATTATGGACAGTTTAACAATATCCTTCCAGTCCATAAGCATGGAATACTTTTCCGTTTATTTTTGTCTTCAGTTTCTTTCATTGATATCTTAGAATTTTCAGCGTACGTGGCTTTTACTTCCTTTGTTAAATGTATTCGTAGGTATTTTATTTTTTTGATGCAATCGTAGATGGGATTATTTTTTAATTTCTCTTTGTGATACTGTAGTTGATTAGTATATAGAAATGGGACAGAATTTTAATATTTTTGTACCCTGTGACTTTACTGAATTTATTAGTTCTAACAGTTTTTGGTGGAATCTTTAGGATTTTCTATATATAATGTCATCTGCAAATAGAGACAGTTTTATTTCTCCCTTTCTGATTTGGATGCTTTTTATTTTCCTTGCCTCATTGCTCCAGCTGGGACTTCCAATACTATAATGAATGAAGGAGGTGAGAATAGGCACTTGTCTCATTCTCCATCTCAGAGGAAAAAACTTTCAGCTTTTCACTGTTGAGTATATTGTTAGCTGTGGGCATGTAATATATGGCTTTTATTATGTTTCCCGTATACCCAGTTTGAGAGTTTTCATCATAAGTGGATGCTAAATTTTGTCACTTGCTTTTTCTGCATCTATTAGATGATCATGTGATTTTTATCCTTGATTTTGTTAATGTGATGAATCACATTGATTTGCAGATGTTGAACCGTCTTTGCATCCCTGGAATAAACTCCACTTGATCGTGCTTTTAATGTATTGTCGAATTTGGTTTGGTAATATTTTGTTGAGAATTTTTACATCTATGCTCATTAGGGATATTGTATAATTTTCTTGTAGTGTCCTTGTCTGATTTTGGTACTGTATTAGGGTAATGCTGGCCTCGTAAAATGAATTTGGAAGTGTTCCTGCTTCTTCTGTGTTTTTGGAAGAGTTTGAGAAGGATTGGTGTTCTCCTTCAAAAAGTGGAAATCTCCAGTGAAGCCATCTGGTCCTGGACTTTTGTTTGTTGGGAGATTTTTTGATTACTGACCCAATTAGCTTTTGAAACCTCAATCAGAATTTAAAAATTAATAATATTAAAATTTGTGGAAGTTCTGCGTTTCTAGAGATGGAGCCCGAGGTCACCTTTGAGGACAAAATGCTGCTTTGGGAAATTCACTTAAGTAGGTCTTCTGGTTATGTAGAAGAACACAAGATCTTGTACTGGAATGTGGATCCAAACTGTTTCGCATAGTAGAAGATAAGGGCTTTTCCTCCCAATTCCCCCACTGGAAGAAGTGTTGCCCTTCTAGATTGTTTTCTGAAGGTCTTTAGGGATATCAGAGTACTGGATTTCTGGAATATAAACATTCTTAGAGGTTTGGTAAGACTGGGCTTCCCATAACAAGTGGAATGTGGACTCTGAGCAATTGTGTGTCTATGGCAATATTCTGGTCTTTCAATAGGAGTAGAAGAATTAAAACCATGCAACATATAAGAACGGCAATATTATTGGAGTAAGAGACTGTCTTAAAAGAAAGAAACCTAAGAATAGTGAGTACTGGTAAAGAACAACCAAGCCATACTAAGTAAGGCTAGTTATATCTTTGTTAGAGATCAGATATGGCAAAAATATTAAAGGAGAACATTGATAAGAACATCGGAATCAGTAAAAAGAGGAAAGCTGGTGAGAGCATACATGGAAAGAATTAGGGGTAAAGCTGAGAGAAATCTTTGTTCTTCTTTACTGAAGAAACTAGAGAAAGTTTCACTTTAGATAACGCAGTCTACAGTTAACTCTTTTACTTGCTACTCCCTGAAAGACTGTGAACGCTGAACCTACAAACTAAAAGTTGTCAGCATCTGTGTGTAGTTTTCTTAATGTCCAAATTTTTGATAATTCTGTATTCCAGAGATCTCCAGTATTTTTGAAAATTTTCCTTTCCCTAGCGGCTTGTGATCATCTAAATGGGATTAGGAAGTAAGTCTCTGAGCTAAAGGGGGAAAAGATCATTCCTGCTGGTGGCAGGAGAGTGTACCTTGACCAAGAAATCTGTGGATTTACCAGAAACAGGGTATTTACATGAAGGTTTTAGTTCACAGGCTGTGGTCCCTGTTTTCATTTACTTAGAGCTCTGGAGACCAGCTGAGCCTATAGTGTGACTGTGGGCTGGACATTGAAGGAAATTTGAGGCTCAGACAGGCGGAAGTAGATTATTTCTAGTTCCATATTTAAACGATGGTAGCAGAGGCACCTGTAGGCCTTCAGAGATGCACGAGTTTGGGATTTAACCATCCCTTCCGTGTCCATTTCTGAGGATAAGAGAGAAGAGGCATTTCAGATTATTACTGATTGTTGGTGATCTGGAGAAACTCCCCCATCCCCGCTTTTCTTTTTAAAAAGAAAAAGAGTAGCATGAAAAGATTCAGGAATTCACTACTTCTTAAAAGGAAATGAGTTCTGGCCTATGTTTTGAAAGAGTAAAGATCTGAAGTAGGACAGACACCAGGTGGAAGAACTAATTTGTCATGTCATGGATGCAGGAACACACTATACATGGAAACAGCTTGTTGAAATAGGATTTGCCTTGAAAAACAAGGCATAGAAGGGTAGGTTAAGTGTCAGGTGGATACATGCGTTTTTCCGGTGATTATATCCCATTGGCTCATTAGTTTTTTGTTTTTAAAAAATTTTCCACATTATCCCAATCTAGAGTTTCTTTTCCTGAGGCAGTTTCTCTAATTTGGATCCTGTTATTGTTACCTTTTTTGAGTGGAGGCTGGATATCTAAGTGATGCAGACGATGGCATGGAAGAATTCAAGACCATGAAGTAGATTACAGTTGACCCTTGAACAACACTGGTTTGAACAGTGCGGGTCCACTTATACGCAGATATTTTTCACTAAATACATACTACATTACTACACAGCCTGTGGTTGGTTGAATCACAGATGCATAGAGGGCCAACTGGACTGTAAAGTTAAACGCGAATTTTCAGCTGTTTGGGATTGGTGCCCCTAATCCCTGCATTGTTTAAGGGTCAGCTGTATATCCTCTTTTACTCTTCTTAAGGTGCCTGGCTTAATCTTGGATTGGTGCTTATACATTTTAGTGAATATCTTTCATTTGGGGGTTGTTTTGAAAATTGCTGGCATTTAGAATAAAAGCTGATATAAACTTAGACCACATTTGTATTTATAAAATGTACTGACCATGACTCCCAATTTTTGAAATAATCATAATTAAAAAAATTAAAACACAAATTGAGAGGTTAAATTTTACTACTACTTGGAATTAACAGCTTAACCCATATTCTGTTTCTACTCCATAAAATTCAAAAAGTATGTAGCTCTAATTAGTTGTGCCCTTTGTGTAGTTTCCTTAATGGTTCACCCAAGAATTGGCTATAGTCCATTTCTGAATGCCCAGTGGGGCTGCCCACCACTCCCAGACCTATTGCAAATATTATCACTCTGTCATGAATGGAAACCACAATAACTAGGTTAGCATACACAGACCATGTGATTCGTAGTTACACGGGCCATGTTTGTCATTGTTGGGTGAAGGACCATTCACAGTGGACTCCATACAAATGATGAATGGAAGCATCAGTCTAATGTGCTTGAGCTGATCCTGTGTCAGCCTCTGTGCAGAGTGCTTTTCATAGGGTGGAAAGGGCATAGGGTGCCTTGTGTAGTCCTTACAATGATCCCATGAGGTTGAAGATAGGGAGCCAGCCCACAGCAAGGTTGACCAGTTGCCCAAGTAACACATTCTGTGGTAGAATTGGGTTCTGAATCAACATTTTAGACCACTGTCCATTTCACCAAGGTTCAGATTATTTTTTTAAGACAAAAAACCAGAGCTGTGAACAAATCAGGACAGTATGACTTCACTTTATGTCATGTTTATGCCTGCATAAATGAATATAAGGAAGAGGTCTTTTAAAACAATGTTTTTCATTGGTAATTATCATTTTAGAAATTAATTTTCTGGGGAAAATGTTGGTAAAAGCAACATCATAAAAGTTAAATTTAACAGTCCTCACATTTCATTTGCAGGAACATTTTTTGTATCATTTAATGCTTTAAAAGCTCCTGAAAAGAATTAACTCAAATGATCAATCTGTATTTTTTCATGCATATCAAAACCACACATTAAATCACATACAGTTAATTACATTTCATTGGCTTTCACATTGGCTTTGTAAGCCTGGCTAGACTGTTGAGCTCTGTTAGCTAAGGCATTAACCCTTGCCCTTATGAAAAACATATCCTGAAGGATAAGGGCAAAATATTATTGACTATATTGTGCTTAAATATCTCAAAACGAAATAGACTGGAGCAAAGTTAAATGAAGAAACTGTTGAACTTAACTATATTTAGTTGACTACGTTAAGGAATTCTTTCTGCTATGTAACTATAGATGCTTAAAATAATTAACCAAGCAACACTTAATGTATGTGATAGTGGTTTACTTTCTTGTATCTATTGGGGAGTTCTAATTATATGATTATAACTAAGTTTCAGTTAGTTTATTTCCTCATTTTCTTTGATTTAAATTGGAAGGGACCTATCTGGCCAAATCTAGTCCTTTATCAGTCATGTTATGTGATAAATCCATTGATGTATTTTATTAAGATATAAGGTTTTTAAAAATACTAAGGTAACTGAAGATTTCAGAATATCTCATATCTAAAATTTGATTTTGAATCTTCTCTGAAATTAGGGCTAAAAATCTTTGTTAAAATATAAATGAGTCATTCATATCAATAATGGAGTTCTTTTTTAATTTTATTTTATTTATTCTTAATTTTCATTGGGGTATAGTTGGTTTACAATGTTGTGTTAGTTTCAGGTGTACAGTAAAGTGAATCTGTTATACATATACATTACTATATATAAAATAGATAACTAATAAGGACCTACTGTATAGCACAGGAAACTCCACTCAGTACTCTGTCCTATATGGGAAAAGAATCTCAAAAAAGAGTGGATATATGGATATGGAGTTATTTTTAAAATATAGACATCCATTGGTGAAAATGTACTCTTTGCCATTTGCAAATTTAAATCTTAAAATTTCCACTATGTTTCCAGTCAGCTTTCTCTTCCATTCTCTACGTCAACTTTACCCCATCCTTCTCAGTCCCCTGGTGTCTCCCTCCTCACAGGTGTCCTTCATAGAAGAGATAGAAGCCATTAGTGGACACACCCTTGACTTCCTACCCATCTGTCCACATGTTTATACTTTTAGGCATGCATCCTTACCATCTGTATTTTAAGGGCTTCTGGTCCTAATTTCAGAAACTATCCCCTGAATTCATCTATCATGCCCAAATTCATTATCCGTGAAATCTGCTGTTGTATGCCTTCCATATTCTTAACCTGCACGTCTTGAGAGGACAGGACATAGACCTTTGCAGCACATCCCAGAGTCCTCCCTCTAGAGTGAATTTGATCCAATAATTAACTCCCTTTATGTCTGGTTCTTCAAAGTTAGGAAATTACACAACAGTTCCAACATTCAGGGCACTTCTCCATCTTACCTTCCCCTACTCCCTTACCATGAGAGCTGCACTGTATGAGTAGGATACCTCATAGCTCTTACAAGCTATAGTTGCTGACAAGTAACATTGTTGTAAAAGGAGGGTTTCATGGCCTTGTAGTGTATGAATTCCCATGACATCTTCATTAGCTTTTACAAACTATTCTCTTAGTTTGTAAGACTCTTGGTAGGGATTCATATTAAATATATCTAGCTATAGTTCTTGAAAGCATTTGCCCTTCCCCAGCCATCTGGTACCTCTTAAATTTTTTAACCTTTATTTTGTGTGAAATACAGCACATAAAATAGTGCATAAAGCTGATGTGTACAGTTCATCCAACTGTAAAATAAACAGCTGTGTAGTTACCACTGAGATCAAGAAGTAGGACATTGTCAGCTCCTAGAAGCACTCACATTTGTTACCTCTCTTGAAAGATTAAGGCAGGTATTCCATGAGCTCATCCATAAGTTCCTACGTTGTAATTCATGCAAGTTAGGAGGCTGCAGTTTATTTAGAGTATCTAAGATTCACTAATTCACTGTCTTCACCAATCTTTGGATTTTAGTTTTCCTTTTTCCAATGTTTAGTTTTCTGTATGTATTCTGAAGATTATTTTCTTTGACCAAGAAAGTATTTGTAGAGTTACGTTTTCTGTAATTGTTAACAGTGTAGTATAACTAAATGGAACTTCATTTTTTACAAACCTCATCTTATTCTGAGATTGTTTCCTGATAATAATTCTAGAGATTCATGCTATTCTTTTATACACGACATGTCTTTGTCTTTTGAACATTTCTGAGCTTATCAGAAAAATACCTGCTTGATCATGTTATTCTCTTTATCTCTTCCATTTCTTTCTCCTTGAAATCATGTGTCTGTAGTCAGAATGTAGTCTCTCTTTGAGAGACTCGGGACACTCTTGTAGTTGATGTACATGTGGATACTCGTGGTCCTAGAAAATGTGATGTTTTTAAGTTTTTTTCTCTTGCTTCCCCTCTTTATCAGGCTCTTTCCTCTTTCTGTTTTTTCCCTCCCTCCATCTCTGTCCACTTTTCTCTCCTACCTCTTTCTTCCTCTTACTTGAACATGATACAGAAACCAGAAAACACAGAACCAAGTTTTAAAATATAATGGCACAGGTGCTAAGATGACATAGGTGTCACATAGCTCTGACCTGAGGGACTGAAGAGAAAGCAAACAGATATCAATGAGTTAAGTGTTAGCACGTTGAGGATGGTCTGAGAGGTGCACATATTATTATCTGACCACTGGGCAGATCTTCTATGATGACAGTACCTTCTTAAAAACAAAAAAGATGAGCTGAACTTTCTCTGCTGCTGTATTTATGATTTGTAATTAAGCGTATCTTTTTTCCTCTTTCACACTCTGTTGTAGTTATGGACAGATGTACTTCTCAATTATATTTGCTTTAAAAACTATATTTAGTAACACAGAATGTAGCTTAATAAAACTTTAAATCATTAGTGATGTTCATAGATTGATGTGTAAGCTGTACCTATTCATTTCTGGTGCTAGAAATGGTGATCTTTGGCAGTGTGTTTCATTAGTAAGTTATTTTAATGAGGGAGGACATTTGGAGCAATTAGCTAATCTGATCATTAAAATGTTCTTTCAGGCTTACGGCATAAGCTAAGGTATGACTCATAAAAATTTTTCTATAAAAGCAATCTCAAAATGTTGTCTGGAAATACTGTGCAGCTAGAATTTTCTGTAGGTTTGAACATTCTAGTAGCTCTGAGCACTGATATTGATTTTGAAAATTAAACCAATTGGCAGTCATCCCCTATGAACTATTGTTCATAGTTCTCAATTCTAAGTGGAAAAAAATCACATAGCTTAAAAAAGAGAATGTAGGGCTTCCCTGGTGGCGCAGTGGTTGAGAGTACGCCTGCCGATGCAGGGGAAGCGGGTTCGTGCCCCGGTCCGGGGGAAAAAAAAAAAAAAGAGAGAATGTACCCACAATGCAAGCAAGTAGCCCTGGAGTGGAAGGCTTTTTTTTTTTTTTTTTTTTTTTTTGCGGTACGCGGGTCTCCCACTGCTGTGGCCTCTCACATTGCGGAGCACAGGCTCCGGACGCGCAGGCTCAGAGGCCACGGCTCACGGGCCCAGCCGCTCCGCAGCATGTGGGATCTTCCCGGACCGGGGCACGAACCCGCGTCCTCTGCATCAGCAGGCGGACTCTCAACCACTGCGCCACCAGGGAAGCCCTACATTCTCTTTTTTGTTTAAGCTATGTGATTTTTTTCCACTTAGAATTGAGAACTATGAACAATACTAACCTAAGGAAGATGGAAAATTAGGAATGGTACTGTCAGGCCGTTGTTGTTGTTGTTGTTTTATTGAAGTGTGGTTGATTTACAAGGTTGTGTTAGTTTTAGGTGTACAGCAAAGTGATTCAGTTATACATATATCTATTTTTCATATTCTTTTCCCTTATAGATTATTACAAAATATTGAGTATAGTTCCCTGTGCTATATATAGTAGGTCCTTGTTGGTTATCTACTTTATTTTTAGTAGTGTGTATATGTTAATCCCAAACTCCTAATTTATCCCACTTCCCCCTTCCCCTTTGGTAACCAGAAGTTTGTTTTCTCTATCTGTGGGTCTATTTCTGTTTTGTATATAAGTTCATTTGTATCTTTTTTTTAGATTCCACATATAAGCGATATCATATGACATTTGTCTTTCTCTGTAGGGCTTACTTCACTTAGTATGGTAATCTCCAGATCCATCCGTGTTGCTGCAGATGGCATTATTTCATTGTTTTTTTACAGGCCATTGTTATTAAAAGAATCATGGTCTAGGCTTTTAGGTTTTAATTTTTAAGTTTATCATTATATATATATATTTTTAAATTTTATTTATTTATTATTTTTGGCTGTGTTGGGTCTTCGTTTCTGTGCATGGGCTTTCTCTAGTTGCGGTGAGCGGGGGCCACTCTTCATCGCGGTGCGCGGGCCTCACACTGTCGTGGCCTCTCTTGTTGCGGAGCACAAGCTCCAGACGCGCAGGCTCAGTAGTTGTGGCTCACGGGCCCAGTTGCTCTGCAGCATGTGGGATCTTCCCAGACCGGGGCTCGAACCCGTGTCCCTTGCACTGGCAGGCAGATTCTCAACCACTGCGCCACCAGGGAAGCCCTATCATTATATTTTCTTTGCTCGTAATGAGTGAGTTTACATCTGGCTAGGAATGCATTTAAATAAAACATTTTGGATACCTTCTCAACACAAGATTACTATGTGGTCCCTTAGTGCTGACATTCTACTCCAGAGGATTTGGGGGCTCCCTGTTTGGAATACTGTGAGAACCATAGAGAAGACACACCAGTTCCACAGCAGTTCCTGCTGTCACTCTTCAGTTTATGAACCTCACTTTCAGGAGTTTAGCAATTTCAAGACAGTATCTTGAGGCTTCATGGAACTCTTTGGGGGATGCTACTATTCAGGGCACTCTGGAGGTTACTGTAAAAAGGAATCATACTCAGTAATTAAGCCCTGGAGATAGGAATTTATACTGCAGCCATGACTCTTTGGGTCTTAGGGCAAATCGAGGAAGGCTCTTTGGCTGAATGAATCTTGAGGCTTCCGCTTTGCCTCTGGAACGGTAGATGCTTTCATAAAGATATTTTCGAAGCAAGGTATTACCACACTTTCTCCGTTTTACTTCTGGCTCTGCCATTCTGCTGTCATCTTTGCAGGCCACGTAACATCAGGGGCTGGAGGAGAGGTGTTCCTTCCTCTTTCACGGCCTCTTAGAATGAAGCACCCTTTAACATTCCCACCACTTCTGTTAGTTTGTTTCTTCAGTGTTAGAATGTAAACTTCAAGAGGACCGGGGACCAGTTAGTTTTGTTCACGATAACGTTCTTCACTAGATCCAGTGGAGTGCCTGGCACAGCAGGTGCTCATTGTACAATCTGTTGAATAGATGAATGAAGCGCCTCAGTTACCTAAATTTCAGTGGCTGGTGGGGCTGATTCTCATCAGACCAGGTATTTTAAAGCAGTTAGACCTTAGAGGAGCACTGTCATGCAGATGTGTAGCTCCCGGTAGCCTCTCAGATGCCAGGCCCATAATGTTAGTGAATGAAGGGGGGGTGTTCCGGGGCAGAACAGATTTTACTCTCAATTCTTTATCAATATTAGGTCTCCTTAGGGTTACTGACATTCTTCAGTGGGAATAACTGCTGAAGATTCCTGTTGAAACATAAGCTTTTCTTTGCTATGTGTTTTAGAACATGTCAAGAGTATGTGACAAGTCAGTGTTGGGTTGATTGTCCCAAGTTTTGTAACCCTGGCCCAGTGCTCCCTCCACAGCCCCAGTCACTAGGCTGCTCGTTCCTGGAGCAGTGGGAGGAGAAGCTGCCAGGTTAGCTACATGAGAAGCCCCTGAGGAAGGGAAGTCTGTCCTCTGCTGTGAAGCTGTGCGCCCACTGGGAGGAGGGGCAGGTTTTACTTTGGGGAATTTCCATACTGGAAATGGTTCTGCCTATGTGTTACTCCATGTACTTACATGGAGCAGCAATTCAGCACATTCGAATAGTAAGGCCTGCAGTTGCCATTTATAGCAGATGTACTGAAGAAACAAAATGATGAGTTGGCAGTCATATCTGCCACCTTCTCGCTTTGGTTGAATTTTAAAGTGACAAACGTTAAGAAATTTAATAGGATCAAAAGATAATCTTAAACATATAACAAAGTCTTAGAAAATAATATGTGGCCAGGTATCTCTGATACTGTCGTTATTTCCATAATTACTTAATTGAAAAAACCTTTATTGAAACTAGCGCTAATTTTCTGGATGTTTGTGGTAAGAATATTTGTATTTCTTTTGTTGTACCTCTGCGTTACTTATTCTTTGAGTCCATTTTATGTCCCACCTACTAGTAGGTTCTCTTCTCATTTTTTCTACTTCAATGTCCAGGTCTGGTCTTTTCTGCATTTCCATGTATGTCTTCCTTCCTCAGGTTACTTCTCTCACATCCTCATTTCCTCATCTTCTCTGTTTATCTTTTGCTTTTGATTCACTCCATTTAAATCTACAGTTTCACAATCTCTCATTTATTTTTTAAATTATTCATGAGTGTCAGTAGGAGGTTTCAAATAGGCTAAGAGCTAGCTATGCTTCCTGACCACCTACGCTGTGGTTGCTTCCTTCTTAGACTTAACTGTTGGCTAGAATTCTCCTTTGGTCATGCAAAGTATATAGGCCTTTACTTAATATTTATTAGAGGAAAGATATGTAGCTGGGCAGGTTTCTAATCTCAATCAATTAAAAATAACTAGTGAATTTTTCAGGGTGATTATTTAAAGTGCTATACTGATAATAGATACTGAAACGAAGCCCTATGCACAACCTGGCATTTTAAAAAGTCTGTTTTAAGTATTCTAGATCTATACCTTGGAGCAGATTAATTTTTCAATGACAGGCCTCATCTTGTCTACATTGAGTTATGACTTGGTACCACGCTTTATTGCAAAACTCTCAGACCTTTAGGATTTAAAGTTTATTATTGCAATTTTAGAACAGGTTAGAAAGGAAAGAAAAATAACTTTCCTGAGTGAAAGGACCTAGTTCTCACAATAGCATTTTGATCTGAGGACTATACTGTGATAAATAACTCTCCCTGTAGAAGCTGGATGAAATTAACCTTGAGAGAACTTATATACCCCTGAGGCATTAGGTGTCTGATTATGACTTTGTATAATCTGTTTTCACACAGCGTAGTACATAAATATGTGTGTGAGCTGAGTGTAAATGCAACCTTCCTTTACCTTTTTTTTTTTTTTTGACTCTTTGGTGACTCCTTTTAGAGAGGATTTATTGAACACTGCTTGAATCTTCTCTTTTTGTCATTGTGGTAATCTTATTTGAGTAGGATTTTGATGACTGTGTTTGAACATAAATATACAGCAGTAGAAAATTTATACACCACCAAATTCATAATCGTGCTTGGATTTATTATATCTAAAGAAATGGCATTTTTAATATTTTCTGGTATCTTTACAAACTCCATTAGAATACTAAGGTTTAAAAAATTAAGTATAATTACTTTTTCCTTTTCAGACTATTGAAGGAATACACAAGATTTAAAATTCATTAATTTTTAGAAAATAAAAAATTTGCATTTATTTTTTAAACTAACACTCTGCAGTGTAAATTATAGTGTTGAAATATATAATTAAGAAAAACAGTACTCATTAACAATTATATGCATACACAACTGGTTTTTCTCCCTGGGAGACTTTTTTTTTTTTTAACTTTTCATTTTGTATTGGAGTACAGTTGATTAACAATGTTGTGTTAGTTTCAGGTGTACAGCACAGTGATTCAGTTATTCATATAAATGTATCTATTCTTTTTCAAATTCTTTTCCCATTTAGGTTGTTACAGAATATTGAGCAGAGTTCCCTGTGCTATACAGTAGGTCCTTGTTGGTTATCCATTTTAAATATAGCTGTGTGTACCTGTCAATCCCCAACTCCTTAACTATCCCTCCCACCCACACACACGCTTCGTAACCATAAGTTCATTCTCTAAGTCTGTGAGTCTTTTTCTGTTTTGTAAATAAGTTCATTTGTATCATTTTTTTTAGATTCCGCATAAAAGCAATATCATATATTTGTCTTTGTCTGACTTACTTCACTCAGTATGGCAGTCACTAGGTCCATCCATGTTGCTGCAAATGACATCATTTTATTCTTTTTATGTCTTAATAATATTCCATTGTATATATATATATATATACACCACATCTTCTTTATCCATTCCTCTGTCAGCAGACATTTAGTTTGCTTCCATGTCTTGTCTATTGTAAACAGTGCTGCAGTGAACATTAGGGTACATGTATCCTTTCAGGCCATGTTTTTCTCCAGACATATGCCCAGGAGTGGGATTGCTGGGTCATATGGTAGTTCCATGTTTAGTTTTTTAAGGAACCTCCATGCTGTTCTCCATAGTGGCTGTACCAATTTACATTCCCACCAACAGTGTAGGAGGGGTCCCTTCCCTCCATACCTCTCCAGCATGGAAGACATTTTCATGTACTGTACATGGAAGATATTTTCATGTACTGTCTAAAAGGTACTTTAGGGGATTGTTTATAGTTTATACTTTTCTTTTACAGTTTTCTATGCTTGTTTTACTAGACTTCTAAGAAAAACTTGGGTAATTTTAGGAAATAAACATTTGTGTCTCATTTACTTAATTTTTTATTTTGAGATAATTATAGATTCATATGTTGTTCTAAGATACTGTGTAAGGGAGATCCTCTGCCCCTTTTACCAGGTTTCCCTCAATTGTAGCATCTTGACAACTATAGAACAATATCACATCCAGGATATTGACATTGATACAGTCAAGATACAGAACATTTTCATCACAAGGATCCCTCTTGTTACCCTTTTATAGCCACACCCATTTTCCTCCTGCTGACCTCAATACTACCCCTGGCAACCACTAATTTGTTCATTTCCATAATTTTACTTGAAGAACTATAGAAATGGAATAACAGACTATGTAACTTTCGGGATTGCCTTTTTTCACTCAGCATAATTCTCTGGATATTCATCTAGATATCACCAATTCATTTCTTTTTAGAAATGAGTAGATTGTTTGCTAGAGAATGGTGGTAGTAGAAATGCCTCTTGATTTTAAGGACCTTTGAAGACTTTAAATATTTCATTTATTTTCAGTTTGGATATATTCTGCTTTCATCTTGTTCTTTTCCAAGACCTAGAGCCAGCCTTCTCTCCAAGAAGCTCTGGTTTCTTTTAGGGGAGAATGATATTTAGAAACCGAGATCTGGGCTCTATTGTGACAGGTGGCCATTGCTTCAAAATAGCTAGAAAAAACAGTGGTCAGAGCTAGGAAATGAAAATAATTATGAATTCACATTGATATTTCAAAGTCAAATTTAACAGCAGATGGTTTTTAACTTTTTAGCTTCTTTCACTTTATATTTGTCTTTTTTCTCTTACATTGAAAATAATTGTTCCTTAATAAGTTATTTGCTTTATCCTACAATATACATAAAGCATTTTAAAATTACAGTACCAATATTATTAAGAATAAAACTACTGAATAAAGTTCAAGATTTTTTGCAGGTGTTTTTTTAAGGTTAGAGTCCTTTCAATGTATACTACCAAGGATGTACAGAGACAGTACTGAGTTGAAAATTTTCTTCAAACAAATCAGTGTGTAGATATTTTACCAATTTGATATAAATATTGGTTTATTTAATTCCATTTCGTTACATATTTGTTTTGATTTAATTTTGTATATATATCTATATGTATACACATATACACAAGTACATAGATGTATATTTGTATATATGTATGTATAGATATATACACATGTATATATCAGTACATTAAGTTCAAAAGTCAAAATTAAATAAAAAGCTATCTTTAGAGATGGCTCACTTGCATCTCTAACCCCTTCACCCATTCCCAGTGTCTCCTCCATTTTTATTAATTTTTGTCATAAAAATAGGGAAGTACATATTTTCTTATACAAAAGGTAGTATTGTATTCTCTCTGTTCTCCATCTTTTTTTAAATTTCACAGTATATCCTGCAGATTACTCCATAATAGTACATAAAGATATTCCTTACTCCTTTTTATGGCAGCATAAGTACTGGATAATTTTGCATGTGTAATTTTATCAGATATTGTAGGCTTCCCCTTTATGGGGATTTTATTTTATTAATCAACAGTGTTTGCCATTTTCAGTTACTTCTCAACCTTGCCAGGAGAGAAGGTTGTTGCCAGGTAGGTTAGAAGTAGTGTTTCAGTGTAGTTTCACTTTACATTTCTCTTATGAGTATAATTGAGCATTTTAAAAATATTTAAGAGCTTTCTTTTCTGTAAACTGTTGGTTCATCTGTTTTGCCTGTTTGTCTATCAGATTTTTGATACTTATTGCTTCTATTTTTGAAGAAAAAGAAAGATTCTCTCTTTGGGAGATGAATTGTGACTGTTGTATTCTGGTTTTCCATTTGTTTTAGGATGTTTTTTTTTGGATGTATAAGGTTTTTTTTTAAGGTTTATTATTTATTTATTTATTTTATTTATTTCGGCTGCGTCGGGTCTTAGTTGTGGCATGTGGGATCTTTGAGGCATGTGGGATCTTTTGTTGCAGTGCACGGCGTTGCAGTGCATGGGCTTTTCTCTAGTTGTGGCATGTGGGATTTCTCTTCTCTAGTTGTGGCACGTAGGCTCCAGGGCACGTGGGTTCTGTAGTTGTGGTGCGTGGGTTCCAGAGCACGTGGGCTCTGTAGTTTGCGGCACGCAGCCTCTCTGGTTGAGGCCCGCAAGCTCAGTAGTTGTGGCATACGGACTTAGTTGCCCCACGGCACGTGGGATCTTAGTTCCCTGACCAGGAATCAAACCCGTGTCCCCTGCATTGCAAGGTAGATTCTTTACCACTGGACCACCAGGGAAGTCCCATGTGTAAGTTTTGAAAAATATCTCTTTTAAAGTTGTAATTTCATGTGCTCTAGATCTTTATGCGTAGATGGGATAGAGAAGTTACAAATTTCTTTTCATGTCTGCATTCTCTAGCTGCTCACCTTTTGGGGGTATATTTCAAACCACCTTGTCAATAACAGTGCATTATTCCAGCTCCTTTGCTGATTAATCTTCTCACCATATACCAGAAAACCACAGAAAGCCTCTACTGGCATTTTTCTCTCATAAACTTGTCATTTGTGAAACAGTTGCCTAGTGCTGTGAATTCTTTTTGTGGAACGACATTCATGCCCTTTTTCCCTCTGTATTTGTTATACATTTCCATAGTCTTGTTCTTTGCATCTCTTGCCTGAAACGAGTTTACAATACCTTTCTGCAAAGGGCCAGAAGTAAGTATTTTAGGCTTTGCAGACTATATAGTCTCAGTCACAATTACTCAAATCTGTTTTTGTTGTGTAAAGGCAACCTTAGACAATATGTAAATGAATGTCATGGCTGTGTTCTAGCAAATTTTTATTTGCAACAACAGGTGATGGTGGAGGGAGAGGGAGAAGAGTGGGCATGGATTACATTCTGCTGACCCCTGCTCTAGGCCATTATAGTTAAACTCCCCCTCAACGTGTTTAACTGCTCACTTCCTTGCCATCATTTTGAGTAAGTGAAAAGCTATTAAAAAAACTTCACTATAAAATCAGATAGTAGAGTCATCAACCTCCAGGGAATTTGATATAGTGTTTGGATGATGATGGTGATAAGATTTTATTTATTTTTGATACACTATTATTATAGCACAAATATGCAGAAAAAATTTTAAAGAAAATCAGAATAACTAGAACATGCTTTAATTCCTATTTATTGGACGCTAATGTTGCTGACAGTACTCCCTTTGAGGATGAACTTTGTAGAAAGACAGTGATACCATCACACTGTCAGAACTCTCTGTAGAAGTGAAAATTCTAAGAGGAAATGATCTGCATCGGGAAGGAGTCCTGTCACATTATTGCCAGTGTTATTGTCCTCAACTAAAAGTAAACTTAGTAATAATGGCTTCTATGAGTAAAAAAAAAATCTGAAACAGATAAAATACATAAAACTTAGTTAACTATTGAGTCAGTTGTGTAAGTCCTGATCATTTCTAGGTATTACAAAGAAGAAAGTGTCCCCATGCCTCTCCTTTCCTGAAAGAGTGTCTTGTGTACCTGCTATTGACAAAGATATTTGTCCTCTTGTTAGGCTAGTGTTTAAATGAACATTTAAAATCACCTATTTCCCAACTCACTTTTGTGGGAAACATTTATTCAGTTCCAAATCTTATCAGAGGGATTGCAAATCCGGTGTCTCTTACTACCATGTTTCTATCCAGTTTTCATGGTGTTGCAGAAGGGCGGTCAGTAATAGGGTATTAGAGGATTGAGTGAAATTGACAATTTGAGAATTAAAAGCAGTATGTAAGGGCTTGGATCATGGATGGGATGGTAGAGTTGAAGGGATAAAGCAGTAAGGATAGTAGGAGAGAAGACCCACTGGAAACTCTCTAGGACTTTGACAGTCTGTTATTTGAACCCAAAGCATGTGGCATTTGGACCTTGCCATCCCAATCTTCCCTTCTATTCATTTCCACTCCTAGAAGTGAAAAGGAGCCTGGTATGACCTGGCATCTCCTCTATATCATAACACCCTGATTCAAACTTCTTCATGTTTTTATGAGAACCAAATGAGACAGTTAATGCAAAGCACTTAGAACAGTACTTGACATGTAGTAAGAGCTGAATAAAAGTTAGCTATTACATGTAAAATTTGAATAAATAATATAAATATTGCCCCTTGTTTTCTCTGTTTTATATATAAAAGTCAAGAAGTCTGTAATTCTATGAAATCGTGTTGTCCCACATTTTTATACGTCATTGCACTACCTCCTGCCTCCTTTAATAATGTAAATAGTTTGAAGCACACTGATGCTCATTTATTTATGTATTGTCTACATCTGCTTTCACTCTACAGTGGCAGAGTTGAACAGATGAGACAGAGGTTATGTGGTTTGCAAAACAAAAATTATTTACTATCTGTGCGTTATAGGAAAAGCTTGCCAACACCTGATACATAGGGTATTCTGATCCAAAGTAAAGTAAGTAGAAAGAACTCAATTATAGAACTTTCTGAAACCAGCGTTTAGTCTTCATTTCTCTTAATCTCATATTGAAAGAAATGATGTTGTATAAAAGAGGATAGCACAAAGTAAGATGTTTATTCAGGTTTTCATTTATGTTGCTATCAAAGAGCTGGTCTTGAATTACTGTAAATTATTGAAACATTACCAATTGCAGTAAACTGTGAATTAATTTAAATGCTTGAAGTTCCTTTTCTTTCATAATAGATGAAAACCTGAACCTATAAAATTTGTGGTACATTTCTTTCCACTTACTAAGAATAAATACTTACATTTATGCAGTAGTTTGCTTTCATAAGAATTAGTATTTTCAAGCAGCACTGAGCCTCATCAGCTCACAGTACCAACTCAGAACGTTACACATGGGGAGTCAGTGGTACCACCTTCATCCACAGGAGACAGCATGTTGCTACCCATTGAGAAGGACTTTTAAAACCAAACTTTGTTTTAAAATGTGTCATTACTATTACCTGAATCACTTAGATTCAAGCCATAATAAAGAGTACAAACATAGGCTTAAGATAAAATTTGAATTTAGATCTGACTTTAAATTGAAATGTGTATATGACTTTAGAGAGTATGGTTTTGATAGTGTGATCATTAATTTCTCAGAAGTGAATCTGCTTCTTGAATATGTGGGTTTTCAGAGCAGTCTCCTCACTGGAAGGGGAATATCAGACAAGTGGTGTTTTTCAGACAGCAAGGCAGATGGCTCTTTTTCTTCAGTACAGGGTGTGCCAACCAAAGGAGACAGCTACACGAATGTTAACCCCTGAGGGAGTGAGAAAACAGTTGCTGTCAGTTGTTCTTTATAAGTCTGTAGCTTGACTTCAGAATGATGTGAGAAAAGAAATCTTTTAAGAAAAGTATGCGTTAGATGCACAAGTGCAGCCTGTAATCTCAGTTCTCACTAAAACAGTGGAAGATGATATAATTTAAAAAGGAAACAAACTCTTAGGTCTGACGTTTCTGAGATAATGTGGTGGCACACTACTTGGGCCTGATACATCGCTTCCCAATTCCTGTTAAAACATCCATGCAGATGACAAATACGGGCAGTTGCACTATAAAGCCAATGCCATATACTAAGATCTGGGTAGAAGCTTCCTAAATGTGGTTGGTGGGATGGATTGAGACTAGTTAGGGATTATATAGCACATGTTCTGCTTCTGAACTGGCATAGGGCATATGGCCCCACCCAACGTAGGACACAGTTTAAAGGTTGATTTGCACAGCATGCCTAACTTCAGGAAGCATGTGGGTTACGCTGAGTGGCAAAAGTTTGCCATTGCTAGACTTTTGTTTTTGGGGGTTTTTTTGGCTTAAAAAGGAGAAATTTATTTTCTCACAATTCTGGAGCCTAGAAGTTTAAGACCAAGGTGTTGGCAGGGCAGGTGGCTGTTTTCTCCCTATGCCTTCACACGATCTTCCCTCTGTATGTCTGTGTCCTCATTTCTTTTTCTTACAGGGACACCAATCATACTGGATTAAGGCCCATCTGAATGACCTTATTTAACCTTAGTCACCTCTTTTTTTTTTTTAACATCTTTATTGGAGTATAATTGCTTTACAATGGTGTGTTAATTTCTGCTTTATAACAAAGTGAATCAGCTATACATATACATATGTCCCCATATCTGTTCCCTCTTGCATCTCCCTCCCTCCCACCCTCCTTATCCCACCCCTCTAGGTGGTCACAAAGCATGGAGCTGATCTCCCTGTGCTATGTGGCTGCTTCCCACTAGCTGTCTGTTTTACGTTTGGTAGTGTATATATGTCCATGCCACTCTCTCACTTTGTCCCAGCTTACCCTTCCCCCTCCGTGTCCTCAAATCCATTCTCTAGTAGATCTATGTCTATTCCCGTCTTGCCCCTAGGTTCATCATGACCATTTTTTTTTAAAGATTCCATATATGTGTGTTAGCGTATGGTATTTGTTTTTCTCTTTCTGACTTACTTCACTCTGTATGACAGACTCTAGGTCCATCCACCTCACTACAAATAACTCAGTTTTGTTTCTTTTTTATGGCTGAGTAATATTCCATTGTATATATGTGCCACATCTTCTTTATCCATTCATCTGTCGATGGACACTTAGGTTGCTTCCATTTCCTGGCTATTGTAAATAGAGCTGCAATGAACATTTTGGTACATGCCTCTTTTTGAATTATGGTTTTCTCACGGTATATGCCCAGTAGTGGGATTGCTGGGTCGTATGGTAGTTCTATTTTTAGTTTTTTGAGGAACCTCCATACTGTTCTCCATAGTGGCTGTATCAATTTACATTCCCACCAACAGTGCAAGAGGGTTCCCTTTTCTCTACACCCTCTCCAGAATTTATTGTTTGTAGAGTTTTTGATGTTGGCCGTTCTGACCAGTGTGAGATAATATCTCATTGTAGTTTTTATTTGCATTTCTCTAATGATTAATGATGTTGAGCATTCTTTCACGTGTCTGTTGACAATCTGTATATCTTCTTTGGAGAAATGTCTATTTAGGTCTTCTGCCCATTTATGGATTGGGTTGTTTGTTTTTTTGATATTGAGCTGCATGAGCTGCTTGTAAATTTTGGAGATTAATCCTTTGTCAGTTGCTTCACTTGCAAATATTTTCTCGTATTCTGAGGGTTGTCTTTTTGTCTTGTTTATGGTTTCCTTTGCTGTGCAAAAGCTTTTAAGTTTCATTAGGTTCCATTTGTTTATTTTTGTTTTTATTTCCATTTCTCTAGGAGGTGGGTCAAAAAGGATCTTGCTGTGATTTATGTCATAGAGTGTTCTGCCTATGTTTTCCTCTAAGAGTTTGATAGTGTCTGGCCGTACATTTAGGTCTCTAATCCATTTTGAATTTATTTTTGTGTATGGTGTTAGGGAGTGTTCTCATTTCATTCTTTTACCTGTAGCTGTCCAGTTTTCCCAGCACCACTTATTGAAGAGGCTGTCTTTTCTCCATTGTATATTCTTGCCTCCTTTATCAAAGGTAAGGTGACCATATGTGTGTGGGTTTATCTCTGGCCTTTCTATGCTGTTCCATTGATCTATATTTTTGTTTTTGTGCCAGTACCATACTGTCTTCATTACTGTAGCTTTGTAGTATAGTCTGAAGTCCGGGAGCCTGATTCCTCCAGCTCTGTTTTTCTTTCTCAAGATTGCTTTGACTATTCGGGGTCTTTTGTGTTTCCATACAAATTGTGACATTTTTTGTTCTAGTTCTGTGAAAAATGCCAGGGGTAGTTTGATAGGGATTGCATTGAATCTGTAGATTGCTTTGGGTAGTAGAGTCATTTTCACAATGTTGATTCTTCCAATCCAAGAACATGGTATATCTCTCCATCTATTTGTATCATCTTTAATTTCTTTCATCAGTGTCTTATAATTTTCTGCATACAGGTCTTTTGTCTCCTTCGATAAGTTTATTCCTGGGTATTTTATTCTTTTTGTTGCAATGGTAAATGAGAGTGTTTTGTTAATTTCACTTTCAGATTTTTCATCATTGGTGTATAGGAATGCAAGAGATTTCTGTGCATTAATTTTATATCCTGCTACTTCATTGGTAGACTTTTGAGCCAGTCAGTCAGTGTCCTTAACCTGCCCCCTTTCCCCATCTCCACTGGTTCATTTCCATTCGTTTTCCTCTGAAAGCTAACTCCCAACGTGCAACCCAGTAGCAGGAGCTAGAGGGAGATGGATGAGGGTGCCCTACACCCTTGAATTGCATGTCACTTAAAGAAAAGCTTTTTAAGTAGGAAAAGCCGTGGGTGCCCATGTGTTTCACGTATTATGTACAGTGCGTGTGACAGCTGACAGGAGTACCTATCAGAGCAGGAAGAGTTTCTCTCTCCACATGCTCACATTAGAAGGAATGTCTGTCACACATCAGCAGTTGAGCTGAGAGTAGAATGCATCTCATTTCAATCTGAGTTTCATTCTGAGAGGGAGAACCTGCCAACATTTAGTGGGCATTGAGGAGACTAAAGACAAGTTACCTTGTCTGCAGAAACGTTAGATTTAAATAGCCCTCTCCTCTACAAAACTACGTATAGGGAAGATGTCTATCATGTAGATTTGAAAAGATTCTCGAAAATAAGGGACATGAAATAATGACTTTGAAGACACAGTGTGTCTCTCCAAAAATGATTGCATGTAAGGAACACGTTTAGTATAAATTTACAACAAATTTAGTGTAAGTCTCCTGGGATCTTAAAAGATCATGGCCTCGGGCAAAAAGGAAACCGGAGAGCCCTAAGGAGAAACAGGATGAGATGAAAGCAGAAGTGTCAAAGCTGGTTGAAATGAAAGAATGCAAGAGAACCAGAATTGCAATAAAATTTAAAATTAAGGCAATCAAAAGAATACTTGATATGCCAAAACAGGGAAGGGTATCATGGATGACAGGCTTGAGAGCAGAATGCAGAGAAGAAAAGGATAAAGTTATGTAAATATGAAAAGTAGATATGGAGGACAGATAACACCTCTTCAACCCAAGAGGTGTTCCATAGCAGGAAACTAAAGCATTAGGCAGGGAAATCATGAGTGAACTTTCCCATGCCAGAGAGAGTGTGAGTAGAGATCAAAAGGGTGTCCTGAGCACCAGCCAACAGTAATGACTGAAGGTTCTTACTTAGGCCCATTCTGGCAAACTATTTGAACTTTAAGGATAAAGCAAACCCAGGAATAAAGCAGGTTACCTACAAAGGAACATACTAAGTCTGTGGCTCAGTAATTGTGTTCAGCTGAGTTTACATATATATAAAATCTTGTTTGTAAATGACTGTTTTCAGATGTAAAACAACAGCATTCATGTTGCACCCCTTAAAGAGCTGCTTAGATGCATATTTCATCCATGGAGGAGACCACTCTTGGGTTTTAGCTTATTTCTCTGACTTTGAAAGGAGAGCATGGAGTTGTATAGCTTCCTGACCTTTTGGGAAGTTGGAATATATTTATGTGTCACGTCCTTTGATTGGAGGTTAGCAGTACAGGCCGTCAGACTAGTCTAGCTCAACTGGAAACCCACCAACCAAACACAAAACCAAAAACAATCCAGCTATATTTCCTTTATAAAAGCTATGTGTCAAAGGCTTTGAGTCATAGCCTATGTGTCAAAGGCTATGACTAAAAGGCTTTAAGGAAAGAAATTGGTAAATGCGAACAAAGAGAATAGAAGTTCTATTACCCTAAGACAAAGCATTAACATGGGACAAAAGTAATCATGAAGATGAAAAGTACAAGCCACAATAAAGTAATGACATTAATTTTTATGGGATAAATTACATCACAATAAACATTTATCACTGGGAATGCAAAGGAAAACAAAGAGTAACGAGACACTAATGTTTATTTTTGACAGATCGTTAGACAAGAAGTCAGGATGATAGAGGGCATGAATATTCTAAGGGTGATCTAAGATACATGTTGAGAGCTTTACCCTGAAAATAGAGATGATTCCTTCTTTTCCCAGGGCCCCAGGGAATTCTTTTTCTAGATCATAAAACCTAAACTTCCAACAAACTGAATATAATAGAAAATGCATTCTCTAACCACAGTGAAATTTCAGAAATGTTGTACATGAAAATTTAAAACAAAAAGCGCCGACTTCCCCTCCCCCCCACTCCAAGCCATCTCATAAATAACTCTTGATTGAGTCAAAGAGAATAGCAAAATTAAGATAAAAAAAATCTAGAAAAAAGTATAATGGAAAATGCATATTAACACTGAGATTTAGTCAAAGCAGTACATAGAGGAAAATTAATGTCCTTAAATAGTGACATTTCATAGCAAGAGGGAATAAAAAGCATTTCAGCACAGACATAAAAGAAAAAGAAGTTATTAGAAAATATGCGCTAGAAAACAGACAATTGATAAATTTATGTTAGTTCATTGGGAAAAATGCTCCAGTATATAGGTAAGGCTTTAGGTAACCTAATTGAGACAGAACAAAATATGAAAAGGGCAAAAATATATATATTATGACTGTATTAATAAATTTGAAGCCCAAATGGAATGGATGCTTTTCTAGTAAAGTGTAAATTACCCAAATTGACTGAAGTAGAGGAGAAGAACCATAAGGATAACAATATTAATAGCAGTAAGTGAGGGTTGTTGTAGAGTTAGCCCCACGCACTCCCAACGCAGAAATCTATACCCAAATAGTTCCACTGGTGAATTCTTCCAAACAGATCATACCTACAGTACATAAGTTGTTCCTAAACATAAAAAGATGGGAAACTTTTTTTTTTTTGGTGATACGCGGACCTCTCACTGTTGTGGCCTCTCCTGTTGCGGAGCACAGGCTCCAGATGCGCAGGCTCAGCGGCCATGGCTCACGGGCCCAGCCACTCCGCGGCATGTGGGATCCTCCTGGACCGGGGCACGAACCCGTGTCCCCTGCATTGGCAGGCGGACTCTCAACCACTGTACCACCAGGGAAGCCCCGGGAAACTTGTTTTAAACCTCTTCACTGCCCTATTGGTTGCCTTTTCAACGTCTGTTTGTCCTTGCCATCCTTTAAAAAGTTTTCTGATTTTTGTCAGGGATCCATTCCATCTTCAGCTCCATGGGGTGGTCTGTGATTAGTCTAAGAACCAATTGATGGGAAAATAATTGTCCCAGTGCCATTTGTTATAAAGATTGTTCAGTGGGAAAGAAATAGGCTTTTCAACAAGAGGGACGATTGGATATCCACATGCAAAAAGATGAATCCAGAGCTGTGCCTTACACCATACACAAAAGTTAACTCAAAATGTATCACAGACCTAAATGTAAGAGCTCAAATGACAAAACTCTTAGAAGAATACATAGCTAAGAAAGCATTTTCCTAATCCTATGTCATGAAAAGCACAAGAGATAAAAAAATTGATAAATTGAACTCCATTGAAATTGAAAGCTTTTGTGCTTTAAAGCACACCCAGTTGCATCTCACTACCATTTTGCAACTGAGGTTTTTTTTTTCTGCTGGAAATTTTTTTAAATTTAAAAATTTTATATAATTTTTAAAGATTACTTTCCATTTACAGTTATTATAAAATATTGGCTATATTTCCTGTTATACAATACATTCTTGAGCCTCTTACACGCTATGGTTTGTACCTCCCACTCCCCCACACCTGTATTGCCCCTCCCCCTTCTAACTGGTAACCACTAGTTGGTTTTCTATATCTGTGAGTGAGTCTGTTTTGTTATATTCACTAGATTTATTTTTTTTAGATTCCACATATAAGTGATATCATACTGTATTTGTCTTTCTCTGCCTTACTTTACTTAGCATAATGCCCTCCAAGTCCGTCCATGTTTCTGCAAATGGCAAAATTTCATTTTTTTTATGGCTGAGTAGTAGTCCATTGTGTGTGTGTATGTGTGTGTATGTGTGTGTATGTGTATAATCACATCTTTATCCATTCATATATTGATGCAAACTTAGGTTGCTTCCATATCTTGGCAATTGTAAATAATGCTGCTATGAGCATTGGGGTGCATGTATCTTTTTGAATTATACACCCATATACCCAGGAGTGGAATTGCTGGGTCATATGGTAGTTCTATTTTTAGCTTTTTGAGAAATCTCCGTACTGTTTTCCAAGAATATGAGTTCTTGAGAACATCATTTGGCTCCTGGGCAAAAGAACCCTAAAACTAGCTCTGCCTCTGTAGTGATCATTATAGGAGATGGTCAGTTTACTTTTTGTGAAAGTTTGAGTTGGAGTTTTTGTTACTTGCAGCCGAATACATCCTAAGTGATAAACAGTGAAATGAAATAAACTAACCTCTAAAGATAGCAAATGATGTAGGATAGTATACGTTGTGGGCTGTATTGGCAGAATTGCAAATGTATTAAAGAGATGGATTTTATTTCAAAATACAGAATTATCTAAATTCTAACATTCTGGAAATGTCCTTTTATGTTTTGGTTACATTCCCAATTTAAAAATACTATAATAAGAAAACACATGAAAAATAAAATTGCAGGATTTTGATGATGAAAATTAAATTTTAGAAACTAGAATTCAACAGTTAATTTAAAAAATATCAAGTGGAATTTATTATTTGGTATTAAGAATATAATTGAAGTTATGAATAAATCAATGGAGGAAAACCATGTGGTCTAAATAGATATTGTGAAGTTATTTGATAGTTTCACATTTATTCCTTATTTTAAAAAGGAAAATCTTCAGTAATAGGAAAAGAAGGATTGAAGGGTGCTTTCCGATCTTAACGTTGTTAAAGATGTCTCAATAGTTTAACATCATTTATTATAGTGGAAATTCTAGAAACACTTATTTAAAAAACCCAAATCAGGGTGTTATCAATTCCATTAAAAAATGTTTCCTTTTGGAAGTGTGACATAATGTTATTTGACACTGAAAAATAAGTGGTAAATGACAGGAGGAAGCAAAATTATTGTAATTTTGAAGGTATGATTAGGAAAAAAAAGGAAAACTGACAAACTATTAGAAGCACTTTACTAAGGTGCTTATTTACAAATTAAGTGTGTAAATTTCACTAACTTTCTTTTACACCAACGATAACCATTTAGAATAAATGACAGAGAAAACCCCATTCACAATCACAAACCCCAAAACTTGAAATACACTTGCTAAGAATTGTATATGATTTATTTGAAGGAAACCATAAAACTTTTTAAAGGGACAAAAAGACTTGAAAAAAAAAGTCACACCTTGTTTTCACATGAGAATAGCCAACTTTGTAAAATGTCAGTTTTCCCTTGGTCTGTAAATTCAGTGTAATCCCAATTCAAATTGTAGTAGAATTTTTTTTTTTAACTTGATGTTATGATACCCATGGAAATTGGAATGATGGAAGTCTTTAGATTCATGGCCACTTACTGATAGCTAGAGGCTGGATGATTGGGGGAAATTATCTGAGTCTGGTATCAAGAATCCACTATTGCCTTAAGTGGTTCACTGTTTAGGAGCAAGGCCACCTATTAACTGGTCTTAAATTCTCTACTTGGGACTTGTTAACTCTCTGGAAGGTGTATGACCTTTCCCCCCCTAGTTGTGTACAGGACAGATTGTCATCAGCTACTGTGGCTACCCAAAAGATTTTTTTCCACAATTGACTTTCTACCTTTATCCTACTCTCTTTGAGGAGTTTAGCTGCCTTACTTTAATGTCTTAGCCAATCATAGCCCTGGCACCAATACAGTCTCTTTCTCTGAAAGTTGAGGCAGCTTGCCTCAAAATAGTACCTGAGGCAATATATGATCTTCCTCTCGCCTACTTCCTTGGCCCCTATACTTCTCAGGTCACCCCACTCTCCCTACACTATAGCTTTACTGCCCTTTTTTTTTTTCAGTGCTTGGAACAAGTCAAGTCCTCTCCGCATCCCAGGCCCTTTACTTATGGTGTTCCCTCTGTCTGGACCAATTCCTGACCATTCTCCTCTCCCTGTCTCCCCACTCCCTCCACACACATCTGGTCAACTCTAATTCACCCTTCAGGTCTCTGATTAACTCTGCAGAGAGACTTCTCCTGACCTTTTAAAATTGAGTAGGTCCTGTTGTTATGCTCACTGTTTTGGTCCCTGAGCTTTTCTTTCATAGCACTTAACACTTAATCATGTGTTTATTTTGTTTATTATGGTCTGTCACGCTCATCAGAGGACAGAGACTGTGTCTGCTTAGTTCACCATTGTAGGTCCAGCACCTAGATGGTACCTGCCACGTAGTAGACATTCAGTACATATTTGGTGAATGAATAAGTGTACAATAACTTAAAACATGTTTCATGAGTAGCATAACATGTTTAATGATGCTGTATAGGCATTTTACTTACACAGCTTCTACAACAACTCTTAACACTATTTATCACAGAGGCCAATCTGTCTCTCATGTCTAATAAAGTAAATTGGAAGTTCATTTTCAAGAATAGATATTTGTGAGTTGTTGAAAAAAACTTTAGAAAATGAACAGTAATGAGGGTAGACTTGTCTTTACATGTAATAAAATTATGATAAGGCTGTGATTATTAAATCACTGCAATATTGGCCCAGGAAGAGAGAGAAAAATGAAATAAAGTCTAGAAGTAAACCCAAGTACATATGGAGTTTTAGTATAGGTCCAACATATTTCATTTTAAATTAGTGGAAAACTGAAAGGTGGTAACCAGCTTATAAGATGGCCCCCAGTGATCCTTGTCTCTTAGTATTGTCATCCTTCTTAGACCCTCTGACATTGGATAGGGCTGACCTACATAACCTAAAGAACATTTTAAAAGTGACAGTGTGTGCCCAAGGTTAGGTCATAAAAGACATTGCAACTTCTGTCTTGTGTTCCCTTGGATCATTTGCTCTGGGGGGAGCCAACTACCATGTCATGAGAACACTCAAGCAATGCTATGGAGAGGATCATGTGGAGAGGAGCTGAGACCTTGGTCAACAGCCACCATCAACTTGCCAGCCATATGAGTGGGCTCTCTTGGAAGTGGATCCCACCGCCCCAGTCACGCCTGTAGATGACTGCAGATCTGGGCGACATCTTGCCCTCAACCCCATGAGGATCACCAAACCAGAACCACAGAGCTAAGCTGCTCCTGAATGCCTGATCTAAAGAAGCTGTGTGAGATAATGTTTATTGTTGTTTTAAGCCAGTGAGTATTGGGGTAATTTGTTATACAGCAATAGGTAGCTGATCAGATGGATTCTTAAATACATGGTGTTGGGATAACCAGTCAGCCAGTATTTGGGGAAAAAGATAAGTTGCATTCTTACTATATTTTTTTTATCAAGAAAATTCCAAGTGGATCAAAGATTTCATTGTAAAAAATGGAACTATTAATGTATTTAGGAGAAAATAAAGCTGAATATTTTTATACTTCTGGGGCAGGAAAGCATTTCCTAATTATGAATGTGAAGTTTCCAAACCATAAGGTAAAATTCAGAACTTTTTTTTATGACAAAGAAACCTTATAAGCAAGGGTAAAAGGTAAACTATGAATTAGGGAAACATGTTAGCAACCTGTATTATGAAAGTTTTTATCTCTTAAATAGTGACAGCTCTTAAAAATCAGCAATGAGAAGATTCTCTCTGTAGATGGGTTGGCCAATAACATGAATGAGCAGTTCACAAAGTAGAAATGCTAATTAATGCATGAGTAGTAGTTATCTGAGAAATATAATTAAGAACAATGAACAATCACATTTTACCTATCAGATTGGTAGAGATTAAAAAGATTCCTTTATCTGCAGGAAGGTTAGAAAATGTGGGTGGGGATATAGATTTGTCTGACTTTTTTGAAGGGCAGCCTGACGTGTCTCAAAATGGAAATACAAAACTTTTCTACTTGCATGAGTTTATCCTCAGGTACAGAAGGATGTATATATTATGAAATCCCCAAGCCTGATTTTTGGCCTAGTCAAATTTCCTTCTGCCTTTGTCTCTATCTTCCATCTGTGTGAATTCTGTTTCCTGTTCAGAAATTCCTGTTGAGCCCTCCTGTATCTACTTTCTGCTTCTCAACATTATGCTCTTATTTCTCAAATGTTTCTCCTCTATATTAGTAATTTCCTTAACTTTCAACTTCCATGTTGCCAACTCCTCCTTCTTCCATGTCTATTGTAACATTCAACCCTGCTTTGAAAATTTTATTTAGGCAATTAGTTTTAACTTCCAAAAATACTTTATTGTCCTTGATAAATTCTTTTTTCTAGGAGTCTGTTCTATGATGGGTACAATAGTTCTTGAATGTCTCTGAGGATGCCAATTAGAAACTTTTTAAAGTTCTCTTCAGATTTCTTGATTATGGCTGTTTGTTCCAGAGTTAGTTGTGTGTATTCATCTTGCTCCTTTCTTCCCATGCTATTAGACTATCTCCAAGGCCTGGTGCTTCTTGGCTAACTACTTGTACTTGGGAGTGAAGGACTAGGTGAACTGGTGCTGGAGCTGCTCCAGGTTTCCTCTTCAGGTGAATAGGTCTGTTTTCCTTTGAGTGGGAGGGTTTACTGCAGCCTCCACATGGAGTGGGGACTGTGCTGCTTGGCAAGCTGCCCTGTTGGGTGCTGTGTGGGTGGGGAACCAGGCAGCAAGCTGGGTTCCCTCCAAGTTGTCACTGTAGGAAGGGCTTCACTGTGTCATGGGGTGTGTCGGTGTTTATGTTATGAGGCAGAGCTGCTGCTCTCCCTCCCCACTTTTCCTCACTGCCAGTCCCTGTCTTTTCCAGAGGTTCAGAGTTTTCTTTCTCTGTTCTCTCTTACATTGTAACATCACACTTGGAGCTCTCCCCGGGTAAACCATCTACTTTGAGTTTCTTTTTCACTGCTACACGGAGGGCAGGGGGTTATGGGCGGGGTGCTTATGAGTCCAGCTATTCTCAAGTCTCCTTTGTAATCAACTTATTTGTCGAGCTACTCTTGCTTTTCTGTACTTGTTGACTCTGAGCTGGAAACTTCTCTTGGATACTTTGGGAATCCTCTAGGCTTCTGCTTGGGGCCACAATGAACACTGCTCTGTCTTCCGGGAGTCCCTCATATTTTTGGTCCTGCAGTTTTTCTCATTTCCAGGCATCCTATAAAATATTTAATCTCATGGCACCATTTTTTGTGTCCAGGACTCTTTAATTTTAAAAACAAGAGACTTTTCTGTCAGTGCATGAGGCCTTGGGTGGGAGGGGAAGTAGACACTTTTGCTCAGATGCCCTGGTGTTTGGTGTTTTTATGG
Organism: Globicephala melas; assembly: GCF_963455315.2. Lineage (NCBI taxonomy): Eukaryota > Metazoa > Chordata > Mammalia > Artiodactyla > Delphinidae > Globicephala > Globicephala melas. The sequence continues at coordinate 2,414,729 of NC_083328.1, forward strand.
GTGTGTTATCTCCTTGAAGTTGTCTAAGTGTGATTATTTAAAAACTTGGTCTGCTTACTGTGTTAACAGTTTAGTGAGGGGTTAGGAGTGTGCACGTCTCCCTCTCACACATGAGGAGACACTGAAGTCACCGTTAGGATTCAGACCAGGCTGGCTGACTTCAAGGCCCATCCTTGTAACTGCTTCACTGTATTTTCTGTGTGTTAGGTGCCTCTCTTTCATGCTATTTGATTACCTCAAACATCCGGTGTTTCTTGTATTTCTGTTCACATCTCTAGGTAAGGATCTATGATGGAGTGGATTTCTTCAGCTCAAGTGAGAATTTCCCCCTCCGCACTGGCCAGTGTAGGTTCAGTACAGGAGGTAGGGGCAGGTAGGGGCATGTTTTGGGGGCAGGGTATTCACTTAGCTGTCCTGCTGGGGAGGCGGCTCTGCTCCATTTTGTCTGGCGCTTTGTGCGCCTGGCTGTCTTCCCTGTTAGAAAGCTGTGCTCATGCCCACCCACCCCTTCCCTGGAGCAGACGTCAGAGTTCAGCAGTTGAAGTAGGGGGACTAACTCAGCACTCCCACCCTCTAGTTAATTATTTGGCCAATTGTCTGTGGCCAGCTCCCTCCCCTAGCCTGTGCTGTACTGATAATGGGATTATTCTGAGCTTCTGCTGGGGAAACTTGTCAACTGTCACAGGTTCCTTGTATTTCCTTGGATTTGCCATTGTGCTACCATCAATCTTAGTTTTTCCAGAAGTTCACTCATCTATTGCACAAATGTTTATTGTGGAGGGCAGTGTGCTGAGCATTAGAAAATAAAGGTGAACAAAGAGAGAAACAGCGCATCATGATGGAGTTTATACAAGTCATGTGGGGAACGTAGGCATTCAACAACTGCCTCCCAGAAAAGGTCATGCTCTGTGATGAAAAGTCGCATTGTGCTTTGGGGACATATGGAGGGCTACTTAGTGGAGGAGGGATTGTCATGGAATTCTACCTGGAGTAAGTGACAGTTGACCTGAGCAATGGGAAGAGAAAGAAGGACCAGGAGGTGAAGAGTGAGGACATGTGGAGGGAACAGGAGGGGAGGAGCCCTTACAGATGAAGGGGAACACGGTCTGCTGGGTATTTACTATTGCTGCCGGTTTGTTTTCATTATATATTTATTCTCCCATTTCATGGAGTTTGGGAGGGAGAAAAAGGTCAGCTGTCTTGATTGAGCCAAGAAGCCTCAAAGAATAATAACCTGGGAAAAATGTATGATATAAGCAATAAATGAAAAATCATTATAAACTTACATATTATATGTGTTATGCCATATATATATATAAGTATGAAGGCACTATACCAGTACCAAAAATGTTATCCTTGGGAGGTGGGATGGCATGATTTGATGACCTTTTTTATACTTCTATTTGATTTTCAAATTTTCTGTGAGTGTGGATTGCTTTTATAATCAGAAAAAATTTTTCTTAAAAGAAACTAGTGTTTAACTTACGGTTTGGCTTATAATGGTATGTAAAAAAAAATGCAGTTTGTGAATAGGTCAAGGGAACATCAACTGCAGTGTCATGAAGATGTTAAGAAGGGATGACTGAGAGTGGTAGGAGGGTGATCACCTGGTGGGTGTGGTGTTTTCTAAGCCTGAGGAGAGGCAGGAAGACAGTTTATATTGCCCTGTGTGCTGGTGAGTCCAGTATGCCAGGAACTGAGGCAGGGACTTGAGGTTTGGCAAAAGGAAGCCATCGGTGGCCTTGGAGAAGGCAGTTTCAGTGGTGGCGGTGGGCTATGGAGTGAGGAGGGGCTAAGTAGTGACAGTGAAAGTGAATGACACTCAGAGGGTTCTAAGTGAAATGGAGGGGCAGGGAAGGGAGAGGAGTGATTGGAGGGAGGTGTGCATTTGAGAAGTGATGTGATCCTAGAGCATGGTTAAATGCCGAAGATATTTAGAAATATTTTCCATGGAAGAATTATATTTCTCAAGGGACATGGAAGGTGTTGAGATCCAGAGCCCAGGGGAAAGGGTAAGCTTTGAAGGAAGGAAAGGTATATGGACACAGAGGGACTTTCACAGTTTGGTGGCAGGGATATGCGAGAGAACCTTCTGATGGCTTCTGTCTTCTCTAGGAAATGAGAAAAGACATTATCCTTCGCGTTAGGAGAGAGATGGCAGACGTGGAGACTGAGGAGGATGGACAAGACCATTGATAAATGTTGTAGAGAATTTGGGAGAGTGAAATGTGGGGGTAGGTGGGTTGCATTAAGAGCCCAGTCATGGTTAGGGAACATGAGTTAAATTGAGTTCAGCAGTACCAACCTGTGCAGTGCTGTTATCTTACAGGGAAAGTATTTTTAAAAATTTAGCTGACATTTCTGACTGATACCTACAAGCATTTTAGAGGTATAGAACCATAGATTTGTACAAAAAGCTGTTAGAACATGTTTAATAGTTTTCTTTGTCTCTAAGACAAGTAATTTTTAATAATAATAACTAACATTTATTGAGGGCTCCACTCTGTCCCACATGAAAAGGTAAGCACGTTACCTGGATGATCTATGCAAACTTCACAAGAAAAACCTAGGAAGCTGGTATATTATTGTCGCCATTTAAAAGATGACAAAACCTAGGCTCAGGTAATTAAATAACATGTCCTAGATCACAAGGCTAGTTAGTAGTAACAACAGGGTTTGACCTGTGTCTCATTGACTCCAGAGTGGTGGTATTAACTAGTGTTGTGTGGATTGAACCACGTAAAATTGCCTGTTTTGTAGGTTAAAAAATGACAGAAGATTGGCAATTTGATGGTTCAACCCAGTACTCAGTACTTACCCAAATAATTGCCAAGGTCACTGGACTGCTTTGTTCCAGGCGTTGCCCTAAGTATTTTAATTGTCATAGTCTGTAACATTCTGAACTATTTATAATCTTAATTATCCTCATTTTTAAAATCATCACATTAGTGCTAATTTTTGAATAACATCCTTAGTTTTACTTTTTTTTTTTTTGGCCACACCACACGGCTTGTGAGATCTCAGTTACCAGACCAGGGATTGAACCTGGGCCACGGCAGTGAAAACATCAAATCCTGACCACTGGACCACCAGGGAACTCCCCAGTTTGTTTTACTTTAAATGAGTACATTTTGTTAGTGATGTTACATAAATGGTATTTTGTGGTGTTGGGGATCTGCTGGGAATATTGGCAAAAGTATGGAAGAAAACAAACATTACAAGTTTAATTTCTCACAACATAAAAATTGACTAAATTGGAATAGGTGTAAGCCTGCTTATTTAGTATTCATTTCTATTATTTATTATCTATATCCATAATTTATCTATTGTATATGAATGCATATAAAATCATTATAAGCCAAATCACAGAATAAATGTCAGTTTAAGACCTTTTTTATTATAAAAGCAATCCATACTCATATAAAAGTTAAAAATCAAATACAAAAATTATGTATAATAAAACATATAAATTATATATAATCAGATATTATATATATATAAAAGTCAAATAATTATATATTTGTATTCTCCACAACATCTGATTCAGTGAGTGGCAGTCACTCAAATGTGGATTAGTTTTTAATTCAGTAGGTTTCCGACTTACTACGTATTTGTTGACTGATCAACCTGATTCTTTATGAAGCTTGTTTTGGGTAAAGGGAAGAAATTCCTTCCTAACTTCTCCCTTTGTCTCCAATTTGCAAACACCCACAGGTACCAAATCACCCACTCTCTCATACTAATAAAATATTAGTTCTTAAATTGTATTGTTATACTTCAGTTAAAAATTCCAGTTTAAAATTATGAGCTTAGAAATTGGATGATTCCTTTTTTCAAATTAAAGTCTTAGTTAAAAGGATAAAAAGTTATGCTTGTGGCAGTGTTTGGTTTACCAAGCTGGTGGAGGATATTCGACCTCTTTTACCTGCTTCCATACATAATCAGTTAGATTGCATGCATATCGAAGCACTTTAAGGTACTAATTGTACTCCATGTTGGGGACCTGATCTTAAACTGTATAGTCTTAGTATTTTCATATAACTTTTAGTTCAGGTACAAGAATTTTTTAAAGATGGCATGGGAATTAATTATGTGACTGAGAAAAATAATTTCCCGCAAGTTAATTGCACAAATGACTGTAGCCATAAAAGGTCAATGATTGTCAAATGTCTTTGACGCATGGAACCTATTAAATGCCATATCATTTGAATAAGTAGCTAGACTAGTCCTTCTTGGGCAAATGGTCTTAGTCAAAGGACAACAATACATAGTGCTTTTTTTTATGTTTTAGAGAAACATTTTTTAAACTCTTCAGGTAGAGAACTTTATCTTATGAGCCACAATAGATTCTTATATTTCAAATTAAGACAGTTTACATTTCAGAAGGTAATTATGATCATTTATTATCCACACTGTACTTCATAGAACTGCTGAGTTATTACTTGATGTTTATAAATAAATTTATGCAGACTCAGCATAGGCCTTAAAGAATTAGATAGAATTAATGCACAGTTATTACAGTGGATATCTGAAATGAAACTTCTTTTGCAGCTATTTATAGAAGAAAACTTTAATATTATATGGTTAATATTTTAATTTTATTTTAAAATGCCAAACTTCATTATGTGTTTCTCAATCTTTGCCTTTTAATCTTTCCTTTTAATGTATACTTTTTAGTGTTTTGCAGTCATCAGCCAGTTCCAAAGGAGTTAACTGGAATGTATTTTTATTTTCAATAGCAATGTATCCTAAAGGACAGTCTGAAGAATACTAATTCCTTTAAGAGATGCTTTTCCGGAAATGATTCCGTGCTTCAGTAACTTTGGGAAAGACTGCGTACTATATCCTCTCCTTAGAAAGGTCACAGGGTACATTAACATACTGAAATATCTGAGAAAATCTAGAGTAAATAAATAAATAAATTTAGCACTGTCGAATTCAGTGTTTCCTAAACTTGATGACAGAAACTTCTTTTGTAAAAAAAAAAAAAAATTTATTGAAATATAGTTGATTTACAGTGTTGTTAGTTTCAGGTGTACAGTAAAGTGATTCAATTATACATATATATATCTATGCTTTTTCAGATTCTTTTCCTTTATAAGTTTGTTTTCTATGTCTGCGGGTCTATATAAGTTCATTTGTATCATTTTTTTTAGATTCCACGTATAAGTGATATCATGTGATATTTGTCTTACTACACGTAGTATAACAATCTCTAAGTCCATCCATGTTGCTGCAAATGGCATTACTTCATTTTTTGTGGCTGAGTATTATTCCGTTGTATATATGTACCACATCTTTATCCGTCATCTCTCGATGGCTACTTAGGTTTATAAATAAAGATAGAATTTTTAATAGTATGTATGCTACACATATATTTGTATATCATATAAATATTATGTAATATTTATGGAATATAAATATATAATTAAAGGGAATTCTATCATATTCAACAAATATTATTGAATACATACTGTGTGTCAGGCACCATGCTGGATGCTGCAGTAGAGAATGATAAAGAGAAGGTAACTTGCCCAAATGGAGTTTACGTTCCAGTGGAGAAAGCAGACAATCAACAAGTAAACCAATGAGTAAAGAAAATCAGTAGAAGGTGTGATACCTCCTGGGAGAGCAATAGAGCAGCATGCTGTGATAGAGAATCACTGCTGTGGTAGAGATGGTCAACTTTTAGATAGAGCAGTGTGGAAAGGCCTCTCAGAGGAAGCGGCATTTCAACTAAAAGCTAACAGAGGGACAGGAAGGCGCCAACTCTAGGAGAAATGAGGGCAGAGGTAAAGGATCGGGGGAGAAGAGCTAGGTGAGTGTGGAAGGTTGAATAATGGCTCCCAAAGGTATCCAGGTCCTCACCCCTGGAACTTGTGAATGTGTGATTAAGTTGAGGATCTTGAAATGGGGAGATCATCCTGGATTATCTGGGTGGGCCCCAAGTATAGTGTCCTTATAAGAGGCAGATTTGACTTCAAAAGAGAAGAAGGCCACGTGACAGAAGCAGAGAGAAGTAGAATCAGAGACAGAAGACGGTACACCCCTAGCTTTGAAGATGAGTAAAGGGGCAGGAAGCCAAAGAATGCAGATCTAGAAGCTGGAAAAGGCAGGGAAATGGATCCTCCCCAGGAGGCTCCAGAGAGAGTGAGGCTCTGGCTGACTTTTGCCCTTTTTTTAAAAAAAAAGTTTATTTTATTATTTTATTTTATTTTTTATTTTTTGGCTGTGTTGGGTCTTTGTTGCGGTGTGCAGGCTTCTCATTGCAGTGGCTTCTCTTGTTGTGGAGCACAGGCTCTAGGTGCGAGGGCTTCGGTAGTTGTGACACGCAGGCTTAGTAGTTGTGGCACGCAGGCTTAGTAGTTGTGGCACGCAGGCTCAGTAGTTGTGGCTTGCACGTTCTAGAGCGCAGGCTCAGTACTTGTGGCGCATGGGCTTAGTTGCGCCGTGGCGTGTGGGATCTTCCTGGACCAGGGCTCGAACCCATGTCCCCTGCATTGGCAGGCAGATGCTTAACCACTGTGCCACCACGGAAGCCCGACTTTTGCCCTTTTTTACTCATATATTGGACTTCTGGCCTCCAGGACTGTTAAGAGAATAAATTGCTGCAGTTTTATGGAAAGCAGAACTTGTGATGAACTTGAATATCTAGCTGAGGACATTTCCGAGCAAAGTGTTGAAAGTGCTGTTTGGTTTTTTCTTGCTGCTTATGGTAAAAATACGAGAAGAAATTCTGCCTGTGGACTGCAGCTTCAGTGCATGCCCTAGAGTTCCAGCCTGCCCTTTCTGACAGCCTGCCCTAACGACCATACTTTGAATAGCAAGGTTGTGGAGAACCATGTTTGTTTATTTAGAGTGTCAAACGTGTCATATGTACAAGAGTTTGGATTTGCTCATCAGTTTTCAAAATGTTTACCACTGACAATAACGTAACTGATCTAATTACAGTGATCTAAGCCAGTATATAAAAACTATGCCTTCTCATTTTGAAAAGCTTTTTGACGTCTCTCCTGTACTAGGTGGAATAGCGCTCCTCCCTCCACCCCCCAATTCATGTTTACCATGGAACCTGTGAATGTGACCTTATTTGGAAATAGGGTCTTTGCAAATATAATGAGGTTGAGATGAGGTCATACAGGATTAGGTGGGCCCCAATCTAGTGACATTCCCTTATACAGTGAGGGGAATTTGGACCCCAGGGACACACAGGGAGAGTAGCACATGAAGACAGAAGCAGAGATAGAAGTTATGCTGTCACAAGCCAAGGAGCACCAAGGATTGCTGGCAGCCACCAGGAGCTAGGAGAGCGGCATGGAGCAGATTCTTCTTCTGAGCCCCCAAGAAGGAACGGACCCTGCCAACAGTCTTGATCTTGGACTTCTGGTGTCCAGAACTGTGAGAGAATAAATTTCTGTTGTTTTAAGCCATCCGGTTTGTGGTATTTTGTTATGGCAGCTCTCGGGAACGAATTCATCTTCTAACAAGTAAAAATTAGATAAGAGACTCTAGCAAATTAATTAAAAACCCAATAGAAAATGTTACTCTTCCACAGAGCCAGTGCCTACGATGGCTATTTTCCAAATTTGGAATTCTGGAGGTTTAAGTTAGCTATGATAGCTCCTTGGGTACTTCTTAAACCTTTTGTGCCAGGTGAGATTTAGAATGGAGTGAAAAGACCTTGAACACAAAATCAAACTTAATATCAAAGTGAGAAGGGACAAGAAAGAGCTAGAAGGAAGGTTGCATAAAGTGGCACCATGTCTTTTGCAATTTATTTCTTGTAATTTTTGCCCTGGGCTGGCCAGGGAAATAACAGACTCTACGGAAGTCAGCTCTTAAAATGTCTTTCCTGTCATTCTTTTCCTCTGTCCTGTCAACCCCCGCATGACCTTTATTCCTTGTGCAGGACTTAGAAATGCACTTTGAATATAAGCAGTTTGCTTATAGCAATGTTGGAGCTAAAAGGATGCCTCATTTTGTGGAATAAAGTTGTCCCTTGAAATTCTGCTTTTAAGTACATTCTATGAAGTGAAGCTATGTTTTCTTCTTTTTAGTTTTTCTATTGTAGAGTAAAAGATTTCTTCCCACAAGGAAATAATTGTACCCAATATGTATTAAAAAATATTTAAAAGTAGATATGTATCCAATAAAAAAAATAGAAATATTTTGTAAAGAATATTCTATATTCAAGATAGCATAATATATATATTACCTAAGGCTAAATTAAAAAGAAAAACACGCAAAGCCTTCACAAAGACATAAAAGGAGACATCAGTAAATGCACTGATGTACCATATTCACCATGGAAAGTATCAATATTACAGAGATGGCAGTTGTCCCCACATTAACCCATAAGTTCAGTTCTAATCGATAACTGAGCAGTTACAACAGTTTTCATAGCAGACATTTTCAAACTTCACAGAAGAGAACGGTATAGTGAACCCCCGTGTACCTATCATCCAGCTTTGATAGTTACCGGCATTTTGGCAATATTGTTATAATTGCAGGAATTTGAGGGTAAGAGTGTGTTTTATTTTCCTGGAGAATTTTAAAGCAGGACTAGAAATCATCATGCCATTTTGCCTGTAATTACTTCAGTTTTCATCACTAAGTACTTACTTTTTTAAAAACATAACTACTATTCCATTATCATACCAAAAGAAATGAATAGTAACTCCTTAATAACATTAATTTTCCATCCACATTCAGACGTCTCAGGTTGTATCCAAAGATGGCTTTTTCCACTTGGCTTATTTGAATTAGCACGTAAACAAAAGTCCTTACATTGTATTCAATTATGTCCTTTAAGCCTCTTTGGTTGTATAATGGCTTCCCACTTTTTATTTCCTGTAGTTTATCTGTTGTGTGTGCTTTTGTGTGTGGGGTCGTGGGGATGTGTTTGGCGGGTGTGCGTGTTCCAGTGGTATGTGCCTAATCCTTCTCTTAAAAACCTTGCACCTGAGGTTTCATAGTCCGCTGATGAGTATTGCCTAGAACCACGATTTCCTCAGGGGTTGAAAAACAGTGCATTTCTAATGATACCATTCTTTATGCTTTTATTAGCTAGAATTCTTCCCTCATCAGCTATATGGTTACCCTGAAATAGTTATCCTAGAAGGGTAGGTAAATGCTTGATTTTTTTCCTTTATCAATTTTCAGAGTAATAAGCTGATGCCTGCTTGGTTATCTGCTGCTGCATAACAAATTACCCCAAAACTCAAGGGGCATAAAACAACAACTGTTTTATTAAACATCGTTATTTGATAGGTCAGGTATTTTGGAGGGCTTGGCTGGTAGTACTGTTATATGTGGAAGAAGGTGGATGGGCTGATCTGGAGGGTCCAAGACCGATTCACACACATGTCTGGCACCTTGGGATAGGCTCACCTGGGACTACTTATCAGAGAGCCTAAACATGTCCCCTTAGGCATGATGGTCCCAGGGTAGTGTTGGGCTTTTTCCATGGTAGCTCAGAGTTCCCAGAGGGAATGTTCCAAGAGTCCCCTGTGTAAGCTGCAAAGCTTCTTATGTTTTAGCCTTGAAGTCTCAGAATTTTACTTCTATTGCATTCCATCAGTCAAGTAAGTCACTAAGGCCAGTCTGGAATTAAGGGGAGGAGCAGGAAAGAATTTGCAGCCATCTTAATCTACCATAATACCCTAGCAAATTCTACTGGTGAACAGTGATTTTAAGAAATCTAATAAGATTATTGATTCATGAATTTTTATGTACTTGGTGTTTATTCCATGTCACTCATTAGTTTTTACTGACACTCAAATTGTCACATTTTTGGCTAGTTGGGTCCCTTTAAGTTGGATCTTGTGATCCAACTTTTGGCAAGACTCAATTAGTTTTTAAAAAAATTATCTTATGGTTTAAAAAACATATAAAATATAAAATTTGACATCTTAACCATTTTTAAGTGTGTAATTCAGTGGCATTAATTTATATTCACAATGTTGTGCAACCATCATCACTATTTATTTCCAAAACTTTCTCATCACTCCAAACAGAAACTCTGTAGCCAGTACGCACTAACTCACCATTCCCTCCTTCTTCAACTTCTGGCAATCTCTTATCTATTTCCTCTCTCTGTGAATTTGACTATTCTAGATATTTCATGTAAGTGGAATCATACAGTATTTGTCCTTTTATGATTGGACATAGCATAATGTTTTCAAGGTTCATCCATATTGTAGCATATGTCAAAATTTTGTTCCTTCTTTTGGCTGAATAATGTTCCATTGAATGGATATACCACATTTTGTGTATTCATGCATCTGTTGATGGATAATTGGGTTGTTATCGCCTTTTGACTGTTGTGAATAATTCTGTGAATGAATATTGGTGTACAAATATGAGTCTGTTTTCAGTTCTTTTGAGTAAACACCTAGAAGTGAAATTGCTCAGTCATATTGTAATTTGATGTTTAGTTTTATGAAGAACTGCCAAAACTGTTCTCCACAGTGGCTGCACCATGGTAGTACACTCCTACTAGCAATTTCTCCACATCCTCTCCACTTGTTAATTTTCTTTCTTTTGTTTTAAACTATAGCCATTCTAGTAGATGAAGTGATATCTCATTGTGATTTTTGACTTGCAGTTCCCTAATGACTAATGATATTGAGTATCATTTCATGTACTTATCAGCCATTTGCATATCTTCTTTGGAGAAAAGTCTATTCAAGTCCTTTGCCCATTTTTAAATTAGGTTGTTTGTCATCTTGTTTAGGAGTTGTTTAGATATTGTGGATATTAAACCCTAGTCAGATAGTGTATTTGCAAATATTTTCTTCCATTCTGTAGGCGGTTTTTTTGCTTTCTTGATAATATCTTTTGAAGCACAAATTTAAAAAATTTTGATCAAGTCCAGTTTTTTCTTTTGTTGTTTGTGCTTTTGGTGTCATGTCTAAGAATCCATTGTCAAATCTAAGGTCATGAGGATTTACCCTTATGTTTTCTTCTAACAGTTTTATGGTTTTAGCTCCTATACAGTATTTAGGTTGTTGATCCATTTGAGATAATTTTTGTACGTTATGTGAGAGAGAGGTCTAACTTCATTCTTCTGCATGTGGACATCCATTTGTGCCAGCACCATTCGTTGGAGAGAGAGTTCTTTTCCCATTGAATAGGATGTGGAAACCTTGTCAAAACTAACTTGGCTGTGGAGATATGGATTTATTTCTGGACTCTCAGTTCTATCCCATTGGTCTATATGTCTTTTCTCATGCCAGTACCACACTGTTTTAATTGTTGTTGTGTTGTAGTAAGTTTTAAAATTAGGAGTGTGAGTCCTCCAACTTAGTTCTTCTTTTTGAAGATTGTTTTGCTATTTTGGGCACCTTGCAATTCCTTATGAATTTGAGGATTGACTTTTCCATTTCTATAAAAGACTCCTGGCATTTAATAGAGATTGCATTGACTCTGCAGATCACTTCAGGTAGTCTTGATACCTTAACAATATTAAGCTTTTTGATCCATGAATATGAGATGTCTTTCCTGTTATTTAAGTCTTCTTTAATTTATTTCAGCAATATTTTATAGTTTTTAGTGTACAATTCATGCACTTTCTTAATGAAACTTATTCCTAGGTATTTTATTCTTTTAGATGCTATTGTAAATGGAATTGGTTTCTTTTTTTTTTTTTTTGCGGTACGTGTGCCTCTCACTGTTGTGGCCTCTCCCGTTGTGGAGCACAGGCTCTGGACGCACAGGCTCAGCGGCCATGGCTCACGGGCCCAGCCGCTCCGCAGCGTGTGGGATCTTCCCAGACCGGGGCACGAACCCATGTCCCCTGCATCAGCAGGCGGACTCTCAACCACTGCGCCACCAGCGAAGCCCCTGGAATTGGTTTCTTAATTTCCTTTTCAGATAGGTTATTGCAGATGTATAGGAATGTAACTGATTTTTCCATGTTGATTTTGTACTCTACAACTTTCCCGAATTAATTTATTAAGTTCCAGTAACTTTCTTATGGATTCTTTGGGATGTTCTGTATACAGGATCATGTTATCTTTAAATAGAGAGAGTTTACTTCTTCCTTTCCAATTTGGCTTCCTTTTTTCTTGTCTAAGTGCCCTGGCTAGAACTTCCAGTACCATGTTGAATAACTGTGGTGAGAGTGGGTATCCTTTTCTTACTCCTGATCTTATGTGGAAAGCTTTCAGTCTTTCACCATTTGGAATGATGTTAGCTGTGGGTTTTTTATAAATGCCCTTCATTATTTTGAGGAAGTTTCCTTCTATTCCTACCTTTTAAAGTATTTTTATCTTGAAAGGATATTAAATTTTGTCAAATGCCTTTTCTTGTCAATTGTGATGATCATGTGGTTTTATTCCTTTGTTCTATTAATATGGTATTACATTGATTTTCTTACGTTGAAGCACCCTTGCATTCCTGGATAAATCCAATTTGATCATGGTGTGTAATCTTAATATGCTGTTGGGTTCGGTTTGCTAGTGTTCATTTTGAGACTCCCGTTAGTTTTTGGTAGTTTTGTGGGTTGCTGGAATAACAAGTGTCTTAGTCTCATGTACATTTCGTCACCTCACTGTGGAATCAAGCATTTTGGAAAGTAGCCCTTGTTCTCTTTAGTGGAAACAATATTTAGAAACCACAGTTTGGGTTATTGCTTTTTGGTGTTTACAGTGGTTAGAGCTAGGAAATACAAATACATACCTATCTCTGAGGTCATATATACACACATAAGTATTTGTAGTAATATGATAAGCATATATTTATTTTAAAGTGAAAAACTTATGCTTCTAAATCAAATGCAAGAGTACCAGCTCTTCTTTGATTTTATATTGGAAAGTCTGATACTACTCATTTGATTTATCCTATGATATAACTATGATAGTTAAAAAACAATGATACCACAGTATTTCTATTTACAACAAGACTATAGAATGCTATTTGATAGTTCTTTGCAGTTCTCTTCCTCCCCACACCTGCTCCTTCTCCTCCACCCACCCGCCCCCAACGCCCCACCACTGCCTTAGGCTGTATCCCTCTGGAGAAATGTGTGGTCAACCTTCAGCATTTTTTTTTGGCCGCATCACACTGCTTGCAATCGCGCAGCTTGCAGGATCTCAGTTCCCTGACCAGGGATTGAACCTGGGCCACGGCACTAAAAGTGCCGCATCCTAGGCACTAGACCACCAGGGAACTCCCCAAATTCAGCATTTTAAAGTAACTTGAAGGAATTATTTTCTCTGTGTGGTTATGCCACCAACCTGATGTGCAGTTTAGTTCATTTTCTATTCGGTGACAGCCTTTTGCTTATTTTTGTTTAATTTTGTTTTTAAATTACATAATAGGATTACATGGTTTCAGTGTCAACATTGTAAAACAAGACATATCCAAAGAGATCAGCCCATGTTCCCTTCCTGTTTGTATTATTTTTACTTTCTCATCTAAGTTGTTGCATTTGTTGGCATAAAGTTGTTCATAGTATTTCTTCATAATTCTTTTAATTTCTGAAGAGTCAGAGGTGATCTTTCATTCCTGATTTTTGTGGTCTGTATTTTCTCTCCTTTTTCTTGCTAAGGGTTTGTATACTTAAGGGGTTGTCAATTTTGTTGATATTTTTAAAGAACTTACTTTTGGTTCTTTAAATTTATCTTAGAAAATTTATTTTTCTGTTTCATAGTTCTTTAATTTCCATTCTCATCTTTATTATTTCCTTCTTTATGATTGTCTTCAATGTGTTTTCCTTTTTTCCTCCTACATTTTGAAGGGAAGTGCTTAGATTATTGATTTGAGGTCGTCTTCTTTACTAATATAGGCATTTAACACTATAAAGTTTCCTTTAAGTCTTGCATTAACTGTGTCCCATGCATTTTGACCTGATGTGTTTTTATTTCTGCTGATATCAAAATCCTTGCTAATTACCACTGTAATTTTTTTCTTTGACCTATTGTTATTTAGAAATGTGTTGTTTAATTTCCAAATATTTGTGGATTTTTCTAAATTTTCTTTTATTGTTTATATCTAATTTAACTCCATTATGGTTGGTGAATATACTTTGTATAATTTCAATCCTTTTAAATTTATTAATGCTTTTTTTAAAATTGGCCTAGCATGTGGCTTATTTTGGCGAATGTACTATGTGTACTTGAGAAGAATGTCTCTTTTTCTGTTGTTGAGTGGAGTGTGCTATAGATGTTTGTTAAAGTAAGTTGGTTGGTAGTGTTTTTCAAGTCTTCCATTTCCTTGTTGATCTTTCTGCTTGTTTCTATCCATTGTTGAAAGTGGAGTATTGACATGTTCCACTATTATTGTTGAATTGTCTATTTCTCTCTTTAGTTTTGTCAGTTTTAGTTTCGTGTATTTTGGGGTTCTGTTACTAGGTTCATAAACATTTATAATTGTTATCTTTCCTTCTGAATTGACCCTTTTGTCACAAAATTTCCCTTTTTTTTCTAGTAACATTTTTGTCTTGAAGTCTTTTTTGTCTGATATTGGTATAGCTCTACTTTGCTTACTGTTAGCGTGATTCATCATTATCCTTTTGTTTTCGACTTGTGTCTTTCAATCTAATTTGAGTCTCTTTTGATAGCATATAGTTGAGTCATTTAAAAAAAATCCATACAGTTAATCTGGTTTTTGATTTTAGTGTTTAATACATTTACATTTATTATAATTACTGATAAGGTAAGATAAATATCTACCATTTGTTTTCTACATGTCATCTTTTTGGTTCATCCATTGCTCTCTCATGCCTTTTGTGTTAGGTAGATTGTTTTTTCTCCCATATATATGTTATTTTCTTAGTTGTTATCTTGGGGATTACAATTAACATCTTAATTTAAAACAGCCCGGTTCATATTAATCCTCACATAATTTCAGTAGTACAGAATCTTGCTCTAATATAGCTCTAACCCTTTCCCTCACCCTTATGCTATTTTTATTTTACAAATTACATCTTTATACATTATAAGCCCATTAAAGTCTTTATAATTGTTGTTTTATACAGTTGCCTTTCAAATCAAATAGATGAAAGTTGTTACACCTTTTATCCCCCCAAAATATAATTATTGTCTTTTATATTTACCTTTGTAGTTTCCTTTACTGGTGTTCTTTACTTGGATTTGAGTTTTCATTTAGTTTCATCAATGAAACTGCCATTCCTCCCCCCCGCCATATGGGTGAATTTTAATAGCAAGTGAAACAATAAGTCCATGAATATTACATATATCATGTACCCATTTTATAAACTTAGAAACAACTAAAAGAACATAAATGCACATAATATACATAACACACACACACACACACACACACACACACACACATATATATAAAATATTTTCATCACCCAGAAATACATGAGTAGTTCCAGATAGTGGTCTCCTAAGGTGGAGGCAGGCCTAGGAATGGGATGGGGGTACATAGGAATATGTATGTTATAAATAAGGGCCAGTTTTATTTTGGAATAATGGGTTCATGGGGTTTTATTACATTATTAAAAACATATACACAACAAAAAATTTTATGGTTGTGGTTACTTTCACACTAACACATGAGATGGGGAATCTATCAATATTATGTAATGGAGTTTTATGAAAGAGTTTGACCTCAGCTTTCAAAGCCATTTTTATGACCAGAGGAATTACTTAGGGAGGATATCTCTGCCCAGTCCCACATGGGGCTGCCTCAGCTTGCCCAGACTCCATTATCAGGACAAGATGGGGTAATGATGAAAGAAGTGATGGCCGTACTGCTGCTTTGAGACAAATGGTTGTCTCACACTGGCCCTCCCTAGGTCCCTGCCACCATCTGCAGTCTCACAGCTCTCATCTCCATAATGTGCTCTGAGGGGTTTAATAAAGATACAGGCGCTGTCAGCAAGAGTCCAATAAATATACAGGAAATGCTGCCCTCATTAAATCCATATTTAAAGCATGATGTTCTCCAGTTGCTCAAGCATTCAAGAGATTTTTTAAATAATCAAGTGGAGATTTTGGGAGAATACCCAAAACTACCATCCAGATGACTTGAGCATAATATCGTGCAGACAGGATCAGAAGGGAAAGGAAACTAAGAAAATGAAAATCTAAGCAGTTGTAGTTTTTCTCTTTTAAAGAATGAGTTTTTAAAATAGAAGTGTCAGCACAGAGTGTTGATAATGGGAGTACCGCCGCTGGGTAGTTTATATGACTGGAAAACGTTTTTGAGAGGCAGTGTTGGTAGAGTCAGGTGGTACTCCCAGACCTTTTCATGTGGGATGCAGAGAAAATGGCAGTTTTATGGTTTGTTGGGAAAAATAGCAAGGCTGCTTATGGCCACAGTAGCTTGAACCAGCCACAGTTCACTGGTTGTGAAGACCCAACTTTGATTTCTGGATTTACTTCTTATACTTTGGACAGTTACATTACTCCTCTGAGCCGTAGTTTACCTATCTGAACTATGGGAATAGTTCTGCCAATTTGTAATGATTTTGTATCTACTAGTTTTAGAATATAACAGTTACCCCTTAGTTTCTCAAATACTTAAAATGTAAAATAACATTTGAATATTGACCTAAGTCAGAGCAAATGGCATTTGTACAAACATGTAGCCATTCAATTTTTATTTAACTATCTGGATTTGAAAACCAGTACACGGTATTTGCTAGGAATTGATACTGATGCTCTCATATATTTGTGTGGCTGTCTTTACCACTTTTGTCAATTAGGAGGTATGAACACCTGCTGTACTTGTACCTTGTACCAGCTATTGTGGGAGATATAAAGAAGCAGAAAACTGGGTCCTACCCTCATGGACCTCAGTCTGGCGCATGATCTATTGCTTTTAGGTGAATCATAAATGACAAAGTTGTGTCATTTACAGAAAATAATATTCAGGAAATAAATGTAAAAAGACCTTAAGGAAGGGAAAGCTCCATGTGGCTTAGTGTCTTGCACTCAGTAGGATATGCAGGTGATATGTGTAAGGTCTAGCTGAGATTCTTACGAAAGGATTTAATGAGGACTGAAGAACTGAATGATCAGACATAAAGGATGGTGAAGTCTGCCTATTCAGAGAGTTTTTATTGTGTCTTCCCAAGAAATTTACTTGGAAGCACAATATTCATTTCTGAAGAGACAAAGACTAAGTTTTAGAAAAGAAATTTCTCCTAGATACTATTATAAAGTTTGAGTATTTCTATTATGATTTTATTACTTCCCATCTGTGGTAGATGTTTTATTGAAATTATTTGGATGTTATCAAGCTGTGACAATGATGCTTTAAAGGTCATACGTGAAACACAATTAAATTTTCCAAGTGAAATAAGAATATGCATTGTGAAAGGCAGATAATTTGAAGCAGTTTTTTTTTTTTATGGGCCATTTTATGATGACATTTTGAGGTGTTTAAATAGATCACTATGTTGTTTTCTTCTTGATTGCAATTTTCCCTTCACTATTTGTGTAGCTTAAAAATAGAAACCAATGTGTTTAAGTTTCGACATTATTGAGTCTTATAGTTAATATAAACTATTCTAAATTCAATACTAGATTCTATTATAACTGGAAACTTACTAAAATTATTTTGTTCTTATGTAAATGTGATGGCTTCTGATTGATAGAGATAATTATGTACACTTTGGTTTATTATAAATTAGGTAAACCAACATTTCTGTATCTCTGTCATTAGCTTACTCATTAGGAGATCCCTAAGATTCCCTCTAAAATTTTGTGATTTAATTTTACTTTACTTTTTTCCCCATAATAGTAATGAATGATTGTTTCTTTCAAATGTTTGGAAATTAATACTGGAAAATCTTTAGTTATTATTGCCTACTGTAGGTTATTTTAATATTATGACTATTTGACAATGTTTTCTGTTTGATTTGTGGTGCTGACTCATAAATGCCACTGGAAAAAAGGTATTTCGGTTCTAATATAAAGAGCAATTATTTAGGTAGCAGCAAAATGACTTAGGTAAACAAAAATTTCTTTGTACTTATGAGCAAAATGACAGATGACACCTATCTGAGTAAAGTGTGAAAAGAGCACAGGTATATTAAAAAAGGGAGACTCAATATTATATGTTTTTTGATGTAAAATAGCCCAGTGGTTATTATCTGTTAAAATAGTCTGATACTGTTGTGTGTTTCCATATGGAATGCTTACTGGTGTGCTCTTGCTGAGAGAGCACGAGTACTACACATCTGTGTGGGTATTGGAGTTGTATATTTCAAGTTGAATTAAGGCGATGTGTGTGTGTGTGTGTGTGTGTATGTATCTATATCTACCTGTTTATCTCAGGTAATAGAGAATTGATAGCATTACTATTAACAGAGTCTGTTGACTTTTGTTTATCTAAACAACTGATTAGGCTGCTCTTAGGCTTGGCATTATTTTAGGGATACAGTAATATTCAGTGGAAAAGGAGTTTGAAATCATTAAAATTATTAAATACTTCTGAACTGGTTTTGAAAGCTTCTCTGGGCTGAAAGCCAGTTGATTCTTGTCAGTGTTTTTACATGACTGAGTTCAGTTACTTCAGAGCTAGAACAATTGCAGCCTTGGTAAATGGTTTAATTCTGCCTGGTTGTACAATATAGGATCCTTTTAAGTGCTGCTGTAATTGGTGTTTAAATAATGTGTTTTGACTGGACAAGAATGGAAGAGCTATTTTGGAGTATTTTCAAAGGTAGAAATTCAAAATAAAGTAACTTGTTAATTTAGTGTTCCGTAATGTATATAATAAGATTGAGGTTTCAATGTTTATCTTAAGTAAATGAAAATATTCAGATGAGCCTTTTATATAAGAGGAATTGCCTATATGTGAAACTTTCTGAGCAAAAACAGTTGGATTTAAAAAATTGAACCAGTTGATAAAAGGCTTGGGTTCTGATCATGGCCTACCTATAAGCAACCTTTATGATTTTGGGAAGTTTTAATATCCTCATTGTTAAAGGGGATCTGTTCCAACTCTCTCATTTGTAAAACTTTCCTTAGTCCTGGAATTTCTTTTTGAAAGAAATAAGTGTGGTATTAGTGGCTGTATGAGTATTCTGCTATCATGGGAGCTTGAAGTTTGAGGGAGAGGGTAGAGTAAGTAGGAGTAAAACTTGGACATGCCACATCCAGAGGACCCAGAGCCTTATTGCTAAACAAGGCTGTACAGATTTTACACCGTAAGTGCACAAATTAGAAACAAGTAGCCAGTGGGCTGACCACTGGTTTTAATGCTTATCTTGAACATTGTGTATCAAAACACCCTTACAGGTGTATACCCTCTCCATTCCCCACGATTTCTACCTTTTCTTAGGCTCATACTAGACTGTTGTACCTGCCTTTTGCCTTTGAAATTTTTTGAGTTTATCCCATGTTGGGGTAATATGTAGACATAGAAGTGTTTTGAGAGGAGAGTGACATCATCAGATATGCTTATAAGAAAGCTTACTTTAGCAAAACAGTGCAGGGTTGATAGAGCAGACTCAAGGGTAGTGGCTGTGTAGCTAACCCTGTAAGAAAGTTAATAGCAGTATTTTTTATTTTGTTTCATTACTGTTTTCCTCAGAATAGTTTTGAATGTTAAAATTTGTAAACAAAATATAGAACTT
The DNA here is from genome assembly GCF_963455315.2 of Globicephala melas. Taxonomy (NCBI): domain Eukaryota; kingdom Metazoa; phylum Chordata; class Mammalia; order Artiodactyla; family Delphinidae; genus Globicephala; species Globicephala melas. The sequence goes on from NC_083328.1 coordinate 2,434,290, forward strand.
AATCCAAAATTTTTTTGCTCTCATTTAAAAGCTGATGAATTGAAATACGAACTCAGTCAATTACCATCTCAGTGTGCTTATCTTGGCATAGAACTCGGATGTGTGTATTACACTGGACTCTTGGCATAAATCTCTATTAAAGATATATGTATAGGGCTTCCCTGGTGGCGCAGTGGTTGAGAGTCCACCTGCCGATGCAGGGGACACGGGTTCGTGCCCCGGTCCGGGAGGATCCCACATGCCGCGGAGCGGCTGGGCCCATAAGCCATGGCCGCTAAGCCAGCACGTCCGGAGCCTGTGCTCCGCAACGAGAGAGGCCACGACAGTGAGAGGCCCGCGTACCGCAAAAAAAAAAAAAAAAAGATATATGTATAGATATATCTATATAGATATATCTGTGGGAAAGTTTTTCAGATAGCCCAGACAACATAAATAACCCTAGATTTGTACTTAAGTAGCAAATGTGTTTCTCTCTCTCTGTACTGCTTGTGTCTGAGGAGAACTTGCTAGGTTATTTTTTCCTCTCCTACTGCACTGCCTTGGTGTGTTATTGTCAAGTCAAGATCAGATACTCCGGAGTCAGACAGACCTTGTTCAGATCTCACCTCTCTCTCTTCCTTGGGCCAGTTCATTAATGTACCTAAGTTTTGGTTTCGTACTTGATTTGGCTTCTTACTTGATAGATCGTTTTGTGGACATCGTAATAAAAACATTCAGCTTTACCATCCGGCCCAGGGTACTAAACAAGGATATAAGCCAGTCTCCTAGTGTTTGGATGTGTTTCATAAGGAGAGGTATTTAAGGGAAAGTCATCAAAGACTTTTTGAATGATTGAGAAACCACACACAACATCCACATATAAACACACACACAGAAACATAAGGAGATTTATGTGTGCGTGAATACAAACATTGATATAAACACAAAGAATTTAGAACGTTAGTGAATGGAGGAGTTTCCATTTTGTAGAATAAGAGCAAACAGTACATTTGTAATATAATACTAGCACAGAAAAGCAGAAAATACCCTCTTCTAATTTTACCTCCTTGTGGGCAAGATTGAGTAAACTGCAGAGTTGGTGAGGCACAGAGAATTGGCTGCCAACAGGATCAAGAATCCTAGAGGGAAGGGCAGAGATTATCCTTTCACCGGAAACTGCTCTCTCTCTCTCTCCATATGGGTAGAAAAAAACAAAAACAAAACACACAATGAACAGAGACAGGGCTTACTGTCTGCACTAATGACGCTCAGGGTGAAAGAAGTCCTTACAAGTTGGCTTTTGTTTCTCCCTTAGTTTATGACCTACTCAGAATTCACTGGACTTCCTGGAACTTCATATTAAAATTTTCGTAGATCACAGAAGGAATTTTCAAACAGCATAATCTTTGCTGATAGCCATTACCAAACACTTGTTCTTTCAATGACTCATTGAAAACAAAGCTTCTTTGAGCCCTTTTGCGCGGTGCCAGTCTGCACAGATTTTTGCATCCTGCTAAGTGGTATTTTTTGTGACCAGTGCCATGGTTGATTGGCCTCAGCAACCTGCTTAAATATCTGTGATTAAAAGATGCGAATGAAAGAACAGATAAATGGAGGAAAAAATAAACATAGCGACAGTATGTTTACATACAGAAATAAGTTTATCCCAGTGTGTGTCAGTCTCCTTTAATAAAGGAGATTTATTTTCAGGAAACCAGCTTTATGTGAGTGATGTATATCATAATAATTTATTTACCTATATTATAAAATTTCAAGCTGGATATAAATTGAAAATGAAGATTCTTCATTTAGCAAACATTTCTTGGGTGTTTATATGTCAGGCACTGTTCTAGCATTGGGTATGCAGGGATCTGTAAGAATTGGTCCTTCCCTTCAAGGAGCTTCTACTTTTGTGGCATAATTGTAACAAATCCTACAACTAGTCCTTATTGAGTGACTACCATGGGCCAGGCATGGTACCAGGCTCTGGAGAAAGAGGCAGACATAGTCGTGCTCTCAGCCAACGCTATCAATGTTCTGAGAAAGGTAGAGGCGAGGTGATGGGAAGCACAGACAGAACCTACAAAGAATCAGCTCAAGGCCAGTGTACTGTGATGACTTGGAGAATGCCGTAGTTCATGTTTTGGCTCAAATAAATTCACTTTATGACTAAAATGTTACTTTTCCTCTATTTAATATTACTACTTATCAATCCTCAGTCTTTAATTATGAGCATTGGCTTTATTGATTTTTTAAAAATATTTACACTCTGGGCTTCCCTGGTGGCGCAGTGGTTGAGGGTCCGCCTGCCGATGCAGGGGACACGGGTTCGTGCCCCAGTCTGGGAAGATCCCATATGCCGTGGAGCGGCTGGGCCTGTGGGGCATGGTCGCTGGGCCTGCGCGTCCGGAGCCTGTGCTCCGCAGGGGGAGAGGCCACAGCGATGAGAGGCCCGCGTACCGCAAAAAAAAAACCCCAAAAAACAAACAACAACAGCAAATATTTACACTCTGGTTATTTCTAAAGGAATTTATGAACAAATTCCATACAGCATGCCATTTGACAAATTACTGAAAAAATAATATTTAAATAATATATTTGAGTATCTCATTAATCTTGTTATTCAAGGAGGTTTTAGCCAATTACTTTTTGTTTCCTATATGTTGATCATTCTTTTTAATTACCTGTTTGTATAAGCTTATCGATTTGACGTGTACTTGAATCAGCTGCTTACATTTAGTATGTTGGACAGACAGTACTATGGATCGCTCTGTTTATGAATTGTAAGTTGTTTTATTTTAATACGATTTCTAAATTCTGCTTTTAGAACTTTATTGCTTTTGCATACTCAACTGCACTCACTAACATTTGATAATAGTAATGCGTTATAGAACGGCAGTGCCGTTTATTTACCAAGGCTTTACAGTATTTATTTTGCAGTTTCGAGTTTTGAAATAATTAAGCAGGGCTGATGTACAGTTCCCATTGCATTTCCAAGACCTAGCTAGTTAATTAGCTTAAGTGATTCTGTCAACCCTAGTGGCAGTTGGAGGCACATAGTGCCGGCTTGTCAGGCTGCTAAAATGGAACCTGCAAGAATGGAATTACCGTGGTTAGCTCCGTTCCCTCCCTACCCTTGAGAGATGAGTTGGCTTTCCTTTTCACGACATAAAAACAGAACCAGATAATGTAAGCTGACGCTTCTGCCCATGACTGACATAACGTGGGCCTTTTCATTCAGTGTGGGTTGGTGGTTTTCCAGTCCTTTGCCTGGCTGAGGTTTCACCAAACCTCGTGTCCTTCATCCCACCTTTCCCATATGATGGTCTCTTTTAAGATTTTATTATGTGTTTGTTTTGGGTGCGTTCAAGGCCTTTTGGATAATACTCATGGTCACTCTGAGAGCCTGAGTGTTATAATAATATTCAGGGTTACAATCTGATCACATATTTGCCCTGTGTGTGCCGTCTGGTTGCCTGTACAGTCGGGTAGGTGGTCTTGTTCTGCTGCTTCTCCTGCTGCGTTGCCTTTCAGACATCCTTTGTGGGTGGCGTTTGAGGTGTTGCTGCTTCCTGTTTTCATCAAACTTCATATAAATTATGGAATTCCAGAGCATACATTTAGTACAGTTTGATTGGCTTCAGAATTTAGCACTTCGGCAGGACAGAGGTGAAAGAAGTAGAAATGGAGGGAAGAGGAGGGGTACAAGTAGGGAGAAACCCAGACTGGCGCTGGACTGAGACAGAGCGGGACAGCAGAGCGTCAGGGCGACTGTGACTTGAACCCCGGCAGCTGCCGACCTGAGAGGCATGGACAGGAGAAGCAGGCTTTATGTCGGGCTGGGCCGGGACGAGGGGAATGGAATGTGGAGTTTGATTCTTGTTATCCTTAGGTTTATGCTGGTGAGACACGGTGTGGAAGTCCCCTAGCAGAGTTTAAGTGAATGAAGGTACATATTTGGTGGGATGTGTGTTTGAGAGTCACAGCCTAAAGGTAATCATAATAGCAGCCCCTGTTTATTGAATGTTTGTTAGCTACTGTGATAAGGGCTATATAAACATGCTCTCTGAGCCTAAATTTTCTCATCTGTAAAAGGGGTACAATAGCATTCTTGTGAGATTTAAATGAGTTAATATGTGTAAAGTGCTTAACAGTATCTAGCACATAATAACTAATATTTAAATGCTAGTTATCAAAAAAAAATGCTAGTTATCATCATCACAATTTAATCCATCATTTGTTTGGAAAGGTATTTTTATATAGTTGACCCTTGAACAATGCGGAGGTTAGGGGAGCTGAACCCCTGCTCAGTCAAAAATCTGCGTATAACTTTTGACACCTCCCCCAAATTAACTACTGATAGCCCACTACTGACTGGATGGCTTACCAATAACATAAACTAGTCGATTAACATATATTTTGTGTATGTATTAAATATTGTATTCTTACAATAAAGTAAGCTAGAGAAAAGAAAATGTTTTAAGAAAATCATAAGAGGAAATACATTTACAGTACATATATGTACTTACCGAAAAAAAAATCTGTGTATAAGTGTACCCATACAGCTCAAACCCATGTTTAAGGGTCAGCTGTACGTATTGTATAGAAGAGGGATCTGTGGCTCAATCAACTTAACTACTTAACTGCTCTGCTAGAGGTCACATAATTAGTAAGTGGTAGAAGAATTTGAACCCAGGTCAAACCGTATTCCTAACTTCACTTGTCTCTCTCCTTCCTTTGTGAAAATAAACTCTTCAACAGAGGCTGTATGGTGTAGAGAAAAGGTAGAGGACAAAATACCTAATGCACAGAAAGTTGTTTTAAGTATTAAATGGGCAATGCCCTTCCAAAACACTATAAGGAGAGCTTTTTAATAACAGTTATTGTAAGAGAGAAAATCTTACAGAAAAATGGAAATGAAGCTTGGCATTTGAGAACTGCTGGGGAAGAATGAAGGGGAAAAGGGAGAAGATCGTGTAGGACAAAGCAAAGTCAGAGAGAACGAGAGAGTAGAGAAAGGTCATGTAGTTTCTGCATTTAGGGACAAGAGAGCTTAAAAAGTACCTGTTGGTTGACATTGTCAAGTGCTGCATGGAGGTCAAGGAGAATGAGACCTGAGAAAAGGCAGTCTGAATCACTCTTTGGTGATTAAATTTATTTCCCTTTGAGCTATAAACAACTGACTGAAAATACAGTGATAAGAAACAGAAATATAGGATCCAGTGATGTAGATGAATCAGCTAAACTTTGGAGTTAGATTTACTCTTTTGACCCCCCCCTTCCAGTTCATAAGTTTTATCAATAGAATATTCTAGTAGCATACATTGTTTGACATGTATCAGCTTAATTAGAGATCTAGTTGGAAAACTCAGCTATCTCATGCATCTCTGATGCTTCTCCACAAATCTGAAATGCAATAGATACACTGCCATGAAATGATGAACATTGTGCTAATGGTAACCTGGAGAAGCTCCCTTTTAATGCAGTGATTACTCTCATTCATACTAATTCTTCCCATTTTTTCTTAATTCTTTGTGTCTGCTTTCTCCACAATCAAAAAATTGTGAGATGACTTGACCATGTTTTGAGAGCAACAGGCTATGAACTCTGCAGTTTGACTTGTCTCACATCTATGAGGGATTGATGGGGCTGGAGCTTTGCTCACCATGAATGAACCCATTGCCTAGAATAGTGCCCGGAACATAGTAGGTCCTTAATCAATGTAATTTAAATAAGGAATGAATGAACTCTCCTTGGAGCTTCATAGTCACAAAATTTACAAAAAATTTATGACACAATATAATGATGTACATAATTGGTGTGCTTCAAAATTAACCAAAAATAGAAAACAGACTATGTGATTTGCCAGTAAGTGTAATTCCTTTTAATATAATAAAATGAGGCTTTTCTACAGTTGAGATTGTGCATGTGTGTGGGTGGTATGTGGGAGGGTTATGGAGCCAAGCTCAGGACCCTCGGCAGGGCAGGGTTTGTAGACCTCCAGCCTGACTGAGCTCCCTGGGCTCCATTCTTTGCAGATTTTCAGACACTGTTCCTCAAGTATTATAATTTGGCACACTATGACTATTCACTTGACTTATGATAGGATGGCCTCCACCCTCTTTAATAAGAACTACATGTCATCTTACTGAAAGGCAAAGATTAGATAAGAATTGGTATAGTCTAGGGATGAAGTTTCCAATGAACTTTGAGTGATGAGTGCCTGTAATATCCCTGGTGCCCATAATATTGATGTAGCAAATATAACTTGAGAACCTACTGTATGCAAAATATTTTGGGGAATGCAGAGATGTGTAATGCACATTTTGTATCCTGGGAAAGTTTATAGCTTTGAACTTTTTTGAGATATAATTAAAATACCATAAAATTCACCATTTTAAAGTACACAGTTCAGTGATTTTTAACATATTCACAAGTTTATGCCAACATCACCGCTATCTAATTCCATAAGATTTGCATTACCTCAGAAAGAAATCCCATACTGATTAGAAATTACTCTCCATTTTCCCTCCACCTCCCTCACCCAGTCCCTGGGAACTACAAGCGTGCTTCCTGTCTTTGTGAATTTGCCTGTTCTGGGTATTTCATATAAATGGAGTCATACAATGTGTGGCATTTTGTGACTGGCTTTTTTCACTTAATGTAATGTTTTCAAGTTTCATCAGTGTTGCAACATCTTTCGCTACTTTCTCTCATTTTCATTGCTGAATAATATTCCATTGTATGGGTATACCATTCCCCATTTTATTTATTCATCAGTTGAGGGACATTTGGGTTGTTCCTACTTTTTGGACATTATAAACAATACTGCTGTGAATGTTCGTGTACCTGTTTTTGTGTGAACGTATGTTTTCACTTCTCTTGGTTATGTATCTAGGAGTGGAATTGCTGGGTCATATGGTAACCTGTGTTTAACTTTTTGAGGTTATGTAGAACTTTACAAAGTGCTTTGTATCCTTTATTTATCACAGTGACTGAGAAAGGAAACTGAAGATCTGAAAGATTAGGTGGGCTAGAGAAAAGCTTGCATGTGTCACAAAAATATATTTAAAATGAGGTTCAAAATATATTTAAAATGAGGTTACTTTAGGGCAGAACTGAAACCTAAATATTGGTCAGGAAGGGTAAATAAAAGGTGTGCTATTCACATAGCAGAAGACTGTTGCAGATGGTTTGTGTGCATAGCAGTTACCTATATAGCAGAAGAAGAGTATACACACATACAGCTCAACAGGAATAGATTTAAAACCATAGAAGAACATAATGCCCAGTGAAAAAATGAGTTGCAGAATGATAGATAGTAAGGTAAGAAAACCATAAAGGAATACTATACATTGTTACCCACGTGCAAAAGTATAAAAATGGGTATGGGGGACATTCATCAGTCTGTGTAGCGGTTGCTTTGTGTCCCTACTTCTGAGCTTTAAAATTCCTGCCATTACTCCTTCCTATATATTTAACAAATTACTTCCATTACAAGACTGTCAGTTTCTTTAGAATAGGGGCCATATTTTCTTCACTGTTTTATTTCCATTGTCTAGCACACTGTGCCTAGCACATGGGCATAAAAACATAATTTGGAATGGCTAAGCAATTGAACATGAGGCCACTTAAATTATTTTGGGAAGAAGGTAGGGCAAGACAAATTAAATTCGCCATTCTCCCTTTCTGCTTATTGTCTCTTCTTTACCTTCATATTCCCCTAGTGTTATAAAATGAGGCCTGCAATTACAAGAGTAGTTCTTTGTGACATGACATGCTAATAAAGCAGATGGTGTGTGCAAATAAGCAGGATTACAGATATCTTTGCTGCAGAAGTCACTGCGGTCTCCTTTAAAGGTGGAGTATTTTATGGTATCTCAGTAGATTTTATCTTCCTTGTCAAGGTAATGATTGTGTATCCTATGAATCTCGATGGCTTTGTTGTATCAAGTGTCAGATTACACAGCTTACACAGTCAGGTAGTTGTAGAAAGATAGATATCTGTGATCAGACTTGGATGTAGTATTACTAATATTTTTGCCTTTCAGGAATATGTTGGTTTCACTTCTTTGTGTCTATATGCAGGAAGACAACTCTGCTTCCACTTAGGGTCTGTGCCTCCTTTCTCTTTATTATCTTCTCCCCACGGGAAAAAGAAGGACAAATTGTAAAGTTGGGAGCTTGACAACAATATGGGTGAAGTTTCTGGTCTCCATGTCTCTGTTCTGACTCTCTTTCATGGAGTGCTTCATGGTGGTAAAGGTGTTCTCTTCTCCCTGCCTGCTTCACAGTACTGAAAGCAGAACAAGGGGGTTGGCCCTGTGAGGCCTAGCCTGATCTGCACATGTCTGGTCCTGTCTCAGCTTCCCTGGGTGAGTAAACCAATTGAGGCTCTCTCTGTGAATAGGGAGCCTCATTTTGACCTTAGGCTCAAGCTACATTCTCCAGCACAGTTTACCAGAAGCTGTGAGGGCATTGTAGGTAGCTAACGCTCATGCTTTGATCCCCATCTGTCTATTGGTGGTTATGCTCCCTTGTTTAGAACCCGGAAAGGTGGTAGAAGTGAGCCACGTGTTTCCTATGTATCCCCCCCCCCCCCCGCCCCCGTAATGATGATAGTCTTGATTTTCTCCATCCTTTACAGTTGTTGGAACTTTTTTCTTTATGTCTCACAGAACCTTCAGCCAGCATCTTGGCATTATAGGAATTTACTCAGCTTTTTAGAAGCAATTTGACCTATCTGAACCCATCAAAGCAGTTAAAATCCTAAGGGATCCTGACAGAGCACATTGTTGACAGTTGCTTTTATGGAGGTGAAACCTTTTATTTTTACTTGTGAAAGTACCAAAACAGTCTGTCTTCCTTCAGACAAATACCTACTTAGCACAGGTATATTTTACTTAAAAAATGTAGCTTTTGTATTTAATTAAATCTAAGATGGCACTGATTAAAAAAATGAACTGTTTTATGTCTCACTAAAAAAGATGCTGCCAATTAGCGGTATGATGCCGCTTGGTGTAAGATGCTCCCCCCACTCCACAGTTACTACAGTACGAAAGGAAAAAGGGGTATGGGATAAATGATTTAAAAATGAGTGACTCTTCATTTGCAGAATAGTTCCGTAGGGGCAGGTTGGTGTGAAGAAACATTGAATGGTGAACTGAATGTCTGGAGACTGAGATTCTAGTTTTGGCTACAGGAGAAAATGTATATAATTTTACTTTTAAAAGGATAGAGCTCATAGAGTTTGGAACAAGTCTGGCCTCTCCCTGCCTCCCCATCATCTTCTCGTGACACTTAGTTTGACCTTCTTTTAGTTTTTCAGGCTCACCAACCTTCTTTCAGCCTGTGTCCTTTGCATATGCTGTTTTCTCTGCCTAACCCGTTTCTGGCTCCTTCCTCTGGTCAAGTCCTACTAACTCTTCAAGCTTGCCCTTAAATATTACCTTTTCTGACCCTCCAGGCTAGGGTTTCCTGCTTTAATACACTAAGGCAAATATACTGAGTATATGTACTAACTGCTCCTTGTATTTCTTGTTAGTCACATTTGTCACGATTGTAATAAAATGTCTATGCAGTTATTTTCTTGTTACCTTTCTGCCTTTCATGATAGTCTTGTTCATGCTGTACCCCCATGTGTTTTCAGTGCCTGGCACATGTTCCTGTGCCTAACAGAGATACCTGGAGTGAATAAAAGGGCAGAGTGTCCAACAGTGACATATACTGCTGAGGAGGGCAAGCCAAAGTCTGAAAGGGGTCCGCTGGGTGTGGCAAGTAGAGGTCACCAGGTATTTTAGAAGGCATAGTTTTAGTAGAATGGGGGTGGTGGACAGAGGCAAGATTGCAGAATATGTTAAAAAGAAAAGCAAGACTTCACTATAAAACATTGGGACACTTGCAAATAATTTCTCTACTGATAGCACCTTTTCTTGAGTTTTTCTAGTTCAGTAAACACTGTCAGAATCCTCCAACTTATAATAAGATAAAAAATAAATCCCAAGACATCCTACTATGATTTCTTTTCTCAGTGGATAATGGATAGAATGGATGATTCACTTTAGTACAGATAACCACAGCAGGCAGTTCAGAGCATTCTGCTCCAGAAGAGCAGAGGGTAACCCAGATGTTTCTCATCCCCTCTGCTTGTCACTGAGCCAAAAGTACTGTCTTTTTTTTTTTTCAGTACCACTGGCATTAAAAAACATGTACTCTTTCATTGCTGTGCTCAATAGAACTTGAAACAGAACCTTAGAAGACCAACTCTTCACATAAGCATGAAGTAATTTGAAAATCCTTATATGATGGAAGTGGCCTTGTGAAGACATTTATTGTGAAGATCTTCCAGACTGTATTGTGGAGGGTACTATGGGCAGATCCATGGGCAATGCCGTGCATAGTCCTGGTGTGTTCTACTTCTGAAAAGTAATGAGTAACAAATACATGCAACACTTTGGGCAAGTCACCTGTTCTAAGCACTTTACATATATTTACTCATTTAATCTTCACAACAAATCCTATGAGGAAGCTGCCCTTATTCCTTTTTTTTTCTTTTATCCGTCAGGAAACTGAAGCTCAGAGAGCTTCAGTAGCTTGCCCAAGAGGGCAGAATTGGCATTTGAACCCAGGCATTCTGGCTTCCGAATCCACGTTCTCCCCTATTGTAATGTGCCTCTGAGGGCACTAATTATGAAGTCAGGACCTAGGGTTGACTGCCCTTCCCTTTTCTGCCTCAGTCCTGCCCTCTTGCTGAGCACATGTTCCTTCTTCACTTCTAGTGTGAGTGTCTAGAGAAACAGCAATGCAAAGGCTTCCACGCTTTCCCACCAGGGCAGTCGCTGTTTTGGAACGTATCAGGCTCCCCGGACACCGTCACTGACTCTGTATGATTCTTTTGCAGTAGGAGCTTCATTGTGGATTCAGTCGATTTTTGAATGCTGGTCACGAATCCTAGTCAACCTTCACAGTGTTGATCATATGGGAAAATATGTTCCTAGTTCTGTTCCTAGTTTTACATGTACGCTTTTGGAACATAATCTGTTTTGAAGTTGATAACTACCTGGGTATGCATTAAGTACTGAAGTTCCCAGTGTTCAAGAAATGTACTACGCTATTAAAAAAGAATTAACAGCTTTCTCTAAAGAACAGAACTAAGCTCAGTGTGGTCTGGTATTAATCCCTGCCTAGAAGTTCCACAATCAAAAGGGCAAAATGTGGAAAAGCAAAGATAAATAAATAAAATTGGAAAATATGCAAAGCTGTTAGAGATGTGCCAGTGACTCAGAAGTAGATAATACAAAGAAATGCATCCAACCCCTGGGCTGTGAATGTGCCACCACAGCATTGGGTGTTTGAAGTATTTCTGTGACACTCAGACCTCTTTGTCAGTGGCAAACTGTAGAGCCTTCCAGAGTTATTGCAAAGAAAAGCAATGCCCTAGAGTGAAAACAAAACAGAATGCTAGTTAATATTCAATTTGGTATTCTTTACATTTAAAAGTGTTAGTAGTAATATTATAGCTGGATTAACAGTATTGTCATATTAGTGTTAAAATTTTCCCATTATTTTTTTGGCTTGGTGAATTGGAAAGTATTGTTTAACCTAAGAGATTTTTAAAGGTTAGATGAAATAGCATTTATTTTGCACAGTCTGATGGATTGCCAGCAGCAGGGAAGGCTTTACAGCTCAGATGTTTTCAGCACCCTTCTGATCCTCTTTTTGCGTGTTTCCTTTCTCATTAATTTTTCTTTCAGAGCAGTGACCATATTTTACTTTATGTAGAAGAGATGCTTAAGTAGTTAGGTGTTAATGAACTTCTGTGTATTTTATGTCTGTGTGTCTGCTTTATCATAGCTCTTAATAGCCTTGCTAATGTTTTGGGGAGGGATGGGAGAGGTTTTGCTTAATTTTGTGATACACTTTGTCTTTTACAGAGTTTGGTATATGGCTCAAGAATAAGGATTATAATAAATTACTGTTTTAGAGAATCTGAATGTTATCTCATTGTATTTGTTCTAATATAAAGAGAATCTTTATGGAAGAATTTACCACATCTCAGGAACAATTATTTTTTAAGCATAATACTTGGATTGCTTTACTGCATTGTTGCTTAAGTGGTAGTTCAAAGGAGAAAGAGTAAAACCTTTTACCAATGATTTTTTTTTTTTTTTACAAGAAATTTCCTTCTCTGTACTCCCACCTTTAGTTGTTACAATGTTAAATTTACTGTTTGTCACTAAATAATTGTGATGTTCACAATTACTAAAGATATTAAAATTGCATTTTCGTATTTGCTACTTTATGATAGAAAACCTTTTGACCTAAATATTTTACGAATACTTAAAAATTTCATATTATTGATTTTACTTTAGATGTGTAAAGTTTTAATTTTTAGTACTGAGCTACCATATGTAAATTGATTATATTGAGAAATGAAATCAATGGAGAATTGACATCTTCTACTTTACATGAATGTCCAAAACTAAAGAACACCTCTAGGCAATGAGGTGTAGCTTTCCATGTCTACACCTCATTTAAATGTCACCTTTAAATTAGGGGAAGGGAGAGTTGTCTTTTGTTATAACATCCATTGTCAAGTTGTGAGAACCTGCTCTCAACCTTAAATAATAGAACTGCTCCAGGAGCTTCATCTTTCCTTTCTGATTTCTGGGTACTTGAGATTATTTTGGAAAGTAGGCCAAGTTTTTCTTAAGATAAGTTGACTGAATTGATAAGTTAAGATCCCTAGGGTAGTGGAGCTTCTCCTGTAGAATCTAAGTACTACTTCCTTGCCTCCATAGAGCTTCCCTAGGTTTTTTATGACTAGCCTGAAATAAAAACTAGATAGCTTAGGTCTTAGTATACAATGTAGATCTAAACTTCAGGAATAACATTTAAGCTGAAACCTGATAACGGAGTTTTTAATGAAATTTTCAATGTGCTAAATCTACAAGAGACTGATATGAAAAATAATCTGAGCATGGAAGAGAGTCCTTGGAGATGTAAAGCATGGTTGCAGATTAGAGGAATTAAATAGACTGCATGGTGCTCAAAATCAAATAGTAAATCAGGAGACATAATGCCTGATTAACAGTGGTAGCAGGGATATAATGAGATATATGTATATATCTATATTAAGATTTCTGAATTTCAAAACAGAAAATTCTACAAGTATCTAATCAGTATAAAACATGTTAACTTCAAGTGGAAGACAGTCAGACAGACCCAAGGATTCTACACCCAGGCAAACTACTATCAATTAAGTGGTTAAAGGATCAATATTGGCAGACATGCTGTTGTTTTAACTGTGAATCCTTTCAGAAAAAATTAAGAAAATATTAAAGGCAGTGGCAAAATCAAGGGTGAAAAACGCACACACCATTGTAGAAAAGAAACAGTGGCTTGTATGCAAAGAATACCTAGAAACAAATGACAATGGAGACACGATGACCCAAAACCTATGGGATGCAGCAAAAGCAGTTCTAAGAGGGAAGTTTATAGCAATACAGTCCTACCTTAAGAAACAGGAAACATCTCGAATAAACAGCCTAACCTTGCACCTAAAGCAATTAGAAGAACAAAATAACTCCAAAGTTAGTAGAAGGAAAGAAATCATAAAGATCAGATCAGAAATAAATGAAAAAGAAACGAAGGAAACGATAGCAAAGATCAATAAAGCTAAAAGCTGGTTCTTTGAGAAGATAAACAAAATTGATAAACCATTAGCCAGACCCATCAAGAAAAAAAGGGAGAAGACTCAGATCAATAGAATTAGAAATGAAAAAGGAGAAGTAACAACTGACACTGCAGAAATACAAAAGATCATGAGAGATTACTACAAGCAACTCTGTGCCAGTAAAATGGACAACCTGGAAGAAATGGACAAATTCTTAGAAAAGCACAACCTGCCAAGACTGAATCAGGAAGAAATAGAAAATATGAACAGACCAATCACAAGCACTGAAATTGAAACTGTGATTAAAAATCTTCCAACAAACAAAAGCCCATGACCAGATGGCTTCACAGGCGAATTCTATCAAACATTTAGAGAAGAGCTAACACCCATCCTTCTCAGACTCTTCCAAAATATAGCAGAGGGAGGAACACTCCCCAACTCATTCTACGAGGCCACCATCACCCTGATACCAAAACCAGACAAGGATGTCACAAAGAAAGAAAACTACAGGCCAAGATCACTGATGAACATAGATGCAAAAATCCTCAACAAAATATTAGCAAACAGAATCCAACAGCACATTAAAAGGATCAAGCACCACGATCAAGTGGGGTTTATGCCAGGAGTGCAAAGATTCTTCAATATACGCAAATCAATCAATGTGATACACCATATTAACAAATTGAAGGAGAAAAACCATACGGTCATCTCAATAGATGCGAGAAAGCTTTCGACAAAATTCAACACCCATTTATGATAAAAACCCTGCAGGAAGTAGGCATAGAGGGAACTTTCCTCAACCTAATAAAGGCCATATATGACAAACCCACAGCCAACATCGTCCTCAATGGTGAAAAACTAAAAGCATTTCCACTAAGATCAGGAACAAGACGAGGTTGCCCACTCTCACCACTCTTATTCAACATAGTTTTGGAAGTTTTAGCCACAGCAATCAGAGAAGAAAAGGAAATAAAAGGAATCCAAATCAGAAAAGAATCTAAATAATTATTAATAGGTTGTGAAGCTAAGTGGATTCATTGCATGGAAAATACTGTAGAACATAGCCAGTTTTATTTTCTTAATAACACTGGAGTTCTTTTACAAAAGTCAGATTATTCCTTTCTATAGCTCTGAGTTCACATGCATTTCTAATTAATTGACTGAAAAATCTACTCTGGCAAAACCTGGGACCAAGGGGTTGAAAGGTGGGGGTAAAATGGGGATATTTATAATGTGGGAGAGGAAATGATACAAATACGATAGACTGAATTCCAGGGAAAAATACCAGAAACGATCTGACTTTCAAAAGTAATCATAAAAATAGCATTTATTAAGTGTTGCAGGGTCTTGTTTTAAGTACTTCATTTTGTTATCTCTTTTTACCCTGCATATTATCGGGGATATTAATGGACAGGCCAATCTTATATACCTGCTAAAGTGTAAAAAGCATTCATTAATATTATAGACACCTTAATTTTAAAGTCTTTTTTTTTTTTACTCTTTTCCCTTTACTTTTTTCAATTAATTCTTTTTATTGGAAAAAATACATAAAAGATACCATTTTAATCATTTTTAAGTACACAGTTCAGCAGTGTTAGCTATACTTACATTGTTGTCAAACAGATCTCCAGAATTTTTTCATCTTGGAGGAACTAAAATTCTGTACCCATTAAACAACAGTTCTTTTGCTCCCTCCCCCCAGCCCCTGGTAAGCACATTTTACTTTTATTTCTATGAATCTGACTACTTTAGTTACTACATATAAGTGCAATCATGGAATCATACAGTATTTGTCCTTTTGTGACTCAATTCTTTCTCTTTTTTTAAACTGTCAAGAGCTAATCATAATCAATAAGGAGTTGAAGGAAACTATTGTAGATGCAGCATGTAAAGACAAAATAAATTGGTTGGTGAGAGCTGTCATCCTTTCCATGAGAAAATTTAAGCACAGATGATGCCAATAATTTACATTTTTTTATTATGGCACTATGGTTGGCTTGGTTTACATCAGATGGCAGAGAAGAGTAAACTTTTTATTGAGGAACCAGGAGACCCGAGTTTTCTGCCTTTAGGGAAAAAAGAATATGTAGTTAATCTTCATGATCCCTATCAAAAGAACAATGAACTTTTGAACAGATTGGCTGAGCAAAGGGAGTACAGAGCAAGGCTAATTGAATCTTCAACAGGGAGAATTTCTGGAGATAAGTAGGTTTCTGTGATTTCATATGATGGGTTTTTTTGGGCAATGAGAACATAAAAACAGTAAATTCCGGAATGAAAAGTTAATCGATAAAGACCCTGAATTGTGTTTTAATCATGGAGTCAATCGTTTTCTATACTTTTTTGCTTTTATTTTCCGTACAGAGAATCCCAAATACAAAGGAAATATATTTCTAGGTGGTATTGTATTATAGAACTCAGTAATTTGAATTGAATTTACTTTTGCTTTTGTTATCTGAATGGATTAGGAAAATTCCTTTTGAGCAACCAGGGACCAGATGATCAGACACCATATCATCTTCTTTGCTATGAAAATTATAATTCAGCCTTGTGAAACTTTTCTAATGTTATATTTTCTGTAAATAATATAGAGAGTAAAAGTAAGTAAAACCATTACTCTGTTTTTCTCCCTACACATTCTGAACAATAAACAACTGGTTCTTGGCAAATACATATTAATTTAATTTTAAGGATGTTATTTTATAGTTCATTTTGATCAGAGGTGTAAAAAGATTCATTATCTTGTGCTCAAACCTGTGCTAACCGAGGTAATTTGCTGTAGATATTTGGTATCTTTTCATAAATACCTATGTTTAGATAAGCCTTCTCTCTGGAATCATGTCCTTAAACATTTAAACCTAGACCACCCTCAAGTATAAGGGATTTATGAACCATGTGGGATATTTCAGGAAATCTTTTCACACTGATGAAAACAAGAGACTAGTATTATTGTGGAAAGGAAAAAAATGGGAGATTTATGAGTATATGTTTCATTTATGCATCAAAATTTAATTTTTCTTTTTTCTGATAGTCTGACTGATAAGCAGTTTAGTTAACCTTTCTAAGAATTTCCCTTCAAAATTAATCAAACCTAAAATATTTAAGATGAACAGAAAAATATTGTTCATTGTTTGAAATGGCCATGGCTGATTAAAACTATTTCTAGCTAAATCAACTGTATATTAATTATTTAATATAGTTATTACATCCTCTATATGGAAAAGGTATCAAAACCTTGAGGTCTTTGATTTTCCATTCTTGTCAGTTGTAAAATTGTCAGCTTTTTGCAAGTGGTGGAAGAGGTGTAGGAACTACGGAACTAAGAATTACCTTTTCTTTTTACACATAAGCTGCTGCTCGGCAGCTGGGTGATCTCGGGGAGGGCTGGCCTGTGTTATCTTCGTGTGGCAATGATGTACGCTTTTATAGAGAGCAAATTTATGGCCCTTATCTGTGGAAGACTTTTATGAATGACTGGTGTAAATCAAGAATTGAATGACTGTTTTTCTCTTTGAGCATAAATCTATGATTTGGAGATTGATTTCTGGGTAACTTTTTTGTAACCCATTTGAATTACCATTTTCGACCAATTTTCTATATTTTGGCATAAACTGAATAACTAAAATATAACAATACCAGTGACAGATCTGTTTTTTTTTCTGTTAGGTGTATGTTTTCTCATATAACTCAATAAATAATCTCTGTTAATAGCGTAGAAAACAAATTTATAATATGTAGTGGGAATCCCATGCATGGGATTGACCAAAGCAACCATGTCCACTGTTTAGGTGGGAGAGGGAAAATGAAATATATGTTGAATTTTAAAGGTACTTATGATAAAATGTGCCATTAATTAGGGAAAATAAGTAGAAAGAAAAAGTCATTTCTGGGACATTTGCAGAGTAAATAACTTCTATTGAAAGTACTAGACAAGTGTAAAAAAATGTTAGCTCACGATCTTTTGAACACACTTTCCCAAGAGGCTTTCCTTCAGGAAGAGTCTTTCTAAAAACAAGATGGGAGACGTAGGAGCTCAGATGGAAGGGAAAGCTAGAAATCAGGTGGGTTAAAAAACAGTTTCATGAACACTATTGTCCTCACAAAAAATTTAGATCTGTAGATGGTAACCTGTAGATGGAGGGATTACAAACTTTGTGAAATTATATTTTCTTCTCAGATAAATGCCCCTTTCTTTATCTTCCTCTTGTTCCATGCACTTGTATGACTTAAACAGTTAACAACGTGGAAGAAATGGTTGGTCAGGAGATAAGCAGTTGATCTTGGCTGTTTTAAAGGGAACTTTCACTACAGTAAGAAGAGAAGGACAGTGCTAGTCACACAGTGGGTGCTTAATAAGTATTTGATGAAGGACAGAAGGAAGAGAAGCAGCCTGGTGGGAGGGATGACACCAAGAGAGGGCTCTAAGTGCAGTGACGGGGCCCTGGGTGAAAAGAGGGTGACCCACGGGATGAGTGGATTGAGGATATGTTCAGATTGGCTCTGGAGTTGGACAGCCTGACCCCAGTTCCAGCAACATCACTTATTACCTGTGTGACCCTGGGCAAGTTACCTTCTCCATGCCTCATTTTCCTTTCTCTAAATAATGGTAATAAGAGAACTTACCTCCTAAATTTGTTAGGAGGATTGACTGAGTTAATAGGTAGTTGTAAAGCCCCTAGGACAGTACCTGGCATGTGGCATTCAACAAATGGCAGCAGGTATTACCTTGGTTAGACATATGCAGCCGTCCTCAACGCCTGTCTCTAGTTAGTCATCACCTTTGGTCAATTCTACATTTAAATATTTCCTAAAGATGGGTTCTCCATCCAAGGGCCATAGTCTTAGAAACTCTTAATCTCTCATATTAATTCAGTTACTTTTTTTTAGTGAAAATTTCCTAAAATCCATCCTGCTCAATACGACCAGTTAAATGCAGATCTTGCCCTAACAATTCCCTCAGCCCTTTCAGTGGTCCCTTGTCATACTTAAGGAATTTATAATTAATCTTTAGCATGCAAGATTCTTCAGAATTTGCTTTGTTTGCCTTTCCAACCTCATCTCCCAGCAGATACTTTATGAACGTCATATGATTTAATTTTACTACAACCTCCCAAAGGTTGTGCAGGCATCCTCACTTTGCAGGGCAGTGCAGGACTGTAACAACAGCAGTGCAAGCTGGATCCACGCAAAGCATCTTAATAACCAATGGGAGTGTATATATGTCCATTATACACTACCAAACGTAAAACAGATAGCTAGTGGGAAGCAGCCACATAGCACAGGGAGGTCAGCTCCGTGCTTTGTGACCACCTAGAGGGGTGGGATAGGGAGGGTGGGAGGGAGACGCAAGAGGGAGGGGATATGGGGATATATGTATATGTATAGCTGATTCACTTCGTTACAAAGCAGAAACTAACACAACATTGTAAAGCAATTATACTCCAATAAAGATGTTAAAAAAAAATAACCAATGGGAAAACTTACGGTGGTTTCAGGACCCTTAAAACTTTTTGTTAAAGCGCTGACAACTCTTACTCTGTTATAAATGTGTGGGGAAGTGGACAATAGTGGCATGAACATGGATTTAGTGCACTGAGTGCAAAACGCTGAGAAATAGAACTCACCAAGGGCAGTGTGAGCAGTGTCTCCCTTCCTCTTGTGTGACATACAGAGTACCTTCTGTGCCTTGGTGAATTGGTAATACTCCTTTCTAAGTTTGGATCAGCTTCCAATATTTTATCCCTTGTGCTTTCGTGGTTGTGAAGTATCTCCTGGAGTTCCTTCAACCTGAAGTTTTTCACTGGTATTACTTCCTCTTGGGCATCTTCATCCTTTTGCCTGTTTACCTTGATAAGTTGCCTCCCCAACTCCCTGTGGCTGCACATCCAGAATCTTTCAAACAGCAGTGGTGCCAGTACTTCCATGGTCAGCAGCCTCTCTATAACCCCCATTTACGCTAGATTTAAATTTCACTTCCAGCTTTACCACTGTTTGTTTCTCTGCTGCACTTTCATCTTTGTTTTGGCCAATACCCTCGTTGGGTTACCAATTTTTGTAAGATGTCCAGTGCATTTATCATTGGGAGACAAGGAGGCAAAACAGGGACGCACTTTGCTGTCTGTGGTTCAACGAACAGATGCACAGTGACCAGTCACTGACAGGCTTTGAAAGAAGTGACCTAATTGGTCATGGATCATGATACACATCTGGTACTTACTTAACGACTTGTGGACTGAAGAGCTAGTGCAGAAGTTTTTGCTTTATGTAATTATTCATGGTTAACATAGTATGGTAACTGACATTTGAACCCTGTTACTAAGGAAATGGTGTTATTTAACTAAAATGTGGTAACTGAAATGTATGCATCTTAGAACCATGCAAAGCAAGGGCTGTCTGTATGTTATAATCATTCTGCAAGCAAAGAAACTGAGTTTTGGAAAGATTAGGTAACTGCCTAAGGTCACATAGCTAAGAAGTGTCAGAAACCCATTAACAAAACTTTTTAATGTCTCTGGATTTTAATGCTATAAGGATGCACAACCTGTCTATTGATGTTTCTGTCGACATACTGATGGAGCTTGAATTACTAATGGATTGTCTTCAAAAACTCATCTGCACATCTAATCAGGCCTGCAGCCCTCTAGGAACTCTGTCCCTGCTTAGCTGGGCTGACCATGTAATATTGCCAGGGCTTGCCTGAAAAATGAAGTATTGTACAGTGATTATGCAAAGCTTCTGCAAGCTAGTGACACACTTGACCTTACATGAGATTGTTTCTTAGAATGAATCAAGAGTCCTTAGTCTTAGAATAAAGGAGAGACCAGCCTAGAACAAATGAAACATCCCTGAGAAGGAAAGGAACATCCCAGTAATTGAGTGGAGAGAAGTGGGCTGAACAGTTAGCAGTTGAGATCCCTGGTTAGGTTGGGAGATAAGCAGGGTGGGTAGGGATGTTAAGTGACCGACCTCACCTTCAGCTTCTGGGATTCAGGGATGGCTTCAGCGTAGTCTCTGCTTCATTCATTGGCCAGCTGGTAGTAGGAGTCCACACTGAGTAGTTAAATCTGAGTGAGTCTGATTCTGAGATACAGTCCAGCTTCTAAAACTGAGGAGGTCCCGTTTGGAGCATTTAAAATTATTCAGGGTAGAGGAGAACTATGGTACAGAGATGGACTAAAAGGATTAATACTAGGCCTGGAAAGATGAAGGCTGAGAAAAAATTTGATTAAAGACAAAAAGTGACATTATTTAGTGCCTCTAAAATGCCAGGACTTGTGCATGGCTTTTACTTATTAATTGCATGATTATAAAAATCTTGTCAGTAGGCATTGCAGAGATAAGGAAGCTGAGACTCAAAAAAGTTAAGTAACTTAAGTACTAGGGCTAGTAAGTGGTAAAGCTGAGGTTTTCTTTTTAAACCCAGACCCATTTTAATATATCACATAGTTCTTAAGTAAAAGATACAGACTAAAACATTATTAAAAGTAAGTAAGACATTTAGGGAGTATATGTCTCATCTTTGATCTTTTTTTTAAACATCTTTATTAGAGTATAATTGCTTTACATTGTTGTGTTTCTGCTGTATAACAAACTGAGTCAGCTATATATATACATATATCCCCATGTCCCCTCCCTCTTGCGTCTCCCTCCCACCCTCCCTATCCCACCCTTCTAGGTGGTCACAAAGCACCAAGCTGATCTCCCCATGAGATGCAGCTGCTTCCCACTAGCTATCTATTTTGCATTTGGTAGTGTGTTTATGTCCATGCCATTCTCTCACTTCATCCCAACTTACGCTTCCCCCTCCCCATGTCCTCAAGTCCCTTCTCTATGTCTGTATCTTTATTCCTGTCCTGCCCCTAGGTTCATCAGAACCTTTTTTTTTTTAAGATTCCATATATATGTGTTTCATCTTTGATCTTGAACGAAGTCTGTTGTAGGGACCTCAGAATTCATGTTTCTGTAGAAATAATGTTTTAAATTGTGATGTTACGTGGGCCATACTGCAAAAACCTATTTTATATGCATATCTCTATGTTTCTGTGTCTCAATATGTATATTTCTTTAAATATAGCTTTCTGTGCTATTTAAAATACATGTAATTATTATATAAAACAATACATTTTTGAGGTACAACTTAGGAACCCTAGGAACTCCGCTGCTCATCCGGAGGGCAGCCCTTCCTGTCAACAGCACTGTTGAGGAGTAGGGGCCCTGGTGAGTTGTCAGATGTTTACATCTGTGCAGGAATGGCAGCTGTCTTCACCTCTGTGTTCATAAGAGAAGCAGCATTTCCAGTGAATCACTTCTCAGGTATTCTGAATCGGAGAATAAACGGCACTTACTTGATACATTCTATGTTCCCTTTTTCTTATCATGGGCGTATTCTTTTTTTTTTTTTTTGCGGTTCGCGGGCCTCTCACTGCTGTGGCCTCTCCTGTTGCGGAGCACAGGCTCTGGACGCGCAGGCTCAGCGGCCATGGCTCACGGGCCCAGCCGCTCCGCGGCATGTGGGATCTTCCCGGACCGGAGCACGAACCCGCGTCCCCTGCATCGGCAGGCGGACTCTCAATCACTGCGCCACCAGGGAAGGTCCCTGGCGTATTCTTAATAAATTGTTTTTTTGTGTCGGGACTTGTCTTAATTAGTAATTAAAGTTCTTTTGATAGCAAGTAACAAAAACAGACTCTAGCCTACTAAAAAAGACACTAATTCTAAGGCTACAGTGGGTATTTTCACATTTGGAATCGCAAGGTCCCCAAGGACCAGAGACTGGAACTCAGACACACAGGAGCTTCTCTCTTTGTCAGGCTCTGCTCTGTCTCTACCTTTGCCTCTCTGGCTTTAAGGTCACTTGAAGCAGCCTTTCCTTTGCTTGTTGACTTCCTTCTCTCTCCGTTCACTGGCTTGCTAAAGGCCTCTGAGCACACGGTCCTACATGATTGCCTCCCTGCTCATGGTTTCATATCTTCTCAGTTTCAGTGATGAGTAGATTCTAACCAGTCTCTGAGACCTGATTCCAGAATCCCAAAGACAGAGTGACTTTGATTGGCCCACCCTAAGTTAGGTATCCATCACTAGATAGGTATCCACGTGATGCCCATGGTGTGGGGGGCCGAGTCCTGCCCTCCCCAAGTGCTGCTGTGGCTCAGTCCTCTACTGGAACACGAGCAGACGGCGACTGGGAGGTGCCTGATATGGTGTGTTACTCATTAATTGTATTTGGCTTTTTTGCTTCTGGCTTTCTGTGTTTTACTACTTTTAAACTAAGGAAACAATTATCACCACACATTCTGTATTTTCAAATTAAATTTCACATCTGAAGTATACCTAGTAATAAAGGGCTCCCAAAGCACTGTGATAGACGAAGAACCAGGAGCAGACTATTCCGAAAACTAGGGGAGATACTTTAAAGCCAACTTGTCTATTTCACTTAATCACAAACCTGCTAGCCTGCTGATTGTTTAGGTGAGTAATCTGAAGACACAGACAGTGGTTTGGTCTGTGAGTAAGACTGTGCCTTTTAGTCACATTCTTTACTGCTTCATTGCAAGGAAAAATACCAAGGTGAACGCCAAGTCCCCTTTTCAGTATTATACTTGCAGAGGCAGTCCATGAAGTGGTCAATGGAAGAATCAAACTTTTATGGTAATCTTTTATTGTAATCTATTTTCAGTTCAGTCAGAGAAGCAGCATGGCCCAGTGGGCTAAGGGGAGGACGGGGAATTTGGAGCTCTGAGATGTAATCTGTTTTGCAACTGACTAGCTTTGTGACCTTGAATAAAAAGCACATTAGCCTCTATTTCCTCATATGTAAAATGGGATCTACCTGATAGATCAGAATGTAGGTACATTCTGATTTGAGCAAACTGAATAATAAAGATTTTATAAAAATCAGGAGTGACTTCTTTTCATATCAGAAGACTGTGGTTTATAAGAAGATTCTCCCTAGAATTCATTTAAGATCCAGCCTTTTCTCAGTCTTTTAAATTGTGATTACCTGACAAAAGTTAAGTTTATATATATGAGTTTAAAAAAAACACCCATTGGATAGAGTGAGAAAAAAAATTCTGGAGGGTTATGATAAAAACTCAGTAAATCCATGTGAAATACTTCAAAAAAATGTTTTGCAGGCAGCAGTAAACAAAGAATATTCTCATAGCTTAGATTTCAGGGTGAATTTTCTTCAGTGTGAGAATGACATTAGTGCCAATTCTGCCATGTTTTTGCTAACTGGCTGACATGGGCATCATCGTATTGGTCTTGGCATTATGATGCTGGTGCTGAGTCGACATTCACACTGGCACCATGTCGTCTTGCTCTAGTCAGGAATGGCTGTAGGCAGTTTTAGTTTATCTGCTGCTACGAGAATTTTGATGTAGCAGGGCTGGAGGTTTGATTTGTACTGTGGCAGTCTTATGCCTGCTTGTGAATTTATTCTCCAGAGGGCAAAGTATCCTATTAGGGTAACATGTAAAACAAGCTCAAAGGATTAAAGTAGTAGGAAGAAATAAATAATAGATTGTTATATATTTATGTTGAATTTACATAACAGTCTTAGTTATTTAGAAGTATATTTTGTAAAAACTTAGTTTGTAGTATCACAAAAGCTTGTATATACTTATTTAAAAGTATATTTTGCCGGGTTTCACATAGAGAAACTCCTGAAGTTGAGAGATTCAGTGGCTAGAGACACAGTATCCGAATCTTATTAAGAACCCAGGTTTGTTACCTTCCCAGTCCAGACTGCACCCTGAACTGCCTGTCATAGAAGAGTGTTGGTGGATTGGTTTGTGAAACAGAATGATGTTTGCATTTGAGTTGCTTTGGAAGGAGTCGCCTCCCCATAGGGTAACAAAATTTGCTTATAACTCCCAAATAAAATTGTTTCCTCCAGCTAAAAGAGACTCTCCCAAACCAGTCTGAATACTGTGCTGCCACCTTTTCCAGAAAGAATTTCATGGCTGAGCCTCACTGTTGTACGGATTCATAGCATGTTATTGCTAACATGTAAATATTCATTTACAGGAAATAGTGACTAGAATCTTGGAGTTCTTTTATACTGTTGTTGAGATTTCTGAGTTAAAGCTAGTTTTCCATTCATTTTAGAGGAAGGTTTTCCGCAAAGTTTCATCTTGGTTGCAAAACATATCCCCAGAGATTCCAGTTGACATAACTCATGCTGACCGGTTGATTCCAAGTGTGACAGCACAGTGTTCAGCAAGTCCAAGTGAAACCAGGTGGAGGCCAGAGAATATGTCTGCTTTTGCCTACATTATCTGGTTAACTGCTTTGATTCTCAATTTCAGCTGGCATCAGATGAATGTTAAACCAGAGATAAATTTTGTAGCCTTTTGTGATACTACAAATGTTTTGCCATTGCAGTTACTGGTTCATAGTCACCCTTCAGAAGGTGCGTGCCAGTTGATGTTTGGTTTAGTCATTTCAGTACTTGGGAGGAAGGGTTAGTTGGATTAGATTTCTGTTATTTCTTTTCTCTCGAGAAAGGTGAGGTAGGTTCTCAGATTATTGTATTCAATTAATAAACTCCCCTCTCCTAAGGATCCCATCGCCATCTCTTTCTCTGTTTCTATCTCTGCCTTCATTTTTATTTTTTAAATTTATTTTTATTTTATTTAATTTTTAAATTTTTGGCTGCATTGGGTCTTCAATGTTGCATATGGCCTTTCTCTAGTTGTGGCGACTGGGGGCTACTCTTTGTTGTGGTGCGTGGACTTCTCATTGCAGTGGCTTCTTGTTGCAGAGCACGGGCTCTAGGTGCGCAGGCTTCAGTAGTTGTGGCTCATGGGCTCTAGAGTGCAGGCTCAGTAGTTGTGGCGCACGGGCTTAGTTGCTCCGCGGCATGTGAGATCTTCTTGGACCAGGGCTCGAACCCGTGTCCCCTGCATTAGCAGGCGGATTCTTAACCACTGCGCCAGCAGGGAAGTCCCAAATATGGAAAGACTTTGAATTGCATCCAAAAAATAAGACAGATAGATGGAAGGATAGAAGAACGTGTAGATGAATAGAGATGTGTTAAAGCAAATATAGTAAAATGTCAATTGTAGAATTTAGGTAGGGATGCCCTCTGTCTTCATTTTTATCTTCATCGCTTCTTTTTATCTCTTCTTCCCTATTTCGTCTCCCTTTTCTTTAGGTGTATATTAAACAGAAAAAAAAATTTCCAGCACAATGACTGAGCGAATTGCAACATTAAAGATTGCTTGGCCAAGAAACTATTACTCTTTGTATGAAAGCCTTTAGGGACCAACATCAAATACAAACATGTTAGAAATCTTTTTTGCTGTTCCAGCTCAACTGACCCAGAAAAATTTTACGAGCAATAGTCAGTGCTTAGCAGAAAAAAAAGAGATACTATTGTAAATTTGAAAAACTCTCATCTTTAACACGGCTTTTAGGTATCACAAGCTTGACAACCTTATAGATTACATGCATGCTCCAGTTGACTTCAAAAATTTATGTTTTAAACACAATTTTACTCAAAGCTTTCTGTGTACTTAGTGATTTATTAATAAGTTTAACTTTTGTTAAATAGGTTACTTTACATATAAATACTACAGTGCATTAAGGAAGAGTTAAGAATTGTTACTCCACATATCTGACAATTTAAAGTGGTGTTCCTTTTAAGCAGTCAATTGAAGGAAGTTCAATAAAGGAATAATAACAGAAAAGAAGCAAATACCATAGATGTGGGTCCATCTTATAATTTGTTTTTGCTGGTAATTTTGGCCTATTTTGTGATGGACTTTTTTTTTTTTTTCTCTTTGAAGACCTAGAGTTAGAAACTATGCATGCTGGACTTCCCTGGTGGCGCAGTGGTTGAGAGTCTGCCTGCCGATGCAGGGGACACGGGTTCGTGCCCCGGTCTGGGAGGATCCCACATGCCGCGGAGCGGCTGGGCCCGTGAGCCATGGCCGCTGAGCCTGCACGTCCGGAGCCTGTGCTCCGCAACGGGAGAGGCCACAGCAGTGAGAGGCCCGCGTACCACAAAAAGAAAAGAAAGAAACTACGCATGCTGTGCTACTCACCTTACCAGGAGAGAACCAGCATGATGGAGAGAAGATTAGGAAATCACGTTTTCAAAGACTCATTTAATGAAGATTAGTATGTTAATTTGATTTTTCTTTTATCAAGGATCTGTAAGAGAATTTGCACTTTGTTCCCCTTGATTTTGGTGTATGAGGTGGAATTTTTACTCAAGTCCTCTTTTTGTTAGTTTTGTTGAGGGATGAATGGCCTGGCTGTGCCACCTTGCACTTACCTTGAGGATGTTTGCTTAGCCATGAGTGCCACCCAGTTCTCTTGGAGAGGGTGGTGTGCCGTAACTAGAGCTACCATTTATTGAAGATCACATGTTTCCCCATTTTAATTCTTACAACAACAAAAGTATTTCCATTTCATAGATGTCGAGTAGCTTATCCAAGGTCATTTTTTCCAGTCAAGTGACCAAGCTGGGATTCCATCCTAAGTCAGCTGACCCAACACAGATGGTCCTCCCCATGAGGTGTGACTTGCTACCATCAGCAACCCAAACTGACTGCTTTGGGGTTCTGAATTGCAACACCTTCTGGGTGGTAGTTCTGGCAGCAGAGTAGATGGGAATCAAGCACATCCTGGTGGAGCCTCCCATTGCTTCCATGTTGACCCTTGGCAAACTCAGATACAGGTTAGAATTGACCCATTTCATAGCACTGATTATTTTATGTTCTCTTGTTTCATAGCTGATTTTTCTGGAGTAAAGAAGATGGGCTAAAATTATAGATCAATTTTTGAAGGCTTTTCCTAACTGTTAAGTCTCCACTTGGATCCCACTGATAAGATAGGAAGTTATATCCCAAAGAATAAAATACCAAATTATATAATTCTTACTCTGATCAGTTAATTGCAATCTATTTGGCTTCATGTGAATTAAAGATTTCTAACTTATAATCAGTTTATTTTTGTGATTCTTAATATTTTTATAAAAGACTCTGTATTATTATTGACATAAATATTTTGTTTTTCTCACTATTTTATGGAAGACAATGACTGGGAGAAGACCAAAACAGATTACATTAAGAATCTTTTCCAGTTTGAGTTACAATTCCACGTATTTTGACACTTACTAAGGGGGATACTATTCAAAGAGGGACTCAAGGGTAACTGATCTCTGTGCTATTCTACATGCTCCCCACCCTCACCCTTGTCTGTCTTCTGTAGGTGTTTTCTGACTAGTTCTCTGTTTGTTCCCTCCCCTCCCTTAACCTCCCCTCTCTCTATATTCATTCTCTGCGGACCTCATGCTTTCTCATGGATTTATGGTGATTACTCCCAAACATAGATTTCTAGGCTGTCTCCCCTATATTTACTTGTTAACCACAACATTGTGTAGCTAAACTGACAGAGTTTTCTCTCCACTAGAAATATGAAAAAAGGACTGTTGCTCTTGGCTAAATGTTAGCTTTGGAAATTAGGTCTGAATTTTGTTTCAGGTCGTAAATGAGCTTAGCATCATGTGGCTTGCACACTAAGTTATTTTAAAGAGTTAGTCCCGAAGGAATTATAGATGGCGGAGTAGAAGGACATGCTCTCACTCTCTCTTGCGAGAGCACTGGAATCACAACTAACGGCTGAAGAGTCATCGACAGGAAGACACTGGAGCTCACCCCACATCCAAAGACAAAGGAGAAGCCACAGTGAAATGGTAGGAGAGGTGCAATCACAATAAAATCAAATCCCATAACTGTTGGGTGGGTGACTCACAGACTGGAGAACACTTATACCACAGAAGTCCACCCACTGGAGTGAAGGTTCTGATCCCCACGTCAGGTTTCCCAACCTGGGGGTCTGGCAACAGGAGGAGGAATTCCTAGAGAATCAGACTTTGAAGGCTAGCGGGGTTTGATTACAGGACTTCGACAGGACTAGGGGAAACAGAGACTCCACTGTTAGAGGACACACACAAAGCAGTGTGTGCATTGGGACCCAGGGGAAGGAGCAGTGACCCCAGGGGAGACTGAACCAGACCTACCTGCTAGTGTTGGAGGGTCTCCTGCAGAGGCGGGGCGTGGCTGTGTCTCACCGTGAGGACGAGGACACTGGCAACAGAAGTTCTGGGAAGTACTCCTTGGCTTGAGCCCTCCCAGAGTCCGCCATTAGCCCCAGCAAAGAGCCCGGGTAGGCTCCAGTGTTGGGTCACCTCAGGCCAAACAACCAACAGGAAGGGAACCCAGCCCCACCCATCAGCAGACAAGTGGATTAAAGTTTTACAGAGCTCTGCCCACCAGAGCAACAGCCAGCTCTACCCACCACCAGTCCCTCCCATCAGGAAACTTCCACAAGCCTCTTAGGTAGCCTCATCCACCAGAGGGTAGACAGCAGAAGCAAGAAGAACAACAATCCTGCAGCCTGTGGAACAAAAAACACATTAACAGAAAGAGAGACACGATGAAAAGGCAGAGGGCTATGTACCAGATGAAGGAACAAGATAAAACCCCAGAAAAACAACTAAATGAAGTGGAGATAGGAAACCTTCCAGAAAAGGGATTCAGAATAATATAGGGAAGATGATCCAGGACCTCGGAAAAAGAATGGAGGCAAAGATTGAGAAGATGCAAGAAATATTTAACAAAGACCTAGAAGAATTAAAGAACAAACAAACAGAGATGAACAATACAATAACTGAAATGAAAACTACACTAGAAGGAATCAATAGCAGAATAACTGAGGCAGAAGAATGGATAAGTGACCTGGAAGACAGAATGGTGGAATTCACTGCTGCGGAACAGAATAAAGAAAAAAGAATGAAAAGAAATGAAGGCAGCCTAAGAGACCTCTGGGACAACATTAAACACAACAACATTCACGTTATAGGGGTCCCAGAAGGAGAAGAGAGAGAGAAAGGACCCGAGAAAATATTTGAAGAGATTATAGTTGAAAACTTCCCTAACATGGGAAAGGAAATAGCCACCCAAGTCCAGGAAGCACAGAGAGTCCCATGCAGGATAAACCCAAGGAGAAACATGCTGAGACACATAGTAATCAGATTGGCAAAAAGTAAAGACAAAGAAAAATTATTGAAAGCAGCAAGGGAAAAACGACAAATATCATATAAGTGAACTCCCATAAGGTTAAGAGCTGATTTCTCAGCAGAAACTCTACAAGCCAGAAAGGAGGGCATGACATATTTAAAGTGATGAAAGGGAAGAACCTCCAACCAAGATTACTGTAAGATTACTCTACCCGGCAAGGATCTCATTCAAATTCAATGGAGAAATCAAAAGCTTTACAGACAAGCAAAAGCTAAGAGAATTCAGCACCACCAAACCAGCTCTACAACAAATGCTAAAGGAACTTCTCTAAGTGGGAAATACAAAAGAAGAAAAGGACCTACAAAAACAAACACATAATAATTAAGAAAATGGTCATAGGAGCATACATATCAATAATTACCTTAAATGTGAATGGATTAAATGCTCCAACCAAAAGACACAGGCTTGCTGAATGGATACAAAAACAAGACCCATATATATGCTGTCTACGAGAGACCCACTTCAGACCTAGGGACACATTCAGACTGAAAGTGAGGGGATGAAAAAATATTCCATGCAAATGGAAATCAAAAGAAAGCTGGAGTAGCAATTCTCATCAGATAAAATAAACTGTAAAATAAAGAATGTTACAAGAGACAAGGAAGGACACTACATAATGATCAAGGGATCAATCCAAGAAGAAGATGTAACAATTATAAATATATATGCAGCCAACATAGGAGCACCTCAATACATAAGGCAACTGCTAACAGCCATAAAAGGGGAAATTGGCAGTAACACAATAATAGTGGGGGATGTTAACACCTCACTTACACCGATGGACAGATCATCCAGACAGAAAATTAATAAGGAAACACAAGCTTTAAATGACACAATACACCAGATAGATTTAATTGATATTTATAGGACATTCCATCCCAAAACAGGAAATTACACTTTCTTCTCAAGTGCGCATGGAATATTCTCCAGGATAGATCACATCCTGGGTCACAAATCATGCCTCAGTAAATTTAAGAAAATTGAAATCATATCAAGCATCTTTTCTGACCACCACAATGCTATGAAATTAGAAATCAGTTATAGGGAAAAAAACGTTAAAAACACAAATACATGGTGGCTAAACTATACGTTACTAAATAACCAAGAGATCACTGAAGAAATCAAAGAGGAAGTCAAAAAATACCTAGAGACAAATGACAATGAAAACACGAAGATCCAAAACCTGTGGGATGCAGCAGAAGCAGTTCTAAGAGGGAAGTTTATAGCTATACAAGCCTACCTCAAGAAACAAGAAAAATCTCAAACAATCTAACCTTACACCTAAAGGAACTAGAGAAAGAAGAAGAAACAAAACCCAAAGTTAGCAGAAGGAAAGAAATCATAAAGATCAGAGCAGAAATAAATGAAATAGAAACAAAGAAAACAATAGCAAAGATCAATAATAAAACTAAAAGCTGGTTTTTTGAGAAGATAAACAAAATTGATAAACCATTAGCCAGACTCATCAAGAAAAAGAGGGAGAGGACTCAAATCAATAAAATTAGAAATGGAAAAAGAGAAGTTATAACAAGACACTGCAGAAATACAAAGCATCGTAAGAGACTACTACAAGCAACTCTATGCCAATAAAATGGATAACCTGGAAGAAATGGACAAATTCTTAGAAAGGTATAACCTTCCAAGAGTGAACCAGGAAGAAATAGAAAATATGAACAGACCAATCACAAGTAATGAAATTGAAACTGTGATTAACAATCTTCCAACAAACAAAAGTCCAGGACCAGATGGCTTCACAGGTGAATTCTATCAAACATTTAGAGAAGAGCTAACACCCATCCTTCTCAAAGTCTTCCAAAAAATTGCAGAAGGAACACTCCCAAACTCATTCTATGAGGCCACCATCACCCTGATACCAAAACCAGACAAAGATGCTACAAAAAAAGAAAATTACAGACCAATATCACTGATGAATATAGATGTAAAAATTCTCAACAAAATACTAGCAAACAGAATCCAACAGCACATTAAAAGGATCATACACCATGATCAAGTGAGATTTATTCCCGGGATGCAAGGATTCTTCAGTATATGCAAATCAAGCAATGTGATACACCATATTAACAAATTGAAGAATAAAAACCATAGGATCATCTCAGTAGATGCAGAAAAAGCTTTTGACAAAATTTAACACTGATTTATGATAAAAATTCTCCAGAAAGTGGGCATAGAGGGAACCTACCTCAACATAATAAAGGCCATAGAGGACAAACCCACAGCAAACATCATCTTCAATGTTAAAAAAACTGAAAGCATTTCTGTAAGATCAGGAACAAGACAAGGATGTCCACTCTCACCACTATTGTTCAGCATAGTTTTGGAAGTTCTAGCCATGGCAATCAGAGAAGAAAAAGAAAAGGAATAGAAATTGGAAAAGAAAAAAGAAAACTGTCACTGCAGATGACATGATAGTATACATAGAGAATCCTAAGGATGCCACCTGAAAACCACTAGAGCTAATCAATGAATTTGGTAAAGTTGCAGGGTACAAAATTAATACACAGAAATCTGTTGCATTCCTATACACTAATGATGAAAAATCTGAAAGAGAAATTAAGGAAACACTCCCACTTACCATTGCAACAAAAAGAATAAAATACCTAGGAATAATCCCACCTAGGGAGACAAAAGACCTGTATGCAGAAAACTGTAAGACACTGATGAAAGAAATTAAAGATGATTCAAACAGATGGAGAGAAATACCATGTTCTTGGATTGGAAGAATCAACATTGTGAAAATGACTATACTACCCAAAACAATCTACAGATTCAATGCAACCCCTATCAAACTACCAATGGCATTTTTCACAGATCTAGAACCAAATGTCTTAAAATTTGTATGGAGGCACAAAAGACCCCAAATAGCCAAAGCAGTCTTGGGGGAAAACAACGGAGCTGTAGGAATCAGACTCCCTGAGTTCACACTATACTACAAAGCTACAGTAATCAAGACAGTATGGTACTGGCACAAAAACAGAAATATAGATCAGTGGAACAGGAGAGAAAGCCCAGAGATAAACCCACGCACATATGGTCACGTAATCTATGACAGGGGATGCAAGGATATACAATGGAGAAAAGACAGTCTCTTCAGTAAGTGGTGCTGGGAAAACTGGACAGCTACATGTAAAAAAATGAAATTAGGGCTTCCCTTGTGGCACAGTGGTTGAGAATCTGCCTGCTGATGCAGGGGACACATGTTCGAGCCTTGGTCTGGGAAGATCCCACATGCCGCAGAGCAACTAGGCTCGTGAGCCACAACTACTGAGCCTGTGCGTCTGGAGCCTGTGCTCTGCAACAAGAGAGGCCACGACAGTGAGAGACGTGTGCACCGTGATGAAGAGTGGCCCCCGCTTGCCACAACTAGAGAAAGCCCTCGCACAGAAATGAAGACCCAACACAGCCAAAAGTAAATAAATAAATTAATTCAAGTACCCTTAATTTAAAAAAAAAAGAAAAAGAATGAAATTAGAACACTCCCTAACTCTAAACACAAAAATAAACTCAAAATGAATTAGAGACCTAAATGTAAGACTGGACACTATAAAACTCTTAGAGGAAAACATAGGAAGAACACTGTTTGACATAAATCACAGCAAGATCTTTTTTGATCCACCACCTAGAGCAATGGAAATAAAAACAAAAATAAACAAATGGGACCTAATGAAACTTAAAAGCTTTTGCACAGCAAAGGAAACCATAAGAGAAACGATAACCCTCAGAATGGTAGAAAAGATTTGCATACGAATCACTGGACAAAGGACTAATCTCCAAAATACATAAACAGCTCATGCAGCTCAATGTTAGAAAAACAAACAACCCAATCAAAAAAGGGGCAGAAGACCTGAATAGACATTTCTCCAAAGAAGACATACAGATGGCCAAGAAGCACATGAAACCTGCTCAACATCACTAATTATTCGAGAAATGCAAATCAAAACTACAATGAGGTATCACCTCACACCAGTTAGAATGGGCATCATCAGAAAATCTACAAACAACAAATGCTGGAGAGGGTGTGGAGAAAAGGGAACCCTCTTGTACTGTTGGTGGGAATGTAAATTAATACAGCCACTATGGAGAACAGTATGGAGGTTCCTTAAAAAGTAAAAGTAGAATTACCATATGATCCAGCAATCCCACTACTGGGCATATACCCAGAGGAAACCATAATTAAAAAAGACACATGCACCCCAGTGTTCACTGCAGCACTATTTATAACAGCTAGGTCATGGAAGCAACCTAAATGCCCATTGACAGATGAATGGGTAACGATGTATACAATGGAATATTACTCAGCCATAAAAAGGAACGAAATTGGGTCATTTGTAGAGGCGTGGATGAATCTAGAGTCTGTCATATAGAGTGAAGTTAAGTCAGAAAGAGAAAAATATCGTATATTAACGCATATATGTGGAACCTAGAAAAATGGTAGAGATGAACCAGTTTGCAGGGCAGAAATTGAGACACAGATGTAGAGAACAAACGTATGGACACCAAGGGGGGAAAGCGGCAGGGGGCGTGGTGGTGTGATGAATTGGGAGATTGGGATTGACATGTATACACTAATATGTATAAAATGGATAACTAATCAGAACCTGCTGTATAAAAATATTAAATAAAATTCAGAAAATAAAAATAAAGTAAAAATAGAGTCAGTCCCATAATGGTTCCAAGTGATTACATCATTTTATTTTTTGTATAATATGGATTTTAATTGTAACACGAGCACTGAGGACACGTTTTACTCACGTTAAGTCATTTGATGAGTTGAAGTGAGGTGACATATGATGGATTCAGTGGAAGTTTAGATCAATTTGCATGTCAGTTGTATTTTATGGCTGACTTTAGAAAACTTTTTTAGATAGGATTTCTTGGTAAGTTAAAGGATTTAGGGGGATGATTATGAAATAATTGATTAAAAAGTATGCAATATTAGTTTTCACTGAACTTAAGCTTGTATGAGTTCAATTTAAAACCTAATTCAGTACATTTAAGGTTTTATATTTCCCTGAACTTCTTTTGAAGTATTAATTTTGTCATGCTTGTCATTCTAATCTAATGATGATTTAATGTTTGCAAACCTGAATAAATTTGTAGGCAAGGAGTTCTGTGGTTTTAATCAATGAAGATTAAAATTTGGCAACTGAGATGATAAAAAATGAAACTTTTTAAATAGAAAATGAAAATAATGATTATACTTTAGCAATTATTTTATTAATATTCTTGTCTGTGACCAACATAATATCTTTCTCTTCTTCTTATTGAGTAACATTTAGAAGGTGATTGAACCTTAAGCGAAGTAATTACTTCTAAATTGTGAAGAATATTTAAATTAGAACAGAATCTTTGTGCTCACATTCTTCCCCTTTCCCTGAAACCTGTCATCTAGAGTTGCAAATAAAAACCAGGAAAATGCTAGACTGCTTTAAAAAAGTCAGCTACCCTGCCCAGGAACCTGCACAGACAATAAAATTTTCTCTAAGGAAAGTATATCTTTACTTCATTATTACTTATTGATAAAAAAATGTAGAGCTTAGAATGTCTATTAGATCAGTTACATGAAAAAAGTCCTGGGTTAGATATCCAAGGGGCAGCAGCCCCTCTTCCAGGAGAATCCAGGAAGAGAATCCCCTCTTCCACAGCAATCCAAGAGAGCCCAGTGTGGTTTAACATTGCTTTTCTTTCTCAAAGATCTCATGACACTAAAAGACAATTAATACAATCCTTAAAAATGCATACAAGACATTTTATTGTAGTCCTTCACCTTTATTGCTCAGTGCCCTTCAGGGGTGAAAGGAGATATTCCAATGCAAAAAACAGATCTAAAAACCTAACTGAATAATAAGTAATGATTCTTTTAAAAAAAACTTCTAACGTTGTTATTTTTCAGAATTGAGAGGTGGCTTTGGAGGTGGAATAAAAGATGAATGTGACATTTTCAAGGCTAAAATTTGACTTTTTAAAAAGGATGATTTAGCATAAAAACACAAATGTTTAATAGTATATGAAAAGTAAAACTTAAAAAATATGGAAATTTATGAAACCTGAAGTTCCCTGTCAGATGTCAGCAGTTAAAATTAGATATGATTAATTCAAAAAGAGACATGTACCACAGTGTTCATTGCAGCACTGTTTACAATAGCCAGAACATGGAAGCAACCTAAATGTCCATCGATAGAAGAATATGGAATATTACTCAGATGGACTATTATAATGGAATATTACTCAGCCATAAAAAGAAACGAAATTGAGTTTTTTGTACTGAGGTGGATGGACCTAGAATCTGTCATACAGAGTGAAGTAAGTCAGAAAGAGAAAAACAAATATCATATGCTAACACATATATATGGAATCTAAAAAAAAAAAAAATGGTACTGATGAACCTAGTGGCAGGGCAAGAATAAAGACGTAAACATAGAGCATGGACTTGAGGACCCAGGTGGGGAGGGGGAAGCTGGGGTAAAGTAAGAGTAGCATTGACATATATACACTACCGAATGTAAAATAGATAGCTAGTGGGAAGCAGCAACATAGCACAGGGAGATGAGCTCCGTGCTTTGCGATGACCTAGAGACGTGTGATAGGGAGAGGGGGAGGGAGGCTCAAGAGAGAGGGGCGATATGGGGATATATGTATGCATATGACTGATTCACTTTGTTGTACAACAGAAACTAACACAGTATTGTGAAGCAATTATGCTCCAATAAAGATCTATTTTTTTAAAAAAGTAAAAATTGGATATGATTAAGCAGAACCAAAAATTATTCACATAGGTTTGAGAAGCTTTGCTGAATAGAAGCTTCATCTTTTGTAGTACTGGAAGTTACTAGTGAAGAAACCACATAGTTGACCCCTGAAAGAGGTAATGTGTTGACAGTTGAGAATACCCCCTTACAAATGTGTGAGAGACTTGACAGTTTTCTTTATCATCTCATTTGAAATATTGAAAACAATATTGATTGAAAACAATATTTCAATCCTGAAATATTGTTAGGGCAGGTGGAATTATTCTACATTTTACAGATGAAGAAATAGACTTCGCATAATTGTTATCCAAGGCTACATGGTCAGCATTTGTAACTAACCTTCCCTCCAGATCTTTTGAAAGCCTCCTTTTCCCCACAGTACTTTTAAGGTGCTGCATTGGATAGTCTTTTGATTCCTTTGATTTTATGCGTCATTAACACTAAGCCAAAAATTTGCTACTGAGATCTATGTGGCATTGTTATTTCATTTTCTCAATGAATAATCACTTCTGCCTGAAGCATGTAACGAGGGTTATCATTTTATAGTTATCTGTCTTCCAGCGAAATTGGATGCCTTCATTTAAAGACAGAAGATAGAATGTGCCACGTATTCTGAATAATTTCTCTTTCTTTAGTCATAGCATATTCTAGACCCTCAGGTTTCTATATGAAAGAAGCCTCTTAAATGTGTGTGTTTCCTTTTGTTGCTGAGTGTGTCCTTGCTGCCTGTGCCATCTGTACAATGTGGTCAGCTACAGAGATAGCGCCAGCCTCGTGAAATGTCTGTTGGGAAGGCTGCTAGCCCATATGTTGGTTTAGTGTCGTGATCAAGAGTCTGGCTCTGGAGCAGGCTGTGTCTGGGTTCCACTCCTAGCCTGTCATTTGGTTGGTGTGGGGCCTCTCATCTTCACTGCCAATGCTCATCTTTGATTTTTTTATTTCCCCCCTCAAATTCTTAATCTTCCTCTCCAAAGAATCTTCTCCTCTCCCCTCAGACAACCATCATATCCCTGTTCTGAAAAGTTTATTCTTCACTAATTCCCTCATTGGCGGCAGTCCTGTTTCCCCTTTGCAGTAATTGTTGAGCCTTTTGACTGTGTAGTTCATGGTAGTTTTCAGTTGAGCCTCAACTGGTTACATACAATATAGTGAACCCATTTTTTCAAAAGATAAATGATGTTAAATTTCCCCTGAGTAAACATTCCATCCAAAACATATGTCACTTTCTTGCTTAAAAAACGATAAAACTAATGTTTCTGCAGCCATGATTATACGTGAGGAACATGCAAGCTCTGGATCCAGCTTCCCACTAGAGACCACGATTACACTCCTTACAGACCTGTGGGGAAAGTCATGAACAATATCAGATCGTTTGGGGTGTAGTCAGTCTTTCCCAGGACTGACTCGGTGGACAGAAATCAGTTATGTGCCAAGATACGTAAGCGAAATCCAAAATTCCACATGTCAATACTCAAACTGAATCTGTACAGGAATGCTGCTGTGAGTCAGTGTGGCCAGGAATGTCCTGTGTTGGCTTAGTTACTACTTTCCAGTGGGGTAAAAAAAATGTTTATCCTCCTTTTAAATTTGTTTCTTAATGATCTGATACACTTTTGGATGAGTTATCAGAGTTTGCTTTATAGAACAGAAAAAAAATTTTTCATTCATACATTATTTTTATTATCATGACTTAAACCTATCAGTTTTGTGAGAAGAAGACCGTCAGAATGGCCAGCACAGCTCTAACTACATACATGAAGACCTCCTTCCCTACCAGAAGGCCCTTTTCTTATGCCAGAAGCATCTGAGGTGGATCAGAATGGGACATCAATTAAAATAACTCCTAAACCTATAGTGTACATTTTTTTAAGTTACAGCTCTATTGAGGTGTAATTGACATACAGCAATCTGAAAATATTTAAAGTATACAATTTGGTAAGTTTTGATATGTATACATCATGAAATCATCACCACAATCAAGGTGGTGAACATATATATCCCTCCCCTCAAGTTTCTTTGAGCTGAGTTGTAATCCCTCGAGCAGGTTCTTTGCACATTTCCCCATCATCAGACAATCACTGATCTGCTTTTAGTCACTGTAGTTTGCATTTTGTAGAGTTTTATTTAAAATGAAAGCATGTGGTATGTCTTCTAGCCTGATTGTTTTGAGATTCATCTCTTTTGTGTGTATCAACTGTTCATTTTTATTGCCGTGTAAATATTACGTTGTGTGGGTATACCACAATTTGTTTATCGGTTCATCTGTTGATGGATATTTGGAGTATTTCCAGGTCTGGGGTAGTACACATAAAGCTGGTATGAACATTTTTGTATAAGTGTTTGTTTGGACTTAGGTTTACATTTTTCTTGGGCAAGACATAGGAGTGGGTGGTGGGATCATATGATAAGTATACTTTTTAAGGACACTTTGCAAAGCCTAGTCTCTTCACATCCACGCCGCACTTCACATGTGCAGTCTGTTTAAGTTTAGCAATTGTAATAAACGTGCAGAGGTACCATTATGGTCTTAGTGTGAATTTCCTAATGACTAGTGATTTTGAGCATCTTTTCACGTGCTTGTTTGCCATACATATATCTTCTTTGGTGAAGAATCTTTTCAGATCCTTTGTCCAGTTGAAATTGGGTTGTTTGTTGAATTTTGGAAGTTCTTTGTTTATTTTGAAAGCAAGTATATCAGGTATGTACTTTGCAGAAATTTTTTTCCAACCTGCACCTTTTCATGTTCTTAATGTCTTTTGAGGAGTAGAAGTTTTTAATTTTGATGTGGTCCAGTTTTCCAGTTTGTCCTTTATAGATTGTGCTTTTGGTATCATATCTAAGAAACCTTTGTCTAACCCAAGATCACAGATATATTCTCCTAAGTTTTATTTTAGGATTTTTTTAGTTTTCGGCTTATGATCCATTTTGAATTAATTTTTGTATACAGTGTGAGGGATAGATCCTTCCTTCCTTCCTTCCTTCCTTCCTTCCTTCCTTCCTTCCTCCCTCCCTCCCTCCCTCCCTCCCTCCCTCCCTCCCTCCCTTCCTCCCTTCTTTCTGTCCTTCCATGGCTATCTTCGTGTTCCAGCACCATTTGTTGACAAGGCTCTCTTTTTCTCCACTGAATTGCCTTTGTACTTTCTGAAAACCATTTGTCCACGTGTGTATGGGCTGATTTTGGGACTCTCTGTTTTGTTCCATTGATCTATTTGTCTCTCTGTATACCAGTACTACAGTGTTTTGGTTACAGTAGTTTTACGATAATTCTTGAAGTTAGGTAGCGTTAGCCTTCTGGCTTTGTTCTTCTTTTGTACTCCTTTTCCAGAGTTGTTTTGGCTATTCCATATGAATTTTTAGAACCAGCTTGTCATTTTCTACCTAAAGTTCTGGTAGGATTTTGATTGAGATTACATTGAATTTATAAATCAGTTTGGGGAGGATTGATGTCTTAACAAATATTGAGCCTTTCAAATGATGAACAGGGTCTCTGGCTCTCTGAAATTTAAAACAGGTATCTGAGTTTAAAATGTAAAACACTCAGGATCACTGATCAGGAGACAAAGCAAAGGGATACCTTGGGTGCCTCATAGTTAGATTAAACAGAACATTGGGAATTGGTCTTTTTTCACCTTAGTTTTGTTCAGATATAATTGACATATAGCACTGTATAAGTTTAAGGTGCATAGTATAATGACTTGACTTACATCATGAAATGATTACCACAGTAAATTTAGTGAACATCTATCATTGCATATAGATAAAATTTAAATAATAGAAAAATATATATTTTTTCCTTTTGATGAGAACTCTTAGGATTTACTCTTAACAACTTTCATATGTAACATACAGTAGTGTTAATTATATTTATCATGTTGTACACTATATCCCTGGTACTTATTTATCTTATAACTGGAATTTCATACCTTTTTTTTTTTTTTTTGCGGTACGTGGGCTTCTCACTGCTGTGGCCTCTCCCATTGTGGAGCACAGGCTCGGGCCACGCAGGCCCAGTGGCCATGGCTCACAGGCCCAGCTGCTCCACGGCATGTGAGATCTTCCTGGACCGGAGCACGAACCCGTGTCCCCTACATCGGCAGGCGGACTCTCAACCACTGTGCCACCAGGGAAGCCCAGGAAGTTCATACCTTTTGACCACCTTCATCCAATTCCTCCTCCCCACCAGCTTCTGGTAACCACAGATCTGATCTCTTTTTCTATGAATTTGTTTGTTTGTTTTTTGAAGTATAATTGACCTACCTCACTATGTTAGTTCCTGGTACATAACGCAGTGATTTGACATCTCTGTACATTTCAAAATGATCACCATGATGAGTTACCACCTGTCACTATGCAGAGATATCACATAATTGACTGTGTTCCCCACGCTGTGCATTTCATCCCCATGACTCATTGATTTTATAACTGGAAGTTTGTACTTTTTAATCTCCCTCTCCTCTGGCAACCACTTGTTTGTTCTCTGTATCTGTGACTCTTTCTGTTTTGTTATGTTTGTTCATTTGTTTTATTTTTTTAGATTTCACATGTAAAGTGAAATCATATAGTATTAGTCTTTCTCTGATTTATTTCACTTAGCGTAATGACCTCTAGGTCCATCCGTGTTGTCACAAATGACAAAATTTTGTTCTTTTTTATGGCTGAGTAATATTCCATTCTTTATCCTTTCATCTCTTGATGGGCACTTAGGTTACTTCCATATCTTGGCTATTGTAAATAATGCTGTAGTGAACATGAGGGTGCAGATATCTTTTCAAATTAGTGTTTTCATTTTCTTTGGATAAATGCCAGGAATGGAATTGCTGGATCACATGGTAGTTCTGTTTTTAATTTTTTGAGGAATAGACATACTGTTTTCCATAGTGGCTGCACCAATTTACGTTCATTTATATTTACGTTCCCACCAACAGTGCATGATGGTTCCCTTTATCCACATCCTCACCAACACTTGTTATTTGTTGTCTTTTTGGTAATAGCTGCTCTGACAGGTATGAGGTGATATCTCATTGTGGTTTTGATTTATGTGGGAATTGGTCTTTTTGCTTGATTTGCTTGACCAATTCTCCACAGAATTTTCATTTAATACGAAATGTCTAAATATTTGCTGTCTTACTCAGTAGAAACCTCAAGCCCTCCACAAGCATCCTTGTCCCACAGATGCCAGTCACCCACACATAAATAGGTATATACTCAACTAGCCTGCTGATACCACACCAGATGGTGAGCGTTTTGGGTGAGACTAAGAGGGATTTAAGCCAGAGATCCAAGAATATTCAAATCCTCCCTTGATCAGCTACCTCTCTTGGGAATTTCCTGCAGGAAAGGCAAAGGAATACATGCAACAAAGATTAATTATTATTAATAAGAGCAACATAATTCTGGTTATGAAAGAAAGAGGTCAGATACCACAAGTATTTAGATAACCGTGCCTTTTATAGAATATAGCTTTTCATATTGGGGCTTCACATTTTTCTGAAGGAGTGTTGATTATAGTATGAGGCTAAGCTGTGACTCAGGTAGTGGGATTGTTTATCACCACCATAACTGGTACCCACAATCCTGCTTAGTCAGTTATATAAAGGTAACAAATGGAATGGTGACTGGTCGTTGCAAATTAACCACAAGTTCTTCAAGGACAGGTCAGAACCTGTCTGTTGTTGAATATGTGCCTATGCTGTCCTCTTACATGTAGAATACATCTCTTCGAACTAGAGTAGTGTTGTGGTTGAGGGCATGAAGTTGGCTTGCCTGGGTTCAAATTACCATTCTGCCTTTGTGCATTGGGGAGTCAGTTTCTCTATGCCTCTTTTCTTTAAAGGATACAGAAAATTGTAATCATAGAATGGAGAGTTTAAAAGTGAATATTTGGGTTTAGTGTGCTTGGTACATTTTGTGTTTTTAGCACAATATATTTTTTCAACTTTTTATCTTTCATTTTGTATGTTCTTGTTGCCACTGACTACCTGTGAAAATGTGAACTGCGTGTTCTGTGAACGGCTTTTGCTTTACTTTCTGTAAATTATTTGTTCTACTCACCCTGTCTCACCTGTTATATTCCCTCTTTCTTTTTTGATCTTTTCACCTCAGTCAGCCTTCTCTTTCACTTCAAAACTAATTTCTTCCAGGAAGCCTGCCCTCCCGCACCACAAATGACTTATAGATTAGAGTCTATGCTATTACGTAGCCACACGAACAACCTATCCATATCCAACCTGTAAAAATAAAAAGCCAAATGCTTTTTTCTACTCCAAAGCAAAGAGAAAAGTTTTAGGGTTCTATCCTTAACATGTAACGTAGAGCAAAATATTTTTTGTCCTATATAGTAATGCTGAGAGTATTTAATAAACATTGACAAAAAATTAACCATGTGGTAGTTTTCTGCCAATTAATAATTTATTTAGCTGCAGAATGAATTGTCAGTTTAAGAGCTAACAGTACTTATTTCTGACAATTTTAAAATAGGAATAAGACAAAATACTAAACAGAGGTAAGAGTAGCTTGAAACCCCTTGATGTCAAATATGTTAAATTTGAAATAGTTGAAGG
This sequence comes from Globicephala melas, assembly GCF_963455315.2. Classification (NCBI taxonomy): domain Eukaryota; kingdom Metazoa; phylum Chordata; class Mammalia; order Artiodactyla; family Delphinidae; genus Globicephala; species Globicephala melas. The sequence goes on from NC_083328.1 coordinate 2,477,362, forward strand.
CTAGAATCCAAATTCAGAAGTAATTAAGCAAAATAGTTGACAGATAGTCAGCCATGCTAATAAATTTGTATACCCTGAATATTTTCCAGCTGGCAAGTACCTGCACAGATGATGTGATCTGATTTTGTCACTAACTGCTTGTTGATGAAGGAGATAGGGACTAGTTCCAAAATCCGTAGTGCTGGATGAGTACCGAGCTTAAGTATTGCCCGTACAGCTCGCATGAGTAAGAGCCCTGATACTAGTGTGATTTGTGCTTACTTTCTTCCTCTGTGATCGTCAAGGGGAAAACTGAATTTGTTAAGTTCAGCTTTGAGTGACCTTGAAGATAGTAAATCTGTTTCTGTTTTTTGCTCAGCAAGCATAATGACTTTTATTTTTAGATTCTTCTTTTATAAATTTAGTGTCATCAGGCTAGGGGTATCACCATTGGAAGTTTAAAAGAAAGTGCAAACAGATAACGTCAAGTTCAATTAAAGCTAAGCAGAACATGATCTGCCAATATGACTTGAAGACCTGAATGCAATTAACATAAATAGTTTAATAACAAAAGAGCATTATTCATTATCTTCATATAGTGTGGCATTTACCTTTTTTTTTTTTTTTGCGATACGCGGGCCTCTCACTGTTATGGCCTCTCCCGTGGCGGAGCACAGGCTCCAGACGCGCAGGCTCGGCGGCCATGGCTCACGGGCCCAGCCGCTCCGCGGCACGTGGGATCTTCCCAGACTGGGGCACCGTGTCCCCTGCATCGGCAGGCGGACTCTCAATCACTGCGCCACCAGGGAAGCCTGGCATTTACTTTTAACACAGAAGAGAAATACTATTCGGATGGTGAGTGAAATTCCAAGCATGAACCAAAGGCTGTATTAGGTGTTTCACGTCAGGGCACGTACTCGCTAGCCATCATGAGCCCTTGCTTTGGGTATCATTCATCTGTTCTATCAGCCAGTGCTTATTGAGAGCTCACTAAACTAACTAAACTAAGTGCTGGGAATGCAGTAGTGAGCCAGAGGGTTCCGTATCTCTAAGCAGCTAATACTCTAGAGGGAGGTGGGCAAGTAATCACTCCAAAGATGCTAACTGTGGTGGGTGTTGTGAAGGGCTGGGACATTTTATTGTCATTGCTGCTGGAGGTCCAGAAAGGGTTTCTTGAGGATGGACCGCTTAAATTGCAATCTGAAGTGGACCAGGTGAAAAGGGAGGGAAGAGTGTGCAGGAGAGGAACAGCTCACGTGGAGTCCTGTGGTGGGAGAGAGCAGCCAATGCACTTAGTATCTGAGGCACTTAGAGAAGACCGGTGAAGCTCGGAGCAGAGAGCAGGTCAGGTACACATGGTTCTGGGGAGTTAGGTAAGGCCCTCAGCCTGCAGGGCCCAGAAAGCCAATTTCAGGAGATGTGTCTTTATGCTGTAATAAAGGCAAAGGGAATCCATTGGAAGGGTTAAGGAAAGGAGGGAAAATGATCAAACTTGAGTTTTGATAAAAATCTCTATGGCTGCAGCTGGAAAATGGATTGAAATGAGCCAAAGTAGACGTGGACTAGAGCAGTTAGGAAGCAATTACAGTTGTTCCGGCAATAAGCATGGAAGCCTGACAAGAAGCAAAAAGATTCAGGAGATGCCGTTGTGCAGCCTTCCCACCCGTGTCCTCCGTCTCCCTAATAGGCTGCTGTAGCGCTTTCACCTCTGCAGAAATCTTTACCCTGCGCTGCTATTCTCCTACGTACTTTCTCCCCTGGAAAGGACAACTTGGTCTAGTTCTGCCCTGTTTATAAGATGGAGATGATTGATATCTCCTGGGCCCAGGCCCCAGCTCTTTGCTTTTTTCCTTGGGTGGACTCTGTCTGTCTCTGCAGTAGAGGAGTCCTCCAGTATTTATGCTTGTCTGCCAGCGAGTTTTGCTTGTTCGACGTCTCCACGTGGATGTCTCCCCGAGCTCTCCAGCTTCACGTGTGCTTAGTGCCCCTTTGATTTTCCTTTTCCCAAACTGGTTTCTCTACCTCCTCCTCACCTTTTCTCTCTTACTCATTTGTTTTTTTTCTTACTCATTTTTGTATTCCTGTGTTTAGGGTAATACATATTCATTGACTGAGTGGCTGAATTCAACATATAATTTCAGTAGTAGGTAGTTCTAAGAAGAGGGAAGGCTCTTTCCTTACTCCATCCAAGAATAAGAAAACCCCATTCATTTTACCAGAAAACTGTAGTTTTCCAAAGTTCTTTTAAAAGTGTGCCACTCAGAACTGGGCACACTCTTATTGTCCCCTGCTCTCCTTGGATAATCCCACTTCCTTGCTCCCCTCCCTAGCTGTGTATATCTCTATTCTACAGTCAGTTGTTAGATTGCTGTCCTTGATGGATATTCTATTTTCGATAGGCCAGTATCCAGCTTGATTGGGGGGAGGTGCCTTATGTAAAGCAACGATCCCCATTTGCACAGATGACTCATTGAGGGGAGGCTGGAGCTTGTTACTGCTGAATGGTGAGGAAAGTCTTTTGTCTTCTCTGAGACCACCCCAGAGGGATGGGAGGAATGGTACCACGGTACAGGGCAACAGTGGCAATGTAGGCAGCCCACTTGGCTTCTGCTTACAGGAATGTGGTTTGTGGGGTTTTTTTTTCCTGAGGTATTTTGCCAGAGTAGAGTGGTTATTGTCTAAAGGTTTTCTGTCTTGTTAGGTTGTGTCCTTCCTTGTGCTTTGGTTATTAGAGATAAGATTTTCTTGGAGACTTTTCTAGGTTACCATCTTCAGCGTCTGATCTGGGATGAGGAGAAAAGAAAACCAAAAGAATATACTGCTGTGTCATTCTTTGGGTCCTGGGGTCCCTAGCCAATCTTACTTGTTCTTTCCACCTTTCTGAGACTTTTATGATTGTTTTCTATATTAGGTTCAGAGTTTTTAGCTGCACTTAGCAGGAGGAATAGGGAAAAGTATGTGTACTCCATCTTGGTTTGGAGCTGAAGTCAGGAAGCTTTCCTTAATTATATTTCTTTTAAATAAAGTTTGCACATTAAATCAGAATATACTCTTAGGGTAAAGGAATGTTCAGCCAGTTTAACTTATACATGTTTTATGCATATTTGTGCGTATTTTGTTTTGTTTTTGGAATTTTTAATAGCCTCGGTATAAATCTGAAATTTTGCTAATAATCACAGTATCGGTTACTATAATTCATGGTGCACCTGCTATGTGCTTGACATGCTGTGTGCTATCTCTAATCTTCTCTAGACCTCCGTGCATTAGGTTGTATTATCTCTGTTTTGTGCATGAAGAGCTGAGGCTCATGGAAGTAGATTAACTTAGCCGAGGTCACAAAATGAAGAAATGGTTGCATTAGGTACAGACCAAAGTTTGTCTAATTCTAAAATATTTGCCCATTGCCTTTATCATACAGTTGCAGAAAATTGGATTAAAATCTTAGAGTTAGCAAAATTTCCACTAGCCTTCCTCCCCCTCGAAATTAAAATTACTTTCTCAGTGCTTTGTTTGACTTACAATTAAAGTAGGATTTAAAAAGGGGTAAAAAAGAGAGTATGAGTGAGAACAACCAACTTTCAGAAACTTTATCAAGTTAAATATTTTGGATCCACTCAAACTCTATCAAGTCTCTGTTTTTAATTTTCTCTAGTAGATTCCTGACATTGTATTGTAAAATAGCATTTGTAGAACAAGTTAACAATGACTTTAAGCAATACCTGTTTTCAAACAAGATTAAACCGTATTTGAACTCAGTCCTTGAGGAATAAATAATATTAAATCAGTGGCACTGTGTAGGATTAGGTTAATATCCCAGGGTATTGTTTAAGCTACAAGTACAATATTTTTGGATGTTAAACTCTACCGTCAAGTGCATTTGCTTATGAGATTATTGCTTTACCATGAATTTATTCTCTTCAATTTCTTTTTCAGACTTACGAAAAGTCTCTATGTGGCTCATCTTTTTAGAGACCATGTAATCAGTAGAACAGCTTTCAAGAAAAAGGTTGAGAAAAAGATGAATTTCTTGAAGGGACAGTTAATGAAGTGATGTGAAATATGAATAAATCTGGTGTGCTGGGTTTTAGGTCCCTTTTTTGTGCAAGTGACAGGTTACAGAGCTCTGAACTTGAAATCTTATTTAAATCTTAGAGGATGGAGATAGACTCAATCTCATTTTAAAAGTGTTCTCAGCACGTTTGTAATTCACTATTAGTTATATCTGTTTTAAAATATTAAATATTATACATTAAACTACATTAGAGGAAACAATTTTTATATTTAGTATTTTCTTTAATTACAAGAGTGAAATAATTGTAACATTTGAAGCGATTAACATATAATGAAGGAAAAGTTACTTTTCCCCAGCAGCCTCCTCTTCACCCTCTCTCCTTCTCCCCAACTAATGTTAACATTGGAGGGTTTTTCTTTCCGTATCTTTCTCCATGTTCAAGTACACACACACACATACTTACTTTCATACACCCATATACACTTCAAATGTATTAGACTTCATTAATAGTAATGTGTGATCCATAAATGGGATCATTCTGTATACATGAGGCTTCAGATTGCCTTTTTCATCTCCTTCTTCCAGGACAATAGATATACATCAAAGTTATTTAAAATTAACTACAGTATATAGTGTCTGTAGTATGGATGGCCGGTTTATGCAGTCATTCCCTATTGTTGGACATTTCAGTAGTTTCCTGTGAGATTTTCATTTTTGCTTTAAGTGACATTTTCTGACTGTTCGTCATGTTGAACATCTCCAGCATTTTTTATTGGCCACTTTAGTTTGGTCTTCTGTGAATTTCCTCTATGTTATTTGCCTATTTTTACATTGAGTTGTCTTTTTCTTTTCAGTTTGTGGGAGTGCTTTCTGTATCAGGTATTAACTCTTTGATCATTTATTTTGGAAGTATTTTTTACCAGTCTATAAATTTTTGAAGTGGTTTGTTATTATTTTGCTATAGAATAAATACAAAAAATACGTTATAACAGTTATCTATCTGTATTGTGGAGAGTTTCCTGTCTTCCCTAGTTCTACAGATATGCTCCTAAATTCTCCTAGTCTGAACGTTACTGTCTTATTTTTTTGATATGGAAATCTTTAAGTCATCTGGAATTTACTTTTTTTTTAAAAAAATTTATTTTTGGCTGTATTGGGTCTTTGTTGCTGCGTGCAGGCTTTCTCTAGTTGTGGCGAGCGGGGGCTACTCTTGTTGCGGTGCATGGGCTTCTCATTGCCGTGGCTTCTCTTGTTGTGGAGCACAGGCTCTAGGCACACAAGCTTCAGTAGTTGTGGCATGCAGGCTTCAGTAGTTGTGGCTCGTGGACTCTAGAGCGCAGGCTTAGTATCTGTGGCGCACGGGCTTAGTTGCTTCACGGCATGTGGGGTCTTCCCGGGCCAGGGCTCGAACCCATGTGCCCTGCATTGGCAGGCGGATTCTTAACCACTGTGCCACCAGGGAAGTCCTGGAATTTACTTTTATGTATGGTGAGATACAAGGGCCAACCTTTGCCTTTTTCTTGATAGCTAGTCATTTATTATGCTAATGGCTTTTACTAAATAAACCATCCTTTCCCCCTCTAAATTTAAATGCCATCAGTATTCTTTTAAAATACTTAAATGATTACATTTCTTCTCCAGCTTAACCCATTTTCAAAAAGGTAATGACTTTTTAAAAGCAGGATTTAGTAAATTGGAAAGGTTATTTCTCTGTGCTCAAATGTCAAATGCTACCTGATAACTCTTTATTGTTGCTGACTAAAATTGCAAGCACAAGAAGGATTACTGCTGTGAACAAATCTACTAATCAGGATGTAACTTAACAATTTAAAGACCCTGGGTAACAAAGGGAAAATTTGAGGTATTCGTTCAGTGCCTCTACAAAAGCAGTAACATAGAAGCACTGTAAAGAGAATAATTTATTAAATATAAGAATGAAATCTCTTTTTTTCTTTTCACACATACACAGAGAAGTTAGGTTCACGGAAGCCTTTCTCTTCTGTCATGGCGTAAGCTGCGTAGGGATGGCTCTCCAAGAAAGACGGTTGCGGTTTGGGCTCGGGGCACCTCAAAGCTGCTGCTCCAGAGGGTTCTGAAGGCAAACCCTCTACCCCCAGTTCTATTTGGGCTCATCTGCACAGAGAGGTCAAATCTGGGCATCTGTTACTTTCATTCATTGTGGAAATAAGTCCTTGGGCTTAGTGCTACAACATCATGCTTTCTAAAATCTTCCTGCTGAGGAATGCTGATTGGATTTATCCACCATCATACAAGGAATGAAAGAGAGGCAAAGGTGACTTCAGTATCTCTAATCAGGAGGCAGCAGCAAGAATCATATCAATTACAGATTTGAGAAGATTTGGTTATATATTACATTATTGTGATAGATCATCTTTAATTAGAAGTAGACTGTTGAAGTCTGTTCAGAACACTTTATGAACAGCTTAACTATCTGACAGTAAGGACCTAAGTAAATAGAATACACTATGTTCCTAGATGGAACGGTATGTAAGTATTAAATATTATATTTTTGATGAATATTTATAGTTGATAAATATTCTCACAATATTATTTTTCATGATGAATTAGTATCTACAGTAGGTATCCAGCATTTAAGCTCAAAAGATACCAAGTAGCAAAGAGACTTGTGTGACTAATTTGTTCATTTTCATTTACTAAATAAAACTGACTGAAATGGAATAGTCAGAAAGGTAAGAAAATAGGAGGAGAGCAGTTTTGTGGAAGCCGAAGGAGGAGAAAGTTTTCTAAGGGGAAGCAGTAGTTAGTGTGGTCAGTTGGCTCAGAGAGTTCACGTCAGCTCAGTCCTTAAAGGTGTCTGTTGGATTTGGCAACAAAGAGGTTATCAGTGGTGTAGGCCAGACCAGGTTCCTGAAGTGGCACTGAAAGGTGGTAGCTTAAAGGGACTGAATAGAGGATGGGAGACGAAGTGGAGACAAATGTACTAGTATTTTATTTCAGTAGGTTGGCTATAAGAAAAGTGGACAATACAATAGCTAGAAGGAGATGATGTAGGGCTGAGGGAGGGGTGTGTGTGTGTGTGTGTGTGTGTGTGAGAGAGAGAGAGAGAGAGAGAGAGAGAGAGAGAAAGATGAACAAGACTTGAGCAATGTCCTAAGTTTCGGGAATAGAGAGTGAAAATAAAGGAGATGACGGAGGTAACTGACACAAGGTCCCTAAAGACATGAGGGAGCATGGAGCTCTATTAAAAAATAGGGGCCCCTTTCCCACTGTGTCTGCAGAGACAGTTGAAAAGATGAGCATGTAAGGTGCAGGCAAGTTTGAGTCAGAGGCGAAGTAGGCAGGAGGAAGAATGAAGACGGCTGCATTTTCTTTTGTGAATTAAGAGATGCCATCTGAGGACAGAGAGAGGAGAGATGGAGGGCTTGGGGACTCTGGGTCAGGGAGGGGAGCTGCCTAGCAAACGTGCCTCAGCACAAGATCCGTCTCCTCGGTCCTGTTGATGTATTGACGTGGAATCGGAATTAAGTAGATTTAATTTAATTTCCATTATCTTTCACTGCATAAGATGTTTGCTAATGAGAATTTATATTTAATGTAGGACTGAGTAATTTACTGAAATTTAAGCTAAAGTAAATATTTGATGAACAAAACACATAAAATTAAATAGTTCCATCAGAGTTCAGGAACTCTGCTCTACCTGGTTACTTTGCGTTTTCCAATATTAACAGTTTTTCTCTCTAACTATGAACCAACTGTATATGGCCAGTCAAACCAGTGCAGTAGGGAAGAAACTTGGGGCAGTATATGAAGACATTGCTTTGGGCAGTTGCCAAGAAAATGGGCCCCAAGCAGGGGTGTTAACACAGTGTATAGGTGTCTCTGCTTATGAGCTGTGAATAATATTGATTTTTTCATATATAGTAAAAATAATTTGTTCAAAACTCATTACCATTAGTAAACTGGTGTCTTAGAACCAGGAACAGAGGACTAAACTTTTTATTGAGTTAAACTGTGTAAATTTGTCAAGGGTCATTGAAATGGACTCACATGATTAAAATTAATTGTTACAGACATTTTTATATCTTATCTGTTTAACATATTTGGGGCCTTTGTCATGTCAGCTTTCTTTAGAACAGGTAGAATGTCATCTAAGCTCTTCAGAATAAGTAGTTACTTTCCTAAGGATTCTAGAATGATGTTGCCATCTCAGATTCTTAGATGCTGGCTGTACATTGCTTTTGCTAGGCATCTGGTTTCTTTCTGCCACTTTTTAGAAGCAGGTGATTGATACTAGAAACTGGCAGGTTGGGAGTTATGTACCTACATATCAATAACATAGATTTATTAATTCATTTTGACTCATAGGGAAGTTCTTACAGTAAACATCCCTGGAATAAAGTTAACCTTGTGATTGTTGTATCAAAAGTAAAAAGCAAGAAAGTTATTTGGAAAATGCATTAATAACAGAACAAAACATTTACTACTAAAATGTCACATTAAGAAAACTCTTAATTTTGTATATATTTGCTTCAATACTTAGAGCTCATAATGCTGTCTTGCAAATATTAAAATAATGAAAATATTTGCTAACCTGCTGTGTTATATTAGAGAAACACTTCCTACAGTATTGTCCTATTTATGGTGACATTTAGAATTCAAAGGAATACATGTAGTTATGTGAATTATCCTTCTTGTGGGAATTTCCCTTTCTTCATCCATCACCCTGTTAGAACTTCCCATTGTTTACTTTTTCCAAAAGTCTTGTAAGGTTTCTGATGAATCAGATTTCTGTTGCTGTTCCTGCTGAGATATCCCTTCCTTCTCTCCCTGTTTTTGTTTTCCGGCTATTTCTGTTTTTTCCCAGCACAGAGCACGTTTCATTGTGAAGCCCTTATTGATGTCAGTTGCCTCATTCAACCATGAGAAAACTACACGCGACTGTTATTTTTAATGCCACCACTCCCTTTGTCCCAGCATTGCTTCCTCAGCTCCATCCTGACCCCATGATAGAACTGACCCTGCGTCACTGCCCCTCTGTCCACATCCTACTACTGGTGTCTGGAACTGTGGCAGAGCTTAGACCCAGTGTACTCTGCCCACTTCTTCCAAACTTGCTGAAGCCCCTGTACCAGTGCCTGAGTAGGGTGAGTGCCTTGGTGCTGTGGGAGTCCTCTTCCCTAGTACTTAGGACAGTGGCTCTGAAACTTGACTATGCATGCGATTTGCTGGCATGTAAAGAATGCAGATCCCTGTTCCCCACAGTCAGAGATCCTGATTCAGTAGCTGTGATAGGCTGAAAAATGTCCCCCTGCAAGATATCCCACATCAGATCCCCAGAATCTGTGAATTTTACCTTATTTGGAAAAAGGGTTTTTGCAAATGTGAATAAATTCAGGATCTAGAGATGAGGAGATCACTCTGGATTATGTAGGTGGGCCCTAAATGCCATTACAAGGTACTAATAAGAGAGACATACAGAGAAGACAGAAGAGGGGGGTAGTGTGACCAGGCAGAGGTTAGAATGATGCTACCACGTGTAAAGGGCTGAGAGCCACCAGAAGCTGGAGAGGGCAAGGAGCAAAATTTCCCTTAGAGCCTCCAGAAGGAGGGCAGCCCAGCCAACACTGTGATTTCAGACTTCTGGCCTCCAGAAATCTAAAAGGGTGCATTTCTGTTGTCTTAAGCACCCAGTTTGCGGTATTTGTTACGGTAGCCACAGGAACTGATATGATAGCTTTGGGTAGAGCCCAGGAATATGCATTTTTAAGCAAACACCTGGGTAATTTCAATGCAGGTGTTCATCTCACTACACTTGACACATGTTGGCTTAGGAAGGGCTATCAGCTTGTGTTCTTTGACCTTCAGCCAGTGTAAGATGATGCCTTGCATCTCAGGTGGACATTGGGACTGTGGTATTTCTTAATAGAGCTGAGAGACAGTGGTGTACTCTACAGTTCTAGAACTGTAATTCAGGTACATTTGGATTAACGTATTTTGGATTAGTCTAGATCTATAAAGTAATTTCATTCATTATTCAATTTTGCTACAAAGCATGGCTGTGAGATAGGAGAGGAAAAAAGGGAAAATTTAAGAATTTTAGGTTATGTGGCTTTTTTATGTTGAGAACTTTGTCATTTAAATGCTAACTTTTTCATTATAATTTACTTCTATTTGTAGTAATTAACAACTGCTTTCTTATTTCTTATATAAACCTGGAGCCAAGGTTGGTTGGTTGTCAATTTATTTATACATGTTTTTCTGCAAAACTTTGAGGCAGTGTGCAATAAGAATATGTAAACACAATATGCATAAGAGAAAACCAAGTCCCAAGATAAAATTGATATAGCCAGATCATAAAAATTAACTCGCTTTCTAGAGTTTCATCTTTATCATGCTTTTTAATGTTACATTTTATTGTTTTTTCTTTTAATTTTCCCTTTAAAAACGAACTTTTATTGGTATTAATAAATGTATTTAGATTTTTTCAAGTTTCCCCGGATTTACTTGTCATTTGTGTTGTGTGTGTGTGCATGCACGCACATGTGCACATTCTATGCAGTTTTATCACAGATGTAGGTTTGTGTTTCTGTAGTCAAGATACAGAGTAGTTCTATTACTACAAGGGTCCCTTGTTGTGCTTTCATAACCATCCCCTCCCCAATCCCTAATCCACGGCAATGATGAATTTGTTTTCCATTTCTATAAGTTGTCATTTCAAAAATGTTATAGTATGTAACATTTTAGGAGTTTCTTTTTCAGTCAGCATGATTTTCTTGGAAGTCATCTAAGTTGTTGGGTTTATCAATAGTTCATTCCTTTTTATTGCTGAGGAGTATCCCATGATATTGATCTGCTATGGTATGTTTAACCATTTGCCTGTTGGAGGACATCTGGGTTATTTCTAGTTTTTGGCTATTGCCAATAAAGCTACTGTGAACATTTATGTGCAGGTTTTTGTGTGAACGTAATTCTTCATTTCTCTGGGGCAGTCCCCAAATGTGCAGTTGCTGTGTTGTATAGTAATTGCATAGTTTTATAAGACGCTATCAAACTATTTTCCAAAGTGGCTGTGCCATTTTAGTATTCCACCAGCAATGTATGAGTGGCACAGTTTCTCTTCACAGTACTTGGTGTAATCATTTTTTAAATTTAGACATTCTGGTAAGTATGTAGTAATATCTTATTGTGATTTCACAGTGCTCTAATGGTTATTGATGTTGAACATCTTTTGATGTCTGTTCATGTTGTTTGCCCATTTTACGATCAGGTTGGCTTTTTTTTCTTTTTATTGTTGAGGGTTTTTTTGGTCCCACCGTTCAGCTTGCCGATCTTAGTTCCCTGACCAGGGATTGAACCTGCGCCCTCGGCAGTGAAAGCGCAGAGCCCTAACCACTGTGCTGCCAGGGAATTCCCTACTGTTGAGTTTTGATAGTTCTTTATATATTCAGACACTTGTTCTTTATTGGATATGTGGGTTTACAAATATTTTCTCCCAGTCTGTAGTTTTTTTCATCCTTTTAACAGGGTCTTTACAGAGCAAAAGTTTTAAATTTTGATGAAGTCCAATTTACTGGTTTTTCCTGTATGGATTTATGTGTTTTTAGAGTCAAGTCTAAGAATTATTTTCTTACCATTAGTTCTGGAAGATTTTTCCCCTATTTTTTCTAAAAATTGCAGAGTTTTAAGCTTTATACTTATATCTGTGATCCATTTTGAGTTAATTTTAGCATAAGATGTGACACTTTAGGTTGAGGTTCCTTTTTTTTTTTTTTTTAAACCCATGGTTGCCCAGTTGTTCCAGCTCTGTGTATTGAAAAGACTGTTCATTCTTTCATTGAGTTGTTTTTGCATCTTTGTCAAAAGTAAGTTGGGCATAGTTATGTGTATATATTTCTGGGTTCTCTATTTTGTTCCATTGATCTGTGTATCTGTCCTGCTGCCAATATCACACAGTTTTGATTAATGTAGTATTATAGTACAGCTTAATATTGGATAATGTGATTCCTTTCATTTTGTTCTTCTCTGTCAAGATTATTGTAGTTATTCGCCTTTTCATGTAACTTTTTGAATAATCTTGTCTATGTCTGCAATGTCTGTTTGTACTGGGATTGTGATAGAAGTCATGTTAGACCAATAGATCAGTTTGGGGGAATGATTGACATTCTTCAAGAAAAGGTTTATTAGTGATGAATTCTTTCAGTTTTCCTTTGTCTCAGAATGTTTTTATTTTTTCTTCATTTCTCAAGGATAATTTTGTTGATATAGAAGTTATGGTTGACAGTTTTTTTCTTTCAGCACTTGAAAAATATGTCAGTTCCTTCTGGCCTTCATGGTTTCTGCTGAGAAACCTGTCATTTGACTTGTTATCCCTCTGTAGGTAAGGTGGTGTTTCTCTCTCACTGATCTCAGTAATTTTTAAGTTTTCATTAATTTGTCTTGATATGGACTTTTTGGCATTTATCCATTTTGGGATTCATTCAGCTTCTTGAATCTGTAGGTTTTACGTTTTTTTGGCTAAATTTGGGAAATAGTCATTATTTCTTCATATACTCTTCTGCCCCACAAGCTTTCACCTCTCCTTCTGGGATTCCAATGATACAAATTTAGTATCTTGTTATTTCACTACAGGTCCTGAGTCTCTGTCGTATTTTTCCCCTGGTGTATTTTTTTTCTCTCTTGTTCTGATTGGTAAATTGTACTGTTTTATTTTCAGGTTCACCAGTTCTATCCTGTGATCTACACTGTCCTCTTAAGCACTTGCAGCAAGTTTCTTTTTTCATTTCTATTATTGTATTTTTCAATTCTGTAAATTTTGTTTGGTTTCTTTTTTATAACTTGTATTTTATTTTTTGCTGAGATTATCTTTTCTTTTTTTTAAAAAATTTGTTCCAAGAGAATTTGTAATTGCTATTGATGCATCTTTGTGATGGCTACTTAAAAGCTCTTGTTAGGTAATTCTAACAAGTGCATTTTAGTGTTGGCATCAGTCAATATTCTTTTCTCATTCAAGTTGTGATTTTCCTGGTGTTTGGTGTGATGTATGATTTTTAATTGTGTCTTAGACATTTTGACTATCATGTTGGGAGACTCTTGGTCTTGCTTAAACCTTTTATTTTAGCCAACAGTCACCTTGTTTAGGTTCAGCATTCAGATTTTAGTCTACTTTTTTTAGTGGTTCCAGTGGCACCTTAATTTTTAGAGCCTTGGTCTTGCTGTTTCGATCTGTTTTGTTCTTCTGATGCCTGCAGGACTTGCACTGATTCCTGCTGGTGCCTACTGAGGGTACAGAAGGTGTTTCCCCAGTCTGGGCTTCATGGTTGCTTTGGGGAAATTGAGGGGGAAGAGGAGCATTGCTTCTGGCTGCTTATTCTCAGTGAGCTTCTTAGTTGGACCCCTTTCTGGTGTTGCTGTGCTTGCCTGGTGTCATTGCTGAGATTCTTACTGACCAAGGGAAGGAATGAGCCCACCTTAGCTGCCTCCTTTGCTAGTTTAGAGATCGGGAGACACCAGGCCTGGTTTGTTTTTATCCGTTAGGTGAGTGTTCATAACATGCGCTGCCGTTTTGTTGTTCCTCCAGTCCTGGCATCCCTAACCAATTCGTTTCTTTTTATCTTTCACAGTTCTTGTGGGGTGAGGATTTAACTCCTTTAGCTGATTCTTGTGCCTTTCCCCAACCTGTTGCCACACATATTATACACATCGCCCTCTCCCTCCTTTCATCCTCCCAATTTCACGACTTTTGGTTGAATCTGAACATGGTGCTTACACTGTTATGACTATAATTATTGTCCATAGCTGGCCCACACAGTGTACTAAGGAGGATAGTTCTTTTCTCCACAGGTTTTCTATATACCTGTTACTGGTTTGTCCTTGAACTCTTATGAAATTCAGCTTAATACAGTCAAACACATCAGGTGGCTTATCAGTTCCTTTTTCATCTTAGAGATGTTCCCCCAGGAGCCAGACTTCAACCTGAGCTGGTGGTTTTCTGGGCCTTCTGTGCAGCTCCTATCACAGAACTTCACATCACCACCACTCCACCCTCTTCCTTCACCGGTCTCCTTTGTTGTCTCTAGTTCGCGGGATTCCATGTCTCCTTTGTTGTTTTGCTTCTTGCTTGTTGAAACGTACCCTCTAGGAGTTCCCTGAGAATGCACGTGTGAGATGTTCATTTTTAGACCCTTTTGATCTTTGAAAATACCTGTTTTACACTTGTCTAGGTATGAACTTCTTAATTGAGAATTATTTTCCTTCAGAATTTTCAAAGTGTTGCCATTGCCTTCCAGCCTCCAGTGATTCTCTTGGGAGATCAAATGGTGTTCTGATTCTTGTATTTGACATATAAGAAGATTAATACTTTAAGATGTCTCTTTATCTTTGATGTTTTGAAATTTTGCATTGATATAGCTCAATGTGGTGTTGTGGCATTGGGCTGGGTCTTGGTGGGCTACTTTAATCTGGAAACTGTTTTTCCCTGGGAAAATGTCTAATATTATTTCTTTGGTAATATCTTTCCTCTTGTGTCTCTCTTCTTACTTTATAGAACTCTGCCAGAATATAAGCTCTAAAACTAGAGTGAGTTTTCTCTCTTTTTTTCATTGTTTTATCCCAAGTGCCTAGAACACTGTCTTTACAGTGTAAGTACTCTGTACAATAAATATTTGTTGAATGAAGGAATAAATGAACTTCTTCTATGTTTCAGTTAAATCTGGATTTATCTTCTAGCTGTTTTTCCTCTTCTTTTGTGCAAGTCTTTTTCTTTTTGTTCTGTATACAGGGGGATTTTCTTAATCCGTCTTCCCACTCACCTGTTCTCTTGTCTGCTAATATAGTATTATTTTCAAGAGCCCTCCCTCCTATTTTCTTCATTTTTGTTTTTGTAGATCACCTTTATGAAGAGTCCTGATGGGAAGTAGGATGACCTACAAGTACACAGTCTATCTGACATTGTTTCCATATGTGGTATGACACAGAGCACAGGATGCATTTTTGCCACATGTATGTCTGTTTGGCGCATCACCATTGTGATCATCTTGTCTCCAGTGCGCTGCAGTGTCAACGTTTGTCCTACATCAAACGACTGTATATGTGTACGACTCTTTCCTTTTGCTCAAGCAAATAGGGATTCTGTTTCATTGTTCTCTTTTGTCTGTTGTTGCACTATTACCACACTATTTTAATTACTGTAGTTTAATAAATAGGATTTACACTTGAAAATGAAAGTCTCTAAATTTGTTCTTTAGTTCTTTTTTGATCATTATTGACCTTTCTGTATTTTCATGTAAGTTTGTAGAATCAGTGTGTCAAATCACACACACAGAGACATACACACACACACACGCACACACACACACACGCACACACACACAAATACTCTGCAAAGATTTTGAATGGGATTATATTGTCTACAGATCAACTTGGGGACAACGGACATCTCTACAGTATTGTATCTTTTAATCCATGACTTTTGTGTATTATTGTTTCTATTGTAATTTTCGCATTTAATGGTGACTTAGAAACCTGAACTTTGACATATTGCAGGTATGTGGGCCCCATAGTTGCTTTTTTATCCCACTCCTGGCATCCATTTAATGGAGGATGGGAAAGACCCACAAAGGGAGGTGGACCCATTTTTTCTTATCATTCACTTATCTGACCATTCAGGCACAGGACTTGGAAGGTCTGGAAGGAGTGCCTGGTGAGCCAGCTTAGAGCACTGTGTTGCTGGTTACTGAAGCATTTTACACCCTACGACAGAGCATTTCAGGGAGCCAACACTGAGTTAGCCATAGGTCTAAATACCCAACAAACCATAGGGACATGTTGAGGAGAATTTTGTATTCACCGCACCTGAGACATGTTCACATGGACCAAGTCCTTCCTGAATAAAAGTTGTTGCAGTAATTTTCCATCACTCTTTTTTTCTTGGACTGATAGTAAAGCATAGACATGGGTCCCTTTGAATGAATTCCATCTTCAGGAGGTGTGGTGGCTTTTCTCTTCTCAAATGGACAACTGTGTTAGAAGGTGAGGGTTTGCTACTGGCTATGCCTTGACTTCTGCCTCATAGAACGGGACTGTTGGACACATTGGCAGTCATGATTTGACGCATGAAAACTCACGGGAAACCAACTTTTGTTTAGTTCTTGGGATACGGAGAGAGCCTGAGGGTCCGCAGGCGGATTCTTAGCTTTATATGCAGTTCTGAGAGCTGTGTTCTGCAGGGTATGAAACGGACAATGAGATGATCCATCGTGGATGCTGCTTCCTGAAACAGGGAATAATAGGGAGCACGGCAACATCACGTTACAGTTTCTCTCTGCTAGTGGGTAAATTCTGGGTGCTCACCCGGAGAACAAAGTGAATGTTTTTCTTTCACAGACAGGATTCTTATCTAGCTTGCGTCCTAACCTCAAGAATTCAGTTGGGTTGTGTCTTGTCAGTTGGATTCTTTAGCCTGGGCCATGAGCTCAGCCTTGCACTGTTTCTGGCAGGTTTCTCTTATCTCAGAATGAGTATAGCTTTTTTTTTTTTTTTTTTTTTTTGCGGTACGCAGGCCTCTCACTGTTGTGGCCTCTCCCGTTGCGGAGCACAGGCTCCGGACGCGCAGGCGCAGCGGCCATGGTTCACGGGCCCAGCCACTTCGCGGCATGTGGGATCTTCCCGGACCGGGGCACGAATCCGTGTCCCCTGCATCGGCAGGCGGACTCTCAACCACTGCGCCACCAGGGAAGCCCGAGTATATCTATTTTTTGAGCCATGTTCCATATCCACAGTTCATAAGAAATTGCTTGTCATTCTTGCTTATTACATAAAATAATAACTGACTCCTTTTCTATTGTAGCATTTGTAGTAATGGCAGAACGATCCAAACGATTACGATAATCTGTCAAGAGGATTACACAGAGTATCCCCCCAGCCCCGTTCTCCACAGCAGAGTTGAACTGAACAACATAAAGGGAATTTTCATAGTTTAGGATTTTGACTAATGGTTTACTGTGTGTTTAAATTGATGTGAAATGACTGGAGGTGTTGAGTTTTTTAAGTTGGAAATACTTACGAATCATCCATGGTAAACATTATGTACCATTAGTGTCTTTAGTTCCTTTGACAAATATGCTGGTAAAAATATGTCTCTTTCTCTCTCTCTCTCCATATATATGTCTGTGTGTGTGTGTGTGTGTGTGTATAGTCAGCTATGTGAAAACAACAATACATGTAGTTAGTAAGGAAAGGCACAAAATGTTGATAAATGTGTTTATACCTGGGTGGTAGAATTTAGGCTACTTTTTACTTCTTTATACTTTGATCTATGCTTCATGGAGACCATGTGTTATTTTTAGTGAAATCAGTAAAAAAAATTTTCTATAAGCACATATTACTTTCATGGTAGAAAAAATACTTTAAAAAATTGCCAATAATTGAAAACAGTAAAATTTGTATATTGAGCAACATTTGAATTGAAGCTAAATACCTCTTACATTCCCTTAAAAAGGAGAATTTTTTTTTTTTTTTCTGCAGTACGCGGGCCTCTCATTGTTGTGGCCTCTCCCGTTGCGCGGAGCACAGGCTCCGGACGCGCAGGCTCAGCGGCCATGGCTCACAGACCCAGCTGCTCCACAGCATATGGGATCTTCCCGGACCCGGACACAAACATGTGTCCCCTGAATCGGCAGGTGGACTCTCAACCACTGCGCCACCAGGGAAGCCCCAAAGGAGAATATTTTTACTCATGAATTTAAGAGCCATATTCACAGGCATTTAAGAATTGTTGCCCACTGTACTTTTGGTATGCATAAAAACTATACCTGGTAAAACAACAATCTTATTGGTGTTTGGAGAGATGGGCTAGATGTTCCTTTCCTTGAGTGAGTTTATTTGCTGTTAGGTAATTCTTTATTATAGTAAGTTTTAAAAAAATTGTTATCTTTACTAAAATACAGTGGAAATCATTGTGCATGTTTTGTAGCTATCAAAGAACAAAGAACAAAGTTTGCTGAAACCTTTAAGAATTTGTCTTATAACCAGTTTCCTTATTAGTGATTTTTTCTACGTTTTTTGGATTTGTAGATAGAGGTAGGATTAAAGATACATCTAATTTTACAGTAAAATTAATTGGACAGTGTTTAATTAAAACTTATTCTCCAAATGAAAACTTAGTTACTTTTCCTTAGTACTAGATTTTGTTTATTAGCTTATGCACTGGAACAGTGCTTGGAAAAATCTGAAAATGCATCACAGGTTTATTAGAGATCTTGCTTTTGCATAATTTTTAGGCTTCCTGGCTTTCTAACTGTTATACATAGATGACATTATCATTACTGTTACTGTATTTGTTGAGGATTTTAAGCAGTTCTTTGCCTCAGACGTTTATAATGATGTATATCCAAGAAATGAATAATTATCTTCATATTTTAGAATGGAAAAAATAAAGCATAGAGAATCAGTTCAAGTTGTGAAAAAGTTCAGATAAATGTTCAACATTTCTTTATTCTTACCTCATGTGATATTCATGTTGTCCAAGAGAAGAATGTTTTCCTTTACTACTAGTGAAATATTTTCTCATGCCCAATGATGTGTTTTCTGGAAGGATATAAACAGAAATTAGTTTATGGAATTTTGGGGGCTGTTTACATAATTTGGGCTTCTCTCTAATTACGTGAAGTTATGAAATAGTGAGTAACAATATGTTGTCAGGTTTAAAGACTGATTTTTCTGATTATGTGATTATGTATAGGCTGATTTTAAATTTGGAATTTTGTGTCAATTAAGTGATTCCATCAGAAATTCTTAGAAATTAAGACTTTCAGTAAATAGCATCAGGTTGTGTATACTGCTTCAGTATTTTTAAATATTTATGAAGAGCTCGTCTACTTAATTGTGACTAGTTTTCCAGGTAGGGCTTATTTCTAGGTTGGTTTTCCAAGGAAAGTCTTTTTTGTGTGTGTGAATGCCGTGCTTTTCCTTATCCACTAACATTTCTGAAGAGCTTGTATTCTCTATTTGATGCCTAATTGTTTAAGGATTCTCTGAGCAGTTTGCTTAAAGTCTGTTTTTCCCCCTAGCCATTGACAGCAAAACACATCTGCCTGCGTGAGGCCCCTTTGATCTTCAGAGAGCTTTATCTAAAGGAAGATTAAAAAGAAGTCTGTCAGGCATTTTCCCAAGGAAATTGAAAGTGCTTCCTGAGATTTCAGATCAGGTGAAGCTTCATCCCTGAATTAAGGCCTAGGAAAATAACTGTGCTGATCAGTGGTTTAATCATTGGTTAGAGATTTCAGAGATTTGTTTGACTTGGTATGAGAGAATATTTCAAATTTCACCTCAGGCACAGAATTCATGCAGTAATATTGACGGCCAGAAGCAACTTCTATTCATTAATTTTACCATACTTAACACTACTCATGTCCATGGGGAAGAGACCAGCAAGGTTGCGTTTGTTTTCAGCCTTGTCGGGGCCTGGTGTCTTTGGAAGAATTTGCAGCTGGGCTTTTCTGAACCTGCTGATAATTTTCAAAAATGTGTATGCCAGCCCCGCTCCCTCCTTTTAAACAAATACATAGAGAGTGCTTATTTTGTGCCTGACTCTGGGTTTGTACTATTTACCAGGAGCAAACCCAACAGATATAGGATCTAATAGGCAGTGGGCTTCAGAGAGAGTCAAAGTACTGTCCTCAAAACACTGTGTACGACTATTTAAAGATCTCTTGACGGGCCTCAGTTTTAGTAAAGAAATATAAAGTCTGTTATCAAACTAAATTTAATTTCTGACTTACTGTTAATTTAGCCTTTTAAAAAGTTAGAGCTACGGACAGCTAATGAGCTGTTAATTTATAATATAAAACATGTCCGTAAAAAGAAGTCAGCTTTGAGTCTCTCATTCAGTCAGTAAGAAAACCTTGGGGAGGAAGTTATAACTGTGTATAATGGAAACTTCTTATTGAGTTTAGGATTGTGGAAGGAGAGGAAACAATATGAAAGTCTAATGAACGGTTACAGTCTGATTTCTGAACTGAATGGTTGAAAGGACATGGAAAATAAGGGACTGACAGGAGAAACAAGCCTTCCAAATTTCTTTTCAGAAATTCCAGGCTTTTTATGAACTTTTGAGAAAATGGCTTAGCCGTATGTTCTTCCATTTTGAGCTGCTTGGAAGAAAGTGTCATATAAATGCAAATTTCTACTATAATAATTTGTTCACCTTGTATTATGTGCCTAAAGAGTTGGGAGAGTCCAGAAGCTGTTTAATATACAAAGCATTGCCTATAAAATATTCCTTTATCACATAAATAGTTTGCTGTATTTGATAAGCAACTACCTCTGCTTCCTTCTCCTCATTTACACCCCAGGTTAGTCTCTGAGTTGACCAAAAAGAACCTGTCAACATCTGGCAGCTATTACATCTGTTTGAGGACTATTGATATATGGGACTTTAGTTGCTATTAGTTGATAACATTTTGATGTCCTTCATTTCATTAATTAGTTTAGGAAAACAATATGGATTTCATATTCAAGTGCATGCTAATTACTTGAGTCATGAGAAGACTGAGAGAGGTCCAAGTGTCCTGTTAATTCCTTTGAGTCCAAAAATTTCTCATAATTGGTTTGGCAAGAAGAGTAAGTGAGATTAGTTGCTAATGAGGGGACAAGTATGTAATTTTAGCATGGTATAAAGCTGTGATTGTCAGTAAGTGGTATTAGGAATCTAGATTATTTTTATTAGACCTTGTTTCTCTCTACAAAATCATTATCATCTCCTGATATTGTAAACTGGGTTATTTCACACTGTTATTTTTAATATGTGTTAATCCTCAAACTATAGGTACTTAAAACCTTGCTAATTAAGGAGTCATTAATAAAGTTAACAATATGAGCAGTCAGTTTAGATCCTCCAACTAATTCAGATGAAATTCAATTTTACATAGTTACACTTCGTTTTCAATTTGCCTGAAATGTTTGAAGTAAGTCAAGAATAAGAAATGTTGTCAACTTACTTACATAGACCAATTTAGTTTGTGTTCAAGTGAAGGACTGGTAACATTGCTAAGAATCAGATAAAATACTACTTTTCCTAGCCAAGAACAAAATGAGTGTTGTGTGGTTTTACTTTTTATAGTCCCTTTGGCTTTCTGTTTTTAATATAAAACTTCCTGATTATATTATACTAGTTTGAAACACTCTGGGACTTTAAACTTCATTTATAACATAAAATGTCTCTGAAACAAACATTGAAGTGTTTTGCATTTGATTTGTGAAAAAGGCTGTTTTTCCTCTTAAAGAATATCAAGCTCTTCAAATTATTCATAACCACAGTCACTTTTACTTGAAGCATGTGTTGTAGTCTTGGGCATTTTTTCAGCTTTTCACTTTTGTAATCTTTATATCCTTCTTTTGTGTTTCGGCTTATGTAAAAGTAGTGTTACAGTGAACATGAGTGCTTTCTTATCCTTTATCCATGTCTCCTTCTCTACTGTGTTTTGAGTTAGTAAATTCATACTTCCCTCCACTACTTTTTGTTGGCAAAAAGGATTGTAAAAATATTTGCACCTCTTGTTTTTTAGATATACACAGAATTCCATTTTTAGCTATTATGTTTTCACAATTTTGAGACACCTTTTGCTGAGGGAGGAAGGATTGTAAAGAACAGTTGAGTTTCTCCATGTTACACATTTTGCATAAATTTTACTGAGTGTCTGGCATATGCCCAGTGTGTTACTAGGTACTGTGAAGGACATGAGAAGAATTAATAATCTTTCTTGCCTGAAGAGCTTTTTATTATGTAGTTAGAGGGACAAGGCTAGTAAGTTAGAAAACAATACAAGCTAAAGATAATATATGTTTTGAAAGAACAAATAAATAAGATTATTTTTATATCTTAGCAGGATAATTGTAATTGATAATGACTAGTTCTTTATTTAGTTAAAATTGGTTACTTCCCCATCACAGGGCCTTGAAATGAACAGGATACTACCATTTGAAGTTTAAAGAAAATGAATCACTATCTTACTGAAGTGAAGTTTCTGGAGAACCAGAAAGCTTTGAAAATTTAGAACTTTAGCTTAAATTACTCAATTTACATTTGGAGAAATTAAGACCAGTGACTTGCCTAAGTTACACAGCTACCTAATAGTAGTGTCAGCATTAGAACATGGGGTAACATATGAGTTTGAGTTGTTGGCCATACTTAGGGAGGAAACTCTCATAAGCGTTACTGATGTAATAAATGAAAGGTCATTATATTTGACCCTTTCCCTCCCTCCTCCTCTTCTTCTCCTTCTTCCTCTTACTATTGTTCTTTCTCCATCATTATCAACATCAGTGTCATTATGCCTTCTATTTGAATGGCTCCTTAGGGTTTAAAAAATATTTTTATATATACCAGTTTACCTGAGCATAACAGAAACCTGTGAGGTACGTCAAGACTGACTGATCCAAGGTGAGAAAACACACCTGCAAATCAGTGAAATAATTTGTTGAAGCAAGTGAAACAAGACCTCAAACTCAAATGTCCTTCTGCAAGCCTTTCCCACTCCTCCTCAGAAAGCTGGTTCCATCCCCAATCCTTTCCCAAACCAGGGAATCATTTAGAACATGTGGAAAATGAGAAGTGAAATTGTGATTAAATGCTTATTGAAATTACTTGGCTTGTGCCTTTTAAAAATGCTTTATAAATTTACTTCTTTAATAATCCTTGTAGATTTGTATATATGTACTATTAGTAGTTAGATAGTATAAACAAAAATCTAGGCTGGTTTGAAGAATAGCTTTGTGGAGTGTTTAAACCCGAGGGACCATGTATCTCTAGATGGGACTCTTGCATGAAGTGGGATGTTTGCAGTCCTAACTGACTCGAAAAGCCTTTTGAATTCAGCCGTGTGCTTCCATGTGCTTATTGATTACTGCATTTTCCCTCTAGGTTCAGCTGCTAATATATCTTCAATTATTGCTTTTTTTTTCATTTTATCTTTCTAGTTACCTTCATTCTACTTCTAGCTTCTTCTTCTTAAACCCTAGCTCCCAAAATAAGGTGCTAACTTAAAATGTTTAGGAGTGTGATAGAAACTAGGTGATCATTTTAGACCATTGTATTGTCTTCATTTATTTTTCTTAGGCTATTTTTTACAAATTCGTATATGTTCTTAGCACAGCAGTGAAGGGTATTGGAAGGATCTGGTCTTTCAAGTCAGACTGGTTTGGGTTGAAAGATTCTCTCCACCACTTGCTAGCCATGTCATGTAGTCACAGGGTCCCTTGAATGTGGGGTAGGGAGGCAGGAGGAGAGGTCAGAGTGGTGTGGCGTGGGAAACACTCCATCAGCTTTGCTGACTTTGAAGATGGAAGCAGACATGAGTCAAAGGAGGCAGGCAGCCTCTAGAAACTTGAAAAGGCAAGGAAATGTCTTCTTCCTACAGCCTCCAGGAAGGCTGCAGCTCTGCTGATTGTAGCCCAGTGAGACTTGCATCAGGCTTCTAGTTAGTATTTCCCGGGTGTATCTTTTTTCTTTATCTTTCTACATTTCACTATGCTTGTGTTTTGTGTCTCTTGTAAGCATTATGTATGTGGATTCTGAATTTTTTACCTAGTTAGACAATATTTGTTTTTAGTTGGAGAACTCAGTTATACTTACTATGATTACTGATATATTTGGAACCATTTTTACCGCTGTATTTCTATCATTTTATTTTGTCCCCATTTTGATTTAAAAACCTTCTCCTTTTCATATTTTCCTCCACGACTTAAGATTTAATAAATTATATTTATTAAACATCTATTAAACATATTATTACATGTATAAACATATAAAGGTTTAACATGCATATTTAAAGTCTAAAAACTTTGCCCTAACAATCTAAGGACCTCTAAATGACCTCTTAATAATGGTCATTTCTTTTCCACATTCTTATTTTCCAGTATATTTAGTTCTGTCTCTTCTTTCTTAATCCCAAATGCAGTATCCTTACTGTTATTTTATATGGTAATATGTGTTTGGGATTAACCACATGTTTACTCTTTCCTGTGGCCAGCTTTTCATCTTGCATTCTCAGACCATCCTTCTGGGTTTGCTTTCTTTTTCAAGTATATATCATTCAGAAGTTCCTCTTCACATTGTTTGGTTTTGTTTTCCTGAAAAAATATTTTTATTTTTGCATTGCATTTGAAAGTTAGTTTTATTTGCTATAGAATTCTAGGTTAACAGTTATTTTCTTTCTGCTTCAAAAGTTC
Source organism: Globicephala melas (assembly GCF_963455315.2). Taxonomy (NCBI): domain Eukaryota; kingdom Metazoa; phylum Chordata; class Mammalia; order Artiodactyla; family Delphinidae; genus Globicephala; species Globicephala melas. Next base: position 2,501,558 of record NC_083328.1, read on the forward strand.
TCTTTTCAGCTATATCTAATTGACTGTTTAGTTAATTCTGTTTATTTTTAGAAGGTGTATTTTTTACTTTGTAAAATACACTTGTTCATACTTTCATTGTCTCTTGGTGCTTTCCTGTGACATTATTAATTGCCTATTATTTTTCAAAACGTATTGAGTACCTTACTTTGTTTTCTATTTCTCAATGTTATGTGTATCTTAAGGTTTTTAATGAGTCTCATCACATTTGCTCTTTCTGTTGACCCTCACTATGAAGCTTTCTTTTCTTATATGTTATCATTTTTATTATGAGCTCATGTGTATGGAGATTTTAATTGTAAAAATTCTGTGAGGGTTGTGTCACGGGGAGACTTTCTCTAGAGGCAGTTATGTTTTCTCTTTCTTTGGAACAGCTACCAAGATGGGACTACTTCACATTAATTTCTGTATTTGGAGTGCTTTGGACTGTACAGATAGGGTGAAATTAAATGTCAGTCATTCATTAAGGTCAGTTTGTGATTAGAATTCAGACTTTTTTCCCTCCTTTATCCAGAATTAAGACCAAAAAACAACAAGCTTTTTTTTTTATCTTTTCACAGTAAACGTAGGGACCTTTAATGACTCTGTCTTTATTTTAGTTTCCCACCTTATATAGGCCCGAGGTCTTGTCCTTGTTTTTTGTGCAGTCATTGAAAACAGAAGCTCTAGTTTCTGGGACCACCAATTTAAGCTCCTTGGCGTCTGTGCTCCATCTTTATGTTTCATCTTTATTTGTTCTATCCTTTGAAAAGGAGTTCCCTCTCTTCTTTGCAAGTTAAGCTATGCACATAAAAGGAGTTCCAAATATTCATCTTTCTTTGTGTATTTTATTGCAACAAAAAGCTTTTGAGGGGTCTAGATTAGTTTATTTTCTATTTTTTATAATATACACATTTTTAGAATGTGAACATTTATGAACAGTGTTCGCTACTTTTTGAATGTGTTATTTAAAAAAATATATAAACAATATACTATGTTCTTAAATGCTGTTTTACTAATCATGTTTTTTAGATTTATCCATGTAAATACATATAGATATAGTATATACCTTTTAACTGCTACATGAAATTCTGTCTTATGATAAACAGTGATGTGTTAGTTATCCATTCCCTATCAATAAGCATTTGGGTTGTTTTCACTTTTCTGCTGTTATAAACAAAAATATTCTCATGCATTTATTTCTTTGTGCATATTTGGGAGAGTTTCTCTAAGGTATGTAATTAAAAATGGAAATGAAATCAGTTAAGTTGGTAAGGTGAGCCATTCCATATTTCAACTGGTTTGGTCTCTTCATCAAGGCTGTCATGAAAAAATATGTTGGTGACTACTTGAGATTAAAATGAGATTAGCTCACACGTAAGAGTGAGCTAATAACTGAATGCATTCTGTTGCCTTTGACTGGATCCTGATTTGAACTAACCAGCTGTAGAAGTAATTTTTTTTAAGCCTCTGTAGAAATTTGAATATGGACAGAGGGTAAGGTGAAATTAGGGAGTATTGTTAATTTTGTTAGCTGTGACAATAGTGTGATCATGTAGGAAAATATTTTTTAAAATGCATGCTGGAGTATGCATGAGGCTGTGTCATGATTTCTAGTATTTACTCGAAAATAATTCAACAAGATATTGATAAGACAAGTATACCAAAATGTTCATATTAAACCTGGATGGTGGGTATATAGATATTCATTAGACTGTTTTTTTAAATACTTTATATTTGAAACTTTCACAATAGGTAAACAAACGAACAAACAAAAACAAATTATTCTTCATTCTGTAGTAGGGGTTGACAAACATAGCCATACTCATTTATGTGTGGTCTGTGGCGGCTTTTGTGCTACATGGGTTGAGTTGAGTTCAGCACACCTCAGAGATATTGCAGGTTCAGTTCCAGACCACTGCAATAGAGCGAATATTGCATTAAAGCGAGTCACGTGAAATTTTTTGGGTTCCCAGTGCTTGGAATAGTTGTTTACACTATCATCTATTAAGTGTGCAGTGATACTATGTCTAACAAATGTACATGCCTTGATTAAAAATACTTTATTTTTAAAAAATGCTAATCATCTGAGCCTTCAGAGAGCCGTATCTTTTTGCTGGTTGAAGGTCTTGCCTCAGTGTTGTTGGCTACTGATTAATAAGGGTGGTGGTGGCTAAAGTTTGGGGCGGCCGTGGCAATTTCTTAAAATAAGACCATAATGAAATTTGCTGCATCGATTGACTCTCCCTTTCACAAACGATTTCTCTGTAGTGTACAATGCTGTTTGATAGCATTTTATCCACAGTAGAACTTCTTTCAAAATTTGAGTCAATCCTCAAGTCCTGCCACTCCTTCGTCAGCTAAATTTATGTACTATTCTAAATCCTTTGCTGTCATTTCAGCAATCTTCACAGCACCTTCACTAGGAGTAGATTCCATCTCAGGAAACCACTTTCTTTGCTCATCCATGAGAAGCAGCTTCTCATCCTTCAAGTTTTATCATGAGATCACAGCAATTCAATCACATCTTCAGATTCCACTTCTAAATCTAATTCTCTTGCTCTTTCTGCCAGATCTGCAGTTACTTCCTCCAATGAAGTCTTGAACCTCTCAAAGTTATTCATGAGGATCGGAATCGACTTCTTCTGAACTCCTGTTAATATTGATTATTTTGACGTCTTCCCATGAATCACAGATGTTCTTAGTGATATCTAGAATGGTGAATCCTTTCCAGAAGGTTTTTTTTTTTTTTTTTTTTTTTGCGATATGCGGACCTCTCACTGTTGTGGCCTCTCCCGTTGCGGAGCACAGGCTCCGGATGCGCAGGCTCAGCGGCCATGGCTCATGGGCCCAGCCGCTCCGTGGCATGTGGGATCCTCCCGGACTGGGGCACGAACCCGTGTCCCCTGCATCGGCAGGCGGACTCTCAACCACTGCGCCACCAGGGAAGCCCTCCAGAAGGTTTTTGATTGACTTTGCTCAGATCCATGAAAGAATCACTGTCAGTGGCAGCTCTAGCCTTATGAAATATATTTCTTAAAGAGTAAAATTAGTTGAAGTTACTCCTTGATCTGTGGGCTGCAGAACACATGCTGTGTTAGCAGGCATGAGACTACATTAATCTCATTGTCCATCTTCATCAGAGCTCTTGGGTGATCAGGAGCATTGTCAGTGAGCTGTCATGGTTTGAAAGGAATCCTTTTTTTCCAAGCAGTAGATCTCAACAATGGACTTAAAATATTTAGTAAACCATGTTGTAAACAGTTGCGCTGTCATCTAGGCTTTGTTGTTGCATTAACAGAGCACAGACAGAATAGCTTTAGCATAATTCTGAAAAGCCCTAGGATTTTTGGAAGGGTAAATGAGCACTGGCTTCCACTTAAAGTCACCAGCTGCTAACAAGAGGGTCTGCCTGTGCTTTGAAGCTTTGAAGCCAGAGATTGACTTCTCCTTTCTTGCCAAGAAGGTCCTGGGTAGCATCTTCTTCAAATGTAAGGCTGTTTCATCTACATTGAAAATCTGGTGTTTAGTGCGGCGACCTTCATGAATTCTCTTTTCTGGATCTTCTGGATTATGTGCTGCAGCTTCTACATCAGCACCTGCTGCTTCATCTTGCAATTTAATGTTACGGAGAGGGCTTCTTTCCTTAAACCTCATGAACGAACTTCTGTTAGCTTCAGTCTTTTCTTCTGCATCGTCCTCATCTCTCTCAGCCTTTATAGAATTGAACAGAGTTGAGGCCTCATTCACTGGAGTAGCACTTTTAATTTTCTTCAAGAACTTTTAGTTTGAGCTCACAACTTGGCTAACTGAGGCCTAGCTTTTGGCTTATCTCAGTGTTTGACATGCCTTCCTCACTAAGCTTAATCACTTCTAGCTTTTAATTTAAAATGAGAGAGGTGCCACTCTTCCTTTCACTTGAACTCTTAGAGGCCATTGTAGTGTTATTAATTGGCCTAATTTCAATATTGTTGTGTCTCAGAATAGGGAGGCTCGAAGAGAGGGAGAGGGGCGGGGAAATGGCTGGCCACTGGAGCAGTCGGAACACAGTGGGCGTTTATAGATGAGGTTTACTGTCTTATATGGGCATGGTTTGTGGCACCCCAAAAGAGTTACAGTAGTAACATCAAAGATCACTAATCACAGATCACCCTAACAAATATAATAACGATGAAAATGTTTGAAATATTGTGAGAATTACCAAAATGTGACACAGAGACACAAGATGAGCAAATGCTGTTGGAAAATGGTGTAGATAGACTTGCTTGGCTCAGGGTTGCCATGGAGATTCAATTGTAAAAAATACAGTATCCATGGAGCGCAGTAAAGTGAAGAGCAATAAAATGAGGAATGCCGGTAGTTTCGACTGAGGCCATTTGTCCTGTACATCCTAAAATTTTTTTTTTTTCTTTTTGTGGTACACGGGCCTCTCACTGTTGTGGCCTCTCCCGTTGCGGAGCACAGGCTCCGGACGCGCAGGCTCAGCGGCCATGGCTCACGGGCCCAGCCGCACCGGGGTATGTGGGATCTTCCCGGACTGGGGCACGAACCCGTGTCCCCTGCATCGGCAGGCGGACTCTCAACCACTGCGCCACCAGGGAAGCCCACTATCTGACCTTTTACAGAAAAACTTTGCAGACCTCTGCTCTATATATTTACCCTGATTTATTTTTCTTTATAGCCCTTAACTCTCTGCCCTTCCCTCTCCCCTTAACATATAATTCTTTATTACTTGGCTCTGGTCACAGTAATATAAGCTTCAAAGCAGACTTTATGTTTTCACCAAAATAATACCAGGTATATATAGGAGCTCAATCAATATTTTGTTGAATAATGAATGAGTTAGCAACATGTGAGAGTTCAGTTTTCCCACATCCTTGTTAGCACCTAATATTATGAGATGTATAAATTTTGCCAATCAAGTGGGTGTGGTGGTATCGTGTTGTGTTTTTATTTGCATATCTCTTGCACCTGGTGAGATGATGCATTTTCTGTGTTCTCTGTTAATTGACGATGTACACTTTACCTTGTGTGAATTGCTTGCTAATCCTTTACCTATTTTTCTTTTTGAATCCCGGGGTTGAAGCTGCCTGCCTCCAGAGGGGATTTGTATTTGCCTTTGCCAGTTGCCTGGGGGCGCAGCTACCTGAAGGGCACATTTAAAAATTGTTAGCTTAAGGTTGCTTTGGACTTCCTGGTGGTGTAGTGGGAATTTGGACCTCAGACCTGCGTGAGGCCCCCTGGTGGTTAGAAATTCTCAGGGAAGAGCTTTCCCTTCTAAACCAGTAAGGCAGACCTGTCCTTGCCTTTTTCTTCTATACAGGGGTTTACTCCTCATTCACCTTTACACTGTGGGTGAAGGACTTTGTGATTCCAACTTTATTCAGAAGTCTCTTTTGAGCTTTCCACCTTGTGGAGCCCGTAGGCTTTAGTGCTTACCTCTGATGCCCCATGCAGTCCTCAAATCAGAGGCTCCCGGCCACCAGAGTTCAGAGACATGGTGAAATCTCACTGCCGTCCTACAGTACAGCTTTCACTTTTTTCCCCTGACAGTTTCTTACCCTCTTGCCTGATCAGACATACATTTTGCAATACCTTCTAAAAAATATTTCATCTAACATTTTAAATTGCTGTCAGTAGGTACATAGTTTAGGGCATCTGATCTGTCGTAATACTGTAAAATAAAACCTGTCTCTCTTTTACATTTTATTGCCGTAGTTTTATAATATGTCTGGTAGAATATGTTCTTTCACTTTACTATTGTGTGGCTCATCATTTTTATGGGTGTTTTGACATCCTTTTTATGCCTTAATTATTAATCCTTTCTTACAAGTTCTGACTGTCAACTCTGTTGCTTTTTGGTCACACGAAATGTTAATTTTGACGTCATTAATAAGCTTTTCTCTTACGTGTTTCGAGATTTTGTCTTTTTAAAGAAGGAATTCTTACCCAGGGTTATAAAATATTTATTTTCCTGTGCCTTCTATTAATATTTATATAGTTTATTTTGAATATATTGATCTTCAGTTTGTCTGTAATTTTTTTGTGTGACTGATATGAGGTAGGCTTTAACCATTATTCCCCCCAAAGATTAGCTGATTTGATTAACTGATCCTTTCTCAGTGTATCAGTCAGGGTCCTGGCAGAAAACAGATTGGTCAAGTAAACAGGGATAGTTTTTGAAGAGTTTAATAAAAAGACTTTCACAAACGTGTGGCAGTTGAGGGAAACCGAAAGGAATTCTGCCATACTCTGGAGCGAGTAACAACTGCTTTTTCCACCTTAGGCCTTTAGGGATAAGGTCAATGGAAGTGGAAAACAGATGTTGAGAGGGCTGAGTGGAGAGGGCCACCTGATAGGAGCTGTGACATTTTGCCGAGGGATGTAGTGAGCTTTGTGGCAACCCTGTGGAAAGGGAGCTGATGTGTATGTGTGTGTGGCGGCGGGGGGGGGGGATGTTGGGGCTCAGGGGCCAGAATAAATATCTTGACCTTATTCCCCATTGGGTGAAACCAACTGGAAGTCATAGGAGCCCACTAATGTAGTCCAAACAGGCCAGCGTCTTGCGCACAGAGCAGGATGCAGAAGGGCGCATCTAGAGAGGTATGTGGAAGACGTTCAGCATGTCCAATGATTGGAAATTTTACCTTTTAAAATTCTCAACCTCCATAAACTATATGGCACTGTACCAGGATAATATGGTGGTTACTGTGGTCAGATATGCTGGATTTGAGTCCCAGTCTGCCAAGCATTAGTTGTGGGACCTTAGACAACTTACTTAACCTCTCTGAGTCTTAGTTTCCTCAGCTATAAAGTGGGAATAATAAAAATATAACTACTTACAAGGATTGTTGTAAGAATTAAATGAGCTAATCTATGCAATAAATTTAGAACCATGTCTGGCACTTAACAAGTGCCAAGTAAATGTTAGCTATGATGATGATGACGATGATGGCAACAATGATGACATTCATGATTTCTAGGCTTTTTAATTCTCTTAATTGCTTTCTCTCTTCCTGTATTACTATCACACTCTTTAATTAAATACAGTGCTATGTTGTTTATTATTTCATATAGCTCAAACTCTTTCATTGTTCTTTCTAAAAATTTTCTTCCATATTTTCGAATTTAATATAAGTTTTAGGATTAACTTGTCAAGTTCCTGAAAAATCGTGTTTGAATTTTGATAGAGATAGGGATTACATTTATCAATGAATTTGTTAAAAAGTGACATTTTTATAATATTGAGTCTCACCATTTCTTGAACAGAGTGTGTCTTTTCATTTATTCAGGCTTCGTTTATGTCCTTTAGTAAAGTTTTACAGTTGTCTTCATAAAGATCTTGCACATTTCTTTTAGTTTTATATCTACTTTAGTGTTTATGTTGCTTTTTTCTATTAGATTCTTAAACTGGCTGTTTTGGAGGTGGAAGAAAGCTATTGATTTCTGTGTTGACCTTGTATGTGGTACACTTGCCAAAATTTCTTATTTTTCTATTGCGTCTGATTTTCTAGGTGAATAATCATACTGTTTATGAATTATGGTAATCTTATCTTTCTCTTTCCAATATTTATAGCTCTAAATTTTTGTTTCTTATTGCAGTACCCCAATCAGGTATTGAGATGTGGAATAATGGCAGGTAGAGCCCAGCTCCTTGTTTTACTTTTCCTTTAATGGATGCTTCTAATATTTTACCATTACATATAAAATTTTCTCTAAATTTCTGGTATATACCCTTTATCCGAATTTGCTAAGCATTTTTGTTAGGAATTAGAGTTGGATATCATCAAATGATATTGCAGCGTCTATTTGATAATTATATGATTTTCCCCCTTTAATACATTGCTACAGTAAATTCATTGGGACTCTTTATTTCTTTTCCTTTTTGTTTTTATATTATCGAAACATATTTATATACCTTGGAGAAACACCAGATGGTCACAACACTTGCCTAATAACTTTTATACTTTAAGATAATAATACTTTATTTTAAAAATGTTACATCTATGTTCATAAATGTTATTTCTATCTAAGTTTCTGTTCTCATATTTATTGTGTTTATGAATTCAATTATGTTGGCCTCTTAAAATATGTTAGGTAGCTCTTTAAGAAATCTTTTTCTTTGTCCTAAGACATTTTATATAACATGGGAACTATCTGTTCCTTGAAGATTTGGAAAACTCTTCCCAAAACCATCTGAGCTTAGTGCCTTCAAGAAACTCTTGGTTTAGTTTTCCAATTCAACTCTTTCCCATATTCATCTGTTTTTATCTTTCATCTTTATTTTGCTTGTTTCTTTTTGCTTTCCAATATCCCTATGAATGATTACTTTGTTTTCTACTTCCTCTCCCCCTAATTTTATGCTGCATCTTTTTTTCTGATAAAAATTGGGTTATATTTCTTTTTTTCCCCATCTTTTCTTTCTCTTTTTGGTATGCAGTATTCTTGAACTATTTTCTAAAGTTTTTATAATTGCATCTTTAGCTTCTCGTTTGTTTGAGAAATGATTTAGTATTTGAGGAGAATTTAAAAATTTTCTTTTCCTTATTTAGCTATTTTTGTTTTATATTTTTGTCATGAATTTCAGTTTTGATTACATTATCTTCAGAGAATGTGATCTCTGTAATTTATGTGCTTTTGAACTGAGGCTTAGTTTGTGGCATAACCATCAAGTTTTATAAGTGTTCTATGATCACAAAACGATTTTTGAAGTCTATCACAATGATCATCAGATAGGGTGCTTTCAGCTACAGGTAATGGAAAACCAGCTGAAAATGGCTTAAGCAGAAAGGAAATTTATTATCTACGTCGGGGTCCCTAACCCCTGGGCCACGGACTGGTACCAGTCCGTGGCCTCATAGGAACTGGCTGCACAGCAGGAGGTGAGCAGCCGGCGAGTGAGAGAAGCTTCATCTGTATTTACAGCTGCTCCCTGTCACTCGCATTACTGCCTGAGCTCCGCCTCCTGTCAGAGCAGCGGTGGCATTAGGTTCTTATAGTAGCACGAACCCTACTGTGAACTGCACATGGAGGGATCTAGGTTCGCGCTTCTTAGGAGAATCTAATGCCTGATGATCTGAGGGGGAGCTGAGGAGGTGATGGTGATGCTAGCGCTGGGGAGGGGCTGCAAATACAGATTATCATTAGCAGAGAGGTTTGACTGCCCAGAGACTATATAAATCAGTTGCTTGCAAACTCATATCAGAACCCTATCAGTGACAATTAAGCTGCATCTGCAGGCTTTATAGTGGCAAATGAGTTGATGCACTTCAATTGTACAGCTGCATCTGGTGCAGGCTTTAAGTCAGAATCCGACACTTATTTGAGTCCGTGTGTGGCCCACCCATTATTTTATTTACCACTTCCATCCGTGCCTCTTTCCCGCACTGCACACTTGTCTCAGTCACAGTTTTGGTAAGCCCACAAGCTAACCCTAGACAAAATGAGTAAAAAACAAATGTCGCTGGAGAGCTTCTTTGAAAAAGGGAGAAGGACCCAATGATGAGACAGCAGAAGACTCTAAGACTGCCAACAAAAAGAAAGGTGCATTTAAAAGAAGACACCACGCTTTGTGACCGCCTGGAGGGGTGGGCTAGGGAGGGTGGGAGGGAGGGAGACGCAAGCGGGAAGAGATATGGCAACATATGTATTTATATAACTGATTCATTTTGTTGTGAAGCAGAAACTAACACACCATTGTAAAGCAATTATACTCCAATAAAGATGTAAAAAAAAAAAGAAATATGGAAAAAAAAAGAAGACACCACGAGTCCTACTTAAATTACGGGTTCATTGCAACAGGTGATTCACATTCTCCAAGTCCGCTTTGTGTAACGTGGCGACCGGCTATCCAACAAAGCCAGGAAACCTTCAAAACAGCTTCGCCACATGGAGACCAAGCACTCTGCATCAAAAGACAAGCCCTTGGAGTTTTTCAAAAGAAAGAAACATGAGCATGAAGAACAGAAGCAATTATTGAGGGCCACCACTTCATCAAATGTGTCTGCACTGAGAGCATGGTTCTTAGTGGCTAACTGCATTGCTAAAGCTAAGAAGCCCTTTACTATTGGTGAAGAGTTGATCCTGCCTGCTGCTAAGCACGTTTGTCATGAACTTTTAGGAGAGGCTGCAGTTCAAAAGGTGGCATGTGTTCCTCTTTCGGCTGGCACCATAACTAGACGATTTGATGAAATAGAGGATATTGAGGCGCAATTGTTAGGATTAATGAGTCACCATGGTACGCAATCGAGGTTGGTGAGTCTGCAGATGTTGACAACAAAGCAACAATGCTTGTTTTTGTGTGATATATTTTTCAGGAGGATGTGCATGAGGATATGTTAGGTACACTTTTGTTGCCAACCAACACCACAGTGGCAGAACTATTCAAGCCTTTGAATGATACATATCAGAAAAAATGAATTGGTCGTTCGTGTTGGTGTATGCATGACGCAGCGGCTGCCATGTCTGGACGGCTTTCTGGTTTCACTGCTCGGGTCAAAGAGGTGGCTTCTGAATGTGAATGTATGCACTGTGTCATCCATAGAGAAATGCTGGCTAGCCGAAAAATGTCACCTGAACTTAACAGCGTTTTGCAGGATGTGACTAAAATTATCAACTGCATTAAAGTACATGCCCTTAACTCACGTCTGTTCGTGCAGCTCTGAGGAGATGGACGCAGAGCACACATGTCTTCTCTTATACCCAGAGTGAGATGGCTTTCTAAAGGGAGATCACTGGCCAGAGTTTTTGAGTTACGAGAGCCGCTCCAGAGATTTCTTTTAGAAAGACAGTCACAGCACATTTCAGTGACACAGAACGGGTTGCAAAATTTGCTTACTTATATGACATATTCAACCTGCTCAATGAACTCAATCTGTCACTTCAGGGGAGAACGACAACTGTGTTCAAGTTGGCAGGTAAAGTGGCTGCATTCAAAGCCAAACTGGAATTATGGGGGCAACGAGTGACCATTGGGATTTTTGACGTGTTTCAAACATTAGCAGAGGTTTTGAAAGAGACTGAGCCAGGGCCTTCTTTCTCCCAGCTGGTGCATGATCACCTATCTCAGCTTTTAAAAGAGTCTGAGCATTACTTCCCAACCACAAAAGACCCCCGAACTGGGAAGGAATGGATCTGCGGCCCATTTGTGGATAAGCCAGGTGAATCGACTTTGTCCGTGCTAGAAGAGGATCAACTGCTTGAGATCGCAGATGACGGTGGCCTTAAAAGTATATTTGAGACAACTTCAAACCTCCATACGTTCCGGATTAAAGTCAAGGCGGAATATCCTGAGACACAAAAGCACTGAAAAGCCTGCTTCCATTTCCAACATCTTATCTTTGTGAAGCAGGGTTTTCTGCAGTGACAGCAGCCAAAACGAGATCACGGAGTAGATTGGACATAGCAACACACGTCGGGGGTCACTGTCTCCCATCACCCCCAGATGGGACCATCTAGTTGCAGGAAAACAAGCTCAGGGCTCTCACTGATTCTGCATTATGGTGAGTTGTATAAGTATTTCATTATATATCACCATGTAATAATAATAGAAATAAAGTGCACAATAAATGTAATGCGCTTGAATCATCCCAAAACCATCCCCCCCTGTGCCCCGTCTGTGGAAAAATTGTCTTCCACAAAACCGGTCCCTGGTGCTGCAAAGGTTGGGGACCGCTGATCTATATAATAAGAAGCCCTGAAGTAGGGTAATTCTAGGGCTTGTTAACTGCGGGCTTCAACAGCATCATCAAAAACCTAAGTTCTTTCCATTTTTCCATTCTCCCCTTCTCAGCTTAGGTTTATCCTCTTAGGCTGGTTCTCCCCATGGTTTCAGGATGGCTCTCCCAGATAACGACCAGATAAAGAATAAATGCCCTCATTTCAGTGCCTGTGGTGGGTGGGTGGGTGGGGGAAGGCCTTCCTAGAAGCTTCCTGTAGCTCCAGCAAGCTCTTTGAACGACCGGAATTGGGTTATAGGCCCATTCCTAAAGCGGTCATCGGGAACTAGACCACCATGGGTAGTAAGTGCAGTAATAATTTGCTGCTGGAGGGTAAGTCCGGATTGGAGGCACAGAAGGACAGCTGCCTTTCCCAAAGAACCTGAGCCAGAGTGAACAAAATCAGGGTTCCACAAGTAAGTTTAAAGGCTGGTGTGGCAGGGAGTGCAGGGATGGTGGTTGGGTGGGAAACCAGTATTATTGTCTACACAGTGCAATACTTTATCAGCCATAAGATTGCACAAACAATCCATACACTTCATGTGGAATTTTTTTTTTGGGTGTAACTTAAGCTTTTTTTTTTGCTATAAATAATTGAGTTTATCCTGGAAAGTTTGGTGTGATTTTTTTCTTTAATAAGTAATTGCTGCCCCCAAAAAAGAATTACTATAAAATTCTCTTTCTATTATTATGAGTATGTCAGATATATATATATATATATTTTTTTTTTTTTTTTTTTTGCTATTTTGCTTACAATTCAGAATCTTAGGATTTTGAGCAGACATTGTGTCTTCTTTATTGTTCATCCAGCAGTGAGCAGTGGATTTCCAGGAACTCATTATTAGTAATGATAAAAGGTACATATGTGGAGATGGATTGAAATGTAACTCAAGATGTGATTAGCTACCTAGTTTGTTATTATTAAAATGTTATTTTTTCCTGCATATTTGTAATCCAGAGAAAGCTTCTAATATGAAAAATAAAGTAGATTTATTTTAAGGCAACATAAAAAATAATTGGTTTAACAACATTGTGTGAATACAGATGAGAGAGTCCTATTAAAATCTGGTCACAAAGTGTATACGGCAGTGCAGCAAGAGTCATGCCAAATAATGACCAGTTCACGTTTGTTGTAAAATGCTGAGTTGACGTGAAGTTGTAGTGTCACTAAATGAGTCCTGTCACAAAGAAGTGATGTTGCCAGTTACACAAAGTAGTCCAAGGCTAATATATTTGAATAACTAATTGTCAGGATGAGCTTTTTTTACCGCCCTTGTGCTTACTGTTCATTTGTTTATTTTCAGTTTTGTTGAGAGAATACAAAAAATGATATATTGTCACTTGCCTTCAAGCTGGAATTATTTCTCTTGATGTTTAGATGTAGGTACCAATTAAGTAAAAAGAAATCAGTCTTTAGTAAAAATTATTACAACTAGTATAGGTATCTTGTAACTGTTTAATCTTGTAACTGCTAGGTTCTTTACTTTGCATCCAGGTAATTTAATATGAATGATGGATTATTAAATTCTTTTTATTGGAAATAGGCATACTTCAAGTTAATAGTCCTTATCACTGATACCGATTAGGAAAAGAGAAATGAATTCCCAGGATTTATATTTCGTAATAGCTCTTTCAGGATTGTTTTGTTACTCTTGGGGAAGGTGTATGAAGTTTGGCCTAGGAATCATATCTGGCATAGAATAAATTTATATATTAATTCAATTGAGTATCTGTGATTGCCAGTCATTCATGTGTTCTGTACATCATTTGATAGGTTGCTATTCCTCTTCTTCTTATATTTCTTTAGAGATCTTATTTTGTGGTAAGAATTTACCACGTAGAAAGCTAGGACTTCCCGTGCCCTCCATTTAACTCTCTGTCAGGAATACAGTTCACTGTGAACACATGCGTGAAGCCCTGCCTGCTCAGACACTCAGCTGCGTGGAATGGCTGGTGAGGGGAGCACACTGCCTGAGCCCACATCCCTGACTCGGGGCTTCTGTGAGCACTCCTTCTTCAGACAGCTTCAGGATATTGCAGGAACCCTCGTTCCCTACAATTTGGGGGCAGTCTCCCAGACTTTTGCAAGGCATGGAGCTTCCTTTAGGTTTTGATGAAGTGCATTCTCCCTCACTTCTTGGGGCATTCTTGGAACTTCAGGAGAAGACTAGGTGCATAGTGGATTCCCCCTGTCCCTTGCTCCCACAGGCAAATTTTCTTCTCTTTGGCATTTACTCCTGTGTAGCATTCATCCTGGGGCCGCAAATTGCAAATGTGAGAATAGCCACCATCCCCAGGTTGATCAGCTTCTCCACACCTTGTGCTCTGTGCACTCTCGCTCTCAGCCTCACATCACCCCACTTTATAGATTGCAGGACAGAAAGAACAAGGATCTTGTTTGGGTTGCCTCATCGAAGTTCAAGCATACGCTCGTGGAACTTCATCTTACAGGCATATGTGGCCCTCAGTGAGCAGGATGTCTCCCTGGTTGCTAAGGGGCCACGTTGGCTTCTGTTCCTGTTGACACCGTACGATGAGACTGCGTCATGGTGGGTCAGTGTATCTTCACATCATAATACCACAATGTGGAGTGCTGTATGTAGATCCCTGTCAGAGCCTCTGGGGTGGAGCCCAGGCCATCAGTATTTTGAAAGTGTCCAGATGGTTTCAGTATGCAGCCAGATATGAGAACCACTGGTTTAGAGCTTTGAATAATGCAGTTGTTGCAGTTTTAGGGTAGATGTTACTGAAAAATGTTGTCTATAAAATGAATTAAAGATTAAAGCGTTTCTTTTTTTCCCCCAGTCATAAACCATTGTGACAGCAGTCTTCTGCAGAATTACCTAATTTTGCCTGATGAGATTTACTTAGAAAAAGAAATAAGCATATAGCTGTCTCTCTCCTGAAGTCTTTTTGCAGCAACTAATTAAGGCAATAATTGGTAATAATTAGGCATTCTTAGCTGAGGTAGAACTTTAGATATTGTCTCATTGTTCTACTGAAAGTTACCTGAGTGTTACGGCTTTTTAAATGAATCAGAGCAATAAATCCAACATTGTTTGCAAGCCAACTACTATATGCCAACAATTATGTAATCGAAGTATAAAGTAGCCATTTAAAGAGTTCTTACTCTTGAACAGAATTTAAATTTAAGAATTAGAAATAGTAATTAGCATAGATAAAAGTATCTTATTGACCACCACTTAGTTGATGCAGTGAATACAGGTCCTCTTATGAAACATATAGGCATTTAAAATCCTCTATCCATATGGAACACACTACCTTTTGTTCCATTTTACATTGACTCCCTGTTGGTTTCTGGATACAACTCAAGGTGTTGATTTCATTTTCAAAGCCAAATGTGATTTGGACATTTGGCGGGATAAAACTTAAATTTTCTCTAATAGACGCTTTTTAGGAACTTAAGACATGAGGAAACTATAATAACTGCTTATTTAAATCCTGAGCATTTCCAAAAATCTTTTCTGTTCATCTCAGACTTTCTTCCCTGCTAAAATGTATTATACGTGAGGGCAGATTTGTGAGTTAAAGGGTAATGTCTCTAATTAGAAAGCTTGTGTCTGACCAGATGTCTGTGAAGTTGGGTAATCTTACCAAAGGAATGGGTGGCCAGCAGGCATGCCTTGGGCAGTTCTTCATCAGAGTTCCTCCCCCTCCTCAACACAGCAAACTTCATCCTGTATCTCAGCAGTTCACATTTAACAAGCGCCCTGTTGCTGTCTGGTTGACTGATGTTCTGTTTGTTATGTAACATCCTGACATCCTTTTAAGACTGTAATTATAAAACTAAGTCCCAACTCGTTGACAGAAAGATGCAGCTGTTTAGCCTTCTCTTCCTTTTTTTTTTTTTTTTTTTCGGTACGCGGGCCTCTCACTGCTGTGGCCTCTCCTGTTGTGGAGCACAGGCTCCGGACGCGCAGGCCCAGCAGCCATGGCTCACGGGCCCAGCCGCTCCGTGGCATGTGGGATCTTCCCGGACCGGGGCACGAACCCGTGTCCCCTGCATCGGCAGGCGGACTCTCAACCACTGCGCCACCAGGGAAGCCCAGCCTGCTCTTCTTGATTGAACATAGAACTTAATTCAGCCTTTAGTTGCCTAATGACTAAAATTTTTATATTTTAGATGAGCCAGGAAAACACTGGGAATTTAATTGGATTCAAATAATAAGTAGTTTATGCATGTGCTGTGTTCCAAGAGAAGATTTAAATATGTGTGGGACTCGAGGGACATTGTTCCAGCTAATGATTAAGAACTCTCCAGACAATAGGGGCTTCTTAGACAATGGGTGAATTTCCAGGATGTCCGGCCCCCTTCCGAGAAGGAGGGAGATAACAAAATGTAAAAAAGGTGTCTGTCAAAGACCAATCAGGCAGCTGGGGAGAAGGAGGGAGATAACAAAATGTAAAAAAGGTGTCTGTCAAAGACCAATCAGGCAGCTGGGGACAAGTTCCCTCTCTGGTCCGAGCCTAAGCCGGGACCAATCAGCAGGAGAACACAACCAAATCTATAATTTACATACGGGGAAGTGGGAACCTATAAAACTGACATATTTGCGCCCAAAAGGGTTTCTTCTTCGACCTCCTGCATGAGGACCAAGGAACCCCGGTGCACCGGCCTTCAATAAACCTCTTGCGTTTTGCATCGACTTCCGACTCTTGTTGTTTCCTGGGCGAGTCGAAACTCCTAGGAGACCGCGCAGGTCTAACATTTGGGGGCTCGTCCGGGATTCCACTCGCCCCGGACCACAAGAACATCGGGAGTTGGAGGTACCAGGTAAGCTCGAGCTTGATTGTCTGTTTGTCCCTTGTTCTTTGTGGGCCATTATCGGAGGAAAGCCGTAAGAATCGGCTTATTATGGAATCTGTATCGGACCTCTGGCTAGGCAGACGTGCTAATAGCCGGCGTCCATGAGCCCTAGGGGACGCCCTGGTGGCTCATCTGGAAGGAGAGGCAAACTCTGTCTCCCCTTCACTCGGTTTCGGCAGTTCCCTTGGTGATAACTGCCATCTGAAGAAGTTTCGGTTTTGAGGCGAGCTCGCGGTGGCCCATACGTATATGTGTTTCGTGGAGTTTTAACTGTTTCTGTATTGTGGTCTATTCTTCTTCTCTGACGGACGACAATGGGACAAACTGTGACGACTCCTCTTTCCCTTACCCTAAGCCATTGGACCGAAGTTCGGGCCAGAGCCCATAATTTTTCGGTAGAGGTGAAGAAAGGAAAGTGGCAGACTTTGTGTGCCTCTGAATGGCCAACATTTCAGATAGGATGGCCCCCCGAAGGATCCTTTTTATTAGACAAGATTAAGCTGCTGAAGTCTAAAATATTTAATATAGATCCCCACGGACACCCAGACCAAGTACCATATGTCTTGGTCTGGGAAGATTTAATTCTCTCCCCACCTCCGTGGGTCCGGCCCTTTGTTTCCTCAACAGGTACGTCCGCGCACACATCAGCAGCGTCGGAGATATTAGCCTTAAAGAAAAACCCCAACACGGAAAAGCTACCTGACGCCCCGGATCCACCGAAGGCGATTTATCCTGACCCGCAGTCCGATTTGCTTCTTTTGGATTCCCCACCCCCTTATCCTCCGGCCCCAAATCCCCTACCACCTAGAGGACCCCCAGCTCCACTGCCCTCGGCACAAAGGGAACCATCCATGATGGAAGAAGAAAGGGGTCCCTCAGCGGGCACTAGGAGCCGGAGGGCTATCTCCCCGGACTCCACTGCCCTACCTCTTAGAGAGTATGGCCCCCCCGACGGCCAAGGGAATAGACCTCTCCAATATTGGCCCTTTTCCTCTGCAGATCTTTATAATTGGAAAATGCATAACCCAACTTTTTCCGAAAATCCACAGGCCCTTACCGCTTTAATAGAATCTCTTGTTTTCTCCCACCAGCCCACATGGGATGATTGTCAGCAGCTGCTTCAGACTCTCCTAACGACTGAGGAGAGGCAACGGGTTCTTTTAGAAGCCAGAAAAAATGTATTAGGCGCCAATGGGCAACCTACCCAGCTGCCTAATGAGATTGATGTTGGTTTCCCACTCGTCAGGCCAAACTGGGATTTCAATGCCCCGGAAGGTAGGGAGCGCCTGAAAATGTATCGCCAGGCTCTGGTGGCGGGTCTCCATGGAGCGGCCAGACGGCCCACTAATTTGGCTAAGGTAAGGGAAGTAACTCAGGGGCCCCAGGAATCGCCAACTGTGTTCCTGGAACGTTTAATGGAAGCCTTTAGACGCTTTACCCCTTATGATCCAACTTCGGAGGAACATAGGGCTACTGTAGCAATGGCTTTCATTGATCAAGCGGCCCCTGATATTAGGAAGAAATTACAGAGGCTAGATGGCTTGCAGGGATTTTCGCTTCAGGAGTTAGTAAAAGAGGCAGATAAAATATATAACAAAAGAGAAACAGAGGAAGAGAAGGAAGAAAGAAAGCAGAAAGAGCAGGCAGCCCGTGAAAGAAGACGAGATAAGAGACAAGAGAGGAATTTAAGTAAGATACTGGCCACTGTGGTTGGAGGAAGAAATATAGGGGATAGAAATGGGCAGGAAGGGCGAACGGCAGACAGAAGGCGACCATTAGACAAGGACCAATGTGCCTACTGTAAAGAAAAAGGACATTGGGCGAGAGAATGCCCTAAGAAAAAGAATGGAGGAAGGCCAACCAGAAACAAAATCTTAACCTTGGAAGAAGAAGACTAGGAAAGTCAGGGCTCGAACCCTCTCCCCGAGCCCCGGGTAACTCTTAAAGTGGAGGGGGAACCTGTTCAATTTTTGGTAGATACCGGAGCCCAGCACTCCGTCCTTCTCCACTCAAAAGGTCCTATCTCAGCTAAAAGGTCATGGGTACAAGGAGCCACTGGGAATAAACAATATTCATGGACCACACGAAGGACAGTAGATCTTGGGATTGGACGAGTAACCCATTCATTTTTGATTATTCCGGAATGCCCCTATCCTTTGCTGGGAAGAGATTTACTCTCCGAAGTAGGGGCTCAAATCCACTTTCAGCCAGAAGGTCCCACCATAACTGATAATAAAGGAAGGTTACTTCAAATATTGACTATGAAATTAGAAGATGAATATAAATTATACGAGCAGCCTTCATCCTCACGAGTTAATGTTACAGATTGGGTAACTCGGTTCCCTCAAGCCTGGGCAGAAACTGCCGGAATGGGGATGGCCAAAAATCGGCCCCCGGTGCTAGTGGAACTCAAGGCAACTGCCACCCCAATAACGGTCCGTCAATACCCCATGAGTAGAGAAGCCAAAGACGGTATCCGTCCCCATATACAGAGGCTACTAGACTTGGGCATCTTAATAAGATGTCAATCAGCATGGAACACCCCTCTCCTGCCGGTAAAGAAACCAGGAACAAATGATTATCGGCCGGTGCAGGATCTACGAGAGGTAAACAAATGGGTGGCAGACCTCCACCCCACAGTTCCAAACCCTTACAACCTCCTGAGCACTCTTCCACCTCAACATACGTGGTATACTGTTTTGGACCTTAAAGATGCTTTTTTTTGTTTAAGACTCTCTCCCCTGAGCCAACCCTACTTTGCCTTCGAATGGAAAGATCCAACATCGGGAATGTCTGGTCAGCTGACATGGACACGGCTACCTCAGGGATTTAAGAACTCCCCGACCATCTTTGATGAAGCCCTCCATCAGGATTTGGCATTATATAGAGAATCAAATCCCCAGGTAACATTACTCCAATACGTTGATGATATTTTATTAGCTGCTGAGACCCAAGAAGATTGTATCAAGGGTACTGAAAAACTGTTAACGGAACTTGGAACCCTGGGATATAGAGCCTCAGCCAAGAAAGCACAAATATGCCAACAACAGGTCAGTTACCTGGGGTATCTATTAAAAGGGGGGCAAAGATGGCTCACGGAGAGCAGAAAGGATACGGTGGCCCAAATTCCGGCTCCCAAAAACGCCAGGCAGGTTAGAGAATTTTGGGGGACGGCCGGATTCTGTAGGCTATGGATTCCAGGGTTTGCTGAGCTGGCAGCCCCATTGTACCCCCTAACCAAAAACAGCACTCCTTTCGTTTGGGGCGATAAGGAACAACGGGCTTTTGACCAAATCAAACGAGCTTTACTTTCAGCTCCAGCCCTAGGACTGCCAGATGTAACCAAACCTTTTCATTTATATGTGGCCGAAAATAAGGGCATTGCAAAAGGAGTATTGACTCAGAAATTGGGTCCCTGGAATCGCCCAGTTGCTTATTTGTCAAAAAAATTGGACCCTGTGGCATCAGGATGGCCCACCTGTTTAAAGATAATCGCTGCAGTGGCTGTTCTAGTCAAAGATGCTGACAAACTAACTTTAGGACAAAATCTAACGATAACAGCTCCTCATGCCCTGGAAAATGTAGTCCGTCAACCACCGGATAGGTGGCTAACTAATGCCAGGATGACCCATTACCAAACCCTGTTGCTAAACTCAGATCGCATCAAGTTTGCTCCAGCCACAGGACTCAATCCAGCCACCTTGCTACCTGATCCTGACTTGGAAGGCTCCACCATCATACATGATTGTCAGGAAGTACTAGCCGCAGCACACGGCAGTAGGCCAGATCTGATGGACCTGCCCCTCCCTGATGCTGATTTCACCTGGTTCACGGATGGGAGCAGTTTCCTGGAGGAAGGTAAGCGTCGAACTCGGGCAGCCGTGGTAGACGGAAAACAAGTCATATGGGCAGCGGCGCTACCACAAGGGACCTCAGCCCAACGAGCTGAATTAATTGCCCTGACGAGGGCATTAGAGATGGCAGAGAATAAAAAA
This sequence comes from Globicephala melas, assembly GCF_963455315.2. Taxonomy (NCBI): domain Eukaryota; kingdom Metazoa; phylum Chordata; class Mammalia; order Artiodactyla; family Delphinidae; genus Globicephala; species Globicephala melas. Next base: position 2,522,095 of record NC_083328.1, read on the forward strand.
GTAAACATCTACACAGACAGTAGATATGCGTTTGCTACCGCTCATATCCACGGTGCCATTTACCAACAGAGAGGGCTACTAACTTCAGGTGGCAAAGAAATTAAAAACAAAGACGAAATCATGGCTTTGTTGACTGCACTTATGCTTCCTACTAAAGTCAGTATCATCCACTGCCCTGGACATCAAAAAGGAAATACCCCAATAATTAGGGGAAATAATATGGCTGACCAAGTGGCCCGAGAAATAGCATCGGGAGAAGTCATTCTAGGACTGTCAGATAAAGTTCCTGAAAAACCAGGCCGCGACGAAGAAATCATCCCGGCCACAACAAAAGGAACTTTGTCCCCTCAGCAAGCAGAATCCATATTACAACAGATGCACAGATGGACACATTTGGGGACTAAAAAGATGTAGCCTTGTTACAAAAAGCTGGGTATGAAACCCCTGGAATGACAAAATTAGCTGAACAAATTGTGCAGGAATGCGTCCCATGTCAACAGGTAAATGCTCACAAAGGGAAACTTGAAACTGGAAAGAGACTCAGGGGGGACCGCCCAGGAACTTACTGGGAGGTGGACTTTACCGAAGTGCGTCCTGGAAGGTATGGTAATAAATACCTTTTAGTTTTTGTAGACACTTTTTCAGGATGGATAGAGGCTTTCCCAACAAAGAAAGAAACAGCTGCTGTAGTAGCCAAGAAGATTTTAGAAGAAATTTTTCCTCGATTTGGAGCACCAAAGGTAATAGGGTCTGATAATGGTCCAGCCTTCGTCGCCCAGGTAAGTCAGGATGTGGCCAGATGTTTGGGGACTGATTGGAAATTACATTGTGCATATAGACCCCAGAGTTCAGGTCAGGTAGAAAGAATGAATAGAACTCTAAAAGAGACCCTAACCAAATTGTCCTTGGAGACTGGCGGTACAGATTGGACGGTGCTCCTTCCTTTAGCCCTGTTCCGGGTTAGGAATACACCTTCCCGGTACCATCTTACTCCTTTTGAGGTGCTATACGGGGCCCCACCTCCCCTTCTCACCTTAGGAGAAGAAATAAAACCAGACTTTCAAAATAACACTGACTTGTATGCTAGGCTATTGGGACTCCAACTGGTCCAAAAGGAGATATGGTCCCAACTCGCCGAGGCCTACCAACCGGGAACACTGGAAGAAACTCATCCTTTCCAAGTCGGAGACTCCGTATACGTCCGTCGGCATCGAACCCAGACGTTAGAACCTCGATGGAAAGGACCGTACACCGTCCTCCTAACCACCTCAACGGCCATAAAAGTGGACGGCATCGCTGCCTGGATCCATGCTTCACACGTGAAAGCTGCACCAGCGACGGCATCATCAGGATGGCGGGCCCAAAGAACCGACAACCCGCTCAAACTCAAGCTTCTACGAACCTAAGACTTATAATTTTGGTTTTACTGCCTTTACTGACTGTAAGTGATTTTAGCCCTCACCTGCCCCAACGTCTAACTTGGCAGGTAATTTCTCAAACTGGAGATATAACCTGGTCCATTAGCCATACTGCCCCTCCCTGGACCTGGTGGCCAGACCTTTTTCCTGATGTCTGTAAACTGGCCATAGGAGCTCCCTATTGGGATCTAGAGAGTTATTATGATCAGCATAATGCTCCGTCCCAACTTATAACTAAAGCTGATTACTCCGGAGAGGGTTGTAAAAACCAGGTCCGAAGAAGTTGGCTCAGAACCCTCTCCTTCTATGTATGCCCTGGGTTCCATTGCCCCCGATCCCTGAATTATAAATGTGGGGGAACTGAAAATTTATATTGCCAAAACTGGGGATGTGAAACCACAGGAGATACTTATTGGAGACCCACCTCAACTTGGGATTTTATTACAGTAACAGCCAACTACACTCATACTTCTTATAGGGGTCCCCGACCCGTCGCCCCCGAATGTTCAGGATGGTGCCACCCCCTCAAAATTTCTTTTAGTAATCCTGGAAAAAGAGATAAAAAATGGGTAAATGGCCACTCATGGGGCATTAGATTTTATAAGAATGGATATGATTTGGGAATATTAATGACCCTTAAGCTAAAGATTGAGACTCCTGCTCCTATATCAATAGGCCCAAATCCCGTACTTGGCCCCCCTTTGCTTCCCCCGGCCCCTTCAACTACGTCAACAAAGAATGAGACTAATGAAACCTCTGGATCCAAAGAACCCACAGTTAAGCCTGGGACTCCTCAGGATAGGATGCTTTCTTTGGTGCAGGCAGCCTTTACGGTCCTTAATGCTACAAACCCGGAGGCTACAAAATCATGTTGGCTCTGTTATGCTGCCCCTCCCCCTTATTATGATGCTATAGGATATAGTTCTAATTATACTAATGTCAGCTCCCCGGACCATTGTCGATGGAAACAGAAAGGGAACAGTAAATTAACTCTGTCTTCGGTTTCTGGAAATGGTACTTGTATAGGAACACCTCCCCAGTCCCATCGACACCTTTGTCATGATTTCAGCCTCCCTTCAGGCTCGGGATATCTTGTACCTCCCCAAGATGGATGGTGGGCATGTAACACGGGGCTAACCCCTTGTGTCTCTCTAGAGGTTCTCAACAATTCAGCTGATTTTTGTGTGCTAGTGCAATTAGTTCCTAGACTTATCTATCATTCAGATTCGTCCTTCTTAGATGAATACGAGGGAAAAACGAGAAGGAAGAGAGAGCCTGTAACCCTCACATTGGCTGTCCTTCTAGGACTAGGAATATCTGCCGGGATAGGAACAGGAACCACAGCCCTCATACAACAACCCCAGTATTATGCAAGTTTAAGACAGGCTGTAGACATCGACCTTCGAGCATTAGAAAGTTCCATAACTCAACTAAAGGAATCACTCACCTCACTTTCAGAAATGGTGTTGCAGCCTAGATTTGCTGTTTCTTAAGGAAGGGGGATTATGCGCCGCTCTAAAAGAAGAATGTTGCTTTTATATTGATCATTCAGGAACCATTACCAAAACCATGGATAAACTAAGGGAACGCTTAGATAAAAGGCAAAGGGAGAGAGAGAACGAAAAAGGATGGTTTCAATCATGGTTTGATAAGTCCCCCTGGTTTACCACCTTAATCTCTACTCTGTTGGGACCTCTTATTGTTTTATTGTTGATTTTAACTTTTGGACCATGTGTTCTAAATCGCCTGATAGCATTTATTAGAGAACGTATCAGTACTGTACAAGTTCTAATGTTAAGACAACAGTACCAAAGTTTACGAACAGAAGGTTGAGATTCCATGATGGGAATCAATAGTCACAAGAAAAAGGGGGGAATGTGGGACTCGAGGGACATTGTTCCAGCTAATGATTAAGAACTCTCCAGACAATAGGGGCTTCTTAGACAATGGGTGAATTTCCAGGATGTCCGGCCCCCTTCCGAGAAGGAGGGAGATAACAAAATGTAAAAAAGGTGTCTGTCAAAGACCAATCAGGCAGCTGGGGAGAAGGAGGGAGATAACAAAATGTAAAAAAGGTGTCTGTCAAAGACCAATCAGGCAGCTGGGGACAAGTTCCCTCTCTGGTCCGAGCCTAAGCCGGGACCAATCAGCAGGAGAACACAACCAAATCTATAATTTACATACGGGGAAGTGGGAACCTATAAAACTGACATATTTGCGCCCAAAAGGGTTTCTTCTTCGACCTCCTGCATGAGGACCAAGGAACCCCGGTGCACCGGCCTTCAATAAACCTCTTGCGTTTTGCATCGACTTCCGACTCTTGTTGTTTCCTGGGCGAGTCGAAACTCCTAGGAGACCGCGCAGGTCTAACATATGTGTCTGTCTACCTACCTACTTAACATCTATTTATCCATCCTTGACATTACTTGAGAGCTAAAACTGAGTTTTTAGTCTTCAAGTCTAGAGCTCTGTTCATTCAGTTATTGTAATAATCGTATTTTAATGATGCATATGGATTTTGTTCTCAAAAAAGAAAATTAAAAATATTTCTTGGGTAGTGTGCTGTTCTCACTACAGAGTATTGTTTCCTTTATTCCTAATTTATACATATTTACAAGGAAGTGCCCACACAGATAAAATAGTCATAATTAAGAAATTTGATTTTCTTGGGATAAGTCTTTTATTTAACTAAAGACAAGGAGGGATTATAGGAAGAATTTTATGAATCTCATCTTCATGAGTCAGGGCTTTTGCATTGTTAGGGCTTTTCAGTTTGTTTCTCTCTTGCAAGTTTAAGAGAATTATTCTTGTGTTAGCTCACAAATCCTGCATTTGATCATCCTTTCTCACTTATGACATGGCCTCTGACTTATGGAACATTGGATTTCCTATAGTAGATCAGTCTGAATCTGTCTGTACACGGAATGACCAGATTGAATTGGCACCAAAGTTCCATTACAAATCCTTCGTCCAGCCTTCTAGTTTGAATTGGAAGTATCAATTCAAGCTTCTGTATTATCCTTAGGTGAGTTTTGAAAAGTTAGATTTTTTACTAAACTTTAATCCCATTTATTTAGAATTCAGATATATTTCAAGGACCTAGGAGAAAGCAAATAAACACCTCCTTCTCACTTCAACATTCAAAATAGCTATTATAAAATCTTTTTTTCGGGCTTTCCTGGTGGCGCAGTGGTTGAGAGTCCGCTGCCGATGCAGGGGACGCGGGTTCGTGCCCCGGTCCAGGAAGATCCCACATGCCGCGGAGCGGCTGGGCCCGTGAGCCGTGACCGCTGAGCCTGCGCGTCCAAAGCCTGTGCTCCGCAACGGGAGAGGCCACAACAGTGAGAGGCCCGCGTATCGCAAAAAAACCCCAAAAAACCAAAAAACTTTTTTTCTTATTGCATAAGGAAGACTTTCATGCTTTTTTATCTTGAATCAGTATACTTACCTTTTATACGATTTTAACGAGCTTTGCTATATGTTATTCTATTATAGTCCAGATTAAAGATAGGAATTTGGAGGGAGGTGATAAGTAGTGCAAGATGGGGCAATGAGAAATGAATCATATCTGGAAGAGAGGGAAGGAGTTATAATAGTCCGGGGATATTTAGGGTGGTGCTAAATAACTCCGAGCCAATAATAACTTATAAGGATATCATAACATTATGTTATAGTAATAATATTAGTGTTAGAAATTATAAATTTATGAAAAAGGGTTAAGTTTTATGTACTTTATTAAAGAAGACAATATATTGGGAAGGCCACCAAAGTCATCAAAATTTTAACCTAATGTTTAAAACGATAAGAGAAAATGTTTGTACTGTTCACCTATTTGGATTACCTCATTCACTGATTATGCTGCATAATTCAGAGATTACTCCATATACTTTATTTGGGAAACATTTATCATATGCAGGAAGTGATGTGGGGATTTCTCCTCTCACCAGGTGCCCACTCCTTGGTCCTGTGGTTTCATGTGTGTGTCTCTCTCTCCATCTGCAACCCAACCTCTTGCTTGAGTTCCAGACCATTGTTTCTTATAGGTTAATGTTTAGCGATGTTTCTCTCTTGTGAGAACCTGAAACCTTAATGTCACTCGAACACATTTGTGTAAAAAGAGATAGAGAATAATAGTAGTATGTATGGGGAGAATACCAAGGGCCAGTGGGATAGAAAAACTCAGCATCACCTCTGGTGGAAAACTTGGGGACTGATCCAGGAGTGTCTTTTGGAAATAGTTTTTTCCTGTTGAACTATATAAAATGTATCCTTCCTTGTTAAGCGTAGGAATTAACCCATAAATTCTGGATGGTGAGGCAGGCTTACTAGCTTTGGTGCTGTGCACTGCCTGGTAGAAGTTGGACTGATGGCCGTGAGTGTCAGCTTTTATCTATTCATAAGCGATGTTTTAAAATACAGAACTTGCTCTGCTGTCTCTATTTATGAACTCTTTGGGTGGGAAAAAGGGCTTCCCCAGATTTAAAATTTGTAGTAGAGGCACTTAAAACAAAGAACACAAACTTCTTCTCTCTGTGTCCCTGAAGCGCTACTGCTCAGGGGTGTTTCCTGATTTGGTTAATGGGGACACCAGCATCGGTCTCTCAAGTGTGAAGCTTTAGGGTCTCTCAATGCTTTTCTTAACTATCCACAGCCTGTTGATCACAACATTATGTTTTCCTCAGAACTATCATCTCAGTGAGACCCCTTTCTCCCTTTCTGTTACCTTAGTTCAGGCCAGCAGCTGGAACGCGTAACAATTGTAAATGTTTTCCCTTTGTTTCGGCTTTCCACAGTGTTGACATAACTATTCCCTTTAAAATGATAGTGATGATGTCATGCCTCCCACAGAGACCCCCAGTAACTACTCTGTCATCTGGTTCCTGCATCCCTCTTTCACTCTGGCTCCCTCCACTGCCTTCTCCCGCCATGCAGCACCTTGGTCTCCCCAGTGGGCTGTGTCCTGCCACAAACCTGTGCCTTGGCACGTTCTGTTCTCAGTGCCTGGAGGCTCTTTTACAATACTGAAGCCAAGGAAATAACAGACCACTGCCTCTTGAGTTAACATCTTCTAGTGTGGATCTATTAAGCTATACTTCTCAAAATTTCAATTCATACATTCCAGGAAATTTTTCTACACAATTAGAACATATTTATCACATTTTCTCAGTGGACTGTTGCTGTGAAGATCAAATAGGATCTCAACTGTAAAATAAAGTTATTGATAAACTTTTCCCAAGGAATAGAGACAGTGTAACATAGTGGTTAAGAGCTTGGGCTCTGGAGTCGCACGGCTTGGTTTTGAATTCCTGCTCTAGCACAGAGTAAGTGGCTGCATGACTTCAACCTCTGTTAGACCTGCTTCCTCATCACTAAAGTGGGGGTGATATGGTACGTATCTCACAGGGCTGCTGCAGGAACAAACAAGTTAGCATTTCTGGAGTTTCAAGGATAATGTCTGGTATGCAGTCATGTGCTGTACTGTTTTCATGGTTGTAGCTGTGTTCATAGTTCCCACAGTTTGTTTATGGGAATTCCGAATAAAGCTGTTCTATCTGTTTTCAAACGAACACGTATACATACATACTTTTTAAAAGTTTCTATAACTTGTCAGAGTATCAAGTCCTATTTTTAACATTATATTTTCAGCATTATAGAAGGAAGCTGTCTTACCTACTTTATCTTGTTTTGCTTCCTAATTATAATATATACGGAAAATAATACTGTTTTATATTAATGAATGAGTTAATTGGATATAGGTTGCATGGTGAAGGTGAAAATTTAAAATAGTGAGGATTCAGGTCAAGTATAATACATTGATTTATGCTCAATAAATTTCAAAACAGTGAATTTTCACATGTTGAATTTCTCTGTTTTGTGAAGAATATCTGTGCTTCAAATATTTTGCTTTTCAGTTCTGTTACATTCTGAGCGCATAAAGAGTGGACTGTTGGTTAATTCATTTAGTGTAGTGAAGGTACCCAAATCCAAGCTACATGTGGCTAATTTCTCCTACAGGCTGGAAGACAAAAATCCTTTCACCTCTCACAGTTAGGTTAGTAGTGCCTGACCAGACTGCTCTTCAGAGGTCACCTGATCGAATTGTGGGTGTGAAGCAATCTGAGCCCCCGTATTCGTATTTCTGTCCCTTTATGTTCTCAGCATGGAATAATTAAATAATTATTGGTGTTGGTCATGCCATTTTTCCAGTAAAAAATGTCCACAACAAACATGTGAGAGTTGAAATCATTCTAGATAAGAATGTTTATTAACAGACAAGACAGTGCTTATTCTTAAGGCTTTATTTTAATCTGTGACTTAAAAGAGAGATCCTGAATAATGCTCCTGTTGTAAGCACGTTACCTCTACATGAGCGCAGTGGTTACTCTTTTTATTTTTTAGATTGTTTTGCCCCGAAGATAGGCATCCCCAGGGCGGAAATTGTGAAATAGAAACAAAGACAAGGGGAATGGGGCTATAGATCTGTGTGAAAAAATACAGTATTTGTGGGAAATGTCAAGCTACCTACTCTTCTTTGCATTTTATTTTTTGATAGAGGATGTTTAACACTCTATTTGTAACCCTCTGCTATAGACATCATTGCACCTTTATTATGAAAGTGCAGTAGCTTTCCGGTCATTGCTATTCCAGAGTGAGTTTCTGAAGCAGCAGCAGTGAGATGATTTTGCAAATTGCAATATAATAATACTATATATGATCTTGTCTCAACCTGTAACATACATATCCTCACAGAAATAACGCTTAATTATGGTAATATCCTTCCTGATATCAGACACAGTGTGGCGCCTGTTAAGATTATATTGTTTGTAGTAAGATGGAGTAAAAAACGGCTTAAAGATGAAGGAATAAAATCACATACCTTGATAAACGCCTTAGATGCTATTTAGGCTGTGGAGAGCTTTTGATTTTGTTTCCGTTCTTTACTCCCAAAATAAAAATGCAAACAATAATTTGACAAACACTGTCAAACGCTGTAACCTCATCTGATCCCCTCACTGCACATCTTAATCCCTGATGGACTTTTCTCAGATGTATGGGCTGTGAGGTTTTTGAGTTTCTGGATGTGACACTTTTTCCAAAGTCTCCCAGTGACAGATGCAGTGACCTTATCATGCAGACAGCTCTGTCCAGTTTGACAGTCCAGCCATCTGGTTTATATCGATCCTAATTGATTTAAAGGAACCAGCTCTCTGAAAGTTGGTCATTTGAAACCCTGAGGCTAAACTGGCCTACATTTAATTTGAAGTTTTAAGTCATTATTCTTGAAACTTGTTTTGAACTGATTTGTAAAATTAAGCCTTGTTTCTTGTCTGTGTGAGGTTTGGGGGTGAAAATACTTGCGGCTGGCCTTGAAAAACATCAGCTTTTGTGAATAATAGTTTGTACTCTGCAGACTGCATATGAATGTGCACTTATAGTTTGAGTTTATGTCTCTTTTTAGATTTTGCAGGAGCTGAAAACATACATGGAGTTTGGTGTTAGGGTCGGCTTCCTTATTTACCAGCTTTCCAGATTTGAGCTCATTACTTAACCTCCCTGAGTCTCTTCAGTCTGGAACGTGGGGTGATGATAGTACCCATTTCACTGCATCGTTGGGAGAATTAAGTGAAGTAACATGTCGTGTGCGTAACGTACTGCGTAGCTCAGTGCGAGGAGAACCTTTACTTTCCTGCTGAGTACCATTACTGATTACTCCTGCCTTTCTTGGACTTCTCCCATCCGTTGCTTCTGAAATCTTCCTCTTACTTTGTTTTCCTCAAGTATCGCTGACACAGTGGCTCAGTCTTTTACCTGCCTCTTCATCTGTCTGCCCGTTCAGTGCTGGAATTCCTCCTGTACGCGTTATCTTTTGTTTACAGGCTCTTGATAACTTGAGCCACAGCCAAGACCTCAGCCGTCACTTGTCTGTGTGCTGACAGCTCCCGCATGGTTATCTCCAGCCCAGACCTTTCTCTTGGGCTCCTCTGAAGGGCACTTCTTATCCTGCTTCCAGGGCACGTCAGGGGACCCAGTGGCCATAAGGGCAGGCAGAGATCAATTCGGGAATGAATACCATTGATCTGGAGCCAACTCTTACTGGTTAATTAAGAATATGTGGAAATCGAAAGTTTAATTAAAATGCAGGTGTTTTGTACTTTGTTTTTTAAAATCTGATGTTCGTGTCACACCATAAAATAAGTGAATTTTAGTCAGGTGTTCCATTTCTACAGTTCCTGGTTACGATGATGGCTCTCCGATTATTTTGGAAAACCTGGTTTTCTGAATTGCTAAAATTGTACCCAGTGCAGCACTAAATTGGTTCTTTAAGATGGACATCTTTTCAAATTTATCTTAGGCCTTGATTTAATTCAGTGGTCATATATACAACATTAACCTGGATAAATGCCTTGTCAAGCTACCTCCTCTTTTTTACATTTTGTTTTTTATTTTTTTGATAGATATTTATCACTCTTTTTGTAACTCTGCTACAGACATCATTGCACCTTTATATGAAAGTGCAATAGCTTTCCAGTCATTGTAGCTTTTCAGTGATTTTAATAAAGCACTAACTTGCTTCGTTAAAATGGAGTTTATTAACCAATTATTCTTTAATGTCTTAGCCTTTTTTTCTATTTTTACTTTATTTTTTTAAAATTGTGAGACGTATACTATATGGGGAAACGTGTAAAATGTGTATTATAGTTTAAAGAGTAATAGTAAAATGAACACCTAAGTAATCAACTTCCAGGTTAAGCAAATAACATTATCAATGTCTTAGAGGCCCACTGTGGACTCATTCCTTGTTTTTTCCCTTTCCTTCACACCCAGAAGTAAACCCAAGGTGTCTCCTTGCTCTTCTTTACAGGTTAACCACCATATGGTTATTTTGCATAAAACAATTTATTGTTGTTTTGAAAAATTGAGTAACTTTTGTACATCCAGCTGTGTAAGGGAAAGGCAATGTTGCTGCTGTGGTCTCCATAATTAGAGAAACTGAACTGAGTCTCTGGGTCATAGCTGCGCTTCATTTTTCCTGGGAGTTTACAGAGCCCCTTCTGGGGAAGTTAATGCTCAAGGTCATGAACGAGTTCTGGGAAACATAAGCTTTACCATAATCAGAAAAATTGGCAGGGCTGTTGTGTGAGCCATGTGTCAGATGCCTGGCAGAAATATGGTAAGAGAGGATGCGTGCTTCTCTCTTTTCTGTTTCTAAGTTCACAATGGCCACCACAGCTCTCCAGAGTAGATGAAAGTAGCCATCATAGGGTGAAAAGAAAGTCCTCAGTGGATAAAGGCTTCAGGGTGGGCTTGGGAGTTGGTGGGGAATTGAGTAGGAACTTCATTAACATGTGGTTAGGATGAGCCAAAGTACAGATGAGAGTCTGGGTCTGGCTCACCTGGGCATTTTGTATTCAGGTTGAAAAGGTGGTTAAAAAAAGGGGGGTTGGGGGTGGGGAGGGAGTGGGGTTTGTGGTGATAGCCCTCAGCATGTCTGTTGCATTAGTCACATTGCTGAAATTGCATCAGGTCTCTGTATATTTGTCTCACAGTTCTGATCCAGTGGTCATTCTTCACTGTATTTTGATGATTCCATTTGCTTCTTCTCTATGCCAGATCTTGTGCTTCCTGAAGCCCACATTTCCCTGTTCTTTAGATTACTTTCTTCTGGTGGAACATATACTCCAGTATTTTTTGAGCTAAAGCTGCATGGGAGATGACTTTTTCGAGATCTTATATATCTAAAAACGTCGCTATTCTACCCTCATTCTTAGATGGAAGGATAGAGAATTCTCAGTTGGAAATAATTTTTGTCAGTAACATGAAAGTGTTGCTCCATTGTCTTCCCGCTTCCAGTGTTACTGTTGAGAAGTTAAAAGCCATTCAGTTTCTTAATTCTTTTGATGTGATCCTGTGGTTTTTCTTAGGCTATTTGTAAGAACTTCTCTTTTTTTCCCAGTGAATTGAGATTTCACAATGATATACCTAGGTGGAATCAGTTCTGAGTTTTCTTGAAAAATTTCATTAATGATTTTCTCTCCGTTATTTTTCTTTCCTGTTCTTTCTTTCTGGGATTCCTGTTATTTGGATGCTGCACCTCCTGGACTGGCCCTCTATTTCTTCTCTTTTCTTTAATTTTGCATTTCTTTGACTTTTTGCTCTACTTTCTGGGAGATTTCTTTAACTTCATTCTCCAACTCTTCCTTTTATCCTGCTATCATGCTGTTAATTTTTAAGAGTTCTTTTTTTGTTCTTTTCCTTTTTATAGCATCCTGTTCTTATCGGTTAGATGTAATATTTTTTTCATATCTCTGAGAATTTTAATGATAGATTTTTAAAGACGTTTTCTTCTTTCTCCATAGCCTTTACTTTCCAAAAGTTGCTTTTCTTTTTTAATGATTGTTTTGATTTCTAACTTTTCTGTTGAAGTCTTTCCTTAGATGACTGTTAATCCTATATGTGTGTTTATAATGCCAAATAGCAGGCTAAAAAAGTTGATTGAAAGTGCTAAGCATGCGGGTGGGCCATTTTAACTTGAAGTTTCATTGCAGGGTGATCTACGTGAGCTCTTTTTGGGTCACCTTTGACATTAGTATCTTTAGAGAATTCCTGTGGGACTAATTAGATTCCCTAGAGAAGATTACTTCAATCACTTGCTTGGATTTTAGCTGTTGCCACTTTTTCTTCCTTTCCCTTTCTCTAATTTGCTGTTTGCAGTTTTCTATAAGCTAGGCAGTCAGGGGGAAGAACCTGATTAGGATTGTTTGAAATTATAACAATTGAATCCTGAGTGACCGCCTAAGGGACTGGCCTGTGCATAAAATGCTTTAAGTGTGTGGATTTTTTGGCATCTGTTTTGGTGACCTAGAAACATGTTTTTGTTTATTTTGTGTTCTTGGATGTATTCTGGAAACATGATGTATTCATGTAACAGAATTCTAAGTAGATGAAGTATTAATGCAAATTGTTCTGGAGTAATTTGTTTTTTCTTAACCATTTCAGTTGATCCAGTATGTGTACTTTTCTAGCTGATTATAAAATGATTTATTTATTAATTTGTTCTCTAATCTTCCTAGTTACTGAAGTAAATACTACTGGTCCATAATTATCATAATCTTCCTTTTATTTTTGTTGAAGTAGAACAGTCATTTGAATTTTTGCAATTATAAACTATCTACAAGTTCTCAAAAGTAATGGGAGACTGTGTTTGAGAAGGACTTCTTACTTTTGATGTTCTCCAAGGTTCATATTATGATTTCCTTTTGATTTACAGACACTTGGAAATTTCAAGTATTCTGTAACCATTTTAACTTATCCTTATTCTTGCTTGTTGTTTTGCCCTCCCAGGCCAGAGATGTTTTTTCTTTATAACTTCATATGTTTTTATATAGTTGGATTTCTAGTGATAGAAAAACCTTTAGTAAAAATTCCATTTATGCATAAGCTCATTGTCATTTGGTTACTATGAATTAACCAATTAATGTTAAAATTATGGTTTAGTCGCTGCCATTAAAACAAAACTATGAAATGAAAATTCAGGTGTACACAAGGGTCATTAATTGGAGATAGCTGCTTCAGAATTTTAACATTCATTGTTTTAATAAATTTTTTTAACAAAATCTTTCATAAGATGATTTATTTTAATAGTACCTTTAATGCATTTAAACCCTGATTATATATACAAAACTTGGATTCACATGCATTTTCAGGACGGCATATGTTGCATGAGCATACACCTATATTTTTTGACAAATGAAAGGGCTTTTTAAATAGAAACCAGCTCCAGCTGCCGATTTTCTGAGAGGCCCTGAACACATTGTTTATTTGTTCTATAACACACTTCTCTAGGCTATAAAGCTGAGATGAAGATGTTAATCCTGATTCTACCAAATCATTGCAGTATTGTAGGGATTAATGAACTAATGTTTGTGAAATATTTTGCTCTTCTTAGAATTGGAATTACCTAAATAGATGATACTATCATTAATATTATGTATTATGTTCAGTACAGTGGACTAGATAATTGTGTCATCCAATGTTTTGGATTTCTTTTCATTAAAATTACATGGAGATAGTGGCATGCTTGCCGCAGTCTTGTCCTCTGCAAATGGCAAGTGAATATTAACATAAAATATTTAAATTATACATAATTACAAGTTTCTGAAGAATTTATCAGCTGTAGGGAAAAACAGGGAGTAAGAAAATGTTAATTAAGATTCAGGAATTGCAGCAATTGTATTTGGAAAAAGTGGATTATTTGGCCTATGGTATTCATAATATTTCAGTACATTCATTTTCAGCCAGTGATGATTGAATCTTGTCAAACACAGTATACAGCAATGAATAACCCACAAATGAAGTTAAGAAAACAATTACATTTATGATAGCAATAAAGAGTGAAGCACTTAAGAATAAATATAATGAAGTGCAAGACTAGTACACTGAAAATTATAAAGCATTGTTAAAAAGCAATTAAAGAACATCCAAATAAATGGCAAGGCATGACATGTTTATAGATCAGAAGACTTAATATTATTAAAGTGACATTGTTTCCCAAATTGATCTACAGATTAAACACATTCATATCAAAATTCCAGCTGAATCTTTCTGTCAGTGCTGCAGAATTCACAGGCTGATCCTAAAATCACATAGAAATACAGGGGATCCAGAATAACCAAATAATATTGAAAAAAAACAGTTGGAGGATGTGCACTTCCCAGTTTCAAACACTGCAAAGCTACAGTGATCAAGACAGTGTGGGACTGGCATAAAGAAAGACGTGTAGATCAATGGAATAGAATTGAAAGTCCAGAAATAAACCTTTACATTTATAGTCAATTGATTTTTTAAAAAAATAAATTTATTTATTTATTTTTGGCTGCGTTGGATCTTCATTGCTGTGTGTGGGCTTTCTCTAGTTGCGGCGAGCAGGGACCACTCTTCATTGCAGTGCGCAGGCTTCTCATTGTGGTGGCTTCTCTTGTTGCAGAGCACGGGCTCTAGGCGCACAGGCTTCAGTAACTGTGTCTAAAAGGCTCTAGAGCACAGGCTCAGTAGTTGCGGCGCACGGGCTTAGTGGCTCCGCGGCATGTGGGATCTTCCCAGATCAGGGCTTGAACCTGTGTCTCCTGCATTGGCAGGCGGATTCTTAACCACTGCACCACCAGGGAAGCCCTAGTCAATTGATTTTTAACCAAAGTTCTAAGACAATTAAATGGAGGAAAAAATAGTCTTTTCAGGAAACTGTGCTGAGACAGCTGTATACACATGTGTAAAGAACGTTCAGATCCCTGCCTCACACCTGTACAAAAATAATTCAGAGTTTTTCTTATAGCTATAAAACTCTTAGAAGAAAACATAGGAGTAAATCTTGAGACCTTGCGTTAGGCAGTAGTTTCTGAAAGCACAGGAAACAAAAGAAAAACAATCTCTCATGCATTGCTTGTGGGAACGTCACTTTGGAAAACGGTTCGACAGTTCTTCAAAATGTCAAAGATACAGTTTCCATATAACCCAGCAATTGTACTCCTAGATGTGTACCCAAGAAAAATGAAAGTATACATCCATTCACAAATCTGTGCACAGGTGTTCCTAGCAGTGTTATTCATAATGGCTGGAAAGTGGAATCAATCCTAATGTCCACCAGCTGATGAATTGGTAAATAAAATGTGGTATATCCATACCCTTGAATATTACCCAGCAGTAAAAAGGAGTGAAATACTGGTGCATTCTATAACATGGAAGGACCTTGAAAACATTATACTGAGTGTAGAAGATAGACACAAAGACCACATATTGTTTGATTCCGTCTATATAAAAGGTCCAGAACAGGCAAATCTACATAGAGAGAAAGATCTAGTTGCCTGGGGGTGGGAGTGAGGTGGGGAATGGGAATTAATTGTTAATAGAATTGAAGTTTCTTTTGAGGTGATGAAATATCCTAAAATTGCATTGTGATAGTGATACAACTCAGAGAATTTACTAAAATCCATTAAATTGTACCTTTAAGCAGCTAAAATTTATGGTATATGACATATCTCAATAGTCCTTTCTTAAAACCCAGCTATTTCGTAGTTGTCAGTAAAATGATGTAAAACAGAAGTTTCTGGACTGTGCTTCATGGCCCATTTTTGTTTCACAGAGATGTATTTGGGGTTGCCATGGGTGATAGGGAAGATAAGTGACAGGGACCTCAAGTGCCCCCAGGCCTTCTTCCAACTTCTAACAAAGTCCCTCTTTTATTCATTATACGGGTTGTAGTTCCACATATGATTTTGTTTGGAAAATGTATTGTACTGCTTTAAAAAATAAATTAATGGGGAGTAGATATTTAGGGCATGAACCACCATTTATAAGAATTTGATTTATTTGTTCAACTAGTATTAATTGAGCACCTCTTATATGCCTCACATAATAATATAAGTAAATAAACAAACAAGTAAAATATATAACATTTCAAGGGGTGTTACACCCCTAGATGTTTAATCTGGCTCTTTTTCTATATGGTAAGACCTTTGACCATTAGAATAATTTTCTTTAAAAAGCACGGGTTATATGTAGTTGAAACAAATAGAGTAGAAATTTTCCCTTTTGCTTACCTTCCTTTGGTTTCAGAATTTTAAAGTATTACCTGCTCTCTTTTGTCTTATTAACTAACGCCCGTTAACTTCTACTGGTTAGTCTGGGGTTTACAGTACACATATTTGATTTATGGTCTATCTTTAACTATTATATCCCTTCGTGTAAAAGATAATAAACCAAAGCAGTACACTTTCATTCCCTTTCCTGCCCTTTATGCTATTACCGTCACGTATTTTTTACATATGTATAAGCTCTGCAATTATTTTTTTTATTTTTGCTTTTAACTCTGTTTAAAGAAATCAAAAGAATAAGAAAAATTCAATTTAAACTTATCCATATTTACCATTTACAGTGCTTTTTATTCCTTTTTGTAGCTCCAAGCTTTTATTTTATACCATTTTTCTTTTACCTGAAAAACTTCTTTTAGCTTTTCTTGCAGTTCAGGTCTTTGGAAATCAAATTATCTCAACATTTTTTTGGTTCTATTTTTGAATGACATTTTCATTGGATTTAGAACCCCAAGGTCATGGTTTTATTTATTTATTTATTTTTTCTGAAAGAGAAGGATTTTCTTCCATTGTCTCTGACCTGTGTTGTCTCTCATGAAAAGTCAGTAATATCTCTTACCTATTTTCTCTTTTTTTCTTCTGGCTGCTTTGTAAGAGTCTGTCTGTCACTAGTTTTCAGAAATATAATTATTAATGCCTTGGTGTGTTTTCTTGGTTTTTATTCTGTTTGGGGTTTATAGGCATTTTGAATATGTGGGTTTATGTTTTTAATTTCCCAAATTTAAATACTTCACCTTCTTCCAGGACTCCAATGACAGGTAGAGCATATTGATTCATTACTGTGACGGTGTCTTTCATTCAGGCTTTGTTTCTCCCCCGTGCTTCAGTCTGTACAGTTTTTAATACCCTGTCTTCAAATCTACTGTTCTTTTCTTCTCCTAGGTCTATGTGCTTTTAAGCACATTCAGTCACTTTTTCATTTCAGGTGTTGTATTTTTCAACTCTTTTTCCCTATATTTTCATATAAATTATTATGTTTGTTTTCCTCTAAATCCTCATTTGAAGTCCTTGTCTATTAATTTCATCATCTCTGTCATTGCTGCGTCTGTATATACTGTTTGATTTTTCTTCTGGTTAATTACATTTTCATTTAAAAGCATCTATTTATTTCTGGTGGCAAGGTAAATTACACGTGTGTCAACTTGACCTCTTCAAGTTTGGCTTCTGAGTTTTGATTGGTGGGTGAACAGTGGTCTGTACTATAGCAGTGTTTTAGCCCTAATTCTAATGCATGGTCTTCAGAGGTCTCCACTTAATGCCTCTGGTGTTTAAGGAGGTTCCAGTGGGACTCCGATGTCCTCCGACCCTGTGTACACTCCGGTGGTGTCCAGCTTACTCCTCCCCAGTTTTTGTTTTTTGCCTTGTCTCTTCTAACCTTGCCCTACACGTGCACAGTTTAGTATTCAGACACGGAGTCAAGGGGATTGTATGCAGATTTCTGGACTTCTTTCTCTGTAAATCTCCTCCTTTTTAGTGTTCTGCTCCACAGACTCCTCTGATCTCTGTCTCCTCAGCTGACAAGACCAGATTCTTGGGCTCCCATCCCTCATAACATAGTCCAATAAATGTCTCCAGGAAGAAACCTAAGGTGACTCTAGGGCTCACTTCATTTGTTTCCTTTTTCTGGGGCATCATAGTCTGTGACAGAAAACAGTCATTTCTCATATTTTGTTTTGTTTTCTAGTTTTTTTAACTCCGGGAAGACTTGTCCAATGCTAGTTATTTTGAAATGTTTAGCAGTCCCTTTATTATTATTATTTAACTTGCTAATATCTTGTCACCTTGATTAATGCAGAGACTTTCTCCTGTCTTTCTTGTATCATTGAGTCTGGAACAAAGCCTAGTACATAGTAGGTGCTTAATAAATATTTGCTGAATGTTCTATTGAATAGATGATCTCTCCCTTCTCCTGTATGTTCTGTTTCTCCTACAGGGCTGATGTCCTCCAATTAGCATTTAGATATGCTTTAATTTCCCCTTGTCTTCAACAGCCACATCTGGACCTGCTGTCACCGAATTCTCAACCTGTTTCATTCTTGCATTCACCTAGTAGTTCTCCTGCAGTAGCATTTCACATGGTTACTCATGGCTCCCTTATTGCTTAAACGAGCAGGCTGTCTCAGTACTAATCTCACTTAATTTCTGGTGGCATTTGACACTTCTTGAAATTCTTTCTTCCCTTTTTTTGATATCATAAGTTCCTACTTTTCTTCTTCCCTTTAAGGCTATCCCTATCTTGTCTGATTTACTTTTATCAGGCATAAAATTCTGGTGATTGCTGGAGTATTGCCCATGGTCTTTGTCTCTTCTAATTCTGCACACTCCTCCTTAGCAATGTCACATAGTTCCCTAACTTGAATTATCATCCATAAGCTGGTGTTCTCCGAATATTTTTTTTCTGGCCATACTTTTTTCTGAGCTTAACTGGCTGTTGCCTTCCCTGTCCATCAGACTTTCAAACTTAGTCTACCCCAGATTGAACGAAACATTGCTCTTGCCCCTCTGACATTATCATTCTTGAGATGGCAGCTTAGATATCTAATTCCAGGAATCCTCTCTTAATTCTCCGAAGCATTCTATACTTTTTCTATCTTAACACACAGAGCTTTTGTGTATGGGAATTGCCTTGTATTGCATTGGCCTTTCCCCAAACTTGTTTGTTTCCCAAATTATGTTGTAAGTAAGAACTGATTCTATAAGTAGGCACTTAGTATATATTCGGTGAACAGAGGAAGAAATAAGATTTATAGGACGTGATTATTTCTTTTATTGAATGTGGCATGTAGTTTATTCTTTTGCTCTTAAAGAGTAAACACATCTAGAATGTTTTAGTAAATCGAATGTTCTAGTAATAGCTGTAGCAGTGATGGCAGTCATAGTAGGCCAGGAGCAGTGATGAACTCAAAATTTTACGGTAGCCTAAGGAATGAGGTCTGTGTGCACGTGTGTACATTGTGGTTGTGTGCACGCTTGTGAGATAATATGCACACATACATACACAACCCATCCTAAGGGAGCAGTCAGTATATCAAGTAAGATTAAGTCGTATTAAGTAATGGAATTGTGCCCAATGACTTGACCCCCAAGGTATCAGCACTGGCACATATGCTTGGGGATGGATTCTCAGGCTTTCCTAATTGTGCTGTATTTCTAATATTAGAGATGGGAGCTTCTCAGGCTGACCCTGGAGCCAGAGCTACTTGGGTTTGAATCCCAGCTCAGCCAGGATGTGACCTGAGGCGTTTCTTCACCTTTTCGTGTTCAGTTTCCTCACATGTAAAACTGGGAATGTTGATTTGTAAAGCACTTAAGGGTGCCTGGCACATAATCATGGCTGTTTAAGGGTTTATTAAATAAAATGCTTAAAACCACAATATTAGGGGTTCTTCTGTCATCTCTGTTTTACAGATCCAAAACCATGAGCCCGTCAGCTGAGTGTTCCCAGGGTTCCTCAAGGAGCAGAGCTGATCCGTCCCCGAGTCCTTTTCCCCACATCACGCCTGCTTCTTCACTCCCCACGTGACCCTCCACTTAACAGTGCGGGCAGGCTCCCACAGCAGCCGTCACACAGGGCATGTGTCCTCTACCGTTGGCCCTGGGTCAGATTTCTGTAAGAAAAGGAACAGGATGGGCAGAGAGCGCCCCCAGTACAACTGGGGAGTGAGACTGTGGAGTCTGAATCTTAGAATGAGTTAGACCAACGCAGGCTGTGTGTGGGGATAGGCACCTCCAGCACTTGTCAGTGCTCCCCAGGTGGCCCCAGGTTCAGGCCTGGTTGAGAAGAGCCACTGATGTAGGCTGCAGGGGGCTCAGTTACAGCTTGTGCCTCCAGGGTTTTCAGGAGACAGCCTTATCAGAAGTAGATCTCACAGTGTTTCTGCAGTGTTTGGACCTGGGGATTTTTTTTTTTTTAACTGCAGCTTGAATTCAACTTTGCAGACCACTGTGTGCTGCTAATCACGAGGTGAGAGAAGAGCAGTGTGTGAGGTGGAGAGGAAGCCAGTGTATCAAGGAGTGTAAAATTTCACAAGGAAGCAGGGCCTGAATGCTCAAAGTGTAATCGCTTTGCACAGAAGGCTCTGTTACACCACAGGCGTCACTGGTCATGTCTTGGCTGCTCGAAGTTTACACTTCGAACCGTGTTTGCTGACAATGCAGTGCTTGGTTTTTTATGTCCTGTGACAGTATTGAAACTGGGTACTGATATTCTGATGTTTTGCTTAAAAAGCATTAACATGGTAGATGGAGGATTAAGTGAAAAACTGAGTGATTTCCATGCTTATTTGTATGAGTAGTTGAGATTTGGGGTAAATATAATCTTGTGACTATTTTTTTCCCTACTTAGCATCACAATAAACGCTTCTTTTCCTGTGTTGTTGAAAATGCATCATGTCATTGTAAGAGCTGTGTGATTGTCACGGGATTTAATATTCACCTCTTCTTAGAAATCTTGGTTATCTTCACCTTTTAAAAATAAATAGCATTGACATTAAAATAGTTGTGCATAAAAACCTTTCCTGTATTTTGGATTATTTTCTTAGAGTACATTCCCAGAAATTAAGTAACTGGTTTGGAGAACAGAAACATTTTTGAGGGTCTACATATACGTTATGAGGTTGCTTTTCAGTAATTATACTAATAAAAATGATAGCGGTTAACATTGAGCCCTTTTACTCCTAGTCTTTCTGATGTTTTATCTCATTAAATCCTCTTAAACACCCTGTGTGTGGGGGTACCTGTGATAACCCTGTTTCATCCCTGGGGAAACTGGAGCTCAAAAAGATGGCAGAAGCAGAGCCAGGATTCACACCAAGGTGGTCTTTCTCCTCCAGAGCCCTTGCTTTTGCATCCTCTTAGCTGTACTGCTTTGCATGGCAAGAAAACACTGCACTGGTTTTCAACCCTAGATTGCTAATGCTATAAAGTTTCTGTTTTTAAAATCTCACTGATTTTATAGCTGAGACACGGCTTCTTGTTTTGGTGTACTTTGAAAAATTAATGGAAAATTATTCAAATATGTATTATCCATTTGTATTTCTTGTTTCGTTCCTTGTCTTTTCATGTCCTTAATTTGTTATTAACTTGCTATGAAATTAATCTATCTATATTGTGTCATATTTGTTACAAATATTTTGTCTAGGTTTGTGATTTGCTTTTGGATTTTAAGTTGACTTTGCAAATTTTCAGTTTTAAAAAATATGGTCTGAGTAGACGAACTTGTTTCTTTTATGGCTTCTTCTGTTTCTTTGAAACATAGAAACATCATCCAGAAAGCTGATAAATACTTACATCAACATTTTCCCTTAATTCTGGGATTTTGTTTGGAATTGTGTTAATCTTATAAATCAATTTGGGACTGACATTTAAAAAATAGTCTTCCTGTACATAGCAAATCTCTTTATTTAAATCTTTGTCATGTTTAATGTCTCTTAATGAAGACTTAAGACTCATGTGACTGAAACATGAAATTATGGTGTACAATATAAAGAAAATAGTATTTTAGAAATAAGGAAAGAGCAGAAAGACGAGATAGGTTTCAGAGCAAATGTTTATAGACTTACTGTCTGGAGTTTTTTACCAAGTGTGATTTTTTTTTTCTGCAAGAGATTTACAATTGACATTTCTGCATTTTATAAGTTGAATATGTTGTATAATCTTCTGTTGTTTCTGGGACATGTTTTTACATGTTAATGTGTATTTTCTGCTAATGCAACAAGGAAACAAATACAAATATATCTGTAGAAAATTTACGTATCAGGTAGATTACCTTTGGTTGCTTTCAATAGACAATCCATGTGGCTTAAACAAGAGAGAGGTTAATTTTCTCTTACACTGTGAGAGGTAGGTCGTCCAGGACTGGTGTGGTGGGTCCACAATCATTAGGACTCAGGCTCCATGTGACTCACCACTGTGCCACGAATAGCATATCGTTGTCATAGATGGATGCTCTCATCCAGCCCTCATGCATTTCTGCTTGCAGGAAGGAAGAGAGCCAAGGAAAACAGAGCAAATGGTGTAGGCTCAGCTTTCTGTTGAGGAGGTGTCTGGAAGTTGCTGTACAGTACTTGCACTCTTTCTCACTGGCTGAATGTTAGGCCTGTGGAACAAGATACGGTGTTTTGTGCCCAGATGAAATTCAGAAGCCTGTTATTGCTAAAGAGGAATGGAAGAATGGATATTGGGCTAGATAAGTAGCCATCTCTGTTCCACCTTATTTACGTTTCTCTTCTTACATACATACAAAGAAGCATTTATTTCATGTGTAATAAGAGCAAAGGAAACATTTCTAATCCTTATAAGAAAAATAATCCCTTAGGCCATTTTCACCAGTAAATGTAAAGATTCAGGATGAGACATTATCAGGCTTGGAAGGTACCTTTAACACTGTTGTTCCCTTGACATCTCTGTATATCTGGGGGTTCAGGGGGCAGGTGAGAGAAGGGGCACACTGGACTGGCCAGGAGGAGACTGGAACTAGAGGTGTAGCAGCTTCTCGTTCTGCTGTGTTATTGAATGATCTTGGGAAGTTGAGCACATCTTGGACTGAGAGCTGACTCCTATCTCTTGGGACCATCCTGAGAAATAGTCCCATAGGAGGAAAGACTTCTGTATATTAGGAAAAGAAGAAAATTTACTAGTTTTTTGTTGTGTCTAAATTTAATTCAGAAGAGGTACCCCTAATCAGCAAAATTCTGGAGGGCAACAATTGCATCTATGAATTGCTTAGCACAGGTCCATGTGCATAAGGCCCAAATTACCAATTACTTTAAGTTACAAATGCATTATTAAGAAATCCCAGTAGTACAGTCTCAAAGCTATAAATCACAGTATTTTGATCAATTTTTAAAGATTGAAACAAAACTAATGAAAAATAGACTTCACTGAGTATAAGAGACTTAGCTGAAATTTTTCATTTTTGACATTTGGAAATATTCATGTAGTGTAATTAGAAGGGCTTTCTGCACATGTAATTATTTCATTACTCATTGTTATTTTATACCTGTAATTCATTAGATGAGAACTAAAGTATTAAGTCTTCAGTGATAAAAGTTGGAAAAATGTAAGAAAATTTTAGAACTCTCCTTTGTTTTTACCCTTTTCTTAAAAAAATATTTATTTATTATTTATTTTTGGCTGTGTCAGGTCTTAGTTGCGGCACACAGGATCTTTCATTGCAGCACACAGGCTTCTCTCTAGTTGTGGTGTGTGGGCCCCAGAGCATGCGGGCTCAGTAGTTGTGGCGCAAGGGCCTAGTTGCCCTGCGTCATGTGGGATCTTAGTTCCCTGACCAGGGATCAAACCCATGTCCTCTGCCCTGGAAGATGGATTCCCAACCACTGGCTCACCAGAGAAATCCCTGTTCTTACCCTTTAACTCAAAAGATATATTCTTGTTTTTTGGTCCACTTTCAAAATAGGTATGTGTGTGTATAATGCTTAAGATATATATACAAAGTCTCTCTCTATGTATATATACACCTATATGATATATTTATGCACCTATATACTAAAGTTATATAGCTTATACATATTATATATGTACATATTATGTATACTGTAGATTATATATATAATGTTTATACATACATGAACCTATAATCTCTCTCTCTCTCTCTCTCTCTCTCACACACACACACACACACACTCACACACACACACACAATCTACCTATGTCAAACCATCCTACTGGATGATTCTATATTCTTTTAACCCAAAACTGACTTTTATATGTTGGAATTATTTGCCACAGGCTAATAATTGAAAGTACAATAAGAAATTTTAAAGTATTTTACTTAAAAAAGCTATTTTATATTTTAAGAAATAACTGAAGACATATTTGTCAAACCTTTAATGAAAACATTCTCCTGAGTTCTGAATGAAGTATTTTTTAGAGCTTCCCTGACCTCTTAAGGAATTCATTTTTTAGTGTACCAGTAACTACTTTTGCAAAGTGTTCTAAAAATATATTAATTAGGGTGTAATGGCCTTCAAGTGAATTATCGTGGGTTTGTATAAACGATAATTTGGGAAAGTTCATGGAAGACTTTTGTGAAAAACTCTGGTTATCTTCTGACAGTTAACAATTTGAAATATATCCAGTATTATATATTTTTACTTCAAAAGAAATGGATACAAAAATCATTCAAAGAAAAGTGCTTACTTTCTTAAGAATTCATTAGTTGTAACAGACTTCATCACCCATAATTTGGGGACATGAAGAAGTACTCTAAGTAAGAGCTGTGAAATGCTGTGTTGGGTCAGAGCAGCCTGCTAGTAGCTCTTGGATGTTGAGAACCAGATACTGTGTTTTGGTATGTTTGCCAAAAACAAACATATGGATTCTGTCATCTCAGAGGATTAGGGTTATAAGCAAACAGCCCTGATATTTCTCTGTGACCTATATTGTATACATCATTCATAAATGTATGAAAACTCTTACTGAGCCTACTTACATTTTTAGTCTGAACCATTTCTGGAAGAAACTTATTCCTGAGCAGTTGCTTCTGAAAGAATATCAGCAGTTGCTCTGGTGGCCAGGAAATTACAACTTTTAGGTTTATGAGAGCGCCCCGTAATTCAAGCATCTTTACATAAAAACTTCCATTATGCCCAATTGACTCTTCCATTTTGTAGAGCACTAACGTTTTTAGTCTATCTTTATGTGGGTCTCTTCTGCCCTCTTTATCATTTTAGCTTACTTTTGTTTTATTTCCTACGTCTCCTCTTGAATTGTACCCATGCAAATTCAGTACAGTGTCAGAGACAGAAATGCATCATGGTTCCACAGAAGAGGAAGTCAAGTAATGTTCTGTGTCTCAGATACTCTTCCTGATGATACTCGTCACTTGTACATGCTTCCTGCGGGAACTTACTGAGCCCTTTTCATTATAGGAAATGCCCAGGACAACTTAGGGAGCCACGAATATGTCACCCTCCATGATTCCTAGCTCAGAGCCTATCATCTCTGGAGTAGGTTGTTATTATCTGGTCTGTCTTACCTGCAAGTTGTCCATGTTGATACGCACCACTCTTCTGATAAAGCTGTCAGCTTTTTTATGTTGCATGATCTATTAGCCTGGAACTTTACTACCACCCAGTGCTTTCTCTTCCTAGCTCATCTAGAGAATTTCTTGTGCATTTCTTCTCCTAGGCCATCATTAAAGAAGACCACTTTTCTAGCACCTGACACTACAGTTGAGATTGCTCTTTCCAGAAAACAAATTTCTTGTTATTGTGTTACCTTTACCCAGTGACTAAATATTTTTTCTTAATCTAATGGGTAATTCATTTTGTATTTTGTTAGTCTGTTTCAGTGCCCTCACTCTTTGGTGCAGAAGCCTACCAGGGTATTTAAAGAGCCAAATTAAAGTTATAGTTTTAGGCCTTTGCTTTGTCAAAGCATAATTAATTTTTCAAAGTGCTTTAGGGAGGTATTTATGCTTATACTTAGAGTATTGTTTTTGCCTAGAAGATGGGCTGAGTTTATATAGTTTACCCAGTGTTGATATGAGGCAAGAGAATATATTTCTTTAGGTGAATAACATTGCATACTATCCTTTCTGGGAAAAAATTAGTAACACATATTAAGAATTCTTAAAGTGTGAGCCTGTCTACCCAATAATTATGCTTCTTGGAATTTATTGTAGGAAATAACAATAAGAGCTAACATCTCTCTACCACTTGCTGTGTTTTAGATGCTATTTTAAAGCATTTTACATAGATTAACTTATCTAACTCTCCATAACCCTAGGAGGTAGGAACTGTTGTCATATCCATTTCTTAGATTAAAAAGTTGAGGTACAGAAAGTTAAGTAGCTTGTCCAGTATCACTTAGCCAGTGAATGGTGAAGCCACTGTTTTATTTTGCCTCTGTTACTCTCAGAGGTGTGCATTACAGTGTGTGTAGAAGATGAAAAATTTTGAATCCACTTGTATTTCCACACATAGAGGTTATTATTGAATAAAAGAATCATACAACAGATTTCTATGAGGAGATTAAAAATTCAAGTTGTGGAAAATGCCTTCCATAATGGTAAACCTTAAAGTATGATACTATTTTTATAAAAAGGGTATTAATACACATAAATTTGAATAAAGATATTATATAAATAAACTGGGAAATCATCTAATAGAATATTAATAATATTGACTACCTCTAGATATTGGGATTATTGATGATTTTATTTGTGCATGTAGTTTTTCTGTTTCCTAAGTTTTTTCCATTGAGCATGTTATTCTGCATTTGGAGAAAAAAAAAAGGTTACTTAAAGTTAAAAAGGTTTTTATTAGATTAAAAGTTACTACCTTTGGTTATATTTTTGCCATTGTGCCAGTTAACTTGATACTTAGCATTTTTATTTAGTTATCAGACTCTTCTCTAGAGCCCTACTGTGGGGGTTATGTTCACACTCTACCTGCCTTTGACACAGTGACCTTGTAAGTTACAGGGTCAGGATTTGACCACCAAGTTCATAGTTTCACTGTCTCTTCCTCTAGGACTTCTAGATAAATGCTTTGTGGTCCCGTTGATTTATCTATATCTATATCCAGTTTGTGTGTTAAGAACATCAGGTGCAGTTACCTGTTTACTCCCTTGAGCCTTTGGAAGGTTATCTCGTTAGTATAGCATTTATAGTAACAAAGCTGTGTGAACAGTCTCTCTGTGGGCCATTTAACTTTGCTGTGTTTTGTGTTACAGACTGTACTCCTAATCCTGTCAGAGAAAAGGGTTTTTGCCTTTTCTTTGAAACATTTTGCCTGAATGTTTAGAAATTTTGTATAAACTTCTCACTTTATTTCAAAAGCAATTGGAGCAAATAGCCTTATCATGTACTATAGTTCTAATATATTTGACCCAATTATTTTAAAACCCAGTTTGACTATGGGGATCTCTTCAAGTTTTCCTTAATAGAAACTGGAATGTTGTCTGCTCTTTACTTTTAGCTCTGTTCACGTGGGCATGTTTATCTTTAACCAACTTACCAGCATTTAGCTTCTGTTTGGATAGCTTGTCTGAATTTGCATTTTGGCCTGTGTTTGACCTTGCGCTGCCATATTTGTTTGACCTTGCGCTGCCATATTTGTTTGACCTTGTGCTGCCATATTTGTGAGCAGATTAGTTTCTTATTGCTACCGTAATAAATTACCACACATTTAACAACCTGAAACAATGCTCATTTATTATTTCACAGTTGTGTAGATTAGAAGTCTGAGTACATCATGGTTCGACTTATTCTTCTGCTTAGAGTCTCACAAGGTCAAAATCAAGGTGTCAGCAGAGCTATGTTTCTTTCTGGATGCTCTGAGGATGAATTTGCTTCCAAGCTCATTCAGGTGTTCCCTGAAATCAATTCCTTGCAGTTGTGGGACCGAAGACCCCGTTTCCTTGCTGGCTCTTAGCCAGGGTCTGATCTCTGCTCCGAGAGAGAGGCCACCCACATTCCCTCTCTTGTTTTCCGTGTGCCTCTCTCCAGGGACAGCAGCTTGAATCTCCTTCAAGGGAATGTTCTACTTCCCTTCTGCTACCCCTCTCTGCTTTAGGAGCTCGTGTGATTAGATTGGGCCCATCCAGATTATAATCCAGGATCATCTTCCCATTAGATCGGTAGAGTCCCTTCTGCCCTGCCTAGTAACATACAGGCTCTAGGGATTTAGGGCGTGAATGTGCTTGGCGGCTGATCTGTTTTCCACAGTGAGCCTGTTTGTTTTCATGGCTGTAAACACATTCCTTCTGTGTGTTAACCATTGTTATCCACAGTAGTGAGCACCCAGAAAATAAGAGGTAGAGTCCTAATACATGAGTTGGTAAAAACTAGTTGAGGATTTGTGATAAACATTTATACTGGTATTTTAGGATTTTAAAGGAAAGTAAATTCAGTGAAGATGAAAATAAGGAAGGCTTTATAGAGGAGGAAGCCGCTGAGTGAGCCTTTAAGACTGTTTGAACGTTCATGCTCTGAGGACTGTGGAGTTGTAGAAGACAGGAAGAACTTGATCAACTTGAACAAATATGATGTCGGATTGGATATGGTGTATTTATGCGACAGCAAAGAGGCTCCATTGACTATGTTAGAAATAGTAGTAAATAATATGTACAAATTGTATAAAGTTTGGAGAGTCATGCAAAGGAATTTAGGTATGATTTCTTTTTTTTTTTTTTTTTTGCGGTACGTGGGCCTCTCACTGTTGTGGCCTCTCCCGTTGCGGAGCACAGGCTCCGGACGCGCAGGCTCAGTGGCCATGGCTCACGGGACCAGCCGCTCCGTGGCATGTGGGATCTTCCCGGACCGGGGCATGAACCCGTGTCCCCTGCATCGGCAGGCGGACTCTCAACCACTGCACCACCAGGGAAGCCCTAGGTATGATTTCTCAAAATGGGAAACCACTTGGTTTTGAGTGAGAGAGTAGTATAAGGAAATGAGTTTCCGAAAGATTGTTCTGGAGGCAATATGCAGGATGAACTTGACGGTGGAGGAGGTGTTCGGACAAGTGGGGCATAGGGTCTGGACCATCGTCATCAAGCACCTCGCTTACTGAGCACAGCCTTGAATACTGACATCATAAGACTTGTTATGATTTTAAAGCTTTAAGAGACAACTTCATTAACTCCTTCACTAATGATGCTATCTTTTGGTTTTATTGTGTACAGTAAATCTCCCTATCTCTTTGGCGGCTTTGATGTCAGTCAGTAAGTGATAAACTTTTCTCCTGTGTCAGACTTTTAGTGCTTCACATACTTTTCTGATAATAGTCTTCAGAATGCATATGGGATAGGAAGAATTGCGTTTTCTATTTGAGTATGAAGAGGTGAAATGCAGAAATCTGAGGTTACTTTATCAAGATCATTCAGCATGTCAG
Organism: Globicephala melas; assembly: GCF_963455315.2. NCBI lineage: Eukaryota > Metazoa > Chordata > Mammalia > Artiodactyla > Delphinidae > Globicephala > Globicephala melas. Next base: position 2,551,015 of record NC_083328.1, read on the forward strand.
TGTCACAAGTAGAAGTAGAATTCTGGGCTTTAATTCTGATCCAGTGCCCTATCCTGCAGCTGTTCTTGGAGATAAGTGGAGAGAATCTTCAGATACACAGTTTGAAGTAAACTGAATAATTTTCCTGCTAAATAAATATATGTATTTAGTTACTGGTTTTTAAGCAGATATCTTAGATGAGGCATATGATAAATACTTAGGAGCTGGTTGGATGCACAGACTTGATCATCTTGTTGCTTCAGGGCTTATTATGGGGCCTGGCTCATAGAAGGAGCCCTGAGATGCTTATTAAATTAATGATTGATAATTGGGGTCACCTCGGCTCACCTTTGAAAAGCTTCTTATTTCTTTTCTTCCACATTTCCAGAGGCCTGAAGGCCAGTTGTCAGCCTGGCCAGACCCAACCCCTGAGTGCTCGGTGCATGGGCTCCAGCTTTGAGGCTCACAGCACCCTTTGAAAAACACAGTCTTGTTTTAAAATAATCTCCATGTTGATCCTTCTGGTGGGAAGGGAATTCACAAGTGTTCACATCAGAGAGTATGACTAGCCTTTTCTAAGGAGATCTCATTAGTTTGTTAAATTCATAGCATTTTAGACATGACTTCAGTAAAGGTTACAGGCACTCTTTGGCTCTAAAATTTCATTTCCGAGTAAGAGGTCCCTAAGGGCTAGTTTGACTTATTTAATTATACCGTATAGGACTTGGGTAATAGTTTTATAAAAACCCTCTTCAAGGCAAATTTGTAATTTAATACAAAGCGGTAAATTGGTATACCTTTAACATTTGTATCGTGAGACAGGTGATGTAGGTCAGGATTAAATAAAGGGGAAAAATTTAGGTATCACATTTGAATTAGAAATGACAATATTTGTATATTTTTGCGAAAACTTGGAGTGAAATCTCCTGAAAATCACTAAATGCAATTGACCTGAACGCTGTAATTATTAAAGAGCCACCAAAATTTGCAAAAGCGTTTGTAAATCATGAATGAAACAGCTTGCTTTCTCCTCTGTTAACAAACGGTTACTACCGTGCTTGGCACTGGGTCCTAGAGATGTAGCCTGTGCTGTCCCGGGGCTTCTAGTCTAGTGGGGAATGAGACACAGACTCAGGCATACGTTTCCAAGGGGGTTCACTGTGGGTGCAGAGCGAGCATGCAGTAAGTACTCAGTACATAGTAGGGTATCACTAAGTATTGGGTTAGTGAATGAAAGTGACCCTTCTTCTAAACGTGTCTGCCTGGTGAATGGCTACTAAGCTTTTGAGGTTTAGCTAAGACCCATAAGTGTCCCTTAGAGGGTCTTTTTTGACCCTTTATTACCACCTTTATGCAGTGTGTGCTTCTGTCACAGAATTTGTGATACCCCAACAGGTATAGCCACCAGAATGAGTGCAGCATGGGGAGCCCTGAGGGGCCCAGTCTCCCAGAGCAGGAGGAAAACTTGTAACTGTCAGAAAATCAGAATCATCAAATATTAAATAAGCTGTGACAGTTGTTAACAACCAGTCAGACTTTTGATTTGCAGCAATGTGAAAACTTTTTCTTTCTATCAAGCTAGAAAAAACAAGCGAAAATTAGAATCCTTTAGCTCACACAGGAGTCAGCTCTGCTCCAGGGATAACACATCCGCCTCCCCACCCTTCTCCCTCACCCCACCATGCGCTGTGCTTTAGCACGTGCTCAGTAAATGTTCAGGAATATTGTGGGGGGAAAGCATTCCAGTTCGAAGGAAACTTTTTATTGTGCTTATTGTTTGTATCATAAATGATTGGATTTCTTAGTTTTCATTTCCTTTTTTGTATTCTGTTGCAGAAGTCTACTTCTGTTTCACTAGCTTTGTCTGATGGTAGGCATGTGAATTTCTGCAACAAAGCTCATTTACGTGCACCACTCAGAGTGGTGTGTCCATTGTGTTGTGTCCACTTGTTTAGGAAACATGTACTTCTTTCTCCTTTTTTCCAGTTGATGGCCTCCAGATTTTCTGTCACCTATATAGTTCACTTACCTATATAAAATGAATTCATTCATTTATTCAGTAGATGTTTATCGGACAACTATTGTGAGCCAGGAACTACTGTAGGTACTGGGGATAAAGCTATTCTAGAATTCAGACATAGTGCCTGCCCTTACAGATTTTACAGTCCAATAGAGAAAACAGATAATGAAACTAGGAATTATAGTGTAATGAGATGGGAACTGTCTTAGGGGACATATGGAGTACTGAGGGGTCTGGGAAAAGAAATTATAATGTTATAATAGAAACTCTTTGATACCGGAAATCTCTCTGAGAAATGGTTAGTAGAATCTATATGCCAAAGACAGGATTGTTGATCCCTAAGAAAAATCTTTAGAAAGTAGTCACCAGGGCTTACTTGGTGGCACAGTGGTTGGGAGTCCGCCTGCCAATGCAGGGGACACGGGTTCGTGCCCCGGTCCGGGAAGATCCCACATGCCGTGGAGCCGCTGGGCCCGTGAGCCATGGCCGCTGAGCCTGCGCGTCCAAAGCCTGTGCTCCGCAACGGGAGAGGCCACAACAGTGAGAGGCCCACGTACCACAAAAAACAAACAAACAAACAAAAAAAGTAGTCACCAGGAAGTAGTAAACCTATCAATACCAGTTAAAAGAAAAATTTTAAATTTCCAAATCGCGATATGTTATGGGTATATGCTGTCAAGAGAAAATTGAATAATTTGACGTAAGGAAAAGAAAAGATGGAATGCAAGTATTAATATTTCTGTATATATTTAAAGGAAGAAATATTATCCAGTAGGTAATCAGGCATGTGTTATAAAGGCATTCCGTGTAGTGGTGCTTCTTAAGCTATCTGTGGTGAAAGAGCAGTTTTTTCTTTTCTAAAAAGTTCTAATCCATTGCAGACTAATGAGTGGCCTTTCTGCACATGAGTAGGGTGTAGCTCACACCACATGGAACCCAAACGATGTGTACCTTGATCACATTCATCGACAAATCACAGCAAAGTCAAGTTGCCTCAGAGTTTAAGCGCTTGCTCTTTCTGTCCTGACAGTGTGCAGACTGGCAGTGCTGGGTCACGTTTGAGCAGCAATTCTACAGTGTGACTGGATGGTTAATTTTGCCTGTATTCTACTAGATAATTTAAGTCTCTTTGTTGTAATGTTATCATCACCAAGCAGTCTACTGGTTGTGTGTTTAGTTTTCTACTTACCTTAGTGGCAAAATATTACTGTGATTGTGGGTCCAGACCCCGCTTTTGGCTAACGACTTGGTGTCTATGCAAACCTGTCTCCTCTGGGTCTGGATGCTCACCCCTGGCCTGTGAGTCCGTCACTGGGATTAGAATCCTGTAGCTCGTGGCCTGAGTCAGCACATCAGCTTTGGGAACAGCATTGATTCATTCATTCATTCCGTATATATTGCCTGAGAAGATGACATTTGAGCAAAGGCCTGCAGGAAGGAAGGGAGTGAACTAACTGGCTATGTGAGGGAGGGGCTTTCCAGAAGGAAGGAACAGCAAAAGTAATTGCTCCGAGATACGAGAGATGAGGTCAGGGGCACCGGATCGTACACGATCCTACAGGGCTTTCTGGAGTACTTTAAAGACTTCGGCTTTTATTTGCAGTGAGTTGGCAAACCATTGGAGAACTTTGAGTAAAGGTCGAAATGACAAGATTCTACTTACATTTTAACGAACTTAACTCTGGTTGCTGTGTTGAGAACAGTTGAAGGGGGCAAGAATGGCAGCAGGGGGATCAGTTGGGAGGTGATTTAAATGATCAAACAAAGGTAATGAGATAACTGCAGGAAGTGGCAGCAGGAGAGACGGTGGGGAGGGTAGGATTTTTGTATATATTTTAAAGGTTGTGCCAGTAAGTTTTGCTGACAGATTGGATGTGGAGAGTGTGTGTGTGTGTGTGAGTGTGTGTGTGTGTCTACGCCCACACGTGCATGCGTATATGTGCCCATAAAAGAAAGGAAAAACGGAAAACAGAGCCAAAGATGACCTCAAAGTCTTTGACCTGAGAAATTATGTTTCTGTCCCCTGAGATGGGGTCACTGAGAGCAGCAGGTTGGAGGGTGGATTTCAGGAGCTTAGTTGTAGGCATGTTCACTTTGAGACGCCAACTACATGTCCACGCGGAGCTGTCGGATAGGCAGCTGGATGTACAAACCTGGAATTGTGCTCCGGAGAGGTCTAGGTTAGAGAAAAATGGGGGCCATCAGTGTAACTAAAGGCCTGAAAGTCATGGGGTTGGATGAGGTCACTGAGGGAGAAAGTGTAAATAGAAAGGAGAAGAGGTTGTGTGAATGGAACGCTGGGTTCTCCAGCATTTAGAGATCTAGGCAACGAAGAGCAAGCAAGCAGAGCAGCAGCAGGAGACCAGGGACCGTGGCGTCCTGGAAGCTGAGGGAGGAAAGGACGTCAGCTGTGCCAGCTGCTGCTGCTGAGTCCAGCAAGAGGACACACACTTGGGCACAGGGTTCAGCACTTGGATGTTATTGGAGACCGTGGAAGAACCAGTTTTGGTGAAGGGATACTGGTGAAAACCTACCTGGATATTGATGCAAACGTAAGTCTCTCTCCAGAGAGTCACTGGGAAAAAAGAAATTGGAGAAAGTGAAGATGGAGTTTGTTGTAAAGGAGAGGAGGGAAAAGTTAGTGACAGGGAGAGACAGGGCAGGACGGCTGGAATTAGGTCCTTGATCTAGTGTGCAGATGCAGGTTTGGTCTTAGATGGGAGGAGTATGGCCAATAGTAATAGGTGACAGGGCAGAATATACAGGTACAGAGACAGGTGGGAGAGTAGATGAGGTGGTGATGTTTATGTAGCGCTCTTCTGATCACATCTTTTCTTAGAGAAGCAGGAGCAAACTGAAAATGAGGAAGGAGGAGGTGATGTGGGAGGTTTGGGGAAAGGTGTATGAAGTTGTCACGCAGGGGACTGGGAGAGGGGACGGACCAGACAGTGGGACTGCCAGGCTGCAGGAAGGGCCCCGCTTGAGGTTTGCAATCTTGAGTTTAAAGGGAGCCCGGTCAATATGATTGTGTGTCTTTGTCCAAACACAGTCAGTTGCCTGGGAGTAGAAGTGGAGTTCACACATGCAAGAGAGTGGCCTGCTTCTGTAGCGATGGGGGGCCTCTCTCCATGGATTCAAGCCATGAGGAGGGGGTTCTGGGTACAGCGGGTCACTTTCTGCCTCCTGCCCTTTCTTTATCTAGTGAGTTTATATCAGGCTGTTCACTTGTACTTGGGGAAATGCCTTTTCGCTCCTAATTTTGTTTAGACCCCACGTCTCCCTTTTCTTATCTTCTGGAAGATTGATGGCACAGTACATTCACTACGAGTGTGGCTGGTTAGTAAGAGAGCAGAACCAACTCAGCAGTGTCCCCCGCACCCCAACCTGGAAAATGCTTTTGTAGCTGTTATGTGTACAATATATTTCTGATTGCAAAAACCTCTATCCTTGTATTGGGTCAGGCTGAATTCCTGTCACCTCTGTTTCTCTTAGAGGAACGTTTCTGATGAAGGGATGGCGTGTGGACAGGTGATATCAACGTGGAAGCCATATTTACAGTTGGTCTTCCAAATGGCTTTCCCCACATGCCCTGTTATTTTCTGTCTCAGTTGCTTTGTAGATTTCTTCTGCCTGAAATTCCCTAACTCCCTATTCCCTGACCAATAAAAAACTATCACATTTAAAGTAATAACTTGTCGTATGTAATTTTGTTCACTTAAATAAAATTCAGATTTTACCAAGGACTTAAGATGGGGTTGGGATAGAGATTAATGAGATAATATATCCCTGCTATCAAATAATTCACATTTTGGCCTTTATAGGATTTGTTATTTTTACCATCCAATTTTCCATTGTAGGATTTACCATGGATTTTTATTATGGTACCTGTTTCACTGTAAATTGGCAGTATTTTTCATACATTGGAGAAAATTTTTAAAGTCAGTGTTTTCCCCTATGATTTTGACATAACTTCTATTTAATAATCATTGTTTTTAGATTAAAATTTCTCAGCCACCTTTTTATATTATATATTTTCCTTATATGTTGTCATGTGAGTGTATATATTCCATATATAGTATATATATATGGAATTATTTTCATTGTCTGCAGATAGTTTTTAGGTTGAATTTTTCTTTTTAGTTGTTATACTTTCCTCCATCACTTTGCTTGGGAATGCTGGATGAAATGGTTACTTTCGTTTCTCTTTTTCACCATGATTGTTGCCTGCAGTCCCATTTATTTTCGTCAGGTTCTCCTTCACGCCATCAGTCTGCCTCGTTTGTGTACCAGTTCAGTTTCTTTTCCTTTTTTCACTGCCACGCAGAGCTATGGATGGTCTTTATTTGCTTGATTTTCATTCTTGATGCATATACAAACCACTGGAGTATGCAGGGGTTTTTTTTTTGCGGTACGCGGGCCTCTCACTGTTGTGGCCTCTCCCGTTGCGGAGCACAGGCTCCGGACGCGCAGGCCCAGCGGCCATGGCTCACGGGCCCAGCCGCTCCGCGGCATGTGGGATCTTCCCGGACCGTGGCACGAACCCGTGTCCCCTGCATCGGCAGGCGGACTCTCAACCACTGCGCCACCAGGGAAGCCCGAGTATGCAGTTTTGAATCCTATGTATATCTTCCAGATTTAACTTTATATTATTATGAAGATATTTGAGCAGCTCTGAAAGGCTTCTTCCTTGAGACTCTCTCTACTTACCTTTTCTAGTGTTCACATGGCAGGTTGTCAGTTAAATTGCTATAAATCTGTCTTCAGTCTCAGTTTCTATAATCACGTAAATTCTATTATGAACGGCACATCTCTGCTTTGGTGGTCTGTTCCTGGTGTTGCTAGTGGTTAGTGTCACTAACCCTGTTATTTTCCCATTTATAGTGAATCCACATCTTCAGATGATTATATTTCTCTTTTGTAAACATTTGTTATACATATATTTCTGTTAATGTGTCAGTTTAGCAAATATTTATTAAATGCCCACCACGTATTAGGCACGTAAGTAATGGGGATACCATGATGTGTAGGATACCCTTGTAAGAATTACACCCTCACGTAGGAGGCAGACAATAAGCAAGTAAATACAAACCTTATGGAGCAACAGGTAGTGTTAAGTGCTTCAAAGAAAACAGAGCAGGGTGCAGGCGTGGAGCTGAAGACATTTGGTGTGGTCAGGGAAGGCCTCTTGGGAAAGGTGACACTCAAGCCGAGTCCTGACAGATATGATGGAATGAGGGCAGTTTAGAGAAGGGAGCAGCACATGGAAAGGCCCTAAGCAGAGCTAGCTGGATGTCCTAGGGGAGTGGATGGTAGTAGCTGGGGTGAACGGTTGGAGCTGAGGTTGGAGAGGCAGCAGGGGGGATCCAGAGGCTTTAAGAGGCATAGGAGAGAGTTTGGATTTTAAGTGGAGGCTCTGTCCTCCTTAAGTGACGGAGGATTTTTTTGTAGGGAAGGGTGGTGAGCTTGCATTTGTTAAAAACAACAACAACAACGAAAAACCTGAAGCAAGAAACAAGAACACTCACCTCCATAAGCACAATCTAACCACGTGAATCAGGAAGTCAGTGTCAATATAACACTGTCAGTCCTGTCCACAGAACCTGTTCACATTTGACCAACCATCCTGCCATCTCTTTCTGCTTCCTGCGCCAGTAGCCATGCTACCTTTAGGTGCTGTGTCCCCTGTCTTTTAGTCTTTATTGTTTTTTTAGTCTTTTCCCATCTTCATGATGTTGACATTTCTAAAGAGTTCAGGTTTATCATATTCTCCAGGACGTCCCTCAGCCTGAGTCTGTCCAGTGTTTCCTCATATCCAGCCCAGGGCTGGAATTTTGGCAGAAATACCACCTAATTGATACTATTCTCTTTTCAGTACTGCCCATCAGGAGGCACGTGACGTCACCATATCCCACCACTGCCAGTGTTTGCCTCGATCACTTGGTCACCAGTTTTCCCTTTGTAATTTAAGTATTTTGTTGGGAGAAAAGCCAAGACTACACCAATATTCTGTTTCTCATCAAACCTCCCCCACCAACGTTAGCATCCATTGATGACTCCCACCTCAATCAATCACCACTACAGTGGTTGCCAAATGGTGATTTTTTTCTTTTACTTCATTATTCCTTTCTCATTTATTAGCAGTCATTCTGCTGTAAGGAAGAACTTTCCTTCTCTCCCATTTATTTATATGTTTATTTGTATCTGTTACCATCATTATTTATTTTGATGCTCAAATTGCCCAAGATTTAGACAGTGAGAGCCCCTTCAGGCTGGGTCCTGTAGCTTTTGGACGTGCCCCAATCATTCGGAGTACTTTCTCACTTTCTGACACAAATACATTTTCCAGGATCATCTTATGTTTATGCTGGAATCAACTATTCCTTCAAGGAGCCATGGTTTTCTTTTCGTGGAAGATGGAATTTAGAGAATAAAACCTAAGCGCTTGGTGTACTCATTGTATTTAAGAATCTAGATTTCTAGAAATTATGGCTGGAAATAATTTTAGGATTTATCATTGCAAAGATGGCATTTAAAGTGAGATTGAGCCAGCTTGGTTTTGTGTTTTTCACAAACCATGTTGCTGTTTGTGTGCAGGTGAGGTGGGGGTAGAGCATTTGATTTCATTGATATTGGGGGTTTCCAGCTGTCTGGGATACAGGGCGAGAGGACAGGGAAGTTAGGGGTGCTTATAAGGGCATGATTATAGTGACGGACAGTGGGATCTAAACTGTGTAGGGCTGAGGTAGGATGTGAACAGAGGAATGACCAGTAAAGATGTTCTAGAGGTCAGTGGCTTGAAGGTCTTGAGGGAGGTCGGTTGTTTGGCAGTGTGTGTGCAGGACTGCCTTATTGCACAGCTCCAGTTGTACTACAGGAAAGAACTCTCAGGGGCCCTGATAATGAGAAAGTGAGCCTGGGACATAGCAGGATACTTGGGGTTGAGATTTTGTCCAGGTCTCTAGAGTATACTCATGGAAGGAGGCGATCAAGTTGGGATGGAGGAAAAGTTCTTCAGATATGATGACAGCAAAGAAATGGGAGATGAGTGTGAAGGATGGATCATCTGTGTGCACGTTGAATGATGACAGAAACTGTGGCAGTATGAAAAAGACAGTTCCTCAGTGCTAGCATTCTCATCATTGGGAGGAAGGGGTGGCCAGGAGGTAAAGTCAGAGAAGGAGATGTGATGATGGGAACAGAGTCTGGGAGGTTGAAGACGCTGTGCTGCTTGCTGGCTTTGAAGATGAAGGAAGGGGCCCCCAGCCAGGAGCACAAGAGGCCTCTAGGAGCTGGAAAGGCGAGGAAATAGATGGGCTGCAGCCCTGCTGACAATCTGATCTTAGCCCAATGAAGCCCTTTTTGAACTTCTAACATCCATGATGGCGAGATAATAAATTTGTGCTGTTTTAAGCCACTGATTTTGTGGCAATTTGTTATAACAGGAATAGGAAAATAATACAAATAATTTAAGGCTAATTCTTTAAATTTGCTGAAAGTTTGAGTGAGGAAAAAAATCTGTAACCAGCCATGGCATGTTGCCTTCAGGGCAATGGCATATGGGGTGTGGAGAAAAAAACGGCTGCCACCTACAAGGGGCTTCTGGGGAAGCCTGGTTTCAGTTAAAGGAAGAGGTGATGGGGCTATTCAGAGAAGAAATTGAGGGTGTAGAGGCATGGCAGATGGTGAATTCCAGAGGGCATAGTGGGAGGGTGTGGAGGGCAGCGCAGGTAGAATTTGAATACATTTACTGCATCGAGAGGGTTACGTGGAGTTAAGAACTTGCATAATGTCAGATAACTAGAGTGCCTGAAGTTCTTTTGTGGGCGGAAGTTTACAGCGAAATAAGCAAACCAACCAAGCTAGTAATTTAGGGCATAATGGGATCGCTCCAGAGAAATGTAGGGAATCAGTGCTTAATCTGACCCCCGTGTTGGGATTGGTCTGTCGGGCAGTGCGTGGCGGTGAGCACCCCATCAAGGCCTAGGGCAGCAGCAAGCCCTCCTCCAGCAGTGCTTCATTTGCTCTGACCCGGGGTCTTCACCTTACAGACCTGGAAGGCATTTCGGCGGTTATAGATGCATGAAGGTACTTTTCCTACTCACAGCCATTCAGGTACTCTGTTACACCACCAAAACAGAAAATAAAAGTCACTAATTCTATAGCAATTATCTTTATTTTTTCCCCTAAGTTTAAAAGAAACCGTATAAAGATTATAGTAATGTATGAAGAAGAAAAGAGTGATTCCCTCAAATAATCAGCGTTCCATTTTGGTATACTTCTTTACTTTTTATTTGTAGTTTTACATAGTTGAAATCATGCTGTACGTACAACTGTATGTCCTGCTTTTTAAACATAATTTACCTCATAGCTATTTTACCTTCTTTTAAACATTATTTATAAGCAGCTGTTTAATGTCGACATAGTATTCCGTCATATAAATGAGTCATAATTCAACACTGTATAGTTTGAGTTTTAACTTTTCACTATGTGATGAACACTTTTATGGGTAGAATTCTATACCTAAGAGTATTCCTTGGGATAGAGTTCTGAGAATGTAATAACTAGAAGAAAGAGTAAGAACTTTTAAAGACTCTTAAAAAGTATTATTAAATTATATTCCCAAACGTAGCATCAGTTTATGCTCTCACTAGTGATTTGTATGTAAGTACCAATTGTATCAGCTCAAAATGGCAATGAGTTTATTTGCATGCATTTGAAAATAATAGTACAATAAACCATAGTCTTTTTTTTTAGATTTTTTAAAAAAATTTATTTATTTTGGTTGCACCGGGTCTTAGATGCGGCATGTGGACTCTTAGTTGCAGCATGCATGTGAGATCTAGTTCCCTGACCAGGGATCGAACCCGGGCCCCTGCATTGGGAACGTGGAGTCCTACCCACTGGACCACCAGGGAAGTCCCTAAAAATAATAATACAATAAACCATAGTCTTAGAATGACCATTTTGACTTGCCTAAGAGCAAGGATTAGATCTTTCTGTTTAAAAACATTTTCTATAGTATCCCTTACAGATGTTCATCACCCTCCTGCTTAAACACTTCCAATGAAAGTTCATGGATTTTGTTTCTTTTAAGGCTAAATGCTTATTAAAACTTTAGGCCTTTTCAAGTTACTAAGAGGAAATTTGTCTTTTACCATATTATTAACTTATATTGTAGACATATATAGAAGACATCTACTAATGACTAGTTCTTAGAATGACTGTGAACCATGAGAGAAATAAGAAAACCAAGTCAGAAAGAATAAAGAAGGGATACATAAAACATGAGTGAATCTTTAAGTTCTACAAAGGAAAATAAATGGATAGAATGAACAATAGAGGGAAATAGTATTTCTGTTGTTTATTTGTGATATTACTGACAGTGTATTACCTGTTTTCAAATAGACAGGTATATAAGGTCAAGCATCTATTTCAACATTACCTTGAATATGAAGTTAGCATATGTGCATGAATGAGAAATAAAAATGTAAACTATGGTAGCTGAATTCATACGTGGAATATTAGGATTCATTTACTTCATGAGGAGTACTAGTGAGTCTGTGAAATTACATCTGTGAACAAATTTGTGTGACAACATAATTTCTGAAAGAATTATTTGCTTGCCTTATTATTTCTCTGTGTGTAAAAACATAGACAGCTATCCAGAAGGTCAAATCTAAATGTTACTAAAATTTGTTTCTCAATGAAAAACCTTATCGTACAGTTGATCGTCTCTGTTGGAAATGTATGACTGGTATTTGGAATTATGCCGTTAGAATGTTTTACCCAGATAGCTCTGCTTCGTGTACCAGTGAACGAATGATTCATTTAAGAGTCTAACAAGGTTGGACTAATGTGAACTACTCTGCATATTGGATCCGCTCCTGATTGTCAGACCGAAGTGCTTACCCTCAAACTACATGCTTCTCAGTTGGTATTAAATGTGGATCTTTTGATAAGCCCACGTTTTTACTTGAATAATTCAAGGGCACGTTTTGGAGTGCTCTTAATCCAGTCCCTATTTTAGTGCTTTGTGTAAGACCTTTATTTACCCTTAATTTTGTATTGAATGTTCATGATTATTTTGACTTCAGTTACTAAAGGTAGTGAGAAATGTGATGGAGATTTAGTCTTTATTTGAATAATGGGTATTTGGGAAGGCTAAATTGAGGATAAATTTAACTTCTACTTTCTTAAAATTAAAAAAAAAGTGAATTTACCAGCTATTTGAGCATTAATCTGTCTTTTGAATTTTTTTCATAGAGACTCAGATTTTCCTAGCCATGTTCTGAGTCTAGCCAAAAGGGAATGTAGGTTAGTTAAAACATACTTAGTGGGTAAGTAATTAAAATTGTCATTATCTGAGTATGTCTCAGTCAAATATAAGTGATTTTAATATATTTAAAATTATTTGGATCATCCATACTATTTTATCCCTGTTAGTGTAGATAATTGAATTAATTTCCTTACTTTGGTTCTTCCATTTGTACTGGGTATTGACATTTGTTAGAAGTAATACATGGAAGAGTTTACTCTTGAAAAAGAAATGACTTTGGCTTACTACTTACAGTGCTTATCTGAACAATGCCAGTGTTACACATTAATATTTTAAACATATAAGGAATTCACAGGAAGTACTCTGCAGTTCAGGTAAAATAAGCTTTCTGGAAATTAAGTAGGCTTTTGTTTTAAACGTGATTCATTTATTTGTACTAATGTAGCACCTTCAGTAACACCCCATTTATCTGGTCATTTTCCAGAATAAGGTGGAATTTTCCAGGTAGCTGATCATAAATCAGTTTTCCAGGTAACTGAATCTTACACCTTCAAGGACTAAAATCTTTTAAGTTTAACCATTTTTGATGGAAATCATTATAAAATTTATTATACACTTTCTACCTTCTTCCTTTCTTATGTTTTCTTAGTCAGAGGATACTTAGTGTAATTCAATCTTTTTTTCTGATGACTCAGGACCAGTATTTAATTTACTTATTATTATTTTTCAAATCTTTATTGTAGTATACTTGCTTTACAATGGTGTGTAAGTTTTTGCTTTTTTGTTTGTTTGTTTGTTTTATTTTTGCTTTTTAACAAAGTGAATCAGCTATACATATACATATATCCCCATATCTCTTCCCTCTTGCATCTCCCTCCCTCCCACCCTTCCTATCCCACCCCTCTAGGTGGTCACAAAGCACTGAGCTGATCTCCCTGTGCTATGCGGCTGCTTCCCACTAACTATCGGTTTTACATTTGGTAGTGTATATATGTCCATGCCACTCTCTCACTTTGTCCCAGCTTACCCTTCCCCCTCCCCGTGTCCTCAAGTCCATTCTCTAGTAGGTCTGCGTCTTTATTCCCGTCCTGCCCCTAGGTTCTTAACAACCTTTTTTTTTTTTTTTTTAGATTCCGTATATATATGTGTTAGCATATGATATTTGTTTTTCTCTTTCTGACTTACTTCACCCTGTATGACAGACTCTGGGTCCATCCACCTCACTACAAATAACTCAATTTCGTTTCTTTTTTATGGCTGAGTAATATTCCATTGTATATATGTGCCACATCTTCTTTATCCATTCATCTGTCGATGGACACTTAGGTTGCTTCCATGTCCTGGCTGTTGTAAATAGAGCTGCAGTGAACATTGTGGTACATGACTCTCTTTGAATTATGGTTTTCTCAGGGTATATGCCCAGTAGTGGGATTGCTGGGTCGTATGGGAGTTCTATTTTTAGTTTTTTGAGGAACCTCCATACTGTTCTCCATAGTGGCTGTACCAATTCACATTCCCACCAGCAGTACAAGAGTGTTCCCTTTTCTCCACACCCTCTCTAGCATTTATTGTTTGTAGATTTTTTGAGGATGGCCATTCTGACTGGTGTGAGATGATATCTCATTGTAGTTTTGATTTGCATTTCTCTAATGATTAATGATGTTGAGCATTCTTTCATGTGTCTGTTGGCAATCTGTATATCTTCTGTGGAGAAATGTCTTTTAGGTCTTCTGCCCGTTTTTGGATTGGATTGGTTGTTTTTTTGATATTGAGCTGCATGAGCTGTTTGTAAATTTTGGAGATTAATCTTTTGTCAGTTGCTTCATTTGCAAATATTTTCTCACATTCTGAGGGTTGTCTTTTCTTCTTGTTGATGGTTTCCTTTGCTTTGCAAAAGCTTTTAAGTTTCATTAGGTCCCATTTGTTTATTTTTGTTTTTATTTCCATTTCTGTAGGAGGTGGGTCAAAAAGGATCTTGCTGTGATTTATGTCATAGAGTGTTCTGCCTATATTTTACTCTAAGAGTTTTATAGTGTCTGGCCTTATATTTCGGTCTTTAATCCATTGTGAGTTTATTTTTGTGTATGGCGTTAGGGAGTGTTCTAATTTCATTGTTTTACATGTAGCTGTCCAGTTTTCCCAGCACCATTTATTGAAGAGGCTGTCTTTTCTCCATTATATATTCTTGTCTCCTTTATCAAAAATAAGGTGACCATAGGTGTGTGGGTTTACCTCTGGGCTTTCTATCCTGTTCCATTGATCTATCTTTCTGTTTTTGTGCCAGTACCATACTGTCTTGATTACTGTAGCTTTGTAGTATAGTGTGAAGTCAGGGAGCTTGATTCCTGCAGCTCTGTTCTTCTTTCTCAAGATTGCTTTGGCTATTCGGGGTCTTTTGTGTTTCCATGCAAATTGTGACATTTTTTGTTCTAGTTCTGTGAAAAATGCCAGTGGTAGTTTGATAGGGATTGCATTGAATCTGTAGGTTGCTTTGGGTAGTAGAGTCATTTTCACAATGTTGATTCTTCCAATCCAAGAACATAGTATATCTCTCCATCTATTTGTATCATCTTTAATTTCTTTCATCAGTGTCTTATAGTTTTATGCATACAGGTCTTTTGTCTCCCTAGGTGGGATTATTCCTAGGTATTTTATTCTTTTTGTTGCAGTGGTAAATGGGAGTGTTTCCTGAATTTCACTTTCAGATTTTTCATTATTAGTGTATAGGAATGCCAGAGATTTCTGTGCATTAATTTTGTATCCTGCTACTTTACCAAATTCATTGATTAGCTCTAGTAGTTTTCTGGTAGCATCTTTAGGATTCTCTATGTATAGTATCATGTCATCTGCAGACAGTGTCAACTTTACTTCTACTTTTCCAATTTGGATTCCTTTTTCTTCTCTGATTGCTGTGGCTAAAACTTCCAAAACTACGTTGAATAATAGTGGTGAGAGTGGGCAACCTTGTCTTGTTCCTGATCTTAGTGGAAATGGTTTCAGTTTTTCACCATTGAGCACGATGTTGGTGGTGGGTTTGTCATATATGACCTTTATTATGTTGAGGTGAGTTCCCTCTATGCCTACTTTCTGGAGGGTTTTTATCAGAAATGGGTGTTGAATTTTGTCAAAAGATTTTCCTGCATCTATTGAAATGACCATATGGTTTTTCTCCTTCAGTTTGTTAATATGGTTTATCACGTTGATTGATTTGTGTATATTGAAGGATCTTTGCATTCCTGGGATAACCCCACTTGATCATGGTGTATGATCTTTTTAATATGCTGTTGGATTCTGTTTGCTAGTATTTTGTTGAGGATTTTTGCATCTATGTTCATCAGTGATATTGCCCTGTAGCTTTCTTTCTTTAAAGACCCCTATTTTAAAGAAATGAGGTTGTCAAGTGTTACTCCTACTTTTAAGTGTTTTCTTCTTGGTTAGATTATTAATAAGCTGCCATTTCCTCTGCTCTTGTATCACATCTAATAACTTTCCTTTTTCTCTTCTTGGTTTTGCTTTTTGTTCTCCACGGCTTGTGAAACCAAAGTTTTTAGGAATTACTGTTGATGGTAAATCAGAATCCAGGAGGATCAGGGTGAGGACCTCAGCTGGTCGGGCATTCACACTTCTGCAGCGCTTCTGGACATGGAGCTCTGTCCTGAAAGGTTGATTACTAAGAGGTCACTGACTCATGGTATGTTAGGTCCTACCTGGTGCCTTCACCTTCCCTTAGAGGTGAGTAAACTGTGCCCTAAGTGAGTATCCTGGGAATCACCCCAGCTTACATACACTAAATAGTAACAGAAACCTGGGTTTAAGTCTCAGACTCTTGTCTCCAAACTCAGTGCTTATCTACTGTAACTACGACCTTAACTCCAGGTAATTAAGAGCATTGTCATCAGTCTTGATAAATAAAAAAGCCTGTGTTCTTTCTTGAAGGGACTCGTATTACTCACCCTCTTACATACACTAGAAACCAGAGAATCATCCTAGACTTTTCTGCACTATCCATTGCAAGAGTTACTGAAACCTTGTTTGGTTTAAATCTCACTGGAATCGTCCCTCCTCTCCATCTCTGTTATGCAGGCCCGGTCCATGCATTGTCATCTTTCGTCTTTTTTCTCTCTTTGTTCTGCGCCCTGCTTCTGGAGCCATTGTCCTCAAAAGCACCATCCATTCAGCCAGTATAAACAGTCAGTAAACGGAGAAAATGTGCGAGAAGGAGGGAGATGGAGAGACTCTGAACAGACATAGGCTGAGGACACCTGGAGGGCGGAGAATGAGTTCCAGTGGGTAGAAAAACAGAAATACCCCAATACAGGTAGAAAATAATTGAACCGTGTATATAGAGGTGTGAGAGGAAATGATTCGCGTGTCCCAGCTAACCAGAACTTTGTGGTAAATATGGGGTGAGACAGCATGCAAACCCCGGATGCATAGTGGCACGTAACACTGACCTCTTGCTTATCAGATACAGTACTTAGAGATTAAAGTTACTGCCGCTCAGGCTCTGATTGGAATCCCATTTCCAGTACAGGGTAATGCTAAATGAAAAGTGTAGACAGGGCTGAAGAATGTGAGCTCTAGTAACTAAATTGAAAAGTAGAATAAGAACACCCATTGGTAAAGACTTAAGGAAACGGAATTACTGTGACTTGAAAAGGAATTGTTAAGGGGTGACTTATAGGTGACTTAAATATATAAACTTTATTATTCTGAGGGTGATGCCAAAATAAATTCTATATATTCCCCAGATAGTAAGGGATTATGGTATAAGCAGTGTTTTGAATTTAAATATTTTTATTTTTATTGGCCTAACATGTACTATATAAAACCAATTAGTACTGTAAGTCTGTAATGAAAACTAATGGTATCAGGTACCCTGTTCATCCTTAAAATGTGGAAATTCATGTTCTGGGAATTTTTTTTACTTTCGGTATTATTTCTTGGACAGTTTCTCTCTTTTTGTCTTTTATTTCTTTTTAGAAGTCTTGATAGTTTCCTGTTGGACTTGCTGGGGTAGTTATCCTGTTTTCATCTGTTTTTCTTTTCCTGTCGTCCGTCTCTTTGGCTCCATGCCCCCCTGCGCCCCGTCCCGCAGTAGTTTTTCCTTAGCTATCTGAGGATATTCATTTCTTCCTTTGGCTTTTTCTTCATTGCTTCTGCTGCTACTTGCGTCCTTTCTTACATTTGTTTGTCTTGGTCTCTGTCCTTCGTGTTGGAGGCTTTCCTCAGATGCCTGTTGGTCATAAATTCCTTGCACATGGATGGGACCCAAATGCTTTTTTATAAGGTGATCTGTCTTAACCTCAGTGGAGTTCTCCAGGTGTCAGTGTACATAGTTCTCTTATATAAAGTTCTCCACATTTAACTAGCAAACCTAGAAAGCTATTTGAATTAAGAATAAGAAAAACTTAAATTCTAGGGATATTAGATATTGCATTGAATTATTATGGAAGGCTTTATAACTTCTGAAAGCTTATTGTTTTGGTTTTTAAATATTAATGTTATCTGTTTGCAGTGTGTTTAGTGTGGGAGATTTTGTTGAGGGAATCAGGAGCAGGGTCCTTGTCTTTTTGTGGGTGAGGAGGGTGTTGTTTGCAGGAACATTACAGTTCTACTTCCCCAAAGTTCACTGTAATTCAGTAGTAAAATTGGGTTTACACTAACAAATTACAGCACACACTTCTTCTTCTGGTAGAATTGCTAGCCACTTACGCGGTTCAGAACTCCTCCTAAGTGATACTTTGTTACTATGATCCTTAATTAGGATAAGATAATGTTTTTTTCATTCTTAAATACTTAGTTGTTGAGAAATTATTTCATGTAAAAATAATTTAAATATTTTAAAACACTGTAAAAAATAGGCAGATATCACAAAGAAAGTTCAGTGTTTTCATAGAAAGAGCAGTGATAGATATTTTCTCAAAATCATTTTACTAATAGTTGCTAAGGGTCTTGTAAAGTGAGAAAAAATGCATTTAGCCTTACAGTTTAAATTAATAAAATGAACCAGTTTATTTCAGAACTATCAAAGCTAATAAAATATAAAAGCTTGCACATTAATTTTCATTAGTATGAGTGGGTTTAAGTGTGGGTAGTTCTTTTATTACGTTAAAACAAACCATGGTAGGCTATAAAGAGTCCCTTTGCTTATCTCTTCGTTTAATTTAAAAGTAAAACGTATATTATTCTAATTATATGCATTAGTGTTGAATGTTATGTTCATAAATTCATGACTCTCATTCTTAATTTTAAGAACATTTGATTACTTTATACCCTATGGCTGCAGTATGGAAAGAAACCTGGCCTGGGAACCAAGAGAACTGTTCCCCAAGTTCAGTTTGACTACTTATTTAGCTGTGTAACCTTATGCAAGTTACTTAACTTCTCTGCTTTAAAGTTTCCTCAGCTGTGAAATGAGAGCCCTTGGGTTTCCTCTATTTGTAATACTCCCTTATTATATGACAAATTATGTCATTATAGGTCTTCCTTATTAAATTAATGTATAATCAGCTAATGCAAACAACATATTTTTAGATACATACACACGTACATATGTATGTATGTATCATGGTGAAAAATTCGGACGTTATCAAATTCTGTAAAACAAAAAGTGAAAGTCTGATCCCACTGCCACTCAAAACAAAACAGATTAAAAGTCTACATGTAGTGACAGAGCTAATAATTGCTAACAGTCTCTGTACATTATTGCAGAAATTTTTCATGTGTTTGTCAGTGTATATATATATAAATCATAATACAGGTACTATTTAGTACCTTACTTTTTTCCCCATTATATCTTGGATATGATCTTATGTAAACATATTCCTGTACATATTTATTTTTAATCACTATCTGGTAGCTATAATTTATAATTTAATAAGAAATTTAATTTTTAATTGTTTACCTCGTTTCTTAAATCTTAATTTTCCCCCTGCATGTTTGAATTCTAATAACAATAATTTTTAAAAACCTGTATATAGAAAAATGTCTGGAGATAGGAACCAAGATGGTGGAGTAGAAGGACATGCTCTCACTCCCTCTTGCAAGAACACCAGAATCACAACCAGCTGCCTGGACAGTCATCGACAGGAAGACACTGGCACTCACCAAAAAATGTACCCCACATCCAAAGACAAAGGAGAAGACACAGTGAGATGGTAGGACGGGCGCAGTCACAGTAACATCAAATCCCATAACTGCTGGGTGGCTGACTCACAGACTGGAGAACGCTTATACCACAGAAGTCCACCCACTGGCATGAAGGTTCTGAGCCCCACGTCAGGCTTCCCAACCTGGGGGTCTGGCAATGGGAGGAAGAATTCCTAGAGAATCAGACTTTGAAGTCTACTGGGATTTGATTGCAGGACTTCAAAAGAACTGGGGGAAACAGAGACTCCACTCTTGGAGGGCACACACAAAGTAGTGTGCACATCAGGACCCAGGGGAAGGAGCAGTGACCTCAGGGGAGCCTGAACCAGACCTACCTGCTAGTGTTGGAGGGTCTCCTGCAGAGGTGGGGCAAGGCTGTGGCTCACCGTGGGGACAGGGACACTGGCAGCAGAAGTTCTGGGAAGTACTCCTTGGCCTAAGCCCTCCCAGAGTCCGCCATTAGCCCAACCAAAGAGCCCAGGTAGGCACCACTGTTGGGTTGCCTCAGGCCAAACAATCAACAGGGAGAGAACCCAGCCCCACCCGTCAGCAGTCAAGCAGATTAAAGTTTTACTGAGCTCTGCCCACCAGAGCAACAGCCAGCTCTACCCACCACCAGTCCCGCCCATCAGGAAAGATGCATAAGCCTCTTAGATACCCTCATCCACCAGAGGGCAGACAGCAGAAGCAAGAAGAACTACCCCACTGCCTGTGGGGGGGTGGGGGGGTGGAAACCCCACACATTCACAGAAAGATAGACAAGATGAAAAGGTAGAGGGCTATGTACCGGATGAAGGAACAAGATAAAACCCCAGAAAAACAACTAAATGAAGTGGAGATAGGAAACCTTCCAGAAAAAGAATTCAGAATAATGATAGGGAAGATGATCCAGGACCTTGGAAAAAGAATGGAGGCAAAGATCGAGAAGATGCCAGAATGTTTAACAAAGACCTAGAAGAATTAAAGAACAAACAAACAGAGATGAACAATACAATAACTGAAATGAAAACTACACTAGAGGGAATCAATAGCAGAATAACTGAGGTAGAAGAACGGATAAGTGACCTGGAAGACAGAATGGTGGAATTCACTGCTGCGGAACAGAATAAAGAAAAAAGAATGAAAAGAACTGAAGACGGACTAAGAGACCTCTGGGGCAACATTAAACGCAATAACATTCGCATTATAGGGGCCCCAGAAGGAGAAGAGAGAGAGAAAGGAGCAAAGAAAATATTTGAACAGATTATAGTCGAAAACTTCCCTAACATGGGAAAGGAAATAGCCACCCAAGTCCAGGAAGCGCAGAGTCTCCCATACAGGATAAACCCAAGGAGAAACATGCTGAGACACATAGTAATCAAATTGGCAAAAATTAAAGACAATGAAAAATTATTGAAAGCAGCAAAGGAAAAACGACAAATAACATACAAGGGAACTCCCATAAGGTTAATAGCTGATTTCTCAGCAGAAATTGTACAAGACAGAAGGGGGTGGCATGATATACTTAAAGTGATGAAAGGGAAGAACCTACAACCAAGATTACTCTACCCAGCAGGGATATCATTCAGATTCGACAGAGAAATCAAAAGCTTTACAGACAAGCAAAAGCTAAGAGAATTCAGCACCACCAAACCAGCTCTACAACAAATGCTAAAGGAACTGCTCTAAGTGGGAAACACAAGAGAAGAAAAAGACCTACAAAAACAAACCCAAAACAATTAAGAAAATGGTAAGAGGAACATACATATCGATAATTACCTTAAACATGAATGGATTAAATGCTCCAACCAAAAGACACAGGCTTGCTGAATGAATACAAAAACGAGACCCATATATATGCTGTCTACAAGAGACCCACTTCAGACCTAGGGACACATTCAGACTGAAAGTGAGGGGATGGAAAAAGATATTCCATGCAAATGGAAATGAAAAGAAAGCTGGAGTAGCAGTACTCATATCAGATAAAATAGACTTTAGAATAAAGAATGATACAAGAGACAAGGAAGGACACTACATAATGATCAAGGGATCAATCCAAGAAGAAGATATAACAATTATAAGTATATATGCAGCCAACATAGGAGCACCTCAATACATAAGGCAATTGCTAACAGCTATAAAAGGGAAAATCGACAGTAACACAATAATAGTGGGGGAGTTAACACCTCACTTACACCAATGGACAGATCATCCAATATGAAAATAAATAAGGAAACAGAAGCTTTAAGTGACACAGTAGACCAGATAGATTTAATTGATATTTATAGGGCATTCCATCCCCAAACAGCAGGTTACACTTTCTGCTCAAGTGCGCATGGAACATTCTCCAGGATAGAGCACATCTTGGGTCACAAATCATGCCTCATTAAATTTAAGAAAATTGAAATCATATCAAGCATCTTTTCTGACCACAATGCTATGAGATTAGAAATGAATTACAGGGAAAAAAAACATAAAGAACACAAATACATGGAGGCTAAACAATACGTTACTAAGTAACCAAGAGATCAGTGAAGAAATCAAAGAGGAAATCAAAAAATACCTAGAGACAAATGACTATGAAAACACGATGATCCAAAACCTGTGGGATGCAGCAAAAGCAGTTCTAAGACGGAAGTTTATAGCTATACAAGCCTACCTCAAGAAATAAGAAAAATCTCAATCTGACCTTACACCTAAAGGAACTAGAGAAAGAAGAAGAAACAAAACCCAAAGTTAGCAGAAGGAAAGAAGTTGTAAAGATCAAGCAGAAATAAATGAAATAGAAACAAAAGAAAGCAATAGCAAAGATGTATAAAACTAAAAGCTGGTTCTTTGAGAAGATAAACCAAATTGATAAACCATTAGCTAGACTCCTCAAGAAAAAGAGGGAGAGGACTCAAATCATTAAAATTAAGAATGTAAAAGGAGAAGTTACAACAGACACCACAGAAATATACAGCATCCTAAGAGACTACTAGAAGCAACTCTATGCCAATAAAATGGCCAACCTGGAAGAAATGGACAAATTCTTAGAAAGGTATAACCTTCCAAGACTGAACCAGGAGGAAATAGGAAACATGAACAGACCAATCACAAGTAATGAAATTGAAACTGTGATTAAAAATCTTCCAACAGGGGCTTCCCTGGTGGCGCAGTGGTTGAGGGTCTGCCTGCCGATGTGGGGGACGCGGGATCGTGTCCTGGTCCAGAAGGATCCCACATGCCATGGAGCGGCTGGGCCCGTGGGCCATGGCCGCTGGGCCTGCGTGTCCACAGCCTGTGCTCCACGGCGGGAGAGGCCACAGTGGTGAGAAGCCCACATACTGCAAAAAAAAAAAGAAAAAAAAATCTTCCAACAAACAAAAGTCCAGGAGCAGATGGCTTCACAGGTGAATTCTATCAAACATTTAGAGAAGCGCTAACACCCACCCTTCTCAAAGTCTTCCAAAAAATTGCAGAGGAAGGAATACTCCCAAACTCATTCTATGAGGCCACCATCACCCTGATACCAAAACCAGACAGATACCACAAAAAAATAAAATTACAGACCAATATCACTGATGAATATAGATGAAAAATCCTCAACAAAATACTAGCGAACAGAATGCAACAACACATTAAAAGGATCATATACCATAATCAAGTGGGATTTATCCTAGGAATGCAAGGATTCTTCAATATATGCAAATCAATCAATGTGATACACCATATTAAGAAATTGAAGAGTAAAAACCATATGATCATCTCAATAGATGCAGAAAAAGCTTGTGACAAAATTCAACACCCATTTATGATAAAAACTCTCCAGAAAGTGGGCATAGAGGGAACCTACCTCAACATAATAAAACCCACATATGACAAAACCACAGCAAACATCATTGTCAGTGGTGAAAAACTGAAAGCATTTCCTCTAAATCAGGAACAAGACAAGGATGTCCACTCTCACCACTATTTTCAACATAGTTTTGGAAGCCCAGCCATGGCAATCAGAGAAGAAAAAGAAATAAAACGAATACAAATTGGAAAAGAAGAATTAAAACTGTCACTGTCTGCAGATGACATGATACTATACATAGAGAATCCTAAAGATGCCACCAGAAAACTACTAGAACTAATCAATGAATTTAGTAAAGTTGCAGGATACAAATTTAATGCATGGAAATCTCTTGCATTCCTATACATTAATGATGAAAAATCTGAAAGAGAAATTCAGGAAACACTCCCATTTACCATTGCAACAAAAAGAATAAAAAACCTAGGAATAAACCTACCTAGGTAGACAAAAAACCTGTATGCAGAAAACTATGACACTGATGAAAGATGATACCAACAGATGGAGAGATATCACATGTTCTTGGATTGGAAGAATCAACATTGTGAAAATGACTATACTACCCAAAGCAATCTACAGATTCAATGCAATCCCTATCAAATTACCAATGGCATTTTTTTACAGAAGTAGAACAAAAAGTATTAAAATTTGTATGGAGTCACAAAAGACCCCGAATAGCCAAAGCAGTCTTGAGGGAAAAAAACGGAGCTGGAGGAATCAGACTCCCTGACTTCAGACTATACTACAAAGCTACAGTAATCAAGACAATGTAGTACTGGCACAAAAACAGAAACATAGATGAATGGAAAAAGATAGAAAGCCCAGAAACAAACCCACGCACCTATGGTTAACTAATCTATGACAAAGGAGGCAAGGATATACAATGGAGAAAAGACAGTCTCTTCAGTAAGTGGTTCTGGGAAAACTGGACAGCTATGTGTAAAAGAATGAAATGAGAACACTCCCTAACACCATACACAAAAATAAACTCAAAATGGATTAGAGACCTAAATGTAAGCCTGGACACTATAAAACTATTAGAGGAAAACATGGGAAGAACACTCTTTGACATAAATCACAGCAAGATCTTTTTTGATCCACCTCCTAGAGTAATGGAAATAAAAACAAAAATAAACAAATGGGACCTAATGAAACTTAAAACCTTTTTCACATCAAAGGAAACCATAAACGAGATGAAAAGACAACCCTCACAATGGGAGAAAATATTTGCAAATGAATCAACAGACAAAGGAGTATTCTCCAAAATATATAAACAGCTCATACAGCTCAATATTAAAAAAAAAAACCCAATCCAAAAATGGGCAGAAGACCTAAATAGACATTTCTCCAAAGAAGACATATAGATGGTCAAGAAGCACATGAAAAGCTGCTCAACATGACTATTATTAGAGAAATGCAAATCAAAAGTACAATGAGATATCACCTCACACCAGTTAGAATGGGCATCAACAGAAAATCTACAAACAAAAATGCCGGAGAGGGTGTGGAGAAAAGGGAACTCTCTTGCCCTGTTGGTGGGAATGTAAATTGATATAGCCACAAGGAGAACAGTATGGAGGTTCCTTAAAAAACTAAAAATAGAGCTACCATATGATCCAGCAATCCCACCACTGGGCATATGCGCAAAGAAAACCATAATTCAAAAAGACACATGCACCCCAGTGTTCATTGCAGCACTATTTACAATAGCCAGGTCATGGAAGCAACATAAATGCCCATTGACAGACAAATGGATAGAGAAGTTGTGGTATATATACACAATGGAATATTAGTCAGCCACAAAAAGGAACGAAATTGAGTCATTTGTTGGGATGTGGATGGTTCTAGAGACTGTCATACAGAGTGAAGTAAGTCAGAAAGAGAAAAACAAATATATTTTAATGCATATATGTGGAACCTAGAAAACTGGTACAGATGAACCAGTTTTCAGGGCAGAAATTGCACCACAGATGTAGAGAACAAAACGTATGGACACCAGGCGGGGAAAGCAGCGGGGGGTGGAGGTGGTGGTGTGATGAATCGGGCGATTGGGGTTGACTTGTGTACACTGATGTGTATGAAAGTGATGACTAATAAAAAAATAAAGCAGACATTAATAATGCTTATGTTGGGTGCTAAATTTGAAGTAATTTTTTCGTTTATGCTTTTCTGTATATTTCATATTTGTAACAATTGACATTTTATTGGGGAAAAAATCTATTTTAATAAAAAGTGCCATGCTATTATGAGGTAGTTATCAATCAGTAGTTGTTTAATTGAATTATAAAACCATATTCTTTATTGACTATTAAATAGCACCTCATTAGAATATTTTATTGTCGTTCTTCCTATTCTTTTTATTTTTAATTGAAGTATAACTTACATGTAATAAAATGCAGAGATTTTAACCGTACATTTTGATGAGGTTTTTATCCACTACACTTAAAATATAAAACATTCCAACAATCCCATAAAAGTCCCTTGAATCCCTTTAAAATCATCCCCTCTCCTCCATCCAGGCAGTCACTGGTCTGGCATTTATTACTATGGATTAGTTTTTTTCTGTTTTGAGCATCATTTGAATGAAATCCCACTCTCTGTACTCTTTTGTGTCTGACTATTCTGTTATACATCATATCTTTATGTGTCTTCATCACTGTTTCAAAACACCTATTCTTTTTCTCAGTGTTCAAGTAACTGGGCTAAAGTTGCAGAGCTAGGAAGTGCTGGCACCAGGGCTTGGTCTCAGGTTTGTGCGACCCCAGAGCTCTTTTCTCTGACCCTATGCTTGTGACTTTCCTAGGCTTGTGATAGGAAATGAAGTTGGAAAGGAGGATGGTGTCAAATTGTGAAGTACCTTGAATGTTATGCTAAGGAATGTGCATTTTATTCCTTATAATGAGTTCTCCACTACAATACCATGATGCTTTGGGACTGTGAAATACAACAAACTGCATTCATTTTATATATATTATATATATATTTATATATTATATATTATATGTAATATATATAATATATATTTATATATATTATATTATATATATTATATATATATAAAATTCCAGTCTTCCTTCAGTAAGGATTCATCAAGTCACTACTGTTCTGAGTAGCTTGCTGACCCCAAGCCCTGGCTGTGGGGTGATGTGGTGACCTGCTGAGTCAGGGAACTTGATTTTAGATGTTGGCATTTTTCTTTCCCCCTTGAGCAGATTAGTTTCTCCAGGGAAGATTCTATTTGTCACCTGCCTAGAGGGTGATAGCCTGGCTGCAGCATTCAGGAAGGTGCGTTGGGGCATATATGCTTAAAATCAGATCATCTCCCTGATTTCAGGAAGGTACTCGGCTGTGTCTGTCCCAGAGTCTGAGTCCATGTACCCTTGTGTTACCCTCTGCAGAGAATAAACCTCCAGTGCTTGCCCAGAATGGCAGAGGGTGGCACCTGATTATGCATAGTGGGAAAGAGCATCGAGATACTGGTTGTTTTTAACTACCTTTCATGTAATCTTCCTTGCCTAGCTCCTTTTCACTCCTTTATGGGGTAGCTCAGGCTACCCAACATCCTTTGGGGATTTTGCCTTGTACATCATCATCTCTGCTGTTCGTTTCCCTCTTGCCGGTTTTGGACTCAGGCTGCTTGTGTCATCGGTAGCATTTCCCACTGCTACAACATTTTCCAGCCGTCTAAATTTTGTATTTTAGAAGAAAATCCTTTTACTGTCATTTCATGAAGTTTCAGAAGAAAGTTAACTATGTACTTTCAATCGGCCATCTTTACCTTGGAAGTCCCTTTTAAAAAAAAATCAGTCTAGGAACAGATCTTTTTTCATTAATTTTTAAATTAATGTTTCCTTCTGTTAATTCTGAGGCAGGTTCAGAAATACTGAATTTTTGTTTTTTCCAAAAATCAATGTAATTTTGACTCCAAGCACCTTCCTGTTGCCCTGTCAGCAAGTCATCTTTATTCATTCTTAAGGTACATGCCCCCTTACCTGGAAAGGAAGATGGTGTTGGACTGTGAAATACTTTGGATGGTGTGCTAAAGAATTTCTGCTTTATTCCTTTTATGTGGGAATCAACTAAGTCCCCATGGTCCCCTCATATCTGCCAGCCCAACTACTTCTGTGCTAGGCTGACGACACAGGAATTTAAGACACTTTTCACCCCAGAATGTGATGAACTTGGAGGAGGGCAAAAAGGCTCGTTCGAGCCTGATGGAGAGGAAATGACTGTGGTGGCTGGATAAGGTTTTAAGGAACAGAAGAGGGGGGAAAGGAGAGAGACCCAGAGTTCATTATCCTGCTGGCATGATTTTATGGTTGTAGGAACCAAGAGACAGAAGGGATTCCTCTAGAGGTGTTTTTGCTGGATTCTTTTTCCTGTTTCTGTCCTGTCTCCCAAATTGGTATCATCTCCCTCTGCCTTTTCAACCTGGTCGCTAACTGGTGTGTCTCAGCTTGTAAGAAATGGCTCTGGGTTTGTTGTTTGTGAGTTGAATACTCCCCACCACCATTAGCGGGACAAGAAGACCCAAGGGAGAGGTTTTTCAGTAGGTCCTTTCTCTTTGTTCAAGTCACCTACTTCCCAGGTTGGTAAGCATCTTTCCACAAGTTAGGGCCTGTGTGGGAGGGGGCCGCTAGGGCATCCTGTTACTTATACTTACCAAGAAGTTGGAGCTTGACTATGAAGACCTTATCCAGTTGGTGTTTCATCTTTAGAAATTGCTTCCAAGACTTGATATATACATGATTTAAAACATCATTTTAGCGTTTGTATGGAATTTTAATGGGAAAGTGAAAGAGGAATTTGGGGCCTTTGCCCTTGCCGCCTGCAATGCTCAGAAGAGGGCTACTTGTGGGAGTTTTAGGCTGGACAAGCAGAGTTTGTGCTGGCTTTGGAGCATCCACGTGAGGGGTCCCTGGGGTCTAGAGACTGTGGGCTGGAGCTCAGCAGAGACTGATTTACTTGCCTGGCTCCCTACCTTGGACTGCAGGCTCATTTAGAGCAGGACCACATCTCATTTGTTGTTGAACTCCTGACAGCTGGCATAGTCGTGGCACGTAATAGGTGCTCAGTAAATTATTGTAGCCTGATTGATTAAATGAGGATGTTACCATCACGGTGATCATCCACGCCAAGCTGAGTCCTAGGAATGCGCTAGGTTACAAAGAATCGTTGCGCACGTCTCCCTCACAGGACTCATCAGCTCTGTGCGCACAGCGTCCAGACGAGTGAGTGCAGAGCGGCCACTCTAGGATGACCAGCTGCAGCTACAGCTCAGCTCAGTGTCGGTAGGCAGTGGCCGGCTGGTGAGCACACACCTTATCTGATGGGGACAGTTGCTGCTCAGCTGTAGCCAGTAGATATGATGCCAAACCTCCCAGTTTTTCAGAAGACAACATGAACCATTCTGATTTTTAAATTTAAATTTGTAGTATTTTGAGGAACAAATAAAACACACATGTAGGTCAGATTTGGTCTGTAAGCTTTCACGTTGCGCTCTCCAGAAAACCAAACAAGAAGTGGGCAAGGCGCCAGGAACCCTTAAGGGGCAGGTGGAAGGGAAGGAATTCCCAGCAAGCTTGAGAAGGGCAATTAAAGAGCTAGAGGAGAGCAGTGAACTTGAATCTTAAGAAGGGAAGACTCTCAAGAAATCTGGGCAAGGTTGATGGATATCTGCAATGATATATGCTGTGGAGAAGTCAAGTAATTAGAGAACACAGTGAATCATTCATGAATGCAGGGAGAATGCATATTAATATTATGCAGCTATTTTTGGTCTGCATAAATATGGTCCAGACTGTGACTTAGGTATCAGTTTGACCAAAGTTGTTTTTAAAGTGATTTCCTTAAAGCTTTAACAAAAAATGAGTCCAAGTTCATATAAATTGACATTTTGAAAACCATTATTCATGTATCCATAATATAATACTTTAATGGAGTATTTAAAATATTTCAAGCGATTTACATGAAACTGTCAAAGGAATCATTCTTTTTATATCTTCACCGTGATAGTATGGGCCTTTGTCTTGTCTGTCTGGGTAAGGTTATGACAGTAGATCCTATTCCAGGAGGTTTTATTTTATTGGATGGAAGCCCAGTTAAAATCTCCGTGTTAATTTTCTGTCATGTTATCTACCAAAAACAGATTTCCAAAGTCTCTCAAATATTTGACACAATCATTTCCATTTGTTGAACTTCATCAATGTTCTTCAAGTGATACATGCATTTTAAATCAAAATTGAACAAGGTACATCCTTGAATATAGCAAGGTGTATCCTATCTAAGGTATTGGACTAATAGAAGATGTTTTCATTTTTATTTGTTGAAATAGAAAGTTTATAATTAATTATAAATTACTCTAATGAGTGCTTTGTGCAAGTTGGAAATTGTCTCAGGGAACAAACAAAACCCGTTGACTGAGTTCCCTCCGTGTACTCCCATACGCTCAAAGCCAGGCAGGTTGATTTGTTATCATAATGCTGAAGAGGGTGTAGTCTAAGCCACACACTGATCATTCTCTGTACTTCCTTACCTCCATGTCTTTTTCTGATGTGCTGCCCTCTGCCTGGAATGTTCCATCCACTTCCAGTCTCCTGTCCTAATCTTTTTTGTGAATTCCTACTTATGCAGCAGGGACAGTTTAAAATGTCAGTTACTCTAGAGCTATCCTCAGTGCCTCCTTATCATTATTCGCATAACACTTTGTGTAAACTATTTCTGCATCTAGGCATGTATCTGACATGGGGGTACTTTTCAACAAATGATTGTTGACTTGGATTGAATCCACTTATTAGGACAGGTATCACTCCAGTGCATGACTTAGGCAAATAAACCATTAACCCAATGTGTTATTAAATATTCAGCTTAACAGTGTGATGAACTAAATGAGCTCACATATTGTTATTATGTAATTCAAACAAAGGAACAAAAATAAGAATGTTCAAGGAAAGAAGGGCTAGGTATATGTTAAAGCATTCATAAACTAATTAACTCAAAAATCTGGCACTATTTTATTTTAAGATGGTTCACATTGATTTAAACATTTAATTGCTGGTTAAGAAGTCAGTGACAAAGCAAACTCTGGAATTTTCATTCAGAATGATAGAGATTTCTCTAATAATCTGCAATATATTTCTATTATGTCATAGCTTGATATTGCATAGTTTAGATTTGCCACAAGTAAACTCATCACTCAGAAATCTAGTGACTGTGGAGGTCTCACATAAGACAACTTGGAACATTATTTTTCTCCCAATACCAGTGTTGGAAAGGTGATCCAATATATCTAAATGATCCTTTTTAACCTCTGCTTTATGTAGAGACCATGAACATGACTCGTTTTATAGAGACCTGTATAGCCAGCATGGCCGTAGCTCCCACGCTCCAGGGCAGAGCACTGGGTCTATAAGAGAGAAGCATCAGTGTATAGGGGCTGTGCTGGGAAACATCTTGGTTTACCTAGCCTGGCATATATATAGTAGGTTAGCATTTAGTAAGTGTTTATGCAGTATTGCTTGATTAAAATGGCATTGATATGGCAGTCAATAAAAATATTTGAAATATTTAAGGTTTTAAAGTAAAAGATATTTTAATTTATGAAAACACCTTGCAGTAGCTATTGGCAATGTGAAATTGTTTCTCTTTAAACCTCTCTTAGAAATGACGTGGTAGGCTTAGTTTTATTCTTTGTTTACGAGGAGTACCTTCAGAGAAGGCATACAGCTCTGAAAGGGGCCTTTTTTAAGAGTAAATGGAGAAATGAAGAAAAAACATCAAGGACAAAGGAAAATTTCTAAGAAGGAGAGTAAAAATGGATTTACCCTAGCTTCAGAAGCTTCCCAAAAGGGAGGAACAAGAAGAAAGGGGGGCAGACCTTGCTGAGGGCATCCTTCATTCCCTCTGTTGCTTGTTTTGTCCCCTGATGCCCAGAGCCTCTCTGGGGGAGATTAACCTTCATGGTAAGTTTGCAGCTGTTGCTCTCATCCCCCCATGCTGGGCAAACTTAGGCGTAGTTCCTATTTGTGTTTCAAAGTTCTCTGCCAAAGTGTGTATGTCTCCAAGCTAACTGAGCTTATGCTTCATTTTTATTTTGTTCTTTTAAATTGACAGACTGTTTCTACCACTAGCAAGAAAAAAGTTGAGATATCACCATAGAGGAATTGTCATTGAGATGGCATTTGTGATAAGATTTGACCTTTGGAAGAAATAGATCCCATTTCCGTTGGCCTCCTCTTCTACCCTGAGTGTTTAATTTGATCATTATCTGTTGTGACTGTGAGGGTAAAGCCACAAGGCCAGACTCCTACCCTGTAGGCGCAGCCATTTTACTGAGGAGATGAGCTCTCCAGTCTGAAAGGAGTCTGGGCAGAAGCGGCCCCAGGCAGGTCAGGTGAGAGGCTACTGCCCTTGACTGTTATAATGTGTTTTAAATTCTATTGATGTTTATTTATATGGTTTGAATTTCATTTTTGGCTTATTCTGTATAAGAGGATGATTTTTTTCAGAACATTTAATAAATATTAGCGTCCATATTACCTCAAAATATTCAATTATTGGTTACCTGATAATAAAAACACCAATAGCAATCTGAGTTTTATAAACTTTTAGTTTTTATCATTAAGATGGGCTTGATTTTATTTTTGAAAAATGATCATTTTTTGAATGAAATAATGGCCATTTGCAGCAGCATGGTTGGACCCAGACACATGGAGTGAAGTTAAGTCAGACAGAGAAAGAGAAATATAGTATGATATCATTTGTGTTCGGAATCTAAAAACAACGGATACAGATGAACTTATTTACAAAACAGAAACAGACTCACAGGCTTAGAGAATGAACTTATGGTTACGAAGCGTGTGTGTGGGTGGGAGGGATAGTTAAGGAGTTGGGGATTGACAGGTACCCACTGCTATATTTAAAATGGATAACCAACAAGGACCTACAGTACAGCACAGGGAACTCTGCTCAATATTCTGTAACAACCTAAATGGAAAGAATTGGAAAAAGAATAGATACGTGTATATGTATAACTGAATCACTTTGCTGTACGCCTGAAACTAACACAACATTGTTAATCAGCTATACTCCAATATAAAATAAAAAGTTAAAATCGTTGTTTGCTCATAGATTGTTACTACTAGCCATCTGTGCTGCTGTTCAACTTGTTTAATTCCTTCCTCAACCGTAACAATTGTATGGTTTTTATATTTGAATTATTTTCCTCGTAAATTGTGTTATCCTTGGCTAAAGGCTTTTCTCTTTAGTAAATGCTTTTGACTATCTGGCCTTTATAGCATCAGTTTCATTTTAAATGCCTACGGAGACATGCTTGACTGCTTATAAATTTTCTAGTATAGTTCCGTAAGAATTCTTCACTTTCCAAGGACCATATGTATCCGTCTTGGTTCCCAACAGTTTGACTGCCAGAATAATTTAAAAGACATTTTTCCTTTGCAAGTTAATTTAGAGTAGAGAGCATTTTGTCAGCAAAGGCAGTGCAGGAGGCGGCGTGGATCAAGCAGCACTGGACCTCGAGCGGCCTCAGAGGCAGGTTGGGGTGTCCAGAGAATGTTGCACTGGGAGTCTGGCTTTTAAAAATTTCAGTTTATTTCATGCTTAGGCTACCCACCCAGTGTGGGAAGGCTGGGGAACTACTGCTCAGCACAGTCTAGGCTGGTGGAGGAGCCACCCTCTCAAATGCCGATACCTGCCGGAGTGGGAAGGCAGTGTGGCCCGTGTATGTGTGTACAGCCCACTGGGTCCTGAGCGTCTGCCTGGAAGTGAGCCTCCTGACTTCTGCTTGCATTTCACTGGCTGCAGCACAGTGCCATACCCAATTCAGGGGGCAGGGATATGCAGACCCACCAGGACCTGGGAGAACTGGGAATGTTTGCTGGGCAGCAGGATTAAAACCTCACTTTACAGAGGCGAACTTCCGACCAAAGCCAACTTTAGGAGAAAGTTTTGATAGGCAACAGATCTTTGGTCAAGACATTTCCACATTGTACAAAATGAGGATGATGGCTGGTGAAAAAGGCATTAGACAGGAAGCAGAGACGTGTCATGGGATTGATGAAGGGTTAGAAAAATAGTTGTGGTGCACCAAATAAACAGAATGCCCAAAGGGGCTAGTGTTAACAGTCAATTTTAGGCCAACATGACGTTGCACATTTGGGGGAAAAAAGATGAATATGGAGTTGTTTCCAGAAAGAGAGGGTTGTAGGCTTCTTCATGGCTGTTTGCTTCAAGAACTCTCAACATCCTTTACTCCTCATCCTACATGGCTTAATTCAAATATTAGTTATTTATTTGCATATATTTTTTCCCCACTCAAATATGAATTCCTCAGGGACAAGGGGCCATTTTTGTATACTGTGTTCCTAGCACATGGTTTACAGGCACTGCGAGATTATTGAATGAATGAATTAGAGCCATCTGGCAACCCTCTCCCATGGTGCCAGGTACCTGCGATCCCTTTTGGCTGGCTCAGCATTTCACACACCTACACTGGGGTTGCTGCTGGCGGGAGCGGCTAGGGCAGGATGGCATTTCTGAGCATCCTGGCCTCTGCTCTATTCATCTTGGTGGGGCCAGTGCAAGTAGGAGGGGTAATGAAGTAGTATTTGGAGAGCTGAAAAGGGAAAGGGAAAAAGTAAATTTGTACCTAATACGTAATTTTTGTTTCATTTTTGTTTCCTACTTTTGAGTGTATCAAAATGTATTAAAAGGAGGAAAACGTAAATTAATATGATCTAGTCATTTAAAGACTCTATAACTTGCGGTATTCTTGGCTTCACATTCTTTTATTATTACAAAATTACTAAACATAATTAGACGTATAATTTAACCTTTAATCCTTGTGATACAGAACAGCAGTTCTCCAACTTGAGTGCATCAGGGTCACCTGAAGGGCTTGCTAATACCCGGATTGCAGAGCACCACCTCCCGGAGTTTCTGGTCCAGTTAGTCTGGGCTGGGGCCTGAGAATATGTAGTTCCCAGGAGGTGCTGAGACTGCTGCTCTGGAACCACAAGTTGATAAGCACTGATGTTGAGGAAAATGGAGAAAAAAAATGTATGCACTTGAGTCTCTGTGATGCTGCTTAACAAATGTTTGGCTTTGTGTGAGTTACTCAGTCCCTCTATTTCTGTTTCCTTCTTGTGGAAAATGAAGGTCATAATTGACCTCACAGAGGATCAGATAAGATTGTATAACAGAGCCATTGTTTTTTTTTTAAAGTAAGGCTCTGTGAAAATACCACCTTAGAATAGCCTATATATTATGAACCATAGACATTTAATTTGCAGTCACATGTATACAGGGCACACTACGCAAGGCAGTAGAGTGCAGGACATGGAAAGAAAAAGAGAACAGCAAAAGTGTGAGCTATCCCAAATGCTGAACGTGTGCAGTGGCTGTTAAGAATTCAGAGAAGGAGAGGTTGCAGTGGGCTGTTGCGGGTGGCCTTTGCCCGTGGTTTGCTGTGCAAAGACTGTCATTTCCCAGGAAAACACTGGGTGTTCTTTGCTGTAGAACTGTCTTATCGCAGAGGTAGTGTCCCGAACCCTAGAAATCTGTAATGTTAGCACATTTTCAGCGAGGTTTATCCTTTCCAAGGGCTCGGTCTCAGGCTACCTACTTCTTAGAGTTTGGTCAAATTAAGAGCATAAAATTATTTGTCTTGCCAGCATTTAAAACTCAGTAAGGTAGTTGTAAATATAAATATCAGAAAGATATATAGTGTCATTTTCTCAGCCCGTTCAGGCTGCTGTAACAAAATACGGTGGACTGGGCGGCTTGTAAACAGCAGACATGCATTTCTCACAGTTCTGAGGCTGCCAAGTCCAAGATCAAGGCACCGGCAGATTCGGTGTCTGGTGAGGAACCCAGTTCTGGTTCATGGGTAGCCACCCTTTGGCCGCCGTCACCTCACATGCCTGAGGGTACAAGGCAGTTCTCTGATGTCTCTTTTATAAGGGCACTAAACCTCCACCCTTGTGACCTGTAACCTCCTAACGCCCTCACCTCCTAATGCTGTCACACTGAGGCTTAGATTGCAACGGTGGATTTGGGGGGGATGCATACGTTTAGTCTATAGCGGTCTACCGAAACTCTTGATTTAGCCAAATGGGGTGGGTGAGGAAAACCCCTGAAAATCTCAGTTTAAAAGATGTAGCTCATAATAGTTGATCAGCACTAACATTTTTCTTTTATGATGTGTGACCTTGTCCATTCTTAGAGTTTTACATATCTTTATTATGGTTTAACTCTAATTTTTAAAATTATACTTAATAGTAGGTTTAGAAATTAATATTGAATGCAGAATATTAGCATATTTACTTTAAGTGGTTTAATAGCCTCATCTTTAAGTTTAAAGTGATAATTTATCATTAATAATATTGATTTGAGTAGAAAATAGGGACTAATTTTATAGGTCAGAGCAGTGTATCTGGTAAATGAAAATTATTTTTTTGACAATAAAATTGAGATTTTAAAACTTATCTTGGGCAAAGACAGTATCTGAGCAGTCGATTGAGCTCTAGACAGTGAAGCGTAACTATATATGCTGGCTACCATTATGATTAATAGGTTTATATAAAAGCTTGACTGCAATTGTAGTAGACTTTACTGTGTGTTTTTCAACCAGTGGATGCCAGAAGGCCAGTTACTACCATGTGGGTTCTGTTTAGATTCTTGGCATTAAAAGGGGGATCCTCATACCTGAAAAAGATTGGGAATCCCTGCCCCAGTCCATGATACTGTTCTGGCCCTTCATCTTGACTTGCCGTTTGGATCACCTTGTAACATGAGTTTCTTACATATTTCTTAGCCTTTTGGCTAGAACTATATCTTCTCTAAAGGAAGCAAGGATGGAAAACCAAGAATATTAACTTAGGATGTGAGGATACTTCAATACTCTCTTAAGACTCAGATACACCTCAGCCTTAGACGATGGCCTTTTGCCTCCCTCCTTTCCCTCTGCCTGGCTGTCTCCTCTCAGAACCTTTTCTGATCATGTCCACCCACATATTCTTGTTGAAGAACGTATTAGAAAGTGTAACCAATTTTTCCCGCCATCCTCTTTCCTTTTATTCTTTTAAAGATAACTTTTATTTCTAAAGTACCAATGGAAGAATAGATCCAAGAATTTGCCCCCCAGATTCTTAAAACATTTCACTGTGGGGCAACTATAAACCAGGTACTATGAATTTCTCACGGTTAAATCAGTACAAATTAACATTGAAATAGATCTGTAGAATAGATTAGAGGTCTAAGTATATATAAAGATCTGATATATGATAAAGCTGTAAAAATCAGTTCAGAAAATATGGTTTATTTAATAAATGTCATTGACACAACTGACCATACTTCCAGAAGAAAATAATTGTAGACATCCTTCTCCACTATGTGCAAAAATAAATTTCAGTTACATTATTATTCTAAACATTCCAGATATAGAAGTTGTAGAGGCAGGATTTGAACCCAGGTCTGTCTCATGCTTGTGTGCTACATCTTTAATATTGACAGATGTTGTCCTGTTACATTCCCTGAAGGAGAGACGGGGAGAGAAATGTTTTCTGTTGCTCATCATTTATTTTTATAAATAATGCTTATAAATTGTCTAAATTGATAAGTGGATCCATGATTATTTTCTTAGAACCATTTCCTAGATGTGAAGTAGTTCAGTCAAAGGATACTCAGATTTTTGAAGGCTTTTGAAATGAATTTCCAAATTGCTCTTCAGAAACGCCACGCCAATTTAATGATTTGGCTCTTGTGTTGTATTCAATATCTTACTATTTTTCTATTCCTAGACCATCATTTGTTATAGAGACGTACTTTTCCCCCATCTTCTTTTTATATTGGCAAGTTTTTAATTAACTTAGGGCTTCCTGTGAAATCTGGAGTTAATATTCTTTTATCCTTTTTATCATCTATTGCAGAGTAACATATCAATAAGGTCAGGAAGAAAATATCACTTCTTTGACCCCAAATATCTTCTCTAGCATTAATCAGAGACCTCTGTTATGATTCCGTCACGTAGAACAGCAGTAGTAGGGTTTCCTTTGCATAGTATCAATATACAAACCGTGTGGTGGCCAGAAGTCCCTCCTT
Source organism: Globicephala melas (assembly GCF_963455315.2). Classification (NCBI taxonomy): domain Eukaryota; kingdom Metazoa; phylum Chordata; class Mammalia; order Artiodactyla; family Delphinidae; genus Globicephala; species Globicephala melas. The sequence goes on from NC_083328.1 coordinate 2,588,374, forward strand.
CCTCGCACTGCCAGTGAATTACATCCCTGGTAGAGCTCGCTGCTGCACGATTTCTGTCACTCTCCATTATCTATTCAGTGGAAGTGCAGTATATTTCTGAACTGTATAAAAACGTGCTGTATTAAGACTTATTCCTGTGTTTGGTTATCTTTCATGCACACACGTCTTTTTCATGGAATCTAGAATTTACACAGTTAATTCTGAAGGCCATGAAATGTGATTGCTATGAGTTCTGCTCTTCCTGTGTGGATGCATTCTCTTTGTGGAAGCCGCCACAGGGTTGATACAGTATTATTTATTTTTCTTCCGTACACTTTCTGTACCTTTTATACGAAGTAATGACATCTCACCAATTATTTGGTGACATAAGAATTCCTTGTGTGTTGCCATTTTACTTAAAAATTTTAAATAATATATTGTGCTAAACATTGTCCCTTGTACTGAAGGAAAATAAAGTTCTTTTCAGAGCAGGGAGTTTTACGTCTTAACAGTATTCAATGTGAAATAGGATGGGGATGTGTCATCAATCACAGTGCAGACCAGGCTGAATTTAGAGCATTTGTGTCCTGTGATCAGAGTTACCGGGTCTCCTTGCAGGTAAGAGGGGGTTTTGGTTTTGGTTTTACTTTTTAGCACAGACTTAGATGGTTATACTATAAATAAGGTGAAAATTATAGGAATTGTTTAAGTTGACCCTAGAGAGTGACACTGACATCTTTCTGTAAATGGCTTTACTGACGCACATACAGGCACTGCTCTTTACTCTTGCCCTTCTTTTTACTGCAAATCATTTAATACGTGAGCGGAGATCTGAGTCATGACTCATTTTTCTTTGCATAGTCCGGTTGTTTCCTCCAGCCAGATTTAGCCAGAAAGGAAAGAAATCCTATTTTGGTGCATGCAACACTGAAATAGAACAATGCAGCTTCATTGCCGTCTCCTTAAATCTGCATCTAAAACATATATTTAGATATATGAAGTATATATGTTTATTAAACATCAGCACAATGATATTGATATTTGTAAAGTCAAGGAGAATTTTTAGCTTTACGTATATATATATATATATATACATTCATACGTATATATCTCAATATATTTATATATTTTATATACCTCAACATGTATGAATATCTTAGTATATCTGCATATATATTGAGATAACACAAATAACAAATGATTTATCAAGGGGGTTACAAATTTTAGGTATCTTGTGATGTTTAAATAAACTCACAGTATTTCAGTTCCTGGAATTTTTTTTAACCTTCACATTTTAGTGATTTGCACTTTCTTCCCTTTCCTCAAGTACTCTTCAGATGAATTAATACACTCAAAATCAAAGTATTATGGCAAAGTGAAAAGGATGGGTATTGCACACATTACCAGGGATTAGATCAGAGTAGTCCCGGCGACCACTTAAAGCGTCTCATCTCCCCTCTACCTTTAAAACCTCCCCTTAGTTATTATTGGATACTTATCATTATTCCTTCTCTGATTTTATTGGAATAGTATAAATTGGAATACTTCTTTGCCTGTCTATCATATATTAGTTTGGTTTTTCTCCATCCTTAATACTTGATGCAGGACTCCTAAAAGTGGACTTTTAGGACATGTAGAAAACAAGGCAGGAATTTTCTTGTGCTGATTATATCCACTTGACAGATGTACTCTGAAACTTTCTTGTACTCATTAAAATATGAAGTAAAATTTGAAACGCTTTGTGTGATATATTAGTGCTGTGACAAATGATAGCTTAAGAGGGAAAATATTTCTCGTAAGAACTCTCGTCATATTTCCTTCTATCTTCATGTTTTGGTATTTCTAGGAAATGTTTTCCTCTATTAAAGATAAGTACTTACAATTTTTTTGCAGTACTGCTCTGGAGCCTAGTTGAAATGCACATATTAGCTTATTTTAAACCTTCCTTTATCATTTGTGATTGTTAAAAGAAGTAAAGGTTAAAATGTGTAAGGGTTGGGTAAACTCAGCCAGCTTTTGATACTATTTTTTAGCAGGATAGCAAGATAGAACAACCTATTTAAGGGCCTCACCTACTTTTAAATCATGCACACTAAATTTTCTTTTTTTTAATTTGTTTAAAAATCTTTTTCCTTTTTATTCTTTTGCATTTTATTAATGTTTATTGTAATGGTAGTTTGCCAGGAGTAGATGTTTTTAGGGGGTACAATCCAGTCAATAAAAAAAACACATCTGTGTTTATAATGCAATATTTATTAATATAGGTCATATTCTTTTAATATATCAGTACCTGATGTGTATGTGAATTATTTAAAATGAGCATCTGTGTACTATTTTATGGTATTTGAAATAAAATGAATTTTTAATGTTCCTATGTAATAAGATCTGCTAAGATTATTCCGGTAAAAGTTTTCAAATCCATATGGGGAATCAGCCGCAGTGTTTCTCCCTCACTTTGTAGCAAAGCGTAAAGTTGGACCCAACCTTCAGTGATGTTTTCCTGCTTTAAGATGGGCTAATTATGTATATATTTATACACTATTACGTTAATAATTTTTGAGTCAGTTAAGCTTCAAGCTTGCTTGCCTGCCTTTTCAGTCTTTTTTTTTTTTTTTTGTGGAATTAAAGCTCTCCAAAAATAAAAACAGAAATAGCAGTTTAGCTGATCTCACTTTGCCCCTGAATTTAGTAGTTTTATATAACAGACAACCTTAAAGGTTTTCTTAAAGAAAATTTTTCTCAAGGGAATTATTTAGACCTAGAAATGCTGATTCATGTTATCAATCTTTAAAAAACTCTTAACTGTAATCGAGAGCATTAAGTGCTGGTTTCACTGAGGTTTCAGTTTGGCACAGCTGCTAAACGTGAGGGCTTGCCCTTTTGGACCCTCTGCTTGCTGAAGTCATGGTCCCAAGCCTTCAGCTGATGTCTGTTGAAGGAACGCTCACTGAGCAACTCCATCCTCCAGAGGCTGCTAGCTTTTTACCTACCTATGCTCCCCGTACATCAAGGCTGACGTAGTCCAAAAGGAAGGCAGAATTTGCTACTATGTTAGTTTGTGGTACCTATTTTTACGTTGGAAGAAATTATGTTCATTTGGGTGGATCACACTGTAGAGAGCTCCTTGCAGTGAAGTGGATTCCGAGCAATGTTTCTGAGCTGGACTAGCCACAGAGAAGGATCTTACCTTACTCATGGCTGTGAATCGTGTTAAGCCATTTATCTTAGCTGTCATGCAGTTTGCTAATTAAGTCGTTCTAGGGGTTAAGGGAAGTGAAAGATTTTGAAGTAATCATCACATTCTCAGAACAAAGCAGCAGCGGTTAGTGCTCTTGCCCAGTCATTTTATTCTGACATCTCATAAACCCGGAAATGAAAGATAAGTTTGGATCTTATTGTTGTATTCATCATCTTCCTCACTTTATCTGAAGAATGTGCAGAAGATATTTAAATAAGAAGTGATAAAGTATAGATCTAGGTTAGTTATTTAAACATTTTTACCTTGCAAATGAAAGCCTGTTAATTGTAGAACACTTAGAAAATACAGAGAAATATAAAAGAAGGAAATTTAAAAATACCCATGATCCTACCATCTAGAGGTATAATTATTTAATGGATTTCATTCTTGGCCTTTCTATTCATATCTTTTCACAAAATTTAATTATTGCTTTATATTTTGTGACATTTTCTGAACGCTTCTTTCATAGAAGGCGGTGAGCTGAGAGCTTTATGTGTGTTATCTATTTAATGTTCACCAGACTATGAGACAGTTAGTTTTTAGGAATGAGTCTGAGACTTAGAGAGATTTTACTCACTGTCAAAAAACTGGAAATTTGAGATTCCCAGTCTGTACAAGATGGCACAGATCTGTTTCTCCCTCCTCCTCCCCACTAAGTACAACTATAAACCTTAGAACTAGTGCAAGAGGCCAAAAAGGAGAACTCTGAAAGGTGGTAAGAAGCAGGCCAGCTGGTTTGGGACCTCTGGAACGGAGGAACCGTATTCTGGTAGGACCTATTATTCATATGTTCCCCAGCCAATACAAGAGCCGGCGAGGCCTGGCGTCTTCTGACTCCCCACACTAGCAACATAAGCAGCTCCAGTAGGCCCTTTCCCTCCCTGGATCAAACAGGAGCAAGTCCGGCATCAGCAGCAAGCGGGATCAGTAGAAGCCCCGCCAACAGTTATCGGCCGGGGTGTGCCCTCTCCTTCCCTGACGGGGCTGAGAGGTGCCTGGGCATTTAGTAGTCCCTGCTGCAGGCATCCTGCCACAACAAATGGCCCAGCCAAGTAGCTCCTTTGTCACTGTGGGTCTGAGACTACCCTCCCCTGTCCAGAGACACAAGGTAGCCAGGACACAGGTAAGGGGGATCCTGCCACAGTAAGTGCTAGGCCTGGGAAGCCCCTTCCAGCCTGTAGGCATTCTCCCTCTTCCACTGAGAGACAGCAGACAGCCATACTTGGGGAAACCCCTTCCATCCTCTCAGCACCACTGGGAGCCTCACTGGCACCAGATAAATGAAGCAGACCAAAAGAACCCTGCAAAGCCTCTGAAAATTAGACTGTCATTGAAGCCACAGCTCATAAAGGTAGACCGTGACCTGTATGCTGAACCTAGACAGGGTGACTGCCTAGAGAGAAGATCAGTAAGGGTATAGAAAGGCTGGACAACACAATCAGCCAATGACCTGATTGGCATTTCTAGAACATGCCACCCAACAGTGACAGAATGCAGACTTCTCAAGAGTTCACAGGACATTTGCCAGGATGGGAGACATCCCATGTCTTAGAGCAGACCTCAGCACGTTTAAAACAATTGAACTCATGCAGAGTGTGTTCTCTGACCACAGTGGAGTAAGACAAGGACTCAATAGCAGAAAGACAACAGGAAAACCTCCAGGCAGGTGAAAATGAGACAGCACACTTCTAAGCAATATGTGGATCAAAGACATCTTAGAGGAAATAATAATGTGTAGAATTGAATGGAAATGAAAACAAACTATGTAGGATGCAGCTAATGCAGTTCTGAGAGGGAAGTGTACAGCCCTAAATTTTACATCAAAAATGAAGAAGGGTCTCAAATCAGCAACCTAAGTTCCTACCTCAAGATATTAGAAAAAGAAGAGGAAAAAACCCCCGAAAGCCAGCAGGAAAAAGAAACATTAAAGAGCAGAAGTCAATGAAATTGAAAATAGGAAAATAATAGAGAAAATCAGTAAAGCAAGAAGCTGGTTCTTTGTTAAAAAAAAAAGAAAATTGATAAACCATTAGCAAGACTGAGAAAGAAACAAAGACACAAATCACTAATGTCAGGAATGAAATGGGATAACACTACAGATCCTGAAGCCATTAAAAAATGTAAAGGACAACTTTATGCTCATACATTTGCCAACTAAGAAGAAATGGACCAATTTGTCAAAAACTACAAACTACCAAAACTCAATCAAGATGAAGTAGGTAATTTGAAGAGTTTTATAACCATTAAGGAAATTTGATGCAGGGTAGTGGTTGTGGTTACAAAAGGGCAACACCAGGGATCTGTGTGGTGACGGAAATATTCAGTATATTGGCTGTAGTGATGGACACACGAACCTACATATGTGCTGAAATTGTAGAATTACACACACACACACAAGAACAGGTTAAACTGGGGAAATCTGAGAAAGAACAGTGGATTATATCCATGTCAAATCCTGGTCCCAATATTCTATAGTTTTGGAAAATATTACTGTTGCAGAAAACTGAGTGAAAGGTACTAAAAATCTCTATAATTTCTTACAAATGTGTGTGAATGTATAATTATCTCAATATAATTTTCAATTGAAAAAAAAGCTAAGAACTTGTTACTTTGAGTTGACCCCTGGCAGTGTAATTCCAGAACATGTGCCCCCAGTGACACATTTACACTGCCACGTGATTTGAGACATTGCATTACTAGAAGTTTTACGCAATCACATGGATTCATACTATGTGTAAATTTAAAAACGTGTGTGTAGATGTATATAGGTATTTGCATATATATCTTTATCTTTACTAGCAATGGTTAATACTAGATAACGTAGTGGGTTTTTTTTTTCTATCACATAGTTTGAAAATTCCATTCAGTATTGGCAGCTGTAGTCACCAAAGACTCTTTAAGTTCCAAGTGGCATAAATTTGACATGACCTGTTAGGCAGAACCAGTTGAAATTGCCAATATGGTTGTCAAATTAGACAATTTTGATTTACAGAAATGGCAGTTTCATATGGTTCAAAGAAATTGCTGGAGCACAGAGGATTTCTTGGAAGGATCTTGTAGGTAATAGGATCACAGGAATTGTGGAGGGGACAAGAGAGCTCTGGGGGCCTCTGAGACTGGAACCTGGGACACAGTCTCTTTACCCATTTCTTATCTTTTCTTCTTAAATATTGGGTTCTCTATACCGCCTGCAGTGGGATCATTGGTAGCCTCTAGGGTCTTATCCTAACTCCTTCAGTCAGAAGGAAAGGGAACCTCCCTCTTTGAGGATTTCTTTGAAAAGATCCCAGGGAAGATTGAGATTAGCCTGGTTTGGGTCACATTCCCAGCTTTCTCCAGTCACTGGGGAAGGGGCAGTGATGGGCGAAGCAGCATGGGCAGCGTGGACCAGGAGATAGAGATTGTTGCTGTATGAAGGGGGTGGGAGAGGGGAGGGCACTTGAGGGGCAGCCCAGACATGACCACGGGGAACCAGGAGCTGCTGCAGTCCATGGCGGTAGTTATCAGGGCGAGATACCTAAATGGTAGTTAAATCGTGACTGTAAAAATAATTCTTAAAATATGCTTAATTGTAATAGCTTTTGGGTTCAGTAGACGTTTCCCCTTCTGTTAATGACAAACCAATCTATATTAGGGATTATCCAAAAAAATTTTTTTTTTTTGCGGTACGCGGGCCTCTCACTGTTGCGGCCTCTCCTGTTGCGGAGCACAGGCTCCGGATGCGCAGGCTCAGCGGCCATGGCTCACGGGCCCAGCCGCTCCGCGGCATGTGGGATCTTCCCGGACCGGGGCACGAACCCGTGTCCCCTGCATCGGCAGGCGGACTCTCAACCACTGCGCCACCAGGGAAGCCCTATCAAAAATATTTTTAAAGTAGCATTTAAACAAGGAATATTGGTATGTTTTTAATATGCATTTTATTACGCAAATGTATATTCCACTCTAAATTCATATAATCACTTTTTCCTACTGTACTTGAAGTCACACATCTAAGATTGTTTGAAAGCAGGCTGTTGACTAATGGGTATGAGAAGCAACAGCTGAATGTTTAAAATTTTCCTGTTACATACAGGATGTATGTTTTTGAAAACTTAAGAATGAAAATGGAAAGCATGCCCTCTCCAACTGAAGGCGTTTTCTTTGAAGCTTTCAGTCTGTAATTGAGATGCTGAACCTAACTATGATATATAAATAGTTATTTTTAGTAATATTACAAAAGTCAAATGTGTACTTGGAAACAAAACCCCAAACAGTACAGAATAATGACTCTTGCAGGGATAATTTACTATTACGAAGTCTGACTTTATAACTCATCAGCATAGGAAGCATCAGTTTGAACAATGCTGTTGTCTCCTTTGTAAAATGGTAGTGGACAGTCTTCTTGTCCACTCTGTTATCCAGTATGGCTTACCTGAAGACCCATGTGAACCCCGCTTCAGTCCATTTCCAGGAAAAATATTTTCTCTGCCAGTGAATTTTTGTGTTTCTTTTGCCAGAAAACGAAAAGATACATGATTTAAGTTTTTCTTTAGTGCCAGGACACTTAGGGGACCGATTTAGTGCCCAGATGTAGTAATCGGCATCCTCAGATGTAAGTCATTCATTTGTACTCCATTCTGATTCATTTCTAAGTGTCTTGCAATAGCTTTTACTTTATCTGTCTGAAGCCCTGTTGTAAAAGAAGTGTCGATTCAATTTACCTGCATATCTGCTTACAGTTTCTAAACTATTTTCACAATCATAAATATTTGAACCTCCAAAATAACCCTGCATAGTTTAAATAGAGATGACACTGTGTTTTCCTTTAAAAACTCAACCAAAACAAAAACAAGCACAGATGAACTTAGTATCAACATAGACTGTAGACTTCACAAGGGCAGGGACTCTTGCCTTTGCTGCTGTATCCCTAGTTCCCAGTATAGTTCTTGGCACTCAATAAATGTTTCAAGATGATTGATGTTGAATAAACTTAAAAACTACTGAGCTCCTCAGAACTTGAAAGAACACAGAAAAACCTGTATTGGCAGAAGAGAGAAATGCACAGCCCCAGGGGACCAGAACGTAGCTCACAACAACCTGTCACGAGTACATCTCTTTGAAGTCTGGTGTTTTATCTTGAAAACTCATACACATTTAAAACTCTACTTCATGTTAGGAATGTTTGCTCTGTTGCAAAAATTATTTTAAATGTTATCTATCATAAAATAATATCATGCTTCTGGAAAATGCACTGTGTGTGTCCGAATACCCCTAACTAACACATCTCTGTTGCTTTTGAGAAATACAAATGTCCAATTAATTACATTCTGTTTGAGCACTGTCTGTATGCAGATGACATTCAAATGTATGTCTTTTGTCTTTACCCCTCAGTTCATCTTAGTTAATGGCAACTGTCTTTCCAGTTCACTGGACAAAAAAAATTGTTGAGTCATCCATGACTTGCTTCTTTCTCTCACCGTCTACATCCAGTCTATTTGGAATTACTTTTGTCTCTGCCTTGAGTCTATATTCTGAATTAGAGCACTTGTAACCACCCCTACTACTACCGTCATCTGGCACCATTATCTCTTAAATTAATTGAACAAGGAATCCATTAGACTGAAGTGACTCTAATGCTGGTGGCCTTTGTAAGCAAACTAAAACCTAAGCTTGTAAATGCCTCAAGGTTACAAAATCAAAACACTAAGGACAGCTGATCACAACCAACCAGCTTGGCTTTACTGTAGCCAATCAAATGATTTCCTTTGCTTCCACACTTTCTCTATATAAGTTTTTACCCTGGCTCCTTTGGGGTGGCGTGCTTCTAACCACTTCCTGTTTGGGCTGCCTGATTCAAATTGATTTTTGCTCAAATAAACTCTTAACCTTTTAAATATTGGCTCAGTTTGTCTTAGCATCTCTCACCTGGGTTTGTGCAGGAGCCTTGTAACTGGTCTTGCCATGTCTACCCCCCCAGCTCCCTGCCTGCCTTTCCGCCCAGTGTCCATATGGGAACCGCGTGACCCTATAAACACACAGGTCAGGTCATGGCCACACTTGACACATCACTCTCCGGTGGCCGCCCCCTGTCTGGAGTGACCTGCACACCCCTCTGTAACCTCCCTCCTACAGCCTCCCATCCTCCTGGCTCTCTGCCTAAGCCAGTCTGGCCTCCTTGCTGTTCCTCCAGCGTGCCTGAGCTAGTGCTTCTTCAAGGCTTTGCAGTTGCTTTCCCTCTGCCGGACCAGCTCTCCCCCAGATATCCAGATGGCTGGCTCCTGCTTCTCAGTTAGGTCTGTACTCAGAAGTCACATTTGCAGTGAGGTCATCCCATCCATCCTATCTAAAATTTCACACCTACCACGAAGCATATCCCCCTTTCCCACTTTATTTTTTTTATACTTATCATATCAGCATACTATATATATTTTACACGATGAAGGTACTTATTATCTCTTCTTCCCTCTGCTTCCCTCCCCTGCAAAATACAGCCCTGGACTGTAAACTTGGTGAGGGTAGGGTAAGATGGTACCTGCTACATAGAACAGGCAAGCCAGGAAATCTTCATTTAATCCTGATGTGTCTCCAGAGTTAGCAGAATGCGCCCTTTGAACTCTCTCTTGCTCATTTCTTGAGTCAGGTCCCTAGCACTCAGCCTCAGAGTCTAAGGCCTGCATCGTGTCTTCAGGATAGTAGGCCGGCTTTGGGTCAGAAATACTTCCGAGCCAGCTGTCTCAGTGTCTGTGTTTGCTGCTTCCTTCAGGCATCAGGGACAGAGCTTCTAGTGGAGAAGGGAAAGACGCTGTCTCCTTTCTGCTCACTTCTCTATTCCCACATGCATATCCCAGTGCGGTTCTATATGTTAGAAACAGTAAGCACGGTTGTGGAAGCTGGAAGTCCCCGAGAGGATAAACATTCTCCTGATGACGTGTTTCCTAGAGAGACTTGCTCATCAGGATGTGTATGTGTTTTCCTAAATGGTAGTTATTGGTCAGACATAATGTCCAGCACATAGTAAGTGCTCAGTACGTCATTTATATATCAACACAGGGCCCCTAAATGTGAATTTGATGATTTTAGTTTGTCCCTCTATAGCTGACACGTGGTCTTCACATATTTACATTCTGAAGCTCCAGGAGATATTATCAGAGGCCAGGCTACAAACAGCATGTTTCCTTCCAGAATGCACTGTTTCTAACAAGCAAACTAAATAGGTTTTTCTGAATATGGATATAAACAAGATTCATTGTAGGGCTGGCCTTGCACTGGGAACTTATTTTTATAAGGAACCTGTAAGTTATGAATATTTCACTCTCTTTTCAAAGTTTTCTTCTTAAATTCACGTTTGCTTCCATTTTCTTGTTAAAATGGATTGAGAAAGATTAATTTTAACAAAAAATGCCCGTGGGGGGAAATACAGAGAAAATATGCAGTCATAATAAATATTTTAGGTCTCTTTTACCAACCCGCGGCTACGTTTGTGTAGTTAGTTGATCTAGGACAGAAAGCAATGCCATATCTCTACGATATGCTGCCTCAGAGCCAGCGTTCACCTGGGGAATATAATTTTATGTTTGGGAAGCTGCATAGTGCCCTAGTGAAAAATGATTCCAAGTGCGAGGCGGATCCTATCGCCCAGGATTTCAGACCATCGTGTAAAGTTTCCAAAAATAACTTGCCATTATCAGCCTTGACCCTTACCTTTAAAATAACATTTTCTGTTTGTTCAAGTAAAACACGCTCATTGTAGAAAATACTTCGGCATAACCTTCTTTGGGTTTGACATCCAAGAAGCGGTGTATGGGCTTTTAGTGCCAGCCGAAGGGTAAACTAGCACAGAGACTCAGGGAAATCCCGGTGCGGAGAACTAACTAACAACAGAACGTGAGGACCCCCTCGCGGAGATGGAAGGCTGCCTGAACTTTTGTGTAGCTGGGGAGCCTGTGACTGCAGCCTGTGCGGGAGGCAGCCGGAGGTGTCATGGAGGAAAGCTTTCTTAGCTATTCTTTCTAACTGGGGTAAAATATACATAACATAACATTTACCATTTTAACTGTTTTTCAGTGTACGGTTCAGTGGCATTAAGTACATTCACGGTAAGTTTTGCTTTCACCTTTCCCACTGCCTTGAATTATACCTTCAGCTGTACAAGGCCTTATAAAACTTTCCATATGAAGACCCACATTGAAATATTTTGGGAGGAGTATCTGAATATGTGGGGTAACAAACACATGAGCAGCTCCAAGAGATAAGGGAAGTGAGGAGGAATCAGATGCCCTGGAGAGTTTATTGAAGCTGTAAATGACAAAAAATAATATAATTTAATAGTGAGTCGGATATGCTTTGTTCAAGGAAAGACAGTCCTTGGACTCAGGGAGTACAGTGCCTCACAAGCAGGGGAGCATCGTTCCTGAGGGGTACAGGGTAAGAACGAGGTCTTATGGAGTGTTAGAGGCAGCAGAACAGAAAGAGGACAGCTGGCTAGGAGGCTGGAGAGTTCCTGGTAAGGCTAGCAGGCCCTGTTTTCTAGGGTCAGGTGAGCTAGCCAAACTGAGTTGGAGGACTGTGCTGGGTGTGTGTTAGGTTCCTTGACAGGTGTTTCCTGTAAGTGCAGGCTGATTTACGTTTTGATTTGTGACGTGGGCTGGACCAAAGTGAAGGACCAAAATAAAAAGACAGAGAAACAGGCAAAATAACCCAAATTCTAGACATTATCTGCATTATTTGATTGAGAGGAAACCAAAGGGACTTGACAGTAGGGTTAGATAAACATAAGAATGGACCTTAAAAGCAGCCACTGTGCATACAGAGAACAGAAGGTGGTGCAGCTTTTAAACCAGCAGAAGAAAACTTGATTTTCCTAATCAGAAATAGGAAAGGGAGGTGGGATGGGGGAAGAAGACAAAAAGAAAGTACATTAAGTGGGAAATGTGATAAAAGTGATCAGAGTCTAATATGACATTAATCACAATATATGTTACTGGCTTATTCATTATAAAGAGAAATCCTTAGACTGAATGGAAAAACAAGATGCAAAAATGAGTTATCTACAAGAAACATACTTCAAAAAAAAGGCAGAGAAAGGTTGAAAATGAAAGGATAGAAAAGAGGTATACTACACAAATATGATCCAAGAGAAAGTAGCAGTAACTTAAAGTAAATATAAGGGAGAAAGGAATGTTATATACTGATAAAAGGAGCATTGGAAAGTCAAGACTACAAGAAGGTATAATCATCAAAAACATAGGTATCTAACAATACAGTCTGAAAATATACCAAGCAGAAATTGACAACTGCTGAGAGAGAGAGAGAAAATCAACAATTGTATTTGAAGATTTTTAACACACTGCTGTCAGAAACTTAAATCCTCAAGTTAAAAAATAAGCAGACATGGAGAAGTCCTGAACAACGCAATTAATAGGCTTGAGCTATTAGAAATATGCCTAAAGCTGTATGCCTAACAGAGAAATGTGATTTTTTTGTGGGGGGGGGGCTCATGTGGAATGGGTATATATTATGCTATAAAGGAAGCTCAATAATTTCCAAGAATGGAAGTGATACAAATTAGGTTCCCTGAATATGTGCAGTGTAACAAGAAATTACTCACAGAATGATAGCCCTCCCCCCAATAAAAAAATCCCTTATGATTACAAATTAAACAGCATATTTCTAAATAACCCTTGGGTTAAAAAGGAAATAAAAACGAAATTACGGTATATTTAGAATTGAAAGGTAGTGAAAACATTAAATGTCAGAATTGTGGGCTATAGTTCAAGCCGTGCTTAAAGGGATTTTATAGTCTTAAATACCTTTATCAGTAAACAAGAATGGTTAAAAAATAAGTGAGCCAAGCATTCAACTCAAAAGTTGGTATAAAAAAAAAAGAAAAACAAAGTTCAGGGAAACTAGAAGGAAGGAAGTAAAGTACTGAAGGCAATAAAATACAGAACAATGATAATAATAAATGATAGAGAAGGTTAAGAAAATCCAAAAATGGATCTTTGAAAGATAGACCTCTAAGAGACTAAACATGAAGAAAATAAAATGCAAACAGAAGATTAGGCTATAGACCAAAGACATTTTCAGATGAAAAAAGTATTGGAACAAATATATGCTAATAAATTTGGAGGGGGGAAATTAAATTAAATTGATAAATTTTCAGAAAAAATATAAAAGGTCAAAGTTGTCATGAGAAGAAATGGAGAACATGGTTTGACCAATGTATGATTAAAGCAGGCAAGGAAATAGTAGTCAAAGGCCTTTTCTCCCACAGTCTCTAGGGGAAGTTTTATAGGTGATTTCTGTTAAACTGTTAAGAAACAGTCCCTTTTTCTCAGTTGTCCCAGAAACTAGAAGGTAAAGAAAAAAATGCTCAGCTCATTTTATGAAGCTACTGTAATCATTATCAGAAAATCTGTGCATGTAATACTGCACATTTAAAAGAATGGAGGAAAAAAATACTATCTCAGTGCAGCAAAAACATTTGATAAATTTCAACACCTGTTTATGATTTTAAAAACACATGCACGTAACAAATTAGTAACGAAAGGGAACTTCTTTAAGGTTACATACCAAAAACTATATCAAAGATTGCACTTAATGAAGAAATATTAGATGCGTTCCCTCTGATACTGGGAACAGGACACATACACTGCTGTAAGTTACGGTTTAGTGTAGGAAATAATGTGCGGTTCCAGGCTGTCACGTGGAAGGAGAGGTAGTGTTCTGGGTCAGACACCTAAAGAGTTGCCGGAAGGGCTCGGAGGAGCAGGTTTGGGGGAAGGAGTTCAAGATCCCGTCACTGCATTGACACTCAAAGGACAGAGGACAGGAAGGTCCTGCTGCTACCACCGCGGCCACTGTCATTACATTTGCTCTTGTGCGAGTGTGGGGAATGGGTTGAGGAGGGAATCTGTACATACATCAACCCATACATATAAACGGTGGTTATATGATACTCCCTTCATGAATGGGGTACAATTTGTGAAAGCTGCCCCTTACTGTTAGGTATTTAGATTGTCTTAGGGTTTTAAAAAAGCAGTGTAATGAGCATCGTTGCAAATACTTATCTGGTCGCACTTGAGGTTATCTACTTAGAAAGAACAGTGCTCTGGCATTTACAGACTGTAACCTCAGCCAGGATATTTCTCCCCTTTGCCTTCCTTTCTTCATGGGTTATTGTGAGACCTGTAACAGGATTAGAAGAGTGTCTGCCACATAATGAATGCTTGGTAAATGGTAGCTTATTACCATGGCGTTATTCCTAGAAGCACTGGGTTAATTGGTGTTAACTTTTTTTTTTTAAGACTCATCATTCATTTGTTCATTCAATAAATATTTATTAAGTGCCCACAATATGTCTTGGTACTTAGACAAAAGTGGAACTAAATTACCACAGTAACAACAAAAATAAATAAAATATAGCATATGTTACATGGTAATAAGTGTCACAGATGACGATAAAGCTGTGGTTGGTTCTCTTGGTGCTCTGATTCACGTGTGCTCAGCACTTGGGTCATGTACTCATCACTTCATTCTTCCTTTTGTCATTCCACAAGTATCAGCAAGAGATGGTAACCCCCTGAGGTTTTCCTCTTATTCATCATTGTTTCCTAGTCAAGGTGGGGGTTCAAATGCTTGGCCACCTGCCACCTGTATCACATCCTCCAGGGTTCTCAAGAGGGTAAGAGATTTGCTGTTGGAACCAGTGTCATAAATGGCAGCATATGGGCCATTTATTTACTATGTTAATCTTTGTTAGTCAGCGACTTTAGACAGCTCTGATAGACCATTCCTAATTTCTGGCTTCTTTCCAGAAGGAAGTGCATTCCTTCGTGGTGCTTCCATAACTCTTTGTACCTCTGTTAAAGGGATAATCAGCATTCTTCTTTGTATGTAGTGTAGGTATTTTTTCCCTCACTAGATTTCAGATTCTTCTGGTCAGGGACTATGGGTGGTTCATCACTGAATCCCTCAAGTGGTTAACATTCAAGGAGTTTTTGTTGAATTGAATTTTGACCTTCTCCCTCGGTATCCTTTGGACTTCGTTATGGTAAATGTTCAGCATGTCCCCCAAGGTTATTCATTACCACATTCCAAAGGACCTCAGAAATGATTTGCACCGACAGTTTACGATAAAGAGCAGACCCTTGGCAGACAGAGCCTTTATGATTTATGACTCCACCTCTGGTGACATATAGATGTGGCCTTTGGCAGGCTCCCTGATAGGAAATGATTTTTTTCCTAAATTTACCTCATCTTGGAGTATCTTTGATGCATACTGTTGGTCACCAGGACCCTTCAAACACCATATGCCAACAGGTTTTGCTTCTGCATAGGAGCATATATCCATTTTATGTTGTTAATAAAATAGAAAATATTTTCCCAAAGAAATTATAGACAGGGCTTCCCTGGTGGCACAGCGGTTAAGAATCTGCCTGCCAATGCAGGGGACATGATTTCGAGCCCTGGTGCGGGAAGATCCCACATGCCGCAGAGCAGCTAAGTCCGTGTGCCACAACTACTGAACCTGCACTCTAGAGCCTGCGAGCCACAACTGCTGAGCCCACGTGCCACAACTACTGAAGCCCATGCGCCTAGAGCCTGTGCTCCGCAGCAAGAGAGGCCGCAACAGTGAGAGACCAGCGCACCACTATGAAGAGTGGCCCCCGCTCGCCGCAACTAGGGAAAGCCCTCGCACAGAAACAAAGACCCAACACGGCCAAAAATAATAAATAAATTTATTTATTAAAAAAAAAAGAAATTATAGACAAATTGATTTATTATCCTTTTTTCACTATACAAACATTTAGTTTAACTTCTCTAATTTATTACTAAATATTTTAGCCTGGCATATGTTTTTCCTAGTACACATTACTGTTGGCAGTTCTTTAGACCTTAATTTTCTTACTGGAAAAATTAATGTTTGTAGTTTTTTTTTTTTTTGCGGTACGCGGGCCTCTCCCGTTGTGGAGCACAGGCTCCGGACGTGCAGGCTCAGCGGCCATGGCTCACGGGCCCAGCCGCTCCACGGTATGTGGGATCTTCCCGGACCGGGGCACGAACCTGTGTCCCCTGCATCAGCAGGCAGACTCTCAACCACTGCGCCACCAGGGAAGCCCTAATGTTTGTATTTTTTATACTTATTTACTCATTTAAAATTTATATCTTGTTTAGTTCTAAAATGCATTTAAAGTTGGTGAAAAGGATACAGAGAGTACAAAAACAAATGTATCAGTTAGAAGCGAAGAAAAGTAGGCCCTTAGACTAGAGCCAGATGTGAGGCTGATAGAAGCACGCAGAGCCTGGGTCCTTCGCCATGACTGTGCCTGGTTTTAGTGATATGCTGTGTTGCAGCCAACAGGAAAAGGGAATCCTAGCCAGCTGCCTGGCTCCCAAGGCTCATCAGATAAAGCAAGCTCTTTGTTTCAAAGAAGCACAGATATTCAGGATGCTAGGACCAGAGGCTGTGTTCCTTGAGAAGCTGGAAGTGGAGGACACTGGGGCAACCTTTCAAAGCCTCGTGAAGAGTCCCAAGGGCATCCAGTGCAGCCTCTCTCCACGTGGGCAGTGAGGTCCCCCTGACACGGGAGCCAGGATGACGAGTGAAGGCTCTTCACTGGATGGTCTCAGGCCCGGCGGTTCTCGGAGATCCTCTGCTAGAGAGGCCAGGGTGCCTGTGCACCCAGGAATCATTGGCTTCTGCTTTGCGCTTATGGAAGGAAATTTCCCCTCTGTCAGCATGCATTACAAAGTTGTTATTTTTGGAGGAACAGTTCTACCTTAGACTTGTTAGGGTCTGTTCTGTTCCTTGTGCCATACAGTTGACTCTTGGTTTACTGTTTTAGTGGGAACTGTGTCCCTTCGTGCGTCTTACGTGCGCTATACCACCATCTTCCTTTGATGCTGCCTCCTTGGGGCTCAGAGTCCTTCTCTGCCTTTGGCCTTAGGACTATTATTTTCTTATCACTGTTTTCTTCACAATTCTAAATCATGGATAACAGCTTCATCATTTGAGAGAGGTGGGGACAGAAACCAATGGCTCTTCATCTTCTGTGTAGCACGAGCATCCAGTTGCTTTGGGAAAAGCCTTAGGCTGCTGCTTCCCTGTTTTGTTTTGTTTTCCCCCAGTATCACTTAATTAATGGTTCTGTTTCCCCAAACTACTCTCTGCCTCTCACTGGATGGCGAGGATTCCCATTTAATCCATCGCTCTTGTGAGGATCTCTCAAATTCTCTCTTATCTGGGGATAGTTCTTGTTTTCGAATGATGGTTTTATTTATAACGACACGGTCATTAACTTATGTCACAGTCACAGATGGCAGTGGCCTGGCCGTATCCTGCAGCATGGCATGCCGTGGCATGTGAGAGCAGTGTGATTTACTGCATCAGTGGGTCCCTAAAGGCATTTAAAGCTTTGCTCCACAAAATGCTGTATTTTAACTCAAATTAATGTTCTTTATTTTGTTCGTGATTTTTGTTAATACATAAATGCTTAGAATTCATTATAATCACAGTTTGCTTGCTTTTCTTTCATGCTTCTTTAATCTATGGTGATTTATGTGTTTACCATCTGTAGTATGAATTTCTCTGTCAGAATATGTACTGAGATATTTGTACTTACAGTACACTCATTTGTTTTACATTTCCCCAGGGAGCTAATATATTTTTCTCAAATATATTTATTTAATGAAATTAGGATCTTCCCATTGAAATGTTTATTTTTAAAATTCCAGTTAAGTATTCTATGTTATGCAATTTAATTTAGAGTTGGATTATTGAAGTTGATTATTTACTTAAAAGTAATTTCTGGAGTATCTGTAACTCTCTGTCTCTGTATATAGATATATAAACTTATTTTAGATATTTTATATTACTGATCTACAAAATATTGGTTTTGATGGTATTGTTCTTATTCTAGGCTATCTTTGTTGTTAATGAGGTAGCTTTTTGTTTTAGAGTTTGTTATAAGGGAATTCCCAAATTCACATCTTTTAAAAAGTATTAGCTCATTAAGACCCCTTTTTAAAATCAGCTTTGAGGAGTGTCCGGAGCTCACTGAATACAGCATTCTTGGTAGTCAGAGAAAAGGGCCAAATTTTTAGCTTGGACAAGCAATTCCAGCATGAGTTATGAGGAAGTGTAAATTGACCTGTTTTCTTAATGTTGAGTTAAATCTGCTGTCTGCGTTTTTTAAAGCTAATCGGTAAACCTCTACCTACCCCTTAAAAAGTCATCATTCTCTCTTCTCATCCTATTATTCCCTCCTCTTACCCAAGTTACTCCCTTACTATTCTATTAGGGAAATCTTCAAAATCTACTTGTTGAACATCCAAGTACATAGGATTTACTGGCTAACTACCAATGCCTAACCATCAAAGAAAGGGCACTCGACCCATTAAATTAAACCTTTAGATCAGCAAGAAGTGACTGATTTTTTTTTATTCAATTCAACAACCATTTACTAGGTACTTACTATGTTCAAAATACTGTGGATAATAAGAGGACTAATAAGTCAGTAGTTTCTAATTTAAAGTAACTTTCATTCTTGCTTTTTTCTATTCCTTTGCTAGAACTTGTTGACCTAAAACAATAAAACAGCCACTTATTTTTACCAGCAAAATGGGTTCATTCAGGAACAGCGAAGAATTGCAATCAAGGACATGTGATCTCTGGGGAAGCACAGGCAATTCCAGAGACAGAGGAGAGGAACAGTCTTTTATAGAGGAGAAGGGGGAGTTGGGCGGGGCTGTTACAAACAAAAAGGCCATTGGAGGAAACTGGGAATTTTCATTGGCTGAGTTGTGACAGTCTCTCATTGGCAGGGCTGTTGCTGGGCAGGGAGAAATGCTTCCTTCCTCTTGCTGAGTGGTAAAGTAATAACCTTCTTCCTGTTGGAGATGCAAATGTACGTCTCTTCCTGTTGTTCTACATTTGATGTCGAGTAGTAGGGTGTGGCAGCTCTCCCTTATGGTCTCCTGACTCTAATTTAAATGAAGTTTTTGTTTATTAGGTTGTTTAATGGTATTTCATGTATTTTTGTTGTTTTGTTTTGTTTTTTTGCGGTACGCGGGCCTCTCACTGTCGTGGCCTCTCCCGTTGCGGAGCACAGGCTCCAGACGCGCAGGCTCAGTGGCCATGGCTCACGGGCCCAGCCGCTCCGCGGCATGTGGGATCTTCCCGGACCGGGGCACGAACCCGCGTCCCCTGCATCGGCAGGCGGACTCCCAACCACTGCGCCACCAGGGAAGCCCTCATGTATTTTTGTAAAGAAGTTTTTTTAATGACAGTCCTGGGCAAAAATGCCTCATTGGAGACGATGTGGAGCTTATTTGGGATTAGGATCCCCAGACCCTCAGAGGGCAAGATTTTGGGCATAGTGGGTGGGCATCAAGACCTGGGCTTGGTGTAGACGTGAGGTCTGACCGGACTGGAGTAATGTCTCCATATGCTCTATAAGGTGCATGGACCACTGAATGAGCATAGGAGAGACAGCTGGAATGTGCCAGAAAGAGCACAGATTAAATGAGACACACATATAAAGGGCCTAGCGCGCTGCCTCACAGCTCAAGAAATGGCGGCTCCTATTATTATTCTGCTATGATTACTTTTTATTCTGATGACTATTCTTCGGTGAAGATAGACAGCCATTCATTAATGGCTGCTCATGGAGTGCCTGTTATGTGATAGGCACGGTACCAGGTAAAGAGGATTTCATTGCGAACTACACAGACCAGCTCGTTGCCCCCGTAGAACTTGTAGTTCTGTGGGGGATTCAGAAGAGTGCACCGGCTAAACAGCATGTGTGATGGTGGCAAAATACACAGTGCCATTTGGAATGTGTTCTCCTGAAGAGGGGGTACAGGAAGAACTCCCACTGGAAGGGGTGTTTCAGCTGGAAGGTGGGTAGCAGTTGGCGAGAGGAGGAGGTGAGGGGAGCGCTGTTCCAGCAGAGGCAGCGTCCAGCGTGACCGCCCAGAAGTGAGGGAGAGTACAGAGCACCCCCGGAACTCGTGTGCAGCCCAGGTCAGGGGCCAGGTGGGCCCTGCGCGGGCAGTGCCTCTAGCTTGCTCCGAAGGAGTCTGTACTTTATCCCAGAGCAGTGGGGGAGCTATAGATTAAATATTGCTGGGATCTGACAAAATGCTTAGAAAAACTTCTCTGGTCTCAAGGTGGAGAATGGTTTGGGCTGATGGAGGAGCTGCTGCAGAACCAGAGGCAGTGGCAGAACCAGGGCTGGAACTGGGCCTGGGGCTGACACTGAGCACCTGTGACCAGGAGGGGCAGAAGGATGCAGTTTGTCCCACAGGGGTGTGGACAGCGGGCAGAGTCAGGACTCAGAAGAGGCTGAGCAGAGGGCCCTTCTCGGTTGGGCTGGTCTTGGGCTTCTGTATACTCTTCAGCAGTGGGAAATGGGGTGGATCTGTTTGCTCGAGGGCCCAGGGAAGAACTGGCCTTAGGGAGCCAGTGTCACTGGACAACAGTAGGTCAGCTGTGCACTGCAGAACGGAGCGGTCGCTGGGCACAGCCCGGAAGAGGTGCAGTCACAGTGCCCCACCCAGCACCTGGTGAATGAGCGCTTCCTCCAAAGCCAGCCTTTGAATAGGAAGAACAATAATCACATGCTCCTCTCCCCCGGGGATGGTGCGTTATCGCGATTAGCTTAGGGCCAAAGGTAAACCACAAAACCAGAGGCTTTCTGGGAACTGCCTGTTGTTGCTGCGGCCACGAGCACTGTGATCTCTGCTCTTCCTTTTCTCTACGGCAGCCGGGCATCCTTCAAGCCCCTGCAGTTCTTCCCGTTGGCCACTCCTTGTTCCAGTGCTCATTGAGAGGAAAAAGAGAGACAGAGAAGAAAGAAAGGAAAGGAGCAGAAACCTGAATGTGTGACCAGGTCAAACCTAGTCACTGTGTTTTTTATCTTTTATTTTTTTCCTGACGGCTTCAGCAATTCTACATGCATTTATTGAATATTTACTAAAGACAGGCTGTATTTTAGGTGCCATTCTTTGCAGAGTTGGTGTTCTGAAGATAGGGTGTGTTGCACGATTCCTAATAGTTTACTTTGAAGAGTGAACAGACTTGGCTTCACAGTGAGGGCTCAGCTGTCCTTCCAAAGCAGACTCTGTGGTCCCTGAATTGACCTGGTTTGTGAATTTCTGCCATGAACTGTTGCCAGAACCTGGGTTTAAGGAACCGGTGGGGCCAGTGTGCTGTTGCTGAGAGTAGATGAACCTGGGAAGGTTCCCGGCCTCCTCCCCACAGCCTTGACCCTCACCAGCGCTGGCTCCAGGGTCCTTCCATTTGCAAAGCGCGACCTCCATTCCCCTCCGTACCATCTCCCTCCACGCACACATTCCACGCAGCTAAAGCAGCTTATAAAGTAGTTAGTGCAGCACAGTGCTGCCTGGTTTCATGAAAATCAGAAGGAAGACATTTCACTTCAAGTTACGAAGCAGACCAATTACTCAACCAAATAAAGGAATAAAGAAGGAACATGTGACAAAAGGTGAAAGAAAGCTGGAAAGAAAGTCTCCTGAGATGAATAAGTTAGAGTTCTAGGACTGAGAAAAGAAGCAGTTATCAGGCTCGCAGATTAATAATGTGAAAGGCACTTTCTCTGGATTATAGAAAACGTCTGAGTGTGAGCTGTCGTGTTGGACCCACTTTATCTCCAAGTGCAGGAGAGTAATTTTCTGAGTTGCTCCTTCCAGCCCCCTCCAGGTTGTTTGAATTATCACTGCTTTACGCTCATGAGGACCCCAGAAAACGCCCCCTTTGCCTCTCAGAAGACAAATCCTTAAGTTTGAGTTGACATTTGTCTTAGCTCTAGCTCCATGACACAATACCGTAGATCGGGAGGCTCAAACAACACATTCCTCACAGTTCTGGAGGCTCGAAATCCAAAATCAGTTTCCTGGCCAGTGTGGTTCCCAGGGAGAGTTCTCCTCCTGGCCTGCAGACGTCACCTTCTCGCTGTGTCCTCACCTGGCGGGGAAAGAGAGAGAGTAGAGAAAGCACAGGCTCTCAGCGTCTCTCATGAGGACGCCGCTCTCATGACTTAACCTAATCATAATTACCTCCCAAAGGCCTCATCTCCAAATGCCATTGCATTGGGGGTTAGGGCTTCAACATACGAATTTGGGGGGACAGAAACATTTAGTCCATAGCAACATCTCATTTAATATGTTTATTTAAGGTAAAAGAATACATTTTCTGGAGGGAAAAAACCCCACATAGGCTATAAATAGTGGTTTCAGCTGGCTTTTGATATTTCAAGATCAAGAAGAATCTAGAGACAAACAATAAAATTCCATTAAGTAGGAGCTTCAAAGGGACCGTCTTAGTAAAGGCAATAACTCTGTTTAGAGAAAATTTGGGGGATCATCTTATTAATAGCATTCAAACCCATCAAGCTTTCTTTGTTCTTTAAAGCTACGGGAATGAATTACAAACAAACTTCCCAGTCTATCATGTATCATGGAAACCCAAAGCACAATAGCATTGTCTTGTTACAAACCAGGAGGCTGTAAATCTATTATTTATTTTCTATTAAAGGTGCAGGCTCCAGAGCTAGGCCTGTGAATAGCCAAGGGAAATAGGAGATGGGGCCTTTCCTCTCTGCTCAGTTGTACCCCGTGTGACCCAGGTCAGCAGTGATTCAGTGTACCTGCTCCTTATGAATGTGTTTGTTTACCTGGACCATGTTCAAAGGTAAAGAGAAAAGAAAGGGAAAAATGAGGAAAATCACAAGTCTGACTTCACATTTCAGAAGAGAGTTAAAACTGTAATTAGAGACAGGTACCCTACCATTTCCAACTCTCAGCACAATTGTTTATCAAACCAGTTGTACTTTGGATCGCTCACAGGTCATCATGAACAATGTAGAATGGTCATGCTGTGCTATTCAGGCTTCTCTTTTTATGTCCACCACCCCCAAGTAGGTAGGTTCTTGGGGTCACCACTGTTTACAGAGTAGGTGGTGTCCTGCCTCAGGTGAAGCCTTCTGAAATTACACCAGACACCTGGGGTCTGACTCTGAACTAGCTGGGGGCATCTGCAGCAGGTAGGCAGCCTGTTGCCCGGTTAGAGAAAGCCTGCGTCTTCCTTGGGGAACCAGTGAGCAAGTGCAGAAGACATCGAGCAGAGAATCCCCACTGGGCAGCCGGGTGGCAGTGGTGACAACGGGAGATCCCTGGTGTCTTAATATGGTGGCCTCTGAGGGAACTGATGCAGTTAATGAATACCATGCCCTCAGCTATCCAGCAAATAACTCCTTTACTTGGATACTAGGGTTGCACTGTAGTACAGCAGTCAGGATCTTTTAACTTGCTAGCAAAGAGCAAGTCGTAATCAATTCTTCCAGTTTTCTCCCGTGTAGGAGACATGACTTACACCTGTGTGAACTGTGCACGGTCATGTATGTGGCTGTGTTTTGTCTGCTTTAAGCCCATGTGAACAAACTAAAAACAGTGTTTCTTTATTGCCCCGGAAACTAGAGCTTCTACAGTTTGTTCCTGATGCTTCCTTGATGCAGGCGGAAGGTGTGTACTTAAACTATATACGTAGCATCTGCAAAGCGGAAGTCAGGTGCTGTTTGTTGGGACTGGCTACACCTGCCTCTGGGGAAGCGCACATTAATTTCCCAGGTAGCTGGTGGGCATCTGTTTGCGTGTACCCGCTGCGGACGGACTTC
Source organism: Globicephala melas (assembly GCF_963455315.2). Classification (NCBI taxonomy): domain Eukaryota; kingdom Metazoa; phylum Chordata; class Mammalia; order Artiodactyla; family Delphinidae; genus Globicephala; species Globicephala melas. Next base: position 2,612,266 of record NC_083328.1, read on the forward strand.
CTCGTCTTTCCTTGGTGCCTTTGTAGCCACCTCCTGACTTGAGTCCTCGTGTCCAGTCCACCTCAGAGACGGGGCCGCGTGTCAGTGCCCCTGGGGACTGGCCTTGTGGGACGGTTTCACCCGCCCCTGAGCCCGTTCCACAGCAAGTCCAGAGGCTCCTGCGTCTGGAAACCTAGCTCCCCTGCAACACCCGCAGACCGGCTTGGCATTTCCCTTCCTTACGCTTCTCTACAAATCCTCGTCTAGTCCTAGTAACAGTCACGGCAGTAATAACAGCTGCAGGGCTGGTGCCGTTACTTGCACATTTTACAGACAAGGAGGAGGAGGCTGGGAGAGAAGGGTGCCCAGCCCAGGGTCCCCAACCAGCAGGTCCTGGTGTCAGCCTGATCCAGGCCGTCTGACTGCAGAGCTCTTCGCTGAGGCACAGCGCAGGCCCTCGGGCTCCTGGGGCCTGGTGTGCGGGGTAGGGTCCTTCATGCTCTCCCGGCTCCCGCACTGCAGCCACTCCCGCCTCAAGTGTGACCTGTGCGCCAGGTCCTCTCGGAGGTCTCCATCCCTCTGCGTAGCCCCCACGGGAGTCTCTCATTCTCCTGCTATGTACTGATCTCTCTCTGTGTCAGACCCCGTGCTACGAGCGTTCCATGTCTGTTGGGTTCAATTGAAATAAACTGAGCATTTCATTCTTGCAGCCGCAGGGAAAGCATATTCCCTATTTTACTAATGAGGGACCTGGCTCACATTAAATTTTCATTTGGTTGTATCGTCCCACAACCATGTTACAAGCTTCTTGAGGGCAGAGTCGGCAATTTCCTCATTTTCCGTGTTCCCAGGCGACCCCTAATATGTCCACACAACAAAGAGGCTTGTGGTGAGTGCCTTGATTAATTCAGTTTAAAGGAAATCTCAGGCTATAGAGAAATGATCAGAGGAAGAAAGAGCAAGAGAAGTGGTCAGATGGATCCTTTTGATTCACCTTATACCGACGAGGGAGGTGGTGAGGTGCCTTTCTTTTCCTTCCCCTCCCTTTGTCTTGGTTTCATCTTATTTTTTTTCCCTGTAGTTTGCATTATTTTCCCCTAAAAGGGAGGCTTTATGAAAGTAGTATCAAGGCTAGTCCTTCCATTCTGGTCCTTGATCTGATTGTGCCGTAGAGGAAGCAGAGAGTTCCTTCCGTCTCTGGTAGGCCTTTAGCCGTGCCCAGCCCAGCCCTCCCTCCCATTTTTCCAGCGTCCTCTTTCTCATGTAGCTCTGTGGCCTGAGCGTGGCAAGGACTTTATTATCCAGGACCTCCGCCGCGCTGGGGAGGAAGACACACCTGGCAGGTCGCGGCAGGTAATAAGGGACTTGCAGGGGTAGTGGGTGTGCATTCAGGAATCCAGGAGCCTGAGGGAGACTTACTCCCGAGGTCCCGCTTCTGTTACTGAGGCCTAAGCAGGGCGAGGGGGTGGGAGTGGGGGATCAAAAGCATTTTGATAAAGAAACTCAAGTTGGAGGCTCTGGACAAATGGGTGTAAACGTTCTCCAAGCCTCTGGCTGTTGCTTGCATGTGGTCCCTGACCATAGCCATGTGGGCCATACATCAGCATGACTGTTCACAGCTCTCAGTCTAGTGAGGAGCGTCACTTACGCCTGAGGGTATGTAAATGTGGCAGTTCTCGCCATCTGTCGGGGAGTAAGCTGCTTTCTCAGTAAACAAGTTTTCAGTTCATTATGTTACCATTTAGGAACTTTGCTCTTCTTGCACCAGATTGCTCTTAAAGGTGACTGATTCATGAAGGATATTTTACTTACCTTGAAATAAGATTCTGTTTAGAACAGTTTTAAAACACAAGGAGAGTCGGCAGTCCCTTGCTAGAAGTACGCGAGGAGCTTAAAACACTGGAATCCACATCTGCATTTGTCTTTGAGAGGTTGTTTCTATCCAGTTTACGACACTTATTTCTGATTCATTCACTGAGTCGCTATTGTGTGCAAGACCCTCCACTTGGGGGTCTCAAGATACAGAAATGAATAACATACAACCGTTCTCTGGCCCTTGAACCTCTACACTTTGAAAGGGGAAATGAGTACTAAAATGAGAGGCAGAGAGTCCTAAGTGCCCTCTGAGAGGTATGCTTTGCAGAGGAAGGCACAGGTGGGAAGACCACATCTACCTGCAAGATCAGAGGAAATGGCACAGAGAAGGTGGCATCTGGGACAGCAGATTCATGCAGCAGGAGGTAGAAGGCGGGGCAGGCATTTCCGGGGGAGGGGCTGTTGAGGACAGAGGAAAGCATGGGGCCTGTGGAGCCCTGGGAAGTCTAGTCTGGTTGGAGTGAAGGTTAAATGCCAGCAGTCTATTAAGTAATACGCTGGAACCCTGGTTTGGGGTCAGGTACCGGCCATCCTTCACCGTCCCGGGAGGAACCAAATGGTGGTCTGAAGTGGTTGATGGTGGAGAAGTTTCTAAATTTTATAGAGCAAGAGAAGTAAATTGAGTTGAATAATTTTTCCAAAGGATGTTTTCTGAACGTAGTTTGGAGCGTTGTGAGGAAAAAAAGGTTCTGTGCTTTAATTAAGTTTGGGAAATAAGCAGGTCTTTATTATAAGATTGCTTAGTGCCTTCAATATGCTTTGTGACTTTCTGGATGGAGGATGTATTTTGTGCCATTTCAAACGTCTTGGACCATGAACCTGAGTGGGACACAAGCCAGGGGCACCTTGTTGGTTTCCCTTGGCTGCCTCCTCCTGTCTTCTGCCAGGAACTCCCTGCCCCCGCCGCGCCTGGCCCTCTGTCTGGGCTGCATTCTGATTCAGTTGCCCCTCCACTCCTGGCCTTGGGTAAAATGCTTCATGACAGTGTTCCTGATGGGGTGACCAAGGGGTGGGGGTGATGCAACCTGGACTTTCTGGGGGAGTTAGCTTCCCAAGAGGTTAATCTTGATCAATAGGCGTTGGGAGGGAGCTGGGCTGGTGGAGTTCCTGTCCTTTGTCTCTTCACAGTCTGTTCCATGGTATGCTTCTCCTGAGAACTTTTCAGAGAAATCGCACGTACCCGGACATGTCTGCCAAGTGAGCTGGCGTCTTTGAGTCTGTGCCATCACAGCCTCTGGGGCGACCCAGTGCTTGACATCTCTCCTTGCCTCAGGTCTCTGTTTCTCTACGTCCTCTGACCTAGCTTGCACTGTGCAAATAAAATGTCAGCACTTAATTCTTGCCTCAGGCTCTTCTTTCTGGAGGACCTGGGCAAAGGCAGAATCCTGTTTCTGTTGCGCATTGGAGACCAGTGTTTCACAGGGCTCGCTTTGGGAAAACAGTGTGGTGGCTGCTTGGGCTGGGCTGGGCTGGGGCTCCAAGCACCAAGGATGAGCAGCCTTGCAGTCGTCTAGACCAACAGAGCGCAAGAAGGAGAGAGGAGGAGAGGATATGCCCAGCAGGTAGTTGACGAGGTAACTCAGAACTGGGACTAGAGGAGTCGGAGGAAAGGACTTGGGGGAGGTCTCTCAGAGACGATTAATGAAAAGATGGTGGTATAGACTGCATATGGGGGTGGGTGAGCAGAAGAAGGTGAGAGGTGGGACTGTTTGGGCATGGAAAGGGCGAGGATGAGACACTCTTGAGAGAGAGAGGATGACTGCAGAAGCAGGGGCGGGGTGTGGAGCCCCTGAGAACGCTGAAGAGCACGTGTCCTGACGACGGAGGGGACCAGGGCCCTGGACTCCGGGGGTCACACAGTGGTGGAATCACGGTTCCCGGCGGGTGCAGTGGGTGCTGCCAGGGGTGGCATTAAGCCTGGAAGTTGGGGAGTGGAGGGGAGGAGGATGGTAGCTAGAAGGTACATCTGGGTTGAGAAAAGGGAAGATAGATGAAATGGGGGAGAAAGCAAACTAAAAGCGAAACAGATTATAGCCACTTCTGCCTCTAAAGATGTGGTATAATTTTCGTCATTGGAGAAATCTGTTTTTCTCTACCTTTAGAGATTGGCGGCTCAGGGATTAGAGGGAAAACTGACGTTGCAGGGCCTCTGCCATTCCCTTGTTGCTAAAGGAAACAGTTTGTGGCTCTTTGTTTTAGAAGAAACAAGAAGGAACTTTTGGGTATGCACATATGGGCTCCACAGCTGATTGGGTGGAAGAGAGCTGTATTGCTGTGCTAAAGAAAGTGGGGGGGATTGACTTTGCGGGTGGGACTGGCCTGGAAGAGAGGCCCGAGTAGAACGGAAGCGGAGTCGTTAGGGAGGGAGACGGCAGAGCCACTGCTCTGCTGCCCTAACTGTCAGTGACGTGTGCCATGCACAGGACACCTTGGGCCAGTGTCTTGGGCAGGATGGAGCAGGGAGAGGAGGAATTTAAGTCACACGGAGAAAAAAGGGCTACTTTCTACTGGGTCAGCACGCATCAGCACAAGAGCCCAGCTGGGGGCCAGCAGCTGTCAGCCGGAGCAAGTGTGCCCAGCTGATGTGACCTTGAGAGCCTGTCTCTTAGAGATTAGCAGCAAAATTGAGGAGGGATTTGGACTTCCCACAGTACATGGGAGAGAACGGCAGAAGCACTTTGATTACAGTGTCCAAGGACAGAGTAACCTTAGCTGTCATCTGGATGTCATGGGGGATTCTTACTGTTTGTGTAGGCAGCGGGGAAGCACTCAGTGGAGGCGGCAGAGAGGGGCCATGGGCTGGAGAAGCTGCTGGACAGTCAGTGTGATAAGGGTTCCACGGGAGATGTGTTTTTTTAGAGCAGTGAGGGTCCAAATAGGGTTAGCTGGCCTTGTGGCGAAGCAGTGGCATAACCGCTGGGTGTAGCAGAAGGAGGTGGAGGAGGAGGAGAGGGTGGGGGGCCCAGTGCAGAGATTTGGGGATTGGCGTGCTGGGCATGGACTGACGTTCCTTCAAGGGGGGATTCTTGGGCGTGTGTGAAATCATGTTGAAAGGGCTGGTTATGGGTCCAGACACAATGGCTAATCCCTAACACACGCTCTGCTCGTGGACCTAGGTAAGAGGAAGTGATTGAGAATTTAAGTCAGACTGATGCCAAACTTAGAGCAGAAGGGAGGGAGCAGAGGAAGGAGATGACAAGGAATGGGTGTCAGAGGGGCTTTAGGGGGCGTGAGACTTTCAGCATTTGCTGCTCGTATTAGAACTCTTCATAGAAACAGAAACAATGGGATATAACAAGAGGAGAGAGAGAGAGAGAGAGAGAGACGTGAATACGGAGGCTGAGGAGTCCCACAGTGTGCCGTCTGCAGGCTGGAGGCCCAGGAAAGGGCCGATGGTGTCGATTCCAGCCTGAGTCTTAGGGCCTGAGAACTGTAGGAGTGCAGAGGACAGACGATCGATGTCCTGGCTCAGCAGACTGGCAGAGGGAGGCTGAATCCAACCTTCCTCCTCCTTTCTGTTCTATTCAGGCCCTCCATGGATTGGATGATCTCCACCCACAGCAAGAAAGGCCATCTTTACTCAGTCTGCCATTTCAAATGCTCATCTCTTCCCAAAAGACCCTCACAGACACACCCAGGAATAATGTTGAACCCCCTATCTGGGCATCCTTTGGCCCAGTCAAGTTGACACATGAAATTAACTGTCACATTCCTCCATGACCTTCCTTGGATGGTGACCTAGGTTTCCATGTGTGCACATCAGATCTCCACATTCCAGTTAGGAGTGAGCTCCTCCAGAGCAGGGTCCCTGTCTTCTCCTGTGTTCTCTGTAGCTGACACAGTGCTTTCCATGTACTAAATAGTCAATAAAAATGTGTTGGGTGGTTCATTGATCCAATAAACTTATGTCTATGCCAATGTAGAATTGCTCTTAAAAAGCTGTGGGTAAATCAGTTCTTTGTAAATTGAATCTTATTTCAAATGTACAAGGGATCTTAAGCATTTAAAGGAACCTTAGTCAATTTTTAGGAATCCAGGCGTCCTTTACTCTGTTATTCTCATTTTACAAATAAGGAAGCTGATTTGCAGAGAAATTAAGTGACTTGTCCCAATCTGATTTGCTGGCCAAATATAAGGTTCCTTCAAGCAAAGTATACCTGTTATTTAGGTAAAGAGAGACTCGGTGAAAAGTCCAACTATGGGATTTATAGCATTAGATTAATAACATCATATTTCCAGCAGTATTTATCTTTAGTCTGCAGATACTTAGTAGATTTGTTTAAGGTAAAACATTATTTCAGTAATACACTAATAAGTGAAGTCTGTGTTGAAGAGTTTTGTATTTTATGGCAGGTGAATTAGAAAAAACAAAACAAAACAAAACAACCCACAGGAAAAGCTTCTATCCAAGAAAATTCACTTATAAAAGGCCCCTGACTCAAAGCACTGAGTTTTTCTTTGGTGACTTGTGTGAGGAGGTGGACGTGCTGGGCAGGTGCATGGCCTGGGTCATGAGCGTGTGTTCCTGGGTCCTCTGTTGAGGTGATGAAAGTCCTTGCAGCCATGACTTCATGCTAAGTGTGAGAAAGATGTTGAAAAAGGTTTAGTGCAACCTTTTGGACACCTCACTGATGAATTATTCATTTAAAATTGATCAGGTTTTATCAACATCTGTGTTGCGTTGATTTAGTTTCTTCTTGCTGTGTTCTAGAATAAAGTAATTTACTAGATGAGAGAAACTTGAGAAAAAAGCAAAGCTCTTTGGATCGCTATTCTGGATGATCCAAACCAAAGAAATAAAGGAATCAAAGCATGCGTTTGATTTGCTCTCCTTTCTCTTCATGGTCATTTTCCCATGGCTTCTGCTTGTCAGAAATGATTTTGAAGTTGTCACTTAACTACAAAAGAAGCTTCCTCTTCATTTGGGGTTTTAGTTTCCTGACATGGGACAGTGAATCAGATGTGAAGGACAGGAGTTACTTTGTACTGATATTCGATAACAGTTGTTGTGCAGATATCACCTCACTTAATTCTCACAACTCTGCGGGGTGGAAGTTGTTAGCCCCGTTTTGCGGATCCCGAGACTCAGGGATGAACAGACTTGCTCACCGAGTTAGCGTGGCCCTTGGACATCAGTGCCTGGACTCTTCTTGGTCATTAACACCGTCTCCACAGCCAGAATGTCTTCTTCCAGTTTTTACGTATATTATTAGTGTCAGCTGCTGTGACCACTGTTTTTGGAAGACAATGTGGTATTATTTACATCAAAATCTCTTGAATAACTGTACTATTTGAGCAATACAAAAAGTATGGATAAATGGAATCTTTTGATTCTCCACACCCTCAGTCTTTGTGCTCATCACAGTCTCCGCTTAGCCAGAATCGTGTGCTTCTGGAACTAGTTATATGGTGCTGTGCCAGGATATACACAAAAGTGATACGGAGTGAAAGTTTGTTTTCATGTTGGCATAAGTATGTTATGGGATAGAGGGTAGATAAACTATGCATGGGTTTATAAAATCGAAGACTAAAGCTGACATGTAGAGCTCGTAGCGGGTAGCTTCAGGCTCTGCTCCCAGAACTGTGAGGGCACTTGTTCAGTTTCTTCCCCTGTTATGGGCACTCCTGAGTAAAACTTGAACTTCAATGGATTTGAAGTAGAAACAAATCCTGTTTCTTGAATTCTGAATTCTGGTTGGTTTGAAGTAAAAAAAAAAAAAAAAAGGATCGATTTAGACTTTTTTTACCTCCTTCCCTGTTTCTGTTTCCTTTGCTTTTCTTTTGAATATTTATTATTTTTAAATTATATAACAAATATAATGAAATTTAATGAAACAAATTTAATGAAAGTGAATTGATAATTGAAAATATTCTGTTTAGCTTCTAAAAAATGAATATTAATAAGTTTGAAATCACTGAGTCACAGTGATTTCTTGCTTTGAGCAGCAGAGTTCTATTAATTAAAATTGAAAGTCTAAACATATTTTGCGGAAGACCGCTAGTGTCAAATAATGGTGTGTGATATCCTTCACTTCCTTTAAACTGTTCTCAGCCTCAGCTGCACAATAAAATCACAAGGGAAGCTTTGAAAATGCTGATGCCTGGACCCCACTCCCAGGCATTCAGATTTACTTGGTCTGGGGTGTGGCCTGGGTATCAGCATTTTTTAAAACTCCCCAGGAGATTCTAATGTACTTCCAAAGTTGAGAACCATGGTTGTATTACAATCATTGTTTAATTACATTTGGCTATTTTTTTAAAGTTAGAGCTCTGTATTTTAACATTTTGACTTTAGAGTTGTACAGTTCTGAGGAAGGCAGCTCAGACCAACTTACAGGCAATGCAAAGTCTTGACCTTTATCCTCAAGGCTTTTATATTTTAGATGACAAATTACCGTAAAGATTACCCGTTTCCTTTTGCAGCGTCATAATACTGAGTGCCAGGACCTAAGTTTTTGAAACCTCCCAATAGACCCTTTTTAAACTGTTCTGAGCCTGCTGGGTACGGCAGGACCTGGCTGTTAATTCAGTGCTTTCATCTGATTGACATGGGGAGGATCACTGACCACCTAGGGGAAGCCTTACCGTTACTAATTCCTTTCTGGACGTCCTTTATGTGTTTGCCCAGAGGCCTTGGCATTGGGCACGGTGTGAAAGTCATAAAATTAAAGAAGTATTGTGCACTGGCTGCTGCTCGTACTGACATTCAGGAAAACAAGTCACAGTGATGGCTGGGGCTTCCTCCGTTGAAAGAGCAGGCACTGAGTGCCTTTCTGGTGCATATTTCTTGGTAGAATTTGCAGTGGGCCTACTGTGCGCTGATGGATAAAAAAGGGTGCATGTTCATGATGAGGCCACAGCACTGGAAGCTATTTGTAATCTCTGCACCCATTTGTGTGTGTGTGTGTGTGTGTGTGTGTGTCCGTGCACACATGGGCATGCTGGGATGTACATATATTGCTGGGTTTTTTAAAAATTTGAAACATGAAGGTCAGTTTTTAAATGTTTGCAAAATGTGTGCAAAAGGAGAGAAACCTTTAAATGGGTGATTCTCAAAATTTTGTAGCATGTCAGGGTCAGATTTAGTATCAGATTTGGGGCCCAGAGTTTGAGAGGCAATGATTTAAATCCCCAAAGCTATTTTTCTTAGATGCCCTGACACAGATTACAAACAAGTCTATTGATGGTTTCATGTAGAAACAAATGAGTGTATTTTTATCATTTGTGGAAATTATAGTTTTGAAACTGGGAAGGCCTGTGTATCACTCTCTGCTCTATTTTTGGAAGTAATGGAGGAAGTATTTCAACCTGATTACTGCCTGTGGAGTGAGGAACTTCGTATTTGACTGACCACCTGCTGATACTTTATTTCCTTAGAGCTCCTCAAGTCATTATAAGAATCACCCAACAGTTTGAAATCAAAATGATGTCTCACTATAAAATGTCAGCTATCCGTTGTAAAAAGATTACATGCCATTTAAAGTATAACTGCCACCCCCCTCCCCTCCCCCTTACATGCAAACATTTGAGCGTAACAGAATCCTTGCAAAATGAGGAGGAGCATTCAAGGTTCAAGCTTTGGAACTCTGAGAAACTGCCTCTATTTTAAGGCTTTTAATAGTGCAGGTAATTATAACTCCACTTACTGTCCCTTTCTTTCTCTCTACCTCCTGGCCATTCTTGCACCATTTTCATGACGCTGGTTGTATATTGCTGCTGCTGAATTCTGCCCAGTGAAGGTTATTTATTTCTTCCTAAGCTGGATTTTTTCCTCTGTTTACTTATCTTGGTATTCTGTTTCCTTTCTGAACTGCTACCAGACGTTCCTTTCCATGCCATTGTGTAATGCACAGCAGGCTGGTGGAGCTTGGGGACTCCTGCTGTGGAAGCCCTGTTTAGGTAAATGTCACTGCTTTAGACAAAGGAGAACTCGGCTAAATCGCACCTCTAGAAACAGCTTAGATTGCCACCACTTAGATGTTTTTATCTGGCAGTTTGAAAGCTCTGCTTACTGTGTACTTTGAAACCCTAGCTGGTTTGGCACGGGTTTCTAACTCATTGCTTGTAGATATCCTTGGGGTGAAGGTGAAAAGTAGCCAGTGGGGGGCGAGCAATCTAGAGGCTGTTCCCTCCTGCCCGCCTTCCGTCCACAGGCAGCTGGGGAGTTGAGCCAGGCACCTGGGGAGAGAGAACTCATCTGTAGAACATGGTTGGAAAGCAGTGTGGCAGCTGGAACTTGGTGAGGCCGCGGTAGAGAGTCCTACCTCGGTCTTACTGTTGGGGAGGGTAGTTTAGGTGATTCAGCGTCTGTGACAGCAGGCTAGGGTCTAGGTACTATTTTGAGAAGTCTTACTCATCTTAAGGCTTATCTCTTGACGTTAAGAACATGCTTGTGTAGTAATGCTTTTTTCTCAGCACCTCAGGGCTTTTGAAAGGGGCATTTGCCTTCAGTTATTTCTACCTGCCAGCCGTGGCCCCGGGGCCTCCCTGTTGAGTGTAGAGGGCCCGGGGACAGTGTAGCCCGTCTCCTCCCTTCTTTTGCCCTTCAGGCCTGGGAATGGCATGTGCTCCCAGTGGGCAATGGCCATGGGTCTGCTGCCCCTTTCCTTGAATCTTGCTTTGTTTACTCAGGGAGCTTGGAGGCTCTGAAAGTACTCAGCTCATGTTTTCATAATTCTACTTGTTTAGAACATGATTATTTTGAAGAAAACTTTGAAGACACCTTCTCATGATGGTTTTCCTTCTTATTCTCAAATTGAATCCATCAGGCTTGCCCAAGATCTTTTTGCAAAGAGGTCCCCCTGTCTGCAGGGGAGATCCTTCTGGTTTTCAAGAATGTATGTCCAGGGCTTCCCTGGTGGCGCAGTGGCTGAGTGTCCGCCTGCCGATGCAGGGGACACGGGTTCGTGCCCCGGTCCGGGAAGATCCCACATGCCGCAGAGCGGCTGGGCCCGTGAGCCATGGCCGCTGAGCCTGAGCGTCCGGAGCTCCACGGCGGGAGAGGCCACAACAGTGAGAGGCCCGCGTACCGCAAAAAAAAAAAAAAAAAAAAAAAAGTATGCCCAAACTTAAGCCAACTGTCTTCGTTCTTCTCCTGTTGTCCTCTCCTATGTCCGCTCCAGTTTCCCTCCCCTTCCTTCTGCACACTGACCACTGCTGACACCCACAGACAGAAACTGGCTCTTTTTAGGAGACTGTAAGGCAGAGTGGGTGAGAGCACAAACTTTGCATGAAGTTCCCTGGGCACAAGCCCTGCCTCTGCCACTTCCCAGCTGTGTACCTTGGGCACATCCTTGCCCCTTCTGTGCCTCAGTTTCCTCATCTGTAAAGCAGTGAAAATGATAGTACTTAACATGCTTAGCGCAAAGAGCTATTGTTATTATTTCCTAAACATGCTACTTTAACAGCTTCGTTGAGATAATTTAAGGCCATAAAATCCACCTGTTTGAAGTGTAAATTCAAAGTTTTTAATGTGTACAGAGTTGTCCAACCATCACCATACACTAATTTTTGAACCTCCCAAATAAACCTTGTACCTACGAGCGCACTCTTGTCATCCTCTTCCCTCTCCCTGCTCTGCTCATCTGTCCCCAGGTAACCACTGATCTACTTTGTCTGTAAAGATTTGCCTTATTCTGGACATTCATATTAATGCAGTCATAGACCATATGAGTCTCTGTGACTAGCCACTCCCACTTAGCTCGTGTTTCTAAGGTTCAGCCGCTGTTGCAGCATGTATCATATATTTTTCTTTTTACTGCTGAATAATATTACGTCGTTTATCCATCCACACATTGTTTGTCCGTCCATTGCTTGATAGACATTTGTGTTGTTTCCACCTTTTGGCTGTTAGGACTGACGCTGCTCTGAATGTTCATGCACAAGTTTTTGTGTGGACATGTGTCTTTATTTCTGTTGGACGTGTACCTAGGAGTGGAATTACTGGGTCACATGATAATTCTATGTTTATCACTTTGAGGAGCTGATAGACTGTTTCCACTTTATATTCCCACCAGCAATGTATGAGTTCCAGTTTCTCTATATCCTTGCCAACACTTGTTATTATTTGTCTTTTTGATAATAGCCATGATAGTGGGTGGTCTGGGATAGGTTATCTCCTTATGATTTTGATTTTCATTTTCCTAGTGACTGATGATGTTGAGATTTTTATGTGCAGCTTAAACACATTGACTGTAAGAAAATTGTGCTCACTGCGTTAGAGATAATACAGATATAAGAAATACCAGTTCCTGCTTTAATAAAGTTTGCAACCATGGCGAGAGAGGATAGTTTTTAAGTCACGCGCACTTAAAGAATCATACCTGGATCTCATTAACATTAAGAAAATGTTAGCTCTAGATACAGCAAGGTCATCATTCATGTTTAGAGTTTAATCATTTCCTAATACGTTTATGTATAGAGAGATCATTTTATTTGGTTTCATCTGTACTTGCATTTGTGTTTTAATTTTAAAAATTGGTGTTTAGTAACTTGGAAAATGCCCTTTTTGCTACCACAGTGAGTTCCAATTTGTGCTCAGCAACTCTTAGAAGATTGGAGTCAGATGCAGCCAGTTTTCTCCCAATTTTTTTTTCATCTTTCCTGAATGATGTAAGTTTTCAATCAGCTACATAATAGTGGTTTTTCTGTAGTATAGATGTGTTAATGTAATTTGGCTTGTAGGAAATCATATATATATTCTTTTCTGTATCTCAATTTACCCTATCCATTGAATGCTCCCTGCAGGGAATATTTAGCTGTGGCACTGATCATCTTTAACTGCTTTTCTATAAATCTTACCTTCACGTAGCTTCATCTCGGGTAAGGGGGATACTTGTCTGTATATTTTATGGATTTTGAAACAGAAACACGAACTACTCCCCTTGATATAAAACTTGCCAACACTAATGTTGATATTTAATTATGCAATTGCATTTCTATTCACTTTTAGTTTACCTTCTGAAACAGGGGCAGTAGGCCAACAGTGTGGTGGTGGAATTAATTAGGGACAGAGGTGTTTGACCTTGACTCTACCACTTAACTATCAATGTGATCTTGAATGAGTTACCTAATCACTTCCTGCCTCAGTTTCTCACCTGTCTAATGGGCATTAAAAAATATGACCTATCTGTTGGGGTTGTCGTGGGAATTCCTGAGATATTATTTATTAAAACATGTCTTCCTTGGCATGCAGTAAGTACTCAATAATTGGTAGGTAGTAGTCCTAGTGGTACAGATAGAAGTACAATCTTGTTGACTCATCCATCTGACTGGGAGATAAGATACACCTGAAGAGTTAAATGGCAATAGAATCAAAAGTTCAGTAGCACATGGGCAATCTCATTAGCATAATAATAGAGGAGAGTGTGTCTTAAAGTGCCAGTGACCATGCGGTAGACGCCAGTCATTGATCTAAAGCAGCTGGAGGCCGTGACTGACAAAGGAGTGTCTCTGTTTCTGAGACAATGGGCACATGTATGCCTTAAGGACTTTTGGTTGGGGTAAAATTTGTAAACTGTGAAATTCACAGATATTAAGTGTACAATTCAATGAGTTTTGACAAATGTATAAACGCATGCAACTACCACCTCGGTCGGGAAATGGAACGTTTCTCTCACTCCATCAAATTTCTTCATGTCCATTCCAGTCAATCTCTACCCCTGCAGGCAACCGTTTTTCTGATTTCTTTTCACATAGATTAGGTTCGCCTGTGTTGAATTTCGTATAAAGGGGATCACATAATACGGGCAAAGTTTCTTTCACCCAGCATAATGTCTGCGAAACTCCTCCACGGTGTTGAGTTTATCAGTTTGTTCATTTTTATTGATGTCGTCTCTGTTGTTTTCAGTTTAGGGTATTAGAATTAATGCCACTGTGACTATTCATGTGAAGTGATTTGCGTGGACATTTGCTTTCTTTTCTCTCAAAGAAACATCTAGGCCTGGAATTTCTGGGTCATTGAGTAGGTGTTTAATTTTATAAGAAATTGCCAAACCTTATTCTCAGGTGGCTGTACTATTTTTACACCCTTACAGTGATGGAGGAGGATGGTTGCAGTTGCAACACATATCTGCCCACATTCAGTGTTGTCTGTCTTTTTCAACTTAGCCATTATAGTCCCTAATGTCAGATGATATTAGCACTTTCCTGTGTGCTTGTTAGCTACTGGTATTTCTTCCTTTGTGAAGTGCATGTTCAAGCCTTTTGCTCATTTTATTTGTTTTCTTTGTCTTATCATTGAATCGTAGGCATTCTTTATATAATCTGACTTCAAATCTTTTCAAGATACATGTAACCAGAATATTTTCTCCCACTTTGTGGCTTTCATATTCATTATCTTAACAGTGCATTTGTTTTAATGAAACTTTTTGAGATAATTTCATTATTTTGTAGGAAACTCAGGTGTAGGAGGTTGAGTTACCCAAACTCACAGTGCTGGTCAGGGTAGAGCCGGGGTTTGAGCCTGGGCAGTCTGGCTCCTGAGCCTTTGCTCTAAGCTGCTGTGATGTACGAGTACTTCTCTTTGAGAAACCTTTATGGTTTGTAACTTTGCTGAAATCAATAGGCCTTATCTATTTGAATTTAGATATTCTTAAGAAGTTCTTTTCCCATGTAATTTTCCTGGTCTAAAATTAAACCTTCATCATTTAAGTATCTTTTGAGTTCCAGTTTTGTGTTATTTTTTTTTCACAACTCTCACACACACACACACACACACACACACACACTGTATTTTATTTTTACAAGAGATGAATAAACTGACACCAAGCATTGTAAATGGATGGCCACAACAAAAGCAACAATGATTGCAATTACCAAACACGAAACACACTCACACTATGTCATAATATTGACATTCAGTCCAGGAATCCTCCACTGTTAACAGCTCCTTTACTCTGCAGTGAAAATTGATTTGTATATTTTTTGCCTCTGAGTCCTTGTGGGATTTTTTTTTTTTTTTCCAACAGAAAGTCACAAAAATTATAATCATCCTCATCATGTCACTCAGTCCCATGTAATTACTTTTTTTTCCATCTTGATCTTTTGTTAGCACTTTTATGAATTCATCAGTTTTCCATTAGAGTTCTGAAGATGCTTATTCATTCAGTTCAGCAGTATAGTCAGTTACCAGAAACCTGTACTTGTCAGATGAATCCCAGTTTTTATGTCAGTACACATGTGACAGAAACTCAGCAGTCTGCATTTATCAGGGAAAGATAAATCTCATCTGAGTTTCTTTTCTTTTACCTTTTGGCCTTTTATTTAACCTGAGTTGGAGTTTCAGGATTATTTGAAAGAATATTTGAGAGAAATATTGTACCATAGTCAAGAAAAATGTCGGTTACTGCTGTTAACTCTTCTTATTTTGGTTGGTCATACTTTTTAACGGCAAACCATAGAAATGACGATTCAGTGTGATTGTACTTTGAAATAAAATATTGGAGAGCTGCAAGCTTATTGCAGTTTGGAGAAATAGGGGAATTGCTTTTATTCCACTGCCTCTTATTATTAATTTATATGCTGAAATAGATTAGCACAGTGCAGGATCAAACCAGTACATAAATACAACCATTTATGTTTCTACCATCAGCTTCACTGTAGGTTAATCTCACTGAAAGCTTGAATGGTTTCTTAGGGGAAAATATTGGGAGGGTAGTTTTACCCCATGAGTTCCCTTAAATATGCTGTTAATTCACATTGATTTTAGAGAAAACAGAGATAATCAGTTTGACTTGCCCCTGACTGAATTCATTGGCAAGCTGTTCACAGTACTGTTCAGTGGGAATCTTAGGGACCCCTCCTGCTTTCCTCTTTTCACACACACAGACCAAATACCAAGAGAACACTGCAGACCGGCTACTTGGCCACACTTTCTAGATGCACTTTTGAATAGAAAATGATGACTTTACCGTGAGATCTAGGAATATGCGGTGCATGGTTTGATCTTCTTTCTGCCTCTGATTACGGTGCCCCCCAGAGGACAGGGGGACAGACACTTGCAAGAGGGATGAACAGTAAGTCTTTTCCTTCCTCGTATAGGGTACTCAGGTGTCCTGTCCCCTGGCTTCCCGAACTCCGTCCCTAAGCAGGCTTAGTAGTCGCTGCCACTCCACCAGGCCATTCCTCATCCTCAGAGGCCTCTCCAGGCCTGCGAGGACGGTCCTGCAGCCCTGCTCACCTTTCACAGCTGGGCCCAGGCACAAACAAACAGATGACGCATAGAAGTTTCCTTCTTAGTTGGGATGGAGGAGTGCATTGATCTAAAAAAATTCTCACTTGTCATAAGGGATGAGACAGTTCCTTAACGAGCCTTCAGAAACCTTTGGAAGCCACTGCGTAGCTGCAGCAGCACGGAGATGTACCTGAGCCCTCGTGGCTCCGTACGGCCTTGGGGCCTCAGCCCCTGTGAAGCCCGAGGCTGTCAGCTTGCTCTGGGCACTGGCGCCCCTTCCACTTCTGTCCTGGCTGATATGCGGACCCTCAGCCGGGGAGGTCTTCGGTCCTGAACCTCATCAAGGGCCCTCTCAGGCAATGGCTTCCTGCCTCTGTGCTCTCACCTCCTGTGTTGCCCTTGGCTCGTTGACCAGCCTCTTGCTCCCTGGGCTGTGACCCCTCAGGACAGGGACGAGCTGTATCCCCAGAGCAGCCAGGAGACACTCAGCAAGTGCCTGAGGGATGACGATGAGCCTTGGTGATGTGGTGCGGGAGCCACTGTGGGCCTCAGTCTTGTGTCCCCTCTTCTGTGCGAAGCTCCGCCAGCTGGGAAGGGGTGAGGGCCTGGCTGCTTGTTGGTCGGAGATGCTGCAGCACAGGGTGGAAGCCTGGCTTACAGCCCAGCCTCCAGTCCTGCCCCATCGGAAGTGCTTACGAGAGAGTGAGAACTGGAGAGCACCGTGTCCCTGTGCTTCGTGGTCATCGTGATAGGTTCTGATGTTTGAAGTCAGACCTGTATATGTTTGTTCAATTGTAGCTACCTTTTGCCCTGAAATTTCTGATTCGCATTCATTTTACAAGGCAGTAGTAGAAATATATAAAGTGACATACAGAGAAGTTGGCTAACTTGTTTAGCCCCAGAATGTGATGGTACATCCTACTATATTTGAAAGTCTATCACTGGAAAATATTTACAAATATTTCTGATAAGCTAGAAGAATGAAGCTTGAGAATTAGCGGGGATGATAGAGCCACCGTCTCTTCCTCTTCCTCCTTTGTCTCCTCCTTTCCTTCTTCCTTTCAGCTTAACCACCGAAGGGTTTACCTTAGGTGCTCACAGGAAGTGCAGGTTGAAACAGCCTGTCCTAAAGCACATAGAGGACTTTGTCCTGAGACTGTTATCTTCTAGGATCATCCTTCTGCATTGTAGTGAGACCTTTCCAGATTTGCGTAGTTAACTATAAGAGAACATATCTAATCATATATTTAAATTTTACCTCAGAAATACATTTACAATGCACAGCAGTTGTTTTAAAAAGATTAATACTACTGTTATGAAAAAAGCACAACATACTGTGAGATTAAATTCCTGGCTTCGAAGGGTGTGCATTATGACCGCCGGCAGCTGAAATCTGAATGACTGTGTTTACCCAAAAGGAGTCTTCTACCCATATTTTTCAGAATAGCTGTTCACAAATGATGCATTATGCCCTGTGCTTTTGTTTTTCACTGGGGTTTGAAAAATAAAACTTTCTGCTAGTGGTAAATTCATAAGCTTGGGGCATGAAAATGTTTGAATTTGATATAAAAGAAGCTTTGAAGGGAAGATGAGTGGTTCAAACCAAAAGATTAGCTGCCCTGGGAAATTCAGCCGTCAAGAAAGCAGAGTTCAGTAGTACAGGGCCCTGCTCCAGCTGAGTGCTCCCCACGTGCTGTGACTCCCAACCCTTCCCGCTGGACTCTCACCTGGCTGATGGCACTGATGATGATTGCTTACTAAAGTTTATTGTCACCAGAACATGTGGGGCTGCTCTGCTTTGGACCCCCCCTTGTTTGTGGTAGGTTGATTCCTCTACTAAGTGGAAGTGATTAATATTATTTCTTTACTCGTTATCACTTTAAAATGGGGGAGAAGAGGGGAAGTTACGGAACAGATTACAATTATTGACGGTCGTGGCTGAAGTTCTCTCATTGGCAGCGTCACAAGAATCGCTTGAAGTTTGACTTTCCCGGCACCGACTAGGTGATTCCTATCCATTCTGCCACGAAGGAGTATCTGGTAATAAATCCTCCATATTCCACTGGGAGCAGATAATTAAAACCCATGGCAAGGCCACTCTTCCTCCTGGTAGGAAAGCCTGGAACCCCAGGACGTGGTTCTGCTTCAGAGCATCTTATCCTCTGGCTTCCCCATGGAAATGACTTTTATTGTGGCAAATGGGTCATGGTTCCTTTCTGGATGAGCAGAAGACTATCTTCATATTGGACAGGTAAAGTTAAATACATTTACACCATATCTGAAAACCTTAGAAATCCATTTAGGGAAGTAACTTATACATCATAAAATTATGATGTTGTCTTGAGAGAACACCAAGTCCATTCCTCTCCTTTGGATGGACCTTAAATCTGTATTATCCAGACAGACGAGACTCTTTCTTTCATAAATGATTTATGTTGTATTTAATTGTATGTGAAAATGGAAATTTCACAGTTTTTCTTAGTAATTCATTCAGGGTTCCATGAATGTTCATTGTAAGAATACAGAAGCATACTTAATGTCTGCTCATTTTTCCTATTAGTTATTATTTGGGAGAAACACACACACATACACCTCAAAGAGCATCAGGTGGACCACTGACTTGTCCCCAGGTCAGAGTCTCATAATCTTATCTCAGAGGTACCTCAGTCACTTTTGTCTTTATGGATCTTTTCAAACTCTTTTCTGTTCCATTTAAGATATATAAAGATCACATGCTTTTGTAGGGGTCTGTGCAGACCTGAATACTATTCCTTCTGTTTCTCTTTCTCTCCCCAGAGCTTTTATGTTTTGTTACCTTTAGGCCCTCTTAATTTCATGATCTACTCTGTATATTTCAGTGGTAAATATTTCTGGGCTCAGAGAGCTAACTATGTTATTCTGCACATTGGCTAATCTATGTTAAAACACTTGTGGCAGTAATTTTAACTTAGACCCTTAGCATTCCAGAACACTGCCATAGTTACCCTCCCTCCTCCCTATAACTAACGTCAGAGTCAGTGCCAACTGTAATTCTTCACTGTCGCAAGGTATTTGCTTGCCAGCCCTATGAAACCTCTCTTTTTTGAAAATATTTTTTCCTACTAGGTCACAATACCCAGCATAATTTGTACACGGTGTAGGCATGTTTAGTAAACGATGAATTCTAGGAAAAATTGAATTATTATGGTATTATTTACATTCAGAACCATTGTGTATTAAATCAGTGATGCTCTGTCAACTGTAAAACCAAATTCAGCTTCTTAAGCATCTATCTTGAAGCCTCTTTCTTTCAAAAATATCTGTTTTTTTAATGACTCACTCTTGTAGCACACTGGAACCATACGAAGGCATTTCTTTTTCTGTTGTTGAATATAATGCACATGGCAGGGCATTAATAAAGCCAGTAGCTCAGTCAATCCCGAGGTATCAAAGCCATATCCATCACAGTTCAGCTTTATTAGACTGTGTGGGTCGTGGGAGTGTGTGACTTTAGCACATAGCAAAAAGGGAAATTGGACGCACAGTTGACAATCAAAACCTAAGAATGCACTTGAATTGTAACTTAGAGTAGGTGATGTGCGACAGAAGCAGGTGGAACTTCTGGGGTAGGACGGGGGTGACTACTTCCTGCCTTTGCGTTAGGGTTAGGGTCGCAGCACCTGACACTTTACCGTTTCTATTCCTGTGCCAGATTTAGACTATAACCTCTAAAGGGACAGAAACTCTGTCTTATTCTTGTTGTATTCCCCATGCTGATTACAGAATCAAGGTGTGTTTCTTGAACGGAAAGTCGTGCATGTCAGAGATCTAAGAATCCTTCTTGAACCTCTCAGTCCTTTACGCCCGTATTCAGTCCATCGTTAAGTCTTTTTGCCCCCTAGATCTTGTCTCAGAGCCATCCATTTCTGTCTCCACCACCACAGTCACTACTCTTACCTTGACCCAACCCACTGTCACCTTTCAGAGCATTTCCTTGGGTTACTGCAGCGACCTCCTAACTGGTCTATTCCCACTACTCTGGCCCCTCTTAATTCCTTCTCCATGTTGCAGCCAAAATGAACGTTTAACTACATGGCCCCTTCAAAGCCTTTCTGCCGTCCTTTTATATTAATAGCTAATCATCATTGTAATTATACTGACAGTACTTTTGACCAAGGCCTAGAAATAGGGTGGTCATATAATTTATTATTCACTTGAGAAGAACGCTTTTGAATGTGAAGTGGGCACCATTGAAAATCACACAGGGATGATGTGGAAAGAAGACTTGTGTTTGCCTTGCCTGCGAGGCCCTGCTTCCAGTCATTCTCTCTGAACCTACAGAACTGCTGGTGTTTCAGTCTTTTGTGCTTTCCAAGGTTACTCGCCATGTTTGCTACCACCGCAGGGCCTTTGCACGTGGTGTGTTGGAGTATCGACAACTACTGCTCTTTCAGCTCTCAGCTCCTGCCCGGCATCTCATTGAGGCGGTTAAATCTCCTTATTACAGGCTCCTACTACACTCACAGATACGAGTTAACATTTATTTGTGTGGATAAATACCAGTAAGAGACTGGTAACATTGCATTACCAATGTACCAATTATGGAATGCAGTGATCAGCACAATGGCAAAATAAACTCTATATTTAAATTCTCTATATTCAGTACAGAAGAAACCAGCTATACGTACAATTTAAGGTAAAAACAGTCTCAATTTTGGCACTGTTAATATGCTATTTGATGATTAATTTGAAAAATACAGTAATTTAAAAGTCCAGTTTAGTAATTCTACAAATTTATCAAAAATTTGAAGTTAAGATAAGGATTCTTTTATTTATTTATTCATTCATTCATTCATTCATTCATTCATTCTATGCTGGGTCTTAGTTGCAACACACAGGATCTTCGTTGCCACATGTGGGATCTAGTTCCCTGACTTGGGATTAAACCCGGGCCCCCTTGCATTGGGAGCGTGAAGTCTTAACCACTGGACCACCAGGGAAGTCCCATTAAGATAGGGATTCTTGAGAAGAAAATTTCTCTATTGAGAAACCTGTGACATTTAGAGCCATAATATATAGGATATCTGGATTCTGGAACAGATTATCTGGGGTTTAAATCATGATTGTACCACATACTGTCTGGGTGGCCTTGAACAAGTTAGTTTCCCTATGCCTCTCTTTACCCATCTGTAAAATGGGTATAATAATGGCATCTATTTTGTAGGGCTTTCATGAAAATTAAATCAAGTAATACATATAAAGCACTTGGAACAGTTTCCGGCATAGTAGATACTCAGTGAACACTAGCTATTACTGTTAATTTTGTTATTATTGTATTTATTCATTGAACGAATATTTATTCAGTATCTACTTTGTTCCTGGCATTGGTTTAGAAATTCAGAAGTGATTGAGATCGTGCATGGGAATCCACTGGGTACAAGTCACGGTTTGTTAGGGCGTGTTGGTGGGAGGAGCTTGGTGAACCTGAAGGATGGGAATGCATCAGCTTTTTGCAGGGAGCTGGGGAGGAGCACTCGGGGTGGAGGAGGAACACAGGCAAGCCCCCCCCCCCCCACCAGGGAGAAAGGGCTTAGCCTGGCTTAAGAGTGAAAAGCAGAGTGTGCTGGAGTGTTCATTCCTGAGTCGAGAGGGTAGGAGGCCTGAAGGATAGACACACCGGATTATGTGGGTGTACCCTGGGGATTTTATTAGAAAAATGATAGAGCTAGAACGCAAATAAGTCTCCTATGTTCATATACTTTTTAAAAATTAAGGAAGCATCATACAAAAATTGCACAAGTCAGGTACAGGATGATTTTCTATGAATTTTCACAAAGTGAATGGCCCCGTGTAACCATGTTGACAAATGGGTCTTGATGTGCTCTCCACGAGCTGCCCTGTTACACACCTGCCACCATCCCCATCCCCCAGAGGTAACAACGCTCACCCTGACTGACCTCTAACACCACAGACTAGTTGCGCCTGGTTTTGAACTTTTCTGAACTTTTGCATGGAAGCATATGCTATAATTTTTTCCTGTCTGGCTTCTCTCACTACACATGCGTCTCTATCCGTGGTGTTGTGTGTTGTGTGTAGCAATAGTTGGCTCGTTCCTGTTGCTGCAGGCTGTTCCACTGTATGAACACACGTGGGTTTCCAGTGTGCTAGCCCCCGGATGCCACTGAAGGAGACAGTGTGTGTGTGAGACGAAGACTGGATTGTGATGCATGTCATTTATGTATATGTGTTAATCTGTATGTATATGTATATGTGCTTATCCTAGTTACTTTTTTTTTTTTTATAACTAAGTGAAGGTTATATTTTTCTTTTAGAGCCAAGGTATATACGCTTGATTGTTACTTTGAGAATATAATGCCTAGTTAAAACCAAGGCTTGCATCAGCAGAGATTGCCCAGTATGCCGTAAGTAAGTATTAATCACAAGTGGAAATAACGTGGATGAACTTGTCAGGTGCTTTCACATGGTGCTGTCATAGAGCATTCAGCCTTTTGAAATATTGTCTAGGGTATTGCAGGTTTCTAGGGGG
This sequence comes from Globicephala melas, assembly GCF_963455315.2. Taxonomy (NCBI): domain Eukaryota; kingdom Metazoa; phylum Chordata; class Mammalia; order Artiodactyla; family Delphinidae; genus Globicephala; species Globicephala melas. The sequence goes on from NC_083328.1 coordinate 2,634,819, forward strand.
TCAAGGATAATTTGCTACTTAATTGGGCCAAATAGCCATCATTTCTGCTTTTTAAAATTAGGTCTGTTTAAACAAGTGATTGATTAATTGGATGAATGACATTTTCATGTGTACTTCATTCAGTTTTTTTCCTTTCTTTCTCTTTTTCCTTTAATATTTCAGATGACGTTGTGCCATATTTTAAAACAGAGCCGGGCCTTCCGCAGATTCACCTGGAAGGGAACCGTCTCGTTCTCACTTGCCTTGCTGAAGGGAGCTGGCCCTTGGAATTCAAGTGGATGCACAACGACAGTGAGCTCACCACCTACACCAGCGAATATAAGTAATTGATTGCTTGAAAATAAGATTCTATTTCAGGTTGATGTGTCTAGAATATTTGCCTATTGGCCATAATAGCGCAAGCTGGGGGAATATTGGATTTAATTTGTAAGGCATTAAGGATTGAAGGCATAGATTTGAACATATAATCAGAATGTGATTTACTATTCTGATACAGGTTGTATGCACACTTAGGAAGCCTGTCGTTATATTTGTGAAAGTAAGCCCGGTAGTGAAATCACCAGACCAAAGAAGCTGTAGTTACAGAGGAATGCAAGGAGCAGCTTTAGCCTGGTAGATTTGACTTCTTGTGGCAGCTCTCCTACCCACCAGCATTGTTCCTGTCTGAGGAGCGTGAATGCTTAAACAGATACCTTTAGGTCATAGCTTCTGGAGCTCTGATTAGTCAACAAATGCCTTCCTGGCTAACTTTCAGAGTTGGGGTGGGAAAAAATGGAACTATGGGAGGATGGACATGAGTACAGCGTCTACACTGAGCAGGAAAAATGAATATTTATTGAACACCTGCCATGTGCTAGGTACTGGGGACTGAGTACAGAGGACGGAGATGGGGGAAACTGGAGATCAGGTTATATCTGAGGTGCAGCTTCACCCAGGAAGCATCAGGATCAGCTTCCCAGCCTTACCTCCTTGCAGTGCTTGATGTTTTTCTAGTTTTGTATCTTTTTACCTCCTGTTCTATGTGAGGATCATGCTGGATACTCCAGTTCTGAGTGGGATGGAGAATTAGCAACTGCCTAAACCAGTCCCAGAGGCCCCCAAATCAGCAGAAATCAGCAGTACCTTGCTCTTATTTAAATGAAATAAGAAAGAGAATTGGCTGTCTAGAGATATTTTTATTTATTTATTTAAACATAATCTTCACTCTTGATTTATTTTTGGCTGCGTGGCATGTGGGATCTTAGTTCCCCAACCAGGGATCGAACCCATGCCCCCTGCAGTGGAAGGGCAAAGTCTTAACCACTGGACCTCCAGGGAAGTCTCTAGAGATATTTTATATAGAGTAATGATCTTCTCAACATGGGGCATAGCCCACCATGCACTCTTTACCTCAGAAGTTATAATATGGTGGTCCATGAACCACATTCAGCCTGCCTGGAACATGGTGTGGGTATTTAAAATATCAGTTTAAAAATATATGTGGATGTATGCACAGTAGATATTTCTTAATTGATTGCCAGAATTTAACACTTGTAAGATTTCACATAAAAATCTGCTTTTCAGTCCCTCTTGAACAGTCAGCAGGCATGGCTTCCTGGGTTTGCAGCCCCACACAGAAGCTGGTGCTGGCAGTGCTGTCCTGGGGTACAGGCATGGATACCCAGTTCTCAGCACTCTCTGGTCCCCACCTTGTGCCCTGCTTGCTTTGCCCAGTCCCATTATCCACCTGCCCTGTTTAGACAGAGGAGTTTGTGTCCTCCTCTTTCATCATTAGGCCTGTACTGTCAGAGGATCTGCTGTTGTGAGAACAATTTATCATAATAGTTAAGAGCTTGTTGAAATCAAACAGACCTACGTTTGAATCTGAGCTCATCACCAGTTAGTGTTAGCGGTATGACCTCGGGCAAGAAGCCTGTTAGCCCCACTTTCAGTATCTGCAAAATGGGGGTGATCAAACCTCATTTGTGGTGGTGTGAGCATTAAAAGGCTCTAATGTATGTAGAACAACATATTTTCTGGCCCACCAGCAATCAGTTAATACATTCTATTAAATTCTATTTTATCATGATATGACATGGGGCTTGGTTTGTTAGAAGGGGTATTAGAAAGCAAAAAAAAAGTGAGCTTAGAAATGAGAACCATTATGAGCAGTGGGCTTCGATGGCAGAGGACTTGAGTTCAGATACTTCTATTCAACTTATTATCTGTTTGACTTTGGACAAGTTATCTAACCAGTTTGATCTTACTTTTCCCATCTGTAAAATGGGTATAATAAAACCCACCTTAGAGGGTTCTCATAAAAACTAAATGATACCATGTTTCGTATGCCCCAGGAAGAAGGAAGTGAGGTTTCAAAAGAATCCATACTGTTTTTCCTCATAAAAAGAAGTAGTGATGTGGGTGATCTGTAACAGTGGTCTTAAGCCTGGGGTATATGCCATGGACAGTGGCAAAGGAACAGTTTTTTAGATCTTCAGTTTCCACGTGCATGTTTTCTGAAATTGAGCTACCTGAGAACATGCTTCTGTGTTGGCACCTGCCAGTTCTCTTTTCATACCTGCTTTGTGTTATCTCTTCCACTTCTCAAAAGAAGGACACGCCTTTCCCAGTGAGTCTTCTTTGAAACCACACCTTCAGGGTGCAAGACAAGCAGAGTTTAAAATATTGGGCTTGAAGAAGCCTCTTTTAAACATCCCATAGAAGAGCTCCTTGCCTTCACTCTATACATACTACTTTTAAGGGCAGAGTATGACACTAGAAATGGGATCTTTTGACCAATCTTGGGGTTTTCTTAATTCAGATGTATAGGTGGTCAGCAAGAACTGTACCATGTTTTTGTGAACAACCTTCCCTTTTCCCTTCTCCAGCCATCATCAAAGTATATATTGTGCCTCAAGGAACGTTTATGAGAACAAAGCAGAGAAACATCTGCAAGAGTTACCGCGGGCAAGAGGCACCTTGTTTTATCCAGGCTGCAGACTTAGTGGAATGCGCTGTGGTGTACACACACTTCCACATGATAGAATTAGAATTTTCAAGATGTGTTAGAAATAAAAAGCCCTTTGAGAAATACTCTTCCCTGAAACACACTTGTCTTCGTTTCACCTACCCAGAAGTGAAAAGAGCTCGGGGAGGCTTCAGTGATAGATCTCAACGAGGAGGGGGTGAAAAGTTCTGTTTATTTTCATCAGATCAATGTGCCCTCCTGATGTAGAAGGACCATGCACTATAGGAAAGTTTGTGCTTTGTATTTTCTCATTCATTCGGAAGACACTTCCGTTAACTTTTGCAAAAAGATATCATTTGCTATTCTAAATCCATATGCATTTTTATCACTTCAGTGTGTTTTGCTTGCTGGTGTGCAGCAGCCTCTTCTCTACTTGTTCATGTCTTCGTGTACTCGTTAGATTTAAACTACCTGTATGCAGATATGTGGCCAGTACCTTCTTTTCTTTTTGTAGTAAATGTCTACCCAGTTCTGTTCATTCTAATAGTAAATAACTTTACATTCAATAAAATGTGAAGTAATTGAATAAACAGACACTTTCAAGAGACATATCTCCTTCTAAATTTTTAATGTTTAATAATTATTTTTCAAAATTTGTAATACATTGATGTTGTTTTCATTAGCTGTGTGGTAATAATAATTACAATCCACAAGTAATCCAGATGAAATTTTTTTTAAGTGCTTAGACCATTTTGACAAAAGGAAATTCTTTTTAAATTACCATTTATTTGTATATTTTTATTTCAGAGAAGTATGTTGAGTAATAAATAATATCTTTCAGGCATAGAAAAATGTTACATTAGAATAAAATTCTGTGGGATAAATGGATTTAATACTCAAGTTCAAAGAGTAAAAAGAAACAGTATGAAAGCTCTGTCAGTTCATTTTTTTTTTTTTTTTTTTTTTTTTGCAGTACACGGGCCTCTCACTGTTGTGGCCTCTTCTGTTGCGGAGCACAGGCTCTGGATGCGCAGGCTCAGCGGACATGGCTCACGGGCCCAGCCACTCCGCGGCACGTGGGATCTTCCCGGACCGGGGCACGAACCTGTGTCCCCTGCATCGGCAGGCGGACTCTCAACCACTGTGCCACCAGGGAAGCCCTCTGTCAGTTCATTTTTAAGAAATAGAAAGTGTGTATATCAAAATCATTATATTAACTTCCATTGGATACATTTAAAACAGTGTGTGACCGTTTTATTTTAAAACATATACTATGCCATTATTATATATGCAACTATTTAAACTTCTATATGATAGAACAATTTTGGTGTCAACTTAAAAATATGCGAGGAGGGCTTCCCTGGTGGCGCAGTGGTTGAGAGTCTGCCTGCCGATGCAGGGGACGCGGGTTCGTGCACCGGTCCGGGAAGATCCCACGTGCTGCGGAGCGGCTGGTCCCGTGAGCCATGGCCCCTGAGCCTACGCGTCCGGAGCCTGTGCTCCGCAACGGGAGAGGCCACAACAGTGAGAGGCCCGCGTACCGCAAAAAAAAAAAAAAAGCGAGGAGATTGAGCTCTTTTTTGCCTTGCTCTTTGCATCGGCTAATTTACCTGTTAACCTGACACACCCTGGATAATCCTCAAGAAGACAAAGCATTGTTGCTTGATTGAAGCAGGATTGAGAAGGTGGTTCATTATATATGCACCATTAAAACAGGGTAGATGCTTCACTACCATTTCACCAGAAACTCGTTAGGAAGATATTGGTTATTCTGAAGCAAAAACGGTTTAGGTTAGACGTGATAAATTATATTCTGTTCACTGAAGGCTTCAGACACTGAGATGGGTTATTAAGGATCCATTGTATTTTGTCATCATTTTTTTCAAGATATAAAACCTGTCTAAAAATCTTAGCTATTTTTTCAAATTACTCTTTCATCTGCTTCCTTCCAATAATCACCTTCAGCTGTCATATGTTAACCTTCAGGAGGCTGCTGTAAGTCTCAAATTGGAAAACATACTCTATAAAAATGGTAGCTGTTTCCTAACTCCACCCTTTGGTGTCAGTTATGAAAGTGCTAACCCTAAAAAAAGCAAATATTTAATATAAATTCAGCTTTTCCGTCTTTGACAAAAAATAACATTTTCTTTGCTGCTTGTGTTATAAACTACACAATGAATTTTAGTAAGTTTCAAGTGTTATATTATTCATATTGATGCTTATATCCATGTTTAGGACAGGTGGCTACACTGAGAAAATGAGAGTAGTTCAGTAATTAAACAAAGTTGCTTAAGTGTCATAGGCAGATTTGTACCCATTTTTTTCCCCCAGGAAATAGTTACTGTAAATCATTTTTTCTACTTTGGGATAAAAAATATTTTGTAATTATATTCAAAAAATATATATGCCCAAAATTTCTAGTGCTAGGCACAATACTCGTTCCAGCAGGAGGAATAATTGGATACTCTAAACTGCAGAAAATCTTATAGTCTCCTTACGTGATCTGCCTCTGGCTCAATTTCTGTTACAGTAGAAACAGTAGAAATTTGATGGATATTTATCTATTTATTTCAGTAAAAAATAGGAATGGTTAAGGGAAAATTTACTTTTTCTTATGTCCTATAAAAGGACGAAAATTCTACAGTATCAGTAAAATTTATTAAGTACCTGGGAATAACCTTTATAAGAAATGAGTAGAACATGAAGAAAAGTAGAAAACCTCACTGAGAGAGTTGAACGAGAATTCTAGATAGGTCATCTAAACAGCCGGAGCACTGGACAAAGTATATGGAATAATTGTTTTCAAGATACTGGACGTCAGGCAACCGAAGGTGTAATGGCTGAGAGATGGAAAACCAGCAAGGTGAGCCCTGTGATTGCTCGGGTTACTGCCCTGAGAGAATTTCCAGGTGTGGCACAGAGAGGGAGAAAACAGGTGAAACCTGGAGTTCAGAGAGATCAAGGCAGAGTACTGGAGAGGAGAGAGCTGTGGAGAGAGTGAACTCTGGAGATCCTCAGAGGTTCTTTGTCTAGTATTTAGCAGATTATTCACCAGCACGTTCATGTAAAGAGACTGCCCAAGACCAGGGCCCAGGGACCCGAGAAGTGGAGGCAGTAGTTCCCCAGGTTCACACAGCGTGAGGTTCAGTGCCTCTTCTCAGCAGCCAGACTGAAAAACTTTGTAATCCATGGGGTTATTGGATAAGGGTACACAGAAGTGTCCTGGGTCTGTAGTGGGGGTTACTAACCCCGGACCGAATACAGCTCTGGTCCTGCCTAAGAAATCTTAAAAGCAAGACCAGAAAGCATCAGACCATTTCCAGGTATCTTTGCGGCACTGGAGAAGGAAGCTCAGGAATATTTATAGGAATACAGAAATATCCAGCACCAAAATTTACAATGTCTAGAATCCAGTCAGAGATGATCAGGCATGTAAAGAAGGAAAGCGCGACCCCGGTGAGAAAAATCAATCAACTGAAACCAAACCAAAGCTGACACAGATGTTAGGGTTAGCAGAGAAGTGAGTTGAAACGTCATAACTGTACTCCATGTGATCAGAATGTCTGAGATGAAAAACACATTGGATAGGACTAGCAGCAGATTAGACATGCAGAAGAAAATATGAGTAAACTTTAAAATATAGCAATATAACTCTTCAAAATGAAAGGCAGATAGGAAGAAAAAGAAGTCAAACACAATGAAAAGACCATTAGTGAATTACAGGACAACGTCAAATGGCCTAATATATGTATAACTGGAATCCCAAAGGAGGCAGGGGTGGAAAAGTATTTGAATAAATAATACTGAAAAATTTTTACATTTGATGAAAACTACAAACTCATCAATGCAAGAAGCTCAACAACAGATCCCAATAATGGAGTTACTAGCCACTGCAATAAGAAAAAGAAATAAAAAGCATCTAGATTGTAAGAGAAGATGTAAAAATGTATTTTACTGAGGGTTACATGATTGCAGAAAATGTGATATTATCTTTAAAAAGCTGCTAAAATTTATGTGTTTAGCAGTGTTACAGAATACAAGATGAGCATACAAAAATCTGTTATATTTCTGTATACTAGGAAAGAATAATCTGCAATCTATTAAAATTTATAAGTTTTATTAAAAATATCTTATATATTTTTAAAATATCTTCAAAAATCTTAGAGATAAATCTGACATGGAATTTGCAACATTTTTACACTGAAAACTATAAAGCGTTGCCTAAGGAAATAAAAGAAGACCTAAATAAATGGACAGATATTCCCTGTTCATGTGTCTGAAAATTCAGTATTACTGCCGTGTCAGACTTTCCCCGATTGATCCCTTGCCCATATCCTTTAGGCTTGAGACCCTGAGACAGAACTTCATCACTAAGCCATGAGTTAGACTCCTATACCTGTTTTTTTGTTTTGTTTTGTTTTGAATCTGCTGAGTCCCCTACTCATCAGGAAAGGTCCGTTTAATTGAGAACCCTTTTCTTAAGTGAAACGCAACCAGTTGGTTTCTTCATCAACCAGCCACACTGAGTGCGACTCCCACCTACAGCTTCCCACAAAGGGCTGAGTTCCCCAGGTTGTTGACCTTCAGTTTTCTTAACCTTGTTTACAGTCATTCTTTTCTCCTGGTTCACTCTTCATTGGTCCTGTCCTCTGGGAGCTGCCCAGCTCACAACAACAGGTTGTATTTTGGTTCAAATGAACTAGTCTTGCCCATTTTGACTAAGTATTGGGTTGGCCAAAAAGTGCCTTCAGTTTTTAAGTAAAAATAAAAGACACGTTTTTCATTTTCACCAAGAACTTTATTGAACAACGTATTCACGCATTTGTTCCACTACCTTCTGCCGTTTTTCAGGCAACTTCATAATTCCGTCTTCCCAAAACTTTCTATCTTTTTGAGCAAAGAACTGTTCCAGGTGCTTTTATAGTCTTCCAGGGAATTGAAATTTTTTCCATTAAGAGAATTTTGTAATAGACCTAAATAAATGGAAATCCAAAGGTGCAATGTCTGCTGAATACGGCGGATGAATCAGAACTTCGCAGCCAAGCTTTGGCAGTTTTCGCCTGGTCATCAAAGAAACAAGCAGCCTTGCGTTACCGTGATGGAAGATTATGCGTTTTCTGTGGACTGATTCTGGACGCTTTTCGTCAAGCGCAGCTTTCAGTTGGTCTAATCGCGATCAGTACTTGTTGGAGTTAATCGTTTGGTTTTCCAGAAGGATCTCGTAATAGAGGACTCCCTTCCAATGCCACCATACATACAACATCACCTTCTTCGGATGAAGACCGGCCTTTGGTGTGGTTGGTGGTGGTTCATTTTGCTTGCCCCACGATCTCTTCCATTCCACAGTATTGTACGGTATCCACTTTTCATCGCTCGTCACAATTTGTTTTAAAAATGGAATGTTTTCATTACATTTAAGTAGAGAATCACATGTGGAAATACAGTCAAGAAGGTTTTTTTTCGCTTAGCTTATGTGGAACCCAAACGTCAAAGCGATTAACATCACCAAGCTGGTGCAAATGATTTTCAACGCTTGATTTGGATATTTTGAGTATGTCGGCTGTCTCCTACATGGTATAGCGTTGATTGTTCTCAATTAATGTCTCAATTTGATTGCTATCAACTTCATCTGGTCTACCCGACCGTGGAGCATCTTCCAGCGAGAAATCTCCAGCACGAAACTTCGCAAACCACTTCTGACACGTTCGCTCAGTCACAGCACCTTCTCCATACACTGCACAGATCTTTTTGCATTTCAGTTGCATTTTTACTTTTCTTGAAGTAATAAAGCACAATATGACAAAAATGTTGCTTTTTTCTTCTATCTTCAATATTAAAATGGCTACACAAAAATTCACCAATTTTGATGTCTTTTTTTAAAGTGCATGCTGATATGACAGCTGTCACATACAGTCTAACAAAATTGTTTCAAATGAAGTTAAAGACAACTAAGTGCTACTAGAGCCATCTTGCAAAAAAAGACCAAATGAACCTTTTCGCCAGCCCAACCCAGTAGAACCCTTTACAGTCCCAAGCTGCTTAAGGCTTGGGGTAACTTTCTTCTCAGTGCCCAAGACGTGAATGGTTGGGCACTTGGTGTAAAGCTTTCAACCTGATTTTGGCCTTTCTTCTATATCACATGGTTATATTTAGGAGCCCTGGAACTAACAAATGAATGTTCCATTCCTAAGGCATCACGTCCTTTTGTCTATTTGTTTATAAGGAAGGGGAAGATAAACTTCGGCAGGTAAAAGTGTGTGGACTATTCTCATCTCATTCCTAGTCAAAGCATCTGACATTGATTTCCAGGGCTTAAAGTGGTATGATTCTGTGCTCTCTTGTTCGATTTTGATCTCTGATATTAATATGGTGTGTCCCAATGCTTGTATCTCTCCCACAGCGTTGTGTATTTGTTTCTGATTTTAATTGACCATCTTTTCAACTCCATGTGGTCATAGCAGATATGATTGTTTCCGGAGAATTTCTGAAGCAGAGTAGCATTGACCTTTTAAAAGTTCTTACTGGAGATGACTTGGATTTGAAGAAGTGATTCCATTTGGGTCATTCATCTCAGGATCATCGTGGGTTCTAAGTGGAGAACTTTAGCCAGAGTGACCAAATAAGTCTGTAACATGATTTCAAGAAGTGCTTCCACGAGACAAGTGAAAGCTTTTTCATTTACGTTTCTAATTCACTTGTGCTAATATTGCAACACTTAATAGCTTAGGTCTTCTTTCCATTGTGTTTTGATGTGGATCATTTTGACTGTGTAGAAACTAACATTTCCCCTCATATTTTAACCCTTCATATAACGGTTCTAGATGTTTTTTTTTTAATATCTCTAGAGAACCTGGCAATATAAAGAATTAAGTAAACAGAGATGAATAAAGGACTTTTAGCTCTAAAAAAATCTCTGTCTTTCACAAAGATTTTCTGAAACTCCATTCTTACTGACTTGAGAGAGCATTTTCTCCTAATGACAGATCTGACAGACTAGTTCCGGTCATGTGTCCATGTTTACCAAAATGTGAATTTCTCCTTTACTGTCCCTGGTTTGATAATAGAAGGTAGGAATGGAGGAAGAATGAATGATCCCAAAACATTGTTACTGTTAGAGAAAATCACATAAACCACAATCCCAGAAGAAGATTCTTAGTAACTTTTCAATGTTAGCTCTAGAAATTTTGAATTGGTGTTTATAAGTGAATATAAAATTTAAATGTAGTTATTCCTGGTATGTGGATACCCAGCATGCAGTTGATCCCTGGAGGGCTTACAGTCCCCAGATTTATATTCCCAGACAGATTCCATAGATGCTTACTTAGCCCATCCCCAGCAGGGACCTGTTTATTGCCTCTTTCAACTTAATGCAGAATTTTAAGTAAATGAAATAGAGATTAAAGGACTTTTGTGAGGATGATGTTCCTATCGGCTAACTTGCATCTTTATTATGCTGTTTACTTTAACTTCATACTGATTACTGTAACTCTTTGGAAAGGATTCAAAGCATAACCATCAATTTGCTTAATGTCTAAGACCTGTTAGTGAGCTGGACACGTGTCCGTCTCTTTGTTAACAAGTTTCAGTCTGGATGTTTCATTTCACTCTTTGCTTGTGGCAAAAGCCCGCTATGGACTCATTCCACTTTTGACTGTTGCTGTATTTTAAATGTTCATATAGGAAATTTATAAAAATAAAATTGAAAATACAATTATTTGTAATCTTGTTTCCAAAAATAGGATGGAATTAGTTCCAAGAAGGATATAAAGGGCTTAGTTCTGTATTTTTTTTTTTCTTAAACCTTTTTTCACTTTAAAGATAATAATGGGCTTTGGGCCAAGATATGAAAGTTCATTATAGAACTTGGTTGTTTATTTTCGTGCAGAATAGATACTTTCATACCAGATACTTTCATACCAGAATAGATATCTTCATACTTTAATTTTTAAAAAATTAAAGCTGTGGGGAATAGTCTTGTCTGGAGTGGCATAAAATGAATGTAGACCCCCCCCCAAAAAAGAAAAAAACCTTATATCTAATTTTAATGGGTATGAAAATTCTTTCTCATGGATCGAGTTATGTCCACTGACCTTAGAGGGAGAAGTATGGGTTTTCTCTTCTATATCAAAGATGTGGTTTCGTTTTTCTGAACTGTGACAGGTCTCTGTAGACCTGTGTGCTTAGAGCATTTAACTCTTGTTGGGAAGAACTGCTCAACAGTCACTGTTCCAAAGCAGATAGTATTTTGTCAGACATTTTCTAAAATTTCAGTGGCTCATGGCAGGAATACTCCTTATAAAAGATTAATTAGTCTCAGTTTTGGGGGGACTGTTTACCACTTAATGATTCTTAGTGGTTAGCTGGGAAGCCATGATTTTTTAAAAAGAGATGATTCAGTGAGGCGTTATTTGGGTTTTTCTGTGACCATGGTGAGTACCTAGTAACTTCAGAAGCTTTTTCAACCAAAGTTATTTTGGCTACATTCTGGGGAGTTCTAGGACAAGCCAAACAAGCCCTCTCTCGTTGAAACAAAAAAGGAAGTTGTCACCTGGACATTGGGTTGCTTTTACAGTCGCTGGGCTGACTGGACATTGGGCAGGACCAGAGGGAGGCAAGCCCATCAGAGCCAAGTTACCCCAAGAGCCAGTCCCACAGGGTCCTGCTGCTGGTACTGCTGGACCCTGGTTACCGCTGCTTGAGCCACTGCCCCTATGGGCCCTGGACACTTGCACCGTTCCCCAGTCCAGGGCTCCATGGCGCCCCACCGCTGCTGCTGTTGGACAGATTCTCCTTTAGCCCTGCCCCTGTGCATCACCAGCCCCAGATCTGAAAGCCCAGCGCACGTGTGTGCAGTGGTCCTGTGGTGTCTCATTCCTGTGCCCTGCTGATGTAGGGGTCCGCCTCCACCAGGACTCATGGTGGAGAACCCTGCAAATATAAGAACATGGTGCAGACCCCAGGCACACAAAAAATGTCAGATATCCTCTCCAGGCAGGGCTAGGTAAGCGATTGTTCAGAGACGGAAATGGACCTAAAACTGCTTCTTAGAGAAATCCTAGAGTTGCTCTTGTTGCCCATTCCGAGTGGCAGTTCGGAACTGAGGTAGTCTCCTACGTAGCAGAAATGAGCGTTTAAACCCTTGGGTTTGTTGTGACTTTGTGTTTGATTTTCTTTAATTTGCTCTTCCTGATAATGAACTAGCCCTGGAAAAGGTTCTGTTAGTCTAGTAGATTCTGCCTTGAAACAGTGAATACAAACATTCCCAGCTGTGCTTATTTGAAACAGGAGCAGGCATTTTCTATATTTGAGTGGCATATGGTGCTAGGATTTGATCATACTTATAAGGAGCCAGGAAACTTTCTCTGCTTAAAAATGTGTGTTTATAAACAATAGGCTTCCAGTGAATATTCCCATCTGTTGGGTAAACATAATTTGTGTAGGAATTCCTGTAATAGGTGGAGTACTTTGCCACTTTTTTGTATATTTTTTCCCTGGTGAGACATTAGACTAAAGAGACAGTACAAAACAGCATATGCCTAATATTCAGTTTTGTATCTGTTTCTCCCAGTTGTTTGAAAGCAGTGCTGTTTTTGTGCATTAGTACACAGGATTACTATAGAAATTCATAAGAGTATAAAATCTAGGGCTTCCCTGGTGGCGCAGTGGTTGAGAGTCCACCTGCTGATGCAGGGGGCGCGGGTTCGTGCCCCGGTCCGGGAAGATCCCACGTGCCGTGGAGCGGCTGAGCCTGTGCGCCATGGCCGCTGAGCCTGCACATCCGGAGCCTGTGCTCCGCACCGGGAGAGGCCACAGCAGTGAGAGGCCCTCGTACCACAAAACCAAAACAAACAAAAAACCCAAAACAAACAAACAAAAAGAATATAAAATCTGTTCAGGATACTGCAAAAAAGGAAAAATGAAATGAATAACAATTGTATAAATGTGGTTAGCTTGCAATGATGAAACTGCTCTTGTAGTTTTTCAAATATGTACTCCAATAACTTGTGTTATTTCTTTTCCAAAAGCTTTTATTGACTTTGTTTTAACCTAATCTCAAAACCTCTCCTAATTACAATCATAGTGTGTAATCAAAGCTGCTCATCCTTCTAGTCTTGATTTGTAATTTAAATAAATGGCATTTTGACTCTTTGTGTTCAGTTTGGTATTGTCCTGATTGTCTGCACTAATTAATTTTTTGTTTGAGATAAACCATTCCTCAGAATAGAATAAAATTTTGAAGACTGAGACTCAGCAGTATTTTTTCATAAAACAGTTTATTAATCTTGCTCATAAGATCTCAAGATGGTTATCAGAGGGTAAACACGCTCTGATTAATATTTGCTTAATACTGAATTACCTGTATTGTCCAAATGTTTCATTCATTTAAAAATTATGCCTATCAGTTCCTTTTTCCAGTTGACTAATTGGACATACTTGAATAAAAAGAGGCGCAATTAGTTGGATATAAGTGATGTTAAGGTATGTGTAAGATCTGAGCAAATAAACCATACCATACTTGGTGCCTTTTACCTGAGTTTTTTTTTTTTTTAGGTTTCTCTGATTATACTTTGTAAGAGGAAATATTTTTAACTTGAAGATAACTATTATCAGAACATGTTTTTAGAAAGCATAGCATCACTGTGTTTTCTCTTTTTTTTGGAAAGTAGGCTCCTATTTGATTGGGTTTTAGCTCTCTTATTCTTTCTTAGGATAGGCACCCTCCCATGTGTGAAAATCAAGCCTTAGTCTTTTATTGATTGATTGATTGATTGATTGCTGTGTTGGGTCTTCTTTTCTGTGCAAGGGCTTTCTCCAGTTGTGGCAAGTGGGGGCCACTCTTCATCGCGGGCCTCTTACTATCGCGGCCTCTCCTGTTGCGGAGCACAGGCTCCAGACACACAGGCTCAGTAGTTGTGGCTCACGGGCCCAGTTGCTCCGCGGCATGTGGGATCCTCCCAGACCAGGGCTCGAACCCGTGTCCCCTGCATTGGCAGGCAGATTCTCAACCACTGCGCCACCAGGGAAGCCCCTTATTCTTGATTTTTGGTGAATATGGCTTAGAAACCAATTAAATGCACTCTTCTAGGTAGCACGAAAGGTTTGAGCTCCGGAGCTGCAGAACTCACATGAAGTGGTCCTCGGTTGTACCTCCTGCTTGTTCGTGGATTTAAAAATATCCTGAATTATAAAACTAACCATAGGGCTTCCCTGGTGGCGCAGTGGTTGAGAGTCCGCCTGCCGATGCAGGGGACACGAGTTCGTGCCCCGGTCTGGGAAGATCCCACATGCCGTGGAGCGGCTGGGCCCGTGAGCCATGGCCGCTGAGCCTGCGCGTTCGGAGCCTGTGCTCCGCAACGGGAGAGGCCACAACAGAGAGAGGCCCGCGTACCGCAAAAAAAAAAAACAAACAAAAAAAAACTAACCATAAACCTAAACCAGGGCTTTTATGGAAACTGTATCTTCTAGCTACTTTGTCCCCCCTATAAAATTTACTGACGTTTTTAGAAAGGCATTGATTTGAGGGATGGTTACTTATAGTCATAGGAATGGAAAATACAAATGAAATAACCTCCCAGTCAATCAAAAAAGTTTTAGAAGTTAATGTCAAGCCATATGTGAAGTAAGGAAAGTGTGTAAATGGTGTGGGGAGATGTCTGCTCGCCGTGGGGACTGGAGAGGGGAGTTGTGCCCTGATGTCACTGCTTGCTTTGCCTGAATGACACCTGTGTCTCATCCTGCATTGTTTGAACTTTGATGCCGAATGGCACAACACATTATGTGAAGACCATTGCCAGTTCTAGAAATAATTTTTAGAAATTCTGAGAGATAGAATTATAAAAAAAACATTGAAAGGTCTGGTTTACTTATAATGATTTTTAGCTATTTAACAGTTCTTATTCATTCAGGCAGTTTTGAGTGATATCTATTGATACTACGTGATGGCACAGGGGTACAATGGTGAACAAGACAGTTCCAGAACCTAGCTTCATGTGATATTTGCAGTCTAGTTGGAGAGACAAATAGCAAGTAAATAATCTCACAAATCAATTGCAGAAGCAGTAAGTGTGTAGGTCAGGGAAAGCTTGCATAGATATTAGTTTATCAAAAATTAAATATTTTTGGTACTAGATACCAAAGTATACTAGATGAGATGCCAAGGCTGGCTGCCTAGGTACGGAACCATTAACACTGCTTTTTGGTGTTTGGCAGGTATGTCATTCCATCTTTACAGAGGCTGGATGCTGGGTTTTACCGCTGTGTGGTTCGAAACAGAATGGGAGCCCTCTTGCAGAGAAGATCAGAAGTTCAAGTTGCATGTATGTGAACACTGAGAAGATCTACAAACGTTAAATAACAAAACACTGAGCAAAATCACTTTAACCACGGTGGGAGTCGAGTTTCTATCTTGGGTTCTATTTGGAATAGTATAGTTTCTAAAATCGATTGAGAGAAGTAAATAGCTAATGCAGCTGGTCTGACGATGATCTGGGGCTAATGAGGTAAATGCCACTGTTTTCAATTCAATAGATAAGGCTCTGTTGAGGATTTAGAAAATGAGCAAGATGCCTTCTGTTGTATGAGTTAGCTGCTCTTAGCTTTTATCATATCCAGGTTCAGATATTTTTAAAATAAAAGATTAAATCCAATTAGTTAAATTTTTATCAATTCATATTCAGTTCTTTCCAGTGATTTGTTTAGAAATCCTTCAGCTGCACAACAAAAAGTACGTGAATAGCATGTATTAATGCTGTAGTGAATTAATTCTCTACTGGGCAGGCCATTGTGGAGAATGAAACCTTTAAAAGTAACTGGAGGGGATATCAGAACGCAGGGGCCTTGAATTTTGGTGTAGTCTTTAGGAGGATGTGGAGAGGGAAGTTGGCTGATGCAAAACATTTAATACTTTCCTAGTCCAAAATCTGTGATGGGGAGGGGCCATCTAAAATGGCCTGTAGGCTTTATTAGATTTTGAATTTACTACCAAAATGTCTCTTCATTTAAAAGAAAGCAAGAAGTGTTAAGAAATTTTAAATTACATATAAATATGTTATAATAGATTTAGAGAACTCTAAAAAGCTCCTAAATTGGGGTGTGTGAACCAATGATGACAATATTTTCTCATATGTCATTTTGACCCCAGTTAAGGCTTGTGGTTTTCAGTGTTACTGTATAAATTAAAATAATTTCTAGTTATTCTACTTTTCTACGGTAATTACTAGTGACTGGGTAAGGTGCTGTTGCTATACATGTTTAGTTATAGTTTTAATTACTAGGGAGGCTTACATTTTTCTGAACTGTGTTGGTGAAGTCACTCAACTAAACCTGTCTTCAGAATAATTCAGAACTTTTATTCAATTGAATAATTGAAAACATAATTCATAAATAAAAAATTAAGGTCAATACCCAAAACATATTTGAATAAGCTTAGAATTTATTATATTTAATAAATTGTTTAATATAATATCCTTGTTTCTATCCTTTACCTCTAGCGCTAGATTTTATCTCTTTTCTCCTTCTCTCTGATAACAAATTTCACTTTACTTTAAAATAACCGTGCCTATTTTCCTAATCTGTTTCATTTGTTTCATCTTTTCCTAGGCTATTAAACACTGCTTGTAACATAGTTAATAATTTCTTCTGGATCACAAATCCGTTGATAATAGAGATCTTTTATGGACTGTTCCAAATTTATATGCGTTCAGACAAAAATGTAGTATATATGCCATATCAATGTGTGTATACATATATCTGTAGCTAATCATAATATGGAAATTTTTAAAAACTATCAAATGGTACTGATTTAAAAATTGGCCACATATACCCACATTCTAAAGACCGGGTTTTTTTTCCTGTGATCTCATTTTTTAAATGTTGTAAACCAGTAGCACAAAGACTGGAACAAAACCTACCTGCCCCCAATTAAGTCAGTAGTATGGGGTTTGGAGAACCCTCTAAAAATTAATCAATGGTTAAATATTTCTCCCAAAAGATCTTTTAGGGAGCATTCACCCCAGAAACAAAGAAAAGGAGAAACTGAGCAGGACAGCGGCGGGTGCCTGGGTAGAACCAGCTGGAGAGATCTGGGAGCCGGGGGATGTCTGAAATCATTTTATTATCATTTCTGGGAAAATGCTTCATGTGGCATGAGGATGCTTTCCCACAATTTATTTCAGTATTAAAATTGGTTGCAAACATTTCATTGTATTATTGCCGCGACACAAAGACCATGAAGTTCTGCTGATTCGCGCACTTCGTGGGTACTTTGGAGGCGCATGGCTTTGCCTTATGCTCCACTTTACCACCCAGTCTGCACTCATCAGCATTACTGCTCGCCTCTGGTCTTACTGCTTAATTATAGCAACATTGGTGACTTTGCAATAAAATATAGTTATTTCCATCTTTGACCTCCCACCCCCTCAAAAAAGAATTTTCTGAAACTTAAAAGGTCTGATTTTTCTTTGCAGATATGGGAAATTTCATGGATACAGATCAGAGAGAAATGGTCTCTCAAGGACATGCAGCTGTGCTCAACTTACTGCCCATCGCCAGCTGCCCCAGACCTCAAGTGACTTGGTTCAGAGAAGGGCACAAGATTATTCCAAGCAACAGAATGTAAGTTGTTCCAAACTTTAAAGTTTAAAATACATCTCATTACACTTGTTGGTACCATTTCCATATTAAGTATACCAATTAAACTTTGAAAAGACTAACCTGGTCTAGTAGACCTACCTCAATCCTTAATAAACAGCTATTTGAAGACTGGCTTGGAAATTTTTAAGCAGTTTAAGAAAATTGTCATGTGATATTATTCTTTAATATGCCGCATAGCCTAACTAAAGCACCTTTACATACTCTTTATGGTATTTTTTTTCCTTTTTTGAATGCACTTCTGGGATGTCATTTTCATCCTGAGTTGTGTTTAGCGCCAAGTACTGATTTAATGAGCGCTCGTATTTACTCATAGAGCTGTGGGGTTTTTCCCTCTTACTGAGCCGTGTTTGATGCTACTTTCTCTGACGATAAAACAGTGATTGCTGCTTATTTCTCTCTATCCTTTTATCCTACCATGACAGTTTTATTTCCTTTTGTCTAATTAGTGGTTCACCCATCTACTGCAGAGTAGTTGCCTTGTGATTAGTTAAGCATTATTTCAAGGTGTTCTTGCCTATTTCACATTTAAGATATTTATCTAATGCCAAACAGTTTCTGCATTTGGAGCTTTAAGTGATTAAAAAGAACATTTGGTGTATATTTTATAAGTGGGCATTTTGCAAGGTAATTTAAAGATAATATACCGAATATAAAGACTTTGAGGATGGACGTTTCTGAAAGAATTGTGAAATGCTATAAGCTTGGGCTAAACGTCAAATATTTATGCCATCAGATGGTTGCACTCAGACAAAAAAAAAATTGTGAGAAGAAAATGCGCTTTTTTTCCCCAAAAAGGATATGTGAAGGCAGTTTGCTGAACAGTTTTCAAATGTGCTTTCTCCCCATCTGAGCATCCATGCAGTCCCTTCTCTAGGTCCAGTATCGCCGCTCTTCCACTCGGGCGTCAGAGCTCTGCTTGAGCCCACACAGTTCTTAAGCTTATGTAGCAAATGTTTCTGTTTTGGTTATTGGAAACAGGAAAAATATTGAAATATGTAAAATCCATATTTTAAGATTCTAGTAAAAATATAAATTACGTTGGAAAAATGGGATAACTTCTATCCTTTTTCTTTATTTTATTAAAAGTTGCTTATGTATCCACCTTTATATTCATTCCAACTATCATAAATGCCTCTGGAGTTGGGGTGAAACAAAGACGAGGATCAATTTCTCATTCTCTTAGAAGACTGTTAGGCTGAAAAGAAAAAAGCAGCTGAGAGAGATTCTTGTGAAATATTCTGGAAGGTCCTAGTGTTGAGCACAGTGTGGCTGGGCAAAGGTGGGATGAGTGCTGGGGAAGAGTTGGTACAAGGAGGGGTGGGTAGATTGGATTAGGCTTCCTCTCAAACACTGGAGCTTCTAACTAATGTCAACGGTGGAAGGATTATTTTAACTCAGCAGCGTACAACTACAGAGTAATTCATTTGTTAACCTGTGGTCTAGCTATGTTCGTGAGACAACATTTACTCAAGAAGTATAAAAGGATACAGAATGAAATAACTCTTAATTTTATAAGCTGGTTTTTCTTTAACTTGCAAGTTCTTGCTAAAGACTGTTTAATTCCTGGTGAGCTAATAAGGCAAAGACGCTAGTAGGGCTTTAACTTAGTGTCATAGCAAACAAACGGTCTGCTTACAACCATGAAGCTATTGATGAATCTCCAATCTCAGTGGAATAATATGCCTGTATAGCTTTTTTTATTTAAGAGATGAGATGAGGCTGATTATGGATATTTACACTTTCTCAAGGTCCTTTAGTTTCATATTTTCCACCTCATCATCACCCCCATATTTATTTAAGTACCTGCTGTGCAAGATACCATAAATCAGCACTTGCGTGGTTTTCTCCACAAGTTTATGCATCATTCAAAGACGTATTACTTTACACATCTAATAAAGTTCAGCTTGGACATCAGATGGAAGGGCATTTATGCCTCTGCCCAGACGGTTGGCAGACAGAACTCAGATGGCATTAGCTCTGTTCTGTGCCACCAGGTATCATTTCAAAATGGAACGTCTGGCTCAAAGTGTTCTGCACCTGTCGAAACAGGTCAAGCCTCTCCTCCTGCTTTTAGCCTGGTTATCTGAGGTCAGCTCCCTAACACAGGGGAGAGACGTCCCTTTGTCATGGGGAGGGAGAACCTCATCTTGCCACCCCACCCCTGTATTTTTTAATATTATCTCATGACCTTAAAACTGTGAGCTTTAGGCTTTTTCTTCATTTTCAAGGGAAACAGTAAGTTTAATGTTCCTCAACTTGAAAAATGAGTTGAGTAGTCTATTAATAATTGTAACAGCAGCTGTTATGTATTGAGGACTACTCTAAACATACCTTCTGTAATCCTCACGTTTGCCTTCTGAGGCAGGTATAATTAGCCATCGAAACTGAAGATTGGAGACGTTACATGACCCACCCAAGGGCACACAGCTGACAAATGGCAGAGCTGGGACTCAAACCCATGTCTGTCTGGCTATAAATCTCATGCTCTCTTCTGCATCAGGCTAATTCTTCTTTTCACTTTACTTTGCTGAACCTTCTTCGTGCTTTTGCTGTATTTTCTCCTTACACTGCTTTCAACTTTTTCCTCCCTTTTTAGAACACCAGGTTTCAATTTGAAATGCTATAGGTTAACCTGGGTTTGCCATGAGCCACGGACTCGTGCAAACACACACCCCCTCGTCAACAGTGAGCATCCCTGCATGTGCATTGTTTATCCTTTCTGTATGAGGTCTGTTGCTCCCTGTCTTCAGAAATTTTTGACGAAGAGAAGGCAAATGTGGCCTTCCAATTAAGGCATGGACTTTATTAAATTCAGAGGTCTAGGGGGAGATGGAGACAGAAATTATCTCGATACAGGGATCATCAGTTACCTTAGCGCAGGGTGGATGGCAGCGAGAGACACAGGGGTGATGACCACGTGCAGAATGCGGCACCCTGTCAGGGGCTCCTTGTTCTTCGGCTGCATATTGTTGAATGAAGAATAGACTGTGTAGGGCTTCCCTGGTGGCGCAGTGGTTGAGAGTTCGCCTGCTGATGCAGGGGACACGGGTTCATGCCCCGGTCTGGGAAGATCCCACATGCCGCGGAGCGGCTGGGCCCGTGAGCCATGGCCGCTGAGCCTGTGCGTCCGGAGCCTGTGCTCCACAACGGGAGAGGCCACAATAGTGAGAGGCCCGCGTACCGCAAAAAAAAAAAAAAAAAAGAATAGACTGTGTAGGAAAAATAGCAGAAATTCATCATCATTTCCAGAAGAGTCGCGGCACCTGAGCTGCTTCACATTCATATGAGAAAGGCTGAATGAAAAACTAGCAAAGTTCTGACTGCAATTTGGGCACTGTTTTTCATTCATTCACCAGGTCCTTGTGCAGGGCATACTCTGAATAGACAGCAGTAAACAAAAGAAAGATCCTGTCCTCAGGGAGCCTACGTCCACCTGGGAGGAAACAGATGCCAGCCTGATGAGTGTAGGATATGCCAGCTGATGACACGTAGTGAGGAGAACACAGAGCAGGGTGACAGAATAGGGTCGCAGGATGGGGTGGTGGCCATTTTAGACATGAAATCAGAGAAGGCCTCTCGGGTACTAGACTATGAGCAGAGCCCTGAATGAATCCAGGGAGTGAGGCACAGGGGTGTATTGGTGAGAAGAGCACGTGTGAAAGCTCTGAGGGAGGACCGTGCCGGTGTGTTTGAGCAGCAGCAGGGAGGCCAGTGGGGCTGGTGTGGAGCCAGGGAGAGGGCTGGAGATGAGGTGATCAGGGCCCTGGGGATCAGATCTAATTCCAGAACCAGATTACTTAGCCATAGTGAGGAGCTGGGCGTTTGCTCTGAGGATCTGAGCAGAGGAGTGATGCAATCTCACTTAGGGTTCTTCTATTAAGAATTATGTTGAGAACAGAGACTTCCCTGGTAGCGCAGTGGTTAAGAGTCCGCCTGCCAACGCAAGGGACACAGGTCCGATCCCTGGTCTGGGAAGATCCCACATGCCGCGGAGCAGCTAAGCCCGTGCGCCACAACTACGGAGCCTGCGAACCACAACTACTGGAACCCACGTGCCTAGATCCCATGCTCCGCAACAAGAGAAGCCACCACAATGAGAAGCCCATGCACCACAACGAAGAGTAGCCCCTACTCGCCGCACCTAGAGAAAGCCCGCATGCAGCAACAAAGACCCAACACAGCCAGAAATAAATAAATAAATTTATTAAATAAAAAAAAAGAGAATTATGTTAAGAACAGGCTGTAGGGTGACAGAATCAGAAGCCAGGAGGCCTGTGAGGGGTTTCTGCAGTAATTCAGGTGGCTCGGATCAGGGTGGTGAGAAGCGTCAGATGCTGATATAGTTTGAAAGTAGAAACAATGGGATTTCCCATTGGACTGGATGTAGGGTATGAGAGGAGAGAAGCCATGGGTAACTCAAGAATTTTGGCCTCAGCAACTGATAGGATGGAGTTACCATTTTCTGAAATGGGGAGATGATTTGGGGTGAAACAGTGCTGGTCTGTGTGCGGGGGGTTGGTGGTGGTGTCTGAAATTCGTGTCGGACATGTTAAGTGTGATGTGCTAGTAGGTGGCCAACGGGGTCCAGTCGTTAGATAGTTGTATATATCAGACTCAAGTTTAGCCAAGAGATCTTGGTTAAACTTGGGGGTTGTTGCCGTGTTGATATTTATAGGTCTTTAAAGCTGTGTATGGACTACATAAGCCAGTTAGCGAAGCCCAAAGAGTTCTATCGTTTCACTTAAGATGCCCTTAGCTGCAAGTTACAGAGGATGGCTCTGGCTAAGCAAAAAGAAAATATGTTGGCGTATTTAGAGAACTACAGAACCAAACCACCAGAAGGAGAGGACAGCGTGGTAACCAGGGCTGCTCCCGAGGCCCAAGGAGCAGGGACCAAGGCGGCACTTTCATGGCCTCCCAAGGATATCCAGGTCCTAATGCCTGGAACAGTTGAATTTGTTAGGTAACATGGCAAAGCGGGTGAAGGTAGCAGACTCCGTAGGGAACTAATAAGTTGGGGAGGTGGGACAACAGCAGTCTCAGGCCAGGAGCAGTTACGCTGAGGGTCTACACCCATGACCTTCACGTGCCAGGCTCAGCAGCTCTTTCTCTCAACATCTCACCTTGAGTCTTTAGCTAGTGAGTCATGAACCCCGTACTGTATGTGTAGGTCCTGTCTCCGCAAGTGGTTTTCACCTCCCCTGGGTATTGACCATCTAAAATGTCTTTGTTTTTATAACTCTGTCTGGCCTGGTGTTATGCAGAGCAGAAATGCAATATTGGAAAGTGAATGAATGAATGAAGAAATGTGAAGAAAAATCATGTAATATCTGTAAAAACATCCTCACGAAAAAAGGGGAAAAAATGGCACAACAAACCTCAGGAGAAAACGGTGCTGATGAAGGAGAAATATATCTTGGGAAAGCAAACAGTATTTTGAAAGAATTGAGAATAAGTTATACTCAGAATTATGAATTGGTAATTATAGGTTTTATTTATCTGAGAAGATGAAAAAAGTGCCTGTTTATTTTTCTGATTTACTGAATCCGAACAGTTAGTTTGCTGTCTTTGGGTATCAAAGATGATTATAGCCTTGTCTTACAAATACAGTCTAATTTGATAATAAAATTGTTCTGTGTTATTTCAGTTTAGATAGATGTTCTTTGTTTCCTTATATTTCTCAAAATATGAAATGTGAATGTTGATGTCATGCAGTATTTCTCTGACCTCTGGGAGGTAATTTGTGTCGGCAGTTATCAGATTAGGATGCAGAAACTCGTCCTGTGCAATTCCATTCTTTTGCTTAATTGCAGGTTCTTGTGCTCAAACTGCATCCTGTAGCCTACCTGACAGGAATGTGTAAGCACAAGTGTACTGGCATGTGTTTTCCTAGGAATGCGTGGTTTATAGATTAAATATTTCAAACCTCCAGTCAGCTTTGTGAGGCGACTTGCCAGGAATGATCTGAATTGTGAAGTATGGGCAGCAAACAGCATCCCAGGTGACTTAGAAACGGTCTGACTCATGATTGTCTATGCTTAAATCCTTGAACATCCATTCACCTATTACCATTTCAATTGCTGCAAGAAAGATTTGTTTAAATTAGCACATGTATTGGAAGTCACAGCTTAATGCTTGAAGGAAGTAGATCTGGTTGTAATGATATTTTTATAGTTAACTGGGTTTTCAAAATAATATGCTTTTAAAATTTTTATATTATGTTTTGTAGGCATTTTGTGAATGTTTATAGAGTATGTCTGTACGTGTGAATTGAGTCATATTTGGTATAAGTAAAAAAGACTAGGAGATAACGGGCTCTAGACCTGCTTCCACCATTAATTCTGACCTTGGGAAACTTACTCTCCTTTGCCTCAATTTTCTCATGTCAAAAATGAGGAAGGTTGGGTTTCCCTGGTGGCGCAGTGGTTGAGAGTCTGCCTGCCGGTGCAGGGGACGCGGGTTCGTGCCCCAGTCTGGGAAGATCCCACATGCCGCGGAGCGGCTGGGCCCGTGAGCCATGGTCGCTGAGCCTGCGCGTCCGGAGCCTGTGCTCCACAACGGGAGAGGCCACAACAGTGAGAGGCCCGCTTACCGCAAAAAAAAAAAAACAAAATGAAGAAGGTGACATGAAAGACCTCTGAGGTCCTTTCTGGTGTTCACACCAGCTATGCTCATGGGAGGGTGCTCAGGGCCAGGCCTGTCTCTCCCTCCCCCTCTCTCCTCCTTCCTGCACTCAGTAGACGCTTACTGAGCACTTGTTTTGTGCCAGGCACTGTTGTAGCTGCTCGGGACAGGAAGCAGCATGAGGACATTGAAGCTTCTGCCTTCGCTGAGTTATGGTTCAGTGTGGAAACAGGTTAATAACCAGGGTTCTTTTGGGGATGGTGAAATCTATGAGGGAAATGGAGGGCGGGACAGGAGAGAACTGAGCGGGAGGGGAGGGAGGTGGGCAGTCTGCCTCGAGTGGTCAAGGACGCCTCTCCATGCAGGTGACATTTTAAGGTGACACTTTATTGAGTTGTAACTTACATACAACTCAATGTACAGATTTTAAGCACACAGGTTGATGAATTTTAACAATTGTGTACACGGATGTAATCACTACCCTAAGCAAGTTCCCGAGGGCAGTTCTTACCCCTGGTCCCTGCCCCGCCCCACCTGCTCATCTCGTTCTATTACCATAGGTTAGTTTGCTTATGCTAGAATTGCTTCTAAATAGAATCATGGCATATGAGCTCTTTTGTTTCTGCCTTCTTTCATTCGACATAATTTCTGTGATATTCTCAAGGTGGTATTAATAATGATTGTTATTAAATATTTTTTGAGTACCAGGCACTGTTTTAAGTGTTTTCTCTATAATGATTCGTTGAATCCTCACAGCAGCCCCATGGGTTGTACTGTTATTATCGTCACTTTGCTGACAGGAACGACAGAGAGAGGCCAGCAGCTGGTTAGTGTTAGAGCCTTTGACTCTTGAGCCCACACTTTGCCTCTGTGCTGCCCTGCTCTCTCGGGCTCATGTCTGAAAGATCTAGCCGTGCACACATCTGGAGGACGAATATTCTGAGCACCGGGGCCACATACATGCAAAGGCAAATACTGTGGTCTGGCGCTTAGGGCCTCGTGAACAGCGGGCAAAGAGAGTGGAAAGAGAAGGGGCCGAGAAAGGAAATGGGATCCTGGAGGTGCCAGAATATGGAAAGAAATCTGAGTTTTATTCCACATACAGTGGGACGTCTTTGGAAGAGCTGTGGTTTTAGTTTTCGGAAAATTTTTTGAAATTGTGCTAAAATACGTGTAACATGAAATTTACCATCTTAACTGTTTTTCACGTAAATTCAGCGGCATTAAATGTATTCACATTGTTGCGCAGCCGTCACCACCACCAATCTTTGCAACTCTCTCGTCTTGTGAAACTGCAGCTCTGTCCCCATTAAAGGGTAACTCTCCACTCCCCACTCCCCCTGCTCTTGGCACCCACCCTTCTACTTTCTGTCTCTCTGAATTTGACTCCAGTGGGTCCCTCATATAAGTGAAATCATACAGTATTTGTTTTTTCCTCATTTTTAATTAAGCTTAATATTTTGAGCTAATTGTAGATTCACATACAGTTGTTAAGAAGTAATACAGGGAGATCCCATGTGCCCTTTAAACAGTTCCCCTACCTGGTGAGGTCTTGTAGAGCTGTAGTGGAGCATCACAGTCAGGTGAGACCTCGCAGAGCTGTGGTGCAGCATTGCAGCCAGGTGAGACCTCATAGAGCTGTGGTGCAGCATCACAGGTGAGACCTCATAGAGCTGTGGTGCAGCATCACAGCCAGGTGAGACCTTGTAGAGCTGTAGTGGAGCATCACAGCAGGTGAGACCTCGCAGAGCTGTGGTGCAGCATTGCAGCCAGGTGAGACCTCGTAGAGCTGTAGTGGAGCATCACAGCAGGTGAGACCTCGCAGAGCTGTGGTGCAGCATTGCAGCCAGGTGAGACCTCGTAGAGCTGTAGTAGAGCATCACAGCCAGGTGAGACCTCGTAGAGTTGTGGTGCCACGTCATAGCCAGGATATTGACGTTGATACACTCAAAACACAGAACAGTCCCATCACCACAGGACCCCTCACGTTGCCTGTTTATACCAACAGCTACTTTCCCCCAGCCTTTGTCCCCACCCTAAATCCTGGCAATCATGAATCTGTTCTCCATTTCTATAATTGTATCATTTAGAGGATGTTTGATAAGTGGAATTGTGCAGTCTGTAACCTTTTAGGATTGGCGTTTTTCACTCAGCGTAATTCTCTGTTCGGGTTACTGCATGTGTGAGTGCTGGGTTCCTTTTTATTGTGTAGTTTTCCATGGTGTGGACATACCACAGCTTGTGTAACCCTTCACCAGGTGAAGGACATTTGGGCTGTGTACAGTTTTTCACCCTTATGAATAAAGCTGCTGTAAATATTCTTGTACATGTTTTGTGTGGACATGTCTTCATTTCTCTGGGATAAATGCCCAGGAGTGCAGTGACTGGTTATATGGTATTTGCATGTTTAGTTTTTTTAAGAAAATGCCAAACTGTTTCCAGAGTTAGTGTACCATTTTATAATCCCACCAACGATGTACAAATGACCCAGTTTCTTTGCTTCCTCACTAGCATTCAATGTTGTCACTATTTTTTTAATTTTAGCCATCTCGATGGATATTTAATTACAACTCATTGTGTTTTTAATTTGCATTTCCCTAATGGCTAATGATGTCGAACATCTTTTAATGTGCTGATTTTAAAAAGAACGAAGGGCTTCCCTGGTGGTGCAGTGGTTGAGAATCTGCCTGCTAATGCAGGGGACACGGGTTCGAGTCCTGGTCTGGGAGGGTCCCACATGCTGCGGAGCAACTAGGCCCGTGAGCCACAACTACTGAGCCTGCGCGTCTGGAGCCTGTGCTCCGCAAAAAGAGAGGCCGCGATAGTGAGAGGCCCGCGCACCACGATGAAGAGTGGCCCCCGCTTGCCACAACTAGAGAAAACCCTCGCACAGAAACGAAGACCCAACACAGCAAAAATAAATTAATTAATAAACTACCCCCAACATCTTAAAAAAAAAAACCAAATAGGGAAAAACTAAACTTCTTGAAGTGAAAACTACAATCATTTATTTATAAAATCAATTGAATGGGTGAAAGAGCAGACACTATTGCAGCTAAAGTGAGAAATATTGTTCTGGTAGGTCTGAGAAGAATACTCAGAATCAGGCACAGAGATAAAAAGATGGAAAGTACAGAAGACAGGCAAAGAGATATAGAGGATAATCAGTAGAAACCTAAGACAGGTCCCAGAAAGAAAGAATGGAGAGAGTTGGGGCTAGATCACGTTCAACGGCATAATTGTTACAATATTTCCTAACATGAGGAACTCTCAGAGTCAAGAAGCAGAAAAAGCTGCAAATAGGATAAATAAAACTAAATCCAAATCTAGGCTTATTGTAGTGTAACTGTAGAACCTCAAAGAAGAAACCTTAAAAGCAACAATACATGTAATTCAGATTTCCTCAATGGAACGGCAATTAGATGACAGTTGACAGCAATAATAGGGAAGATGATAGTACCTGAGGATATAACTGTCATCACAGAATTTCATATCCAGCCAAACTAATATCCAAAAGTAAGGGAGAAAGGAAGACATTTTCAGACTGAGAATTTACATTTCTGAGAACTTGCTGGAAGATCTACTAAGAGTGGACTTGAGGAAAAGGAATATTGAACTAGGAGGAAATAGAATGTTAGAAACATTGGTCTTCATTTTATTATTTTTCTCTAGTTAGGAAATGTTTGGTAATTGCAATTTTAATACATTTAAATAACAGAGAAGAAAGTAAAGACAGCAAGATGAGAACTCTGGGAATTTTTATCGAGAATGGCTGCAGAGAAATGGTGAGGATCCATGAGGTCAGGGGGTTGTTTTTTTTCCTTCACGTGGGAAATAACAGAGAATACTCATATGCTAATGCAAATTCTCTCCTAGAGAAGGAGAGTGTGAGGATGCAGTAGAGTGTGAGTGAGGGGCAGAGCCCCGGAGAAGGTAGAGGCTGGGTGGCATGGGCACCCGCATCACCAGCACGTGCACGAGGGCCCCAGTGTGGTGTGGTCCACAGGCTTCACCACTCTGTATGCAGCCCATCAAGGGACAGCCTTTGATAGAGTCAAGGGCAGCTTCCATTACAGAACAGGGCCTGTTATGGGTTTGGACGCATGTTGTCTGGCAGACATGCTTGTGGAAAACTGAGGGTTTTCTTGTGGATTTTTATTTCCTCTGTGAATGTTGGGATGAGGTTATAAGTTTAGAGTGAAGTGTGACACAAGAAGAGAGGTGAAGTTACTCAGTAATTATCTGGAGAGTCAAAAGCAAATTGAGCAACACGCTAGACTTAGGGACCAGTTGAGTACAGTGGCACCTTTGCGGTTTGTGGTCATGGATTGTCGCGGTAAAGTTGTAGAGAAGGCAGCTCTACAAAGAAGGATGAAGTGTAGCCTGTCACGTGGGACCAAGGAACAAGAACATGGAGGGTTTGCAGATGGGAGGTGGCTCTTGGTTGTCTGGGAGTCGTGTGAGGGAGGAGGTGATGGGTGGTCCAATTCGGCAGAGTCAGGAGACTGCAGCCCGTGAAGTGGAAGGATACCTGAGTGGGGGACTGAGAGGAAGTGGGTGCTCTGGGCACCTCAGACCCTCCTATCCTCACCGTGACCGCTCCAGCCAGTCCCTTCCATTGGAAGGGATCAGGTGATGCAGTCCAGGAGGGTGGCCAAGTTAAATTCTTGGGGGGTAGACTTTGGCCCTTGGTGAGTCAGGATGAGTGTATGCAGGTGAGGGGTGCGGACCAGCAGATCCCAGCTGGACTCTTGAGGGACACAGCTTCGTGCAGCTTCTTGGAAGTCCTCCTGAGGGTCAGGCACAGCTGCACCGCTGGAGTCAGTGAGATCAAGCCCTCCTTGGTCTGTGCTCTCTCCTCCTGTCCCTCCTTCCTGCTTACCTGTGATGACACGCACATCAGGCAGGGCTCTGTTTCCCAGAAAAACTGGGCTGAGACATGGGGCATTTGAGGGCTAGGCTTCAGAATGGAGTTTCTGTAGGGGCTGGCAAGGTTTAGGGGGTGACCGTGAGCACGGGGCTGAGATGGTGTGCAGGAAATGTCCGTGGAGGACTGAGGCCACAGTGTGAGAGTGGACGGAGATGTGGATGCTGAGCCGTGCAGGATGACGGCAGAAGGAGCTGGGGGAGGTGGGAAGCCGGGAGCTTCCTTCCTCAGTCAGTGGGCGGAGGAAGGGGACACATCGGAAATAAACAGTGCTGTAGCTGGGTCACCTGGGCTTCAGAGGAGCTGGGGTTTGCAAGGAGGAAGAGGAGACATGGTTAGCGTGTGCTGGTGGCACGGAGGGGGCTTGCTCTGGGTAGACCAGCACAGCGAACACCTCCTTGGACTGCTCCTCTGGGCGTTTGGCTCCAACATCTGCAGCTTGGAATCCCACCACTGTAGACTGAGCGTTTGGATGTGGGTGTGGGTCCTTTGGGAGGTGCTTAGGTCGTGATGGTGGAGCCCCATACTGGGATGAGTGCCCTATAAAAGAGACCCCAGAGAGCTCCTCGCCCCTTCCACCACTCGAGGACACAGCGAGAAGACGGCCGTCTGTGAACTGGGAAGTGGGTTCTCACCAGTCCCTTGATCTTGGACTTCCCAGCCTCTAGAACTGTGAGAAATAATGTTTTTGCTTATGAATGACTTAATCTATGGTATTTTGTTATAGTGGCCTGAATCGACTAAGACGCCCACCCAGGGGCATCTCTCTATCCTGGGGGCAGGTCACGTAACCTCACAGCGCCTCTGCTTCCTTTAGGAGAGGGAGAATGGTCTCTTCCTCCTGGAGTTGTCAGGACATTTAACAAGGGATAATGGAGTGAGAAGTAATTTACTACCTAATGTTCGAGGATGTGAAGACAGTACATGCTACATGTCACCCGCATGACATTGCGTGTAGCAATCATGTCTTGATGCTTGCTTCAAAAAGTCCTGTATAGATGTGGCTGAGTGCATGGCTGTGCCTGTAGGTGTCTTCTGGGAGTTAGAGCCAGCTGGGAAGGAGGGACCCAGGGGAAGAGAACGTGCTGGAGCCCTGGGGCACAGCACCTCTGCCTTAGCTCCTATACATGCTCCATGGGCTTTTCCAAGTGCTGATTTCTAAAGCCTAGAAAGTTCTTTTTGTTGTGGTCGTTCTAACCACACCAGGAGGAGTCCCATCCTCTGAGCTGATATTATCCTGGAGACTAGTATTAATGTCCACAGAAGCAGGTAAAAGGTTGGAAGCACTGCATCTCTTTGTTGAATGGTGTACGGAGTGCTGACCAAGGCTCCAGCTCATTGTGCTTTATCCTGGAACCTGCCTGTGCATAGTGAGAGGAGGGCTAAGGTCGTGAGAATTTCACATTTTCTTTCAGGTTGTTAGTCATTGTGACACTGTTGTATGAAGGGTTACCTTATAAACAGTAGGAGACCAGGTTATGGGCTACACCTGGCAGCAGCCGGGTGCTTAAGTGTGAGGCCTGCATCATGATGCAGTGCAGATGTACGTAATGAAGGTCACTGGGCATGTGCAGGCAGCTGACACTGCACCTGCTGCTTTGGGATTCAGGGTACATCACAGCCAGAGGACCATTCCCGTGCAAAAGGAGTAGCCTGAGGGATGGGCCAGGGCATCTTACAATTACTTGGTTCCACTTGAGTTGGCAATATAGTGTTTAACTTTAATGACAAGAGTTTAATATTCTACGTACCGATTTTTCATTT
This sequence comes from Globicephala melas, assembly GCF_963455315.2. Taxonomy (NCBI): domain Eukaryota; kingdom Metazoa; phylum Chordata; class Mammalia; order Artiodactyla; family Delphinidae; genus Globicephala; species Globicephala melas. Next base: position 2,665,733 of record NC_083328.1, read on the forward strand.
GAAAATAAAATACCACTTCATTTTACATGAGCAGATCTAGCAACAATAAGGAATTTCTTTACAAATATTAGCCTATTATACATCTTAAGTCAGTTGCACATAATTGCATCTCACCAACTCTACATAATACTTTAATTAAAACTAGGATAATGAAAATAGTTTCTTTTTAATAAATTTATTTATTTTATTTATTTATTTTTGGCTGCGTTGGGTCCTTGCTGTTGTGCGCGGGCTTTCTCTAGTTGCGGTGAGTGGGGGCCACTCTTCGCCGCACTGCGGTGGCCTCTCGTTGCGGAGCACAGGCTCCGCGTGTGCGGGCTTCAGTAGTTGTGACTTGTGGGCTCCAGAGCGCAGGCTCAGTAGCTGCGGCGCATGGGCCCAGCTGCTCCGCAGCACGTGGGATCCTCCCCGACCAGGGCTGGAACCTGCACTGGCAGGTGGACTCCCAACCACTGTGCCACCAGGGAAGCCCGAAAATACAGTTTTAACGAACAGTAAATGCTGAAGTTGCCAAGCCTAGAATGTGTTAGTTCGAATCATACCTCACTCTGTTTTAGCTCTTAAATCTGTATCTACATTATGTTTTGAAATGGCAACAATCATGAGCAAGAGGCATTTTTTTTGAATTTTATTTTTTTATACAGCAGGTTCTTATTAGTTGTCTGTTTTATACCTATCAGTGTATATATGTCAATCCCAATCTCCCAGTTCATCCCACCCCACCACCCCACCACTTTCCCCGTTGGTGTCCATACATTTGTTCTCTACATCTGTGTCTCTATTTCTGCCTTGCAAACTGGTTCGTCTGTACCATTTTCTAGGTTCCACATATATGCATTAATAGACAATATTTGTTTTTCTCTTTCTGACTTACTTCACTCTGTATGACAGTCTCCAGGTCCATCCACATCTCTACAAATGACCCAATTTCGTTCACTTTTATGGCTGAGTAATATTCCATTGTATATATATACCACATCTTCTTTATCCATTCGTCTGTCGATGGGCATTTAGGTTGCTTCCATGACCTGGCTATTGTAAATAGTGCTGCAGTGAACAATGGGGTGCATGTGTCTTTTTGAATTATGGTTTTCTCTGGGTATATGCCCAGTACTGGGATTGCTGGGTCATTTGGTAATTCTATTTTTAGTTTTTTAAGGAACCTCCATACTGTTCTCCATGGTGGCTGTATCAATTTACGTTCCTACCAACAGTGCAAGAGGGTTCCCTTTTCTCCACACCCTCTCCAGCATTTGTTGTTTGTAGATTTTCTGATGATGCCCATTCTGACTGGTGTGAGGTGATACCTCATTGTAGTTTTGATTTGCATTTCTCTAATGATTAGTGATGCTGAGCATTCTTTCATGTGCTGCTTGGCCATCTGTATGTCTTCTTTGGAGAAATGTCTATTTAGGTCTTCTGCCCATTTTTTGATTGGGTTTGTTTTTTTAATATTGAGCTGCGTGAGCTGTTTATATATTTTGGAGATTAATCCTTTGTCCGTTGATTCACTTGCAAATATTTTCTCCCATTCTGAGGGTTATCTTTTCATCTTGTTTATGGTTTCCTTTGCTGTGCAAAAGCTTTGAAGTTTCATTAGGTCCCATTTGTTTATTTTTGCTTTTATTTCTGTTACTCTAGGAAGTAGGTCTAAAAAGATCTTGCTGTGATTTATGTCAAAGAGTGTTCTTCCTATGTTTTCCTCTAAGAGTTTTATAGTGTCCAGGAGGCATTTTAAAATATGTTTATTAGTATGTACTAGTAAATAATATGCTTCCTTATGGCCGTCATGTATCTGTCTATCCCCCTTGCATATATAGTTGGTTGTTTGCTACTAATTATAATCTGTAGAAGCAGATTAAGGTTTTCTTTGTCTTTTTTCTCCCAGTTTTATTGAGATATAATTGACATATAACACTGTATTATTTTAAGATGCACAACATCATGATTTGATATATATGCATATATATACTACAAGAAGTTTAGTGAATACTCCTCACAACACAGTTAAAGTGTTTTTCTTGTGATGAGAACTTTTAGGATATACTCTCTTAACAACTTTCAAATACACAATATAGTACTGTTAACTGTAGTCCCCATGCTATACATCACATGCTTAGGACTTATTTGTCTTATAACTGGAAGTTCATACTTTTGGACCACCTTCACCCCTTGCCTCCCACTGCCCCACTCTGGTAACCAACAGAATACTAGCAAACAGAATCTAACCATACCTTTGCCCATTTTGTATTGGATTATTTCTTTGTCTTTGAAGGCCCAGCAACTTAGCACAGTGCTTGGCCATACTTACTTAATGTTATTGGATGAATGGATAAGTATTTCTTGGGTGAATAAATAAATAGTAGTACTTGGCTCATTCTGGGGAGATGGTGTGGGACTACGTACACTAGGCTGAGACTCAGAAAATGAAGGTCTCAGTCTCAGCTTTGTCCCTTAGTAGCTGTGTGAGCTTGGGCAAGTCTTTTTTGACTGTTGCCAACAAAGATGATGTAATGGGATATCTCAAATGGAAATAAGGATACCTACACCGCCACGCTCTTGGAATTATTATGGGGAGCATTTATTTGATGGATAGAATTACAGATGTGAAAACACTTTCTAACCTGTAAAGTAAATGTAATGTAGTGGTGTTATTATCATCCCCTCTTCTGCTCGTTATCCTAATTATATAAATGAACATGCATTAGTATTCAAAGGCAACTAACTAATCATCAGCTCATTGGAACTATGGATTTTTTAGGTTTTTTTTTTAATATAAATTTATTTATACATTTATGGCTGCGTTGGGTCTTCCTTGCTGCGCGCAGGCTTTCTCTAGTTGCGGCGAGCGGGGGCTACTCTTCATTGTGGTGCGTGGGCTTCTCATTGCGGTGGCTTGTTGTGGAGCATGGGTTCTAGGCACACGGGCTTCAGTAGTTGTGACACGCGGGCTTCAGTAGTTGTGGCTCGCGGGCTCTAGAGCACAGGCTCAGTAGTTGTGGCACACGGGCTTAGTTGCTCCATGGCATGTGGGATCTTCCCAGACCAGGGCTCGAACCCATGTCCTCTGCATTGGCAGGAGGATTCTTAACCACTGCGCCACCAGGGAAGCCCCATTTAGGTTGTTTTGCAGTGAATTTTCAGTCCTTGGTTAGCGGTACCTGTAGTACAGAATACAAGGAGATACGCCCCTCCCATCTCCCCTTCCTTCCTTCGTCAGTTAAAATGTCCTAGAGTCTGTCATACAGAGTGAAGTAAGTCAGAAAGAGAAAGACACATACTGTATGCTAACACATATATATGGAACTTAAGAAAAAAAAATGTCATGAAGAACCTAGGGGTAAGACAGGAATAAAGACGCAGACCTACTAGAGAATGGACTTGAGGATATGGGGAGGGGGAAGGGTAAGCTGTGACAAAGCGGGAGAGAGGCATGGACATATATACACTACCAAACGTAAGGTAGATAGCTAGTGGGAAGCAGCCACATAGCACAGGGAGATCAGCTCAGTGCTTTGTGACCACCTAAAGGGGTGGGATAGGGAGGGAGGGAGGGAGGGAGGGAGACGCAAGAGGGAAGAGATATGGGAACATATGTATATGTAAAGCTGATTCACTTTGTTATAAAGCAGAAACTAACACACCATTGTAAAACAATTATACTCCAATAAAGTAAAAAAAAAAAAAAGTCCTTGGGAAATTTAAGCCAGTCTTAATATTGGCTGGGTAATTAGGGAGGCATTTCTACCTGTGCATCTAATGTATAGTTTATTACACAGTCAAATATAAGTGACTTTTATTAGCTTCTCTTTTAGATTAGCAATATCAGTGTTACTCTTCCTAAATACAGGTCATTTATTCATTCACTTATCTGTTCACTGAACAAGTACCGAATTGCACTGGTGTCAAAAGCTACTTTGACATTGGTGTCAAAGCTACTCCTGAAGCACCACATTCCCTGTGAAGGAAGTGTGCTCTGGGCTCTGGCCAAGGGGTACTGCCGACGTAAGTCCAGAAGACTTTGTAACACCGTCCCGTTCGTAGCCTACAGGCGGGGCCTGGCCTGTGAGGGCAGCTTCTGGTGATGCTCCAGGATGCACATCGCCTGCACGCCCATGGAGAGCCAGCTGTCACGGTGTGATTCAGCTTTCACTTGCACCTGGGGACTCTGTAACCCCGGTAAGCCTGCTCCCATCTGGTCTCATCCCTGGGTCTTTAGGCAGAAATATGGCATACCAACGTGAAGTTCTCCCACACAAAGAAGGAGGGGAAAAGAAGCCCAGGAAGGAAGGGATGTTCTTAGAGCTCAGAGAAAGCCGCAGGACGTGTGTCCCACTCCAGGGCCTTCGTGCACCTCAGGCCTGGTGCCGTAAGGAGCTGAGAACTGGAGAGATCAAGGCAGTGGGGGCATGGAGAGGGTCAGAGGTCACACAGATGGGCAGTGGCCAGCTGAACTTGTCAGAAGGCGCTGGTACGGTTGGCAGCCTGCATCCACTGGGTGCCCTCTTTGTGGGAGGAGAGGCAGCGTTGCCGGAGATCCTGTGTATGGAAGTGGTCGAGGAACGTAAGTAGAAGCAGGGGCGGTCCTGTGGGGGTGTATGAGGGGCAGCATGGGCCTTGGAAAGCACTCTGGGTTTAAGCAAGAAGAGCCGACTTTGAGAACCAGCTGTACTCTTTGATCATTTTCTGATTCTCGGCGGGCCTAACTTAACATCTGGGGGACTCAGCTTTTTCACACACAGAATGGGGTAAAGCCAATCCTGTGAATGTCTGATGTGAAAACGTTTTGCCCCCCCAGTTGTTGGCTGGGGTTCTGACGGGAAGTGGAGGGAGCTGGCTGTCCTTGGGGGTGAAGGTCTGCGGGGCAGGGTAGGTGAAGTACAGCCAGTGCAGATGCTGCAGAGGGTGCCGCACGGCTCTTTTCTTTCTGCAAGGCTGCTCTAAATCTCTGCCAGTACAGAAGGCAGAGGAAGGCTTATCACACCAGTGTTGTGGATGACTGCATGGGGGAGAAAGTGGCTACGTGCTCTAAGGTCGAATCTGCTTCAGTGATGGAGCCAAGGACGGAGTTGAGCACCTGAATGGTGCCTTTCTGGTTCTTTCTGTGAATGTCGATGGCAGAGTTGAGCTTGTCCAGAAGGGCAGTGGTTTGCAAAGGGGCCCGCAGTGGGCATTTGCCACCCATTCTTTGACTCCACGATGCCACGTGTAGCCAGGTGTCCTAGGGCAAGTCTCTAACTTCTGTGAGGCTCCCTTTGTTCTTCTGGAAAACACAAGTGATGATATAGCAGCCTGCCCACCTCACAGGACTTTTACTTTTGTGTGTGATATTCAAATATGATAACAGATATAATAGCCTTTTGTGAATTACAAAGTGTCATGTCTGTGTAATGTGGAATCATTTTCTCATGAGGGCTCATTCTTCGCTGTCATCAGATCCGACCAAAGCCTAGTTAGATCTAATTGCTGGAGTTTTTGCATCCAGATGACAGTCCCTAAAGTCAAGGTCATCATTCGTCCATTCAGTCTGTCCACCAGCCAGCACTGTGCTAGGATCTGGGGATAAAAAGATCAATACAATGATTCTGGCTCAAAAGGGTTCACACTCTAGTGCATGGATGGTAGCATTTGATTGTAGTTCATCCTGCATAGTCTTTTTTTTTTTTTTAAAAAAAGCTGCATTGAGATGTAACTCACTTATCATTAATTCTTTTTAAAAAATATCTTTTGGGACTTCCCTGGTGGTGCAGTGGTTAAAACTCCGCGCTTCCCCTTCATAGGGTGCGGGTTCAATCCCCGGTCAGGGAACTAACATTCTGCCTGCTGCGCAGCGCGGCCAAAAGGTAAAAATTAGAAAAAAGTTGTTTTAAAAGAAAGAGTATATCTTTTGAACTGTATAATCAGTGGTATTTAGGGTGCAGTCGACCCTCCGTACACCTGCTTCCTCTGTATGCATAGTCAGCTGACCATGGACCCTGCGTAGTGTTTACTATTGAATGATATCCACGTATAGGTGGACCTCGCAATTCAAACCTGTGTTGTTCAAGGGTCAACTGTATTCACAGAGTTGGACAATCATCACCACTGACAGAATATTTCCATCACCCCGAAAGAAAGCCCCATACCCAGTAGCTGTCGCGCACCATCCCCCGCTCCCCCCAGACCCTGGCAGCCACTCGTCTACTTTCTGTCTCTCTGCACTTGTCTGTTCTGGACGTTTCATATAAGAGGAATCATGTACTCTGTGGCTTTTTGACACCTGACACCATGTATAGTCTTTAGTCAGTTGTTTCTTTTCTTTTTTTTTCTTTTTTGACGTTTCACTGATAATCATTAAATATTTCATTGAATCTTCTTCTTTACTTTCACTGATCATCATTAAATATTTCATTGGATCTTTTTTTTTTCCGTAACTTTCTTGAGCTAAGTTCTGTGTGGGTAAAGAAAAGACATTCCTTCATTTCTTTAAGAAATATTTACCAGATGCTTCCTTTGTGTCAGACACTCTAGCAGGTTATGATGCCACATGGGTCCCTATTCTCACAGAATTTACAGTCCAGTAAGGGTAAACAGATGCAAAATGGGCAAACGAACAAACACATCAAGAGAATCAACCCTATCCAAGGACATAACATTGAGACCAAAATTTGAAGAGAGAGAAGGAGCCAGTGACATGAAGAAATGGGGCTGGATGTTCTGGGTGCAGCATTGGCCAAGAAGCTGAAGTGGGAAAGAGCCTGGTGGTCTAAGATCTGAAAGGAATCCATCTGCGTGGCGACCGTGGGTGGAATACCCCAGATGACATCAGGGCCCCAGTCATGTGGCTATGGAAAAGGGTTTGGGTTTTATTCTAAGTGCAGTGGAGGGACTTGGAGGGTGTCATGATCTGATTTGCTTTAAGAAAAATCTGGCTGCTTTGTGAAGACTTGATGGTAACAGTGAGAATGGAATCCTTAGGAAGTTTTGGCAAACATCTTATTTTGCAAATGAGGTACTGGTAGCTTGGATTAAGACAGGGCAGAGGAAATGGAGAAAGTGGACAAATTAGAGCTATCGGTCAAAAGTATAATCAACAGTTATATTCAACAGTGTGAATAAGTCATAACAAAATAAGGATTAAAAAAGTAGAATCAGTAGGGCTTACAGATGAATTGGGTATGCAGTGGAGGTCAGGCTTTCTGTTTCTGATTTGAGACTTGGGTATATATTTTCTGAAATAATGACAACTGGATAAGAATGCTTTTGGGTCATGATAAGTTGGAGAGAGATGCTCATGAAGAATCAGCATAGAAAGATCAACTTTTAGATCAACAGTTGGATGTACACAAGTGTGGAGCTCAAAGGAAAGATCTAAGCTTGAGATACAAAATTGGGAATCATCAGTATACAGGTGGTATTTAAAACCATGAGAAGGGTGAGCTCTTCTGGGGAGAGAGATACTAGACAGAAAAGAAGAGAAGCCAGCTCTGAGAACATTATTTCTCAACATTTAGAGAAATAAAATGCCCACAGAAAGATAGAGAGCAGGAAGGGAAGAGGCAACCAGGAGTGTCTGATGTCATGGAATCACCACGAAAAGAACATTTTACCTGAATCCAGCCCACACGTAGTCTGAGTCAAGAGAACTTGAATTCCAGGACAAAGAAAATGAGGAGGGGGAGAGGGGATCACAGGAGAAGCTCTAGCAAAGCAGAGGAGGAGAAAAGGCAGTGTGAGGCAGAGAAGGGAAAAGCGGAGGAGGAGGGAAAAGCCTGTCATTTTGTAGCTTTTGTCACCTTTTGGGTAAAACCGCACGTAAGGGACTCAGTTCTGCAGCCTGGTTGGGAAGAGGTCCAGTTTTCCTCTCTGCCGTAGCCATAAATCAGAAGGCCCTCTGGAAGAAGTGTGTTGTGGACAGATTAGAAAGTTTGGGATCAAAACAACCGTAACAGCCTAGTTCATGCTTCACCAGGATGATTTTTCTCGGTGTTTTAGTGCTCAGTCTTTATCATCGCTGACAGAATTGTACTGTTTTACCTTGGAAGATTATAAATGGGGAGTAATCCTTAGAACTTATTTATCTTTGAAAGCATGAATCTTCTTCAGTCTAGACATGCCCATTCATTATCAGGCAAGGTAAAGTATTATATCCAAGAGATAAATTATGTCCTTTGGTTATATGTACAATGTGTATACTTCATTTTTGTAGTCAGAGTCTATAGTTTAATGCATGAAACAATTTTGTGTATTACCTGTGCTGAGTAATCTTGGGTATTTAGAAATTGCCTATGTGAAGTCTACCCGTTTTAACACATGCCTTTCATTCAGTGAAATCATTGGGAAATCATCATTGCCTACTCCGAAGGTCTAGATCATTCTTCACCTGTGCTCTGTGGAGTTTAGTATTCTGTCTGAAACCTGTGTCACACCAAGTACTTTACACAACTAATTTACTCTCAATAGTCTTATTAACTTTTTCTTATTTTAAAACTAGATACATATGGAGAAATCATAGTCTGTTTTGAAGCTGCTGTGTATGGGTTAATATTATTGAATTAAATTTTAGTTAAATTTAAGAATTTTGTCTGTGGAAATGGATGTAAAACAGTACTTGTGTTCATTAAAGTTGGAGAGGAAGGAGGAATTGGCAGCCTGCCGATGGCTTATCTCTGGTCTTTAGTTGTGAGCGGAACGTCTAGCTGTTTAGTGCCTGGCTTTCATCTAACACACTCTATATGAATTTAAATAAATTGTAAATGCCCCAGATAAATTTTAGTCATTTCTTTGATCTAATGATGAAATAAGGAATTGTGGCAATGATGGAACATTTGAAAAACATCTAATGATTAAAATTTTTAAAAAGTACTGCTTCTAAATATTTAGTGGAAAATGTCCTTAGCATTTTCTGTTATCTTCCTGTTCTTCTTAGCATGGTTAGGAAGGATAATAGCTACAACTTGAAAAGAAGCAATATAAAATGGTGGCCAAGAATGTGAACTCTGAAATCACATGGCCTGAGTTCAAACCCTGGTTCTGCCCTTTAATGGTGTGCGACCTTGGGCGCAAACTCAGCCTCTCTGTGACTCAGTTTCCTCTTCTGAGTGGCTGGAATAACAACAAATCCTGCCCCACAGGACTGTGCAAGCACCTGTCCGTTTAGAGGGCTTGGACCAGCTCCTGGATCACGTAAGAGCATCGTAACAGTTAGTGGTTCTTATTTCTCTCATTATTATTACTTAATTGAGGGTTTCAAATAGAGGAGGAGGCAGTGGTTGTATTATCCTCTTGGTGTTAATTCCCTTCAAGTAAATCTTGCAAAGCAAAATTGCATTTTGTATTTCTGATTACTTCCATCCCATCTAGGGGTGTGAAAATCATTTCCTTACTCCTTCATGTGAACAAACGTCCAAGTTCTCGATAGCAACAGGTAAGAGGGAGCTGATGAAGCAGTGGCGAGGTAGACCCTGTGCGGTCAGCTGTAACGGAGTAGTGCGGGTAGGGGTGCGATCCAATGTGTCACGGCATCTCCAAGAGGACGTCCTCTTCGGTTGCAGGGAATAGCCCCGGAACGTTTCGCAGGGTGAGACTGGGAGCAAGGGACACATCTCTTCCTAGCCCCCTTGCCATGCCTTCAGCTTAGTCCTGAAAGGAGCAAAGCCATCGCTGCGGACAGCTCTCTAAGATTCCATTTGTCCTTGGAAAGACCCTATTTCAGCATGGCAGTGGCGCTGCCAGGAGGTACACGGCTCCCGGGCCCTGAGAACAGGGGTGCTGATGTGGACACTCGAGGCCAGGAGCCCGCAGGCTCAGGGTCGGGGCTGGTGCATTCGTGGAGAGACAGCAGAGCGGCAGCCAATGTTTAGGGTCTTGTGTCCTCCAGGTGTGTCTCACAGGTGTAAGGGAATACATGCCTGCATCCACACACACATGCATGCTCACACACGCATATCTAGAGAGACGTGCATGTATAAAATAAATATAGAACACGTATAAACGTATCTGTGCGTGGTGGTCGAGATATGCATGTGTGTATAACATATACCTTATATATATCAGACAGCTAGTACTATGCATATTTGATTTCATTTTGGACTTTGAAGGAATGCATAATTAGATTATTTGAAGTTAGTATTAATTAATATCTCAGACTAAATATAGTTGAGTCAAATGTTTCCATATTTTTAAATCTATTACAGTGGTAAAAAGATTTCACTTGTCCATATTTGAACTGAGTAAGACTGTGATACTGACATTTAGAGTAAGATTTGTAATGATAGTAAAACATCCTAGAGCAGAGAAATGAACATCCATGTTTCTGTCCTCGAATGGGGTGATTTTAGGGGGATTATATGTGCATTATAACTTTCATTATGCAAAATGAAAGTTTATTTCCTGCATAATGTGTTTTTCTCTTTTGAGTGTTTAAATAAATAAAACATTTAGGGAAGTTGAACTTACGCTTGTAACATCTCTACTTGATTTGGGGCTTGTTCTCATGGGTTCGTTTGTTTATTTTCTGTGATGTTCTCTTCTTAGAGGTTTATGCTGGAGTTGAGGGACTTATACAACAAAACACTGGGAAAGTTGAGAAAGTAAACATATTCTTGACACCACATGTCTGGCGGAAGGGTGTGTGTGTGACATGTACGGTGACCAGCTCATGCTGGTTTGCCCAGGTCTGTTCTGGTTTTAGCACCGAGAGTCCGCAGGTCCCCGGGCAAACTAAGAAGGTTGGCCACCGACCTGTTGTTTGTGGCTGCTGTGGTTATAAAATTTGCCATATTATAATTATGTGTTTTCCCTACTAGTGCCAAAGGCCCCACATCTATAAAGAAGCATGGACAGTAGAAAAAGAAATCTAACGTTAGCTAACTATCCTGTAAATGCGAAGCAAGGCTTATTTTCATGAACGGAACTTACTTTGAAAATAAATTAATAGATCATTGTCACCATGGGAAGAAGTTGATATGCTTCCACAGTATGCTAGGCATTGTCAATTTGAGAAAAATGAACCGTAAGATACTCCCTGACCCCAGCATCTCATTTGAGTCTCACAGAATGACTAAATGACCACTCTTACCTTTTTACAAGCATTTTGGTTTACGTCCCCCTTTGTCCTCTGTCTGAACATCAGTGCTTACAGAAACATACCTGTCCAAATTAGCTTAGTGAGCATTTCCCAGTTTGCCACAGGGAGACATTTTTCCTTCTTCTTGGTGGAATGCTTGCCAAAAACACACGTGCCTTGAAGGGGATGTAAACTACAAGGCGAGTAGGAGGGGTGCCAACCAACTGCGTCACTGGGATACCCTGAGTCATGCCAGTTGTTATAATGAGAAATGCCAGGCTATTAATTGCTCCCACAACTCAGGGCAACTCCAGCTAAAATGCAGCCGTATTGTGAGAAAGTCTAATGAGAAAATCTGATGTGTGTACTCTTTTCTCCTAGGCACATTTCATTCTGGTCATCTTGACGCCCTTGCTGTTGTGGTCTCATGTTCTGGTGTGCTTGAATCTCTTTCTAGGGAAACTTCCTTTTTTTTTTGCTCTCTTGAGGAAGCAGATGAAGTCTGCGAGAGTGCTAACAACGTGGCGTCTTGCTCGTGGCTCTCAGACAAAGGAACACTGCCTCCAGGAAATACAAAGTGTTACCTTCGTATCTTCATGTTTGAAAACTAGCAGTGATTTTCAAGGGCAGTTTATCATTTTCAGGAAGAATAGACATGAGCCATATCAACAGTGGAATGATTAAGCCCTTTGTAACGGAGTAGATTCTTTTGACTAACTTGGAGATCTCTGAATTTACATGAAAGTAGAGAAGTGAATTAATGGTATAAACCTCTGAGAAAGAATGGACTTTCTCTCTGACGGCTCTTGTTCTTCTCAAGCCTGTGGGAGCTTGTGGTTGGGCCCTTCCTCTGTGAAGGAGATTCCAGGTATGAGTTCTCTATGGCTTCCCAACACGAGCCTGTGTGCGTGGACACCCTTTCCGTGCAGCTACAACAGGCTCCAGCGTCTCTTCCCCCTTTTCACCACACTTCATGACTGATGGCCTGACCTTTGGGAACGCTTGAGCAATTTCTGCAAAGCTCTCTTTACCATGAGGGATAGCTCACCTGAATTTGAACATCAACTAAAACAGTGAATAATTCTGCTTTGATTTCTGTTCTAATCCCTGCTACCTTAAATCAAGCTAGGCTGAAATTCTTTGAGGACGGGGACTGATTTTTCTTCACCTTTGCACCTCTTGCATACAGCACAGTTCACCACACATACTCGAGAAATATTTGTTGGTTGAATGAATGAATGGAGCTTGTCTTGTGGTTGGTATCCCAGAGTTAACAAATTGTCCTCCTCCCTCCCCTGACACAATGCGGCAGCCAAAGGCAGCAGGCAGTAGTGTTGGAGGTTGTCCCAGGATGTGCAGTGTGGCCCAGGAGAAGTGGCCCTTCCCTGACGCTCACACCTCAGCCGTCTGCAGTCTGTTTAGTGCCCCCCAGAGTCAGAGAGAAAAGTGGTAAACGGTTTATTCACATTGGAAATATTGAGTATTATTTGTGTTGTTTTTCTCCTCCCTCTATTAACAGGCTTGGATTGATTTTTAGTGATAGAGGCAGTTTCTCAGTTGGTTTCATTAATGCAAGGGCAGAGGAAGTTAGAACACTCTGTGCCGTCTCGCGGGATTCCTCCCTCACCTTTCCCTTCGAATCCCAGGTGTCAAAAAGTTCTCCTCCACGGCCCCTGCCTTCCTTAAGGCCATCGGACTGTGCTGCTTAGGTCCCTGCACCAGCTCTGACCCACGTCCAGGTCTCCAGCTTTGTCCTCCCCAGCTCAGTCTCTACCCTGGAGGGTAGACACCCTCTGCAGGTCACACGCCGCCCCTGCCCCCCACTCCCCGCTTGAGTGGTTTCCCACGGTCTTCGGGATGATGTCTGAGCCGGGGTCCTCCCGGCGGGCGCTGCCTGCCTCGGCCTCCTCCTGCCTCTCCCTTTCCCTCAACAAGACGCCACCTGGAAAGCTTGCCCCACCTGCGCTGGACCCTCCGTCACAGGACCCTTGCACATGCTATTCCACTGCTTAGAATGCCCTTCCCCAGACTGGCTTTTGCTTTGGGCTTCAGATTTCATCTTTCTCTGAGAACACCTCCCCGGCCACTTTCCTCAGCCCAGCTGCCCACTGAGACCAGGTGCAGTGAGGTCTGTGTGGTCCTGTGTCTCCTATGTTTACTTCACGGTCGGTCCTGTCAGCTCTAAGCTGTGATGGCCTGTTTGTTGGTTTCTCTCTGCACTGTGAGTGCCTTGAGGATGGACGCCATGTCTCAGTCACTTGTGTATCCCTGGCCCTAGAGCAGCACCTGGTGCATAGCAAGCTGTTGGATTTCTTTGAGTGAATTGGTTGACTTATGACTAATTTTAATTTTCTTTTCATACTTATCTGTCTATTAAAGTACATTTGTGGAGATAAAAAGATCCAACAGTGACAGTGTGGTTTAACAGTGTCAGTGGGGAGGGGAGTTGGTTTATTCTTTCCTGGCTCAGGTCTCGTAGGATGAAATGAGGGGTAGATGCTCACACTTACTTTTATCTGGTGGTGCTGGCCGACGTGATCACATCACTCTCTTTTTGAACTTGGAATTGAACTTTCCTCTTTAAGGACTTCTGCTTTGTTACTTTGGGTGCTCTTATAGTTTGGGAAATTGTGTGGTAAGGATTTGTTTTTGCCATTAAGTGCTCTTAGAAGAAAAATAAATGATAGGACAGACCTTCCAGATGGCGGAGGAGTAAGATGTGGAGATCACCTTCCTCCCCACAAATACATCAGAATACATCTACACGTGGAACAACTCCTCCAGAACACCTACTGAATGCACAGAAGAACTTAAGACTTCCCAAAAGGCAAGAGACTTCCCCATGTACCTGGGTAGGGCAAAAGAAAAAAGGAAAAACAGAGACAAAAGAATAGGGACGGGACCTGCACCCCTGGGAGGGAGCTGTGCAGGAGGAAAAGTTTCCACACACTAGGAAGCCCCTTCACTGGCCGAGACAGGGGTGGCGGGGGGGGAAGCTTTAGAGCCACGGAGGAGAGCGCAGCAACAGGGGTCCGGAGGGCAAAGCGGAGAGATTCCCGCACAGAGGATCGGTGCTGACCAGCACTCACCAGCCCGAGAGGCTTGTCTGCTCACCGGCCGGGGCGGGTGGGGGCTGGGAGCTGAGGCTTGGGCTTCAGAGGTGAGATCCCAGGGAGAGGACTGGGGTTGGCAGCATGAACACAGCCTGAAGGGGGTTAGTACGCCATGGCTAGCCGGGAGGGAGTCCAGGGAAAAGTCTGGAGCTGCCGAAGAGGCAAGAGACCATTGCTTCTGGGTGCATGAGGAGAGGGGTTCAGAGCACCACCTAAACGAGCTCCAGAGACAGGTGTGAGCCACAGCTATCAGCACAGACCCCAGAGATGGGCATGGACGCTAAGGCTGCTGCTGCCGCCACCAAGAAGCCTGTGTGCGAGCACAGGTCACCATCCACACCTCCCCTCCCGGGAGCCTGTGCAGCCCGCCACCGCCAGGGTCCCATGATCCAGGGACAACTTCCCCAGGAGAACGCATGGCACACCTCAGGCTGGTGCAACGTCACGCCGGCCTCTGCCGCCGCAGGCTCGCCCCGCACTCCGTGCCCCTCCCTCCCCCCGGCCTGAGTGAGCCAGAGCCCCCTAATCAGCTGCTGATTTAACCCCCTCCTGTCTGGGTTGGGGAACAGATGCCCTCAGGTGACCTACACGCAGAGGCGGGGCCAAACCCAAAGCTGAACCCCAGGAGCTGTGCGAACAAAGAGGAGAAAGGGAAATCTCTCCCAGCAGCCTCAGGAGCAGTGGATTAAATCTCCACAATCAACTTGACGTACCCTGCATCTGCGGAATACCTGAACAGACAACGGATCATCCCAAACTGAGGCGGTGGACTTTGGGAGCACCTGTAGACTTGGGGTTTGCTTTCTGCATCTAATTTGTTTCCGGTTTTCTGTTTATCTTAGTTTAGTATTTAGAGCTTATTATCATTGGTAGATTTCTTTATTGATTTGGTTGCTCTCTTCCTTTTATATATATATTTTTTCCTTTTTTTTCTTTTTGTGAGTGTGTATGTATATGCTTCTTAGTGTGATTTTGTCTGTATAGCTTTGCTTTTGCCATTTGTCCTAGGGTTCTGTCTGCCCATTTTGTTTTTTTTTAGTATAGTTTTTAGTGCTTGCTATCATTGGTGGATTTGTTTTTCGGTTTCATTAGTCTCTTCTTGCTTACTTTTTTTCCTTTTTTTAAATTACTTCTGGATTTTTAAAATTTTTAATATTTTTTTTATTTTAATAACTTTTATTTTATTTTATTTTTTCTTTCTTTCTTTCTTTTTTTCTCCCTTTTCTTCTGAGCCATGTGGCTGATAGGGTCTTCATGCTCTGTCCAGGTGTCGGGCCTGTGCCTCTGATGTAGGAAAGCCAAGTTCAGGACATTGGTCCCCCAGAGACCTCCTGGCTCCAGGTAATATCAAGCGGCGAAAGCTCTCCCAGAGATCTCCATCTCAATGCTAAGACCCAGTTCCACTCAATGACCAGCAAGCTACAGTGCTGGACACCCCATGCCAAACAACTAGCAAGACAAGAACACAACCCCACCCATTAGCAGAGAGGCTGCTTAAAATCATAATAAGTCCACAGACCCCCCAAAACACACCACCGGATGCGGACCTGCCCACCAGAAAGACAAGATCCAGCCTCATCCACCAGAACACAGGCACCAGTCTCCTCCATCAGGAAGCCTACACAACCCACTGAACCAACCTTAGCCCCTGGGGGCAGACAGCAAAAACAACGGGAACTATGAACCTGCAGCCTGTGAAAAGGAAAGCCCAAACACAGTAAGGTAAGCAAAATGAGAAGACAGAGAAACACAGAGCAGATGAAGGAGCAAGGTAAAAACCCACCAGACCTAAGAAATGAAGAGGAAATAGGCAGTCTACCTGAAAAAGAATTCAGAATAATGATAGTAAAGATGATCCAAAATCTTGGAAATAGAATGGATAAAATACAAGAAACGTTTAACAAGGCCCTAGAAGAACTAAAGAGCAAACAATGTTGAACAACACAATAAATGAAATTAAAAATTCTCTAGAAGGAATCAGTAGCAGAATAACTGAGGCAGAAGAATGGGTATGTGACCTGGAAGATAAAATACTGGAAATAACTACTGCAGAGCAGAATAAAGAAAAAAGAATCAAAAGAATTGAGGACAGTCTCAGAGACCTCTGGGACAACATTAAACACACCAACATTCGAATTATAGAGGTCGCAGAAAAAGAAGAGAAAAAGAAAGGGACTGAGAAAATATTTGAAGAGATTATAGTTGAAAACTTCCCTAATATGGAAAAGGAAATAGTCAATCAAGCCCAGGAAGCACAGAGGGTCCCATACAGGATAAACCCAGGGAGAAACACGCCAAGACACATACTAATCAAACTATCAAAAATTAAATACAAAGAAAACATATTAAAAGCAGCAAGGGAAAAACAACAAATAACATACAATGGAATCCCCATAAGGTTAACAGCTGATCTTCCAGCAGAAACTCTGCAAGCCAGAAGGGAGTCACAGGACATACTTAAAGTGATTAATGGGAAAACCTACAACCAAGATTACTCTTCCCAGCAAGGATCTCATTCAGATTTGATAATTCAGAAAAAGCTTTTAACAAAATTCAACACCCATTTATGATAAAAACCCTCCAGAAAGTAGGCACAGAGGGAACTTACCTCAACATAATAAAGGCCAATGTGACAAAACCACAGCCAACATCGTTCTCAGTGGTGAAAAACTGAAACCATTTCCTCTAAGATCGAGACAAGGTTGCCCACTCTCACCACTGTTATTCAACATAGTTTTGGAAGTTTTAGCCACAGCAGTCAGAGAAGAAAAAGAAATACAAATTGGAAAAGAAGAAGTAAAACTGTCACTGTTTGCAGATGACATGATACTATACATGGAGAATCCTAAACATGCTGCCAGAAAACTACTAGAGCTAATCAATGAATATGGTAAAGTAGCAGGATACAAAATTAATGCACAGAAATCTCTTGCGTTCCTATACACTAATGATGAAAAATCTGAAAGAGAAATTAAGGAAACACTCCCATTTATCACTGCAACTAAAAGAATAAAATACCTAGAAATAAACCTACCTAAGGAGACAAAAGACCTGTATGCAGAAAACTGTAAGACACTGATGAAAGAAATTAAAGATGATTCAAACAGATGGAGAGATATACCATGTTCTTGGATTGGAAGAATCAACATTGTGAAAATGACTCTACTACCCAAAGCAATCTACAGATTCAATGCAATCCCTATCAAACTACCAATGGCATTTTTCACAGAACTAGAACCAAATGTCTTAAAATTTGTATGGAGGCACAAAAGACCCCAAATAGCCAAAGCAGTCTTGAGGGAAAACAACGGAGCTGGAGGAATCAGGCTCCCTGACTTCAGACTATACTACAAAGCTACAGTAATCAAGACAATGTAGTACTGGCACAAAAACAGAAATATCGATCAGTGGAACAGGATAGAAAGCCCAGAGATAACCCCATTCACATATGGTCATCTTATCTTTTGGTAAAGGAGGCAAGAATATACAATGGAGAAAAGACAGCCTCTTCAATAAGTGGTGCTGGGAAAACTGGACAGCTACATGTAAAACAGTGAAATTAGAACACTCCCTAACACCATACACAAAAATAAACTCACAATGGATTAAAGACCTAAATGTAAGGCCAGACACTATAAAACTCTTAGAGGAAAACATAGGAAGAACACTCTGTGACATAAATCACAGCAAGATCCTTTTTGACCCACCTCCTAGAGAAATGGAAATAAAAACAAAAATAAACAAGTGGGACCTAGTGAAAATTAAAAGCTTTTGCACAGCAAAGGAAACCATAAACAAGATGAAAAGACAACCCTCAGAATGGGAGAAAATATTTGCAAATGAAGCAAATGACAAAGGATTAATCTGCAAAATTTACAAGCAACTCAATATCAAAAAAAACAAACAACCCAATCCAAAAATGGGCAGAAGACCTAAGTTGACATTTCTCCAAAGAAGACATACAGATGGCCAAGAAGCACATGAAAAACTGCTCAACATCACTAATCATTAGAGAAATGCAAATCAAAACTACAAGGAGGTATCACCTCACACCAGTCAGAATGGCCATCATCAAAAAATCTACAAATAATAAATGCTGGAGAGGGTGTGGAGAAAAGGGAACCCTCCTGCACTGTTGGTGGGAATGTAAATTGATACAGCCACTATGGAGAACAGTATGGAGGTTCCTTAAAAAACTAAAAATAGAAGTACTATACCACCCAGCCATCCCACTACTTGGCATATACCCTGAGAAAACCATAATTCAAAAAGAGTCATGTACCACAGTGTTCATTGCAGCTCTGTTTACAACAGCCAGCACATAGAAGCAACCTAAGTGTCCATCGACAGATGAATGGATAAAGATGTAGCACATATATACAATGGAATATAACTCAGCCATAAAAAGAAACGAAATTGAACTATTTGTAGTGAGGTGGGTGGACCTAGAGTCTGTCATACAGAGTGAAGTAAGTCAGAAAGGGAAAAGCAAA
Organism: Globicephala melas; assembly: GCF_963455315.2. Classification (NCBI taxonomy): domain Eukaryota; kingdom Metazoa; phylum Chordata; class Mammalia; order Artiodactyla; family Delphinidae; genus Globicephala; species Globicephala melas. Next base: position 2,684,386 of record NC_083328.1, read on the forward strand.
TACCATATGCTAACATATATATGGAATCTAAAAAAAATGGTTCTAATGAACCTAGGGGCTGGACAGGCATAAAGATGCAGATGTAGAGAACGGACTTGAGGACACAGGGAGGGGGAAGAGTAAGCTGTGACAAAGTGAGAGAGTGGCATACACTACCAAATGTAAAATAGATAGCTAGTGGGAAGCAGCAGCATAGCACAGGGAGATCAGCTTGGTGTTTTGTGACCACCTAGAGGGGTGGGATAGGGAGGGTGGGAGGGAGACACAAGAGGGAGGAGATATGGGGGTATATGTGTACATACAGCTGATTGACTTTGTTATACAGCAGAAACTAACACACCATTGTAAAGCAATTACACTCCAATAAAGATGTTTAAAAAAATGATAAAAAAACTCAATGAATTATGATACATGCAATTTCTTTTGCATATCTGTACACCCTGCCAGGTTATTCTGACCTCACCGTGGGTAAATTCTCATTTGAGAAATGTATATCCATGAAGTTTATATAGTTGTTCAAATGTAATTTTATTATAACTATGTTATTATCAAAAATGCATCCTTGGGACTCTGCAGCTTCTATTTATTCCATTATTAAAATAATAACATTTATTTCTTTTTCATATAAGTAATATGTAGAACAACTTTTTGGCCTATAATGATCTTTTAAAGCTAATTTTTGAAAAATTGGGGCTAAATGAAAATCTATCAATAGCTGATTCACAAGAATTGGTACTTCTGGTTACACAGATGGAGGCAAATGGAAGTGTCACTGACAGTGTAGCAGTCACATACCCTGCATTAACTTTGGGGGTTCCATGTAAGTAAAAGAAGTGTAAGGTTTAATGTTCCAACAAGCTTTAATGCATTACTCTCATTATTGCTTTTTCAGTTCAGATATAAAGGCACATTGCACTGAGATGTTAACAATCAACATATGTAAAGTGTCACTTATCTGCTTAATTTTATATAAACTAATTTATTTTGGAAAACCATCCCTGTGGAATTATGATAAACGCAATACAGCAATATTAAGAGAAAAAATTAAACGTGCATACTTTCTAGTGGAACTCCCATATCTACATCTTTGTTTTTCCTTCAGTGTTTCTAAATATCAACAAGTAGTTTACAAAATAAATCACTGTCATCTTGAACTTGTTACTTTGAAATCTGCCTTCTTCTGCAGCCCAGCTATACTATTAATGTCCCTCTTCAACTGATGCCGCCGTATTTAATTATGAAATATACAGAAATGTGGAAAAGTACGTAAATCGTAAATGTTCAGAATAAAACGTTATAAAGCAAACACCCTTGTGCCCACCTCTCATTCCAACACTGAACACAACCTGAACCCTCCTGTGGGCCCCCTTCCAATTCATTTCCCCTCCATTCCTCCCCCAGAAGACTTGACCTTTATGGTAACACTTTCTTGTTGTTCTTAGTTGTACTGCTTATATCTTTTCCTGCTTTGGGGGTTTTCTATACACATGGAATCAAACAGAATATATTATTTTGTGTCTTGCTTCTTGAATTCAACGTTATGGTTTTTTTTTTAATTCAGAATTGATTTAGTGGTTATTGAAGGTCTTCCTAAAAACATTATCATCATTATCGCCATTGCTTGCTTTTTTCTCTTTTTTTCTTATTAGTCATCTATTTTATCCACATCAGTGTATACATGTCAATCTCAATCTCCCAATTCATCACACCCCCACCCCCACCCCACCCCCGCCACTTTCCCCCCTTGGTGTCCATACGTTTGTTCTCTACATCTGTGTCTCAATTTCTCCCCTGCACACCGGTTCATCGGTACCATTTTCTAGGTTCCACATATATGCGTTAATATACGATATTTGTTTTTCTCTTTCTGACTTACTCTGTATGACAGTCTCTAGATGCATCCACGTCTCTACAAATAACCAAATTTCATTCCTTTTTATGTCTGATTAATATTCCATTGTATATATGTACCACATCTTCTTTATCCATTCGTCTGTCGATAGGCATTTAGGTTGCTTCCCTGTCCTGCCTATTGTAAATAGTGCTGCAATGAACATTGGGGTGCATGTGTCTTTTTGAATTAAGGTTTTCTCTGGGTATATGCCCAGTAGTATGATTGCTGGGTCATATGGTAATTCTATTTTCAGTTTTTTAATGAACTTCAATACTGTTCTCCATAGTGGCTGTATCAATTTACATTCCTACCAACACTGCAAGAGGGTTCCCTTTTCTCCACACCCTCTCCAGCATTTGTTGTTTGTAGATTTTCTGAGGATGTCCATTCTTACTGGTGTGAGGTGATACCTCATTGTAGTTTTGATTTGCATTTCTCTAATAATTAGTGATGTTGAGCAGTTTTTCATGTGCTTCTTGGCCATCTGTATGTCTTCTTTGGAGAAATGTCTATTTAGGTCTTCTGCCTATTTTTGGATTGGGTTTTTGTTTTTTTGATATTGAGCTGCATGAGCTGTTTATATATTTTGGAGATTAATCATTTGTCCGTTGATTCGTTGGCAAATATTTTCTCCCATTGTGAGGGTTGTCTTTTCGTTTTGTTTGTAGTTTCCTTTGCTTTGCAAAAGCTTTTAAGTTTCATTAGGTCCCATTCGTTTATTTTTGTTTTTATTTCCATTACTCTAGGAGGTGAATCAAAAAACATCTTGCTGTGATTTATGTCAAAGAGTGTTCTTCCTGTTTTCCTCTAAGAGTTTTATAGTGTCCAGTCTTACATTTCGGTCTTTAATCCATTGTGAGTTTATTTTTGTGTATGGTGTTAGGGAGTGTTCTAATTTCACTGTTTTACATGTAGCTGTCCAGTTTTCCCAGCACCACTTATTGAAGAGAGTGTCTTTTGTCCATTGTATATTCTTGCCTCCTTTACCATGATAAGGTGACCATATGTGAATGGGGTTATCTCTGCGCTTTCTATCCTGTTCCATTGATCTATATGTCTGTTTTTGTGCCAGTACCATACTGTCTTGATTACTGTAGCTTTGTAGTATAGTGTGAAGTCAGGGAGCTTGATTCCTGCAGCTCTGTTCTTCTTTCTCAAGATTGCTTTGGTTATTCGGGGTCTTTTGTGTTTCCATACAAATTGTGAAGTGTTTTGTTCTAGTTCTGTGAAAAATGCCATTGGTAGTTTGATAGGGATTGCACTGAATATGTAGATTGCTTTGGGTAGTAGAGTCATTTTCACAATGTTGATTCTTCCAATCCAAGAACATGGTATATCTCTCCATCTGTTTGAATTATCTTTAATTTCTTTCATCAGTGTCTTACAGTTTTCTGCATACAGGTCTTTTGTCTCCTTAGGCAGGTTTATCTCTAGGTATTTTATTCTTTTTGTTGCAGTGGTAAATGGGAGTGTTTCCTTAATTTCTCTTTCAGATTTTTCATCATTAGTGTATAGGATGCAAGAGATTTCTGTGCATTAATTTTGTATCCTGCTACTTTACCATATTCATTGATTAGCTCTAGTGGTTTTCTGATGGCATCTTTAGGATTCTCTATGTATAGTATCATGTCATCTGCAGACAGTGACAGTTTTAATTCTTCTTTTCCAATTTGTATTCCTTTTATTTTTTTTTCTTCTCTGATTGCTGTGGCTAGGACTTGCAAAACTCTGCTGAACAATAATGGTGAGAGTGGACATCCTTGTCTTGTTCCTGATCTTACAGAAATGCTTTCAGTTTTTTAACATTGAAGATGATGTTTGCTGTGGGTTTGTCCTCTATGGCCTTTATTATGTTGAGGTAGGTTCCCTCTATGCTCACTTTCTGGAGAATTTTTATCATAAATCAGTGTTAAATTTTGTCAAAAGCTTTTCTGCATCTACTGAGATGATCCTATGGTTTTTATTCTTCAGTTTGTTAGTATGGTGTATCACATTGCTTGATTTGCGTATATTGAAGAATCCTTGCATTCCTAGGATAAATCCCACTTGATCATGGTGTATGATCCTTTCAATGTGCTGTTGGATTCTGTTTGCTAGTATTTTGTTGAGGATTTCTGCATCTATATTCATCAGTGATATTGGTCTGTAATTTTTTTTGTAGTATCTTTGTCTGGTTTTGGTATCAGGGTGATGGTGGCCTCATAGAATGAGTTTGGGAGTATTCCTTCCTCTGCAATTTTTTGGAAGAGTTTGAGAAGGATGGATGTTAGCTCTTCTCTAAATGTTTGATAGAATTCACCTGTGAAGCCATCTGGTCCTGAACTTTTGTTTGTTGGAAGATTTTTAATCACAGTTTCAATTTCATTACTTGTGATTGGTCTGTTCATATTTTCCATTTCTTTGTGGTTCAGTCTTTGAAGGTTATACCTTTCTAAGAATTTGTCCATTTTTTCCAGGTTGTCCATTTTACTGGCATAAGAGTTGCTTCTAGTAGTCTCTAAGGATGCTTTGTATTTCTAGAGTGTCTGTTGTAATTTCTTTTTCATTTCTAATTTTATTGACTTAAGTTCCTCTGCCTCTTTTTCTTGATGAGTCTGGCTAATGGTTTATCAATTTTGTTTATCTTCTCAAAGAACCAGGTTTAGTTTTATTGATCTTTGCTATTGTTTTCTTCGTTTCTATTTCATTTATTTCTGCTCTGATCTTTATGATTTCTTTCCTTCTGCTAACTTTGGGTTTTGTTTCTTCTTCTTTCTCTAGTTCCTTTAGGTGTAAGGTTAGATTGTTTATTTGAGATTTTTCTTCTTTCTTGAGGTAGGCTTGTATGGCTATAAACTTCGCTCTTAGAGCTGCTTTTGCTGCATCCCACAGGTTTTGGATCATCGTGTTTTCATTGTCATTTGTCTGTAGGTATTTTTTGATTTCTTCAGTGATCTCTTGGTTATTTAGTAACGTATTGTTTAGCCTCCATGTGTTTGTGTTTTTTATGTTTTTTTCCCGTAATTGATTTCTAATCTCACAGCATTGTGGTCAGAAAAGATGCTTGATATGATTTCAATTTTCTTAAATTTACTGAGGCTTGTTTTGTGACCCAAGATGTGATCTATCCTGGAGAAAGTGCCGTGCACACTTCAGAGGCAAGTGTAATCTGCTGTTTTTGGATGGAATGTCCTATAAATATCAATTAAATCTATCTGGTCCATTGTGTCATTTAAAGCTTGTATTTCGTTAGTAATTTTGTTTGGATGATCTGTCCATTGATGTAAGTGAGGTGTTAACTCCCCCACTATTATTGTGTTTCTGTCGATTTCCTCTTTTATAGCTGTTAGCAGTTAACTTATGTATTGAGGTGCTCCTGTGTTGGGTGCATATCTATTTATAATTGTTGTATCTTCTTCTTGGATTGATCCCTTGATCATTATGTAGTGTCCTTCCTTGTCTCTTTTAACATTCTTTATTTTAAAGTCTATTTTATCTGCTATGAGTATTGCCATTCCAGCGTTCTTTTGATTTCCATTTGTGTGGAATATCTTTTTCCATCTCCTCAATTTCAGTCTGAATGTGTCCCTGGGTCTGAAGTGGGTCTCTTGTAGACAGCATATATATGGGTCTTGTTTTTGTATCCATTCAGTGGACCTGTGTCTTTTGGTTGGAGCATTTACTCTATTGACGTTTAAGGTAATCATCGATATGTATGTTCCTATGAGCATTTTCTTAATTGTTTTGGGTTTGCTTTTGTAGGTCCTTGTCTTCTCTTGTGTTTCCCACTTAGACACCATCCTTTAGCATTTGCTGTAGAGCTGGTTTGGTGGTGCTGAATTCTCTTAGCTTTTGCTTGTCTGTAAAGCTTTTGATTTCTCCATCAAATCTGAATGAGATCCTTGCCAGGTAGAGTAATCTTGGCTGTATGTTCTTCCCTTTCATCACTTTAAATGTCATGCACCTCCCTTCTGGCTTGTAGAGTTTCTGCTGAGAAATCAGCTGTTAACTTTATGGGAATTCCCTTGTATGTTATTTGTCGTTTTTCCCTTGCTGCTTTCAATAATTTTTCGTTGTCTTTAATTTTTGCCAATCTGATTACTATGTGTCTCAGCGTGTTTCTCCTTGGGTTTATCCTGTATGGGACTCTCTGTGCTTCCTGGACTTGGGTGGCTATTTTCTTTCCCACGTTAGGGAAGTTTTTGACTATAATCTCTTCAAATATTTTCTCGGGTCCTTTCTGTCTCTCTTCTCCTTCTGGGACCCCTATAATTCGAATGTTGGTGTGTTTAATGTTGTCCCAGAGGTCTCTTAGTCTGTCTTCGTTTCTTTTCATTCTTTTTTCTTTATTCTGCTCCGCAGCAGTGAATCCCCCCATTCTGTCTTCCAGGTCACTTATCCGTTCTTCTGCCTCAGTTATTCTGCTATTGATTCCTTCTAGTGTATTTTTCATTTCAATTATTGTATTGTTCATCTCTGTTTGTTTTTTAATTCTTCGGAGTCTTTGTTAAACATACTTGCATCTTCTCAGTCTTTGCCTCCATTCTTTTTTGCAAGGTCCTGGATCATCTTCAGTATCATTATTCTGAATTCTTTTTTGGAAGGTTTCCTATCTCCACTTCGTTTGCTTGTTTTTCTGGGGTTTTCTCTTGTTCCTTCATCTGGTACATAGCCCTCTGGCTTTTATCTTGTCTGTCTTTCTGTCAGCGTGCTTTTTGTTCCACAGGCTGCAGGACTGTAGTTCTTGCTTCTGCTGTCTGCCCTCTGGTGGATGAGGCTGTCTAAAGCCCCAGTTGTTATCCTTTTCCTTGTTGTGGACTCCTAATATGTAAAATATGATGTTCTCCATTTTTTCTCAATATATATGAGAATATGTAGTCTATATGAATGTGATTATAGCTAATAGAAAAGAAAGTTATCTTTATTTAAAATAAACTTGTCTTTTCTACATAGCCAATCAAAAACCCTTTTTGTTGCCGTTGTCCTTCAGAATAAAATATTCCTTGAGGAAACAGTGTTGTGGAAAATCTAAAGCATTTTCACTGAATTTTCTAATGAAATTAAGTAGAAATTAAGAGCAGAAAATAAAATCCATAGTGGGAAATCTTGAAACTATTTTATAAGGTTTTTTTCTTTTAATTTAATTAGGTCTCACAGTATGTCTGTGAGGTTGCTAAACTTTTGTTTGCTTCACTTCTTGCTTGTTATTTGTATTTAATAATATAGGGAAATCGGCTGATCGTAACTGCTCCCTTTCCAGCTCATAAAGGCATACATAGCAATTGCTTAGAGCTAAAACCTGGAAGACCCTGAAAACTGAGAAATAGCTACCCTGAAGTCACTTTGGCTTCTGGGAGGGTTTAACAATGCTTTAGGACCTATGGTCACCTGAGAGCTTCAAGAGTTTTCTTGGTAACTCTGAGGAATGGGGGGGTCATGGTTCAGTGACTTTTTTTCTGACCTGTAGGATTGAGGGGCAGGGAGAATTATAAAGAGGGGGTCTGTCTATGAGTGCTGGCGAGAATGGAAGCATCCCCCAAGTGGTTTCCACACCAGTGCTGTTTCCCTAGTGCTGGGCGATCATGAACACCTACCCTGCATTATTCTATTGTAGCAAAGTAGTTGGTCTACTCCACCCAACCCTCCGAACCTCGAAATATCCTTCTGTTTCTTGGCCTTATTGGAGATAGGCCAACTTGAAAAACTAAATCTAAACTTATCCTTCTACAGAGAACTCGTGAGGAGAATAACTGAGGTATCATCAAAAGAGGTAGGATACACAGATGAAGAAGAGAGATGAACTGGAGACCAGTGCCTAGATAAGTCCAGAAGTAATCCCATTCATAGGCTCTAGAGCTGCCTCAAAGGAGGAGATGATGTGGAGAAGAGAGAAGGATTGAGAAAGCTCTGAGTGTGTAGAGAGTGTACTTGTGTCCAAGCAGGCCCCACCCTGAGGCCCTGCCTTTGGGTGTGTGCAGTGGGTGGGGGTAAGAGCTCTATTCCAGCTCTTGAAACAGTCGAACGTATTTTCTAGGGGCATGTTTCAGCATCCCTTTGAAGGATTCCAAATAATTTCCTCTTATTTGCTTTTTTTCCTATCATTTTTAAAGGATAAATATCTTTTTTTCCCCTTCTTTTGGCTCTGGGACTGCTTTTACTGATAGTAATAAATGCTTAATGTACTAAGATAGTTTCTGTAGCATTTGCCCAATTTGAAAAGTAGGGGTTTCTACATTTCAGTGATACACCAAGCTTTTCAGAAAATAAGTTCCAAAGGGAATCGTTTTTATCTGCAAAACTCTCATCCTATGGACAGAATATTGACTACACTTGATAGACTGGACGTGTGAAACTAGAATGAAGCATTGCAGTAACAAATCTTGCGGGAGCAGTTCATGATCAACAGGATCACTCATTAGATGGACGTAGCTGAGAGCTAGACAGTATCGGTAGAGAAAGAAAGATGAAATGAAAGCATTCATTTTCCGAAGGAAGCCTTAGCCTTCTCCCTGGTGTCATGTGCTGTCATGTGGCTCGTCTATTCAGGATGCTCTCTTTTCCTAGTTGCTCCTCAGCTCAAAGGAGAATGTTAAACTCCTAATAATTTATAACCAAATATTTAAACACGTCAAAATAAAAATACTGGCATACCACTGTCCTGCCGGCATGTTCCCACATCTGAGTTGATTCACATCATTTGTGAGGTGCCTTGGGGTAGTCTTACTCTTTTATCTCTGTCTCATGTGATTTTGAATATTATGTTTTCCTAATGCGTCAAGGTAGTCTTGTCTTACTGTGGGAAGACAGGGAATCTATCGTCAACATGGAGCTTCTCTTCAGGCCCACATTCTCTACTGCCGGCGTAGTCACTGCTTTACATCATGGACGATAGTTTTCACTCCAAGGAGGAAAACATAAATGTTGGTTTCGTTTGAGAAATACCATAAAACTGGGTTCTAAGTACCTCTTCTCAAATACTGATATCATTAACAATAAAATGATTATAAATTATTCTTAGAAACAAGAACAAAGCAAGTTTTATCTCATTAAAACTCACAGTAGAAATGTTATAAAGAATAAGGGATTATTTCAAGGAGGTTTTTTAATAGGTAACAATTCGGAGGTTTGTTTGATCATTGAATTTTTAAGTACTGTTGAAGGTTTGAAATCCATTAAGGCACAGAAGGCAGAATGAGAAAATATCTCTGGATAGCACAGACTGATCATATGTTGATTGGAACACTGTCCATGTACATATTGGATTTGTGAATCAAGAGATATATCATCAAGAGTAAGGGAGAGACAGCATCAGAAGTTCACCACAATGATGAAGGGACAGTGGGAAATAAAGTTGGATAACGTGAGATTCAGAATTAGGGATGGAGGCAGTTGCGGAAGAAGGAGGTGGAGTGGCCTGGATGTGGCAGTGAGAAGCCAGGAGGACACCTGCTCCAGCTCGAAGCCCAGTGGTGGGAGAAGTCTGGGGGGTCTAGAGAGAGCTGCAAGGGTCAGAGAGCCAACAGGGGAGAGCCAGGTTTCCAGTGGAGCAAGATGAAGAAAGAAATATTCAGGGAAGACGTTGACAATACAGGGACTTCCGCTGAGGCTGGGCTGTGATTCTCAAAGGCACAGTAAGAGTGGCTAAGGAGTTTGGGATTCCTGAGGGATGCAGTGAAGCAGGAGATGTTCAGAGATGTCTGGGGATTTGAGTATGAGAGATGAGAGATGAATTGAGATTCTGGGACTTTACCCGTAAACAGGAATAAAGACAGTGATGTGCTGTTAAATGTTTAGTTAAGTGGCTCAGGAAATGTCTTCATTTGTGGCATTTGAACTTCCATGTTGTAAATACTCCCATCAAAGCAGATTTCACCTACCAACATTGGCATCATTTTATAAGAATTTGGACAGAAAAGCACAAAATTGGTTCCTGTGAGTCAGCAGGCACCAACTTTGGCCCACGCTGGGTAAAGGGCATGCTAGAATTAATCCTGGTGGACAAGGCAAGTAATCGGGCAAGACTGTGAAAGTATAGGGAGCATTTGGTATTCCCTCTTGACTACTGTGGATAGATGCACAGTGACCTCAGTGTTCTTAGCTCGTGGGCCATATAAAAACAGGCTTGGGCTGGATTTGGCCCACAGGCCATCATTTGCCGGTCACTGCTATAGACTTTATCATGCCTATGAAACAGCTCCAGTTGGAAATCTAATAAATAACTCACATTCAATTGAGTTGGATAAGTGATTAATATCCAGAATATATATTTTTAAAAATTCCTACAACTCAGAAGTGGGTAAAAGATTTGAATAGATATTTCCCCCAAGAAGATATACAGATGGCCAATAAGCACATGAAAAGATGCTCAACATCATTAGTCATTAGGGAAATGCAAATCAAAACCACAGTGACACATACCACTTCATGCCCATTGGGATGGCTGTCATTTAAAGACAGAAACTGATGAGGATGTAGAGGAATCGGAGCCCTTGTGTGTGGCTGGTGAGAATGTAGAATGGTGCAGCTGCTGTGGAAAACAGTTTGGTGGTTCGTCAAAATGTTCAACATAGAATTACCATGCTATCTAGCAGTTCTCCTCCTGGGTACATACCCAAAAGAACTGAAAATAGATACTTTATTTACACACCCACGTTCATGGCAGCATTATTCACAGTAGCCCAAAGATGGAAACAACCCAAGTGTTTATCAGCAGATAAATAATCAACAAAATGTGATGTATATATACATTGGAGTACTATTCAACCATAAAAGGAATACATTTTTGAAAAATGCTACTACATCAATGAACTTTGAAAACATGCTAAATAAAAAAAGCTGAACACGAATATTGTACGATTCCACTTATATCAGGTCTTCAGAATAGGCAAATTCATGGAGACAGAAGGTAAAGTAGAATTTATCAGGGGTTAGACGGAGGAGGAATCGAGAGTTATTGTTTAATGAGTTCAGAGTTGCTGTTGGGATAATAAAAAATAGTGGTGATGGTTGTATAACTTTGTGAATGTATTTAATGCTGTTAAACTGTAAACTTAAAAATGGTTCAAATGATAAATTTTAAGTTATATATATAATATAAATATAAATATGTATATATAATCACAATTTTAAAGAAAATTCAGTGGAGGAAGAATAATCTTTTCAACAAATGGTGCTTGACCAACTGGACATCTATAGGCAAAAAAAAAAAGAACTTTAACCTGAACCTCACACCAACACAACAACAAAACCCCAAAACTAGAAACACAAAGCTAAAAGCATACCATAGACTTCACTGTCAAGTAGGAGAAAATCTTCAGGGCCTAGGGAGTAGTGAAGAATTCTTAGACGTGGCCACAAAAGCATGAGTCATAGATGAAAAAAAAAAAATCAATAAATTGGGTTTCATGAAAACTGAAAACTTTGCAATGTGAATGATGCTGTGAAGAGGATGAAAAGATAATCTACGGACGGGGAGAAAATATTTGTAAATCACATATCTTTTGAAGGATTGGTATCTGGAATATATAAAGAATTTTCAAAACAACAGTTATAAAATCCAATTACAAAATGAACAAAGGAAATGAATGCACATTTCACCAGAGGACATACAGATGTCAAATAAGCATATAAAAATATTTTCAACATCATTAGCCATTAGGAAAATGCTAATTCAAACCACAGTGGGATTTCATTATACACCTATCAGAACAGCTAAAATTAAAAGTAGTGACAATACGAAATGCTGTCAAGATGTGAAGTTGAATCGCTCCTACATTGCTGGGAGGTGTGCAGACTGGCACAGGCACTCGGCAAACATAAACTTGTCAGAGGACCCAGTGATCATTGGTACTTCTTGGCACTTATTCCAGAGAAATGAAGTCCTATGTTCAAGCAAAAATGTGTACACAAACATTAACTGCAGCTTTATTTGTAATAGCCAAATTTTAGACATTTCTTTGAAATCAGCCAAAAATTAGAAACAAAACCAGTTGTTCTTCAGGGGGTGAATGATTAAACCAACTGTGGTACATCCATAACCGTGGAATATAACTCAGCAATAAAAAGGAATGAGCTGTTTATACAGGCAACAACTTGAGTGGATCTCAAGGACATTATGCTGATAGAAAAGTATCCAGTCTCAAAAGGTTCTATACTGTATGACTTCATTTATATAACATTCTCAATATGGCACAATTATGGGGATGGGGAAGAGGCTAGTGGTTCTGGAGTTAGACATCCAGGAGAGTTTGGGAGGGCAGAGGACAGGAGAGGGAGGGATGTGCGTACAGAGGGTTAGCACAGGGACCTTTGTGGTGACAGAACAGCTCTGTGTCTTGACTGTGGTGGTTACACAAATGATGCACACATGCTCGGGAAATCTAAATCAGTTCTGGAAATTGTACCAACGGCTATTTTGGTTTTGAAATTGTACTATAGCTGTATAAGATTTTTTTGCATCTTCCTATGCATCTATTATTATTTAAAATCTATGATTGGCTTTAAAACATAGTTGTGAAGCTTAATAAATCATTACAAAGTAAATATTTGCAGAAACAATGTTAATAAATAAAATATTGCAGCCCCTGAGAAGCCTAGGCTTGCCCTTTCCCAGTCCTACCCCTTCTCTTCCCTTAAAGGTAACAGCTGTCCTGACTCATAAGTATGTTAACCAGTTCGTAATGCTTTATAACTTATAATAATTAATATGGTTAATAATAAGTGTGCCCCCTAAGTGCTATAATTTAGGTTTTAGACTTTATATAAATGAAATCTTATTGTATATATCCTTTTTGTGTCTGACCTCTTTCACTCAACATTTTATGAAATTCATGCTTGTTCTAAAAAGTAAACATTCATTTTCATTACTTTTTAATTTTCCGTTGTCTGCACACGGCACAGTGTGTTTATCCATTCTAGTGTTAATAGACTTTTGAGTTTTCTCCTGATTAGACTGTTATAAATCATCCTTATACATGTTCCCTGCTATACTTGCACACGTTTCTGTTAGTCTTTGCCTAGGAATGGAATTGCTGAATCACGTTCACGTAGGCATGTTCTCAAATTCACGAAGAAATGCCTATTTTTCAAAATGTTCTTCAAGATACTGTTTTGTGGGACTTCCCTGGCAGTCCAGTGCTTAAGACTCCGCACTTTCAATGCAGGGGATGCAGGTTCAATCCCTGGTCAGGGAACTAAGATCCCACATGCCACACGACCAAAAAAAAAAAAAGATACTGTTTTGTTTTGCTTTTTTTATTTTGTATCCCCAGTATCTGCATCGGAGCCAGAGACATGGCAGGCACAGCAAACACAGCAGATTGTTTGTTGAATGAATAAATTGAATTCATGGGCGTTACATCCCAAAGACAGCTTTTCTTCCCTGATTAACCCTCCCTTCACTTGAAAAAGATTAAAATAGAGGTCCACAGTGTTTTTCTGAACCCCTTGAGACCAGATGTATTTTGAAATTCAGAGTTTAAAATTTTTCCTTTTGTAGAAACGTAATACAGTTCATACGCTGTATATTACCTGATACCCCAAGTAGGCGCTGGGAGCACTGCATAATCAAACATGCTAATGTCTCTGCAGTGAAACTGTGACAGACTAAATGCAATAAGAACAGACTCTAAATAGACTTACAGCAGTTAAAGTAATTGTTTGATTAGTAGTAGAGTTTTAAAGGACCTGTCTGTCAGATCACTTGAAGATTACGATGTTAAAAATTATACAACAGAATTTATGAAACTGTTTTACCTTTCACTACAACTCTGTGAGATGATAGGCCACACAGATAAGATTATACTCACCTCCCAGATGAGATAATTGATTCACTAGAAAAAAGGGATCTTACCCCAGGGTCTGCTAAACAGCGCAGCTGAAACACAAACCTTGTCTTCTGATTCTAATACTTTTCCAGCAATGCCACAGCTGCTTCCCGTGAAAGTGGCAGTTTCTGTGAGTCGTAAGTTAACATTTCCAGAGGGGAAAAAGCTTCTTCATAATGAAGCTGTCATAAATCACGCACAGTTGTACTGAGATTTGGAACAGAACTTATGGCAGTGCTCCCACCGAGGCACAAGTGTGCACTGGACTGTCGGGGTCCGCACTCGTTTGTCTGCTGCAGTGAATGCACTGACCCTCTGCACCCCAGGATGCTTGCCTTCCTGTGCTCCCTCTTCCCTCTGTGGAGAATTATTTTCCCACATCAGCTCCACAGTGCCGCCCGTTACACTCCAGCCTGCTCTCCCCTCTCAGAACAGAGGAGGATCTGAAATCAGCCATCCAGAATTTATAAATTTAACGGCAGATTTTACTGGGAGGGATTTTGAGGCAGGGCATTGCCTGGTGAGGCATTGACACTGAGTGAGCTGAGTGACTGAGTGAGTGGAGATTTCAGTCTTCTTGTGGATTATGGGTATTGTGTTTGTCTACCCCAGCAGCCGGGGAGCTGCGTCAGTGCAAGGCTCTTCGTTATTTTGTTTTCTGTTGCTTTTCTAATACCTCTAACAGGACCCAGAATGTGCTCTGCACTTGCTAAATATCTACTTATAAGCAAATGATTTTTGACCCCTTTCATTTTTAATAGCTGTATGCCTTTGAGCTCTGTTAAAAACAATTCAGGCCAGAAGGAGCAGATAGGAGGATTTTTGTGGAGAGTCAGTAGATTTTGACACGCCCTATGGGAGCACTCATCATAAATTATCATGATTCTTGTGTAATCTGCCCATTAAGATTTAGGTAGCTTCATGAGCACAGACGACTCATCTGTGCCTGGCACACAGTAGCAATTTAGACAGTATTCACTGACTTCAGGTTCTGCCAAGATGGAGTAGCTCCACTGCTCCCAGGGCCTTCCCTTACAACTGAAATTCCCTGGACGTGACGCAACAAAAAAGCATAGGATGTCTCTGACAGGCGGAAAGAAGAGGTAGGCTTCTTGGGGACTTGGCACTCAAGGACCAAGGTGTTGGTCAGTTCCCTGAGCTTCCTCACTGCCACCCATGTATCCCGGACAAGGAGCTGCAGAAAAAAGATTGTTCCTTCTAGCCAGAGCACTGGGAAAAGTCTCCACAAGGGTTATCCTTGTAACTCTCTCCTACTCTAGGCACACAGGGATATGAAAAGTGTCCCCCTCCCCAACCAGCCCCTACTCGTGAGAAAGTTGATGTTTCACCCCAACCCCTGCTCCACCCAAATAGGCAGGTGCTCTCATCCACCCATTGGGTGGTGTTGGCAGGGCTGAGCAGGGAGTTGATCCTCCATCCTCTGCCCAGAGGAAGGAGGTGGTGCTCTGATTTCCCCCACCAAGGTGCTGTTAGTGGCCTGGAACAGAGCTGAGCATCCCCTTAACTCGGCAGCCAAGAGACCCTAGGGAGCTGGTGAAGGGGGGGACCAGTCACACTCAACACTTGTTTCATCTGGGCCCAGTGGGAGGGGAGCTCCAGGCCACCCTGCAGAAACAAAGCAGGCAGCCTCGCCTCTCCCTTCCTGGTGGCTGTGGGGCCCACCATGGAGCTGATCTTCACTCTTACTCAGGAAATGAGGTAGTGGGAGTTGGTGCCCCACCTTTGCCAGAGTAGTGTTGGAGGGGCCAGTACAAAGCTAAGCATACACAGGTGGTCCTCATGCTACATACCAACCGTGGAACTGCCTGCTAAAAAGATTACATACGCTGCAAAGTCTTAGGCACTTAATCCAGCGTGTCTAGGACATAATTTAAGAGGACTTATACTAAGAACCAGGAAAGTCACAGCTTGAGTGGGAACAGCCAGTCAAGAGACACTGATCCAGAGATAAATCAGCTGCTAGTGTATCTGGAAAGGACCTTAAAGGAGCCGATCGCAAAAGTGATTGAACAAGTAGCTGGCAACTCTCCTCAGATAAACGGAAAACAGAAAAGGAGAAAAGCTCAGCAAATAAGTTGAAGGAACAGAAAAGAACATGGAAATGAAAGAACTGAGAAACATGATAACCAAAATACATAACTCACTGGATGGACTCAGTGGCAGAGATGACAGAATTGAATCAGTGAACTTGAGGACATCAAGAATTTGCCCAATCTGAGCAACAGAGAAAAAATAGAATGGAAAAAAAAAAAAAAAAAGAACAGACCCACAGGGACCTGTGAACAATGATAAGAGCTATTTGTATCATCAAGGCTCAGAAGGAGAGGAGAATGAAAGTGGGGCTGAAAAGTATTTGAAGGTGTAATGTCTGAAAGCATCCCAAATTGGGCAAAAAACATAAACCTATGAATTCAAGAAGCTGAGGAAACCCCAAATCACATAAATGTAAAAAACAATCACACCCAGCCACATCATAATTAAACTTCTGAACACTAAAGAAAAAGGAAAAAGTCTTGAAAGAATCAGAAATGACACATTACTTATAGGGGAACATAAATTCTAATGACAGCAGTCGTCTGAAATCATGGAGCATAGAAGGAGTTGGCATAACATATTTAAGTACTGAAAGAGAAGCACTGTCAAAAGCAAATTTTATATCTGGTGAAAACATCCGTCAGGAAGAAAGGGAAATCAAGACATACTCGGGTGATGGAAAACTAAGATAATTTGTTGCTAGCAAAAGAACAGCTAAAGGAAATTCTCTAAACAGAATATGATAACAGAAAGAACGCTTAGAACTCCAGAAAGGAAAGAAGAACATTGGAATGCCTAAGAAGAGAGGTGAATGTTACAGACTATTCTACCTCCCTTAAATGTCTTAAATCATATTTGATGGTTGAAGCAAACACTATAACACCATCTGAAATGGTGTTCAGTATATATAGGGGAAATAATTAAAACAATTGCTTTTTAAAAATGGAGAAGGTAAAGGGATCTAAATGGAAGTAAGGTTTCTAAACTTCACTCAGAGTGGTAAGTTTTCTGTATACGTATAGTACCTACATCAACCTCTATGAAAACTACACACGATACTGAAAAACACTAGAAATAAATCATTTAAGAAATGTTTAAATAACCCATAGGGAGATAAGAAAAGTGAAAAACAGTAACAATCAGAGGAACCAAACAAAAAAATAAAATGGCAAATTTAATCCATAACATATCAATAATTAAATGTAAATGATCTAAGAGATAGATCTGTAGAGGGAATAATAAAAGCATGATCCAGCTATTTGCTGTCTACAAGAAACACACTTCAAATGCAATGACATGGGTGGGCTGAAAGGAAAAGAATAGAAAACCATATATGATGGAACCATTAATCAAAAAAAAATTAGGAGTGTCTGTATTAATATCAAACAAAACAGTTACGTTAGGTTACAAGGACTACTGCAAGAAAGTACCATAAACTGGGTGGCTTGAAACAACAGAAGGTTATTTTCTTATAATATGGAGACTAAAAGCCTGAAACGAAAGTGTTGGCATGTCCATGCTTTCTCTGAAAATTGTAGGGGAATCTTTCCTTGCTTCTTCCTAACTTCTAGAGGTTTTTCTGGTATTCCTTGGCATTCCTTGCCTTGCAGCTACATAACTTGAATTTGCCTTTGTCCTCACATAACATTCTTCCATTTGTCACTGTATTCATATGGTTATCTTCTTATAAGAACACCAGTCATATTGGAATATCATACCCTACTCCAGTGTGACCTCATCTCAACTAATTACATCTTCAGTGACCCTATTTCCAAATAAGGTTGCATTCTGAGGCACTGGGAGTTAGAACTTCATTATATGTGTGGGGAGGGGTTGGTGGGGGGGCAGTTAACCCATAAGAGTAGTCTTCAGAGCAAAGAAAATTACTAGAGACAAAAAGGGACAGTACATAATGACGAAAGATAAATCCACCAGGAATGAATAATTTTAAATGTGTATGCACCAAACAACAGAGCCTCAACATACATGAGGCAAAAACTGATAGAGTTGAGAGGAGAAATAGACAATCCACCGTTATAGTTGTGAATTTAGTCCAATCTCAGTAACTGATAGAACAACCTAGACAGAAAATCAGCAATGATACAGAATAACTAAACAACACAACCAACAGAACTTAGTTAAGATGTATAGAACACTTCAACAGAAACAGAATAAACATTCTTCTCAAGCACACATGGAACATTCACAAAGATAGACATTATCTTGGACCATTAAAACAAACCTCACCAAATTAAAAAAATTGAAATCATACAGAAATCATCTTTGACCATAATGGAATCAAAGTAAAAATCAGTAACAGAAAGATAACAGGAAAATCCCCAAACACTTGGAAATTAAACAACACACTTCTAAATAATCTTTGGGTCAAAAAAGGAAAACTCAGAGGAAGTTAAAATATACAGAAGTAAATGAAAATAAAATACAACATATCAGAATTTGGGGGATGCAGCTAAATCAGGGCTGAGAGGAAAATTTGTAGCATAAAATGCTTACATTAGGAAAAAAAGTCTCAATCAAGCCAACTTCCCATCTCAAGAAACTAAAAACAAGAAACTAGAAAAAAAATCAAAATAAATCCAAAGGAAACAGAAGGGAGTAATAAAGAGCAAAAAACGGTGAAATTGAAAACAGAAATATGAGGAAAAAGTCAATATTAAAGATGTTTTTCAATAGATTATATACTCTGTTTAAAGTTATTATAAAATATTGGCTGTATTCTCTGTTCTGTACATTCCATCCTGTATCTTACTTATTTCATATATAGTAAGAAAAAAGCCAACTTTTAGAATCTTGATACCATTCAAGAGTCTTTGATTAAAGAAAAATAGCTTAGCCACTATGCAGCACGAAACACGCCAAAATGTAAGCCTACTAATATAGGGTCTAAATAGGGTCTGTATAGGGTCTGTTTCAAGTTACTATAAATTCTAACAGAAAATAAATTCACAGCTTTTACTCTTGAAAAAAAGAAAACACTTAAAAAAGATTAATAAAATTGACAAACCTGTAGGAAGACCGACAACGAAGAAAGAAAAGGTACAAATCACCAACGTCAGAAATGAAAAATCTGCAAAAGTCATAATGATAATAAGGAATAATAAGTTTGCACATATACATTTGATTACTGAAACGAAATGCACCTATTCCTCAAAAGGAAAAAAACCATCAAAACTGAATCAAGATGAAATAGATAACCTGAATAGCCCGATAACCATTAAGGAAATTAAATTTGCAATTAAAAAGTTTCTGAATGCAAACTATTATCTATAGAATGGAGAAACAACAAGGTCATACTGTATAGCACAGAGAACTATACTTAATATCCTGTGATAAACCATAATGGAAATGAATTTAAAATAATCTATCTATATATCAATATGTATAACTGAATCACTTTGCTGTACAGCAGAAATTAACACAACATTGTAAATCAAGTATACTTCAATATAAAAAGTTTCTGAAAAAAATTTCCATGCAATCTCTAATGTCGTTGCATTTGAAGTGAGCTTTATTAGAGAATTTAACCAAACTTAAAGAATTAACAAAAATAAATAAATAAAAATAAATAAAAGAATTAACACCAGTTTTACACAGTCTCTTCCAAAGAAATGAAAAGAACACTTCCCAATTCATTTTATGAGGATAGTATTACTTTGATACCCAAACCAAATAAAGACAACATTAAAAAAAGACACACTGTACACCAATACCGCTCATAAACTTAGTCATAAAAATTCTTCACTAAAATATTAGCAAATCAATTCCAGCAGTGTATAGAAAATTCTCATGACTAGGATTTGTCCCAGGTATCAACATTTGAAAATCAGTCTATGTAATCCATTGTATCAATAGGCTAAAGAAGAAAAATGTATCAATTTATGCAGAAAGAACGTTTGACAGAATTCAACACCTATCTATTCCTGGTAAAAACTCTCAGCAAACTAGGAGTAGAGGATGTTGGCCTGCATTTGCCCAGCTTTGAAACCTAGGAAAGAGCCCAGAGTCAGTAACAGATGCATCAATGGTTTAATAGATGGGGAAGCTCACAGGTCTGAAGCAAGGTCTGAAACAACATCCCACCATGTGAGGCGGACTGTGGGCAGGACAGTTATAGGGGAATTGAAATCAGGTGGGCTCATTAGTTACCAGGGAAACCAGCAGAGGGGCACGCCCCCTCACCAACCCCTTTAAGAACAGTCACCAGCTGAGCCTGGGGCAAGTACTAGGAAGGTCAGTCGGGTGAGCAGGTGCAGGTGAAGCAGGCCCTGGTCGGTCAGGGGATGTACAGAGAGCAAGAGAACAGCCATCTTGAGTGGCCTGACCATACGCTCCACCCCTACACACCCTGCAGGACCCTTACAATTTTGGTCCTCCCATCTTCCGTGATATCCCTGGGGTCAGGTATGTAGGCAGCACTGCAACCAGATACTACAAATACAATACAGACAGGCCAAAAACCCAGAGCAAACCAAGAGCCACTCCCATGGGGAGGGGTGGGCCCTGGCTCTAAAAGAAACATTCTGTTGGCCTAGCCAGGAGTCAGCAGTCACGGTACAGGTCTGCCAACCCATGTTATGTTGAGTGCCATTAGGGGTGAACCCATTAGGTCTTTCCAAACAAAACACAGTTCATCCCACTAGTTGGACTTGTGTGTCCAGAAGCCAGCCTATTCTACTCCACACAGCATAGCCCAGGGGGGCTCAGGGGCAGTCAGTGGTATAGTTAATGTTTCCCGACGGGGTCCTTCTGACCTGTTGGCTTATGGGACAGGAAGATGGTGAGTGTTTTTCCCCCATGGTCAGTCGTCCCCACATAGTCACCGTAGCCCACCCAATTTTTCATGGAAGTCCAGAGGAAGACGACAATGGCATCTCGCTGGGGACCCAGCAATTAGACTCATTCCACAGAGAGGCCAGCGTTGCTGCTCAGTCTTCACATAGGTTTCCTCCCTCAGGCTAGGGATGAAACGTAAGACACCTAACAGGCACGACACAGGGGAGATCATGACAACTAAGCAAAACACAAGCAGAGACTGCAATCAGAGGTAATACCACACCGACCTGTGGCTTTTATCCTGATCTGCAGTACAGTTCAGAAAACTCACGTTTTCAGTAATACAAGAACATACCCAAAATCACGTCTATAGTGGCCACCAAGTTGTATCTTGGATGTCTGAACCACAGCTACTCCATTTTGACTTTCAAATGCATTCCCGTCCTCAGTGGACAAAGCAGATGTGCAATGCACGTCTGAAAGACCATAAAACAGGCTGCTCTGGTCAGTAAAATTTAAGTTAAACCATAGATAAGCCAGAATGACTTCCCCATACCTCAATCCATGCAGATTTTTCCATCATTTCCCCTTCTGATTGCAAATATTTCAGTAGAAAGCATTGATGATCAAAATGTCCATCCCTCAGTGCTGGGGTGCTGGCTCCTACTGAAACTGCACAGCCTTACAACCCAGATTGGGACTTGAACCCAAGGTCTTTTAATTGAGATCACACACCTGGTCTCAGGACTTAATGAAGCTCAGGTTCTTTATGTCCCGTAGCAGAAAGAATTCAGTGAGAGAAAAAGTGATATGTAAGAAGTGGATTTATTTAGAGAGAAACACACTGCACAGAGTGTGGGTCATCTCAGAAGGTGAGAGGCCCTGAAACATGGGGTGGTTAGTTCTTATGGACTGGGTAATTTCATAGGCTAATGGGTGGGAGGAGTATTCCAGCTACTGTGGGGAAGGCGTGGGGATTTCCAGGAATTGGGCCACGCCCACTTTTTAACCTTTTATGGTTGGCCTGGGAACTGCCATGGTGCTGGTGGGTGTACTATTTATTTATTTATTTACTTAAACATCTTTATTGGAGTATAATTGCTTTACAATGGTGTGTTTCTGCTTTAGAACAAAGTGAATCAGTTATACATGTACATATATCCCCATATCTCCTCCCCCTCTTGCATCTCCCTCACACCCTCCCTATCCCACCCCTCTAGGTGGTCACAAAGCCCTGAGCTGGTCTCCCTGTGCTGTGTGGCTGCTTCCCAATAGCTATCTATTTTGGTAGTATATATAAGTCCATGCTACATCCGCATCTTTATTCCTGTCCTGCCCCAGGTTCTTCATAACCATTTTTTTTCTTTAGATTCCATATATATGTGTTAGCATACAGTATTTGTTTTTCCCTTTCTGACTTACTTCACTCTGTATGACAGACTCTAGGTCCATCCACCTCACTGCAAATAATTCAATTTCATTTCTTTTTATGGCAGAGTAATATTCTGTTGTATATATGTGCCACATCTTCTTTATCCATTCATCTGTTGATGGACACTTAGGTTGCTTCCATGTCCTGGCTGTTGTAAATAGAGCTTCAATGAACATTGTGGTACATGACTCTTTTTTTTTTTTTTTTTTTTTTTTGCAGTACGTGGGCTGCTCACTGTTGTGGCCTCTCCCATTGCAGAGCACAGGCTCCGGACGCGCAAACTCAGCGGCCATGGCTCAAAGGCCCAGCCGCTCCACGGCATGTGGGATCTTCCCGGACCGGGGCACGAACCCGTGTCCCCTTTATCGGCAGGTGGACTCTCAACCACTGCGCCAACAGGGAAGCCCTACATGACTCTTTTTGAATTATGGTTTTCTCAGGGTATGTGCCCAGTAGTGGGATTTCTGGGTCATATGGTAGTTCTATTTTTAGTTTTTTAAGGAACCTCCATACTGTTCTCCATAGTGGCTGTATCAATTCACATTCCCACCAACAGTGCAAGAGGGTTCCCTTTTCTCCACACCCTCTCCAGCATTTATTGTTTGTAGATTTTTTGATGATGGCCATTCTGACTGCTGTGTGGTGATACCTCATTGTAGTTTTGATTTGCATTTCTCTAATGATTAATGATGTTGACCATCCTTTCATGTGTTTGTTGGCTATCTGTATATCTTCTTTGGAGAAATGTCAACTTAGGTCTTCTGCCCATTTTTGGATTGGGTTGTTGGTTTTTTTGATATTGAGCTGCATGAGCTGCTTGTAAGTTTTGAAGATGAGTCCTTTGTCAGTTGCTTCATTGGCAAATATTTTCTCCCATTCTGAGGGTTGTTTTTTCATCTTGTTTATGGTTTCCTTTGCTGTGCAAAAGCTTTAAAGTTTCATTAGGTCCCATTTGTTTATCTTTATTTCCATTTCTCTAGGAGGTGGGTCAAAAAGGATCTTGCTGTGATTTATGTCACAGAGTGTTCTTCCTATGTTTTCCTCTAAGAGTTTTATAGTGTCTGGCCTTACATTTAGGTCTTTAATCCATTTTGAATTTACTTTTGTGTATGGTGTTAAGGAGTGTTTTAATTTCATTCTTTTACATGTAGCTGTCCAGTTTTCCCAGCACCACTTACTGAAGAGGCTGTCTTTTCTCCATTTATCAAAAATAAGTTGACCATATGTGCATGGGTTTATCTCTGGGCTTTCTATCGTGTTCCATTGATCTATATTTCTCTTTTTGTGCCAGTACCATACTGTCTTGATTACTGTAGCTTTGTAGCATAGTCTGAAGTCCAGGAGCCTGATGCCTCCAGCTCCGTTTTTCTGTCTCAAGATTGCTTTGGCTGTTCGGGGTGTTTTGTGTTTCCATACAAATTGTGAAGTGTTTTGTTCTAGTTCTGTAAAAAATGCCATTGGTAATTTGATAGAGATTGCACTGAATCTGTAGATTGCTTTGGGTATTATAGTCATTTTCACAATGTTGATTCTTCCAATCCAAGAACATGGTATATCCCTCCATCTGTTTGTATCATCTTTAATTTCTTTCATCAGTGTCTTATAGTTTTCTGCATACAGGTCTTTTGTCTCCTTAGGTAGGTTTATTCCTAGGTATTTTATTCTTTTTGTTGCAGTGGTAAGTGGGAGTGTTTCCTTAATTTCTCTTTCAGATTTTTCATCATCAATGTATAGGAATGCAAGAGACTTCTGTGCATTAATTTTGTATCCTGCTACTTTACCAAATTCTTGATTAGCTCTAGTAGTTTTCTGATAGCATTTTTAGGATTCTCTATGTATAGTATCATGTCATCTGCAAATAGTGACAGCTTTACGTCTTCTTTTCCAATTTGGATTCCTTTTATTTCTTTTTCTTCTCTGATTGCTGTGGGTAAAACTTCCAAAACTATGTTGAATAATAGTGGTGAGAGTGGGCAACCTTGTCTTGTTCCTGATCTTAGTGGAAATGGTTTCAGTTGTTCACCATTGAGATCGATGTTGGCTGTGGGTTTGTCATATATGGCCTTTATTATGTTGAGGAAAGTTCCCTCTATGCCTACTTTCTGGAGGGTTTTCATCATAAATGGGTGTTGAATTTTGTCGAAAGCTTTTTCTGCATCTATTGAGATGATCATATGGTTTTTCTCCTTCAATATGTTAATATATTGTATCACATTGATTAATTTGCATATATTGAAGAATCCTTGCATTCCTGGGATAACCCCACTTTATCATGGTGTATGATCCTTTTAATGTGTTGTTGGATTCTGTTTGCTAGTATTTTGTTGAGGATTTTTGCATCTATGTTCAGCAGTGATATTGGCCTGTAGTTTTGTTTTTTTGTGACATCTTTATCTGGTTTTGGTGTAATGGTGATGGTGGCCTCATAGATTGAGTTTGGCAGTGTTCCTCCCTCTGCTATATTTTGGAAGAGTTTGAGAAGGATAGGTGTTAGCTCTTCTCTAAATGTTTGATAGAATTGGCCTGTAAAGCCATCTGGTCCTGGGCTTTTGTTTGTTGGAAGATTCTTAATCACAGTTTCAGTTTCAGTGCTTGTGATTGGTCTGTTTATATTTTCTATTTCTTCCTGGTTCATTCTCAGAAGGTTGTGCTTTTCTAAGAATTTGTCCAGTTTTTCCAGGTTGTCCATTTTATTGGCATATAGTTGCTTGTAGTAATCTCTCATGATCCTTTATATTTCTGCAGTGTCAGTTGTTACTTCTCTTTTTTAATTTCTAATTCTATTGATTTGAGCCTTCTCCCTTTTTTTCTTGATGAGTTAGCTAATGGTTTATCAATTTTATCTTTTCAAGGAACCAGCTTTTAGTTTTATTGATATTTGCTATTGTTTCCTTCATTTCTTTTTCCTTTATTTCTGATCTGATCTTTATGATTTCTTTCCTTCTGCTAACTTTGGGGGTTTTTTGTTCTTTCTCTAATAGCTTTATGTGTAAGGTTAAGTTGTTTATTTGAGATGTTTCCTGTTTCTTGAGGTAGGCTTGCATTGCTATAAACTTCCCTCTTAGAACTGCGTTTACTGCATCCCATAGGTTTTGCGTTGTCGTGTTTTCATCGTCATTTGTTTCTAGATATTTTTTGATTTCCTCTTTGATTTCTTCAGTCATCTCTTGTTTATTAAGTAGTGTGTTGTTTAGCTTCCATGTGTTTAGCCTCATAGTGTTGTGGTTGGAAAAGATACTTGATACAATTTCAATTTTCTTAAATTTACCAAGGCTTGATTTGTGACCTAAGATATGATCTATCCTGGAGAATGTTCCATGAGCATTTGAGAAGATAGTATATTCTGTTGTTTTTGAATGGAATGTCCTATAAATTTCAATTAAGTCCATCTTGTTTAATGTATCATTTAAAGCTTGTGTTTCCTTATTTATTTTCATTTTGGATGATCTTTCCATTGGTGAAAGTGGGGTGTTAAAGTCCCCTACTATGAATGTGTTACTGTCGATTTCCCCTTTTATGGCGGTTAACATTGCCTTATGTATTGAGGTGTTTCTATGTTGGGTGCATAAATATTTACAGTTGTTATATCTTCTTCTTGAATTGATCCCTTGATCATTATGTAGTGTCCTTCTTTGTCTCTTGTAATAGTCTTTATTTTAAAGTCTATTTTGTCTGATATGAGAATTGCTACTCCAGCTTTCTTCTGATTTCCATTTGCATGGAATATCTTTTTCCATCCCCTCACTTTTAGTCTGTATGTGTCTCTAGGTCTAAAGTGGGTCTCTTGTAGACAGCATATGTACGGGTCTTGTTTTTGTATCCATTCAGCCAGTCTGTGTGTCTTTTGGTGGGAACACTTAATCCATTTACATTTAAGGTAATTATTGATATATATGTTCCTATTACCATTTTCTTATTTGTTTTGGGTTTGTTTTTGTAGGTCTTTTCCTTCTCTTGTGTTTCCCGCCTAGAGAAATTCCTTTAGCATTTGTTGTAAAGCTGGTTTGATGGTGCTGAATTTTCTTAGTTTTTGCTTGTCTGTAAAGGTTTTAATTTCTCTGTTGAATCTGAATGAGATCCTTGCTGGGTAGAGTAATGTTGGCTGTAGGTTTTTCCCTTTCATCACTTTAAATATGTCCTGCCAATCCCTTCTGGCTTGCAGAGTTTCTGCTGAAAGATCAGCTGTTAACCTTATGGGGATTCTATTGTATGTTATTTGTTGTTTTTCCTTTGCTGCTTTTAATATTTTTTTCTTTGTATTTAATTTTTGATAGTTTGATTAATATGTGTCTGGGCATGTTTCCCCTTGTATTTATCCTGTATAGGACTCTCTGCGCTTCCTGGACTTGATTGACTATTTCCTTTCCCATATTAGGGAAGTTTTCAACTATAATCTCTTCCAATATTTTCTCAGTCCCTCTCTTTTTCTCTTCTTCTTCTGGGACCCCTATAATTCCAATGTTGGTGCGTTTAATGTTGTCCCAGAGGTCTCTGAGACTGTCCTCAGTTCTTTTCATTCTTTTTGCTTTATTCTGCTCTGCAGCAGTTATTTCCACTCTTTTATCTTCCAGGTCACTTATCTGTTCTTCTGCCTCAGTTATTCTGCTATTGATTCCTTCTAGAGAATTTTTAATTTCATTTATTGTGTGTTTGCTCTTTAGTTCTTCTAGGTCCTTGTTAAACGTTTCTTGTATTTTCTCTGTTTCCAAGATTTTGGATCATCTTTACTATCATTCCTCTGAATGGTAGACTGCCTATTTCAGGTAGACTGCCTAGTTCCTCTTCATTTGTTTGGTCTGGTGGGTTTTTCCCTTGCTCCTTCATCTGCTGCATATTTCTCTGTCTTCTCATGTTACTTACCTTACTGTGTAGGGTCTCCTTTTCACAGGCTGCAGGTTTGTAGTTCCCGTTGTTTTTGGTGTCTGCCCCCAGGGGCTAAGGTTGGTTCAGTTGGCTGTGTAGGCTTCCTGGTGGAGGGGACTGGTGCCTGTGTTCTGGTGGCTGAGGCTGTATCTTGTCTTTCTGGTGGGCATGACCACGTCCGGTGGTGTGTTTTGGGGTGTCTGTGACCTTATTATGATTTTAGGCAGCCTCTCTGCTAATGGGAGGGGTTGTGTTCCTGTCTTGCTAGTTGTTTGGCATGGGGTGTCTAGCACTGCAGCTTGCTGGTTGTTGAGTGGAGCTGGGTCTTAGCATTGAGATGGGGATCTCCGGGAGAGCTTTTGCCGTTTGATATTACATGGATCCAGGAGGTCTCTGGTGGACTAATGTCCTGAACTCAGCTTTCCCACCTCAGAGGCGCAGGCCTGACACCCGGCTGGAGCACCAAGACCCTATCAGCCACACAGCCAGTGAACAGTTTCTTCTGGCCTCACCGTTTCATCACACTCTCCTCTGTGCTCTTGAACTCGGGTATGTCATTTAGATGCTAATGCATTACAATGAGCATATAATGAGGCTCAGGGTCTACTGGAAGTCGAATCTTCCGCTATCCTGGACCTAGTTGGTTCTAGCCAGTTTATGCATGTCCTCAAGGGCTATGTCATTCTTTTAGAGGTTGTGCCCTGCCCCCTTCCCTCCTGTTTTACCACACAGGTTCAGACCTTGTCCCTCGGTTGCTAGGCCTTCTTTACATTCACCTCGTCATTCCGTTGGGAGAAAACTAATCAGATCTCATGAACAGGCTCAGGGTATGTTAATGGGGAAACACTTTATAGGCTATACATTTTATCACTTATACCCAATTGTCACACAAGCATTGTACAAGTACTTTTAGCAGCAGACTTAAAGCAAGCAGTGCCACACTTCATGAGTAGTTATACTCTGGGACAATTTCACTAGATGATTTTCTTTCCATCCAGAACATCAGGGCAGAAGTATGGCTAACATAGTAAATTTCATAAATACAGACCTCAAGAACTAGAATTTAACATCCACTGAAACATAATATTGTTCTCTCTAATATTACCCGCATCTCCACCAAGTATAGCCAAATCAAGACTAATCTGTTTGCAAAACAAGTCTGGTAATTGACCATATAGGCTCCTCCAGACTGGCTGTGGTGGAACTCCTCAGCAGCAGTGAATTCCCAATAGGCCTCTCAAGGCCAGGAAAGCCATGCAAAAGGCCTGCTATCAGGCTCCACCTCAGTGGCCTTCCCTCTTCTAGAGGTCCCCAAAGTATCGAGATTCCTGCACAAGACAGGAGACAGCTTCTCCCACTCACCTGCTAAGGCTGCTCAGAACCCAAGTCTCTGATTTCTGGAGGGACCAGTCAGAGAGAAAAGAAAAATGCTTCCGTTCTACCCACAGGTGTAGTTTACCAAATTGCCGTAAGTCATAACTAACTTGAAGGGAAGAGCTTCCCTGTGTCTGGAAAACACAGATCAAACCCAGTAACATTCCAGACAAAACCCATAAACATGTAACCACATTCATCAGTTCACTCAGTAGCCAGTCCTTTTGTTAACTTTGTGCGAAGCCGTCAGGTTTTCCGTTAGGATTCTTTCCTTTTTTTTTTTACCCATTTTGGCAGTATGATCTGAAATGTATCAGAGGCCTTACTGGTCACAAAGTTCTTCCTGTGAATCATCTTGAAGTTGAAGCACTTTTGCAAAAGCATCAGAGTAAAACAAAAACTCTATAAATGACAAAAACTTAAAAAGTCACAGTTAAACACCTGATCACAGTGTGATAAAGAAACTTGGCTACAAGAATAATGACTGATTATAATCTTAACCCTTGAAAACAATCTCTGACAAAAACCAAGAAGCAAGTAACTGTGCATTTCCTGATTGAAAACTTAATGCTTTAGTCTTCGTCTCTTAAGCAGGAAAAGGTAGATTAACTTAGACCCACCCAGCAATTAATGTTCTAATATTTTATCCTGTTTGAAATGGCCCATGAATTCTCTTCTTTTGTTACCGAGTCTAAGCTCGTACTGCTCGCCACACGATAGGCCAATAATTGGGAGACGAGTTGTTGGGACAAGGAATGACGACTTTATTCAGAAGCCAGCAAGCCAAGACAGTGGGCTTCTGCCCCAAAGACCCACCTTGCTGAGTTAGAATTCAGGCTCCTGTTATACTAAGAGGGGAGAGAGTAAAGTCAAACACTTCCTGGTTTCCATCAGCCTCGGAGGGGAGGTGTTAATTTCTTCCTCCCTGCAGTTATTCACAGGTGGGCCTGGTCAGGATGTTTCCTGTGAGCTAAACAAGGGTGTTTTAGCTTAATGCTCATTATGTGGGAAGCAGGGTTCCTAGAGAGGGGCCATTATGTATCATTTAAGCTTACAGGCAACATCCCTTCAGTGATTAACTTGTAGTAGAACACAAAAGGTTCTTCCCTATCACACTTTCAGCTTTAGTTTCAAGTTACCAAAATCTGGAGAGACTATTTTAGATAGAGATTCCCAAAACATAATTATTTCTATAGAGTTTACCTAAAAGCTCTTTTTTCTCCTTTACTCTTAGAGATCACATAAGATTAAAGTTCCAGAGAGACCAGGTAGATTGTTTATATCTCAGAGGCACAAGAGAAATACCATTCCTTCTAGAAAGCTAGCTTAGCCAATTACAAAGGCTCCTTTGATACAGTAGCAGAGCCATTAGCGACCACTGTTCTCCAGACCTCTTGGCAGTCCCCATTCACAAGGACAGTCGCCACAGGGCCCCACATGCTAGTGGATGGCCACCCTGGGATTACACCTGCAACTAGTGGACGGGCCCCTGAAACTTTCCATTCCCCATCCTGTGTTTCCTGACATCTCTGTGCTCATGGGATTTTCCTCAGTCTCCTGGTTGCTCCACCAATCGTTGGGCTGCACCCCACTGGCCTACAAGGCTTGCACTTGCCCAGCTTTAAAACCGAAGGAAGAGCCTGGAGTCAGTATCAGATACATCAGTGGTTTAATGGATGGGAGCGCTTACCTGTCTGAAGCAAGGTCCTCGAGTGACACCTCACTGTGTGCGGCGGACAGCACAGGGCAGTCTTCGCTCCACAGGGGAGGGGAAGGGGCAATTACCAGTTATAGGGGAATTGATGTCAGGTGGGCTCATTAGTTACCAGGGAAACAAGCAGAGGGGCACGCCCCCTCACTGCCCCTTTAAGAGCAGTCACCAGCTGGGCCTGGGGCAAGTACTAGGAGGGTCAGTCAGGTGAGCAGGTGCAGGTGGAGCAGGCCCTGGTCGGGCAGGGGATGGACCAAGAGTGAGAGAACAGCCATCTTGAGTGGCCTGAACATACAGAGGGGAACTTGTAACTTCCTCAAATTGATCAAAGCATCTGAAAAAAGAACCCAAACCTCCTCCTATCACTAATCCATGCATTGCTGGTGGGAATGTAAAATGTTATGGCCACTAAGGGAATAGTCTGGTAGTTTTTTAAAATCTAAATATGCAATTACATACAACCCATCAAACGTACTCTTGGGCTGTTTCATAAGATTCAAAGATTCGATTCATGGCAGGACACAACACACTGAGCCCGGGATAGGTGAAAGGCAGAGCTCTTTGTTACTTACAGGTCCGAAGGAGAAGGCCACACAGGGAGTCGTAGCCTAGGACGGGGTAGCAGCAAGGGGAGCTTGAACACGGCAGCTAGGTTTCTTGCTCTCCTTGTGGATTGGTTCATTTGAACAGTTTCAGCAAGCTCTAGGGTCTAGGGACTATCCCTGGTTCATTTGAACAGTTTCAGTGAGCTCTGGGGTCTAGGGACCATCGCTGGTGGCTGGTCGTGGAGCAGTTAGGGCTAGTGCAGGGGGGTCTGGCTTGCGAGAGCCCGCCAAGAGAGGTGATGGGATGTGGACTCACCACTGCTCAAGAAATGGGAACTGACTGGCCTTTAGCCACGGCCTCAAAACTAGGTCAAGACAGCATATTTTTAAAAAGAAAACTCTTTCATATGGACGTTTTTTCCATTGAAATGAAAAATTATTTTCACATAAAAATCAGTACATGAATGTTCATAAGCAACAAAAATTGAAAAAAGTCCCAGGACTGGTTAATGAATAATGAAGCTGTGGTACATCCACAACGTGGAATACTATGCAGCAGTAAAAAGAAACAAACTATTGATGTGTGCAGCAACTTGAGTGAATCTTCAGGGAATTAAGGTGAGAAAAATATTCACTCCTAGGAGGTCACATTTATATGAACATTATTGAAATGACAAGGTTACAGGAATGGAGAACAGATTAGAGGTTGCTAGGGGGTCAGGGAAGTAGGGAAGGGAAGGAGGTGGCTGTGATTATGAAAGGCCAGCACAGGGGATGACGGGGCGATGGAAATGCTCTGTACCTGGATGGTAGGTTGGACTGTAGCTTTGCAGGTTGTCGCCACTGGGGGAACTTGGGTAAGAGATGCCCGGGTTTTCTCTGTATTATTTCTTACAATTGCATGGGTATCTACTATTATCTCAATATGAAAAGGTTGGTTTAGGACACTATTTATTGGATGAATAAAGGGAGGAATGCTCATGGAACATACCTCAAGGTATGTGTTGAATCTAATTTGTGTGAAGTGTCTTGCGTCGAGGCATCAGAAAGCCACAGGGAGGAATTCTGCCTTCTAGATGACCCTCCCCTTGGTGACAAAAATGGGCTTTCTGCGGCTTCTCGAGGTGTATGGAAAAAAGGAAAAAGTAGTAATTAAGGTTTCTAGTTTCAAATGCTCTACAGAGACCACCTCTTCTTTCCGTGAACTGGTCAGCACATTCGTCAGCCGATTAAAAGCTCCTAAGAGCTCAGAGTAAGGCAATGAGAGCGGAGCTGTGGCACCTTCAGAGATTGTTAGAAAAGGTCTTATTTCCAAAGGTTAGAAGGTTCCCGAAAGGAAACTGCTCTGGAAACTGTTCTTTAACTGCCTTCAGGGCAGCCTGTGTATTAGGAGCTTTAAGACAGTCAATGCTTCGTGCAGTCACGATGCGCCCGCTTTCTAACTCCCCCTGAGTGCTGTATACACAAAACTAGTTGTATTATTACTACTTCAGAACAGCTGCGGCTTTCGAAGTGTTTCTTAGGAGCTTTACAAACCTTTCTAAAATCCTGGAGAGCAATGCAGCTCACAGGAGGCTGCCGTCAGTTCAGCCTGGTGGTTTGAGAATCAGACCTGGATTCTCATTCTGGCCCCAGTTCCTGGTTGCGTGACCTTTGGCAAATTGGTTGATCTTTGGGCTTCAGTTCTTACATGCAGAATGAGAACTGAGCAGTGAGTTGTATCCCTATTGAAGGGGTCTTTGAAAGATAAATGAGGTACTTAAAGTAAAGCAGTTCTAACTGCTCTGCAGATGGGAGGTTTGCTGCTGCTATTGCTAGTGTTATTAGAAGCAGGAGCAGTAGTGATGGTGCAAAGGAATCAAGAGACAGATTTCTTCTGTGCTTCTAACTAGTGGTGTGACTTCTAGAAAGTCACTTAACTTTGCAGACCGTAGCTTACTCCTCTATTTATAGAATCTTTGCAGAGCAGAGGAGATAATATGCAAAGTATCTTCCAGTTTTCACCTTCTCGGATTCTAAGGTGAACTTGTGGAGATAAAATGATAAAAACAACATAGTGGTTAAAAAAAACACAACATAGGGGCTTCCCTGGTGGCGCAAGGGTTGGGAATCCGCCTGCCGATGCAGGGGACACGGGTTCGTGCCCCGGTCCGGGAGAATCCCACATGCCGCGGAGCGGCTGGGCCCGTGAGCCATGGCCGCTGAGCCTGCGCGTCAGGAGCCTGTGCTCCACGACGGGAGAGGCCACAGCAGTGAGAGGCCCACGTACCGCAAAAGAAAAAACCAAAACACAACATAGTGGTTGAAAGCACCGACTGTGGAATCTTCTAGGCCTTAGATTTGAGACTTCGCTCTGTTCTGTATGTGCACTGCTCATGGCCAGACATCGGCTTTCCTGTGATCTTGTTCGAGACAGTGATGCTGTGTGTTTCCCACCCCGACCTGAATCATGATTGCTCTATGACAGGTCAGCAGACTGCAGCCAACCAGGGGCAAATCTCTGTCCCTCCCCCCACCCCAGCCTGTTTTGTGTTTTTGTAAATATGGTTTTATTGGAATATGGTCACCTATTCATTTGTGTATTGTCTGTGGTCGTTTTCCAGCTGTATGGGCAGGCTTGGGTAGTCGTTACAGAGACCACATGGCCTGCAAACCCTCAGCTGTTTACTCTCTGGTGCTTTGCAGAAAATGTTTGCCAGCCTCTCCTCTAAGAAAGCGATGGTACTTGCAGCCCTCGGTTTCCTAGCTTCGCTTGCAACTATAGAAAGATGGAAGGGCAGAGTTCCTTACGGACTTCGCTGAGCTGCTGGCCGAGTCCTGGACCCTCTTCCCTTTAAAACATTTTTACGGTGGTTGTTCCTGCTTATGACTCCGTGCAATCCAATATGATAGGCTTTTACTATTTGTGAAACTTTGGACAAATTACTTAACTTCTCCAGGCCTCAAATTTCTTATATGTTTCTCACACTTAATAACGACAAAGATTAAATGAGATAATAAGTATAAAGCTCTTGCTCAGCTCCTTCCATAAAATAAGCACATAATTGGAAGTTATTATTTTTATTTCTGATGAATTTATACATAATTTTAAAGACTTTGAGTCTGTGTCTACACAGGCACATATTTGCCAAATTAAATACCTTTTGTAAAAACCATGTTTTATCTAGAAATGTTTTGACAGCCAGAACATGTGTTTCTATTGCAAACAAAAATATTTCCAGTTTAAAAATACTTGTTTTGATCATCTGTGTGGAAATGAATGTTTTGTAATATTTGAGTTAAGCTACAAAATATTTTTGCCAAATGCTTTTGCAAATATATTTGTTCATTTCTTAGAATATTGCCTTGGAGAAGCAGCCAGTGGCAATTACGCTCTTAGATGAGATTTGCAGTTTATAACCCATAGCAGATCTAACCTTTTGAAAAAAGTAGGGAATGGCAGCTGGGACAGCTTGGTTACTGTCAATGCAGTGGTTGGCGTTCTCGCCACGGCTCCAGCATTATCCCCAGTGCTGGCTGGCTGGACTTCCAGTGATGAGTGCCACGAATCCAGAATTAAATGATGTGTTATACTTAGGTCTCAAGCATCATACAATATAGATCTGTTTATTGTAACTATAATTTTTTGAGGGCTGTGAGTAAATAACATTTTTTTTTTTTTTGGCCACAATTATAGTAATTCATTTGAGGCTTACTGTTACTGTTCAATGACTGTGGCAAACGTTTATTCTTTTATAATTCTCACATTGTGTCTCTTCCAGATTGTGCATGTAGTAAATGAAAAAGTAAGCCCACTGGATAGCCTGTGCCTTTTGCTGGCATTTAGGATAAAGAGAAATCCAATAAACCATGCATCGAGCAGTTCTGCCAGGATTGGATTATGAGATCATTGTGTGACTTTTACAGATAAATCAGCAAGCAAACGTCACCCAGTCAACCTTGTTTAGAAAGTAGGAAAGCACGTCTTCGTTTTAAGATTCCACGTTAGTTTTAACCCCATATAACATTGTACCAATAGTTTTTCAAGTTGATTATACTTTCCACTGCAAGGTCAAGATAAAACTTTACATTAATACAAGCCACATGACTTGTCTTTGAGTTCCAAGAAAATTTAATTTAAAAGTAATACTTTGCATTTATATAACACCTTTCCTAATGGGTAGTCTCGAAACACTTCAGGAAAAAAAACACACTAATATTTTAGCCTGGATTTACAGGCAATTCCCTGGGCTAATGTTTCCTTACAAGACTCTGTGTGACCCACCAGAAATACTCAAATACAGTGTTTCGTCTTTGTCAGATGATTTTGTTCTTCAAGGAAGATTATTTGGAAGAAAATTTCTTCAACTTCTGTTAGAAAAATACTTCTCTCATTTTCTTATCGTTTAGCAGGAAGCTCACCAGTTTCTCTCAATTACACCAATGTTTCATACCTTAGAATTACCTTTCAGCACGAATAACTTCAAATGTATTTGAAAACCAATTAGAAATTTCCGAATTTCAGGCTTGCGAGGGACAAAAAAACGGCTTGAATTTTCTTAAGGTTTATGATTATCACAAAGCAGAGTAGAAATGCCATGGAAGCAGAATGTCTTCGGACGTGAAGAGGTCAGGCTACTCCTTGGAATGGTTTTGCCCTGGAATGGACAGCTTACCCCACTTGGCTGTGGGAACCCACAAACAGCAGCTTCGCAGAGCTGCCGCATGTTGGAGATGGCTCAGAAGATAGCCTACCTTCTTCTCTTTTCAGGAACCTATGTAAGGAGGCAGTAGTATTCACAGTAAAAAGTAGAAGATAGATGTTCTCTGGTGGTATGATATTTTAAAAAGAAATAAAAAGATTATTATCTGACATGATCCATGGGAACTGATCTCATGGATTTTCCTATTTTGACCTTGGTCACCCAACACTGACCTCGATGCATATCTGTTACTGTCAGGTCTGCTTTCAGTGGTGTTCAGAATGTGTCAGGAAAAAAAGAGGGGCTTGTAGTATTTGTTCTTGCCCTAACTAAGCAGTAAATCTTGGTTTGTCTGCTTACTCGTTTCTTCAGCATGTGTTCGGCATGTGTTACAAGGCAGGTAACATGCTGTGCGGCTGAGACGTCCTTGGGAAGTTGATGGTTAGAGGGGCTCCTTGTCAGCCAGATTCACCGTGACCTGGCTTTCCCTTCCTCCCTTTCCTTCCTTTCGTTCATTCATCAGTATTTTTTTCAGTTCCTACAATGTGCCAGGCCTTCAGACTACAGCTGTTGAGCACCACGGCTGTGGGTCCTACTCTAACTTAACTGCTAATTCAGTGGGGAGACAGACATTAAATGAGTTATTGTGTAAAGAACTTTTGTTGCAATTATACTTCCTGTTCAGAGACCCCAAATAATTTCTGATTTCCTTTTTTTTCTTAAAAAATTATTTCTGATTCTAAAACTTTATAGACAACTTAGAAAATATAAGACTATATCAAAAAAAATAACCTAAAATAACCCACCAACCCTAACAGAAGAACAAAACAACTGTCCTTAACATTTTGATGTATTTCCTTCCCCTTATTTCTTCTCTTTGTGTGTGTGTGTTCGCATGCATATGTGCCCACGTGGGTGTGCGTTTGGGATCACACTGTATGCTCAGTTTTGCTATTTGCTTTAAATGATCAGTAAGTAGTGAGAATTTCTCATATTATTAAATACTCTTTTAAAAATATATTTTAGTTTTGCTGAATAATTTTTTATTTTATTTGTGTACCCTAATTATTTAACTCTTTTTCTTTGGATACATTTTGATGATGTACACTCGATTTTTGTGTTATTTTAACTGATGTGATGATGAAAGTGTAAATCCTTGTCTCATTTCTTGTTGCTAGCCTAGAATAGAATCTAGAATGGGAATTCCTGGGTCAAAGGGTATATTTTTGTAATGCAACATATACATATCACATCATCTGTGAAGCATTAGAAAAATATTATGCCTTCGGACCCAATTTATGTAATATATAATGTGAAGCACACTCCTATTTTCTAGAATTGTATCAACTTACACACCCCATCAAGGAGTATCTAGTTTACATGTTCTTGGCATTGAGTGTTTTGCAGATTTTAGTTATATGTCAATTTGATGGACAAAAGTAGTATCCTAATATTTTACTTTAGTATTCCCAGTTATTTGTCCTCCTGCTGTATTTCATGTGTTTTTGTGTGATCTCCCAATTTTCTTTTATTTCAGTCTTTTTTATTAAATACATGAACATAGTCTGGATAAATAAAATTATTATAGGTGGCATTATATATTACATTAATATGACAGTATATTTCCTATATAGTATATTAATATATATTGTTTCTTAAGGATATTGGCAATTTATTATTTTCTGCTAATAACAAAATACCCCACACTGATTTGTAATGCTCCTTATAGATCATGCATTTATGCATGCATCAGAATCTGTTTCTTCATCTGTGTTCTTTTATGACCCTGTCTCCCTTTTACTAATTTCCTTTTTCTGCATAAGAAAATGTCTTAATATTTATTACTGCAAGTTACTTCAATTATTCAATTTTTTTGTATCATAGTGTTGCCTCTTAATTCTTCCGATCAGTTTCAGAATCACAATGGAATGTTTGAAAAATTTTTTGAAAGATTTTGGTTAGAATTCATCAAAAATATAAGTTAAATTTGGGAAGAACTGACATCTTTACAATATTACGTCTTCTCCTCCAGAAATACTGTCTGTCTCTCAACTAATTTCTATTGTCCTTTATGTCTTCCAGTGATGTTTGGTCATTTTTTTTCCTGGGTGCCACACTTTTTCATTTTGCAGGCAATTTTGTATATATTTTTATTGTTAACAGTTTGTTTTTATTTCTTTCCTGACTGTAATTGTTATGTTTCTCTCTTGGAGACCATCTTGAAGTAAGTTGTTCAAGAACGGAACATCCTCTAGATTCCGGCACTGGCCTGTACTTTTCACCAGCCTGATCTTCACTGCCCCCTCCCCGTAGACCCCAGCCGGGCAGCTGAACTGGACAAACGCCTGGTTTCTGTGAGCATCGCTCTTCCCTTCCCTTCCCGGTCTGTACCTCCTCCTGGTTCCTTCAGTGACCTGCCCCGCCCCCACGTGTGCCTGCCAGCACTCTGTTCATCCCCCACCGCTGGGCTCCCAGGCCCGCCCTCTTGCCGGTCCCACCTGCACAGGATTACTGCTTCCTCTAGGCCGTCATAGCATTTTGTTCATACCTCTCTGGAGCGTAGTTTTCGTATCTGTGTTTGATGATTTATGTGTATACCTATCCTTTCCCCAAAGTGTGACAGCGTGGAAAGCAGGTTGTGAAAGACTAAGCTCTGCGACAGTGCACACGTCGTTTAAATACCCCTTTGCTTCAGTTTTCCGACTTACATGGGAATAGTAAATTACGTCCTGCTTACCTCGCAGGATTGTGCGGAAGCACTTCGCTGTCTGGAAAACGCAAACTTAGTTGATAACCATGCCAGTCACTTCCCTTCCTAGATTGGGAGGTTCCTAAGCAAAGCCTGTTTTTCACACCAGTATTCTGGGCAGGTTTAGTTTAGCATGATGCTGTCCTCCTATAGACACTCTCAGTTAGACTGACTCAGTGGGTGGCCAACCTTGGCAAATGGGGGATAGCACCTGGGTTCTAGCAGACTTTGGAGTGTGCATAGAAGCTGCCTGGTAAGCAAATTTGAAATTGCAACTAAAGACCTGGGGATTTCTGGTTATCGCTGGCTGTTACATTGGTCCCGAAAGGGTGTGTGTATATTGATGAGAATAGTTGCAAAGGGAAATCTGAATTTGGAAAAGCACACGGTTCTTTAGATGCTCTAAGACACTCTCAGGAAAATAATACTTAGTTCTCAGTGTGTTTGGTGTCCTGGGAAAGTTTTTTAAAATACAGATTTCTAATCCACATCTCTTGAGATTCTGCTGCTATAGGTTGGGCCCGGGAGCCTACATTTTTACAAACGTTCTTGTAAGTCACATCATCAGGCAAGTTTGTGAAACCGTGTGCGAGGAAGAACAAGAGGATTCTTGGGAGTGATACTCAGACCTTGTGGAAAATCATTTCTTCTATGAAACAGAAAAACACATGTACAAATGCAAGCACATACCCTAGAAAACTAGGCATGTCAGGGCTCTGGTGTGTCTCCCTGGGTTTTCTTATTGATCCACCAAATTCTGAAATACATTTAGTGTATAAATGCCTTGTTCAAGAAAGCAGATACAGAGGTGGCTCGCCGGGAACTGTACATATTAGAGACAAAGGGTTGTTATGTTAACGCAACTTTTCTGTATAACTCACACTTTATTGATTGCTGAAATATTTATCAGCACAGGGTCTTAGAGTTCTTAGAAGGCAGCTCTCTTAGAAGGCAGTATGGTCTATATTAGCTTCTTCACACAGCAAATTATATTTCCCTCCAAGAACTTGAATACTAAACATAATTGCGGGAGGATAGGAAGTTGATTGTCTTTATGACAGGATTTAATTATTGCTTTTCATGATTTTTAAAATTATACAAAACACACACTCGTTGTAACAGATAAGTACAGAAGAGATTGAGCAAGCAGAAAAAATCACCCATAACTTTATTAACTTTATTTTATAGAAAATTACAAGCATCTGTCATGTTCCTACTTTCTTTTATGTATGTTTTTCATTATCGAGATCCTACTTGATAAGTTGTTTTATAAACATTTTTAAACTTAGATTATATCATAGATGTTTTCCTTTATCAAAAACCTTGTAAAAATCATTTTAATGGTGGTATAATAGTTTGTCATACTTGGATGTGAGGTACCATACTTGGATGTGAATATTCCTAGAAAATCAGAAATACAAAACATGGAGAAATGCATTGCCAATGCATTAAGTGTTTCAAATAAATACTTTAGTTAACTGAGGTTTATATCATGTATACATTTCCCTTGTAAACTGTATTTATTAATGTGTGTAGTATAAAGCCCTGAAAGAGAAGCGAATATGAGGCAGTAGCCAGTCTGTGCACTGGGGAGCCCTGAAGATGGGATTAGCCCCCAGGAGACACCAGTGGAATTGCTTTCTCTTGGTTCCGCAGTGACAGCCCAGTTCAAAGCTGATGGACAATTTCCCCCTTTTACATTACCTTGCTTTTTGCAACCTTTGGAGCTGTTATGACTCTCAGCTTCCTGACATGCCTCTTTTGCCTTCCTCAACGCTACTCTTTCCTATTTCTTCCTCTGACCGCTCCTCTTAACTACTTTTTCACCTTGTCGCTAAAACGCTGGTGTTTCTGTGCATTCTCTATTTGACCCTCTTTCTTCCCATTCTAAACAGTCTCCCTGGGTGGTTTCTTCTTGCTCCTGTGTTTGTAACTGCCTCCGAGGAACGATGGCCCTCCATCCTGCATCCCCACCTCCTCTCTCTGCCTTGGGACTCGCTTAACACCTGCCATTCGTTGTGGTCCTGGCTGAAGTCCACACTCCTCTGTGTGATTTTGACTGTCCCTTCTCCTCTCAGATCTATGTGACCACCTACTGGTGATGAAAATCTCCTCTTTTCTATTTCTACATGCTTCTCCTTTTCTTTACCTAAGATTTCATGATGGCGTTCTCTCTTCCTTTGAATCATCTTCCATATTTAGGGTTATTCAGAAAGCAAAGATGATTACATTTAATGTAATCATTGTCTACATTTCTAATCCTTTGTAGATGCTAACTTCTAAAATAACATTAAGAAAATTAATTAAAGAATGAAAGAAATAATATATTTGAATATCTTCTAATTTATTGATTCTCAAGTTATTGTATTAAATAGTATATTGAATTTAGAGACTAAAATATAATTATAGGAAAGTGATTAATTGTAAAGGGAGAGCATTTCATTGCTTCTTATTCCCTAGGGTTTCCAACACTAATAGCTAGGAGACCTCTAATATTTACCATTGTAATTTCTTAAAGAAAACAGAAGTAACATGGTACATGTGATAAATTCATTTCATATATAGAATGGCAGTGCTGAGTGAACCTTTAGTTTGAAAATCAGTCAAAGACCTTGAAAGGGATATACACTTTCAGGTTCTTGTGAGAGAATCTTTTGTTTTCTAGATTTTCCTTCTCTAGCTGTTTTGACCAGTTCTTATAATAAAACTAGATGGAGTGAGTGAAGGGAACTTAAACCTTTTCTTGCTAGGTCTTTTCTTTTACCTTTGGAAAATAACAATAATGATTCTGTGCAGGGCTCTGGTTTTTAAATTGCTTGTCCGCTAATTATAAGGAAAGCCGAGATCTTGAAATTTGTGTAGTGCTAATTACTCCTTTCTCTCCCGCTGTAGTTTACGGTGTGTCTTTAGGATGTCACTGGCTGATTGGAGCTTCTGCCTCTGCTTTTTTTCTCAGCAATTAGGTTTCATCTTCAACTAATGGAACTGAGTGACGTTTGGCTGACATGGAGAATCTCTCTTCAGCTCTGCTTCATTAAAAGTTGACATGAGACATTAAAAAAGGTTTTCTGTTTTTTGTTCCTAAGGCCACGTGTATTAACATAACTTTAATGCTCCCTTTTTTTCTTAAATTATTATTTTCTTCCTACTCTTCGCCCCGTACAGTTTTTGACTGTCCGCATCTCCAAGTCATTATCTTTTGCCATAAAGCAAAACAGACGAGGGCCTTGTTTCTACTTCTAAGGTTGGTGTACAGTTCATAATTTATCCGTTTCTTCTTCCCACTTCCCCCCCATGGTAGGTTTTTCTGTTGTTCTTCCAGCGGTTCTCCGTGTTCATGATCCTTGAATCTTATTTTGCTGATCGTCAGTCTGTGGAAGGGGGAGAAAGACTGTGAAAAGAATCTTCTCAATTCATGCTTCTGGAAAGAGGGAACAGATGTACTTTTCCCTATTTTTCCTGCTAAGTACAGCTAAAAATCTGTGAACTTTTTATATGAAAAACGTAAGAAGAGCCTGAAAGGTGGAAAGCAGAAGGCAGATTGCCTGGGAACCTTGGGACCCAGCGAATGGCAGTGGTGGTCCCTGAGCTTTCTGCTTGCTTCGTATATGTTGGGTTGGGTGCTGGAGATGGTGGAAACCCAGATTCCAGTGGGCACAGAGAAAAGAGTCCTCAAGAAACCCTGCCCTTTCTAGGCAAAGGACCACAAGAGGGATAGCCTCGCAGGACAGAACACCTTTAACCAGTCTCCATCCAAATGCCATGGAAAACACTGTGGCCACCCTCACAAACTCCACCAGCAAAGCCAGTGGGGAGCCTGGACTTCCAACATCGCCAGACTGTCACAGGTGGCTCCACTCCCCTACCCCTGACCAGAGTGGCGAGAAAGAAGGCTGAGTGTGTAGCCAAGGCTTACATCCCCTCTGAGTAGTCATGAGCTCCCTGCTCGGTTTCAGGGGAGACCTCCTGGAGATCCTGGACTTGTATTTTCACCTAGGGCTGTTGAGTTGCCCTTCTGTCTCCTCACTAGGGCCTAGTGGAGAGTCAGGACTTTTCACTTCCACCAGTGGTAACAGGGCCCCCTCCCTGACAGAGTCAGTGGAGGCTCTGTAAGGAGCAGCAAGAGACCCCCTCCACCTCTCAGCAGGGAGGTGTCAGCAGAGGCCCATGGGGAGCCTGGACTCCCACCCCAACCTAGCAGCAACTCCAACTCCCGGTATCCCTAGAGGCCGAGTGGGAGTCCTGGACTTCCCACCACAGCTGGTGCCAGTGAAGGGCAGTGCTGCCCTTCCTCCGCGGGAGCAGTGTTGGAGGAGGCCTGCTTGAATAGATCTGCTTAACATCCAGAGTCTCATGGCACGACACTCAAAATGTCCAGGTTCCAACCGAAAGTCATTTGTCATAACAGGAGCCAAGAACACCTCAACTTGAAGGAGAAGAGACAACACACGCTAACAACAACATAACACAGACGTTAGAAATTGACTAACGTTTTAAAGCAACAGTCACAAAAATGCTTCAGTGAACAATTACGAACACACTGGAAACAAATAGGGGAAAAAGAGAACATAAATCTCAGCAAAGAAATGGAAGACACAAAGCAATACCAAATTGAGACTTTTAGAACTGAAAAATACAACAGCTGAAATAAAAAATCTCAGTGGGTGGGCTCAACAGCAGAGTGAAGACAGAGAAAAGAATCCATGAACCTGAAGACAGAACAACAGACATTACTTCATCTGAACAATAGAGAAAATAGACGGAAACAAAACCAAAACCAGAGCCTCAGAGACTTCTGGGACTACAGCAAAGGATCCCACAGCTGTGTCATCAGAATCCCAGAAACGGAAAGGGAAGAAGGCTGGGGTTGGGGAAAGTCTTGGATTTGGCAAAACCCGCAAACCCGCAGTTCCAGAGGCTGAGTGCCTCCCAAGCAGCGTGAGTCTGAAGACACACCTACTAAGAAACGCAGCTGCCCAGCTGTTGGAACTAAAGACAAAGGAAAAATCTTAAGAGCAGCCAGGCAGAATACACCTTACTTACAAGGGGAAGACAATTCCCACGTCATCCGATTTCTCGTCAGACGCCGTGAAGACCACAGGAAGGTTTCAGAACATTTTTCATGTGCTGAAAGAGAAGAACTGTCAACCACTAATTCTATATCTGGTGAAACTGTCTTTCAGGAATGAAGGGGAAGTTAAGACATTCTTAGCTGAAGGAAAACCGTGAGTCTGTGTTGTCATAATACCTACCCTTAAAGAATGGCTATAGGGAGCAGTTGAAAACCCAGAAATGATAAAGAAAAAAGAAAGAAAGAAAGAAAAGACGAGGGGACTCTTGGAACATCAGGAAGAAAGAACAACAGAAAGAACAAAAATATGGACAAATAGGATAGATTTTTCTTTTGCTTATGAGTTTTCTAAATTATGTTTGATGGTTGAAGTAAAAAGTATAACACTGTAAAATGTTATTCACAGTGAATGTAGAGGAAATATTTAAGATGATTGTATTGTACATGGGGGAAGGGGAAGGGATTTAAAGGAGGTGAGATTTCTATACTTCACTCAGACCGCAAAATGTTGGCACTAGCATACCATGATAAATTTATATAGATAAAATGTAATGCCTAAAAAGCTGTGCAAAGGGATACACTCAAAAACACTAGATACAGCAGAATAGAATTGCAAAAAAAAAAAAAATTCAAATGACAATCAGGAAGGAAGGCAGAAAAAGAAATCACAGAAATTAAAGAAACAAACAGAGAAAACAAACAGCAAATAAAAAATAAATAGTAGACTTAAGCCCTCAAATCGTATTTACAGGTAAATGGCTTAAATACACCAGGAATGGCTTAAATACACCAGGAAAAAGACAGAGATTGGTAGAGTAGATGAAAAATCAT
Organism: Globicephala melas; assembly: GCF_963455315.2. Taxonomy (NCBI): domain Eukaryota; kingdom Metazoa; phylum Chordata; class Mammalia; order Artiodactyla; family Delphinidae; genus Globicephala; species Globicephala melas. The sequence goes on from NC_083328.1 coordinate 2,728,191, forward strand.
GACCCAAGTCTATGCTGTTTATAAAAAACTAACTTCAAAATAATGATGTAGGTACACTGAAAGTAACTGTAAAGTAAAAGATATGCCACGCAAACAGAAATCAAAAGAATTCAGAACCTGTTATATTAATATCAGATAAAATAGACTTCAGAGCAAAGAAAATCACTAGAGACACAGAGGAACATAATGAAAAAGGGTCTGTCTACCAGCAAGACATGGCAATCCTCAAGGACTGAGGTTTTTTCTCTGGGATTTGTGCTCAGGAGTGCAATTGCTAAGTCTTCTCATCAGTGTATGTTGAATTTTGTTAAGAACCTGCCAAACTGTTTTCCAGGGTGGCTGGACCCTTTAACCTCGCCACCTGCAGTATATGAGCGACCCAGCTTCTCCAGACCCCATTTTAGCAGTTCTCTTAGCTCCCTCGTGATATGTCAGCATGGTTTTAATGTGCATTGCTCTCAAGGCTAGTGGTGCCGAATATCTTTTCATGTGCTTATCTTCCATCTGCACACCCTCTTTCATAAAACGTCTCCTCTTGTTTTTTGCCCATTTTATAATTCTTTTTTTTTTTTTACTGTGGAGACTTAGGAGAATTCTCTATGTATTCTAGAGAATATTGGCTTTCAAGTATTTTATTACAGTCCATAGCTTGTCTTTTCATTCCCTGAACAGGCTCTTTGGCAGAGCAAAAGTTTTAAAAATTTAAGAATTCCAATGTATTGATTTTTATGGACTGTGCCTTTGGTGTCATACCTAGGAACTCTTCACCAAATCCTAAACCCCAGAGATCTCCTTGTATGTTCTCTTCCGTAAGTTTAATAGTTTTAACATTTAATCCAGCACATTTTGAGTGAAGTTTTATATAAGGAGTAGGGTTTAGGTCAAGGCTTATTTTTTTTTCCTCTGGGTGTTTAATCCCTTCAGCACCATGTGTTGAAAAGACTATTCTTCCTCTGCTGAATTGCTTTTGTGCCTTTGTCAAAAATTAGTTGGCTGTACCTGTGTCGGTCTCTGTTCCACTGATCTATGTGTCTTTCCCTGTGCCAATACCACAGAGTTTTTATTACTTTAGCTATGTAATAAGAATTCAGATCGGGTGGAGTGATTCCTCCGATTTTATCCTTTTTTTTCCAAACTTGTTTCAGCTTCTTTGCTTTTCCACGTACGTTTTGGAATAATCTTTTTTAAACTTAAAAATTTTCTTAGGATTTTGGTAGGAACTGCATTAAACTTATACATCAGTTTGAAGAAAATTGATTTCTTTCAATCCATGGAACATATATTTAAATCTTTGATTTCCCTATTCTATTTTGTAGTTTTCTGCAGCAGGCCCTGAACGTGTTTTGAATATTTCTTTTTTTAAAGTAATTATAAAAAGTATTGTAGTTTAAAATTTTAATTTCCATGTTCATCACAAATGCAGTTGATACCGCATGCTGATCTTCTATCCTGTGACCTTGCTAAATTTACTTATTCTATGAGCTTTTCCAAAAATAGATTCCTTGAGATTTTCCAGGTAGATCACCATGCCACCTACAAACAGGAACGGTTACCTTCTTCCTTTCCTGTCTCTATTCCTGTTATTCCTCTTCTGCATTATTGAGCTTGCTAGAAATTCCACTACCATGTTGAAGCAGAGTGGTGAGAGTGGGCATCCCGCCTTGTTGCCGCGCCTACAGGAGAGCAGTTGGTACATCGCCAGGAAGTATGATGTCAGCTGTAGGGTTTCTGTATGCGCTATTTACCCAGTTGAGGAAGTTCCATTCATAGTTTAGTAATAGTTTTGGTCACGAATGGCTATAGAATTTTGCCAGATAATTTTCCCGCATTTGTCATTGGCTTCCCAAGTGGTTTGCTTTAGTTGTTGTCTCATGTTATAGTTTTGTTGTTTTTGTTCATTCATTTGCATCAACAAATGGTTTCCTGTTCTTTAGAGTAAATTCTTTGTCATGAAATTGGTCTTTTGCAAAACTTTTCTTAGCTGCTTTGAAGGGTGAACTAAACTTCTAATATCAAAGGAGAATTTACAAAGGTTAGAAACTCCAGGCTCTCTCCTCTTGATGTTTGCCATCAAGGACCTTAGTGATGAGCTCCAGCCCAAGCTCAAGGGAGCGAAGCGTGTGCCAGATGCCCCAAGACTTAAACCTTCTCCTTAGTTTTGTATTTTCTTTATCTTTTGATACATTGTTTCAAAATCATTTGATATATGGAGTATAGAGAAAGAGATTTTATTAAAACTCTTTGAACATTTCTTATTAAACTTTTGATATTGCCTATAATGCCTTTTACATTTTAAATCCTTTCAGGACAGGTAGAGAATTGATATTTCTCTCATTTTTCAGTGGCAGATTCTGTGGTACTTATAGCCAGTAATATGCTGCCATTAGTTGTTCTACTGTTCCACGTGTATGCATTTTGCTTTCCCACCTGGCTTTCTTAGAGAGGGGTCATGTGAAATACCTCTGCCTCCTTCAGAATGAGTAGCTTGATGCGAGGTTGTCACATACTGGACACACAGTTAATAACTTGTTTATTCACTGGTTATTCAATTATGCCATGCTGTTTTAATGAGGCAGGAAAAAATCCATTGCCCAAATCTGATTGTTTTTTATTAAAGTTCTCATGTTAGAATTATTAAGGGCAGAGATCTGACTGGAGTTGTTTCTAATTTTCATATAGGAACAAGCTGTTAGGGAAAATCTTTCTCTTCTGTCTTAGTGCTTCACAGTGTACTTTTTCTTAAACAGAGTCTTTATCCACTTACTGTTTTTTCTCACCTCCTAAAACAGAGCAGTAGCATCTAAGGCAAATATTGTGAGAGTGCTTACACACCCCAGTTTAACTACAGCTGTGTCACTGCTTGAACTGAAGGGGCTCCCAGGTGATTAGGAAAGCAACAGAGAGGCGAATGCTTCCACAGTCTTAGCAGCCAACCCCCATCTACCTTTTAGAAAATATCCCAGTAATGTTTGCACACTTGATTATTTCTATTTTCAAATTACCGTATACTATTACATAACATAGTGAATACTGCATCGTTAATAAGTACCTGGTTGATATCTTTATTACTGTGGCTTCATGTAGTAATACAGACGTTTGCCTCTAAAATATAAAGTGCATTTTAAAACTGTTCTTCTACATTTATGTCAGTTTCAAACTTTAACTTTTATTTCCAGGGAACTCTCAGGAAGTACTTTAGTGAATTTATGACCTATAATTTGATAGCAATTAATATTATTGTTCAGAAGGTAGAATAGCTTTATGTTGAGAAGTCCGAATTATGTAATTTAAGAAAGTTGATATACTTTCTCTTTTATCACAAGAAACAGTATGATTTGAATTTTTAAAACAAAGAGATATTTCTATATATCTTTGCAGATTTCCTTTTTTTCTTTGAAGTGAGAATAATCTCCATTAATTTAGGAGACTGTGCTATCCATCATCTTTGCTATTAAGGACTCACTTATTCTGTCATTAAATATTTATTGAGTACTGGACTTACACTCCAGGGATACATCAGAGAGTAGACAAGTAAGGTCCCTGACCTTGTAAAGTTTACATGGGAGAGACAGGGAGTTAACAAGTAAGCAAATGAATAAACAAGATGATTCTAGATAGCTATAAATTGTATGAAGGGAATTAAGTGATTGATGTACTAGGGGTGGTGGGTAACTTTGGTTGGTGGTCAAGGAAGTCTTCTGAAGAAGTTGACATTTGCACTGATTCCTAAAGTGCAAGAGTGAGCCAGCAAATACCTGTGGTTAGAGCATTTCTGGCTGTGGAGATGGCGGGCTCAGAGAGCCCGAAGGGGAAAAGCTGGGTGCATTGCAGAAGCAGGAAGAAAATGCGCGTGGTGGGAAGAGTCTCAGGATGCGGAAGGAGGGTTCAGCAGGGACCAGCTTCTGCAGGGCTCTTCAGACCATTTCCGTCCTTGGGAATTTTATCCTGAGCACAGAGGGACACCTTTGAACTCCTCTGAGCAGGGTGCGACCTGGTCTTCTGTGCATTTGTATGGAAGCCAAGGCCAGGAAGAGGAGACCTGCCATGGCTGATCCTCTAGGAAAGTTCTCCTGGGCTGTGGTCTTGTGTGAGTCTGGCTAAAGTTCAGTTCCCTCATTTGTAAATGAGAGTAGCATCTGTGTAATAAGGTTATCGTAAGGGTTCTATCAGAAAATGTATGTGAAAGTCTTACGGTTAAACAATGTCAGTGCTCAGTAATATGGTAGCAGTTGTTATAACGCATCGTTATAAAGATGAGTAAGACACTTCACTGCCTTTGTGAAGCACACGGCAGTGGGCACACAGACAGACATGTAGAGTACAGTAGTTCCATCGTTCGAAATACATATCCAGGGCACACCTGGACACAGAGGAAAGAAGTTTATTCTGGGGGAAAATTCAGAAAAGGCTACATAAAACTGTTGTCTAAACATGGCTAAATATACGGTGACTGGCTCTGTGATTTGGCCCAGGTGCCTTACAACTTCTCCCCCATGGACCTTCCCTGGTACCATTGGATTCCCTCCTTTGGGTTAGAGCACCATTTCCCAAAAGCCCCTGTGAAGGTGCAAACCCACACACTGGACTATCTGTTAGTCTTGAGCCTGTCTTAAGGGGATTGAACCAACCAAGGGGATATCATGTAGCTGGGGTGAAAGGACGCCGTGGCACAGGCTGCGTTCCCTGGGACGGTGGCAGGGGTCTGGAGGAGGAGGAGATCTTGGACTACCAGAGGGTGCAGGGAACCCTCCAGCAGTCTTGGGAGAGGTGAGTGCCTCCCCGAGATAAACACCTACTTTCAAAGCCGAGTCCGGCTGGTCGACAGGGTGATGCTGAAGACCTTGTCTTCCTCTGTTAGGTTAAGAAAGATCATGATCTTCTTACTTCAGAATCCTCTGGGAACTGAGGTTCTGTGTAAAGTACAACTGGGGGTGTTTATCTCTCCACGCCTAGAGAAATCCAATTCCTCAATAAAAAGGGTTTCCAAAGAGTTTGAAGTAAGAAAGGACCTGGGTGGGGGATAGATGGACTGTCACACGTCTTCTCTTTGCTTCCCCTCAGGCGTTGCTTCATTCATTGCTCTCGTCATCTTAGATATCTCCTATTGGTTTCTTCCCAGCGCAGTCTTCTACCATTGAATTGGGCCTCGTCTAGACTTTAGTATTTGTAACAAAAAGGGCCAAAAAGAATCTTTTCAAACATATGTCAACTCCATTAGAATAAGATCCCATAAGTCATCAGAATCTTTCAGCAGCTTTCTGTCCCACTATTTGGTCATTGATCATGGAATCTGGACTAGAGCTTTCATCTGGAGAATATACTAGCTTTGAAAGCAAAGCCAATCAACAATTTAATTATTGTGTAATTTGTTTATGCTAAGGTATTATAGCCACAACCTGTCACTTGTCGACGAGTCATATATCTAGTAACCTTTGTGATTAAGAACTAAACTGAGACCTAGGAATCAGCAAAGCAGGTTTTACACAGCCAAAATAGACGTAACGTTAATTCCTGGCTGGATTTAAAGGAGAGAGCTCCTCGGACCCTAATTCAAAGGCTGCTTCATTCATCTCAGTCCACAAACGTATTTGAAATATCAGATTAGAAACCGTGAGAGGCAGGCGTACAGGCAGCAGCAAAGAGAGAGCCAGCAGCCTAGCAGCCATGGAGGAGGCAGAGGAATGCAAACTGTGGAACGAGAATCACAGCACCAGCCATGTGAAGCCAAGTCATGAAGGTGTAAAGAGCCCTGCCAAGCCGGTGCTTCAGGGATAGCTCTGGACTCAGATTCAGGAGGGCTTTAAAAACCCACGAGCTACAGAGAGCACAGGACCCAGAGGCAGAGGCCTTGACTGTGCCATCTGTGAACAGACAGTTGCTTCAAGTCTCTGAGCTGCAGTTTCCTCGCTGTGAAATATGAAGGATAATAATTATCGTTCTTAGGATTCAATGAAATAATGTGTGAAAAGGGCTTTGGCACTATAAAAGTACAATGTGAAGTTTAGCGTTTTCAAGTCCTTTTTCTTTTGATTAGCTATTTAATTATTGACTAGTCGTTCAACCTCCCTGAGACTCAGTTTCCTCCTAAATTGAGAAAATAATTATACTTTACTTGCCCATTTCATACGAGTAAAATAATGTCCGTAAAGTGCTTTGCATTCTGTAAGCCTTACAGAATTAGAGAATTTTGCAATGCTGTAAGCTTTGCATTCTTATGTAAGTGGCTGATATTGTCATTACTACGTTACAGAACGATATACAAATTGTGAAAATGGTCCTGAGGCCTCAACAAAAGGTTAAATGTCATTCGGTATGCTTTATTTAAGAAGGAAAAGAGCTACTGTATAATTAATTCCAGAAAATTTTCTCTAAAATGGGACTCTAAAACAAGTTACCATGCTTGAAGCATTGAGCATCAAATGTCTGGGAAATTTGCTTTTGTAGGATATCTCATTTCCCAGTTATGCTAGAATGAGTTGTTTTGTGTATGTCTCAAATACGGAGAGGTTCTAATTAAGTGCAAATTACAATGAAATTAATAAATGACACCAAATTTTTAGACTATAAAATGGGCTTTGAGAGACTGCAGTGCAGGCTTAGATTGATTATAATTCTAATCTTTTACGTTTTGAATCAATATTATGTAGCATTAAAAGTCAATTAAATAGGGCTTCCCTGGTGGCGCAGTGGTTGAGAGTCCGCCTGCCGATGCAGGGGACACGGGTTCGTGCCCCGGTCTGGGAGGACCCCACATGCTGAGGAGCGGCTGGGCCTGTGGGCCATGGCCGCTGAGCCTGCGCGTCCGGAGCCTGTGCTCCGCAACGGGGGGGGGCCACAACAGTGAGAGGCCCACAAACCGCAAAAAAAAAAAAAAAAAAAGTCAATTAAATAAAAAATAAAGGAAGAATCAAGTAGAGAGCACTCATCTCTCAGTTGGTTCAACCTCTCAAATGATGACTTAAATGCTAAGATTGTAATTGCCCTTATTGTTCACTGTATACCAAAATAATTGCATGTATAATTAGCACCATTAATGAGAGATATTAAACTACCCTAATCACAAATATACTAGATTGTCATAAATTGTTCAAATATAATTGTAAACTTAAGGTTTTATTTCACTTTTTGCAGATGAACTGCAGACTATAAGTGAATTAATGACATACCTACTTATCAGAAATTTTATTAAAAACTATTTGATCCAGCATTTTCTTTTTTTTTTCATTAAAAAATACCTTATTGCTGAAAAATGCTACCCATCCTCTAAGCCTTCAGCGAGTCGTAGTAGTAACATCAAAGATGACTGATCACAGATCACCATGACAAATATAATAATGAAAAAGTTTAAAATATTGCAGAAATTACCAGAACGTGACATAGAGACGCAAAGTGGGCAAATGCTGTTGGAAAATTGGCGCCGATAGACTTGCTCAGCACGGGGTTTCCACAAACCTGCAATATGTAAAAAAAACACGGTATCTACAAAGTGCAGTACAAAGAGGTCTGCCTCTTATTCATTGTACCACTATTGACACCTCAAAATCAGCTGAAGAGTCATTCATCCTGATTCCTCAGAAAGTCCTCTGCGGAATAGAAGTACGTTGAGGGCAGAGACCAAGTCCTGAGGTTTGAAACTCACAGAGAAATTGCTCCATAATCGTTTGCTAATTTATTTAAAGATATTATGTCCCACCCATGGCTTTGCTACTGAGTTCTCACAGGCGTCCTGATTAAAGTCAGCCTTGAGGCACCGAAGTCCCACGCTTGAGGGCCTCCAGTTTCATTTGTTTGTTTATGGTGTCATGGTCAAGTGCTTGGTCTCAAGCTGTCTGGAGCGTGTTGCTACAAGAAGGAGGAGGGGACTCAGGCTGACTCCACTGTCCAGCCTACTTGTACTAAGGGAAATATTTAAAGAGCTACCCCTCTACTATGTATGTTATTTTGGTTTGGATCATTCAAACTGTAGCAAGCAAGCCCAGAATGTAACACTTGGAAGCTTGTAAGTGGAAAAAGTGGTGACGCAGCATCTTCTGATCCATTCCCAGCATTTTCTGATTTTCTGGTCCTGGAAGATAGACCAGGTAGGTGCTTCCCTCCTTGCATGGCACCAGCCAAGACTGAGCAGGAACCTCACCAGTACCTGATGCCCCAGAGAAACTCTCTCGGTCCAGAGGGCCAGGCGTCCCTCACCTCATACCCAGTGACACAGGAGGCCTGCCTAGGGAAGTCCTTCTGTCCCCACAGGGTTACAGAGCAAGAGCCCCAGCATACCCTGCAGAACAAAGGAGACCAGAATAGTTCTGAAAAATAAATTGTCGTTGGAACCACAGCCCACAAAAGTAGGCTACATCCTATACATGAAATTTACCAGACAACTGCCTGCTAAAATGAAAGATTTAAATAGGGTTAGGAGCCTCAACATGATATCCAAAATGTCCAGGATACAACTGAAAATCACTTGCCGTACCTAGAACCAGGAAAATCACAACTTGAATGAGAAAATCAGCTGGGACAACATTGCAATGAATCAGGTGTTGGAATTATCTGACAAGGGCTTTACAGCAGCCAGTATAAAAGTGTTTCAACAGCACATTCTTATTTATGTTTAAATGAAGGAAGAAATAGAAAATCTCAGCAAAGAAGAAATTTTAAAAAATATATCAAGTGGAAATTAGCCAATTGAAACACACAGTAACTGAAACGAGAAGCTAGGTGGACGAGCTCAGTAGCAGAGTGGAGGTGATGAGGTTGGAACCACTGAATATGAGAACAAAGCAACAGAATATACTCACTTTGAACAATAAAGAAAAAATGTACTTAAAGGAAAGAAAGAGAACAGAGCCTCAGGGACCTGTGAGACTATAACCAAACATCTAACATTCATGTCATTGGAATGCCCAGGAGGAGAGAAGAAAGAGAAGAGGGCTGAAAAAGCATCCAGAGAAGTAATGGCTGGAAAATTCCCAGCTTAGGAAACAAACAAACAGCAACACCAACAACAAAAAGCCAAACCTGGAGATTCAAGCAGCTGAGTGAATCCCAAATAAGAAAAAGAAACCTATTCAAAGCTACATCATACTTAACCTTATAAAAAGTAAAGAAAAGTGAAAACTCTTCAAACTAAAAAAGGGAAAAAAAACCTGTCAGCTGCTAATTCTATATCTATATCTGGCAAAAATATCATTCAGGAATGAAGGGGAAAACTTAGAGTAAGGGGAACTGAGAGAATGTTGCTACAACACCTACACTTGGAGAATAACCAAAGGAGCCCCTCCAAACAGAAAGAAAGTGATTAAAGAAGAAGGTTCAGAACTACAGAAAGGAAAGAACAAAGAACTGGAAAATGAAAGTAACTAAAATAGACTATCCTTCTCAACGAATTTCTTAAATAATATTTGAAATTGGAAGGAAAAAACCTGTAAAACCATCTGAAGTGGTGCTAGCTATGTGTAGAGGGAATACTTAAGACAATTATATTTAAAACATGGGGAAAGGAAAGGGGACTCTCAGGACATCATTTGCAGGAGTAGAATATTGATATTGTGGTAAGTTATAAATGTATATTGTAACGTTAGAGCAACCACTAAGAAAACGATACAAAACGAGTCACTAAAAAACACCATAACTAAATCAACATGGAATCCTGAAAACCTTCAAGTAACCCACAAGAAGGCAATAAAAGAGAACAGAAGAACAAGAAACAGAATAAATTAAAAGAGTCTAAATACACCCATTAAAAGAGAGAGAGATTGGTGGGGTGGATTTAAGAAACCTACAAAACTCGCTTCAAACATAATGACATATATAGGTTGAAAGTAGAAGGACAAAAAGTTACATCATACAAGCATTAATTTTTTAAAAAGCAGGACTGACTGCATTAATATCAGACAAAGTAGACTTCAGAGCTAAGATAACTACAAGGGCTGGGTTTGGGTGTACAGAAGTGGCTGGAGGGAGTTAGGTGATGGTGGAACAGTTTCGCATCTTGGTTGTTACACAAAGCTGCTCATGTGATAAAATTGCAAAGTGTATTTACACACACACGCAGATGAGTGCACACCATACTGGTAGAATCTGAATAAGCTCTGTGGATTGTACCGTGCCAGTTTCCTGATTTTGATGTTGTGCTGTGGTTATGCTGAAGATGCCAGCCTTGGGAGAGGCTGGGTGAAGGATGCACAACTTCTGTGAATCTATAATTATTTCAGAATCAGAGTTTTTAAAAAATTAATCAAAAATACAATTAGAATGTGCAGAAACCAAATAGTGATCAAGCTTTCCAAGCATAAGCTTCTGACTTCTGGAAAGAGGGTCTTGCAGTGGTTTGGTAACACTTCTATTGAGATTCCCTTAAGATGCAAACGACTCCGTTGTCTGTTCTGCCCTAACATCGGCCACAAAGGGTGTCTGGTATTTCCAGAGGAAGATAGGATATGGTTTGGGGTGTATTGTGTTCTACCTGAGGGGGAGAATGGGAGGAGAAATAGACCATAAGGAGAGAGAATCCAGAGCTGGAAGCTACTAGAAACGTATTCGGCGTCGTTTTGCTAGGACTTAAGGGCAGGTAGCACAGTAACATCATAAACTGTCTGCCATCCTTTAAACTCTCCCTCTGTGTCAATTATCTGCTGATTTTCTCATCATTCTTAGCAATAAATCTTGCCAAGAGGATTTACACAGAAAGGACCTCTGGCTGGTAGACTTCCTGGAAGAAGAGGAGGCCTGGGGACCACATCCCATGCCGTCACCACCCTTAGGGAGACGGGGACCCCAAGAACAGAGAAGGTAGCCGAGCTGAAGAAACAAAGCAATCTCTGTCCCCTGGCAAGTCAGCCACAGGAAAGCGGCTCCCTGGGGAGTCAGCCCAGGGCAGAGAAGCACATACAAAGCTTTTAGTACAAGGGCCACCTGCCTGTCCAGCTCACCGCAGGGGACAGCACCCGGGGTGGGCACACAGGAGCAGTCGGCCTGTGCATTCCTCCAGTCCTTCATCTCCGTCCACGTGCTCTCTCAGAATCGGGAGCCCCTTATGGGCACTCAGTGTACACTCCACAGCACACCACACGCTTCTGGACACACAGGAGGTGCTTATAGGGGGCCAAAGTGTGTTCACGAGCACCCCACCCCAAGATGCCCAGACACACAGTGATATCAAGTACCCCTCACCCCTGGTTCAGGGTCCTCGGAGGCAGGGACTGAGCTGTGGTAGGTCAGCACACACCCCTGCCTGTTCTTTGGGCCATGCCCAGCACTGGAGCAGAGTGGGCTTCTAACCTACAGGGCCACACACACGTTCCCCTCCTGGACTTTCCCTTCCACTCTCAGAAGATACTTCCCAAGGTAGAGTGGAAAATCAGCCTAAGTACTTAGTATTGATAAACTCCTTTCACCTTGAAATTGCATTACAAATTTTAAACTTCACATTACTCTGGGGGAAAAGAAAGAAGTAACATGTAATATTCAATTTCACACTTGGGAAACAAACAGTGAGGTTAAGTAACTTTTGCAAGGCCAGATAGCATATCTGTGTTAGGAAGGAATTTGTGACTATATAATTCCGTTCTCAGACCTTTCTCAAGTGAAAAGCTTCCATGCTCAAGATTTAGCTTTGTCCCTACTGAGTAATAAATTAAGCATTCAAAATGAGAGTAGATAAGACCAAATAAGTAAGTTGCCTCTGTACCAAGATGTAGACGTAAATTCAGATGATTACTATAGAACTCAGCGCTTTCCTCAAATATTAGAATAACAGTTTTTACATCTTAAATACAAGCTTTTGAAAAATATGTTTGTTGAAAAAAGGAAACTTCTAGGTGCTGCTACATGTCTTCATGATTTAACAAATAAGGAAGTTGAAAGAGGTACGTCTTCAGTTTTCTTTATTAACACGTTAGTAACAAAATTAGGAAAATCAGTGAGAGAATTTTACCTGTTTTTTGACCTAATGATAATACGTTTCATTGTAAAACCTGAATTTCAAACATAGACGCTTTTCATGAATGAAATTTGAAGAACTGGAAGAAGATAATTCATGCATTTAGAAAGAAAAACGTGGCAAACTAAGTAATTGTCATTCTACTGCGCCATCTGCTTATTACGCCTGAGCAAAATTTGATTGTTGTGTGTTGAGGGGTGAGATTAAGAGAAAACTTTTTATTGAAGTATAGTTGATTTACAATATTGCATTAGTCTCAAGTGTAAAGCAAAGTGACTAAGTTTTATATATATATATATATATATAAAATGATTTCAGATGATTTTCCGTTATAGGTTATTACAAGATATTGAATATTGTTCCCTCTGTTACGTAGTAAATCCTTGTTGCTTATCTATTTTATATATAGTAGTGTATAGCTGTTAATCCCATACTCCTAACCAACCGTAAGTTTGTTTTCTATGTCTGTGAGTCTGTTTCTGTTTTGTAAATCAATTCATTGGTATTATTTTTTAGGTTCCACATATAAGAGATGTCCTACAATATTTGTCTTTTCTGTCTGACTTACTTCACTTGGTGTGATAATCTCTAGGTCCATCCATGTTGCTGCAAATGGCATTATTTCATTCCTTTTTATGGCTGAATAATATTCCACTGTGTATGACATCTTCTTTATTCATCTGTCAGTGGACACTTAGGTTGCTTCCATGTCTCGGCTATTATAAATCGTGCTGCTATGAGTGTTGGGGTACGTGTATCTTTTTGAATTAGAGTGTTCATCCTTTCTGGATATATGCCCAGGAGTAGGAATCCTGGATCATACGGTAGCTCTATTTTTAGCTTTTTAAGGAACCTCCATACTGTTTTCCGTGGTGGCTGCACCAGTTTACATTCCTACCAACAGTGCAGGAGGGTTCCCTGTTCTCCACAACCCTCTCCAGCATTTTTATTTGCAGACTTTTCTATGATGGACATTTGGTTTTGATTTGCATTAAGGGAAAACTTTTTATGTGGTTGTGTTTGTACCTTCTGAGAGTCCTAATAGTGCACTGTGTAAGACGAAGCTAGGGTAACAAACAGACTCAAACACAACAGAAGTGGTTTTCATTCCCAGAAGAGCCCAGGATGGGTGCTCCTGAGCTCCTGATCCTGGAATTGCTGTCTTCCTTTGGGGATTCAGAGACACAGGCTTTCGCTTTCCTGTCATCCTGCCGGCCACCACTGCTCTGCGTCTGGTCGGAAGGAGGAAAGAGCAAGGAGGATACACACCTCGCCAGCCAGAGCCTGGCCTGGAAGTAGCACACGTCATTCCTAACAGCGTTCCACTGAGGGAGCTTGGGGCCGGGCCACCCCTGCAGAGGGGTGGGGAATACAGTTCTGGCCGGGGGGCTGCTTCCCAGGCATAGCTGTGCATTTTAGAGACAGAAGGTGGATTTGGGTGGACAGTCCACCCAACTGCTGGAAGCTTTCTTTCTTCAGCTGTATTGGCTTAGACGTCCCTCCTTAGCCACATTCCGTTTCCAGATATTCGGGCCTCGACAGGTACTTTTTTTTTTTTTTTTGCGGTACGTGGGCCTCTCACTGTTGTGGCCTCTCCCGTTGCGGAGCACAGGCTCCGGACGCGCAGGCCCAGTGGACATGGCTCACGGGCCCAGCCGCTCCGCGGCATGTGGGATCTTCCCGGACCGAGGCACAAACCCGCGTCCCCTGCATCGGCAGGCGGACTCTCAACCACTGCGCCACCAGGGAAGCCCGACATCTGATTTGAAACCACAGTTTACTACTGTAGTAAAGTTTCTAAGATTTACTGCAGTCGGAATTCAATTGTATCGAACAGTCAATTGATTCTGGGCTAAAACATGCTTACATTACAAAATAATGGCTGGTCTGATAACAGTAAGGTTGTGTGCAGGCACCGGTATCTCAGAGCAAGAGGGACACTATTAAAATTCTTTAGGGGAAAATAAATTGCAGATTTGCTAAGTATGCTTGGCGTCACATCACCTTGCGTTTGCCTGATGCTCGGTCCTCCCAGAATCCCAATGAGATGAGGGGAGCAGGAATTCCCGCTTGATAGAGAAAGAGCCTCCAGATGGGGGAAGTCCTTGCCGAAGAGCGTTTTCGCCTAGTGCTGGAACCCAGTTTGTAAGACTCTTCAGCCCGCTCCAGGCAGGATATGATAGCCGCGGAGTTGACAGATACTTTCTTTTAAAGAGTGGGTTTAGGGGCGTTGTGCTTACTAAACTCCATTAACTCTGACCAGCCTGAAGAACAAAGTCAATGCTTTTGGTTATTAAGGTAGATGATACATACAGGCTGTGAAATCGGGGGCAGTAACTCAGCTGTAGATACTTCTCACATATAGGAAATTAATTTTTTGTAGCCTTAATGGCGAGTTTTGAGGCCCAACTGTCATCCCTTTACGTGTTTTCCTTTAAGGGAGTAAATGAATTCTTTGTCTTAGTAAGAGGTTTCTAAAATATTTGATTTGCGATTTGGTTTTATCCATTGCAATGCAATTGTTTCTGAGTTTACTCTTTGTCATTGAATCTGCTCCAAGATTACGAATCAATTTTTTTTTTAAATCTAAACCTTTAATGCTTCAAAAACTTTAAAATGTGGGTAGTGGGGCATATCAGACTCTGGGTTCTCTCACATAGTCAGGAGCTGGGGGAAATCACAGCTCACGACAGCAGATTTCAGCAGTGACGGCAGAGCCAGCTGACCTTCTGGTTTCCACTTTCCTAGTAAATTTTCTACCACCAGCTCAATTCTTCCCTTTATTCAGTCCACTGTGTAGTCTGTAGGGGTGTAAATCCCACCAAAAGGTTTTTGCTCACCCACTTTGCTAGATACATTGGAAAGAAACAGCGTTTATACATGCTGACCAAACTGTAATTGCCTGTCTCCATGATAAACAGATCATGAATAAGGTAGGTCTCTGAGCAATGCTCTGGAGAATGTACCTTTCAGTCTTTCCCGGCATGATGTGCTTGTGACAAGAAAGCAAGCTTGCGTTAGAGAGACAACAATGTTTCCCCCTATTAAAGGGAATTAATTTTTAAAATTTCACTTTCATCATAAGTAGGCATTGGAAAGAGTGTCCCTCACTGATTGTTTACATGGCAGATAGAGGAGCAAGTTACTTTTAGTTGTAAAAGCAACCTTGTTGCCATATTGATTTAATCAGAGTTCTGTTTGTTTGTGTCTGCTGATCCAGTGTGTAATCAGAATCCCTAAGTAGGAAATGGTTTCATTCCGTTGCTCTCTATTCTGGAAAGAAAGTGTGATGTTGGATTTACCACTGATGTTTGCCAGACACCGTCCTCACCAGACACCATTATTTCTGTGCTCTCATAAGCCTGGTTCTGCCCCACCCATCCTTCTCCTTTTGCCAAGGACAACAGTTTAAAAATGGCTCATTGAGAATAAAATGCATTAACTGAAGTCCATACTTTATTCACATTTCCTTAGTTTTTACTTAGTCTCTTTTCTGTCCCAGGACCTCATCCGGGGTCCCACATCACCTTAGTCACCACGCATGTCTCCTTTAGGCTTCTGCAGTCTGTGACAGTTTCTTAGACTTTCCTTGTTTGTGATGACCTTGACGGTTTTGAGGGGGGTGCTGGTAACTATTTTGTAGATTTCCCTTCAATTTGGGTTTTCCTCATATTTTTCTCACCATTAAACAAGGGTTAGGATTCTTGGGGAGGAGTAGTGCAGAGGTAAAACGCCGTTCTCATCACAGCATATCCAGGGTACACGCTCTCAACGTGATCTGTCACTGTTGATACTGACCTGTTCACCTGGCTGAGGTGTGTTTTCAGGTTTCTCCACTGGAAAGTTAGTCTTTTCTGCCCTTTCCATACTACTTCTATTTTAATTCTGCGTATACAGCAAAGACTGCCTCAGGGTGCACCTCCTTCTAGATATCTTCCCTTAAACCTGACCAATCTTGTGGATTATTAGACCATAGGCTTACTATTTGAGACAAGACTTATTTGTCGAGAGCTGCACTAGGAAGGCAGGTGAGAAGTGCTCACCACCTCTTAGCTGAGCGACCCAACTACAATTCCATAATATATCAGAATTATAGTTTGTCTTTTATACATGGGTAAAACCTCAGAACTCCTCTAAGAATGGCTTTGTGGTCAACCGTGGAGAAGGGTCTGGTGACACTGAGGTGAGGGGCGAGGACACCACATAGTCGTGAGTTAACAAACCGCGATGGCTGTTTCTAAGAGTGAAAATACATACTGGAGGGGAAGACAGCGTTTCCAGAAGAACATCCTGGATCTGTCACTTTGCTGGGATTTGAGCTGCCGTTGCCAGCTGGCAGGATACGTGAACGTAGCTCTGTCTGCCGTAAAGCTTGACTTCCCTGGAATCCCTCTCCTCACAACTCTGAGCTTTTAATTATTCTTAACCTCTGGTGTTCACTCTTATTTTATCTGAAAAATTTCCCCTAGTATTAACTTTCAGTCAGAGACCGTGTATTTTATGTCTTCTGTAACTTCCAAGCCTTAGCACAGAGCTGAGCTCTCACGTATATGTTCCTAAAGCTCTCTCTTCTTTTCCCACCACGTGTCATATTATATTTTCTTAGTTCTGCCTGTGCATGAAGGACTGAGTATTCTTGACCCCTTGAACCAGCAAAACAGGCATTGTAAACAGAAACAAAAATCCTTATAGCTCATAGAAGAAATTCAGTATAAAACAACCACAAGTTCCCTTTGAAATGAATACATTCAGTAATTAGCGTCAGAAAGATACAAAGAAAATTTTGATTTAAAAATTATGAAGGAAACTGACTTGAGGGAGAACATAGGGTGCCACTGGACCTCTTGACCTCAGCCTTTGGGATTAGCTGCTGACAGCATGGATCCCACCTGACAACTGAATTGAGCCTCTGTTGGCATCACTCTCCTTGCCTGGGTGGTGTTTGTACTTATTTTAACATGACATCACCCTACTTTGGGTATTAATGAAAGTTTGTTTGTAAGGTCCAATGAAATAAAGTGTTTTTTATCTTAGTAAATCACTTACTATTTTGTTTTCAATTTTGAAGCAAAATTAATTTGTATATATTCAGGTGTAAAATTGTTCATTGACCCAAATGAAAACAGACTTTCACAAAGGAACAGTTTAATGGCTTGACATTGGAAGTGTTCACTCTAGCACTGCATTCAGATGCTCACAATAGCCTCGATTAATGGTTCCAGGGTCGGGGGAGGAGTGTATCCCTTGGGAGACACTTGACAATGTCTGGGGACGTTGATTTATGGTTGTCACAACTGGGTGGAAGGGTTCTACTGATATCTTGTGGGTGAAGCCAGGGATGCCGCTAAACACCTGGCAATGCACAGATGCCCCCACTCCCCCAGCAAAGAGCTGTCTTACCCACAGCGCCAGCAGTGCCAGGGTGAGAAACTCACATGACTGACTGTGCCGTCTCCAGTTCTTGTCTGGGGCACGCCTCCCTAGGCCCTGAGACATATTGTGTGTTTGGTTTGGTCCGAATGGTGTTAAATAACCCCAGAGAACATCTGTGACCCTAGGTCCACCTAAGAATGAGCCTTCTAGAATGTTCTAGAATGACTTCTAGAACAGTGGTTTCCACTCAGCCCGTTTAAATATGAAGACCTTTTTTAATGACCAGAGCTTTCAAGGAGTCTCACATAATTGTTGACCCATTATTACTCAGTAATGGAGAAAATGTATCATAATGCTAGCACACACATTCACACTCACAAAGTGGCTGTAGGTTAGCGAGATACTTACAGTAACTTCTGTCTTGGCAGCACGACATTTGAAAAGCAATTATAGCTGTGTGTCTGTGTGGGACCCATTATGTGTTCCGTCTCCAGCTAGTGCTTGGGTGCATGTGGATTTGATGGCTCCCAGAAGGAAACCTTTGTCCTCATGGGGGAAAATGGCCCACAACCTGGGGAACCATCGTTAATGAGTATTCCTTTGAGACAGAGACGACTTGGAGAATCCTTACATTTGGAGCTGAACAAACGGTCAGTCTAGGACAGAGGAGGAGTGTCTTAGCCCCACATACAGTGACCACTCATTAACTGTCTGCTAATGATAGGGGGCGCTCTGCCGTACTTTTCATGCCTTATCACCTATCATTAAAGGACTCTGACAGCTGAGGCACCAGGCTGCTTTCTCTAGCCCCAGTGAGGATAGGAGCCCTGGAATGAAGCCAGTGGATAGAAGAGACTGTTGCCAAGACACTGAATCTTCTGGGACTGTCTGTGTCCACTTTTTCAAAGAGCAGATTGTGAAATGACAGGAGGGTAGAACCTGGAGTTAACAGAGATGTGAAGGAGACAGTTCTAAGAAGGCAGCAAGAGGACTGGTGCCAGTGGGAAGAGCCCCTCCAAAGAGTAGGTGTGCTGGCAGCAGGTCTGAGAGGATGAGGTGACAAATGTCCTTTTGCTCTGGGAAGGAAGCCAAAGACATGCAAGAGTTGTGGCTTGGGTTCCAGATCTTAGATCACCTTTTCTTACTCACAAAATTAATAGGTCCACATTCCTTCCAGGAGACCAGCTAAAGCAAACAGATCAAGAGGCGGCCAGTTGGAAGAGCCTCAGATGTAGTAAGAGGGTGGAGGGGTGGGAGAGGACGCATAATCGGCTATTTTGGCAGCTGTACCGTACCAAACTCTGGCCTTGAAGATTTTGCTTTGTCTCCCAAACTAGAGGCCTTTTCATGGCTGCCATCAGTCTTTGAAATACAGCATCAGGTTTAAGGTCTTAGGTGAACCTCAGGACAGGTTTTATTTTGATGATTTTGGTTCTCAGTTCATATTCTCTACATTTCCATCATGTAGTGTGTCAGTTAGCTACTGCTGTGTAACAAACCACCTCCAGACTTAGGGGTTTCAAAGAGTAACTTTTTATTATTTCTCACAAGTCTATGGATTGGCTAGGGTGGTTCTGCTGATCTGGGCTCGCTTATGCATCCATGGTTGCGGATGGGGGATGACTGAGAGCGGCTGGTCAGGGGTGGCCTCAGACGGGGGCCTCATTTCTCTCCCACATGTCACCAGCATCCTTCTGTAAGGCTCAAGGGGCACATTTTCCTAGCAGTGTGTCCAGGAGAGAAAGAAATTCACAAGTGCTTTTTCAAGCTGCTGCTTGTGTTATGTTTCCTATGGAACCACTGTCAAGCAGGTCACACAGCCAAGCTCAGAGTCAACGTGGGAGGACGTTACTCCAGAAAGTGGATACAGGCAGGTGGATATGGGACTAGTGATGCCATCACTCTACCCGAACTGGTGACATACAAGTAAGTCAGTTGATAGGTACCAGGTGTCAGAATGACTTTCCTCCTGCGTATTCTTTTATGTTTGGTATTGCTGCTTTGGAGCTAAACATGTCATGTATTTTAATCTACTTTGTGGTTGAGATCCACCTCGGCAGGCGTCTTGACTAGGCGGTTTAAGTAGACAATTTTTCTATCTGTGAGTCATTCTGTCAGCTACACGATGATGATAGAAACCCCGGGAATACAAATACCACTCTAACAGGGCGTGTTCAGAGGAACTAAATAAAAGAAGTGTGTAGATTTAAGAAGAAATAGAATGGAATCCCCATGGAGAAAAACTTCCTGGTAATTTTATTTTTAAGATAAAATGATGAAGGAAGACGTGTTTGTTAGCTGTGACTACATAAAGCTCCAGCTGGCCTCCTCTTTTTTTTGGAGTAGATGGTGCAGAACAGTGAAGTACGGCCCTCCAGCCACGTGTGAGTTTTGTCAGTAGGGCATGTAACTGCTGGATTTCGAATTGTCATGATCAAATGCATATAGGAATATTTATAAACATATATGAATAATAAGAATACATTTTTGCACTTTGTCAGGAGAGAGCTGCCGTATTATTTGGAGCTTATTTAGATAGAATAAAGTGGAACTTTCTAAAATTCCAAGAAACGATAGGGAAGATTTTTCTAAAGCTTTGTACACTAAGTTTTTGCTTTATACAGTTTGTACTTACAGCATTGCCATCGGTCTTCTCTCAATCTTAACTATTTCTATTCATATATTGCCCTTTGTTCAGTGCTCATAATTACACTTTTGTTTTCTTTTTGGCAACATTTCTCTGCTTTCTCCATGTGACGCATTCAGAGAGACTAAGTGGCGAACACTAATCAATCTTGGCAACGTGTCTTTTTATTTGATTAGTTGAGGCACGGAGTGTCTAGGAACACCCTCAGTGACATGGAATCTAGTGGCGGACGGGATGGGAAACCTTCAGTTCAGGCTCCACAGCTGCTGCAATAAGCATAAGGCAATGCTCATGAGGCTGTTCAAAGTTTACATTTTACTGGAACGTAGATGTGGGAATTAGTGTATCTCCACGTGATAGTCACCTTTTCTTAAAATGTCCTTCCTTACTTGCATGGGGAATGAGTTTATCTCCGTTGGAAGTTTTCCTAGAGTCTAGGGAGACAACCAGTTTCTAGCAAGTAATCTCAGAGGTTCCAGACTTGCATTTTGGTCATTTGTCTGCACATTGGCAAGTGAATCCATCCCTTGAGCGCTGTGTTTTTTTCCCAATTAATAAAACAGACATTAGGCAGTTCAGTGATAAGCATAAAAGAGTTTGACAGATTTCTTGAAAAGGGGGCTTATATGACTGGGAACAGCTCCCTATGTAATGTGTTGGGTCTTTAAGGGATATGCTGATTTATCACCTTGTGTCTTTCAGTGGGCCACTTGAGTCAAATTCAGTTTCCAAGAAGATACTTCCCTTGAAGAACTTTAACAGGTTGACATGAAAATAGTTACTACCTTGGGAAGACATCTAAGTGTGTGCAGTGACAGCCATTGTAGATTATAGTACTTCATTCAGGAGAGGCTGTCTTACGAGTTATTTTTCATGATTGATACATAGAAACTACAAGTAATAGAAGCGCCCTCTTTGCTTTGATTCGATTCACTGGGTCTTCCCTCCAGAGCTGGAGGGTCTCAGTTTCCCTGCTCTGGAGGTCAGAGCGCTGAGCGGTGAGTGACTGCGATGGCAGGCCTTCCTGGGTGCCTTCTCTAGCTCCTCCCCCTTTAATTTGCTTAAGACCTGTGCTCACCTCTACCGGTGAGTTCCGAAAGCTGCGTCTGTCTCCTGTGCCTCTCAGCCCCTAGTACAGCAAGTGGCAGTGAGGTGACCAGTCCATACGGTACTTGGACGGGAAGGAACGAAGGAAGGCATGGTGGGGACTGGAGGTGACTTCTCTCTGAGGCATTTCAGTGGCCTGTCATGTCCCTAGCCTTCCCTGTGAGAGGTTTGTTCCATCCTGATTTTCACAACCTGTAGTGACTGTTCTCAGGACAGACGTCTCTCAAATCTGAAGGCACATCGGAATCCCCCAGGGCACTTGTTCTGGAGTCCCAGCCCTGAGCTACTGACTCAGGATCTCCAAGGAGTAGCCCCCAAATTTTCTTTTCTAAAGGTTCCAAAGCGTTTCCAATAAAACTGCCCTGAGAATCCATGCCGGGAACTATTGGTCCAGACCTGCTACCAGCCTTGGGTGTGTCCTTACTGAAAGCTCCTTCCTCTTGCCCAGGTTCCCAGTAAGATGAAGGTTCCTACAACCCATTTCATCTTCTTCATGGAGAGTAACTGGAATTAAGGGGCAATAGCTCTCTTCCTCACCTATAGTATCGGGCTGATATTTAGCTATAGTTGTTTTTAAGTTCAGTTATATCATTGGACACTCTACTGCTCCTGGAGCAGAGGCCTTAATGCTTAACTGGTGCACTGTGATCAACAGAGGGAGGATACCCACATTCTGTGACCTGTGCAAGAATGACATAAACCTTGGCATGACTAGGTCAAAGGAATGTGAAGGTTCTCTCTACACAAATCAGCATGAGGAAATGCATCTATCCACCTTAATCACAGGTCATGAAATCTGTATTCAGACTTTGACTCACCTATAGATGATGTTAAAGATGGTAACTCGAATAGACGTACATTTTAGAATTTGTCTGTAAGCAAGCTTCTCCTTAAGTATTAAGTCAGTAATTTGGTAAGAGGGCCAAACATTTCAGCTAAAGATATTATCTGAGATTAGTTACCATTTGCAGCTCAAATAATGTTTCCCTTCCAAAACTTGGTCAAATGAAACAGCCATTAATTAAACACCACTTCCTTTCCAATTGGAGGAGGTGAACGTGAATAGCAAAGGCTGGAGGCCGAAGTGTTTTGGAGATGTGTGGGGTATCTGTTACGAGTGCGGCTGAGGTATATCTAAGCCCCTTCATCTCCTACTGCATACTTTTTTAGTTGAATAGCCTCTCTCTTAAAAACAAATTATAATATCTTTAGGATCAGCCTTATTCGGGGGGACAGTATTTCCCACGCCCCGTATTCTTGGTTTTCTGAGTTCAGCACGCAGCAAGGTCTTGCAGAATTATGAAGTCAGCCGTGTGTCTTCAGTGACTGTGTCCCTCATTCTCCTTTCTGTGTGCGTGCTGGCTAGGGCTCTGGTAGTTGCATGACACACTCTCAAGCTGGTTTAAGCCCAATGGAGACTTTGTAATTAAGACTATTGAGGTATCTTTGGAGGCATAGGGCAGGAGTCCAGCTGGGACTCGGGAGGGCTTGGAATCAGAAACATCTAGATTTTTCTCTCTTTTCTCTTTGCGTCTCTTTATAAATTTGCTTCATTCATTTCTTTCAGTCAATATCGGCTTTTGTTTCTTTTTCATTTTTTAAATTGTGGTAAAAACCACATAACATAAAATTTACCATCTTAACCATTTTTAAGTGTATAGTTCACATTGCTGTGTATCCAGTCTCCAGAACTGTTTTGTCTTGCAAAACTGGAACTTCGTACCTGTTAAACAGCTACCTGCTTCCCCATCCCGTCAGCCCCTGGCACCCACCATTGTACTTTCTGTCTCTATGGATGTGATGCTCTAGGCGCCTCATATAAGTGGGATCCTACAGTATCTGTCTTTTTGTGACTGGCCTATTTCATTTGGCATGATAGTCTAAAGTTTCATCTGTGTAACAGCATGTCTCATAGTTTCCTTCCTTCTTAAGGGTGAATAATATCCCACTGTATGCATATACTACGTTTTGTTGATCTATTCGTCAGTCAGTGGATACTTGGGTTGCTTCCACCTTTGGGCTACCGTGAATAATGCTGCTATGGACATGAATGTACAAATATTTCTTCAAGACCTTGCTTTCAGTTTTGGGGGGATACATACCCATATGTTTGGGTCATATGATAATTCAATTTTTAATTTTTGAGGAATTGCCATACTGCTTTCCATAATGGCCACACCATTTTACATTCCCATCAACAGTGTACAGGGTTCCAATGTCTTCACATCACCACAACACTTGTGAGTTTCTCTTTTTTTTGATAGCAGCCATTCTCCTGGGCGTGAAGTGATCTCATTGTGGTTTTGATTTGCATTTCCCTAATGATTAGTGATGCTGAGCATCTTTTCATATGTTGTTGGCCATTTGTATATCTTCTTTGGAGAAATGTCTGTTCAAATCCTTTGCCCATTTTAAAATTGGGTTATTTGATTTGTTGTTGTTGTTGAGTTCTTTATATATTCTAAATATTAACCCCTTATCAAATATAGATTTGCAAATATTTTTCCCATTCTGTGGGGTGCCTTTTAACCCTATTCGTTGTGTCCTTTGGTGCACAGAAATTTTTAATTTTGATGTAGGCCGATTTATCTATTTTCACTATTTTTGCCTGTGCTTCTTGTGTCATATACAAGAAATAATTACTAAATCCAATTTCATGAGGCATTTCTTCTATTTCTTCTAAGATTTTTACAGTTTTAGGTCTTACAATTAGGTCTTAGATCCATTTTGAGTTAATTTTTTTATGTGATATAAGGTAAGGGTCCAACTTCATTCTTTTGCACGTGGATATCTGGTTTTCCCAACTTGATTTGTTGAAAAGACTGTCCTTTCCCTAGTGAATGGTCTTGGCACCCTTATCAAAAATCATTTGATTACAAATGCAAGGATTTATTTCTGGGCCCTCTGTTATATTCCATTGGTATATATATGTCTGTCTTTATGCCAGTACCAAACTGTTTTGATTATTGCAGTTTTGTAATAAATTTTGAAATCAGGAAGTGTGACACCTCCAACTTTGTTCTTTCTTTTCAAGATTGTTTTTACTATTTGGGGTGCATTATTCTTTCTTTTCAAGATTGTTTTTACTATTTGGGGTGCAGTGAGAGTCCATCTGCATTTTAGGATGGATTTTTCTATTTCTGCAGAAACAGCATGGGGAATTTCATAGTGATTGCATTAAATCTGTAGATCCCTTTGGGTAGTATTGACATTGTAATAAGAAGTCCTCCAATCCATGAACATGGAATATCTTTCCATTCACTTGTGTGTTCTTTGGTTTCTTTTAGCAGTATTTTGTAGTTTTCAGTGAAGAAGTCTTTCACCTCCTTGGTTAAGTTTACTCCTAAGTATTTTATTCTTTTTTGATTCTATTTTAAATGGAATTGTTTTCTTAATTTCCTTTTTAGATTGTTCATTGTTAGTGTATAGAAATGCAACAGATTTTTGTGTGTTGATTTTCTTTGCAGCCTTGCTGGATTTGTTTATTAGTCCTAAGAGTTTTAGTTTTGGAATCTTTCAGGTTTTCTACTTAGAAGATTATGTTTGCAAATAGAGATCATTTTACTTCTTCCTTTTCTATTTGGATGCCTTCTATTTCTTTTTCTTACCTGATTGCTCTGGCTAGGACTTCCAAGACTGTATTGAATAGAAGTGGCTAATGTGGGCATCCTTGTTCTGTTTCTGATCATAGAGGAGACGCTTTCAGCCTATCACAGTTAAGCATGATGTTAGCTGTAGGCTTTTCATATATGGTCTTTACTATGTTGGGACAGCTTCCTTCCATTCCTACTTTGTTGAGTGTTTTCATCATGACTTTCGACACAGAGTGAGCTCTGAGTCAGGTCAAATAAAGGCAAATACTAAGAATGAAGCTTTTCAAGGGAGCTCCTTGACAGACCAAATAATAACAATCCTGTTTTATCCCACTTAGTGGCTTCAAGGCGACTTGGTTTTCATGGCTACTGTAGTTGCAAGGCTGTTCAAGAGTCCTGTGGACTCGAGGAGAGGGATATGGGAATAGGCCAAGTTAAAACACCCAGAGTTTTCTGTTCTTAACAAGAGTCACCTGTTTTTCTTTAATAAACACGCCTTGGATTGTTGCAAGCCTCTAATTCCCAGAGTTCTGAAAAAGTTGACATTACAGTTTTTGCCAATGTTCTCAGTTGATTTTATGGAGGAGTTGAATGTCTGAGGGTTTTACTCTGCCATTCCAGAGGTGCTTCTCTCCTCAGGCAGTGTCCTGTGGTTCTGTCAGATGTGGACACGGGGAGAGGCCCCTTTGTGTAGCAAAGCCGTCAGGGACCGACCCTGTGGTTCGTGTGCCTGTGCTCCGCAGACCTCCCAGAGCGGAACGAGGCTTATGGAGGAACACTGGCTGCTTCGGCCACATCTCCCTGAACACCCACCCCACCCTGCCACCTCCTACGTGTCACGTGGGTGTGCGAGGTACTTGCTGAGCTGCTGAGGAAGGTGTGACAGAGTTTCTGGGACAGTCCTCCCCCCACCAGCCATGGGACTGTCTGCAGGGTTTTAAGTTTATCCAGTCAGAATCTTAGAGCACCCAGAACTCTAGGGAGACCCTGTCAGCCCCCCTGCCTCACTGGAGCCCTGAAAGGTGCGGCAGGAATGTGCAGCTCCTGGGAGCTCCCCCTCTTCCCTTGCTTCCCTGCAGTGGTGTGTGTGGGCTGTGCGCCCCACTGGCAGTGCCATAGGTGTGTGGAGCTTATTTTAGCTGTCCTAATCAGGAAATCATTCAAACAACTGTTTTTTTTTTAAAAAACTACTCTCTATTTCATCTGTGTTATTCTTGAATATTGGATTTATATTAAATAGTAGTTTGCCCTTATTAACTTTAATATTACAGATCTGTGCCTTTTGAACTCAGCATGCAGATTTATGCAAATTACATGAAGCTTTTAAGCTAGGAGTCCTAACATTTACATTTATAATCTCATTTATCCGGGACTTCCCTGGTGGTCCAGTGGCGAAGACTCCGCGCTCCCAAAGCAGGAGCCCTGGGTTCCATCCCTGGTCAGGGAACTAGATCCCACATACCTCAACTAAGAGTTCGCATGCCACAACTAAAAGATCCCGCATGCCACAGTGAAGATCCCGTGGGCTGCAACAAAGACCCGGCACAGCCAAAAAAATATCCCATTTGTACCGTGTCACTATATTACTAACTCACTGAAGAAAGAGATGAACTATGGCGATGGACACGCTTGATTATTTTAATTTTACTACTGTGTAAACCGGAAAACATACAGTAAATGACTTTCCAAAGGTACATGTACATAGAGCTATTGACTTAGAGAACCCAGCAATACCCAGGCCCAGTACCCATCCACCTTCTTGAGCTGTCGTTTGTATACCTGCGCTCTAGTGTGTGTACATGTATGCTGTATTTATAGTGATTTAAGAATTAGTGCTTTAAATACAAGGGACAGAACACTAATCTGGGGGCAGTTCTCATTATGTTTTCATATATCTGGTTTCATTAAATCTTCCGACCCTGGCTTCTTTCCCTTTCCTTTTCTTCCTCTTCTTTCCTTCTCAATCTCTTCTGTATTTGTCAAAGTTCATGACATAGAAGATCAACACCCTTTTGATCAGAGTTCACAGGGATTGGTTAATGGCAAGAGATGCCTGGAGAAATAGTCTAGAAAAAAATCTGTTGCAAACAAACAAAAAAATACCAGCAAACTGTGTGTATTAAACTGAGATTGGTTTTCTACAGGATGATTTGTCTTCATCAACATTAGTAATTTGTATTGAGCTTGGGTATGACATGACTTTTACTTATCGAAAGGCATAGATTTGATTGTACAGGATCAGTTGATCCCACATCAGTGCACATGGTTGTGTCAGGAAAGGCTCTATTCAAGAATAAGAAAAGTCCTGGGTGCCTTGAATAGGAGAGGAGTACTTAGACACACAGATGGGGAAAATCTCAGTATAAGCGTGAGGGGGGAACTCCTGTGAGGGATAGTTTAAAAGCGGTCCTTTGTTAAGTCTATGCCTGGAGGTGACAGCGGGTGCATTTGGAGTTGCAGGCTGTCTGGCCTTCTGGGTGAGCTTTGACTCAGCTTCCGTAGCCGGGCACACCTGACTGATGGGGACCCCGCTCAGGGCTCTCTGAACTCTCAACATTCAGCCTGTCCTCCCTGCCACATTCCCTCCACCTTTTTCCTTTTGTGGCCTTCTGTTTACAGAGCTGGGATTTTCAGAGCAATTAGAGTTGACCTTTTAATTTATTTAATTAACGGAGAGGGGCCAGGCAGCCCCAGAGAAGGCAGAAGCCTTCTTAAAACAAACACTCACACCCCCCAGTCTTGCTTTATTTTACTAGAACGGATGTGCTGGGATACAAAATACCCGAATACCTCAAAATAACCTCAACTATAAACAGCTAAAATAGTTAACGTTTAAGAAACAATTACCATGCACCAGGAACGTGCTTAGTGCCATTGTACCAGCCATTGTAATTAGATGGAGAAGGAGAAGGAAGAGCGGATACCTCCCCCCTGTGTGTCGTACAAAGAGATGAAGACAATGACAGATAAGGAAACCATCCCTCTTGGATATTACTGTATGCGGCACAATGCCTGGAACTGTAGTAGCCATAACTTAGGAGCCATCTGTAGCCATGAGTGGATCATAAGATGCGTCTCCCAAACGGTGACGTTGTTCAGCAACAGCACCAACTCTGGAATCAGTTCCTCCATATTTATTATTCTGTGTGATTAGTAAAACAGTGACACTAAAACTATTCATTAAGCACCTTTCTTCAAGTATTCTGTAACTTGCATCCAAAAATCATCCTACTGGATGTCTTGAATCATTGCCATCTCTTACCTTGTTTATTGCAGTGGCCTCCTAATTTGTTGCTGCCTCAGGGTCCTTCCTACCGTTTCTCTTCTTTGGGTGCTGTTCCAAGATTTTTCCATCGCTCGGTCCCTCACTTAAT
Source organism: Globicephala melas (assembly GCF_963455315.2). Taxonomy (NCBI): domain Eukaryota; kingdom Metazoa; phylum Chordata; class Mammalia; order Artiodactyla; family Delphinidae; genus Globicephala; species Globicephala melas. The sequence goes on from NC_083328.1 coordinate 2,756,220, forward strand.
TCAGTTGTGTTCTCAAATGTCATCTCCTCAGAAAGTTCCTCCTTATCCAAAATAGTCCCTTTCATTTCTCTAATTGCTGCTAAACCCCTTACCTTACCCTGCTTTGCTTTTCTTTGTAGCACTTGTCACTGCGTGTCCTTATGTTTGTCTCCAGTGTCTGCTCTATTAGAATGTAAGTCTCATTTGGGCATGGGCTTTACCTGCCAAACATTTAATAGGCATTCAGCACATCTGCTAAATGAACTAATAGTATAATACAATGAAGAGTCAGTTTCTGTTTGGTGGTTGCATTTTCTCTTCCTGAAGGCTAAATCCTCTTGCATGCTTCCCTAGCAGTCAGCAACAAGGAAGCAGTATCAGGTGTCAAGCTAAGTAATACGCCTTCTAATTAGGATTGTTAGCTTTACTGTTGTCTTAAAAGCAAAACTTTTAATCAATCATTGATTCTCCTCTTTGCTCTGAAGTTCCCTGCCATTGCTAAATATAACCTTGGGAATTTTTTTTTATCCAGTATATAAATTATATCAGATTAACTTAGATGAAGATCTTGTGGTATCTTGACGTCTCTCAGTTCTGTTTCTCTGTTTTGTTGGAATATTACTCTTTAGGTACATAAATAATATGTATCTTGAACCAAAGTTATGCTATCAGTAAAATCCTAAAGCATTACTGCTAATGTCCAGAATAAGATGAAGATATCTGCTTCTGCCACTACTCTTTATTTTAAAATAGTCATAGACTCACAAGAAGTTGCAAAAATAATAGAGTCCAGCTTCTCCCATGGTGACATCTTGTATAACTGTAGTAAAATAGCAAGACCAAGAAACTGACGTTCATGCAATACTGTGAACTAGGCTACAAACTTTATTCAGTTTTCACCAGTTTTTTTTTTTTTTTTTTGCGGTACGCGGGCCTCTCACTGTTGTGGCCTCTCCCGTTGCGGAGCACAGGCTCCGGATGCGCAGGCTCAGCGGCCATGGCTCACAGGCCCACCCGCTCCGCGGCATGTGGGATCTTCCCGGACCGCGGCACGAACCCGTGTCCCCTGCATCGACAGGTGGACCCTCAACCACTGCGCCACCAGGGAAGCCCCAGTTTTCACCAGTTTTAATGCCCTCTTTGTTTTAAAATTTCTAGCCAATGTAATTAGACCTGTTAAGTAGTAATAACACTATTGGAAAAGAAAAGAGAAAAGAAAAAACATATTGTTGTTTGGAAATGATATATTTTTCTTTTCAGAAACATCCAAAGTAAATTGTTGAAAACTATTAATTTGGAAGCTGGTAGGTTGTGGTGATTAAGAACATATACTCTGCAGCCTGGCTGTGTGGGTTTGGATCTCAGCTCCACTGCAAACTAGCTGTCATTCTTTTAGCAAACTACTTAACCTCTCTGTAAAGGTTCTCTTCATCCGTAGAATAGGAATATAATAGCTACCTCACTGAATTGTTGTGAGGATTAAAGAAAATAATATCTGTAAAGCATTTAGAACTATACTCCACATATAATAGGTTAAATTATATGAAATAGCTTTTTCTGTAGATCAGAATGGCTAGATATTGGCAACGTCATATAGTTTGACCTAAAAGTAACATATAAATGTTTTTTCTTATTAGTGTTATTACCACCATTAAGAGAAGTCAGTAACGGCAACTAGTCAAAAATTAGATATGAAAAAAATCAGAGGATATCAACTTCTAACATCACAGTATGAAGAGCTCCACTGACCCTCTCCTCAGTGAAACTGATAAAATTATTACGTTTTTAAATGTAGTTTCTAGAAATGGTCATAAGGGCAAGGGACAAATGTAGAAACATCTATTCAAGAAAATCTACAAAAACTCTGTAAGAAAGGTGAGAGTCTGTGGAATTTGAATCAAGATTGCTCCTTCCTGCTCCCTCCCAGCTAAACAAGGTAGAGAGTCCGTTCGAGACCCCTCAGCCTAGAACAGGGCTCCTTATGCGTCTACCTCCCCGGTGAAGGGCTTTCTTCCTGTGAGAGAGCATCGGCGTTTCTCATCCTGCCTCAACTACCTGTTGCTGAGTCTCAGCTCCAGCAACTGCAGTAGAAAGGTGGAGGCTCCCTTCTTCCACCAGCCTCCACTTGTGGATGGGACGCTCTACCTTGGATTCAGCACGTGAAGAATACTGGGGTCCTGACCACCTTTGCTTCAACTCATGAGTCGGTGGTTCCAGGCCAAGAGAGGCGAGCTGAGAGGACCTCAGGCTTCTCCCCTGCCCCCCCAGCACAGAGCTCAGCTCCTAGAGGAGCAGGTGAGGTGTGACACTCAGAGAAACTTGCCTTTGTCCCCACCCACAGCTCCAGAGCCCTGGCTCAAAGATTTTTGCCTGGGCGGGGGAGGGGGGAGTCCTCCTGAGGTTAGAACAAGTATCAAACACTGGCCTCAAAAACCACTCCTTCAAAGGAGGCAGGATTTGATTGCATTCACTTGTAGAACAACTTGTGCCTCAGAGCATTATTGAAAACAATAGAGCAGTTAGTGGGCAGTTAGTGGAGTTTAACAGCTGGGCGTGTTCAGGGAAAGAAAGGAAGAGAGCTCTGACAAAACCAGTCACCCCAGGTGACTGTGAACATGTCCAAAGAGCAATACTGGAGGCTTAACATTCTGGAGGAGAAATACACTTTCCTAAAATAATCCAGCCAGTCGATAAGCAAACAAACAAGCAAATAACAGTTAGAAGCTCCATAGTTGGGGGAACCAATACCCAGAGTTGTTACAATATATGTCCCGTTTCCAGAAGAAAATTATGAGGCATGAAAAGAAACAGGAAAGTATGAGCCAAACACTGGAGGTGGGGGTGTGGGGGGGGGGGGGAAGCAGGCAACAGAAACTGCTTCTGAGAGTGACCAGATGTCACATTTATCAGGAAAAGTCTCGAAGTAGCTATTAGGAATATATTCACAGAACTAATGGAAACCATGATGAAAGGAGTAAAGGAAAGTGTGATGAAAATGTTGCATAGAGAATGTCAGTAAACAGAAGTTATAAACAAGAACCACATGGAAACTCTGAAGTTAAAGAGTATAATAACTTAAATTTAAAAACTTACTAGAGAAGCTCAACGGTAGATGTGAACTGACAGGAGACGGAATGAGCAACCTTGAAAATCCATCGATAGGGTTGTGCAAGCTGAGGAACAGAGGGAAGAAAGAAAGAAAATGAAGAGAGCTGAGAAGCGTCAGACACGATGACACACAGCAACATGTGCACAGTGGGAATACCAGAGAGAGAGAGCGGGAGAGGGGGGCAGAAAACGTGTTTGAGGAGACAGTGGCTGAAAACACCCCAAATTTATTGAGGAACAGTAACCTATCCAGCCAGCATGCTCAGTGAACTCAAAGTAGGATAATTGCAAAGAAACCCATTGTATCTTTATAAACAGATACATCGTAGTGAAAATGCTGAACATCAAAGGCAGGGAGAAAATCTTGAAAGCAGCCAGAAAGAGAAATGGCTCATTACTTGCCAGGAGACCTAAATAAGGTGAGCAGTTGATTCTCAACAGACACAGCAGAGGCCCGAGAGCAGTGGGATCACACGTTCACACTCTGCTCAGAGGAAAACACAACCCTGCCAACCAAGAATCCTATATCCCACAAAACCACCTTTCAAAAATGAAGGTGAAGTAAAGACTTCCCCAGATAAAAACTGAGAGAATTTGTGACTAGCAGATCCTTATAAGAAACACTGAAGGAAATTCTTCCAGCCAGAAGCACATGACTAGGTGAGTTGAATCCACATGAAAAAGCAAAGAACACTGGTAAAGACCCATCAGAGAATGAAGGTCACAGGGCAAACCTCAGTCCCAGAAGCTGGAGAGAGAGGTGAATACAGACAGTCATAGCTGAGATCAACTACCTAAAACAGAAGCCGCTGACCCGCTCATTCACAGGAACATTTGAATCGTAATTCTGAGGCATTGCTGGAGGCTAAGTGTAGACTACCTGAGACTTAGAACTCCTGGATGCCCAGTCTTGGGAGGACTCCCACAATTTTGTGAGTTTTATCTCCTGGAATCCCACAAGATTCTTACTGTAAAAATGTGGGGGAAATCCTTCTTGTCCTTGGCAGGGAAAAGGGAAGTAACCATTTTGAATAATATACCCAGAGCATTCTTCATACAAAGGCCAGCCCTCCATGGGAAACTAACTCACCAGAGCCTTGTCTGACCTGAGAGCAGGGCAGCTGGCCAGCTTTAGCCCCATCTAGCCTTCCTGTCTCATCTAAGGGAAGGAAAATTGGCCAAGATGTGCTTCTGAAGGTCTCTTCATAATCAGATGTAACTGATTAAATCTGTTTTTTAGGCCCACTAAAAAATTGAGATTTCATCGGAAGATTATAGAACGTGTTCCCTCCCAGACACCTTACCACCAGGTCAGTAGGGCTCCAGTATAATAATAGTGGATGGCAACTGAGAGGGCTTCAGGACATAGACTCTATTTAAGGAGGAGTTCTTAGGGAAACCCAGAGAAAACAGGGGAGGAAGAGAAACCAACAAGGGAACTGAAGTTTCTGGTACCTGCAGCTACAGCAAACATTAAACACAGCCCAGCTTTTAGCCAAACTAACAAAACCTCACACTAAATGCCTACCTACATCAGTTTCTATTACCCCATACATCATGCCTGGTTCTCAAAAAAAAGAAAAAAAAAATTACAAGGCACGCCAACAGGCAAGAAAAATCAGAGTCAGAACCAGAATCAGGAATGACACAGATTTTGGAATTATCAGATAGGGAATTTAAAGTAACTATGATTGATATATTAAGGGCTCTAATGAAAAAAAGACAACTTGCAACAGCAGATGGATAATATAAGCAGAGAGATAGAAACTCCAAGAAAGAATCAAAGAGAATAACAGGAACAAAAAGTTCTTAAAAAAATAAAAGTGTCTTTGATGGGCTCATTAGTAATCTGGACATAGACAAAGAATAAATCAGTGAGCTTGAAAGTATGTCAATAGAAACTTTCCAGACTGAAGCGTCAGGAGATAAAACAATGAAAACGGTGGAACAGAATATTCAAGAACTATGGGACAATTACAAAAGATGTAAATACGCATAATACGTATACGAGAAGGAGAAGAAAGAAAAGAAGAAATATTTGAAGTAATAATGGCTGAGAATTCTCCAAAATTAACTACAAACACCACACTAATCTTCCAGGAAACTCTTAGAACACCAGGGTAAATGGTGTTCTAAGGGTAAATGATAGAAATCTGCTAGTAGGCAAATCATATTCAAACTGCAGAAAACCCAAAGACGGGGAGAAGATCTTGGAAAAAAGCAAGAATAGGGAAAACACCACGCTCAGCAGGGAACTAGAATAAGAAATACATCAGATTTCTTGCTGAAAATAACGCAAGCAAGGAGAGAGTGGAGTGAAATATTTAAAGCATTAAATAAAAAAACCCACCAACCTAGAATTTTGTATCTGGTAAAAATTACCCTTGAAACCTGAAGGAGAAAAAGTGAAGGAGAAAGACTTTCTCAGCCAAAAACTGAAGAATTTGTTGCCAGTAGACCTGCCTGGCAAGAAGTGTTAAAGGAAGCTCTTCAAAGAGAAGGAAAGTGATACAGGTCAGAAACTCTGACCCACATAAGGAAAGGAAGAGCATTATAGAGGGGACAGAGTAACATGAAATATTTTACTTTTTGTACTCATAATGTAAAAAATCAGTATCTTAGAATAGTTACTCTGTAATTCCATTTTTACAAAGTTCGAAATATAGGCAACCTAAATTATGGCGTGTAGAGATGAGCACATAGGTGGTGAATGTTCATTGTGGTGTGAAGACAGGTGATGACGCCAGGAGGCACCAGGCAGGAAAGTGTCCAAGGCTCTGTATTTTGATCTGGGTGATAGTTTATGTGAGTGTTTGTTTTTGTTCCATATATATGTGTGTTATTTCACAATTAAAAAATTCTTTTAGATAGCTTTCCTATATAATTAGCAGTAACCATATAGAAAACATCATGAAAAGAAATTCTCAAAACAACCTAATATTTGGAACAAATATAACAAGAAGTGTAGAAGACCTTTATGAGACAAACTAAAACTTTACAAACAAATATAAATAATACCTTGACCATGTGATCAGTCATACCTTCTTCCTGAATGGGAAAACTTGACATTGTGAGAACATCATTTCTCTCTAAATTGATTCACAGGTTGACTTAATGCAATTTCAGTCACATTCCTGGAAGATACATGTGGAACGTTGACAAAATAATACTCAAGTCCTAAAGATGATAAATAAACTAGAAATAGTAAGAAAAAAGTTGAACGTAAAGTTATCACTGGTGTTCAGAGAGGACGATGTAGAGGGATGAGTGCCTTCCCTGGAGGATTTCACCTGGACTGGGTGTGGGTGCTTGTGTGTGTGTGTCGGGGTGTGGGGGACAGTGAATGGGAAGCTTTCCCTGGGGAAGTGGTAGAGGCTAAACGAGTCCACAGTAAGCGTCAGGGAGAAGAGGATGGGGGAGTGGCGTGTGTGAAGGCCAGCAGGACTGGTACCAGGGAACAAGAGGATGAAACAGAGACACAGGAGAGGAGCTTGTGGTGATGCTGGTAAGGTAGGAAGGGAAACAGCATGCCAGACCTGTCAGGCAGTTTAAGGTTTGAACCAGGAAAGTGATAGGAAAATAACGTTTCCAAAGAAGACAGTGATACAATGTTAAATTATATAATTTATGATACAGTATTAGTATGTCATAATTATATTGTATATCATGACTATATGATTATACTGTGTATCATTATTACTTATGCAATCATTAATATTAAATAATGTAATTTTAATGACATAATGATACAATATTTAATGATATGAAATTATAAAAATGGGGGCACAAAACAGCATGTACAGTTTAATCTTAATTTTGAAAAAGAAAAACTGTATGTATATACATGCAGAAACTGAGAAATTACTCCAAATTGTTACTCCAGGGGCTTTCTGGGCGGTAGGATGAAGGGTGCTTTTCATATTCTCCTTTATTTTCTAAATTCTCTAAAATGAATAGGTGTTACCATTTACTTAGGAAAAATATGTATTATTTCAGAAAAATAGATTCAGTTTTATCTTGGAACACTTAAATGAATATATATATTAAAATGGGCTTATGACATGACATGAGAAATACCCATTAAATGGGATGGAGTCAGGGCTAATGCTGGCTTTGTCCCTTTGAGACGTTCTGTGTACACTTTTCCTCTAAGGACCCTTAAGCTTCAGTGTTTTTTATTGAAATATATTATTCAAACATATGGACTGGGGGGAGGAACTGAAACCAGCTAGCCTTGGGCAATTGCTTCCGAAATTCTACTACATGTTCAGCTTCTTCATGCGTCATGTATTGAGCTGTAAAAATTCCGGTTCTGTTACCATAGGGTATCATAGGGTGAATTAAATCTCATCCCTGCTTTATTTGACTGCGAGCAAAAACAAATCTTAGAAATTCAAAAGTCTTGATGCAACCATATAACGACTTTATATAAACTTAGAATCTCAGCTACTATGTGCTTTTATTTTCAGTATTATCCACAGTACCACAATTGTTTGGGTATATATGATTTGTCATATCTAGACTTTTTTTTCTGTTCTATAGAAATTCATTAATAATAATAATATTCTGGTTTAAAATAAGTTTCAGTATAGCAGGGAACAAAAAAATCAAGCCACAGATAGATGGAAACATACCAGTAATGAGAATATTTTAGCAGATCATGTTTTCACTGTTTCTGAGAATCTAATCAGATGGTCTGATAGATGAATGCATTAAAGAAGGTTAAGGGGACCACCACCTCTTAAACTGAAATAGGAAAAAGAAATAAAAGCCCTTTCCCCTTTCCGTGCTTGCTCATAGCTAAACCCTGCTTCCGGCAGAGAAAAAGTACCTTGGATTCTTCTTTCCTCCTTGCTGGACCAGGAGCTGGGGGTTCCTCTTTGGCTTCTGCATTGGGCGGAGTTCCAGTCTCCCATTTCCCTCCCGGTGGTGGTAATGTACCCTACAGCTCCCAAGGCTGGAGCTGTCCTGGTGTGAAATAACAGCAGTGCAGATTACTTTGGACCAAGTCAGTACTACAAGGGAGACACAAAACTGAAAACAAAACCCCACCTCTCCCAGCTGTACACACTGTACAATGGTTCGACTTTCATTCTTGTTAGCATCCAGGCATTCTTCACACTTTTTAGTACAAAGCTAACGCAGGCTTACAGACCATGGTAATGTGTGTTTAGGGACCAAGACGCGATTTATTTGCCTACCACAAAATTGACTAAGTTATTGAACAAAATTGGCAAAAATGTTTTACTCCCAAAATACATGGTGATTTTGACTGCTTCAATTAAAAATCACTTAAGAGTATCAGTTTATCATTGCCAAGGGGGACCAGAGGTTTAATAAGATCTTACAGCCATCTCTAAGAGAAGGTGCTTGATTCAAGTGATTAGATAGACAACAATGAATGAGAAAGAGGTGTTCATTGCGTCGCAGAAGAGTGAAAAGTAAGGTGAACCACTTAACTTTGACATCTACTATCATGTCAAATCAACAAGTACAAAAATATTTAAATATATGATTTATAGGTAATGCTGTCTATAAATAAACACTAGTGAGATAAAAGATACTCCATAGGGTCATGTCACGTGGGATAAAAGATTTCAGTTTTTACCATCTATTCACACCTTTCTCTTCTGTACTTTTTTCTGCTTAAATTGTGGGAAGATGCCTGAATATGGTGATGACAGCAGAGCAGAGGAGATACATGTCAAGGCTGCCCTTCTTTGTGTAATAATCTCACGTACCTGCATGTGCAGAGCCTTTCGCTTCTGAGAATTTGCTTTTTCCTTCCAGAGCAGGCCTGCCACCCACAGCGATACCTGGGGATCCACCTTGCAGCTGTGGTTCCAGAGGAAGGCTGGGGGACCCTTGCTGTCTTGGTCCGTAGCCCCCCCTCTGGGCCCTGTGTGGCTACCAGCCTGAGGGCTTGGCTTCTGATATAATGGGACATTTAGGCTCTCACTAACGTGGAACTTAAATTTCAGCAGGTGGTTTTCACGCGCACTTCAGTCTTCTGAAGGTCTGATAGTTGTCAAGGTATCGAAGAAGAGGGCTATAAAACTATGTACTTCCTGTCCCAGAAACCTTGAAGTCAGCGCCTGCATTCATCACTGCTGCACATTCACTCAGCCCCAGACGCTGCATGTAGCAAGCAGAGCGTGAGAGTAGGGCCAGAGATGCCGGCTACAAGAAGGGGGCCGTGGGGGAGGGGGTTGTGGTCAAGTCCCTGAAAGCCTGGGTGCTGTTCAGTCATTAATTGTTCAGGTGGACTATTTGCAAAGGACTGAGCCTCAGTGATGGTTCTCTGAGCCATACAGACTTCCTCTTGAAAGGTCCTTTTTCCCCCAAGAAATTGTTCAACATTTCCTTGCCGGCAGTGCTAAGCTCTGATCAGACGCAGCTGACAGGAGCTGGGAAGGGGCTGAGGCAGGACATTGACTGTGGCCCCTGAAGCGGCCTTACCCAGCGCTGGGCTTGGGCTCTGGACAGCTCTCCTCCTAAGTTTCCTCTGAGGACCGCTGTCTTCTGAAAGCCCTGGGAAAATTGTTTTCTGCTTCCATTTCCTTTCCTGGTTCAGCTGCTAACTTTGTGTGGTTATGTCTAATTTTTAAAAACATCACTAATGATGGTCTAGAGACTAAAGATAGTGTTTCATATGGGGCATATGTCCAGTGAGCAGAGAATGAAATGAGCTCTCTACCAGTGGAAAAAGTATTTCTTTTGCCTTCTGTGATTTACATTTCAAAACAACATTTTGGGAGAAAGTTAACTAATAAACACTTTCTAAGTCTCTGCCTACATGATTGAACATATGTCACAGTTTTTGTTTTCATCTTGCCCAATCTGATGGTTGAGGCTGAAATGGACTCTATTAACTTGTCTTCCATATGCTGTTATACACTGTTATTAAGGACTGCAATCTATGTGATGAAGTTTTTAAATCAATTATTTTAATCTTAATGCATGTTTAGGACTTCAAAGACCCTTTTCTTTTGATTTTCGTTCATTTAAATAGTTTCCTGAACATCACAGTTTCCGTGCCTTCACTTTGATATATAATTACTATTCTGCAAGAGCTCCCAATACTTTTAATGTCATTTGACCTTAGGATTTTAATAGAATTAAATGCAAACAAGATGAGAAAACAAGGGTCATGGAGAAACTTTGTTACTGAGCATTCAAAGAAGTTTTAAATTCTTGGTCAAAGTGTGATTCTGTGTTTAAGGGAGATGCCTTCAGAAACATCTATAGAAACTGTTCTGATTTTAGAATTCTAGCATGCATTTATATCATCTGGGACTGTAGTCATCCCTCAGTATCCACAGTGGATGGGGTCCAGAACCCCCTCCCTAACCTACCCCTGACTGCACAGATACCAAAATCCAAGGATGCCCAAGCCCCTTATATAAAATGGTGTAATCGGTGCACATAACTTACGCGAATCCTCGCTTATGCTTTAAGTCATCTCTAGATCACTTATAATACTTAATACAATGTAAATGCTGTGTAAATAGTTGCCAGTGTGTGGCAAATTCAGGTGTTGCTTTTTAGAACTTTATGGAATCTTTTTCTTCTGAATATTTTTGGTCCACAGTTGGTTGAATCTGTGGGTGCGGAATCAGCAGATATGGAGGGCTGACTGTATGGTACACTCTTTTCCTCTCATCCCCAATTCTTAAAACTCTGTGAATCCATTTCTTTCCTTGCATATTTATTACTATGAGTCATGAGACCCATCTTCCAAGGTCAGAACCTTATTGAGAAACAATGTACAAAAAATTCAGATTTGTAACTTGTAAATAAGTAGTGAGTCTGTTATCTTTGCTGGAAGTCCCAACAATTTTTTTCTATCTAGTTTTTGTTATTATCGCAGCTTTAAATTCTGGCTTTCCCTAATTGCTCTCTCCCCCGGTCTAAAAGGGTAGTAGTTCTGTAACCAAATAAAAGGAGAGGCACTGAACTCCCAAGGAGTCTTTGAATTCTGTTACTTTCAGATCAATAAGATGTCAGGGGTGATGATCAAAAATGGAAAGAATTAGAGGGTGTGGGGCAGTATTTCCAGATATGGTAATTTATAAACTAGTTATGATATCAAGCTTATGAATTACTATATCTAGAAATATTAGAATTTCAATATTAATTTCATAGTAATTTCTTTACTATTTTTATAATCTGAATTTATGAGAATGAAAAACTCCAAACTCTGTCATCTTGTGAACTTGGTTTCTGAATTCTCCTTAGAAACTTTGACTGTTCAAATCATATTTCATTATAGTAAATCATCATCATCAATAAAAAGGAAAAAAAATCACCATCAGTATTAGAGAAACAAGGAAGGCAGAGTCAGAGTTGGTGCCACTTAAAGTATCTTTATTGCAGGAGAGAAAGCAGGAATGAGCCTGGCCAGGTTGCAGTGACCCAAGGCAGGAATGCTCTTGCAGGTTACTGCAGTTGGCTCTGGAAAGCTGGGGCATTAAGCGTGAGCGGCCATCCTGTAGACCTGTTCATCACAGGGAAAGTCTGAGAAGCCTGACTGCACGCAGTTTTCTCATTAATGAAATGCATGAGGTGACACTCATCAGTTGGTGAAGTGGCATTTGGGGGCTGAACAGGCTGTGATCTGCAAATAAAACATTTAAAAAGGCATGTTTTGAAGTAGCTAGAACTGGGCCCTTTGGTACTTATTGTCCATTTTGTTTTTCTTTTTACTATATTTAATAAAATATGTTGATGAGAATTCAGTATCACCTATAAAATAAAATGTTGAAGGAAAGTAAAATACAAAAAAAATTAATGATTTGATGAGGAAAATCTTTCTAAAAGAGACTTGATATTTCTAGGCATTGCTCTTGGCTTTCCATTTAAGACTTCTGTCCAAACCATAAACATAAATGACTAGGCCACTTGGAAATGGTTGTAAAAGTTGTTTTAAATTAGCTGGTCACTCCAAGAGCCTTGGATGTTACGCTGGCTAATGAAGTTGGCCCTTGGAGAGTTTTTATTCAACCAACCTGAAGTTCTTTTTCCGAGAAATTCATATTACTTTTTAATACAATTGTCTTGGTTCGTACCCCAGGATTTATTTAAGTTATAATTGAATATTGCTTTTTTTTTTTTTTGCGGTACGCGGGCCTCTCACTGCTGTGGCCTCTCCTGTTGCGGAGCACAGGCTCCGGACGCGCAGGCCCAGCGGCCATGGCTCACGGGCCCAGCCGCTCCGCGGCATGCGGGATCCTCCCGGACCGGGGCACGAACCCACGCCCCCTGCATCGGCAGGCGGACTCCCAACCGCTGCACCACCAGGGAAACCCGAATATTGAATTTTTAAGGTTTCTTAATTTATTAATTCCTTCATCAAACTTTGCTTGGTGTTGTTCTGTCAGAATAATTTAATTTTACACCATCTAATTTAGCCTATATAACATTTCTCCTGAAATTCAAATAGCTTGGCAAGCTGTTACAGGTAGTAAGAAAGAAAACACTTTTATAGGAAGCATTAAAATGTTAAATTGTGGAGTGCAATCATTTTATCAGTCCTTGGAAGCATTCCATTACTAATTCTACTGTATCCTTAAAAGAAAACTTATCTTTTACTAAAAAAGCCAGTCTTTTCTTAGTTTCCCCTCTTCCCCTGCATTCCCTAACGCCCCTCCTTCCTTCCTGTCTCCTCCTATCCCAGGAAGTTCTTCCAGGATTGCTGACTGAAGTAACAGCAGGACCTGGTTTCTGAATAACCAAGAAAAAAGAAAAGAAAAAAAAAATCCCTTGTCAGTGGTAACAATACGCAGTGAATAATTCAGACATGATGAAAGAAAGTCTCATTTGACAAGATTGTACCTGTTTCACGGAACAGCTAGTGTACAGTAATGATGGCGGTAGCTAGGGGAGTACAAGGAGTGCAGAAGTGGTTTGGTGGTTCTGAGAGAGCCTCGCAGCACAGGGAGCCCTCAGCAGCTTCCCTGCTACTGTTCGTTTGTTCAGCGCAGAGCTTCTTACCTTGCTGATTACATAGCACTTGGGCAACGTTTTATCTAATGTCTGATAAGGCTTTGTTTTATAAAGTAGGTTTGCTTCTGTGGAAATAAACGCAAAGCAAAGGAGAGCAGACGGAGGCTACGGATTCGGAGCTCGCTCTAGCGAGGGAGCCTTGCTTTTGGCAGAGACTCAAAGGCAGGCCGAGGAGTGTGGGAGACCTTCACAGGGAAAGAAGAGAGGGCTTCGGGTGGGCCCTGATTGGAGGCCATTGCCCGGGCAGGCTGAAGCAGTTCACGAGTCTGGTCCTGCGCTGGGAAGGGTGTGGGAGCCGTCAGTGACCGAGTCTCGGCCTCTCCAGGCCGATGGCGCAGAGGATGAGCGTGGCTTGTCTCCCCAGGCTTCTCATGTGGGTGGGAGCTCTGTTGTCATCCATGGTCTCTCTGTGTATTGTCTCTCATTTTGTACTGAGGGATTTATCTAGCCATGTGTGAACTGAATATAGTTAAGTGGGAAATTTTAAATTGAGAAGGCTATTGGGATATTTTTTAAATTTGCTTTTTAATTTGTATATAGTAAAATTCACTCTTTTTGAAGGACATAGAATCTGATCACCAACACCACAATCAAGATACAGAACGTCACCTCCCAGCGTCCTTGTGCTTTCGCTTTGTGGCCAGCCCCTTCCCTCACCCCTTGACCCCAAGCAACCACTCATCTACCTTCTGACCCTATGGTTTTGCCTTTTCCAAAATGTCATATGAATGGATGTACACAGTATGGAGCTTTTGATCTGGCTTTTTTCACGTCTCGTAAAGTGTATGACACATTCATATTGTTTTATGTGTATCAGTTGTTTATTCTCTTTAAAAAAAAATCTAAACATTAGGCTTTATGTGCATCCCGCCAGCTTTTCCTGATGCCCTTTTCCCGCTCCAGGATCCCATCCAGGGTCCCACGTTGCATTTAGTCCTCGTGTCTTCTCAGTCTCCTCCAATCTGTGATAACTTCTTGGTCTTTCCTTATTTTCTTGACTTTGGCACTTTTGAAGAGTACTGGCCCGATGTTTTGTGGAGTGTCCCTCCATGTTATGTCTGTTTCCTTGTGATTAGCCTGGGGTTGTGGATTTGGAGGAAAACCACAAGAGGTGAAGTGCCCCTTCTGTGACATCATATCTGGGGCTACATGATATCAACGTGCCTTATTCCTGATGATGGGGACCTTGATCACGTGGTGCAGGTGGTGCTTGACAAGTTTCTCCAAGGTACAGTTCCTAGTTCTTTTTCCGTCACTCTACTCCTGAAAGGTTTTTTCGCATACTAACCAAATATGTGATGTTTTTCCGCACCAGTTCTCCAATTCTCTGACACCAAAAGGGTGTCCAGCAGTTCAATTCGGGGAGCCGAGCTTCCGGTGCACCACCTCCCAGCACTCGCACATGTTCAGCAACCTGGAAGATCTACAAAACCCTCAGTTTAGGGTTTTATGGGTGTTTCATAACACAAGCACGATTGAGTAAATCCTTGGTCATCAGTGATTAACTCAATCCCCAAACCCCTTCCCTCCCCAGAGACTGGGGGAATGGAACTGAACATTGCAAGTTTCTGATCAAGGCTTGGTCTTTTTGCAACCAGCCCCCATCTCTGAAGCTATATAGGAGCCCACCAACAATCCCGTCTTTAGAACAAAAGACACTCCTACCATCCTTATCACTCAGGAAATCCCAAGTGTTTCAGGAACTCTTTTGCCAGGACCCCAGACAGAGACCAGATGTGTATTTGCTATTGGATTCCGGTTCCTTAGAAGTAGGTCAGTCCTCTGTCCAGCCCACACTCGGGAGGGGAATTAAACTCCACTTCCTGAGGGAAGAGTATCAAATAATATGTGGGCATGTGTTAAAACCACCACAGCAATCCGCTGACATTCTGGGGGAGACACTTTGAAGCTACACAAATAACCTGCTTCTCCTTAAATTTTATCATCAGGGGATCTTGCTTGTAGCAGTTATTGTGCTGAAGTTCTGTTTCCCTCATTCCTTCTACATTTATTATTTGGAATTCTTCTGTAACAAAGATTTGTCCCTTCTCGCCATGTTTTTTTTTTTCTTCTGGTTATACGCCATCTTTATTTTTTTTAACATCTTTATTGGAGTATAATTGCTTTACAATGTTGTGTTAGTTTCTGCTGTACAACAAAGTGAATCAGCCATATGCATACATATATCCCCATATCCCCTCCCTCTTGAGCCTCCCTCCCACCCTCCCTATCCCACCCCTCTGGATCGTCACAAAGCACCGAGCTGATCTCCCTGTGCCATGCAGCTGCTTCCCACTAGCCATCCATTTTACATTTGGTAGTGTGTATATGTCAGTACTATTATCCAGTCATTTATTATATCATTATGGACATGGGTATTTATGTCGTCTCTTGGGTTATAATCTATTTCTAATTTGCAGCTTAGATTGTTCCAACTTTGGCCTTGGGAGCTTTTTTAGGTTGGCTTCTGTGTATCGCTTTAATTTTTTTGCTTAGCACTTCCTTCCTCCCTGGCACCATGAGATGCTCCGGGCTCATTTTGTATATTACCTGCACTGGCCCCAGAATCGGCCATTTCTTAAAAGATCCCTGGTTTCTTTTATTGGAAATGGGATTAGAAAGATCTGGGTACTGGGTATGCTTGGTGCTGCTAGATTGTCACACTTCTAGGCCTCTCCGTGGACAGAGCTAGGAAATCAACACAAATATTCTAACCCATATATACACCCAAGTCTATATTCCTGTATCTGTCTGTCTGTATACATTCTAAAATAAGCATGGGGCTTCCCTGGTGGCACAGTGGTTAAGAATCCGCCTGCTAATGCAGGGGACACGGGTTCGAGCCCTGGTCCGGGAAAATCCCACATGCCGTGGAGCAACTAGAGTGCCTGCGCTCTAGATCCCCTGTGCCACAACTACTGAGCCCGTGCACCTAGAGCCCGTGCTCTGCAACAAGAGAAGCCACCGCAATGAGAAGCCCGTGTACCGCAACGAAGAGTAGCCCCTGCTCGCCACAACTAGAGAAAGCCCGCCTGCAGCAAAGAAAACTTAATGCAGCCAAAAATTAATTAATTAATTTTTTAAAAAACCCAGTAATTCTAAAAAATAATAATAATAAAATAAGCATGAGTTCACGCAGGCATCTCTGACCGTAATCCGGGACCGTGGGTTCCTGTCATTTTCTTCCGTTCCTTATTTGTAGTCTCTCTTTCTCTAACAGCGAGAAACCTAACTTCCATTACCTACAGTTTACTTACTTATTTAACCCCAGTGTACACGTTTGCTAGTTTCCTAATTAACTCACGTCCCTGTGAGAAACAAATTCACCAGCTGAGCACTGTTTATGTGCGGCTCCCTTACCTTTAGCCTTGAAATAACAGTCAAAACACTGTTTTCCGAGGCTAGTTAGGGCGCCTTCTTCTCCCTCGCTCCTTTCAGTGAGGTTACGTCACACATTTGTACTTCGTTCATCAGTCATTCATTTATCACAGTCTGAACCCCATTCTGGGATCTTCCAGTATCCTGGCTAATTTTTTTTTTTTTTTTTTTGGCTGCGTTGGGTCTTCGTTGCTGCGTGCGGGCTTTCTCTAGTCACAGCGAGCGGGGGCTACTCTTCGTTGCAGTGTGCGGGCTTCTCATTGCAGTGGCTTCTCTTTGTTGCAGGCTCTAGGCACGTGGGCTTCAGTAGTTGTGGGCTCAGTAGTTGTGGCTCAGTAGTTGGCTCAGTAGTTGTGGCTCAGTAGTTGTGGCTACTGAGTACCACGTGGCTCAGTAGTTGTGGCTCGCGGGCTCTAGAGCGCAGGCTCAGTAGTTGTGGCACACGGGCTTAGTTGCTCCGCGGCATGTGGGATCTTCCCGGACCAGGGCTCGAACCCGTGTCCCCTGCATTGGCAGGTGGATTCTCAACCACTTCCCCACCAGGGAAGTCCCCTGGTTTTTGTTTGTTTCTTTTTAGTTTGCAAACGGTGAACCTTTCTGTGGGAGCCACAGAAGCCCAGAGCGGTGTATCCACCACCGTAGTACCTACAGCACAGGTCCCTGTGTGATCCCTTTGTGCTCAGCCCTTCCCTCCAGCCCCTGGCAACCACTGAGCTCTTTCCGACCCCACAGTTTTGCCATTTTCAGTATGTCACGTAAATGGGATCCTTAGGGCTCGCCTAGCAAAATGCATATAAAATTTGTTCATGCTGTTGTGTGAATCAACAGTTCATTCCTTTTAATGCTGAGGCATCTTCCGTTGTCTGAACGTATCACAATTTGTGTATCCATTCAACTGTTGAAGGGCGTTTTGGTTGTTGGGGTGATTATGAGTAAAGCTGGTATATACATTGCCTACCTAATCTTTTGTAAATACACATTTTCAATTCCCTTGGGTAGGTACCTGGGAGTGGGTCAGCTATTACATGTTTAATTTTTATGTAAGTGTTTGCAAAATGTTCGTTTACGTAGAACATAGAGTGAACAGCACCTTTCCTTTGTCAGCATTTTCATTGCCCAATTACATTTGACTTTTTAAAGTTGACTGATTTTTTCCCCCTTAATTTCTTTGAAAAATTCAGTATCTATTCTATTGATCAAGAACACTTTTCCTTCAGTCCATACCTAGTGATCTGTTTAATTATGTGGTGGCGCCTCTTCTAAACAAACAAATTCACGTGTCATTTCATCTTTTCCTGCTTAAAAAAAAATAGGCCTAATCTTTGTATAGGATTGATGGGGAAAAACAAAAAAAAGAAAAAGAGAGAAAGGAGGCAGCAAAGGCAGAAGGACATCTAGGATGCTGGGGAGAATGGGGAGGACACAGGAAAGCCTCAGGAGTGTTGGTGACACCAGCCTGATTAGGGTAAAAACACACAAGTACTGCAGTGGCCAGGTGACGCTTGGAAGTGGAGACAAAAAAGTCATGACGTTACACACCACTGGAACACCGAGTTTGGATAACCTGGAAATTGATTAAAAAATCACAAGAGTAATATTTAAGAACAAGTATGAAGTTTTTGTATTTGCTTCGAGTTTTAAATAGCAGAATGTGGAGCTTTTCACTTCTGGCTCAGCGGTTTAAATCCAGCCCTAGGCAGGAATAAGCAAATATTGTTTCCATATGGCAAGTCTTTAGCCACTATTTGAAATGCTTTCTTTGTAGTGAAACTATAGTCACGAAACATCAGCAGAGGACTGTGTATCTGAATATATCTTTGTGGGGTTGTGTTATTTTTAACCACAACTTGGCCATGAATTGTTTAAAGAAATTGAAAATATTTTTGCACTGAATAGTTTAGGAATGAACACGTAATAGTCTGCTAATTCTGTTTCGGGGAATATGTTTCTGCTGTTAAAATATAAAATGTTCCTCAAACAATCCTTTAATCACCTTAGATCTGTGGCTTCTAGTGGATGTGGGACTGCCTCCTAGGGGATGTTTGTGGGGCATTTCTGGTCCCAAGGACGGCAGCCAGTCCCAGAAAGGGCAGGGGCCAGGCAAGACTGCCTGCGGTGCTGGGGGTGGCCCAGCATGAGGAAGAACGGCTGTGTGCCCTCACGTGTCTTTCCCACGCCTCCCTGGATGTTTACATGGGGTAAAAAAAAAAAACAAACATTATGATCTGAGCCTGGTACTCCATTTTTTAAATAAACACATAGTATTTTTGCAGGGTTTTAACGTACACTGAAATTTTCCACAAATGCAATTACTGAGTAAATTGAGGGGAAATAGTGCTTTGTTTTGTTGGGAACTTTACCAAGAGCTGTTCACCATTTCGGCAATGCCCTTGTGGTATCCGAGCTGCTCGTAGGGCATGCCTGTATCAGTCTTCATTTGTAGCCACGGCATGCAAATATATAACAGAGGGAATTGGGGATTCATTGCAAGAGACTTAGAACCAAATGTTTTTTAATTAGTAGAGGAACATTAAATGTGAAGCTATCATGCTTTAATAATACAAGTTTTTTTTTAACGTCATTTATTGTCATCCTCTCTCTATTCTTTATTTTTGTAATAGGACCCTGTGAAATATAATATAAAATTACACATTTAATTACTGATGTGGAGGGTCGCCTGCTGCTTTTTAGTCTTACTCTGATCCTACCCCCAGTGTTCCGCAACCTGTGTTACAGCCTCTTGGTTCTCTCCCTCTTGAGTTTCGGAGGCCGCGTCTATCACTTGGCACGTGATGGCCGTTTGAGACACAAGGTGTGTTTCTGGGACCCTTTGTCAGTACCCGATCCCATGTCAAGGTAGCACATTATTTTGATACAACATTTAAAAATCAGCCTCATTATTCCTAAGAATGTCATATATTTCTTTTTCTTCACTTTAATCATGTGTAATTTGTCTTGAAACTTTATTTCAATAAATATTATTTCCTCTTTCTCTTATCATTTACCAATAAGCCATCTGTTACTATTTAGCCTAAATTGTGTAATAGTTTAAATTTTTTATTGAGGTATAACTTATATATAGTAGAGTATGCAGATCTTAAGTGTACAACTCAATGAACTTTTCCAACATTTTATTATGAACATTTTCAAACGTAGAAAAAATAAAAAGTGAACAGCCTTATACCCACCGCTAGTTTCTACAGTTAATGTCTTGCTGTATTTGCTTCATCAGGTGTCTCTCCATTGACCCATCCCTCTCTTTTCCCACCAGCCCATCTTATTGCTTGATGCTTTTACAAAGTTGCAGACATCAGTACACTTACCCCTAAACACTTCACCATGTATATCATTAACTAGATTTCAATATCCCTTTACTTTCTTTATGTAAAACTTGCATACAATGAACTACATAAATTGTGAGTGTACCACGTGATTTCTTTTTACAAATGCATACATCTGTGTGCAAGCCCGGACACGGGAAATCACTATCACCCTGAACAGTTCCCTGGTGACCCTCCCCAGTCAAACCTGACCTCCACCCCTAGAGGAAACCACTCTTCTGGGGTTTTTTTGACATAGATTAGTTTAGCCCTGGTCTAGGATTCATGGGTGACCTTGGAAACCTTCAAGGGGGACCATGGGGCCAAAACTATTTTTGTAAAACTACATAGATCTTATTTGCCCTTTTCCATTTCATTCTCTTAGGAGTCTGCTGGGATTTTTCCAGTTATACATTAACTTTTTGCATTGTAGCGTTACTGCTGCTTGGTTTCATATTTCAGTGAGGATGATGAGATAGGAAGGAAAGAATAAATACTTTAAAACATGTTTTAAGGCAGTGTTATTCTCAATCCTACTGGACAAAATCACCCTCCCCCCTTTTTTTTTCTTTTAAACATCTTTACTGGAGTATAATTGCTTTACAATGGTGTGTTAGTTTCTGCTTTATCACAAAGTGAATCAGCTATACATATACATATGTTGCCATATCTCTTCCCTCTTGCGTCTCCCTCCCTCCCACCCTCCCTATCCCACCCCTCCAGGCGGTCACAAAGCACGGAGCTGATCTCCCTGTGCTATGCGGCTGCTTCCCACTAGCTATCTATTTTACGTTTGGTAGTGTATATATGTCCATGCCTCTCTCTCGCTTTGTCCCAGCTTACCCTTCCCCCTCCCCATATCCTCAGGTCCATTCTCTAGTAGGTCTGTGTCTTTATTCCTGTCTTGCCCCTAGGTTCTTCATGACCATTTTTTTTTCTTTTTTAGATTCCATATATATGCGTTAGCATACGGTATTTGTTTTTCTCTTTCTGACTTACTTCACTCTGTATGACAGACTCTAGGTCCATCCACCTCACTACAAATAACTCAATTTCTTTTTATGGCTGAGTAATATTCCATTGTATATATGTGCCACATCTTCTTTATCCACTCATCTGTTGATGGACACTTAGGTTGCTTCCATGTCCTGGCTATTGTAAATAGAGCTTCAACGAACATTTTGGTACATGACTCTTTTTGAATTATGGTTTTCTCAGGGTATATGCCCAGTAGTGGGATTGCTGGGTCATATGGTAGTTCTATTTGTAGTTTTTTAAGGAACCTCCATACTGTTCTCCATAGTGGCTGTATCAATTTACATTCTACCCTCCCCTTTTATTACAACAAATATTTAATCATGCCCCCTTACTCTTCTGCAATGAAATTCATAGATTAAAAAACCAGCCTACACATATAATTTCAGAAAATCAATATAATGCCCTAGTGCTGCTATAAAGGAGAAATAAAGGAAAGTAATTCATAATGAATAAGTATTTTAATATGAAAATTGAATGCAGAAGTGGCTATTTAGAATCCAGCTGTCTTCTATTAAGTCAGACATTAAAGAGATTTTCGGATATGAAAACTGCCATTCTTTTGACTTTTTTTTGGCAAATATTACTTTTCATAAAATATGTTATATATGTTAATATGTAAGGCTTGCTATTACCATTTTTAATGAATTGATGAATATTTTAAGTGTCTCGGTTTAAAATTTAATATGAGAAATAGAAATTGATATAATCAACATAAATCAAAGCTTTTGGGGGTTCTCAGTAATTATAGTGTTAAGATTGTACGAGGTTACTGAGACTAAAATCCTTGAGAGCCACAGGTTTAGCCTGTACTGGAACTTCATATAAGTGGAATCATACAGAAGGTGGATTTTTTTGTCTAAGGTTTATTTGACTCAAAATAGTGGTTTTGAGATTCATCCATGTTGTTTGGTTTACCGGTAGTTTGTTCCTTTTTATTGATAAATAATAGTCCATCCTATGAATATACCACAGTCAGTGAGTTTTTTAACATATATGTACCCATCCGGATGGGGATATAAAATATTTCCATCATTACTGCCCCCCTAAAGGTAACTGTGATTCTGACATCTACAAATCTTGTGTAAACAGTCCATTAAGAGTACCCACTTTTATGCCCGGCTGCTTTCACACACCATTATGCCTGTGAGAGTCTACTGTGTCGTGTGTGATAGCAATTTGTTCTTTTTCTTCACTTCTAACACCAGTTCTTGTTCTGGTGTCCACTTACACCTATACTCTTCCATTTTCCTATATCGTCTGTGGAACGGCTTTTAAGCCTGTATTTCCACATCCAGACGTGTTGATCTAACAACTTCATTATGCCTCCAGTGTAGTCAGACTTAAGCATCTACGTACTGAAATGCATGTCTTTATAAACTGTTTTCTTTATTTCTCCTCTGTATCGTTGACTTTTTGAACTTGTATGTAAAGTGTGGTTATTTCGTCTATGAATTTCACTTCAGAAGAGTGAAGCGGGCATTATTAAATATTTGTTGTTTGAAAGGGGCTTAGATCCCAAGGGGTTGAGAATACTTCCTGGCTCATGTTTTAAAGTTGTTATTTTCTTCTTAGCTCATCATTCTTGCTGAAATATAGAACCTAGTAGCAATAAGGTTACAATGCGAAGAATTAATCATTTGTTTCATAAGAACATGTTTTTATTAAGTGTATCATTTACTAAAAAATGGCATTTTTCCAAGAGATGACATTTCTGGCCAGTTGGCCAAGATTTGCAGTGATGGATAGAAACATCATGTTTAAGGATCGGCATCCTGAATTCTATGCAAGATTCTAATATTGATTTATGGAGGGCATTATTCCTGTTGTATATAATTATATTTATCTCCTTGGTATCTGATTTGCATTGGTTAATGTAAAATAAGCCAACTAGCTATTCATTTTTTTCTCAGTCTGAACACTTTCTAAATTCATGCCTCAGGAAGATCTTTTATTCCAAGAAAATAACCTAGCCACCATGAATTGCAAAGTATATTATCTTATTTTTCACCTTGGGAAGTAAGTAAGATGGTAGCTACAGGTGAAGTCTCTGCTGAAGTCAGACTACCTTGATTTTAATCCTGGCTCTACCAGGCAAGTCATTTCTCTATCTGCCTCGGTTTTCTTATCCATTAAATGGGATAAATTATACCTACTTCGTAGCAATTGTACCTGCTTAATAGGGTTATTGTAATTATTAAATGGAATAATAGAATGTGAAACATTTAGAATACTGCCTGACTTTTAGTAGTGATCAATAAAAAATAACTTTTGGTTATTATTAGTTTTTATTATGAATACTAATAAATGGTGAAATTAGGAATTGTGTTCCTCTAATGAATATTTTGTTATTAGTTTTCTCAGTAGACAACAAATATAGATTAACCTGTTATGTGTAGACACTTGGGAATTAAAGATATGAACGAGGGATGATTACTCCTCAGAGCAAGCTCACGCCACTGCCTTCACAGTAACATACCCAGAGGTGGTTGTATCTAACGCCGCAGAAGCCCAGTAGCCACATGAGGGGGCACCTTGGGTTCCAGCTGCTGTTTGGATTTGGATTCCAGGATCCTATTACTAGTCTAAGTAGGAAAACCCAGAGCAGTGCAGGGGTAGAAAGGAAGTAGAAACAGTGTGTATCCTTTTTGGGAAAGTCTGGATAGGATGGAATGGAAGGGGCATCAGAGAGGTCCTTTCTTAAGGATGGGAGAGGAGGGGCCTGGACTGCACAGGCTGGCGGGATGGCCTGGGGAGACGATGTGGAGAGGAGGTTGGGGGGCTTGCCGGTGGACTCAGGGGACCAGTCGTAGCTGCAGATGGATACCTGGGGTTTCCGAGCCTGGCTTCGAGAAGCTGACCTGGGGTCTGGGTGGAGAAGGTTTAAGATTATTGCTGAGAATGAGAACAGCCCAGAAAGGTGTTTGAAAGAAAGTGCCCGGTGGTGCTGAGACCCCTGGGATGGGAGACTGACGAGGGTGAGAATTAAGGCTTTTTCTCTTTTTTATTTTTCATTATTTTATTGCAATTACTTGTTTTAACACAAAATGAAATCCATACTTGCTAGCAGGTACTTAGTGCTTACTGTATGCAGGCTCAGTTCTGGTCTAAGTACTTTACGTGTACCAACTCATTTCAACGCCTGGCCACCCGGAGAGGCAGGTAACATCCTTCTTGTCACTTTACTGAGATGTGAGATGACAGACCCAAGGAAACATGGTCAGGAGGAGGGGCTAGGATCTGACCCGGGCAGATTGAGTCTTGACTCTCTGTTCTTAATTATGATGTGTTGCCTCATAAAACGAAACAAAACAAGAAAACAAACTTTAGAATTTTCTAGAAGGCAACAAAAAATAGAGCAAGACAAAGTTATAGTTTTCCTCCTTTCAGGTCATTGATTGTCATGAATGACTTCTTATCAAAGAAAGGAGAGGTGATTTTATTGAACACTTATTTTCAGCCAGTTACTAATTTAAGTCGTCTGTGTTGCTTGCCCCCTTTTAATCCTCACAACCCTAAAAGGTGGGTATTCTGTGCCTAACTTGCCTGAGGTCACACAGCAAGGAAGAGCGGAAGGCCTGGGGCCTTCTCAAGCTCTGGATGGCCATTCTGACCGTCACTGATGTCCCATTTATTCTTTGGGCTGGTTGTCAGTTTAACAACCAGCTTTTTAACTGCATTCACTGTTCTCTTTAAAACAGCTGTGAATGTAGAAGCAAAAATTCCTCTCCTCTCTCAGCTGTGTTTCAACTGGAAAACTGTAGCTTTGAAGGATTTGTAGCAGTCCAGATTTACTCTACAGAAAGCAGAGGGTAGAGGCCCCTGAATTCAGGAGGACATTGTACTGGGCAAAGGCAGTCGATTTAGCATGCTGATGACGTATTTCACTATCACTCCTGAACCTTAAATTTCAAGGAAACTAAATAAAAATCAATAACTTCAAAGACAGCATTTCATCAACTAGCAAGTCTTTATTATTAGACTCTCGGTACTTCTTGGCCCAGCAGCAGTTTGGGCGGCTGAGTCTAATAATTTGATTAGATCATGCAGGCATGTGCCATACATTTGGAACGTCCAGAGTTGCTTCTTGAAAAGCCCAGCGCCGCTGGAAGTCTGGAGTGAATCATACACCTGTTCTCACATGCTGACAGAAGTTTTCACACTTTGCACTGCCTAGAGCCTAAAGCCCTAGCACACAGCTGTAGGAGTGCTGAGAAGTCGACCAGAAACAGTCACCAGTGCCTGCTCGTCCCTCACAGTCTCTTCTTCCCTCTTCTGTGCTACCGGCTCCATGACCCAAATTGTCCTTGTCTGCTTTTTCCACTCAATTTTCCCTTCCCCCTCCCTTGGATCCTGTTTGGTTGGCAGAACTGCTGTGGGAATACAGGACAGAGTGAAGCACTTTGTCAGGGGCCATACCTTCCTCATGGGTTTGTTATGTCATGACCACAACTTGTGTGTATGCTGAGTAACATCTGCAAAATGGTTACAGTAATACTGCTTTCTCTTGTGCCCTAATGTGGCTTCCATTGAATTTTGAACAGTACAGCTTTTTAAATGAAACTTTTAATTTTGAAATAATGGTAGTTTCACATGCACTTGTAAGGAATAATACAGAGAAATGCCACCTACCCAGCTCCCACAGTGGTGAGATCTTGCTAAGTGCACTGCAGTATCACATCTAGGTTACTGACATTGATTAAAACAACACAACAACTCCCCCGTCCTGTTCAGATTTCCCAGTTTACTTGTACTCATCCTGTGTGTGTGTCTGTGTATTTAGATCCATGTATTATCACGTGTAGGTTCATGTATCTCTACCACAGTCAGGATACAGAGGAGTCCCATCACCACAAGGGACCATCCTGTTGCCCTTCTGTAGCTGCACTCACCTGCATTGACTCTACCTCATCACCCCGACCTCCACCCCCGTGACAACCACTAACCTGTTCTCCGTTTCTGTGATTATTTCAAAAAGGTTATATAAATAGAATCAGACAGTATATAACCTTTAGATATTAGTTTTGAGATTGGACCTCAGCATAATTCCCTTGAAGTCCATCCTCGCTGTTGTGTGTATCCGTGGTTCACTCATTTTTATGGCTAAGTAACGTTCCATGGTGTGGATGTACCACAGTAAGTTTAATCATTCACCCATCTGGGTTATCTACAGCTATTGGCTATTACGAATAAAGCTGCTATGAACATTTGTGTACAGGTTTTTGTGTGAACGCAAGCTTTCATTTCTCGGAGATAAATGTCTGAGTGCAGTTGCTGCCTTGTGTGATAGCTTATGTTTAGTTTTACAAGAAGTTGCCAGACTGCTTTACAGAATGGTTGTGCTGTTTCACTTTCCAGCCAGCAGTGTACGAGTGCTCCACTTCTCTGCATCCTCATCAGCATTTGGTGTTGTCCCTCTTTTATTTTAGCCATCCTAGGTCTGTAGTGGTATCGCAGTGTGGCTTTAGCTTGCATTTCCCTGATGGCTAATGATGTTGCACGTATTTTCATCTGTATATTCCCTTCAAATATCTCTTCACAGCATTCGCCCATCTCCTAACTGAATTTTTGTTGTTGAGCTTTGAGACCTTTTATATATTCTAGATACTGGTCCTTTGTTGGATATGTGGGTTGCAAATATTTTCTCCCAGTCTGTATCTTGTCTTTTCAACCTCCTAACAAGCTTTTTTGCAGACAAAGGTTTTAAATTCTGATGAGTTCTCATTTATCAGTTTTTCCTTTGATGGATCTTGCTATCAGAATCAAGTCTAAAAATGCTTTTTTTTTTAAATTCTAGTTTTGAGATGGGGTTTTTTTTGTTTTTTTTTTTTGGCTACACCTCGGCTTGCGGGATCTTGGTTCCCCAGCTAGGGATTGCACCCAGGGCTCCGGCAGTGAAAGTACTGAGTCCTAACCACTGGACTGCCAGGGAATTCCCAAGTCTAAAAACTCTTCAACAAGCCCTAGGTCCCAAAGAATTTTTCCTGTATCTTTTTCTAATAGTTTTGTAGTTTTACATTTTATATTTAAGTCCATGATCATTTGAGTTAATTGTGTATAGATGTGAGGATTAGGTCAAGGTTAATTTTCTTTTTCCCTATGAATGTCCAATTCTTAAAAACACTGTCCTTCCTCTATTCAGCTTTTGTGCCTTTGTCAAAAATCAGTTGTTCATATTTCTATATTTCTGGGTTCTCTTTTCTGTTTCATTGATCTGTGTGTCTGTCCATCTGCCAGTACCATATTGTCTTGATTACTGTAGCTTTACGGTAAGTCTTAACATAGGGTAAAGTGATTTCTCTTATTTCAGTGTTCTTTTTCAAAATTGTTTTAGCTATCCTAGTGCCATTAAATCCCATATAAATTTTATAATAATCTTCTCTCTGTATAGAAAGAATTTTGCTGGGATTTTGATAGGAGTTGCACTAACCCTATAGACCTGTTTGAGAGAACTGACATCTTTACTATGTTGAATCTTGCAGTCCTTGAACAGTACGTCTCTCCATCTATTTAGGTTGTGTCTGATTTCTTTCATCAACACTTTGTAATTTCAGCATACAGAGTCTATATATGCTAAGTTTTTAGTTACTTATTTCATTTTGTTTGGAGTAAGTGTAAATGGTATTACGCTTTTAATTTGTCATTCCCACATGTTTGTTAGTACATGGAAATAAATTTTATTTATTTATGTTTTTGCATGTGTTTATCTTGTTTTCTTAATTTTATTTTTGGATGCTTTGGGTCTTCATTGCGTGTGGGCTTTCCCTAGTTGTGCTGAGCGGGGGCTACTCTTCCTTGTGGTGTGTGGGCTTCTCATTGCGGTGGCTTCTCTTGTTGTGGAGCACGGACTCTAGGCGTGGGCGCTTCAGTAGTTGCAGCACGTGGGCTCAGTAGTTGTGACGCATGGGCTTAGTTGCTCTGAGGCGTGTGGGATCTTCCTGGACCAGGGATCAAACCTGTGCCCCCTGCATTGGCAGGCAGATTCTTAACCACTGCCCCACCAGGGAAGTCCCTGCATGTGTTTATCTTGTATTCTGTGACTTTACTCAACTCATTTATTGGTTCCAGGAGGTTTTTCTTTGTAGATTCCTTATGATTGTCTACATAGTCAATCATATCACCTGAAAATAGGAACGATTTTGCTTCTTCCTTTCCAATTTTTCCTTATTCTTTCCTTATTCTTTCCTTATGTGGTGGTTGGAACGTCCAGTACTATATTGAATAAGAGTGGTGAGAGCAGATATCCTTGCCTTATTCTGAACCTTAGGGATAAAACATTGGCTTCCATGCTTAACTATGATGTTAGATGTAGGTTTGTTGTAAATATTCCTTATCAAGTTGAGGTAATTGCACTCTATGCTAACTCAGAGTTTTTATCATGAATGTTAGACTTTTGTCATAGACTTTTCTGTATCAATTGATATGATTGTGTGACTTTTCTTCTTCAGCCTGTTTTTATGATGGATTACATGGAGTGATTTTCAAATGTTGAACCGGCTTTGCACACCTGGTATAAATCCGACCTGGTCATAGTGTGTATAATTCTTTTTCTCCATTGTTGGGCCCAATCTGCTAATATTTTATTGAGGATGTGTACCTCTGAGTCTATGAGAGGTACGTACCTGTAGCTTACGTTTTTGTGCCATCTTTGGTTTTGGTATCAGGGTAATCTGACCTCATAAAGTCAGTTTGGAAGTGTTCCCTTCTCCGCTCTCTGATGAGATTACATAGAATTGGTGTTAATTACTCTGTAAATGTTTGGTAAAATTCTCCAGCGAAGTCACCTCGTCTGGGAGCTTCCTATTGGGGAGCATTTTTTTTTTTTTTCCAAATTGGATTTCTTTAATGATAGGACTATTCAGGTTATCTGTTTCATCTTGGTTGAGTTTTGGCAAGTTTGTAATTCAAAGAATTGGGCCATTTCATTTGCATCGTCTGATTTACGACACTGACAATTCTCAGAGGCTCTTTAATGCCATTTAGGCCTGCTCTGTTTAC
Organism: Globicephala melas; assembly: GCF_963455315.2. Taxonomy (NCBI): domain Eukaryota; kingdom Metazoa; phylum Chordata; class Mammalia; order Artiodactyla; family Delphinidae; genus Globicephala; species Globicephala melas. Next base: position 2,785,043 of record NC_083328.1, read on the forward strand.
CTGGTGCGGTTGGGTTTCCTTCCAGTCCTCTGTTGCTCTTGAAGGGGGCAGAAGTTTCCACAGGCAGAGGTGCCTGGTGCCTCCGGGGAGGGAGGGCATCCTCAGGCTTGAGGGGAAGGACAGAGCTTCTGGTTCTGGGCTTTTGGCTGGATTCCCCTGCCTGTGGGGAGTAGAAAGCACGTCCCAGGTTAGTGACACCTGGCTGCCTAGTGAAGTCTCAGGCCTGCAGAAACAGGCTTCCCGGCCCGGGCACTTGCAGAGAGATCCCCTTTGCCACGGCTGCGTGGCATCTCTTGGTGAGGAGAGGAGTCTCAGGCCAGTGGGGAAAGAAACCCCTTCTTCTGGCTGCTTGTGTGTAGCGGACCCTGGATTGATGAGCCCCCTTGTCTGTGCTGCCGGGCTCACGTCTTGTTGTTCAGTTCAGGTGAGGAAGGAGCCTGCCTTGACTCTCCTGCTGCTGTGCTGGGCCCGAGTCCTTCCTTCTGTTGGTTGGGGGTGGTCATGAATACCCGGTGCCGTGTTCCTCCAGTTCTGGGGTCCCTGACCCATTTGCCTGTTCACAGTAATCAGTTATTATTGCTCATCAGTCTCTGGGTCAGCTGGGTGCTTTTCCTGGTCTTGGGTGGGCCCAGCCATGTGTTTGTGATCAGCTAAGTGTCTCTGTTGAGCCAGACGGGCCTCTCTCACATTTGGGGACCAGCTTTCTCTGGGCTGAACAAGGATGGCCTCAGCTTGGACCACCGTGCTCTCCTCCTTGTGGCCTCTGCCCCGTCAGCAGGCCAGCCTGGGCTTGTCTGTGTGTCAGTTGCAATGTTCCAGGAGAGTGGGGAAGGGCACAGGGCCCCTGGGACCTCGGCTGGGAGCTGCTATGCCATCCCTTCCGTCAGAGCGAGACATCTGTGTCATTTCTCTTTGCTTCATAGGACGGATTTGGTTTTTGAACAAACCCGGCTTAAGCCAACCCCCTTGGAAAGCAATGTGCTTTAACGTCTCAGAAATTTGTGTCTTTGCCAGATTATTTCTTGACGTTTTTCTGCATTTTCCAAGTTTCCTAAGAAAAGTGTGTATTGTTTTTATAATCTAAAAACAATTATAAAATTTGGAGGTTTTTTTCAGGATTTATGATCTTCTTCTGAATTCTACCCTTTGTCTACCTTTTCTAAATAATTTGTGGTATTAGTCTTCAAGTAACTGATTCTCAGAGTCTGGCAAACCATCATGGGACTCCTAGATGAGATTGTTAGTTACCAAACTCATGTTTTCTTCTCTGAGGGACACCTTTACCTCCGTGGTCCATCCTCTCTGGAGGGTCCACTGGTTGAGGACTCGGGGAGGCTGGGCGCCCAGGTGCTGGTGGGCAGCAGGGTCAGCTCCTCCAGGAGCCCTGCCCATTCTCTTCCACTGCCGTTCCTGGAGAAGGTCACCTCCACCAGTCCTCAGTCGCAGTTGTTTTGGGATCACCTGGGGTTTTGCTCTGCATGTGCTGGTTTTCAGTAAATACAGGTCACATAAGAGCTTTGGAAATGGTTCGAGGCGTCTGTTTTCACGAGCTCCCCGTGGTCTGTCTTCACTGCTTTTGCCTTTTTCAGGCCGTCCTGATTTCTGTCGGGTTGAACCTCGTGCCGTTGCCATTTGGTAGGTCAGAGCAGTTCCGCCCTGGCAACAGCGCTCGGCGGCCGTCCCTACTCCCGGGCGGCCTTCCTTCCCGTCTGCAGAGCAGACGGCCTGAGGGTCTTCCATCCGTGACACGCACACGTTCGTCCTGCTCGTGCAGGCCGATGTTTTTAAAGTAATTTTCAGCCTTGCATAACATTTTTACTCTTTTCGTGTTTTCCTGTTTACTTCTTGTGCTCAGTCATTACTGCCTCTTTAGATGTTATAATCTTTTGGTTAATGCCTCTGACTCTCCCTCTCCCACAGCTTCATTGCTCGCCGCCAGTATTTGCACCCGTTCACTAAGGGAGTTCCCGTTTGATGTCCTACTCAAGTGTGATCTGTTTCCCACCCTGTGTCCTCCACAGCACCCTTCATTCAGCACCTGCTGTGCCCCGGGCTGAGTGCCAGGCCCTCGGGTCACGGGTATGATGGTGGAGCCCATAGAATGTGTGTTCAGTAAATGTTTGTTGAGTGAATACGTAGGAGAGAGAGACCGAGAGAGTGAGTGGTGTTAGCTTTGGTGGAGCTTCCCGTCTTCGGGAGACAGAGTTTCAGTGTGCGGAGGACAGTCGTGGATGTATGTATCGAGGGGCTTTGGGAAAACCAGGGAGACTTTTGTTTTTCATACGTGCTGTGTCCACATTCTGCTTCCCAACTGCATCCTGAAAAGGTGTTCTGTCAGATTTATGTGTGGGCAATTCAGGGCCTGCTATCACTACCACCGGAGCAAATGGTGCTGGTTTCTACACTTCATCCGACGTGTCTCGCTCCGTGTAATGAACCCGGCCAGGCCCGTTGCTGTGTAACGTTTCTCTGCTGGGTGCTCTCCTCACCCGTATCGCAGAGGTATTGCAAGGCTTAAATGGGAATAATATGTGACTGTATATAACCACTATGCAAGCAGCATGGATTTTTTTTTTTTAAGAAGATGTTGGGGGTAGGAGTTTATTAATTAGTTTATTTATTTTTGCTGTGTTGGGTCTTCGTTTCTGTGTGAGGGCTTTCTCTAGTTGCAGCGAGCAGGGGCCACTCTTCATCGCGGTGTGCGGGCCTCACTGTCGCGGCCTCTCTTGTTGCGGAGCACAGGCTCCAGACGCACAGGCTCAGTAGTTGTGGCTCACGGGCCTAGTTGCTCCGCGGCATGTGGGATCCTCCCAGACCAGGGCTCGAACCCGTGTCCCCTGCACTGGCAGGCAGATTCTCAACCACTGCGCCACCAGGGAAGCCCCAGCAGCATGGATTTTAAACATGCAGTCACCATGTACCATAGTTAATAATCGTTGCAAAATATGTGAACGGCCCACAGTAAATTACCTGAGAAACAATCACTGGAAAAGGAGATATTTTGCTAAGATTTTTTTCTAGAAGAATTAAAGCAGAGACCTAAATCATGTACCAGTAAGGTGGTTTCCTGGAAAAGGATGAATCTGGAAAGGACATATGACAGAAATTGACCTTGATTTTGTTACAGAGACTTAAGGATGCCATGCAGTAGCCTTTCCTAATCTGCCGTAGAGTGAAACTTCTCGAAGTCTCCATGGTAACATGCAGAGAACGGTAGCACGTAGAGCAGTGTATACCTGCATGAGCTCTGATCCAGCAAGAGATCTGCATCCTTCCCCACATCCCACTGGCCGTTTCACCTCCGTGCTTTCCCAGTGCCTCAGCCACCTGCTTCTTCATTGCTAATCATGATGATCTTTTCCTCCAAAACCTACTTCATAACTCACCCTTTCTGCTTCTCCTCTTTACCCCCCTCGGCACTTACACGGGAGGAGATGAAGGTGTCTCTGTAAGGGGGCAAACTCTGCGTTATGGTAAAGACACTCGAGACACAGAATGAATGTTTTAACTGCAGACCTGAACGAAACACGAGTTTGATCTTCAGGTGACTTTTGTCCCACCCTTTATATTCAGATGGCCGTGCACTAATTTGCCCTCATTCGTATGCTGCTTAATAGATATCCCTAAGCCTTTTTACCAATAGTCTAATGTTTGAGTAAGACGTTACGGCTGTCAAAGCGTTTACTCATATAATCCGACTTGTTCCTCACCTTGTGAGGTAGCCAAGGCAGGTAGCAAGACGGTCATCTTACAGACGAGGAAACATCCTCTCATGTGATATTTAGCCTGAGCTCAGAGTGGACTTCCGGAGATTTTTGATTGACCACCAGCTTGCAGCTTTTCATGCCATATTGCAAAGTGCATTTACATGTTATTTTGCACTAATTATCTTAATCTTAGGGACTTTGCAGAAAGTTGTTCTAAAAGCATTGTGGCGATTATGAAAGGAGATGTGGTCTCCTCCCCAGTTCCCACCCCAATTCTAAGCATTAATTCTATAGCACCAGCTTCCTGTAGAGAAAGGATCAGCAGGGAATGACGGACGTTGTTATTTGGTAGCTGACTTTTCCTAACACGATTTTACTTCACATAAGTAGCTTGAAGTCTTTCTTGATTATTCTCTCATCTACCTTTAGGCAAAGGCGGTGCTTTTGATCTGTGCATATAGAAATCAACGGGTGCCGTGCATGTTCCCTGCCATTATGACTGTCATCTTGGTAACAACCAGTGGTGTATAATATGAAAGTCTTTCTACTTTAAGCAAATTTTGTTTTCCCTATTAAGAACAAAGGTTAACAAGAAGCTGGAATTTTCTGTACTAACATTAGTCCATATTTTTATAGCATTTGCCTAAAGAAAATCATGAAAAAACAAGGTGATCATATATTTTAGAACAAGCCCTCGTGACTTAGATTTTTAAAATAATGCCTTGTTAAGTGTTTTGGACTTCGGACAAAAAGTCTCCTTGAGAAACTCCATTTCCCATTGCATCATGGTTCTGTACATGACTGGGCTGCAGTTCACATTTTTATATCTGGAAAATACAGTCAGAGCATGTTTTTGTTTCATCTAACAGTTATTTCTACACATGAGCAGATGACCCGCCTGCATCTGTATTGATGCTCTGACGCTGTGAGTGTGTTTTGTATTTCATCATAGTCAAGTACATCACGTGTTTTCAGCCAGTTGAAGTGTATTTAGAGCAACCATGAAGCTAGCATGATCCATGAACTCAAATACATTTCATCTTAACAGAACAGACTTGGCAGAATGGCTGACTTTAAAAGTGAGCTCAAGCAAAATGATGAGTTCATAATCATTTAATGTGAACTGAATAAGGTTGAAGGGCCCAGTGGGGTCCATTACTTCAAAGTGCTTCTGTGATTACACATTACAGACTGCCTTCCTGGTAAAACACCGTTCAGGTGGGAGGCAAGCTGGTTTCAGACTAAGGAATCTGTTCGTTTTCTAGGTTTAACATCCTTGACACTTGATAGGATTTGGGAATCCAGCGTAGCTGCAGCTTTTATTGCAGACACTTAATTGAGTGCCTCAGAGCAAAATGAAATTAACAAAGACAGTGTTAAATTATGGATGTTCCTTTCTTATCTTTTGGCCAACAGTTGTGCCCAGTTTCTTCCCTAATTGTATTATTTCAAACTGATTGATATAAAAAATAAACACGCTATCTTTAAGACTAGGTATATACCATCTGGTCCAAGAAACTCGGAATAGAATGCGTGTGAAGTTGAAGTTGCCCAGGCTGCCTCTCCCAGGCTTCAGAAAGGAGTCCCCTTAGGGCTGGCGTAGTTTAATAACGGCCTGCAGTAAATCCCCATTCCTGAGTGGGCAAGGACAGGCAGATCCATCTTCTGTGTCGCAGCTACCAGAGCTACAAATGATTCTAAAGACAGATGGGAGGCACTGAGCAGTGGTCGGTGTTGGTTGGTGAAGTCATGCTCTTTTTTGTGTGGCAAAAGCAAGCACCCTGTATATTTTAGAATCACGGACGGAGTTAGCCGCATCAGACCTGATTTTTTTTAAACAGTCTGTGAGTGAAAAATAGTTTTTGAATTTGGTCTTGATACTGCATCTCTTTCTTTGAAATGCCATTTAAGATGAAAGGAATCTTCTAACTGAAACAGAATCTGGGGGAAACAGTATATAGTTAAGAAGGTGAGGCCAGTCTGCTTAGAAAATGTGAAAACAGAAAACAAAATGCAGGAAAACATTGCAAATGAGATTATCTTTTTAACAGACTGTTGATGTAAATGCTTCATAAAGTAGTTGTCTCCTGGAGGGAAAAGGGAGAAGAAGACAGAACACAAATGGGAAATCACCCAGTAAGTACAGGCGTTTAACTTGAAAAATACAGTTGCCCATGGTTGTAAATGCCCTTCCAAGCTCTAAGTCTGCAGAGTGTAAGGAGGGAGGAGACGGTCTCTTAAAAATTTCCCAAAGCATTGCAAATTCAGACGCTGCTGTCCACAGTTGTCGTGCCTTCACCCTGTTAGTCACGTCACAACCCTGTGGGGAGTGCCCTTATCTTATGTCCCCACGCAAAATTGCGAGATAAATACGTATTGAGTAAATAAGGTGTATGTTTCAGGTACACACAGTTTTAGAGAACTGCTTACTTGTATTAGGTCATGGGTCTCGTCATCTGTGTCAGATGGTACAGTCGTGGTCATGTATGTTATACGCGAATGTGATCTCTTTCAGAACAGGACAAGCTGGTACCACAGTGGAGCAGAGAAGGCAGGTTGCTCTCTTTAAGCACCTCTCGTCTTTGTCTTGTTCCTCTTCCTTTGAGTTCTGTCTGTTGGCTTCTGCCTCTCTCCTTCCTTCCTTCCCGCCTCCTAGTAAACAGCGCTCACGTGCTGGACAGAGCATCTCCAGCTGACTCAGGCACGGTCCTCTTTTACAACTGCCGTCATTATGCGTAATCAATAACCGGTGATGTCGACTGCGGCAGGTTAGACGGGCTTTTCCAGCGAGCGCTGTCGTGCTCGGCTAAGGGAAGCGACACTGACATGGGCCGCTTCTTCCAAAGCCACCACTTTGGAGTCTTCCTCCTCTCTCCCACCTAAAAACATACCAGGTAGTTCTGGATTCAGGGTCTTAAATTCTGGCCTAGTGACAGTCATGTATGTGAAACACAAAAGAAGGAGAGAGGGTTCTATAAGCCTGTCCATATGAAAGAATGCAACTAGAAATGCAGAGGGTACCATCAGATGTCTTCCAAGGGGCAAAGCTATTTCCGGGTCAAGTTTTGGGGTCCATGACCACCTATTTTCCCTGATGACAATGAATTTTATACAATAAATACTTTACTGGTCTTTATCTCTCTCACGTAGTGAATGTTTGCTTGCATTAGGGGTGGAAGGACAGAAGAGGGAAGTTTAATGGTGCCTGAGTGCTTTACAGTTTGCTTTCCCTTAAAAGAAAATTTTGTTTTGAACGCACGTGAGTCCTGCCACCCTATGACTAGTACCCTGCAGCTCCTGGGGCTCTTTTTGCTCTCCTCCACCCCGACAAACATGCTAGTTCATTAAAGGTAACATCACTGGAACGTCACGTCAACTTATTTAAAAAATAACAAAGAAGGTAGAAGAAACGAGACAAACCTTGTTCTCTTCCGTTGCTCAAAGCGAACAGGTTGATGCCGTTTCCCTTACGCTTTAGTGGTGCTTGGCATAAACATTGCTTTTGTTTGCAGGTTGCAAATAAGAAGCGCGACTCCTATTGACAGTATATTCATTATCATTAAAATTCTTTCATCCCAGGAAAGACTTATTATCGAAATCATTTTTTTTAAATCCCATAAGGAGGGCTTCCCTGGTGGCGCAGTGGTTGGGAATCTGCCTGCCATTGCAGGGGACACGGATTCCAGCCCTGGTCCGGGAAGATCCCACATGCCGCGGAGCACCGAAGCCCGTGTGCCACAGCTACTGAGACTAGCACTAGAGCCCATGAGCCACAACTACTGAGCCCGAGTGCCGCAACTACTGAAGCCCACGTGCCTGGAGCCTGTGCTCTGCAACAAGAGAAGCCACCGCAATGAGAAGCCCGTGCACCACAACGAAGAGTAGCCCCCGCTCGCCACAACTGGAGAAAAGCCCGCGTGCAGCAACAAAGACCCAAGGCAGCCCAAAATAAAAATAAATAAAATAAATAAATTTTTTTAAAAATCCCATAAGGAAAACTTTTGTGCCATAGAGTATAGTCCTTAATCTTTGTTCTTCTTTTGCCCACTTAATTTTAATTTTCTGGCATTGTTTGAATGCTAATTATGATTGAAAGAATTCCTTTTTCTAAATATATTCATCTAAATTCTGATTAACTAGGGAAAAGAAAATAGTTATTTCAGTCGCAGAAGTGAAGTATTTATTTCATTTGTAAAAAGGCAAAGGTGACAAAGCACAACAACAGAGTAAAAATGATCACATTGAAGACAGACCTTGTGTTCCTCCTGCTCTTTCACTGGTTTGAAGAGCATCTTCTAACGCTAGAGATGAACCTATGTAAGAAGAAGAAATAAATACCTGTAGAAACTAGTTTTAAAACATTCGTTTTTCTAAGGCATTGTTGCAAAATCTCTTCTAGTTCCCTCAATTTCTGTATCTCAGGGATTCCTAAAGTACCTTTGTATAAATAGTAAGAATCATTCCTCTAGATGATGTGTCCTTTTTTTAAATGTAACATTGGCCAGCTCACCATAATACAGTTCACTCAGAGATGCACTCTTAAAACCCCTGTGCATTTGACCCACTGGCAGAAAAGTAACATATCTGCTCTCTCTGCTGTCCCTTGTACGTTTAGTAGCTTTGTGAACCACTGCATCAAAGCATTCCTAAACAGAAGAGGTCATTTCATTGGGGCCTGCCTACACCTCAGGAGCAGTGGAGTTCTTTCTGCCATCAGTGTCAGAGGCAGATGGCACAGGGCCTGCTCTCTCAGCAAGTCTGCAGACGCAGGAGTGGAATGTGAGCTGTTGCTCACAGAGCCATCGGGAGAAACGCAGGGCGGCTCTGCGCCGAGCTGGGGAGTGACTCCCCGAATACCGCAGAGGCACTGGCCCACTCTGAGGAGCAGGGCCCCTGGTACAAGCAGGGGGTCAGGAGGTGGGCAGTCTCAAAGCTTCACCACCAGTGCTGGCCCAGGACCACACCCCCTCTGCGGGGAGCGGAAGCAGGAAGCCACCTGTGTGACTGTTGTGCTATCACAGGTAGCGACTTGTGCTATCACAGGTAGCGACATACCCTGCCACTTGGCACTTGGGAAGTGGAGGACGTGGTCACCGGAACCCCTGTGATCACTGCTGCCCACACACCAGACACCCCCGTGCCTCTGCTTGACAGGAGAAATGGCAGAACGTGGACCCTCAGCTCTCCCTCCCCTGCCTCAACAGTGCGTGCAGTCGATGTGTGAAACCCCATGCGGGGTCTGCAGACATGGCCGTGAGCTTTCTAGCTTCTGCCGTCCAGGATGGTCTACCACAAGGGGGATGGATGGAGGTGAGCAGGCCATGCTGTGGTGTCAGCCACCCTGTCTGCATTTGCATGCAGTTTGCTCCTGCAGGCAAATGTGTCATATTTTGTAACGTTTTCTTTTTTTAAATTAATTAATTTATTATTATTATTATTATTTTGGCTGCATTGGGTCCTCGTTGCTGCGCGCGGGCTTTCTCTAGTTGCGGTGAGTGGGAGCTGCTCTTTATTGTGGTGCGTCGGCTTCTCAGTGCGGTGGCTTCTCTTGTTGCAGAGCACAGGCTCTAGGCGCGCGGGCCTCAGTAGTTGTGGCGCGCGGGCTCGGTAGTTGTGGCTCGCAGGCTGTAGAGCGCAGGCTCAGTAGTTGTGGAGCACGGGCTCTAGAGCACAGGCTCAGTAGTTGTGGCGCACGGGCTTAGTTGCTCCGCGGCATGTGGGATCTTCCCGGACCAGGGCTCGAACCCATGTCCCCTGCATTGGCAGGTGGATTCTTAACCACTGCGCCACCAGGGAAGTCCCTGTAATGTTTTCTGTTAGAATTCTGTATGCTGCACTGTTCTAATGTCATTATTTCTATACCTTTAGATCAATTATATGGTGTATCAAACAGTCCTCCCCAAGGGCCCCTCAGGAAGCATCGCTTTATAAGGACATGGCATCTCCCAGTGTGAGGTGAGGAGTTGGAACTCAGGCCTGAATCCTTAGGCTACTTGGGTCTCCTGGTCTGTCCTTGGAACAAGGCCTGGGCTCTGGCAGGGTTGGAGGTAGAGCGGAGCTATTGCCAAGGCTTCCTCTCTGCTCTCTGAACATGGCTTGTCACCGGTCGGCTGTGTACCACGAGGTCTTCTCTGAGGGAGACAGAGCTTGGCCCTACACTGGATGTGATGGTACTGTTTTGTAGGGGCGGATCCTGAAGGAATGACATTGATTGACCCTTGAGAAGGCTGTTGACCCTGGAAGCTAATTCTGCTTCTGTCTGCTTTTACTAGTTTACATGACGTGCGAATAAGTGTTCTTAGGAAATCCCTTTCAAAGCTAATCATTTTAATAGTACTTTTTGTGTTGAGTATTTTAGAAGTGTTGATGAAGCCATTTGTATGTACTTTCTGAATTATAAAGGAAAGTGATAATGGATTGAAAAAATGTACCATCTAGCTTCTGGTTAAACAAGGAACATTAACTTTATCTCTCCTCTTCCTCTTGAAAGCCCAAGAAAATGTCAGTGAGAGAATAAGAAAGTATAAACTACAAGGGAAGGAGTGAGAGAGACGGCAGTGTTCCGCAGATGTGGGAGCTGCAAAGACCTTTGCAGGATAGAAAGCGTTTGGAGGAGCCAGAGCTGGATTAGCAAAACTGAGGCAGTTACAACAGACTGAGATCAGTTTGTCCACACACCCTGTAAAGACTGCAGGACAGGTCTTGTGGATGCCAGGAGGTGCAGCACGGAAGTGGCGGAATTGGTGGAAAGTTCATAAGTAGGCTTTTTACTAATTTTCCCACCACTGCCCACCCCACTACCCAGGACCAGTTGTCTTTTCAGGGGGAGGTTGACCTAGAGAGAGACCCGCACATGGGGATACTAGGTGTAGCAGAGGGTGGGGTGAGGGGAGATGGAGTGACAGTCTGCATGCTGAATGCTGGGCCCACTGCCCATTTTCTGCCCTGTTCCCCCAAATACCAGCAACCAGACATTACATCACAGTCTAGAAGCCGGGGGTGGGAGGGTGGTTGTCTCTGAAGAAGCCAGATGAACTCAGGGGAAAGACTTTCAGATATTGCTATCTGTCAGTCAGGAAAATAGACGTCATGCCAGGTATCTCAGCAGAGGGGATTTAACATGTGCTATTGATTGTTGCATAGGTGTTGGAAGGCTGAAAGCAGAAAGGTGGTAACCCAGAGCTGGCAACTGTAGGAGCAGCTGCCACTGCTAGGGCTGGGGGGACACGAGGGACAAGGCTGAGACCATGGAACCCAGGCGCTGCGAAGACCACCCCTCAGAGCTGGCTCAGAGGGCTGAGGGGGAGGCGCCATCTGGCGGCTGCTGGGGGCTTGGACCTGCCCTGAGCGCGCGAAGAAGGGGGAGGCTGGAGCAAAGCGTGCTGCTCGGCACACGGCCGCAGCCAGCAGCCCGGTATCTTGGCACAGGGTAGGACAGTGGCTTTGGAGCTCGGTGCATGGCCCACGCAGAGGCAGAGGTCAGGTAACAAGCCTCAAAGATGTGAAAGTGATTGCGTCTGGGAGTGGGGCTGGGGAGATGCGCAGGGGTGGCCTTTGGAGAGAAATTTAAGCACGGTAGACGCCCCTCAGCAGTGACTTCACTTTGCTCAGTTTCAGTTAACCTGTGGTCGGTTGTGGTCTGAAAATATTAAATGGAAAATTCTGGAAATAAATAATTCATAAGTTTTAAATTGAGTGTTCTTCTGCGTAGTGTCCTGGAATCTTGTGCTGTCCTACTCTGTCCCACCTGAGACAGGAGTCATTCTTTTGTCCAGCAATATCCCAACCAATAGTCAGTCACTTAGTAGCCATCTTGATCATCAGATCAACGGTCATGGTGTCGCAGTGCTTGTGTTCAAGTCACCCTTATTTTATTTAATAATCGTCCCAAAGCGCAAGGGTAGTGATGCTGGCAATTTTGACGTTCTCCTGCTGTGTCTAATTTATAAATTCAGCTTTATCATAGGTGTGTAAGTATAGGAAAAAACATAGTACATGTAGGGCTTTGTACTGTCCGCAGTTTCAGGCATCACTGGGGGTCTTGGAACATATCCCCCGCGGATAAGGGAGGACCACCGTGTGGGTACGTTAGCTTGAGCTTTCACAGTCGTCAAAAGAGCTTTGATTCTGGAGTCCCCCTGCTTACGTTTCAATCACAGCTTCACTCTCACTAGCTGTGTGACCTTGGACAAGTTACTTAACCTTTCTGTGCCTCAGTCGCTAATAACAGTGCCTAGCTCCCAGGGTGTTAGAAGGATTATTTAGTAGTTGTAAATTGTAAAGTTGAACAGTGTCTGGCCTACAGTAAACATTAGATAAGTGCTTGTTAAACAAAAACACCTGGACTGTGGCTTGTGCCATTCATGGCTGAGCTGGTGAGCAAAACCAGAATTTAGTTGAGTAGGAACATAATGTTGTGAGATCCAGCCAGCTAGTGGAGCTGCAGCTGGTGAAATAGGAGTCCAGAAGCAGATTTAACCCTGGGAACTGGCTGGAATGATTCAGACGCCAGAGCTTCAGATATTACAAGGGAACTGTTGCAGAAACCATGTCATGTGGGCCAAGTCATGGTACAGACATGAGGAAAGTCTGACTTGGTGGCAGCTGGTTGTTCTAAAGCTTCCCCAAGCCCATGGGTCATGAGCCCAAAGCAGTGCAATGTTCCAGATCCTACTAGCTAGTGGGAACAGGCTGCTGGTATGATTCCTGCCTGGTCTTCATTCCTTCAGGACCCAATCCGAGGCTGAGCGGGGTGATGCCAGGAGCTCTCCTGGGTGGGAAGGGAACCTGGGGAAGGGGTGGCTCACACCAAGTGCCCTCTCCGATGCAGGAAGCCTCCAATTCTCTACCTCTGAAAGGGGGATCGATTTTGAAATAGACCTTAATCAAGGGTGATCAGCCCGGGATGTCCTCTAGGGGCGCAATTCATTCTGGGCTCCTTTGGCCAAATATGGAACAAAGCTTCCCGATACACTGGCGTTGCTTGGAGACTCTCATGGACCCTAAAGCAGGGTCCAGACCGTCCTAGACACCCACTTCCACATCCCTAGTGGCCAGATCCTGACGGGCAGCAGCCTGTGACTGTGCGAGTCCTGCTTCCCTTAGCCACAGAGCACCTGAGTACGGGCCTGCGTATGTGTTTATTCCTCCCCTTTTGGCTTTCTTTTTTCCTTTCTTCTTCAGTCATTTCCAGTGAACACTGAAGAATTAATTTTTAAATTTTCCTAAGATGTATGTTCTTGAATGTATGCAGTGTATCTTATATATCTTTACATTCACTGTTCCCCTGCCAAGCAGGCCCCGCAAAGAGCTGACCCTTGTTAGCTGACAAATAAATGAATCACACAAACCAGGCCTTTTATGCTCTCGCTTTCTTTGCCACTGCCTCACTGAACGTCTTTCATCAGGGACCTGAATATCTCTTCTCTCTCTCCCATCCATCCACCATTCATTCATCCACCCACTCAGCCATCCATGCATCAGTTTATCCATCCATCCATCCACCCATCCACCCATCCATCCATCCACCCATCCACCCATCCATCCATCCATCCACCCATCCATCCATCCATCCATCCATCCATCCATCCATCCACCCATCCATCCACCCATCCATCCATCCATCCATCCAGCCAGCCAGCCATCCATCCATCCATCCACCCATCCATCCACCCATCCATCCATCCACCCATCCACCCATCCACCCATCCATCCACCCATCCACCCATCCATCCATCCATCCACCCATCCATCCATCCATCCATCCATCCATCCATCCATCCACCCATCCATCCACCCATCCATCCATCCATCCAGCCAGCCAGCCAGCCAGCCAGCCAGCCAGCCATCCATCCTCCGTGGGTCTCTGTACATCTCACTCTAAGCTCATTTACTTAACGTCAGGGCCACTGCTGGCTCCTGCTGAGGCTCTGATCCTCTGTAACTTCTAGCACACATACCAGCCTAGCTTTTAACACACAAAGCTTAAGTGCACTTATTGTAGCTTCGACACAATGAAATGTTAACATTGTAATAACTCAAGGCTTTTATACATGGGAGGGAAAAAGATTCATTTCACAGGGATACATAGAATTGTGAGGGTGATAATGGGAAGAAAACAAAAAAGGTCAAAGGATTTCAGAATCCTCCAAATGGGACGATGATAAAATTAGCACCATTAAGAAGAGTGATGTGCTGTTATGAAAAGTATCTACCCAAATGTCCCTTTTAAAAAAATTATAGTAACATGTAAGGGTTATAAGTTCAATATTTTGGTCTGTTTCTATAAAAGACAAATAATACATTTCTAAATTTGAAGGCAACCACTCCACTATTATAAGATCCTATAAATGATTCATTTACTTGACTTTAAACCACGTCTTCTTGTATTCCTCTGAAAAGACATGATCATTATTAATAATGAAGCTACACATAAGATGTATTTTCTAATGGACAGAAAAGCTGTGTATTTGAAGATCTTCATGCCCCACAACGAAAAGCCTGCCCAGTGATCGACATGACTAACCCTGAATATTCCACACAGTGCTGGTCACGTTAGATCAGGGAAGGCTCCTGGACCTCGGGTAGTGTTCCGGTCTCTTTCTCTGCTCAGGCTTTCAGCAGACCCTCCAGCCTCCGTCTGCCCTTTCCAGCTTTTGCATCCTTCTTGTCAGTCATTTCTATGGCTACTGTCAGCAACTAAGCAATCTTGTTCTTTCTTTAGGTTTGGGAAGCCATAAATTGCACCTTTTCTAACCTTCCACTCCTCTGCCACTTAGCTATTGGAAGTGAGATTTAAAGACTAAATGGGGTGTCAGCGTTCAGAATACTGATTCTTTAATGGCTGTGCAGTGGGGTTATTCTGGAATCACAGGAAGGGATGTGCTGAGCCTGGGCGGGGATTGGGGAGTAGGGAGCAGCATTTTTGCACAATTGCAGTCACCTTGGAAAAGGCAGCTGGATCTGCCTGAGCCTGATCAGGGTCCATCCCCATGTCTTTAAAGGGGTATCTGGGAACAGAGTCCTCCTTGCCTTCTCTCTGGAGAGTCCTAAAATCCTCTATTTCCGAAGTCCTCTTGCTCTGAGGGTGTTCCCCCCATCCCATTGTTTGGGAGTGGTGTCCCCCGACTTAGCACAAGCCAAATTTGTCTTATTTTTAATAAACCCACTATCTTTATAAAATTACTCTAATACGTTCTTTGAGTTCACTTGACATTTCATAATTTTTACCTCCTTTTTTAAAAAAAGTATAGGGACTTCCCTGGTGGTGCAGTGGATAAGAATCCGCCCGCCAATGCAGGGGACACGGGTTCGAGCCCTGGTCTGGGAAGATCTCACATGCCGTGGAGCAACTAAGCCCGTGTGCCACAACTACTGAGCCTGCGCTCTAGAGCCCGCGAGCCACAACTACTGAGCCCGCGTGCTGTAGCTACTGAAGCCCGCGCGCCTAGAGCCCGTGCTCCGCAACAAGAGAAGCCACCGTAATGAGAAGCCCGCGCACTGCAATGAAGAGTGGCCCCTGCTCGCCGCAACTAGAGAAAGCCCGCGTGCAGCAACAAAAACCCAACACAGCCAAGAATAAATGAATAAATAAATTTATTTTTTTAAAGTATAAATTATTTCATATATACAAAAATGTTTAAAGGAGAGTGTCCTGAATGCCTTAACTACCCAGCTTGCAGCTGAAGGCTTAGCATATTACCCGTGTGCTTGAAGGGCTCTTCCTGCCTATCCCTTCCCTCAAGTTGTAGACAGTGTCCTGAATTTTATATTTCACATTCCCATTTTAGCTGCTGTTGCTTTTTTTTTTTATTTTAGTATGATTTTTCAAAATAAAAAGAAAGACTTTTTGTTGTTGTTGTTTTCCGCGGTACGCAGGCTTCTCACTGCTGTGGCCTATCCCGTTGCGGAGCACAGGCTCCGGACGCGCAGGCTCAGCAGCTGTGGCTCACGGACCCAGCTGCTCCGCGACATGTGGGATCTTCCCAGACCGGGGCACGAACCCGTGTCCCCTGCATCGGCAGGCGGACTCTCAACCACTGCGCCATCAGGGAAGCCCAAAAGGAAGATTTTAATATACCAATCAGATATCAGTAAGGCTGGAAATTTTAAAAAATAAAAACAAAGTAAGTTATCAAAGCAAGAAAATAATACCCAGCAGGGGGACTGGCTTTGGGTGCACCCATGCTCTATTTCAGAAGTCAACGTCGTCCTCTCCCCCACTTGACTGGCCAGACATCTGCTTTAGAACTTCTGTCTGTTGCCTACGTGAATTCTTGGACACTAAATGTGTCCTTTAAGAAAAGATTAATGGGCTTATTATAAAAAATTATGATAGATATTGCTATTGTCGTTACTGTTACACCATTAAGAGTGGACTCTGCCGGGGAGCCTACTAGAAACTTTTCGCGCGTTCCCTCTTTCACTTGCTGTGTCCGTCCTGTAAGGCATCGTTCTTCCTCTTCTCCCATGGGAGATGGAGCTGCCGTTAGGTCAGGGAGCTTGTCCAAGGTTAGTGGCATAGCTGACTGACCCCAGAATCCGTCAACCACGCTGTACCGTCCTAGCACACGAGGTGGGATTTCTTAGCCGGGACTTGGCTAGCTCAGTCCTGCACCGTCCTTCAATGGGACAGTGTCCTCTGGCTGTGTGTGTTTTTTTTTTTTTTTCCTGTCCGGGAGTGCTGGCTGTGGTCATCTTGTAAATGGATGCCACCTCGCACGCCAAGCCAAACAAGACTTGGCTCTCCGTGTACTGCTAGCATCTCCTGTGGTGCTGCCGGAAGGGGTCAGGTCTTACAGGTTATTTTGTGAGTTTATGACAGAGAGGGGAATAGAAACAAATACAAAGTGAACAGAACTCCTTCAGAAACGGGACCTGAGAGGAGTGCTGGGGTCTGTAAAGCGCAAACGGAGGAGGGTTGGCTGCACTCGGGACGTTTTTCTTTTGTGCCTCACCATATCTGGTTGTTAAATGTCTGTCTCTCAGCTGGCATTCTCTCCCTTCATGAAAAGTTAAATTACATTAGATTGAAAAGTGACACTGATGTGTTACAACCCATCATGTTAGATTGAGAGCTGAGATCTAACCTCACGTGTGCCCTTTCGGAAGCATCCACTCTAGAAAGCAGTCTGTGTTCTCCCCATGTTATATAGCTATAGGATAAAGTCACAAGAATGGGTATGTACCCATCTGTATTCTTCCTTGAGTCAGGTAGTAACATCTGTGAAATTGACTGATTATGCTCAGAATAACGTCAGTGAGGACAGTAAATCTAACTTTAGCTCTCGTAAACTGTGTTTCTGGGCAGGTGATGATTCATGGTCAGCTGCACACAGACATCACGAGAGAGCTAAGAAATAGAAGTCATAACCTTTGGCTTCAGAAATCATGGACTGTTCTGTGAGCTCAACCAGCTGCTCTGGAAACCAGTAGGATGGAGCCCTACGGTTGTGTGCAGTCTTTTTCTTTGCCTCTCTCGATTTTCTTAGAGGTGTAAGTTCTGCTTCTAGTGTTTCGGAGAGGAAATTTAAAAAAGAAAAAAGGAAAAGATAAAAGGGATAGGACATAGTTCTGTAAAATGAAAGGGAGACTTGAGTTTGTACAGGCTAATAGAGGGAAGACTAATGAGGTCTTTAATTGTGAGTGAAGGGGATGTCTGAAGAGTTTCTACCAGCGCCCACAGATGGCCAGATAAAAACGGAAGAGGCTTAAATAGAGAGAGGCTTCCTCGACCGTGAAAAAGAATTGCTTAAACAAGAAGGTAACAGAACGTAGAAGTGGGTCTCAGACGGAGGCTTGGAGGCTGTTTTCCTTTTGCTCTGCAAGTTGCCGTCCTCGCCTGGAAGCAGAGCTCCCTTTTAAAGACCGCTGCACCCTTATGCCTCCTGTCCTGTGTGGGGCAGGTTCCCTTCATCCTTGACACCCAGCACAGAGGTCTCCCGTCGACCGTGCCTGCTGTAAATATCCAGGGTGCAACCACTTCTCGCTGTCTCCCCGTGACCACCGTGGTCCAAGCGCTTGGGTTACTCTCCGCACCTCTGGCTTTGATAAAAACAGCCTTCATTGCTGTTGTTTGTTTCCCTTTGGCTATTAATAATGCTGAGCTTTTTTCAAATGTGCATTATTCAGTTTTAATTCTTAAATGAATTTTATGGGTTTTTTTTTTTTTACGTTTTTGCCAGTTTGCCTTTCAGTTTTCTTGTTTTTCAGGTAAACTAAAATTATAAACATTCTGTAGTCGTTTATTAATCTTTATTAACCCTTGGTATTTATTACATAGTTTTCACATTCAGCAATTAGATATATACTGACCTAAATTTTATTTTTGTTTTATAATGTTTAATTCTTAAGACTTAATTTCTTTAAACATATATTCACATTTACTGTCATTTTAAATATGTGTAAATGTGGTCATATACATCTTTTTTTTTTTTTTTTTTTTGCGGTACGCGGGCCTCTCACTGTTGTGGCCTCTCCCGTTGCGGAGCACAGGCTCCGGACGCGCAGGCTCAGCGGCCACGGCTCACGGGCCCAGCCGCTGCGCGGCACGTGGGATCTTCCCGGACCGGGGCACGAACCCGTGTCCCCTGCATCGGCAGGCGGACCCTCAACCCCTGCGCCACCAGGGAAGCCCATATACATCTTTTTTTAAAGCTCCTCTTTTCAACTTTTTCCTTTTTGCTTCCTTCTTTTTAACTTTTCATCCAAGCCATGTTAGTAGCCTAATATGTATCTTTTCTTATTCTTTTTTGTGTAGTCACGTGGCTCCATGTAGACAGGTACAAACACACACGCACAGTTTTTATTGCCACCATTTGTAAAAACTGGATCACACTTTATATGATTTTCTATATCACTTTTCATATTCAACGATACGTACACAAAACCGTTGAACTCAACTTCTGGGCTCTAATTCATTCTTTTAAGCAGTTGTGTGATACCCCATGTGTGTTTGTCATCATGTATAGTCTTTTCCGTTGGAGAATCTCATTGGAATTTTATATTGCTGTGTGGCATGCAATAAGGATCTAAATTTTTTTTTTTCTGACAGGCTAGCCAGTATTTCCCTGATGTTCTGTTGAATTATCCCTTCCTGTCCCATGATTTATAGCTCTCCTTTTATTTCATATTAATCATATATATTCCATGGTATGTCTCGAGGCTCTCTGTTCAGTACAGATGTCAATTTCTTGCTGTTGTCTTTGTTCAATTTCTTTTTAAAACACTTTGTATTTAGGAATAACTTTAGAATTGTGAAAGAGTTGTAAGAGTGTGCCGGTGTTCCCGTCACTCAGCTTCCCCAAGTGTTAACATCTCGTATGACCACAGTACATTTATCAAAACTAAGAAATTAATGTCGCTTCAGTGCTATTTACTAAGCTAGAGACTTTATTCACATTTTCCCAGCTTTTCTCCTAATGCCCTTTTTCTGCTCCAGGATCCCACATTTCATTTACCCGTCACATCTCCTTAGTCTCCTGCAACCTCTGACAGTTTCTCAGTCTTTCCTTGTGTTTCATGACCTCTACACTCTTGAAGGGCCCTGGTTACTTGTTTTGTAACGTGCCCCAAAATTTGGGCTTGTCTGATGTTTTCTCATGATTAGGTTGGGGTTATAGATTTGGGGGGAAAAATCCCAGGGAGGTGAACTTCTCCTCATCCTATCAGGGCCTTGTAATGTCAACATCAGTCACGAGGTGACATTAGTCTTGGTCAGTTGGTTAAGGTGCTGTCAGCGGGTTTGTCCACTGGGAAGTTAGGATTCTTCCTTTTCCTTGTTCTGTTCTTAGAGGCCAATTACAGCCTAGCCCACACCCAAGAGAAGAGTAAGCTTCACCTACTGGAGAGAAGAGAATCAAAGGATTTGTGGACATAAGTTAAAACCACCACAAAAAGTTGATAAGTATTTGGGGTACACACTTTGAGGTTTTACAAATACCCTGTTTCTTCTTAAGGTTTTGCTCACTAATTTTAGCTATTTTCCATTTTCAGAAGGTTCGATTGGGGTGTTCTTTAGAATTTTGTTAAACTCTACAACTAAACCTGGAAAGAAATGTTATATCTTTAGGACCCAGTAATTCTCTTGCGTGGAAGTGTGGCATTCCCCTCCGTTTTCCTAATCACTGTATTCGCTTGGCTTCTCCATGCTAATGGCATATGAATATGTCAGATACCATTTATTCTGAAATTGACAGATGGACCCTGAATTTCTCTCTACCCTTGCCTTTTACATGTTCTTCAAAATGGAAAATTTGGAATTCTTTGCTTTTGGTATTTGTTTTAAAATTTACTTTACTAAGTTACTATAACCTGGATGCTTGGTTCTTTTTCTTTTTTTTTTTTTTTCCTAGTTAATTCTACACTTTCTTCCTTTTCTAGGTTAGGTTTGGTCTCTTGTCTGGATGTGATGGAACAATATACCTTTCCAGAACTATGTAACTGTTTTGGTCCGTGCACAGGATTCATTGTAACCTTCAAATATATACAATAAAAACCAGATGTTTCTTGTTTAGCACCCCGTCCCCAACCTTTCAGTTGATCAGGCCTTCTACTTTATAGCCTAGTGGACTCTATTAGAAAACTTCTAGCCTGTGTGTCTAAGCTTAGAAGGGAATGAAGCAATTCTGTTTTCTTATTGCTTTAAATCTCTTGGTATTTGGATAATGTCATTGTGTGTGTGTGTGTGTGTGTGTGTGTATAAAATTCATCGAGGACAACTTCTAGCTGTATTGATGTGCTCTTCACTATACTTGTAGTTTTCTTCACATCCCAAATGACTCAAAAAGTACAGCAGCATTCAATTTTTCACGTGTGTCTTTCCTACATACACGATCGCCCTATTCCTGCGTCAAAAGGGAAGAGTCCTTGGTACCATTTGAGTTATCTTACAGACCTGCACAGGCGTGTCGGAAGCCTGGCTATACCAGCGGGCCAGCCTGGTTCCTTCTTGCTTCAGCAGAGTTGTTACTGTCAGAATTCTTGGTTCTCGTTGAGCTAACGCCCTTCAACTTTCTTTTCGTATTAACTGACCGCTTTGTTCTTAGCTAACTGAAATGGCCCAAAGTCAGATATTCGCACAATGAAATCTAGTTTTTAGCAAATTCCTTTTATTTTACTACCACATCCCAAGGCACAGTTAAACTAGCCACACCAATCATATAAGACACATTACTGTTTCATTTATGAGGCATTATTATGTAGTTAGCTGTTTCATGCAACAAGTTATTTTTTATAGCTTGAAGTAATATTTTATCACCATAACCTTTTTTGTTTGTTTGCTTCTTGCTTTTTACACTGTGGTAGCTTTAATGGAAACTTTTCTTAAACGTCTCTACTTTTATTTTAGAGAATAGGGTGTGTAATTTATTCTCTTCTCAGTATCACTGCAAGGTTATAACTAAAAGCATAAATTCCTGTTCCCTGATCCTTAGCGTCCACTGAGTTGTTTCATCCTTCTTTGCAGAATCCCCTGACTGGCCTCAGCTCTGCATTTGAGTTCTTGGAGCTACACTTATAGAGCTTATTTATTCCCACTGCGCATCGTCAGTGTGTCGTCAGTATCCCCGTCTCCTTCCTCCTTCCTCCTCAACCCTGAGGCTCTGGTCACCAAGCTTGACCAAAGGACGAAGAAGGACCTCAGAGCAATAAACTGCAGGCCCTTCCCATTGATAAGCTTTCCTGAGTAAGGAAGGTCTGCAAAGTTCCAGACAGCATGGCTGCTCCCATCGCGTCTCCTTCCCTGTCTCCTTGCTGTGTCTGCTCCCGCCTTCATGGCTTCCTTTGCCGTGTGGTAACACAACACGCCTGTCCCCTCCCAGGGCCTTTGCACGTGGTGCCCCTGTCTGTATCCTCTTGATCTATGTGTCTTTTCATCTGTCAATACCACACTGTTCCGATAACTGTGTTATATAGTAAATCTTAACATCAGGTAGAGTGATCCTTCATACTTTTTCGAAATTGTTTTAACCATTTTAATTTCTTTACCTTCCGTACTAATTTTAAAAATATCTTTCCTACATCCACAAAAAATATTTCTGGGGTTTTGATAGGAATCGTGTTAAATCTATAGACCTGTTTGGAGAACATTAAAATCTTTACTTTGTTGAGTTTTCCAGTCTATGAACTCCGTATGTCTTTTCATTTATTTAGAGTTTTGTTTTCTTTCTTTGGTGTTTTTGTAGTTTTTCACATAGGAGTCCTGTTTCTATTTTCACCTGAGTATTTCTGTTGAGCCATTATAAATGGTATTGTATTTTTAATTTTGATTTTTGCATGCTTGTTGTTGCTATATAGAAATACAGTTGGTTTTTGTATACCTATCTTGTATCCTGAAACCTTTGCAGAACTCACTTACTAGTTCCATGAGTTGTTTGGGGGTTTGTTTTTGGTAGATTTCTCGGTATTTTCTATGGAGACTATGTTATCCAGAGGTTGAGACAGTTTATTTCTTTTTATCTGATTTGTGGGACGTCTTATTGATGCCAAATTGTGCCCTTTTAGGGCAGTGGGAGCTTCTTCAGGTTGATTCCTGAGTCCTTTTGATGTGACCTTGTCTTTGATTGTTTCCCCCTATGTGATACCAGATGTTCAAGGCTCATCTTGTACATTTCCTGCCCCAGACCCATAATTAATCATTTCTCCAAAAGGCCCTGGTTCCTTTTTGTGGAAACAGCATTTAGAGACCACAGTCTGGGGTTAGGGTTGGAGCCAACACTTTAAGCCATTGTGATAGACGCCTGAGCACACAGCCCCCACTGGAGTGTGGAGACCGATGAACCCCCCCTTATACTCTCTGATCGGTCAGAACACTTTCCAATAAGGACTCAGTAGTTGTTTGTCACATGATTAAATGAATGAATGAGCGAATGAATGAACACGTGAATGGAACAGATCTTGTGCTATCCCTGCTTGATGGCAAAGCCAAAAAACATAATACAGCCCATCCAAAAAAGAAACATTGTCAAAGCAATTGAAATCACTACCAGTCTCTCCAAGAATTACAAAATTCAGATGAACCACAGTCGTCACTTCACATCCTCTCTCCTCGTGGCCAGCCTGGCCTCTGCGCCCCTCCCCTTCCTCTCTGGGTCAGTTCTGGATTTCAGTTTCTCTTCTCAGTGTGAGTCCCCGAGGCCCTCCTCCTTCCTAGATCTCTGCTGTTACCCCAGACTGCTCACTAGGGCCCCAAAGTACAGGAACAGGAAGATTATGAATGCTTTTGATTAAAAATCTTCTCTTTTATTCTTATCACAAATAACTGAATAAATGCTGCCCAGAGTCTGTCAGAGGAAGCCCTGAATCAGTTTGGCCATAAGTTTGGATTTGTGTCACATTGGGAAGAACATTGTTGAATATTTATAGTGTCAGGTCCTATGCTTAGCACATAGACATACCTTCCACTGATTTTTTTCAGTACACACAACTCTGTGAGCTAGGTAGGGAATCTCTCATTTCAGAGGTGAAGAAACGGGGGCCCAGGAAACTGAAGTTTTTCAGGAGTAGTAGTTTTCCATTATTGCTATAATATACTACCACAAACATAGGGACTTAACATAGATTTGCTATCTTACAGTTCTGGCTGGGTGTCAGAAGTCCGAAATTGGTCTCACTGGGCTAAAATCAAGGTGTCAGTAGGGCTGTGTTTTCTGGAAGGTGCGGGGAGAACCTGTTTCCGGGCCTTTTGCAGCCTCCTGGGGCACCTGCACCCCTTGGCTCTGGCCCTTCCTCCACGCCCGCCCAGCACCTTCAGACGTCTCCCAGGTTCTGACTCCTGTTGTGGCCTCTCCCGTTGCAGAGCACAGGCTCCGGATGCGCAGGCTCAGCGGCCATGGCTCACGGGCCCAGTTGCTCCGCGGCATGTGGGATCTTCCCGGACCGGAGCACGAACCCGTGTCCCCTGCATGGGCAGGCGGACTCTCAACCACTGCGCCACCAGGGAAGCCCTTCTTCACTTGCTTTTAAAGTGTTCTTCTTGGACTTCCCTGGTGGCGCAGTGGTTCAATCCGCCTGCCAATGCAGGGGACATGGGTTCGAGCCCTGATCCGGGAAGATCTCACATGCCATGGAGCAGCTAAGCCCGTGCACCATAACTACTGAGCCTGTGCTCTGGAGCCCGTGAGCCGCAACTACTGAGCCCACGAGCCACAACTAATGAAGCCTGCATGCCTAGAGCCCGTGCTCCGCAACGAGAGAAGCCACCGCAATGAGAAGCCCGTGCACCGCGACAAAGAGTAGTCCCTGCTCGCCGTAACTAGAGAAAGCCCGCGTGCAGCAATGAAGACCCAATGCAGCCAAAAATAAATAAATAGATAGATAGATAGATAGATAGATAGATAGATAAATAAAATGTTCTTCTTGCACCCAGAACAAATGGTCAGCAACAAGTGTTTACTTCTTGACTAAGTAAACATGTCATTCCGGTGCCTTAACATTTATTGAGTATCCAGAGACTCATTATGGCCAGAACTACTGGGAAGCAATTTGAGATCTCCTAATTGCACAAGTAAGGGAAGCTCATCAATTTTGAAGTTGTCTGCTTTGACCTTTGCTATTAAACTGCGAGGCCTGAGATCCTGATTATCCTCAGAGCGCTAAACCTTAGAACCAGCCCATTAAAAAGTTGTTTAATTAAAATGGGGAATATTTTAAATGTTTTGTTTTTATTTTTAAGGGCTTAAGAACTAACGTTCTGCATTTTTCTGCACTCTGATTTTTTAAAAGATGTAATCAAATGACAATTCAAACTAATCAAATGCTGCTTTAACATTTGTAATAGTAAAACCACAGACCCAAATTATACTTTTATATTTTATGGGCAAAGCCCTTATTTTACTGAACCCTTCACTGAATTTTCATCATAATGTATGTATCCATGTTTGTATTACCATCCTGCTGTGTGTTAAAAGTGTCACAGATCGGGACTTCCCTGGTGGCACAGTGGTTGAGAATCCACCTGCCAATGGTGGGCACACGGGCTCGAGCCCTGGTCTGGGAAGATCCCACATGCCACAGAGCAACTAAGCCCGTGCGCCACAACTACTGAGCCTGTGCTCTAGAGCCCGCAAGCCACAACTACTGAGCCTGTGAGCCACAGCTACTGAAGCCCGTGATCCTAGAGCACGTGCTCTGCAACGAGAGAAGCCACCGCAATGAGAAGCCCGCACACCACAACGAAGAGTAGCCCCCGCTCGCGGCAACTAGAGAAAGCCTGCGCAGCAACTAAGACCCAACATGGCCAAAAATAAACAAATAAATAAAAACTTAAAAAAAAAAAGTGTCAAAGATTAAATATCAAAGACACTTTATTTTTTTATGAAAGCAGAAGGACGGGTTACATTGAAAGTTTTGATGTACATCATGGAAATTTTGGGTGGTACCCCCTGGAACTCCTCCCTTTGGGCCCAAAACTGCTCTTAAGGGAAAGTTATTGTTTCCTGTTACTTCTCATGGTTTGTAAACATATCACATCTAAGCGCCATGGAACATGGGCGGTGTGTACCTGGTTTCAGGTTGTATTCCCGCCACGCAAGTCAGGCCTGGGGATGCAGATAGTTGCTAAATAGTGAATACGGGTATTTGGTCCAGTCCCCATGGCAATCCAAGGGAACATATACCCTGACTTTCCCTTCATCATCTGAGCAGGCACACCCTGGGCTGTTTTCATCAACCGTAAATCTGGTGCTTCAAGAATTAATATGTCAGTGTCACAGCTCTGAAAGTAGATGCTCTGTATGGCGCGGGGAATGCCTTGTCTCCTCAGTGTTGGCTAGTGTTGGGGAAAGCACGCTTGACCATATCCCAGCTGGGTGCCCACTCCCCTCCCCCCAGCCCCGTACACGAAATGCATAAGCTTTGGGGGTAGGAGCCCAGTTCCCAGGGGTCTTTTCCCCCACAGGTGTTTTTGATCGATGCTGATGGTCAAAGACCCCCAGTAGCTCCTAGGAGGTTTCATCTTTTCCGAAACGGAGAGTTCTTATTTAGCCCACTGTCTCAAGAAAGTGCTGCGAGAATCAAGTGTTAACCCAAAGCACTTAGAGAATGTCCATTCGAACGAGTCTTCTTCTGTGGAACTGCAGTGTTTCCTTGGTCAGGAATCCCCACTATTAAGGGCAACTGGCCACATGACCCCCCACCCCCCACCCCGCGCTCACAGTCCGTAGCTGGTAACCCTCTGACTTCCTCTTTATGGATCCAGCATTCTGGTTTCCTGAGCTGAAGCACATTTCACCCATACTGGACTAAGTGCTTTCATTTTTTTTTCTTATTTTCTTTATTATTATTCCATGGAATTAGAAGTTAGAATTATAAGACTTCATTTTGAAATGTAGAATTAAGATGGGAAATACTAAGGAAATAATTTTACATAAAACAATACATAGTTATTTTAATAAAGTTAAAAGAAAATCTCTGGCTTAATACTGTAATTTTCCTATAAAACCAGTGTAAGTTTTAAATTAGTACTTTGGAATTACATTATAGTAAAAGCCACATAGTTCATAAATACGGACAAATTATTAAACTTTGCTACCATAATTACTTAGCATACCCTTACATTCAATTTGAAAATTTTTCGTTGGATAACTAAAGTGATATTTCTTATGGAAAAATTGGAAAAATATTTTAAAAAACAAATTGAAAGAAAATAACTTGGAATCTTTCTACTCAGAGCTGGCCACTGTTAACATTTCATGTATACATATAGATAGACTGATATATGGGATTATTTTTCTATGCACTCTAGAGTATACACGTTTTAGGTTTTCTTTGGGTTTTTTTTTTTTAACCCTAAATTGATGCTATTGTGTATGCTGTTTTGAATCTGTATCAGGATGTATTTCACTTCTAGTAACAGAAGCCCTAACTTAACACGTTTAAGCACTAGTAACGTACATTACCTCATGAAATGAGAAGTCCAGAGACAAGAAGGCCTGCAGGACAGTTCACTGATCCCACCAGGTTCTCAAGGTCAAGGACCTGGGTGCTTTCCATTCTCTTTGCCTGCCACTAACATGGTCAGCTTCATATTAAGGTTGTTACCCTCACAGCCATAAAATTGTCACCTTGAACATCTGGGGCAACATGCTTCCTTGTTCACATCTAGTGGAGGGAGAAAAAGCCTGAGCCCCAGCCGTGGGATGGAGATCCTGCCCATTGATCTGATGAACTAACCTAGCTGTGGCCACCCCAGACCAATGACAGTCCCCAGGTATATGCTGTAGGCTGACTGGCTTAAGCCTTGTTTCCTCTCTTAGTCACTAGCAGGAGGGATTGGATAACCTTCACCCCCAGCTGGGGTCAGTTCTCACACCACAGTGCTGCTGTCAAAGGGTGGAATGTGGAGTAGACGTCGGAAGTCAGCCCCAACGTAGTAACCTAAAGTTATCACTGAATATTTTATGAACAAATATAAGGGTCATCTTAAAGGATCTCTTAGCTTGCTTCTCATCATTACATTCAGACTGTGGTCTAATTTGTTCTGATTCTCAAAATTTTGTCCTTCCTCCTCCTTTTGTTTACACACTGCTTGGTACCTACTTCATTATCTTTAAAACTTGTTCTTCTTCTTAAGCATTACAACAGAATCATTAATACATTACATTACAGTCTTCTTAATACATTGCAATCAGAATCATTACAATCACCAGAATTTTGAATTTGATGAATGTTTTTAGATATTTTAGTTTTCTTTAAGAAAATCTGTTTCTTTTGTAGGAATGCCCTGTTCAGAAAGAGATGGATAGGAAAAAAGAATAAGGTCTTCTGGGGAATTGATCCTCATTAATCTAATGTTCTCTAAAGTTTGGGCATTTTTGTGGTGTTCTTTTTGGCAATAGATAGGTTTTTCTTCATGACTTTTGACTTTACTACTGAAATTTAAAAGCAAAAATGAGCTTAAATCTATAAATTATAACAGATGTAAACTTTAATATTTCTATTCTTTATGTACTTTTTAATTTTCAATACCCTTGAAACAACGTCATAAATAATACAGAGAATTAATGGACTTTTTGGAGAATAATTCTGAGGAATAATAGGCATATTTGAAATTAGTATGGCAAAAATCAGATGTTAAAGAAATAAGTTATGATATATTCAGTTTTTAAATTGTACTATTAAATGTGTAACTTCATGTGTAATAAATATTCATGTTTAATTTTAGGTGCCAGTGTAACATATACTAAAATAAAATGGAACAATTTCTATGGTTCTATAAAGGAATCTATAAAGGAATCATAAATAATTATAGTAAAGCTCTTTTGAAATATTTTTATGGGACTAAAAATTGAAAACTTCTTAATAGGGAAATTTTCCTAAATGAGAAATGAGGTAAGTTAGTCGTAGAGACCTCAAAATGTAATATATCCTGAGGGAACCCTGAATAAGCAGTAACTTCTTAAGATAATCTTATAAAATGTCTGAAAATCAAGAGGTTTTGAAAAAGGTTTTAGGAGGTAGCAGGAAGAAAAAGTTTTATTATGCTAAAATTTCTTATGGGAAGTTATTTATTTTACATGTTTTTTTTTAACATCTTTATTTGAGTATAAATGCTTTATGATGTTGTGTTAGTTTCTGCTGTATAACAAAGTTAATCAGCTATATGCATATACATGTCCCCATATGCCCTCCCTCTTCCGTCTCCCTCCCACCCTCGTTATCCCACACCTCCAGGTGGTCACAAGCACTGAGCTGATCTCCCTGTGCTATGCAGCTGCTGCCACTAGCTATCTATTTTACATTTGGTAGTGTATATATGTCCATGCCGCTCTCTCACTTCAACCCAGTTAACCCTGCCCCCTCTCCATGTCCTCAACTTCATTCTCCATGTCTGTGTCTTTATTCCTGTCCTGCCCTTACGTTCATCGGAACCATTTTTTTAGATTCCATATATATGTGTGTTAGCATACAGTATTTGTTTTTCTCTTTGTGGCTTACTTCACTCAGTATGACAGACTCTGGGTCCATCCACCTCACTACAAATAACTCAATTTCGTTTCTTTCTAGGGGCTGAGTAATATTCCATTGTATATATGTGCCACATCTTCTTTATCCATTTCATCTGTTGATGGACGCTTAGGTTGCTTCTGTGTCCTGGCTGTTGTAAATAGTGTTGCAGTGAACATTGTGGTACATGACTCTTTTTGACTCTTTTTTATGGTTTTCTCAGGGTATATGCCCAGTAGTGGGATTGCTGGGTCATATGGTAGTTCTATTTTTAGTTTCTTAAGGAACCTCCATACTGTTCTCCATAGTGGCTGTATCAATTTACATTCCCACCAACAGTGCAAGAGTGTTCCCTTTTCTCCACACCCTCTCCAGCATTTATTATTTCTAGATTTTTTGATGATGGCCATTCTGACTGGTGTGAAGTGATACCTCATTGTGGTTTTGATTTGCATTTCTCTAATGATTAGTGATGCTGAACATCTTTTCTTGTGTTTGTTGGCCATCTGTATATCTTCTTTGGAGAAATGTCAATTTAGGTCTTCTGCCCATTTTTGGATTGGGTTGTCTGTTTCTTTGATATTGAGCTGCATGAGCTGCTTGTATATTTTGGAGATTAATCCTTTGTCACTTGCTTCGTTTGCAAATATTCTCTCCCATTCTGAGGGTTGTCCTTTCGTCTTTTTTTATGGTTTCCTTTGTTGTGCAAAAGCTTTTCAGTTTCATTAGGTCCTATTTGTTTATTTTAGTTTTTGTTTCCATTTCTCTAGGAGGTGGGTCAAAAGGGATCTTGCTGTGATTTATGTCATAGAGTGTTCTGCCTATGATTTCCTCTAAGAGTTTTATAGTCTCTGGCCTTACATTTCGGTCTTTAATCCATTTTGAGTGTATTTTTGTGTATGGTGGTAGGAAGTGATATAATTTCATTCTTTTACATGTAGCTGTCCAGTTTTCCCAACACCACTTATTGAAGAGGGTGTCTTTTCTCCATTGTATACTCTTGCCTCCTTTATCAAACATAAGGTGACCATATGTGCATGGGTTTATCTCTGGGCTTTCTATCCTGTTCCATTGATCTGTATTTCTGTTTTTGTGCCAGTACCATACTGTCTTGATTACTGTAGCTTTGTAGTATAGTCTGAAGTCAGGGAGCCTGATTCCTCCAGCTCTGTTTTTCGTTCTCAAGATTGCTATGGCTATTCGGGGTCTTTTGTGTTTCCAGTTCTGTGAAAATGCCATTGGTAACTTGATAGGTATTGCATTGAATCTGTAGATTGCTTTGGGTAGCATAGTCATTTTCACAGTGTTGATTCTTCCAACCCAAGAACATGGTATATCTCTCCATCTGTCTGTATCATCTTTAATTTCTTTCATCAGTGTCTTATAGTTTTCTGCATACAGGTCTTTTGTCTCCTTCATAGGTAGGTTCGGTATTTTATGCTTTTTGTTGCAATGGTAAATGGGAGTGTTTCCTTAATTTCTGTTTCAAATTTTTCATAATTAGTGTATAGGAATGCAAAAGATTTCTGTGCATTAATGTTGTATCCTGCTACTCTACCAAATTCATTGATTAGCTCTAGTAGTTTTCTGGTAGCATCTTTAGGATTATCTGTGTATAGTATCATGTCATCTGCAAACAGTGACAGTTTTACTTCTTTTCCGATTTGGATTCCTTTTATTTCTTTTTCATCTCTGATTGCTGTGGCTAAAACTTCCAAAACTATGTTGAAAAATAGTGGTGAGAGTGGGCAACCTTGTCTTGTTCCTGATCTTAGAGGAAGTGGTTTCAATTTTTCACCATTGAAAGTGATGTTGGCTGTGGGTTTGTCGTATATGGCCTTTATTATGTTGAGGTAGGTTCCCTCCATGCCTACTTTCCGGAGAGTTTTTATCATAAATGGGTGTTGAATTTTTTCAAAAGCTTTTTCTCCATCTATTGAGATGATCATATGGTTTCTATCCTTCGATTTGTTAATATGGTGTATCACATTGATTGATTTGTGTATATTGAAGAATCCTTGCATTTCTGGGATAAATCCCACTTGATCATGGTGTATGATCCTTTTAATGTGTTGTTGGATTCTGTTTGCTAGTACTTTGTTGAGGATTTTTGCATCTGTGTTCACCAGTGATATTGGCCTATAATTTCTTTTTTTATGACATCTTTGTCTGGTTTTGGTATAATGGTGATGATGGCCTTGTAGAATGAGTTTGGCAGTGTTCCTCCCTCTGCTATATTTTGGAAGAGTTTCAGAAGGATAGGTGTTACTCTTCTCTAAATGTTTGGTAGAATTCACCTGTGAAGCCATCTGGTCCTGGGCTTTGGTTTGTTGGAAGATTTTTAATCACAGTTTCAATTTCAGTGCTTGTGATTGGTCTGCTTATATTTTCTATTTCTTCCTGGTTCAGTCTCAGAAGGCTGTGCTTTTCTAAGAATTTGTCCATTTCTTCCAGGTTGTCCATTTTATTGGCATAGAGTTGCTTGTAGTAATCTCTCCTTTGTATTTCTTCAGTGTCAGTTGTTACTTCTCCTTTTTCATTTCTAATTCTGTTGATTTGAGTCTTCTCCCTTTTTTTCTTGATGAGTCTGGCTAAAGGTTTATCAATTTTGCTTATCTTCTCAAAGAACAAGCTTTTAGTTTTATTGATCTTTGCTATCATTTACTTCATTTCTTTTTCATTTATTTCTGATCTGATCTTTATGATTTTTTTTCCTTCTGCTATCTTTGGAGGTTTTTTGTTCTTCTTTCTTTAATTGCTTTAGGTGTAAGGTTAGGTTGTTTATTTGAGATTTTTCTTGTTTCTTGAGGTAGGATTGTATTGCTATAAACTTCCCTCTTAGAACTGCTTTTGCTGCATCCCATAGGTTTTGGATCTTTGTGTTTTCATTGTCATTTGTTTCTAGGTAGTTTTTGATTTCCTCTTTGATTTCTTCAGTGATCTCTTGGTTATTTAGTAGTGTATTGTTTAGCCTCCATGTGTTTGTATTTTTTACAGTTTTTTTCCTGTAATTGATATCTAGTCTCATAGCATTGTGGTCGGAAAAGATACTTGATACAATTTCAATTTTCTTAAATTTACCAAGGCTTGATTTGTGACCCAAGATATGGTCTATCCTGGACAGTGTTCCATGAGCACTTGAGAAGAAAGTGTATTCTATTGTTTTTGGATGGAATGTCCTAAAAATTTCAATTAAGTCCATCTTGTTTAATGTGTCATTTAAAGCTTGTGTTTCCTTATTTTCATTTTGGATGATCTGTCCATTGGTGGATGTGGGCTGTTAAAGTCCCTGACTATTATTGTGTTACTGTTGATTTCCCCTTTTATGGCTGTTAGCATTTGCCTTATGTATTGAGGTGCTCCTATGTTGGGTGCATAAATATTTACAATTGTTATATCTTCTTCTTGGATTGATCCCTTGATCATTATGTAGTGTTCTTCTTTGTCTCTTGTAATAGTCTTTATCTTAAAGTCTATTTTGCCTGATATGAGAATTGCTTCTCCAGCTTTCTTTTGATTTCCATTTGCATAGAATATCTTTTTCCCTCCCCTAACTTTCAGTCGGTATGTGTCCCTAGGTCTGAAGTGGGTCTCTTGTAGACAGCATATGTACAGGTCTTGTTTTTGTATCCATTCAGCCAGTCTGTGTCTTTTGGTTGGAGTATTTAATCTATTTACATTTAAGGTAATTATCAATATGTAGGTTCCTATTACCATTTTTTAACTGTTTTGGGTTTGTTATTGTAGGTCTTTTCCTTCTCTTGTGTTTCCTTCCTTTAGCATTTGTTGTAAAGCTGGTTTGGTGGTGCTGAGTTCTCTTTAATTTTTGCTTATCTGTAAAGGTTTTAATTTCTCCATCGAATGTGAATGACATCCTTGCTGGGTGGAGTAATCTTGGTTGTAGGTTTTTCCCTTTCATCACTTTAAATATGTCCTGCCACTCCCTTCTGGCTTGCAGAGTTTCTGCTGAAAAATCAGCTGTTAACCTTATGTTATTTGTTGCTTTTCCCTTGCTGCTTTTAATACTTTTTCTTTGTATTTAATTTTTGATAGTTTGATTAATATGTGTCTCAGCTTGTTTCTCTTTGGGTTTATCCTGTATGGGACTTTGTGCTTCCTGGACTCGATTGACTGTTTCCTTTCCCGTGTTAGGGAAGTTTTCGACTCTAATCTCTTCAAATATTTTCTCAGTCCCTTTCTTTTTCTCTTCTTCTTCTGGGACCCCTATTATTCGAATGTTGGTTGTTTAATGTCCCAGAGGGTCTGAGACTGTCCTCAGTTCTCTTCATTCTTTTTTCCTTATTCTGCTTCCTGGCAGTTATTCCCACCATTTTAGCTTCCAGCTCACTTCTCCGTTCTTCTGCCTCAGTTGTTCTGTTATTGATTCCTTCTAGAGTATTTTTAATTTCAGTAGTTGTGTTGTTCATCACTGTTTGTTTGCTCTTTAGTTCTTCTAGATCCTTGCTAAATGTTTCTCGTGTTTTCTCCATTCTGTTTCTGAGCTTTTGGATCATCTTTACTATCATCACTCTGAATTCTTTTTCAGGTAGGTTGCCTGTTTCATCTTCATTTATTTGGTCTTGTAGGTTTTTATCTTGCTCCTTCATCTGTAACATATTTTTTTGTTCTTTCATTTTTTTTTTTTTGATGGGTGGTGCTATATTCCTGTCTTACTGGTTGTTTGGCCTGAGACGTCCAGCAGTGGAGTTTGCAGGCAGTTGGATAGAGCTGGATCTTGGTGCTGAGAGGAGGACCTCTGGGCAGCCTCACTCCGATTGATATTCCCTGGGGTCTGAGGTTCTCTGTTAGTCCAGCAGTTTGGACTTGGAGCTCCCACCACAGAAGCTTGGGCCCGACCTCTGGCCTGGGAACCAAGATCCCACAAGCATGTGGCAGGCGAAGTAATGGTCCCCCAAAGACACGGACATCCAGATCCCTGGAACCACCTGGCTGGTGTGTGGCAATGGGGACCCGGAGCTGCCGGAGGGGCAGAGTGGCGGACTGGTGTCCTCAGGGTCAGAGCCGGGCCATCTGTGCCGCCCACACCGCCCAGCGCTCCAGGGACTCCGCCTGGGCTTGACAGGCATCTGCGTCCCAGATTCACATCCGAGGTCACGGATTTACATCAGTGACCCCAGTTTTACGTCTGAGACACCGAATTTACATCTGAGGCCCCGGTTTTACATCCTGCGTGTTTTTTTATGTTACTAGAATAGAGATCTTAGTTTAGCTGACTCTAGAAGGGCTATGACTATCTAGCATTAAAAATGAACAAATAAAACTGTTCATCCATAGAGTGACGCAGTTGTGGGCTCCAGGGTCCCAGGAGTTTCCTAGTGTTTTGAGCATGAGAGTGTAGGCTGAATGACATTTTGGTGCTCAGAATGTGTCTGACCCTCAAAGTGCACTTCACCGGCCAAGGAGAAGATCACTTACCTTTGTTTTTTTTGTTTTTGATTTTTAGCAGGTTCTACCTTGCAACCTCCTTAACTAGTAAAAAGAATATAGAACTATAACATGAGCAAAGGATACTGGGACACCCATTTACTGAAAGATTATTTGGATTTATGGAATTTGTGTCTTTGCTGTTCTTCTTCTTCTTCTTTTAAGTAAGTAAGGGCGACAGTCTGTGTATGGTATGGTTGGCAGAGCACCAGTCTACATGTGAGAAGACCTAGTCCTCCCTCTGGTATTGTTACCTTGCTGTTTTACCTTGGAAAAACAACTTAACCTCTCTGATCCTCTGTTTTCTCATTTTTTAAGAGAAGGAGGGTGGGCCAAATGTGTCTCAGAGATTCCTTTACACAGTAGAATTGGAATATATGAGAAGGGTTCAGGGATGATCACCTAGACTGTTGGTCAGCACCTGAGGTTGTGGAGAGATAGCAGAGGTGGAGAATATGCAGCCCTGGGGTTAGTAATTATGGGGAAATTGAGTTGAAGAGGTCAGCACTGTGCCCACTAACAAATTTTCTTCTACCCGTTAGTCTATAAATAGATGTACAGAATCTCTAATGAGGCTCCCTGGGAGTGGAGAAATCACAATAAATTTCATCACCCCGGGTCCAGGGTTTGGCGGTCCAGTGTGATCACAGAGCCCTGCCTGAAAGAAAAAGGCCAGCTCTTCCAGAGTTTCTTCTAACCTGTCTTGTTACGAATTCCCAGAGGAACCTTTGAGTTGCAACAAACTCTGGATGTGTATGTTCCAAAAGGCCATCTTCTGCACAGGGTTGGTACGGACGTGGTGCCTGGGGCTCCCAGGCCCCTGGCAGAAGCCAGCACAGCATTGGACCTCAGCAGGCTCAGCCGGCACCTCTTTCCTCAGGTCGGCCTGGGGATTTGTTTTTGTCCTTCCAGATCTTTTTTTAACCTTTAAAACAAGAACAACAACAACAGTAACAACTCTGGACATTGCCTTATGGTCGGCCTGGTAAATTAATCTGTCTTACAAGTACGAAGCTCCATGGACCGGCCTTGACACTGTCTCTTTTCTTCCCTGACGCAGAGCCATCACGCTGGAGAACCAGCTGGTGATCCTGGCAGCGACGGCCAGCGACGCAGGGGCTTACTACGTGCAGGCCGTCAACGAGAGGAACGGGGAGAACAAGACCAGCCCGCTCATTCACCTGAGCGTAGCAGGTGAGTGCCCAAATCCCACGTGGTCGTTGTGAAAGCAGTGAATTCTGGATTTAATTAATAACCACCATCTCAAGGGGCATTTTGCAATAAATCTTACCTCTCTGGGTTAGTGGTTATGGTTCAGTATTGATCCAATGTCTATAGTTGCTTTCTTTGAACTGATAGGCAGAAAATGTGAATCTGACCAGTCATTCTAAATACAGGATCTTATTTGTTTGGGGGAATTTAAAATAACATTTTTGCTTTTGTACTCTGTTAATGTGTATGGTTTTTAACAACAACAAAACATCTTTTGGCTTATAAGGAGTTGTGTCCATGAAACTTGAGACTAGATTAGGCCACAGGTTATGTTCTTTTACTTTAATTAAAAAAAAAATCCTTGAGAAAATATATATATACTAAGTTGTGTTAAAATTAGGAGTATATCTTAAGAGTAACTAAAAGCCCGGATCATGAAGAAAATACACACACATCACAGTTAAATGTTCAGTTGATTTAAGGATGTTTTGGTTTAGGCAACTTAGTTTAAATATTTGGCCTTTGAAAGAAGGCTCCAGAAATTCTACTAGGAAGAGTTGATTGCCGTAGAAGGGGGAAATGACCAGAAGCAAGAACTCGGAGCTAAAAGAGAGCAAAAGGTGCATCTCAGAGATGCCACCAAATGTCTGCAGCGTGCAGCTTCATGGTATGAAATGCAGTGATTATGCTGTTGAGAAAATACAGTTGGGAAATGGTCATGGTAGATTTCAAAATATTATGATCATGTCATACAAGAGTGAGTTAAGTGGATTTGTCTGTATAGTGGTAGATGTCATGTTCTTAAAAACCACCTTGAAAGAATGGCTTTCCCCTTCGGGTAGTTTGAAAAGTTTTGTTTCATAGGTGGGATAGACCATAGTGTTTGCTTCTCCTGGTCCTTGAGGGATACAGTTGCTTTAGGCCTAATAGAGTTTACTGGGTTAACAGCACCACGGTCAGGAGACGGTGGGCATTAACTGCGTGTGCTCCCACATGCCCCGCACCTGCCCGGCAAGTGCTCCTAGGTGGCCACCACCCTGCCACCAGCTCCTAATTTCTAGGAGTTGAGTCCTCAGCCCCAGACCACGGGCGGTACAGATCTGGCCATCAGCGGGGCCTTTGCGGTACTTCAGAGAGTTGTGTCCACTGATTAGGTGTAGGGCTCACACAGTCCAGTGCATGTTGTACTGCTGTTTGAAGGACCTATGAATCAAGAATCATAGTAGAAAAAGAATGTGATTTATGGAGATTTTTCAGTATTAATAATAAAAGATGGAAATTTTGTTATTAAATATATTGTGATAATTTTAATGACTTCCAACTTTTATAATTAGAGCCATTTATTCTGTTTAGCAAATCTGATTCAGCACTCAGTTGTAATATACATACGAGGATAATAATAGGTCAAATTGGTGGAATTCTGAGTCAGAAACACAAAAATTGACCTTAGTCTATTAGAAGAGGGGGAAAAAATTCCACAAATATTCTGGTTAACTTGATGCTAACATCGCGAAGGTATGAAATAGTCTGCACCTGGTAGTTTCCTACATGCCTACTCTACAAAGCCAGTAGAAAATAAAACGAATACAGTGAATTTGTAAGTTGCCGTACGAACGCCGTGCCATGCGTTAGATAATTGGAATATGTAAATGTTTTAATAATTTCAGCATCTAACCAAGAAGCATCTTGGAAGCAGCTCATAAATATTATAATTAACTGCGTTGC
Organism: Globicephala melas; assembly: GCF_963455315.2. NCBI lineage: Eukaryota > Metazoa > Chordata > Mammalia > Artiodactyla > Delphinidae > Globicephala > Globicephala melas. Next base: position 2,822,074 of record NC_083328.1, read on the forward strand.
CTTTCTTTCCCTTGCGTGGTTTCATCGGCACCGGGTGAAACGTGTAGAAGGTGAGACATGAAGAGGCTGATGGCGCGCACGGCTTACTTTAACCCTTAGGAGAAAACCTGCATTCTGTCCCCGTCTGTGTTCTCTGCTTTCTATGGGGCCCAGGTAAAACGCGACAAGTAAGGAGGTTGAGGGAACGGCCTTACTTTACTCCTTGGGTGAACCTCGCTGTTGATGTGTTAGATTTACCTAAAATTCAAAGGGCGCCCAATCCTGCATTTTCTCACTGAAATTCTATTTTGAAAACCTCTAAAGATCAGAAGTCTTGATAAATCTGCAGAAGACCCCAGAATCGATTGTTTATTTATTTTAAATAGTCTCTTTTTTTAAACTTTATTTATTGATTTTTGGCTGCGTTGGGTCTTTGTTGCTGTGCACAGGCTTTCTCTAGTTGCGGCGAGCGGGGGCTGCTCTTTGTTGCGGTGCGCGGGCTTCTCATTGCGGTGGCTTCTCTTGTTGTGGAGCACGGGCTCTAGGGCGCAGGCTCAGTAATTGTGGCGCACGGGCTTAGTTGCTCCGCGACGTGTGGGACCTTCCTGGACCAGGGATCGAACCCTGGCAGGCGGATTCTTAACCACTGTGCCACCAGGGAAGTCCCTGTTTGTTTATTTTCATTTTTATTTACTTATGTTTTCATCTTTTTGGCCATGCTACTCGGTTTGTGGGATGTTAGTTCCTCCACCAGGGATTGAACCCTTGCACCCTGTAGTGGAAGCTCGAATCCTAACCACCGGACTGCTAGGGAATTCCCCAGAATTAATTGTTTAAATTTGCTCCTTTCTGGACTGCAACGAATGCTATAAGGGGGGAAACTGCAGTTCAGGACTTCCCTGCCGGCGCCGTGTGAGGCTGTGAAATAGGGAGGGTGCACAACCCCACCAGATTTATTACGAAGTTAGATACTCTCAGGACCTATCCACGCAGGTAGTAAGATGCAGTGTGTTCTGCAGGCTTAGACATCTTTTTTTTTCCTAATGTAGGCTTTGTAAAAACACCAAACAAGATTGATGAAAAATTTTAAAAACTTGCCAGCCAGCAATTCTGAAGAATCTAAAGATATTACAGCCAATTATCATTTAACGATGATAAATTTTCCCTTGGCATCAGGAGAATAAAGTAGGGAACATTTCTGTAGTGAATACGATCAAGGTGGTAGGGTACTGGAAATTAAATTCCTGGTGGATTGCACTGTAATTAATTTAGAAGTGGAAAGTGCTGTCCGGCCCACCTCTTGTTTGCAGTCGTCGTAATAAACTGTTCCTCCTGCAGGGACAGCCTAGTGTCGAGGTGGAGTAGCACCCAGGGCCAAACATCAAAGTGCGTGATGCGCTGTCCCGCAGCTGACGGGAGGAGATGACAGATTTTCCCAATCACCTGTGTACTTGAGAGTTCAAAACCTCACCACCTTTTCAGTTGCTGAATATTCTGGCTGCACTTGAAGCTTATGGGAAACAAAAGATAAAGACGGTTGAGATAAAAATAAATAAAATTTTTAAAATGCATGACAATTAGAAGTGAAATGCAGCCCCGCCATGGTACCGCCTGCCGTTTTGTGCATTATTATCCCTTAACTTCCCCCCCCACCCCCGCCCTTTTATATGGTTAAGAGGGTAAGTTACAGCATGTTCTGCACAGGTATTTCCTGTCGGCAAGGAGAGGACTTCTCTGAGCTATCCGTTCTCCTGCTCCCAATGAAAGCTTGCCACCATCGCGGGGGTGGATTCACTTTGAAGTTTTAATGTGACGTGAAGCCAGCAGATGTTAAGGCCATAGGTGGGACTGCTGAAGCACCCTGCATGAATTTTTCATCGCTGGCTCCCGTGGCTCAGCTGCACACCAGAAAAAGAATGGGATGAACTCGCCTGAGAGTACACATTTCCATTCTGAGGTCAAACTCAGGGAAGCTCTATGCACCTGCCAACCTGGTTTTGGTTTTCACTTTAAAGCTTTTACATTGAGTTAACTTGTGTGGATCAGGTCTTCCGAACTGAATTAATATGTAAATGAGAGTTTCCTTTTGAAGATGAGAAGAATTCTGTACAGGGATTAACTAATTATTGTTTAAATGCCATTGTACATACCTTAGACACATCATCAGCTCTGGCCCAATCTTCGGAATGTCCAGCGTAATGAGATTCTCTGCTGGAGATGAAGCTTGAATTAGAAAAGAAATGACTGCTCAAATGTCTGCTCCTCAAACAACATTTGCAGATGGGGTATCACTTCAACTGATCCTCCTTCAGGCTGGCAAACTTTTGCTTTCAATTCTGACGACCACTTAACATTCTTTTGTCCTCTATAATTCTAATTTAACTGCAGACCTCATGTATGGTTAGTAGTTGAAAGTGAATTCCTGAGAATAATGTCTAGGAACAGTCGTCCAAGAGGACTGCCCTGTAAAACATGGCTTTTGTGTGCCCGGATAAAATTCTGTCTTATTTTCTTCATGCTTATAACATTATAGGGAGAGAAGGGCCAGGCATAAGCCTTTCAGTTGTTCTCTGACATGAATTGGATGGCCAAAGCCGTAGGAACGGTTTGAAATGTTATTAAAGAGCAATCCTGAGGCAGTGTCTATATTACAAATGACCGATTTCAGATCCAGCTATGGCTTTATAGGGTAAGTGGTGCTTTACTGCCAGAATTTTCAGAAACATAAACAGAAGTGTACTTTGCGTAGAATGATGAGTTTAATCGTTTAGCATGTGTTGACCTGCTAAGTAGGGTATGTAATGAAGCGTAAGACGTGCTCTGCCCAGACCTCCCGGAGCTGGTTGTGGAAGGAGCTAAGTCTAGGCTGTGGTCTCTGAAGCCTTTTTATAGGCACGCCATCAGTAAGGAGGCCTTGACCTTCACCCCTGGTATACGCATACCGAGCTGTTTATAAAGTGTGAGTGTTTAGCTATCACACAAAAAGGTGAAATAAACAGTACTTGTTAATCATGAGAGTTTCATCCTGTCTTTAGTTCATGTCTCACAGCACAGCACACAGCTTGTGAATGAAAATCCATACTTTACTTGGTCTTCCTGATAGTTTTTCTCTGCACAAGTTCTTCCAGCATCTGATTACAGAGGACCGTTTGTCCTGGAACGTGGTTGATAAAGAGCACAGGTGTCAGTGTTGCCATTTGTGTCTGTGTCGCTCATTTGTGCTGGACTTGTGAGTAACTCACATCTGTGATTTCTTCCCAGGTGTACTTCTGTATCCAGTTATCTACCCTGTGAGAGTTAGTTTAGTCAAAACTAAGTACACAAATACGTAAATCCACCTACCGGGCAAACGTGAAACCACAGCCCATTGGAAAGTTCTGAAAGCAAACAGATGCAGGAAGGCATCCTATGTACCTTGAAAATGAGGATTTTTAGATGTCCCTTGGGGCAGCTTGCGTGCACAGTGTGACGGAGCCATCCCACCGATAGACCCCATCTGCATTAGGGATTTGTTTTCTTCTCATGGTTTCAGTTCAAAGACAGAAATGAAAATGCCAGTCCTAATAGTTTGTTTCCGAACCCAGTGTATGTATAAATGGTGGTGAATGAGGTTCAGAAGAAGAGTACAGCTGGGGATTCTCAACCAGACTTGAGAAAAAAAGGACAAAGTGATTAAAAAATAATGAGGCCCTAATTCTCTTCCCACCTCCACAAGACAAAACTGGGTTATTTTTGTTTTCTACTCATGTTCTTTCCATGGAATTCCCATCTCTCCTCATCCCAGTCTGTCTTTCTTTTCCCCTCTGTGACTTATTTCAGCCTGATTTCACCCTTGGTAAATCTTAGGGCATCGGGTTAAACCATGAATTGTGATTTGCCCTCAACTTTTGACCACATTTGAGATGCCCAACGTCCTCACTCTCCCAAAGCAACACTCTTCAGATCGGGCTATGAGTACCCCTCAGGGTGCACACAGGTCTCCAAGAGGGTGAGCAGGCATGTATAATTCTCAGGACATCTGTTTCCAGGTGATTTCTTATACGCTTTCTAAAATCAGATCATCCTGGGAATTTCCTGGCGATCCAGCGGTTAGGACTTGACGCTCTCACTGCCGAGGTCCAGGTTCAATCCCAGGTTGGGGAACTAAGATCCTGCAAGCTGCAGCGAGGCCAAAAATAATAATAATAAACTAAAAAGTTAAAGAAATTAAAATCAGATCATCCTGAGGATGCCTGTGTGGCAGGGGGCTCCTCTCTTATGGTCACAGGTCACATCCATCCCGAATCTTTAGTACAGGCATTATCTGAGGCTCCAAACTTCCAGGTGCCAAACAAAGGGATAATTCTAAATATCAGTGTCAGAGCTGGGAAAGTGAAGTGCTCTAGTAACTGGGAAATAAATCATTTTATAAATCGGGAGTTTTCAATTCCCTGCTGTCTACCAAATGAGGCAACGCCCAAATGCATTGTCAGCTGACATTTTATTACAGATAATTTCTGGTGATTGATTGCTAAGTGATAGAAAGTCCCCTTGCTCTTAGGAGAAGAAGACATTTCCAGCCCACCTGCAGTTTGGAGCCACTGACTAACTCCACTCAATGTGGAGTAGAAGGGAGTGTGTCACCTCCAGGCCGTGTGTTTAAGAGCCAGCAAGTCACCTTCATGCTCTGCCTTCCCCCTGGGGCCCACAGTGGCCGGGCCACGCATGGAGATGGTAGGCCGCCAGGTAGAAGCTGCCCAGAGGCTGAATTAGTGCATGGAAAGAACAGCCCTGGAGAATCAGCCCGGCTGAAAGGGACTCAATATAAGTGGGAAATAAAACTTGGTGTGCTAAGCACTGAGATTTCAGGGTTTATTTGTTATTGGAACAGAAAGTGGTCTATCCTAACTAATAAATCACCTGTGACTTTTGGTATACTCAGAGGTGTTTAAACAATTATGAGCAAAATTTCCCAGCAGTTATTTCTACAAAAAAGAAAAGTAGGATTAGAATTAGGGTAGACTTTGCATTCGTCTCATGGAGAGATGCATTTCCAGTGATTTTTTTTCTTTTATATATAATATTCATGAAAATTTGTTATACATGTATTTATCTTTTACAGACTGCAAATAATAATTGTAGCAATAACTCAATCCAAGTAGGTTTTTTTTTTTTTTAACCCCAGCCCAGAGTCATATGGTTGCTGGGAATTTTTAATTTATATACATATTTTTTTCAGAGGCTATGATAGGGTGATCAATAAAATACTTCGAATCCTTAAATATAGTAAATTAAGATAAAATTCTGTGGGAGGAGTAGAATGGAAATACCAGTTCCGGAAGAAAAATAGAAATGATGTAAACTTTCTGATATTAAAAATGAGTGCTTGTTCATGTATTGTTTAAATGGGTGATGCGGGTACCAAATCCTTAGACCTACTCTATCAAATATTTAGGTTCCTTTGGACACATATAAAAGAACGCTGCAGTAGTTTATATGACTAAAATGTACTAGAATATTAAAATACACTGGAAGTTGTATTCTTTGCAGTTCTTCAAATCTGTGTGGAAAACCTTTATATGTCACCTTGAACTGTGGAAGTGATAGTTTTAGGTGATATAAGAGCAAAGCTGTTCTAAGCTATATCAGATTTGATGAGAATTTACAAATAAGCTGTTAAGTGATTCCCCAAGGGCATAGGTAGAGGAAGGGCACTGGTGCTCTTTGAGCTGGTGACAGGCGTTCATGTGCACCTTCCTTCTACCTTAGCCCTGTGCCTTAATGACCAACCTGTTTCAGAGCTGAGGGCACCAAGGCCCTAAGTTAGGTTAGTGATGGAGATCCCAAGAATAGTAAACGGGGAGCTGAGAATTCAGGTCAAGGTTTATTTGCCTCCCAAACCCCCTCGTTTCTCCTGGAAGGAGGCTGGGTGAGCCCTTGGTGCCAATATGTGTACAGCTGAGGGAAGCCCAAGGAAAAGGCCAAACTCGGGAAGAGTAGCCGTCCCCCGAGTCAGCCCTCCTTTTGCGCTGGAGATTCTCCATCAAGAGCTCTTACACACCCGGCCTCAGAGGAGCTTGGCTGTGCTTTAAAAAGCGAGAGCTTCTGTTTTGATGCCAGAACTCAACTTTCATAATTTCTCCAGACCACCTCTCCTCCTGCCCCTGTGTTAACCATACCAATTTAAACGATTATATTCAGATATTTAAACACAGGACTCTCTTAATTGTGGCGGTTTTAGAACCGTAAATAGAAGTGACCCTAACGACGTTTACCCTTGGCTCTGGGTCCAGTCTTCAGCCACATCCTGAATTTAGGTGCCTGAGAATTTAAGATCATTTCACTCTAGGCTCATGATATGGAAGCGTAACATTTCAAACCCCATATGGAGAGGGACTCAACATTTTAACTTACTCATGCAGTGAGTATCTTCCTAGCTCTGATCACTTTGGATATTACGTTCACTGAAGTACTTTGTCTGATTTCTCTGACACTATAATTGATATGGAAAGATAAGAAATATTTACAGGGCACAGACAAAGGGGATAGAAAACCGAATTTTCCTTACAATCATTTTATGAACTTTAACATCTATTCTTTTTACATCTTGTTTGGGGAAACCTCAAGCAAAGTAATGGTTATCGGCTGAGATGAGAGCACAGAACTAGCTGTTAGTTGTAAATACGATTTTCTCAGTCATTGAATACAAGTGACGCACACTTCCCAGTACTCTTTCCTTTTATGAACGAGTTCAATGTTCTGAATCTGTTAATTCAGAGACATCTGGTTAGCTTCTCTTCCTTAAGAGTTTTTGAGGTTTTCGAACTCCAGCTTGTAGATTATTTTAGTGCAGAATTGTTTTCAATCTTTAAAATCATGTTGAAAGTCCTCAATCTGCTTTGTGTATGCAGCCTAACATTTGGTCACCTTCTGATAACGGCTCAGATCTACCTTTACCACTTAGTCATAATGTTTTATTACTGATCACAATAAATGATGTTCTAGAAGGCTCTTATAGAAGGCAATTACAGCACATAAGTAAAATTGGAGATCTTTGCACGGTAGCTGAGGATATTAAATCAAGCCTTAAGAAAATTGTTTAAAGTATTGTTAAAGTGAAAGTCCACTTAGCTCCTGTGAAGACCATTACCAGATCCAGAGTGCTGGATTCCCCACTTTTCCAAGAACACTTTGATTCTGAGATGTAGAGGAGGGGGATAAGGGAGGGTGGGAAGGAGACACAAGAGGGAAGAGATATGGGGATATATGTATATGTATAGCTGATTCACTTTGTTATACAGCAGAAACTAACACACCATTGTAAAGCAATTATACTCCAATAAAGATGTTAAAAAAAGATGGAATTTATATCAGAAATAATAGAAGCCAGGAATTTATCTTAAGATGTAGACTCTCTGTGCTCCGATCAGTGAGTTCTTAGCAATGGTCTCTGCCTGTGAGCCTCTGTTATTTCAGGTGACTATTCTGCTTATACCCTCTTACCTTTTGTGATCTTCAGAAATATCCTCCTGGGCACAAAATCAGTTCCCACACTCAGAGCCTGGTGCAGCTCTATACGTGGCAAAGCAGGTCGTCAGAGAGCGTAAGAAATGTGACTTCTGATTGTCAGTGTAACTTGCTGTTGGCCCAGGAGTATCTGGCAAGTGTAGCTTCTTAAGGTGGATTCTGAGGACTCTTATTTTGCATAGTTTTATAAAATCATAAAAAAGTGAGCTGGGGATTTTCTGGTTCACCTTAGTCATAGACATGAACGACCCTCTGGCGAGTCTGAAGGCCGCACTGTGTGATTTTCCAAGGGAACAAGATACAAGCAAAAACCCAGAAGTACATAAACTCTAGTGAAAGACTTGAAAGAACGGCTATTTTTTCATTTTGGTCCCCAACTTGGACTTCGGAGTAGGAGTTAGAACTTGAAAAGAAATGTCGGTGGCGGCAGCGCGTTCAGCTGACCCCGTGGAGCGGGTTGGTCGTTTGTTTGCCTGTTTTACTGATAATGGAGTTTGTTGAGCTGCATCCCATCTGGTATTAAGTGTCCCACACTATGCTTCTCCTTTCACTTTCCTTGAAAGATTGTTGCACACGCTAGTATATCTCCCTGTCAGTGTGTCACTCCATGGCTATATTAATTCAGACAGGGCTGAATCGCACAAAGATTTACTCTCATTTGGGAAGGTTTCCAGCACAAATGTGCTCCAGGAGTCAGCCTTCTGCCTTTCCATTCCTTACGACTTTGGGACGCACACTGATTAGTCAGAATGACTTATGTAGAAAAACCATACAAAGAGGTTGACCTTTGGTTATTAGCTCATTTAAGAGAGTTTCAGGGGTTTCACATGTCTTTGGTCTACTCAGGAAGACCAAATCGAATAGAGAAAACGGCCTCAGAAAAAATTTGTGCAGAAATATTACTATCATAAAGAAATATAAAATGAATAGGAAATATTTAGAGCCTTTCATTTCTTTGTTCATTTGAGTTACAACATTTAAAAAAATTATGACAGAAAGCATGTTCTTGATGAAAATCAAGGCAACAGTTCTGCTTCCCTGAACTCTGTACTGGCATTGAGATTAGCTGGATCGTATCCACCTCTGAAGTCTGCACCCGAAGGACTGGATATGAAACCATTGTGCCCCCACTGGCTTCTGTGTTAGTTGGTTGGTACCACTACCATGTGGGCATGGTGGTCATTAAGTATTTTGAATATCACCCTAGCCTGGAAGAACACTCAAGGACGCATAGAAAAGTAGCCTTATCATCATTATGGGAACAGCTTGCATGCTTCTCTGTTCTGGGGTCACCCCTACACCATTTCTGTGTTCATCCCTGTACATCTGAGGAAAAGCAGTCAGAAGTGCTGCAGGGTCGTTTCCTTTGACTTTTAGGGTCTTCGTGTCTCATTTTTGTTCCAAAATGTATAACCCCCCCACTTAAAAAAATTCAGATTTCCTTTCTGGTATTTTGTTCAGAAACACTGAGCATCTCATATCTACCAGACGTTGTGCTTGACACTGAGGAGACTAAATGAATGAGACACATGGTTCTTGCCTTTCCTGAGCTTGCTTTTTCTTGAGGAGAGGCAGATCCATGAACAAATGACAAGAATACAGTGTGTTAAATGCCACATGAAATGGACTTCGGTAGAAAATGTGGAAGCACAGGCGAGGGAGCAATTAGTTTTGCTTCCGAGGTCAGAAGAGCATTGTTAGCAGAACTTTCACCTCCCCTTTCATGTATGGAGAGATGCGACACCAGTGAGATAATTAAGAGGAGATTTGGCGTAGGACGGTGCTCGGTGTGACTGAGGACCATTGTAACTTCTGTCCTGTTGTCTGGTCCCCTGGTCTCCGCTTTGAGTGTCGCCCAGCAAGTCGGCATCTCCTACAACCTCATCTCTTTATGTGTACTGTCTTATCTCCACCAGAACGGAAGTTCCACGAGGCCAGGGATTTTTGTCTGTTTTCCCACGCAGCTAGAAGGATACATGAAAAGTACTAGGGACTCCGTAGGATACATGAAAAGTACTAGGGACTCCGTAAAGACTCATTCAGTGAATGAATGAAGCAATTAGGAACCAAATGCATTGCTTTTTTTCCCGTCTTCATTCTTCGCCCTGTGCAATGGGCCACTATTTGTACTCTCCTTTCCTTCATCTCTCCCCACCTTTGGCTTCTCAGGTACCTTCTCACTGACTGTGTTCTTGTTCTCCCTCCAGCTCCTTTTCTTTGGGTGTTTCTAGCTCTTTTTGGTTCTTCTTACCCCCACGTGTGAGGACTCTCCATTGTCTAGTCCTTGGGTGCAATGTTTTATTTGTTTTTCTGCTGTTTACTTCTCCTTGGAGGACTCATTGATTCTGTGACTGTAAGTATCACCTTTGGTCAAATGTTCTCTCCAGACATTTCTCGGTGTTCAGTCCTTGCGAAGTGGAAAGTTGGATGAATCATTTCAAGTCCACTGTGACTCTAAAATCCTGATTATCTTCTAAGTTTTTAACTTCTTTGCCTGATTTAGCAAAGATGCCCTAAAATGGGAGCCTTGCCCCTGTGCATCTCTTCAATTATTGACTTTTCTCTGTTTAGTGACTTTGTTTGGTTCACTGGTCTCCGGCTTCCCTCTGTGTCTGTCTCTCCCTCATCCAAGAGATTATGCAGCTCCTGGTGACAGGGGACAAAGCTTGCCCGTCTGACCCAGTGATCGGGACGTCGGGCCCTGAGAACAGAATCCGTGGTGTTGCTGGACATTTTCACTTGGAAATTAAATTAGCCTGTGTGCTTGTACTCCCTGCCCCAAGGCAGGTTCTTCTTCTCAATTCCATACAAAGTCATCTCACTGCCTTTCTGTGTTCCCAGCTCTCACCCATCCCAAAACATGTACTAAGTCCCGGATTCTTCCGGAATGTTCATCCCTCCATCATCCGTTATTTCCTTCACTCAACATATACTTATTGAGCACTTGGTAAGTGCCAGCACTGTGCTGGGCATTGAGAATACACTGATGGTCAAGGCAGACCGGTTTCTGCCGTCAGAGCCTACTTTGGTGGGACGAGAAGACAAGCAAGCACTTTTAACATGGGGAAGTTGGGGAATGGATGTCTTCCCACACACCCTGAGTTTCTGCCACTTCCATTTCTAATCCTTCGCCTGCTATAAAAATAGGGGTGGTAAAGATGAAGTTAATATATTGCAAAATGTGTGTTGAAACAACACTTTAAAAAAATAATTTTATTTATTTATTTATCTTTGGCTGCATTGGGTCTTCGTTGCTGTGCGCAGGCTTTCTCTAGTTGCAGCGAGCGGGGGGTTACTCTTCGTTGGGGTGCACGGGCTTCTCATCGTGGTGGTTTCTCTTGTTGCGGAGCACAGGCTCCAGTAGTTGCAGGATGCGGGCTCAGTGGTTGTGGCTCGCGGGCTCTAGAGCGCAGGCTCAGTAGTTGTGGCGCACGGGCTTAGTTGCTCCGTGGCATGTGGGATCTTCCCAGACCAGAGCTCGAACCTGTGTCCCCTGCATTGGCAGGTGGATTCTTAACCACTGCACCACCAGGGAAGTCTCTGAAGCAACTTTTGAAAAGAGTTCACAATGGTTCTTATTTATATGACTATTAGTGTGAGCTTTTATAGAGAAAATATGGAAAATTTTCAAGAGATGGATTATGTCGGAAATAAATACAACAAGTCAGTGAAATTATAGCCTTCAAGCCATAGGCGTCATTATTCTCATGAGTGGGGCCCTTCTGCGGGCAAAACTGACTGAGCCGTGTGAAATAATGCAGTGCTCGTTTTCTGCGAGCCCCGTATGTCAGACGGTAATTTTAAAAACGAGTTGCTTTACCAATGGACTATTAAAATAAGTTCTTCATCTCTAAGCCATTCAATATGTGATTTGTAGAAATTGATTTCCTCACAACTTACGTATAAGTTATATACATAACTTATATACATAAAGTAACTTAGATATATAAGTTAAGACTCTTGTATTAGCGCAGGCTGCCATAACAAGATACCACAGACAAGGCAGCTTAAATAACTTTTATTTTCTCATAGTTCTGGAGGCTGGAACTCCAAGAGCCAGGTGCCAGAGGTTGCTTTCTGGTGAGACCTCTCTCCCTGCTTGCAGAGGGCCGTGTTCTCTGTGTCCTCTGGGCACCCATGGGGAGAGCGGGAAAGGGAGGAGAGTAGAGAGAGAAAGGGATGGAGAGATGGCTGGCGTCTTTTCCTTCTCTAATAAAACACCAGTCCTGTCAAATTGAGGCCCAACCTTATTACCTCATTGAACCTTAATTACCTCCTTAGAGGCTCTGTCTACAAATCCAGTCACAAGGGGGTTAGGGCTTCCACATGTGGATTTTAGGGGGACACAGTTCAGTCCGTAACCACTCCCCATTCCTTCCTCCTCTGTGGCTCTTTTCCTAGGGTATTACTCTAGATCAGAAGTCCAAACCAGCCATTCGTGGGATATGTTTACTCCTTGACTGCGTTGCCTTTAGCCTGCACAATACCTTAAAAGTACATGAGCCGTATTTAAAAGTGGAGGGACACTTTTCTGGCTTCAAAACCTATTTGACGAATTGGCCACCTCCCCAGCTTGAACAGTTTGTTTAGTTGAGCGCACCCTCCTGAGGCAGAGGCTCTAGCCTTCCTGTGGAGCACACTGATCTTTGTTTTGGGAAAACATTCACTGTGGAATGTTAAATTGTTGCAGATTTAGAGCTGTGTGAGGGGCAGGTGTTTTAGAGGAGAGATTAAGGTTCTTCGTTCTTGAGGTAATTGGGTGTTTGTGTTGACGGCCCTCTTCTTTGGAGAGAAATGTTTCTGAATCTTATGTTGGTTCTTTCGCATTAGCTGCTGAGCCAGGAGCATTTGCGCTGTGGCCTATGAGCCAGTAGGAGTTTCTGTGATGATGGGGATCTTCTCTGTTTGAACTGTACAGTGTGGTGGCCAGTACCTGCATGGGGCTATTGAGTACTTGAAATGTGACTAGTGTGATCGAGAAAGTGGATTTTTAATTTTATTAATTTCAATTTATTTTAATTTTAGTACCCCATGTGTCCAGAGACTACCATATTAAACAGGACAGTTCTGTACGAATGCCTAACACTCTGTGTACAAAAAGAATTGCCGTTGAAACTACCCACATGACCCATCTTTGATCTCTGTGTGCTCCTGGACTTGTCTAGAAGTGGTGAGGGCTGGTCATGACCAGTAAGACTTTGACTCCAGGCCCCGTTGTTCGTATGAGCGGGATACATACCTAAGGTTCAGTTACCGAAGGTCTGTGGCTGTGCAGCAGTTCATAGGGGGAGAATTTCCTTTAGCAAATGTAATTGGTCAGTCATTCCTTTGGGGCAGCTGCACTGCACATCTCCAGGGTCTATAATAATCTATAGTAATGGTGCCCGAAAGACGTGCTCAACGCAAGGCCTGCGTGGTGTACACGGCAAATGCTAATGACCATTCCACAGTGATTTATAGAATATCTCTTATGCACCAAGCCTTGTGCTAGGCAATGGACAGTTAGGGAAGCCAAGGATGAGAGGGTCATCTCATTAAATAAGTGATTAAAACAAGCATGTGAGCCATGATAGAGAGAAGCACAGGTCACTATGGAAACCCCAGGGTGGGGCACCCAGCCACGTCTGGGGGCACTGGGAAGGTTTTTCCTGAGGGTCTGATGCTGAACTGAGACCTACATGTTGAATAAGACTTAGATGGCTGAAGAGCTGGGGAGGAGGCCGCCCTGAGGGGGGAACAGCAGCGCCTGGAGTCAGCAGACGCTGCTCTGTTCACAGACTGAATATAGCAACTTCCAAGACAAGAGCAAGGCTCTGCCCTGGCAGAGGCCCAGATGGGACGGTTCAGGAAATGTGAACAGCCTTTTAGAAACCAGGAGATCCCATGTAAATACTGAAGGGCTGGTGGCACGGGACGCACATCCCCCTCAGGACCACGGTGAGCTGAAGCTAAGTAGCGGTTGCTAACGCCCCGTGTGCCTTTACTCCCCTGGCCAGGGTCCCAACTGCCCCGGACTGTGGCCCCAACAAGGACACCAGCCAGGTGCCATTTATTATAGTGTTTGCCCTGTTCCCTTTCTTATAGCAGAGAAATCTTTTGCTATGCCCAGTCTCTACCAAAAAGAAGTGAATGAAAGGCAGACAGAGAAGTTGGAGAGCATCTCACACTGCTCAGTGAAGTCGTTTTTGCTGCCTGGTCCCTGCAGGCATTAGTTGGGCAAAGGCACATCCCCTCTGCTCACCACTAACAGATGGGGTTAATCTAGATCCGGGATCTTCAGCTCAGGGTTCAGTTACTCCAGGGACCCTCAGAGGTGGATGCTTTTCGGGGAATCAGTTTCTACCCCCAAACGCACACACGTGCTGTCTCCTGGACTGATCTGCCTGAGGAGCGTCAGCAATAGAGGGGCAGACCCTTCACCTTCCTTTCTCAGTTGCAAAAGGAAAGCATCCCTCCCGCCAAACGCTAATAACCTTTCTTTGGTGCCTTGCTCTGGACTATCAAGCCCTCCACCTGCCAGACAAAGGATCGTTTCAAACATTGGGGTCAGTGCTGAGAAAGTGGATGACTTTAATAACTGGGTAAGAAATCCTCTTGCAAGTCAGGCGGCTTGCAGTTCGTAACTTTCAACAGAATGGAAGGAGGACCTAATCAAGTTGCAAGCCCGTAGATAATTAAAAATAATGTTTGATGATAAATTGCTATGTGACTTTGGGCATAACCATAGGAATAATGTCAAAGAAGTGACTGACATTGTTACGAAAAAACTTCCATTCCCATCTACTTGTTTATGAAAATAAGTTTTCTCAGTGCATACATTTATAAAAACAAAACTAGAAATAAAACTGATGCTGAACACTTTCTCATTTTAGCTAGAAGTAATATTCAGCCATGAATACATGAACTAATTAAAAAGAGAACAGTCTCATTCATCTCGTTGAGATGCATTTCCAGTAGAATTTTACTTTTTATATTCAATATTTTTCAAAATTTGTAATGATGTATATTGGCTCGATTATTAAGTATTAATAATAATTAGAATGGATAACCAACTCAGAATTTTTTTTTAACATTTACAGTTTTAGGATCACAGGAATTTGAAAAAATGAACTAGCTCTCCTTTCTTATGTAGAGAAGTGTGGAACAGTGATAAAAGGCTTTCAGACATAACACATATTACAGTGGAAAACAATTCTGCCGTGGATTGAAGGATGTAAAATTTCTAGGTATTAAAAGCAGATTTTTAAACGAGTGACGGTGGGTATCATTTCACAGTAGAATCCAGGTCTCTTTAGATTCATTGAAAATAGTGATCTGAAGTTTTGTTTGAAATACACTAGGGGCTTCCCTGGTGGCGCAGGGGTTGAGAGTCCGCCTGCCGATGCAGGGGACGCGGGTTCGTGCCCCGGTCCGGGAAGATCCCACGTGCCGTGGAGCGGCTGGGCCCGTGAGCCATGGCCGCTGAGCCTGCGCGTCCGGAGCCTGTGCTCCGCATCGGGAGAGGCCACAACAGTGACAGGCCCGCGTACCGCAAAAAAAATAAATAAATAAAATAAAATACACTAGAGGCTTCCCTGCTGGCCCAGTGGTTAAGAATCCGCCTGCCAATGCAGGGGACACAGGTTCGAGCCCTGGTCCAGGAAGATCCCACATGCCGCGGAGCAACTAAGCCCGTGCGCCACAACTACTGAACTCACACGCCTAGAGCCCCTGCTGTGCAACAAGAGAAGCCACCGCAATAAGAAGCCCACGCACCACAACAAAGAGTAGCCCCCGCTCGCTGCAATTAGAGAAAAGCCAGTGCACAGCAACACAGCCAAAAATAAATAAATAAATTTATAAAATACACTAGAAATTAAATTTACCTATTTAAATGTAAACTTAAAATATGTGAAGGGGATATGGTTTTTCAAAATTCTTTTATGGTTGATATGGGCAAAAATATATAAAGCCCATGTTCAGTGAAAGTGGTAATGAGAGGTCTATGCTTAGTTTGGAAATGAAAGTTGAAACAGGGAAGGAGGTGGCAGAGGGGTGGAGATGAGGACCCCTGGCTGCCCTACTGAGGGTGCCTGGACTGTGGGAAAATGGGAGATACACTGGCAGAGGGCAAGTAGCATGAAACTCGGAAAAGTGCTGGGCAATATACGTAACATAACCATGGGAAGAGTAACGACACAGAGCAAAGATATTTACGTAACATAACCATGGGAAGAGTAACGACACAGAGCAAAGATATTTATGTAACATACCCATGGGAAGAGTAACGACATAGAGCAAAGATATTTACGTAACATAACCATGGGAAGAGTAACGACACAGAGCAAAGATATTTATGTAACATACCCATGGGAAGAGTAACGACATAGAGCAAAGATATTTATGTAACATAACCATGGGAAGAGTAACGACATAGAGCAAAGATATTTACGTAACATAACCATGGGAAGAGTAACGACACAGAGCAAAGATATTTACGTAACATAACCATGGGAAGAGTAACGACACAGAGCAAAGATATTTATGTAACATAACCATGGGAAGAGTAACGACATAGAGCAAAGATATTTACGTAACATAACCATGGGAAGAGTAACGACATAGAGCAAAGATATTTACGTAACATAACCATGGGAAGAGTAACGACATAGAGCAAAGATATTTATGTAACATAACCATGGGAAGAGTAACGACATAGAGCAAAGATATTTATGTAACATAACCATGGGAAGAGTAACGACATAGAGCAAAGATATTTATGTAACATAACCATGGGAAGAGTAACGACATAGAGCAAAGATATTTATGTAACATAACCATGGGAAAAGTAACGACATAGAGCAAAGATATTTATGTAACATAACCATGGGAAAAGTAACGACATAGAGCAAAGATATTTATGTAACATAACCATGGGAAAAGTAACGACATAGAGTAAAGATATTTATGTAACATAACCATGGGAAAAGTAACGACATAGAGCAAAGATATTTATGTAACATAACCATGGGAAAAGTAACGACATAGAGCAAAGATATTTATGTAACATAACCATGGGAAAAGTAACGACATAGAGCAAAGATATTTATGTAACATAACCATGGGAAAAGTAACGACATAGAGCAAAGATATTTATGTAACATAACCATGGGAAAAGTAACGACATAGAGCAAAGATATTTATGTAACATAACCATGGGAAAAGTAACGACATAGAGTAAAGATATTTTAAGTATATGACACTGTTTCTTAACCCTAGATGCCCATGTAAATCACCCAGGCTGGTTCAGGACTTTTTTTTAAAGCACCAGATGATGTTACTATATAGCTGCAGATGATTGGGCCAGACCTGAAGTGTGGTCCTCGGTCCAGTAATTGTCACATCATCTTGGGAGCTTGTTAGAGATGCAAAATTTTGAGCTCCATCTCATTGCTACTTTATCAAATTCTGCATCTTAACAAGATACTTAGGTGATTCAGATGCACAGAGAAAACCAAGATTTCTAACAAGTTCCCAGGTGCTGCTTCTGGTTGAACAGCGGAGTTAGAGAGTAGCGCTCTTCAGAGGCTCTAGAGCAAAGCCGCTCAAAGTATTGTCTGGGGACCAGCAGTATCGGCATCACCTGGGCACCCGTTAGATGCTCAGAGCCTCAGAGTCTTAATGCTGACCTACTGAGCGGGGTCTCTGGGAATGGGGTCCCTGAGCCTGTGGTTCAGCCAGCTCCCCAGGTGATTCTGATACTAAACTGGCGAAGGACTGCCCTAGAGAGAACCCACATGGACCTCAGTAGCTGTGAGCCTCCAGTTAATTCAGGGGGCCGGCTGGGAGTTTGTGCCGCTTAATGAGAGACCTGCTGCTGAAACTGGGATCACAAGCTTCACCTGTGATCACAAGCCCATGGGCACCTGTGCTGCCATGGGCCCTGAGTGTATGTGTTATAGACAACAAGCAGGGAAAGTCACCTAAACACTTTGAGGAAGGTCTCGGTTACCCCACCAGACCAGCAACCCAGTCCAGCTGACGTGCTGGCCAAGGGTGAGGAATGCACCCCTGTCTTCCTCACTCTGCATCATTGGAATCAACCCCCGGACAGCCCTTAACCCTGGCTCAGACAGGGTGTCTGAGTCTACATGGCAAAGAGAACGTGGTGTCACCACCGGTACAGCCAAGAAATTACTGCGGTATTTGTGGAGGCCCAACTCAGAAGAGCGTGTGTCAGCAAGGGGAGGAAGGTGGCCCAGCTCGCATACCTACGGGGTGAAGATGCGTGAGCCCCTCATCAGTCCCTGGGGACTTCGGAAAGCAGGGGTCCACCCGGGAGCAGCCTGTGGGACTCGGCAGTGAAGGAACTTGTGCAGCTCGGTGCAGCCGGGCCGTCCCGGCTCTTGCCTTCTGGGACGTTGGGCTTAGCATGGGGCGTGGGGCCAACCCAAGAGGGAGAACTGAGCCACTTTCCTGCACGTTCTGTTGACTTACGTTTACTTCAGAATCCTGCATAGCGTGGGCTCATCTTGCTTTGTGTTCCGGACCAGGTTGAATACTATGGCTTCCAATTGTCTTCTTTATGACTACAGATGGGATGGGATTTATTAACGTTGCCTCTAGCTATTTTGTAAAAAAGGAGCTTTTATTGTGGAGAAGAAATTGTTAAAATTCTGCAAAATAGTACTTGGCTCTTTCTTCTCCAAATTAACTAAAATCAACCTGTTTTCAATTGGTGATATTCCTTCATTAGTTTTAATTCATTTTTCAGCACGTCTGATTTTTTTATTCATAATGCTTTTGATGAAAATTAATTAGTTTCTTTTAGAACTGAAACAATATTATCACAGGCACTCAGACACTGTTATACCAAAAAGGCCTTATTATAAAGCTGGCCTCCGGCCTGAGGACGTGAGTCTGTTTCATAGAGGACGCACCTCACGATGAAGCTGTGCGGGCTTTTTGGCTTTTTCACTGCTGAGCATCTGGGCCTCAGTTTTTCCATCTGTAAAATGAGAAGGAGTTTGAACCAGGTGAACTCTAAACTTTTGTTTTATGAGCCCAACACAACTAAGTGAACTTTATTATAGAATAGATAAGGGAGGAATATATACAAAGGTTTATGTAAGTATCATGCTGATTAAACATTTTCTTAGTTCAGTGTAGAATACCAATCAAAATTCTAACTAGTACCGCCCTAGGGAAAGGGGGAACTCCTCAAACAGAGGGGGAGGAGATGGGAGGGAGGAGGGGACCCCGTCAGGTGTCAGGTCCTAGACCTCGGGAGCCTCGCACGTGCTGACCTGGCTCTCGGGACACTGAAGCTTGGCGTCTATGCCTTTGCTGAGCTTCCGCAGATATTCAGCTTCCTACGCTGACTGTCTTTTGCAACAGAATACCGTGAAACCAAATTTCACCAAACCAAAGAAAAATCCACTTCTTCAACTATAATTTCAACAGTGAAGAATTTGGATGGAATCACTTTTGAAAGACCACTTAATGCCAACAGCAGCTCCACAGCATGAGTTCCACACGTAGGACATCGCTGTCTGTCTAAAGCCTTAGAGACAAAAGCCAAACCTACTTACCTACCATGTTTCTGATTTGGTCTGATTAAACAAGAGCCTTAACTCATGTAAAATATGCAATTGTGTGTTCAAAATCTATTAAGAGTAAAACCTCCTGAATGAATCCAATTTTTACTCAACAAATAAGTGTGCTTTTTTTCCCTCAAGAAAAGGGCTTTTAACATAATACTTTATTAGCCAGGATATGTGTTTCAGCAGAACATCTGCTGTCACACAAGATACAGAGAATGAATACCTGGGCTTAGCGGCCTGGCCCAGGGATGCAGGGCAGCTGCCAGTGCAGCTTCAGAGGAGGGAAGTCCGAGAGCCGGGGGATGGCAAGAGAGGTAGCCCATCAAGTTCTCGTGGATGTGCCCAGCTGGGGACAGCTGGGGGGGGGGGGCTGGGGGGCAAAGCTACTACAGGCTGCCGGGTGCACGAGAGTGAAAATGTCATCTGAGACTGTAAGTTGTTGGCCAGACCCTTCAAAAGAAAGGAGGGAAGCTCGAGCTCTGGAGCTGGTCAGATGGCCTGAAATTTGGTTGTGCAGAAAACAGGTCACAAACTTGCCCGACAAGAAACTAGTTCTTGACTGTGTTCCCTAGGCAATGGGCCTCCCTTCAGCACTCAGATGCCATTCTCTCCATGCACAATTTTTTCTTCTTAATTTTTTTTACAAGTGCAGACTAGTCAATTAAAAAGAAATTCCATTTGCAGTGAATATTTATTTAACACCGAACAGGCTGCTTGCTGTACGAGCCCCAAAATAATAAAAGTAAAATAACGTATTTGAATGAATAGGTAAAATTACTGGCTAGGTTCAGAAAGTGACCAGATCATCAGTATAAACAAACTGAAATTGTGGTTTCTGGAATAAGTTCAGTGGAAATGATGTTTTGTTTGACGTGCTCCCCTATATACAACTTTACAGAAATCCAATTTAATAATTTTAGACCATATTCCCAGTTACTTGAAGAAGGTTGCGTTTGCATTTCTTGATAACGCGTATGTATTTCTGTTTGAAGTAAATGAGAATAACTTGCACATAGCAGGAAGAAAGCAAGCCTCAGAAATTTTAACCTAGGTTTAGGTTGCTGATAAATGACACTTTCTTATTTCCATGAACTGAATAATAAAAGGCTCATGGGGGACACACACCCAGCCACACGTGTGTGCGTGCGTGCACACAGAGGAAACAAATATACACTGGCACCCCTTAGGGTATGCAGTTAATCTACTGTTCAAAGGGATCTCATAAGGATTTCCTATGCATTATGTTTATTGCATAAAGTAAGTAGAGTATAAGGGGTGAATTCTAAGTGTGCTCAGGGAATTCTGGCCTCGGATTTTAAAGAGACAAGGAATTTGTTTAAGGAATTTGATTACCTACTGACAGGTCATTTCGGAAAGTTACATAACATGTTCATCTTGGATCGCGGCCGACGTTTTCAGCGAACCGCTCTCCCCAAGCCCCAGCTCCCTGCATGCCTCACTCTCAACACACTCCTGCCTCTTTGAGGGAAAGGAAGCCAGCTACCACTCTATAAATTCCCTCCAAATCGGCGCATGTCGACTTGCTCTTAGCTTGCCTCCCTCCTGTTCAGAAGGGTCTGCCTGCTTCCGTTCAAGCCTGAAATCCCCCCGCTTCCCGGGGCCCATCTTCTGCGGAGGCTTGGCCCTCTTTTCTCCTTTCCCCCTCGGGGGCCTCTCATGTCTACTGCCGCTACCACGCCCCGATCAGCTCACCTGGATGGGACTCTGCGGAGGCTTTTGATACTCTTCCTATGGAAAGAAGTTTAGAAAGCTGGGTACCTCCTTGCGTACATTTTTTAAAGGTATTAAAATGTTCATAACGGGGCTTCCCTGGTGGCGCAGTGGTTGAGAGTCCGCCTGCCGATGCAGGGGACACGCGTTCGTGCCCCGGTCCGGGAAGATCCCACATGCCGCGGAGCGGCTGGGCCCGTGACCCATGGCCGCTGAGCCTGCGCGTCCGGAGCCTGTGCTCCGCAGCGGGAGAGGCCACAACAGGGAGAGGCCCTCGTACGGCAAAAAAAAAAAAAAAAAAAAATGTTCATAAGTGTAAACAGTTTCAAGAAATATCTATTATAAGTACTGACATTTAAAAATAGAATTGTCACATCATTCTTCTGAATGGATCCACTTGATTATATAAATACCATAGTGATTTAATCTTGTCATCTGTTTCAAAAGGATGTGAAAAATATTTTCTTTACTATTTGGAGGTAGTGCTGGTACATTTTTGAATTCTGCTTCCCTGCCCCTCCCTGCCACCACACACACACAGAATTTTATCCTAATGGAATATTCTTTTACGCTTCAAAAGTTTTCATGATTACCCTGTCATACTTTCCTGCAACATACATACATATAGTCACCCATACATGTGCACATGTGTGTACACACATGCGCACAAACACGCGTCCGCATATTTATAAATCGCATTCGAAACTTTTATTGCCAGTGACCGTAAACTTTGTTTAAAAAACTAATTCTGTATTGAGTTATTCTTATGGTTGGATTATTGGAATATGACTATTATGATTATTTAATTGGAAACACATCTCTTAATGAGATGGATTCAGGGGCATTTTTGTTTTGGTGCCCTGATGAAATGAACTCAAACTGTGTTTTCATTTTGACATCAAAAGGGTTTTTTGGTTTTTTTGTTTTACATCTTTATTGGAGTATAATTGCTTTACAATGGTGTGTTAGTTTCTGCTTTATAACAAAGTGAATCAGTTATACATATACATATGTTCCCATATCTCTTCCCTCTTGCATCTCCCTCCCTCTCACCCTCCCTATCCCACCCCTCTAGGTGGTCACAAAGCACTGAGCTGACCTCCCTGTGCTATGTGGCTGCTTCCCACTAGCTATCTATTTTACATTTGGTAGTACATATATGTCCATGCCACTCTCTCACTTTGTCACAGCATACCCTTCCCCCTCCCCATATCCTCAAGTCCATTGTCTACTAGGTCTGTGTCTTAATTCCTGTCTTACCCCTAGATCTTCATGACATTTTTTTTTCTTAAATTCCATATATATGTGTTAGCGTACGGTATTTGTCTTTCTCTTTCTGACTTACTTCACTCTGTATGACAGACTCTAGGTCCATCCACCTCATTACAAATAGCTCAATTTCGTTTCTTTTTATGTCTGAGTAATATTCCATTGTATATATGTGCCACATCTTCTTTATCCATTCATCCGATGATGGACACTTAGGTTGTTTCCATCTCCTGGCTATTGTAAATAGAGCTGCAATGAACATTTTGGTACATGTCTCTTTTTGAATTATGCTTTTCTCAGGGTATATGCCCAGTAGTGGGATTGCTGGGTCATATGGTAGTTCTATTTGTAGTTTTTTAAGGAATCTCCATACTGTTCTCCATAGTGGCTGTACCAATTCACATTCCTACCAGCAGTGCAAGAGTGTTCCCTTTTCTCCACACCCTCTCCAGCATTTATTGTTTCTAGATTTTTTGATGATGGCCATTCTGACCCGTGTGAGATGATATCTCATTGTAGTTTTGATTTGCATTTCTCTAATGATCAATGATGTTGAGCATTCTTTCATGTGTTTGTTGGCAGTCTGTATATCTTCTTTGGAGAAATGTCTATGTAGGTCTTCTGCCCATTTTCGGTTTGGGTTGTTTGTTTTTTTGTTATTGAGCTGCATGAGCTGCTTATAAATTTTAGAGATTAATCCTTTGTCAGTTGCTTCATTTGCAAATATTCTCTCCCATTCAGAAGATTGTCTTTTGGTCTTGTTTATGGTTTCCTTTCCTGTGCAAAAACTTTGCAGTTTCATTAGGCCCCATTTGTTTATTTTTGTTTTTATTTCCATTTCTCTAGGAGGTGGGTCAAAAAGGATCTTGCTGTGATTTATGTCATAGAGTGTTCTGCCTATGTTTTCCTCTAAGAGTTTTATAGTGTCTGGCCTTACATTTAAGTCTTTAATCCATTTTGAGCTTATTTTTGTGTATGGGGTTAGGGAGTGATCTAATCTCATACTTTTATATGTACCTGTCCAGTTTTCCCAGCACCACTTATTGAAGAGGCTGTCCTTTCTCCACTGTACATTCCTGCCTCCTTTATCAAAGATAAGGTGACCATATGTGTGTGGGTTTATCTCTGGGTTTTCTATCCTGTTCCATTGATCTATCTTTCTGTTTTTGTGCCAGTACCATACTGTCTTGATTACTGTAGCTTTGTAGTATAGTCTGAAGTCAGGGAGCCTGATAACCTCCAGCTCCATTTTTCGTTCTCAAGATTGCTTTGGCTATTCGGGGTCTTTTGTGTTTCATTACAAATTGTGAAATTTTTTGTTCTAGTTCTGTGAAAAATGCCAGTGGTAGTTTGATAGGGATTGCATTGAATCTGTAGATTACTTTGGATAGTAGAGTCATTTTCACAATATTGATTCTTCCAATCCAAGAACATGGTATATCTCTCCATCTATTTGTATCATCCTTAATTTCTTTCATCAGTGTCTTTTAATATTCTGCATACAGGTCTTTTGTCTCCTTAGGTAGGTTTATTCCTAGATATTTTATTCTTTTTATTGCAGTGGTAAATGGGAGTGTTTTCTTGATTTCACTTTCAGATTTTTCATCATTAGTGTATAGGAATGCCAGAGATTGCTGTGCATTAATTTTGTATCCTGCTACTTTACCAAATTCATTGATTAGCTCTAGTAGTTTTCTGGTAGCATCTTTAGGATTCTCTGTGTATAGCATCATGTCATCTGCAAACAGTGACAGCTTTACTTCTTTTTTTCCAATTTGGATTCCTTTTATTTCCTTTTCTTCTCTTATTGCTGTGGCTAAAACTTCCAAAACTATGTTGAATAAGAGTGGTGAGACTGGGCAACCTTGTCTTGTTCCTGATCTTAGTGGAAATGGTTTCAGTTTTTCACCATTGAGGACAATGTTGGCTGTGGGTTTGCCATATATGGCCTTTATTATGTTGAGGAAAGTTCCCTCTGTGCCTACTTTCTGCAGGGTTTTCATCATAAATGGGTGTTGAATTTTGTCGGAAGCTTTCTCTGCATCTATTGAGATGACCATATGGTTTTTCTCCTTCAATCTGTTAATATGGTGTATCACGTTGATTGATTTGCATATATTGAAGAATCCTTGCATTCCTGGAATAAACCCCACTTGATCATGGTGTATGATCCTTTTAATGTGCTGTTGGATTCTGTTTGCTAGTATTTTGTTGAGGATTTTTGCATCTATGTTCATCCGTGATATTGGCCTGTAGTATTCTTTCTTTGTGGCATCCTTGTCTGGTTTTGGTATCAGGGTGATGGTGGCCTCGTAGAATGAGTTTGGGAGTGTTCCTTCCTCTGCTATATTTTGGAAGAGCTTCAGAAGGATAGGTGTTAGCTCTTCTCTAAATGTTTGATAGAATTCACCTGTGAATCCATCTGGTCCTGGGCTTTTGTTTGTTGGAAGATTTTTAATCACAGTTTCCATTTCAGTGCTTATGATTGGTCTGTTCATATTTTCTATTTCTTCCTGATTCAGTCTTGGCAGGTTGTGCGTTTCTAAGAATTTGTCCATTTCTTCCAGGTTGTCCATTTTATTGGCATATAGCTGCTTGTAGTAACCTCTCATGATCTTTTGTATTTCTACAGCGTCAGTTGTTACTTCTCCTTTTTCATTTCTAATTCTATTGATTTGAGTCTTCTCCCTTTTTGTCTTGATGACTCTGGCTAATGGTTTATCAATTTTGTTTATCTTCTCAAAGAACCAGCTTTTAGTTTTACTGATCTTTGCTATCGTTTCCTTTGTTTCTTTTTCATTTATTTCTGATCTGATCTTTATGATTTCTTTCCTTCTGTTAACTTTGGGGTTTTTTGGTTCTTCTTTCTCTAATTGCTTTAGGTGCAAGGTTAGGTTGTTTATTCGAGATGTTTCCTGTTTTATAAGGTAGGATTGTATTGCTATAAACTTCCCTCTTAGAACTGCCTTTGCTGCATCCCATAGGTTTTGGGTCGTCGTGTCTCCATTGTCATTTGTTTCTAGGTATTTTTTGATTTCCTCTTTGGGTTTTATCCAGTGTGGAGAGTCCTTAAGATTCAGCATGGTGAGAGGTATGCCATTCCTGTTTAAAGCAGGAGAAGGAGGATTGTGCAAGGGAAGGCGGGGCAGGGAGACCTGGAGCTTGGGAGGCGTCTCAGGAAGACAGTGCTGGGGAAGAGCATGCCTGGAAGTTGAGGGTCTGGACATTGATTCCTTACCCTGTGCGTGCTCAGAGCAGCCCTCCTTTGGTAGCCCTTCCCCAGCACACAGGTAGCCCCCTCAGGTCTGCTGGAGGCATCTCCTCTGCAGTCCCTGGCAGGTACCTGAGCCACCACGTCCCCCGCAGGGAACTTTCAGTAATGACAGTAGAGTCCTCATGCTAAAACGTGCCGCTCCCCTTCAGAACTTAAAATCCTCACTGCTTGGCCTCCTATTTAAGACATTTCACACCTGTCCCAGCCTATGTTTAGAGTTTCAGTTTTCCATCCCAACTTTTCCCCCCACCGCTCCCCCGCTGTCCTAATCTGAACAAATCCCCTGGCCGGGAGTGCCCTCAACTCCCCTTACTTCTGCCTCTCCATCTGCAGGGTGGTTTTCTGAAGCCATTTCGGGTCCCTGGGACTTTGGGTGCCTCTGCCCTGGTGCCTGGCTCACGCTGTCGGTGCTTCCGCCTCACCGGAATAGGTTTAGAGCCCCTTCCAGAGAGCACTTCCCTCTGACCCTGTATCCTCAGGTCGAGCACAGTGCCCGGATAGAGCTGGGAGTGGAACCCAGA
Organism: Globicephala melas; assembly: GCF_963455315.2. NCBI lineage: Eukaryota > Metazoa > Chordata > Mammalia > Artiodactyla > Delphinidae > Globicephala > Globicephala melas. The sequence continues at coordinate 2,847,936 of NC_083328.1, forward strand.
GTTTCAGATGCTGAGAAATTAAACTTCTTGGATATTTGCAGGAAATTGGCTTATTAGTCTTTAGAACGATCACTTTTGAGGAAGATTTGTTTTGTTTAGTTTGATATTATATTCATTTATTGAGAGTAAATTTTGACTTCAGAAAATATCACAAGAAAATATGAATTTGGAAGATCTTTGAGTCTTAGGCTGACGGGTGAATTTCAGTTTAAAGCAGGATGCAGAATTCATTTTGATGGACGATTCTGACAGGGCAGCACATTTTGATAATAGATAGGAATGTTCTGATAGCGGCCATTACCTGTATCACAACGCACAGCCCTTTGGGTAGCGGGATCATTTGTTTCTTTCCTTTTCTTGTTATTGTACCGATCTACGTAACTTTCAAATATCATAAATAAATATTTTTTAAAAGATTTATTTTAAAAATAGGGAGTATATAATAGAAAAGCCGACAGACTAGCTGTGAATGCAGCGCTTGGCACCATGGTGACATATTAGCTTTAGTAGAGGGAGAATTCAGACGTTTGGAATGATAATGTGTATTTAATTCACAAGCTGACAAGGGCCTAGAGGCAGAGGAGAATTTCTGGGATGTTGTCTAGCAGTTTAAAATACGGAGGCACATCCTTCCACATATGTGTGTTGCTGTCCTGTGACAAAAGCCAGTTAGGAGAGCTGGCCCTTGCGGAGTGAGGAGCGCCAGCCTGGGCACGGCCGCCTGCCCTGGCGTCTGGCAGCACTGAGGGCTGGGGCGGCCCCGAGCCAGCCCCTGAGTCTCCCCCTGCTCTAAAGGAAGCAGCAATGACACCTAGCTCGCCGGAACCTTTTAAGTATTAAATAATACATGTGAAGTATGTATAAGAGAGTGCCTGGCATGTTGTAAGGTGATACTTATTTTAATTATTATGGTTATTTAATTATTATTGCCTTTTTTTTTTTTTTTACTTTTTATAAATTTATTTATTTTTGGCTGCGTTGGGTCTTTGTGGCTGCGCGTGGGCTTTCTCTAATTGCCATGAGCGGGGGCTACTCTTTGTTGCGGCGCTCAGGCTTCTCATTGCGGTGGCTTCTCTTGTTGTGGAGCATGGTCTAGGCACGCAGGCTCAGTAGCTGTGGCTCACGGGCTCTAGAGCGCAGGCTCAGCAGTTGTGGCGCACGGCCTTTGTTGCTCCACAACATGTGGGATCTTCCTGGACCAGGGTTTGAACCTGTGTCCCCTGCATTGGCAGGCAGATTCTTAACCACTGTGCCACCGGGGAAGTCCCTATTGCCTCATTTAATAATTAATTAAGTAAAGTGACACTTATTATATTATTGTCTTAATTGATTATCACATATTTTTATTATTAATAAGAACAAGACATCTTTTTTAATTTCTAAAAAGTGTCTGAGTTCTTGACCAAATCTGATGGACTAACTGAAAAAAATCCCACATGTGCATGATTATAATTCAAAATTATGCATCTTGGAATTTTCACTTGTTAGAGTGAAAATTATCATTTTATTAAAATGCATTTAAAGCTTGATAAAAGCAGACAAAGATACTATCTACCACAAATAATAAGCTTTTAGGAGACAATGTCTCTCTTGAAGACATGATATCGTCTTTTTTTTAATTGAATTATTTGATGATATTAACATTTTAATGAAGGAATTATCCTATTTTCATATTAAGAAATTGATATTTAATTTCTGCTTCATGTTAATAATAAGTATTTAACATATTTTAAATCTCAGTTAAAACTAACTTATACTTCATATTTCCATAAAGATAGAAGCATAATATGCTTCATTGTATTATGTGTTTGTATTCTTTCTTTGTCACCAGCATTCCCTTTAATGGAGCTGTATTTTGAAAATACTAATCCCTAGAGCATAATAATTTAGATAAGTAATATCTTTTTTTTTTGTTTTGCGGTACACGGGCCTCCCACTGCTGTGGCCTCTCCTGTTGCGGAGCACAGGCTCCGGACGCGCAGGCTCAGCGGCCATGGCTCACGGGCCCAGCCGCTCCGCGGCACGTGGGATCTTCCCGGACCGGGGCATGAACCTGCGTCCCCTGCATCGGCAGGCGGACTCTCAACCACTGCGCCACCAGGGAAGCCCTAGATAAGTAATATCTTTGATGTAAGAACTTGCTAATCATACAGGTGTCGTGAGGATGCGTGTTTTAAAAAATGAGCCTCATTTACTAGGTGAGCTTTGCTGGCGTCAGGCACTTGGTACAGGTCATTTATGGGAAAGTCTCAGAGTGATTGCCCACAGCCCACCAGTAAACCCTCCTCACAGGGAGCCGCTGTGAACACAGAGGATGTGCCCTTTGGAGAAAGACTGGACATTGAAGCAAAATGGCTAAATGGCTTTGGACACCCCCTGGAGGAAGAAAAATAGATTTAAATTATAATTGTTAAAGAATGCGACCTGTAAATGAGGTGGCACATTCTCATATCCCTGACAGATTTTGACAAATAAGAGAAGTATGTGTTCCTCATAGGAATTATGTGTTTGAAGTGTATTTTAAACCATTTAATGCTGCCAGTGCGTTGAGAGGTTGCTTGTGGGGTTGAAGGTGAGTTAATCTGAGTGAACGAAATGAGAAGGAAGGGTTGGATCAGAGTCTGCCTTTTGATAGACAAAGTAGAGGTTGAGCCCCACTGCTGGTCCCCAGGCCTCATGTTCATGATGAACTGTGTGCAAGGGTGTGGGTCTACTCTTGTTTGTTCTTGGGATTGTCTTGGGATAGAAAGCTGGCCAGCCCCGAGGGCTGGACGGTATAAAGTCTTTGAGGGCCAGTGCCTGTGTTTGGAAGATGTGCTTGTGGTGCTGTCATCAGCCATCCCAACTGGAAACACATCCATTTCATGGGTCTGGCAAAATGTGAGAGAGGTGCTATTGGTTTAAAAAATACGTTTCTTGAAATTTACTTCAAAACGTGCTATTTAAGGAAAGAAAAACATGTATTTTCTTAGTCGTTAAATACCATGTGCCTTTGTCATAGAAGTCACCCACCCCCAGACGGTCAGCCCCTGTGAAGGCAGAATGTTCACTTGTGGTCATACTGATTGGGTCTGTCTTCCTACATAGCAGCCTGGATGAGGGCGTGTTTCCATTTGGGTGACGCCCAGTGTGCATGTTGATTTTGCTGATTGGAACGATGGAAGGAAATCTCTTCTTCAGACTAATCTTGCGAACAGTTTGCAGCTCTGAGGGTAGATTCTGGAGTTTGCTCATTTATTTAACAATTCCGATGGCATTTATGAAGTGTCAGCTGTTGAGGATATAGCAATAAATATGACTGTCCTTCAAAACCTCACTATCTAGTCTGTCTGATGTTTTACAATCCTTAGATTTTTTTTAATCAACTGAATTTAAATATTGAAAACTATGCTATAAAATTTTTGTAATTAGATTTTGAATATATGCATGTGTATGTATGCATTCCTTTTTTTAAAAATAAAGCTTAACAAATTTCTTAATTTGAGAATATGGAATAGGGATTATAACTGAGGAATAAAGTACTTCAGGATGATATAGTAAATCTCACTTTCTTAGAAAACTTGTTGGAGCCAAATATGATACATGATACATGATATGCTGGGAGCAGGGGTTCAAATCTCAACTCTGTTCCTTCCTCATCTTGTGACTGTGGGAAGATTACCTTCAGACTCCTGCTAAGCTAGTAGGAAAGGCAAGAATTCTCTCCAGAGGTTATCTAGATAAGCGTCCCGGTCAGCAGCAGACTCATTCCCTTCTCTCACTGCAGTGAACAGATACAGCCTATATTCTAGCATGAATTCTCAAATACTAAGATGAGCACACCACCAAGAGATGCCTCATCTGTAGAATGTGAATAAACACAACAGTCTGTACCTTACGGAGGGTTTGTGTAACTTAGATCAGATAATATAAAAAGAGCTCCTAGAACATGGCAGACACTCAGTAAATGTTAATTATTTCCCCTCCTTCTTTCCTTACCCACATCCTCAGTATGTACTTATTACCCGTATCTGTTATTAGCTGCTAGAGATGATCTGATTACTATAGGGAACATAGCGACCATATTCCATAATGCTGACAAGAAGATCTTTCCATGAGAATGGAATGCAAATTCAAGAAACATTTTGCTCATGAAATTTTATAAAGAGTCACACAGCTGTACGTGAGGGCCTGTATTTATTAGAATACATGAAAGTGACAATTTGGATTTATTCTACAATATTTTCTTCTGAAAATATAAGAAGAATATTTGAGGGGTTTCTGATCAAATGGCAGACTAAGATCCTGCCATAGCCTTTTCCTCTCACTGTAAGTAATAGAAACAAGAACAGAGATGGATAGATGATAGATAGATGGATGGTAGATAGATAAATGCATGATAAATACATAGGTAATAGATAAATAAATAGGTAGACAACACAGAAAAGAGGAAAAGGGATATATTATGAGGAATTCCTAAAGAGGAAGAGCAACCAAGTGTGGGTTGACAGGAAACTTACAGAAGGTGGGAGCAGTGCTAGAGGTGGGTGACACTGAGAGCAAGACGGCCCAGGTGCAAACGGAGGGTGATCTCTAACAGCTCCATCTATGGTATTCACGTGGTACTTCCTCACTGCTCCTCTGCTGTGGCTGCAGACGTATTTGCCTACAGGTGAGAGCTATGAGTACTGGGATTCGAGTGAAAGAGAGAGGTCAGTCCTCTAGAAAGCCAGGAGGAAAGGTGAGAACTCACTCCCAGAAGACTATCTAGACAACCATCCTGGTCAGCAGCACTCGCCTCCCTCCTCTCACTGCAGTGAGTAGATGCTACTGTGGAATCTCAAATACAAAGATGAGCACAACACCAAGAGTCACTAGACAGCCAGGAAACACCATGAAAGAGAGATGCCAGACTCCACAAAGGATATTTATGCAAGGAAACATTGAAGAGAACAAGTGAAAAAGAAGATAAATGTATTACTTTAGGAAAGATACAAGAAAACTTTCATCAGTAAAAAACTAGAGATCCAGGAAAGTAAAGATTGACTGCTGAAATAAAAATTCAATAGACTGAAGAAAAAAGTGAACACAACTGGGAAACAAGCTTAAGGACCCTCCTAGAATATATCAATAACAAACTATGAGATATTGGGCGGGGGGTGGGAGTTAATGGTTATAGAAGATAAAGCCAGCATTTATTCAATAACAGGAGTTTTATAATAAGATAATTTGGTGTAGTTATGTGTAAAGAAATCTTAGGGAACTTTCATAACTGTAGAAAGACAAAGGAGTCATTGGGTGCCAATAAAAACAGAAACAGACAAACCTCCCAACACAATATCCTAAAATATCCCATAAAGAAAAATAAAATACTTCTAGTCAAGGTTCCAAGGGAAAATAACTTTGGCTGTAGAACTCTATACTGTCTTTTAACTGTCAAAATAAAAAGACATTGCAAACATTCAATGTCTCAGAAATTCCCCACCTACACAGACTATGAAAGAATTAATAAAGGATATACTCCAGCAGGAAGAAAACTATATACAAATGAAGTAATAATGAATAAAGAATTTCCCAAATCTTAAGTCTAAATAATGTTTATTGTTGATACTATCAACATAGAACTAAGATTCTAAGAGTTATCAACACTGAGAGGTATTGGGAGTTTGGGCCCCAGAAGCAAGATGGAGTAGGGGAGAAATAAAGAAAAAGTATAATAATTCTTTAATCATATTCATGAGAAGGAGATTCTTACTGATTTAGTCCAGATATAAGGAAAAAGTAAGTTTAAGTAAATGCTAAAATTTTAAGGACAGTCACTAGAAGAATAGAAATTGAATGCATAGCTTTTCCAGGAGAAAAAAATACTGGAATCAATTGGGTCAATCCAAGAAAGGACAGAAAAGAGAATTTTTTTAAAAAAACAAGCAACTAAGAATCCTGGCAAAATAAATATGTAAAATATCAGGATTAGTCCAAAGATTAGTAATCTCAGTGACTAATTTAAACCCACCTGTTATAAAAGACAAAGCCTTTCAGATTGGGTTTTGAAAAAACAGTAGCATATATATATATGCTACTTACAGGAACTATTTTCTCAAATAATGTTAAGAAGCTTAAGATAAAAAATATAAAAACATATCAGACAAATGTTAACCATAGTCAATTAGGTTTAGCAATATTAACTAGAATATATGAGATATTAGATAAATTAGAATTCAAGGCAAATTGTATTATAAAGGACAAAGGGGGATATTTCATGTTGAAAAGGGAAGCATCTACCCAGACATTATGACAATCACAGTTAATATACCATCACCAAGTAGTGATGTAAGAATATAAAAATGTAAGGAAAGTTTAGAATTACACTGTGAAAAAAACTCAGCCCCCATTCACTGTAAAAAATATTCTTAGCCAACTGGGAATAGAAAAAGAAAATATTTTTAAATGATTGATATGCAGATGTAAACTTTCTTAATGATCAAAATTACTCAAACCAGAGTTCTTTCTTTAATCAAAAAAATAAAATGTATCTAACAAAAATCTACTAGAAACAACCTATTGGTATATTATGAGATACTTTGGGTTTAAAGTCTGGATCTGGACAAGGATGCCCACTGTTACATTATATCAATACTAAGGGCACAGTAAATGAAATAAGACCAGAGAGAGAGAGAGAGAGAGAGAGAGGGAGAGAGATGAATGGAGGGAGAAAAGAGTTATAGATATTGGAAAGAGGTCAAAGTATCATTTCAGGCAATGTAATTGCTTACACAGAAAATCTGAGGTAATCAATTGACTATTAGGATTTATAGGAGAGTTCTGAAAGATGGCTGGATACAAGATCAACATGGAAAAAATTAGCAGTTTTTCTGTTCATTGGGAGTAACTACATAGAAAAATATAGAAATGTAATAAAAATTAACATATACCATTCGCTATAGCAAGCTAAACTTTTAAATATTTTGAATAAACCCAATAAAAGATACACAAGAATCTGTAGAACTTTACTGAAGATTCTAAAAATAGGAACAAATGGAGTTATGTACCATGTTCATGGATGGAAAGACTCAATTATGTGAAGATATCAACTGTCCTCAAATTTATAAATTCAATACAATCATGAAACAGATCAAATTGATTTTATAATTAATATGTAAGCCTTCAATGAGGAAATGACTTAATAAATCTTAGTATATTCATACTGTGGAATGCAAGGGATCAGTTAAGGATAATGAGGTAGATTTGTGCATGTGAGTATAGCTGGACCCCCAAAACATATTTCTGTGTGGGGAAAAAAGAAAGTTTCAGAGCAATACATATAGTATGATACCACTTCATTAGAAAACACAAAACAATACTTTATACATTTTATTAGTACACGAATATACAGCTAATTCATTTGAAAAACATACAAAAAAGAATCACATTGAACTGTTTATTAACCATGGCTTTCTCAGGAGAGGGAGGATTGGGACAGAATGTAGAAAAATGTCCTAAGGTTCATTTCACCTACCTTTCAGAGTCTTATGTTTGCTTTATATATAAAACCCAGAGGGGTTAGTTGTGCTTAAGTGGAGGAACAAGGAAAATTATGTCTATGCCATCTTCTGGAAATGGAAGTTCAAAACACAAGTTTTATAAGGACTAAAAAAAGAGGAAAATTTTTCCCTGGAGTCTCAAAGCATATCATAAAGATAAAGTAATAAATTCTCAATATTGGAGCAGGAATGAACAAATGTACTATTTTTGGTTATCTAGTGTAACAACTACCCCCAAATTTACTTGCTAAATACAACCATTTTCTCTCTCTCCCTCTCTCCCTCTCCCTCCCTCCCTCCCTCCCTCCCTCTCTCTCTCTCTCCCTCTCCCTCCCTCTCCCTCCCTCTCCCTCCCTCTCCCTCCCTCTCCCTCACTCTCCCTCCCTCTCTCTCTCTCTCTCTCCCTCTCTCTCCCTCTCTCTCCCTCCCTCTCTCTCCCTCTCCCTCTCTCTCCCTCTCTCTCCCTCTCCCTCCCTCTCTCTCCCTCTCTCTCCCTCTCTCTCCCTCTCTCTCCCTCTCTCTCCCTCTCCCTCCCTCTCTCTCCCTCTCTCTCCCTCTCCCTCCCTCTCTCTCTCTCTCTCTCCCTCTCTCTCCCTCTCTCTCCCTCCCTCTCTCTCCCTCTCCCTCTCTCTCCCTCTCTCTCCCTCTCCCTCCCTCTCTCTCCCTCTCTCTCCCTCTCTCTCCCTCTCTCTCCCTCTCCCTCCCTCTCTCTCCCTCTCTCTCCCTCTCCCTCCTTCTCTCTCCCTCTCTCTCCCTCTCTCTCCCTCCCTCTCTCTCTCTCTCTCTCTCTCTCTCTCTCTCTGTCTTTTGCTCATGGTTTTGTGGGTCGTGAACTGGGGAAGGACTCAGCTAGAGGATTTATCTCTGGCCCACCCGTGGTCAAGCTAGGTCCTGGGCTACAAGTCTCCTTCCAAGGTGGCTTTTCCTCGTGGTGACTCATTCTCCAGGACCTTTACTTATGGTGTCTTCAGGGTAGTGGCACTCTTATGTGGTGAAATCCACTAATCAGTTAGGTTACTTTGGACTTCAGGGAGCAGAAAAATCTCAACTCAAACTGGCTTTTAACAGTTAGGTGATTTATTATCACACGTGAAGTCCAAAAGCAGAGCAGTGTCCGGTGTGGCCCATGATGTCATCAGGGCCTCAGATTCCTCCTGCCTTTCTCAGCATCCTCAGCATCACCTTCATTCCGCATCTGGTTTTCCTTGAAGTTGCAAGGTGACTGCTGGTGGCAGTTTGGGCTTCGTGCTTCCTTGTTACGTTATCAGGAGAGAAAGAGAGTCACACCATGAAAATTCCTTCCCTTTTGTCTCATTCAGTCAACTGCAATTACAGCCGCCAGGGGAGAGCTCATTGGCTTGGACCCATTTCCAGGGGTCGAATCAGCATTGATGAGTCAACCACAGTGTCCATGACACGTCTTACACTGTACTTACCAAAATTCCAAATTGACCAAGCACATAAAGGTAAAATGTAAAACTGTTAAGGCCTTAGGAAGTGTTGGTGTAGGGAAGGCCTTTATAAGAGCCCAACTTAAAGCAATGAGAGAACGGATACAATATTTTATTGCATCAAAATTTAAAATCTCTGTGTAACAAAGGGCCCGATAAACAAAGTTAAGAGACAAGACACAGACTGGAAGAAAATGTTTGCAACGTAGTTAATCTTCAAAGGTTTAATATTCTAGAGGTAATCAATATTAAAAAAAAAGACAACTCAGTGGAAAGAATGGACAAAGCATATGACAAGGCAGTTGGGAGAAAATGAATACATACTGCCAGCAAACTTAGGAAAACATGGGCAAGCTCACTTTTAATTTAGGAAATCCAAATGAAAACAAAATATAAGTTTTCACTCATCAAATTGCCGAACGTTTGAAAAATTGGATAGTATCCAGTGTTGAGCACGGTGTAGAATAATGGAATTTTACAAATGCTGTTAACTAATGTATAAGTTAATATAGCCACTTTGGAGAGGAGGTCGCTGATATCTGTTAAAATGACTAAGCCCCTGCTCTGTAACGCTTCCTTTCACTGCTCTGAGAGAGACTTGCTCGTGATGACGAGGAAGTACACAGGGGGATGTTTGTACTGGTGTAAACTGGAAACAGTCCTGACACGGGCTGGTTAAGCACCCTCTGTGTGTCCAGTGTGCCGTGTTATGCATAGAGGTCAAGGCAGCACCCTGCATAAGGATCAGGAAAGAAGACTGATTCAATGTCTTTCCACTAGCTACTTAAGTCATTTTTTGTTTGTTTAAATGGGATCCACCCATTGTTTTCTTTGATGTCTTTGTAAAATCGGACCGTCTCCTGTACGTCGTGTTGCTCCCATGCTTACAGCGGGGTAGTGATACCACACAGGCGTTTTTGGGTTTGGGGAGTGGTTGTGTGCTTCAAACTGAAGAGTTTTAGTTGCCCCCCTGCTCTTGGGTGCCGCCAAAAGCAATGGAATGAGTAATTTGAACACAAATGGGAGAAAGCAAGACTCATTTCCATCCCATGGAGAACTTGACTGTCTTCGCCAGAAGGGCTGTCTCTGTTAACTTGGTGCTGGTTCAAGACCTTATTTGGGGCTAACGCTTTTTTATAAGATGCCTTCATGTGCCTGAAGTAATTCACAGAGATTGATTTGGAAAACATTCTGAATCAGTTAAGGCTTTAATCAGCAAAGAAGGAAACTTCACGGGGCTTGTGGACTAATTTTACCCTCTCCCGTCAAAGTGAACCTAAGCTGAAAAAAGAAGACAATTAGAGGGTGCAATTATTTGTCCTGATTACTGAGTCAGAAGAGTGTGTGTTTATCGTCCCAGTGTAAAGGTGGGCATCTTCCGTGGAAAACAGTCCCAGCAGCTGCTGGGGCACAGGAGCCTCGCTGTGGAGGAGCCTCTCCTTTATGCAGACCTACTGGGAGTGAGGATTGACTTGCTATCCAGGACACTCAAGCTCTCAGCACAAAACAAAGGCTCCTGGGTATTGCTTTGTATAAACGTTTTTGAGAGCAAGTTTCCAAAAACTCCTTGCCAATGGTGGGGCGAGTTTCCTGCACAGACATCTCATTTGAATGACTACATCTGCAGATCTATCTGCTTATGCAATGATTAGGAAATTGGTTTCCTTTATTTAGACAAGCGCTCAGCTGTCGTCTGCATATTAGAACCACATGGGGAGCTTTGGAAAGTCCCAGAACCCACCCAGACCTATTCCATCAGAGTGTGAGGGGAGGACGCTAGGCATAGGCACTTTTTGAAGCTCCCCAGGCAATTCCAGTCTGCAGCCGAGATCGAGAACCCCTGATTGAGACAGCGTTCGCCGGGCAGTGCAGTCTCAGTCTGCATCGCTCTGACATAGCGGCCGTGTCTTTTTAGAGTAGAATAATTTTTGACAGTTCTTTTCCGTAAAGGGTGTGTGTTAAATATATAACGAAAGGTAACTTTTGTGACCTTATCAGGCTTCTTTCCCCCATATTTACGAATGAGAGATTCCTTTCTCAGATACTTTCTAATTCTCGATTAGGAAAATGTGGTCCCCTGAATTATTTGTTAGGTAAAGCTTGGATAATCGGTGACTTTCATTTAGTCTCTTCCTCGTATTTACCAGAAATGTCATCCTTTTTCTGACAAAACTAGGATCTGGGATACTGGTGGCTCCTTTGGGGCGTCTGCTCTTAGCTCCGTGTTCCAGAGCTCCTTGGGGGTGGGGCAGGGAAGTGCTGGTGAGAACACCCAGCCAGTTCGTTGTCATTCTCAACCACTCACCTCTGTCTCAAACTGGAATGTTCCCCTTGGCAGTGTGACCCAGACACCTTAGGAGGGATGCAGGGAGTAGATAGTGTCACTCCTGCTCGTCTGCAGGGCGCCTTGCCTCTCACATCAGTGCACTTAGCAGACAACTTCCTCTGAGAGAAGTTCTGGTAGAAACTTTTCTCAACATTTCCATCGATGTCTTAGTGCCCCTTTCGGCACCCCATGGCCAGCAGGCCCTTTTGTTAAAAATTGGGATAAAGTATGCATAGCCTAAAGTTTACCATTTTACTGGGTTTTCAGTGTGCAGTTAGTGGCGTTGGGTATATTCGCATTGTTGTGCAAACACCACCACTATCCATTTCCAGAGCTTTCCCATCTTCCCAGACTGAAACTTTGTACCCATTACACACTAGCCCCTGTTACTGCCTCCACCCATAGCTTCTATTCCACTTTCTGTCTCTGTGAATAGGGTTACTTCAGGAACCTCTTCTACATGGAATTATACCATGTTTGTCCTTTTGTGTTAGACTTCTTTTGCTCAGCATAATGTTTCCAAGCTTCGTCCATGTTGCAGCAGGTGTCAGAATTTCCTTCCTTTTCAAGGCTGATTAATATTACAGTGTGTGGATGGACCACATTTTGTTATCCATTCATCCGTCAATGGACACTCGGACGGTTTTCACCTTTTGGCTACTGTGAATAATGCTGTATCAACATGGATGTGCAAATATCTGCTCAAGTCTCTGCTTTCAGTTCTTTTGGTCACATACCAAGGAATGGAATTTCTGAATCATATGAGAATTCTATGTTTAACTTTTCGAGGAATGCCGTCTTGTCCTCCACAGTGGCTGCACCATATCACATTCCCAACAGCAAGGCCCGAAGGATCCAGTTTCTCCACATCCTTGCCAACACTTATTTTCTGTTTTGTTTTTTATCCCAGTAGACATTCTAATGGGTGTGAAGCAGTTGGCTGTCCCATTTTTAGTACAACTGTGTCTGGAATGGGCTTACTTCTAAAATTTTCACACACAAAAATGATACTCTTTTTAGGTGAAATTTGGGGAGGGGTTCCAATAGCTCTGTATAGAGATAGGCAACATTCTCCATTTGCACCCTTAAACTCAACCGAACTTCCTGTGATACCTGCAGCCTCCAGGGCCTACCTCTTTTTCTGGGTTCTACAGTATTCACTTTTTAAAGGTATATTTTTAATAAACAGGCACTTAAGTTGTAACTCGCTATCAATTCCTTTCTTCTAAGAATTTGTTGTATCTCCTCTTCCGTTTGCCTTGTACTTAGAGAGCAATAATTTTTAAAAAATCTTTTACTGTCATTTAAGAAGCATTTGGGGAGAGAGAGGGAGTAAATGTATGCTAGCATCTGTTACGGTTTGAGGAACCCAATAAACAATAACCCCCTTTCCTGCCTGAGTTCTCAACCTGTGGAGTCAGACAAAAGGGGAGGGCAGACAGGAGGTGAAAGTCGTATCTTTATGACTAATAAAGCAGAGTTTGGAGGTGTGGCTGGGATCTGCAGGAAGGTGGGCTTGCTAACACCAAAACCAGAGTGGAATTTAGCCACTCAGTCCTGGGCGGCCCTGGGCAGCACGCGTGAAGCTCCAGGAGGAGCAGGAAGGAGCGGGGCAGGCGCAGCTCTGTGGGCTGGGTAGCCTGCCCAGGAAAGAGGAAGAGGGGGTGCTGAGCTGAGCACACCCTGTCTATGTATTTTTCCCCAATCCACTAATTAGCGAAGTCACACGTCTCCCCAGTGAGGGAGAGAATGACAGGGCAGAAAGAGACAGAGGAAGAGATGAGGATGGATGTCTCTCTACAAACAAGGAAGCGGAAGTGAGCCAGAGCATCCTCCCCAGAAGGAACCCTCCAGGTTTAGCCGTCTCCTTGGCTCCTACTTGAACTTCCTCTCCTGCTGCTGGGGTTGCTAGCGTTTCCAGACATTTATTCAGCTTTCCATCATTCAAACCCCTTCCCCTAGACATCAGACAGGAATAGAAAGAACATACCCTGGCCGCTGGTCTTGGGGAGTGAAGTATGTCCATGGAGATGAGATTTACAGGAGCCATGTTGGAGCCACTGTGAAGCGGGCAGAGAGAGAGGGGAGGAAAAAGGGGGGGTGAAAGTGGGGTTTGGGTGGACAGAGCCTCCTGACAAAGGGAGGCTGGAATTAGCCTTAAGGGAGTGAGTCTGACAAAGAGAGAGAATGGGGTAGGGCAGTGCACCCTTCTCCCTTTGAAGGGATGTCGGAAGGTGGTAGTAGTATGACCACAGGCTCAGAAATTTTTCTTACATGTGATGTGCCTTTTACCAAAATTCTGTCTGCATGAAGAAATGATGGGACAGCCCCCAGCTAGAAGCCAGGTGACTAGTCACCTCAGTTCTCAACACATCAGTTTTATGGGTTTTCTTCTGTGTAACCCACATACAACCCAAGATCCCTACCACTAATGTCTTTCCAGAAAGTATTTTGAGGTTCACACAGAAAGGAAGCCTTTGCAGTCATAAGTCAGCAAGCTTTAAATATGCATTTGGAAAAACAGAGAGAAGAGCTGCAAACACGGCACTACATACACCTGAAAGGAGATTTGATCCCTGCCTGAAGGGAAAGGGGACCACGGTAACAGAGCGGAAGGCAAAGGGAACAGAACATCATGGTTATACTGTATTAGTTGAGTCAGATGGTTTACAATGAATGACGCAGAGCCCTTTTGAGTATTGGGAAGCTGATTGCCCTCATCTAGTTCAGCCACATCAGAAGCTCTGTTAGGTCTCAAACCACTTCGAAAGGCTGATTCATTCACATATGCATTAATTCAGCAAATATCGATTGGGCCTCCCTCTCTCTCTCTCTCTCTCTCTCTCTCTATCTATCTCTGTCTCTGTCTCTATCTCTCTCTCTCTCTCTCTCTCTCTGCCTAGACCTGTTCCAGGCTCTGGGAGTTCAGTTGTGACCCTGCTCTGATGAGCCCCATTCCGAGAGGAAGACAGACAGCAAACAGGTGCCTCTCTGCAGCCCTTCCAGCGGCTGATGTGTGCTTTGAATGATGAAAGGGGCACAGAACAAGCACAAAAGGTTTAGGAAGGAAGGGATTTGTTAGGTTTAGGAGAAGGAGGCCAGAGTAACTGGAGCGTCACTATCAAGGGGGAGTGTAGCGTGAGATGGTGAACGCCGCAGACCAGCTCTCCGAAACAACGTGCACACTCACACAACAGTTCACACGATCCCAGGGAGCTTATGATGCCCCACATCTCCCCCCCAGAATCCATGGACCACAGGTTAGTGCAGGAGAGAGACTGGGGGCATGCAGAAACCAAGCTGGTTAGAGGGAGGAAGCATACCGGCCCCTGCGTGGGAACCACGTGATGCGTTTTAAGGGCGGTGACGATGGAGAAACAGTGTGAGAGAAAGAGTCAGGACCCACCGTGAAGGACTCAGTTTCCCAGCTGAAGAGTTGGGATTGGACCCCATTGGTCACGGGAGCTGGGTTGCCAAGAGAGTGAACGGCCTTGAGCCCACAGCACTCAGCTCAGTGGCCAGTGTGGTGGCGAGGCTGTGGGTTCCCTGAAGGGTTCAGGCTGGAGGACGCAGCCATCCCCTTTCCTCTGCCCTCGTGGCGAATTAACAAGGAACAGTGGAGATTGTAGAGCTGGCTGTTGTAAGTGGGTTTTCATCCCTGGCACTGATGGAAATGTCCTACTTCTCCAAGTGATGACCTGAGAACTAAGGGAAATTAAGTTTCAACCAAACACGGAAAAAGCTTGTTTGGTGATTTTATTGTGTTGGATTAAGATGAAATAAGAATTGGTCTTGGTCGATCAGTCTGAGGAGATGAGCTCAAACTGGCTGAAGGAAAAAGAGGGGCCTTTAACACAGGAGAGAAAAAAAAAAGGAACTCTTAATTGAAAGCATATTTTCCCCAATCACGTTAAGAAATTAGACTTTGATTTTTTTGGTGTGAAGATATATGAAAACGTGGGTCCTTTTGATTAAAACATGTTAAAGAAAACCCTTAAAATACACTTTTGGGTCTCTAGGTTATTTTCCACCTTTGAGATAGTGGGGTCTTTATAATCAGCATTTTCTTCGGAAATAACAGCGTGTTTTATTTCTAGCTGTCATCTGTTGGCTGTTCATGGTTTTCCACTGCACTGTGTGTTCTCTTTTGTGTTTGTTTTTCTTTCATGGAAGAGATAAATGCTTTCTGGCAGACCATTACTTATCCTTTATATCTTCCTAGAGATGATCGGAGTTCACAGATTACATAAAATGTCTCATAAAAACCCTATTTCATAACTCGAGAGTCATTTTGGTTTGAATGTTTAGCAGAATGTTAATTCTGGCATATTTAGCTTCCGTGACGAAGGATTGCAACTCTGTGGTGTGTGAAGTTTAGAAGAAATGCCCAAACTGATAAGTCATAGGTCAGCCTCATAAATCGGAAGGAAATATAATCAAGTAACCTGACCATTACCCACTAGGAATGTTATCGTTTGTTGTTTATTAATGAACAATAAACAAACCTGTCACCAATCATTGATTCTGAAAAAAACACACTGCTTGGTTTATTTCAGTGACTGGTCTCATCTGAGCAAGGAGGTTTGTCTCAGGGAAGCGCTGCGGTTATTAAATACCATCAAGAAGGCCTTTGATATAATGAGATTAAAACTGTCTGTACAGGGGAACTAGACTTTATTAATAAAGAAATAGGAAAAGAAAGCCACCTTATCAAAGTTGGCTTTACAGACTGGGTGGCATCTGGTTAATAAATTTGCTCTTTTTGTGGAAAACACAATTTGCATTACTATTAGATGAAATAAAATATGTGGAAGTCTTCACAACCAGGTAATGTCATATGCTCTGCTACTCTGGTCAAACCCTGTTCTTTCCTCTATATTTTCCTTCCACAAAAATGTACCAGTATTTTAATACTGCATTCTACCATGGTAAACAGCCTAGACTTTCATTCTAATTTTAGAATTAGCACGAATATAAATCTATACTCTTGTTTATTCTGTTGCTTCAGAAACTAAGGGCACCTCTAAGGGCACGTAAGTTACACGTAGTATAGCATATACCTTTTTCTCCATAACAGAATTTAAATTGCAAACATTTCTGTTAATGTATGTTCAAGAGCTACTGTTTATAAAAAAGGTATCCTTTTAGCCTTCAGAGTGAGAAACGTCTACATTGCTTGCTTTTGTTGCCTAGTATCCTGAGATGAATAAATGATGTGTACAGTATCATTGCTCTGTTCAAGAAAATGTAAATTACTGTATTACATTGTCGAAAGGCAGTAATACAGAAGGGAAATATGAGGGTGATTGACATTTCTCGTTGGGGAAAAGCAAAGCTAACTCTGGTGGTTCTTGTAGGGGATTCTGATTGGCTGCAGAGCATTTTCAGTTGAAGATTTCTTTAAAAAACATAAATGGGAACTAACACGGTGTGCATTTTGGCACAGCTGTGTTTTTCATTTGTCTAAGATTTCCACCGGGGGAGCAAAGCCCAGAGGGAAGTGGGGCGGCAGGAAGTCAGCGTCGGCTCTGAGGTTTTCAAAGCCCCACCTCCTCTCCTGGAGAACTCCTCC
Organism: Globicephala melas; assembly: GCF_963455315.2. NCBI lineage: Eukaryota > Metazoa > Chordata > Mammalia > Artiodactyla > Delphinidae > Globicephala > Globicephala melas. The sequence continues at coordinate 2,864,805 of NC_083328.1, forward strand.
AACTTCTCGTGCATGCTCCGCGCTCCACAGGCCAGGTGCGTTTTCCTTGCCAATGAGAAGATGTAGGCGCGCTGCTTTTGACTCTTTGAAATTGAAGATTTTGAGACCTCACCAGGAGAAGGACATGGGCTGTCTCGGGCAGTCACCTGGACCTGGGAGTGCCATGCTGCCCAGCAGAAGGGAGGAGGGCTCACATGGACAGTTCAGACCAGAAGCTAACATAGCTCATCGCGTGCAACCTTTAACAAATCATACGTGGATTCCTTTGGTCCCACAGGGTAGAAGAAGAAATGCTGTTTAAATAATTTTATTTGAAAGAAATGCCATCGGATATTTATCATTCCCTGAGTATTACAACTTAAGTGTCTCACGGATTTATTCCGGATCATCCATCTGAGTGTAACGTGAAAGGTTCAGTGTAAATGGAGTACATACTGTCGTTGTGTCATTAGAAGTAAAAATGATCAAAATAACAGAGGGCATTTAAAAATGCATTATTCTTTAATACAGAGCCTTTGTCAGCACTCAGAAAAGTTTATGTAAAGCTGTATAATGCTTTGCTTTGAAGATTCCATAAAGATATTACAATCTAGAGGCCAGAGTTTCTATGAGTTTTTGATATGTTAAACTTAACTCTCTTATTCTATAAATGTATTCTAATATATCAATTGATTGCCACCTCTCATTTTTACAGCTCTTTGCCCCGTTTAAGCTAAGGCAGCTGACCTTATGTGCCAATCTCTGGGGGAAGTTGACAGCTATCAGGAATAAAATAAGTGCTCAGTGAGGGCGTAACTGTTACACTGGACAAGTTGGACATAGAAGGATGCAATAGCTTTTAAATAAATATCTTTAATTCTTGTCTCTCACTGTCATTTCAAGACATTCTCCTTAGACCAGTCTTTCCCTGACCCCTTGGGAGAAATCTCCAGCAGGTGCTATTACCTTTTTTTAAAAGAAACTAAACTTTTAATTTTAAATAATATTAGATTTATAGAAGAATTACATAGTACAGGAAGTTTTGTATACATTTCATCTAGTTTCCCATAACATTAACATTTTTTGTAACCATAATACATTTATCAAGACTAAGAAATTAACATTAGTACAGTACCATTAACTAACCTACAGAGTTTATTCAGATTTCACCTGTTTTCCCACTTAGGTCCTTTTTCTGCTGCAGTATCCACTCCAGGCTGTCATGTTGCATTTAGTTGTTATGTCTCCTTATTCTCCAATCTGTAAAAGTTTCTCATTCTTTCCTTGTTTTTCATGACCTTGACATTTTGGAAGGGTCAGGTATTTTGAAGAGATTATTTGGTATTGAATTGAATCTATAGGTGAAACTTGAGAGACTTTGACATCTTCACCACGTTGATCTTCCATGAATATGGTATACCTCTCCATTTATCTAGGTGTTCTTTGAGTTCCTTCATCAGTGTTTTATAGCTTTTAGCATACAGATCCTGCACAAGTTTTGTTAGATTTATACCTATGTATTTCTTTTCTTTTCTGTTCGTTTTTGGTACTAGGGTAAGTGGTGCGTTCTTTTTTCCCCACAAATTCCTGTTGTTTATTGCTGATATACAGGTATACAATTGACTTTCACAAATTGATCTGGTACCTTGTCATCTTGTGAAACTCACTTATTCTAGGAGCTTTTTCATAAATTCTTTAAGAGTTTCCACATAGACAGGTCATCTCATTTGTAAATAGAGACAGTTTTCTCTCCTTCTCTTCAATCTGTATTATGTCCTTTTCTTGCCTTCCTGTATAGGTTAGGATTGAATGGGCTGTTGAATAGGAGTGGTGGAGAAGACATCCCTTCCTTATTCCTGACCGTAAATGTCCTCAGTCTTTCTCTGTTAAGTACGATGTTAGCTGTAGGTTTTTTGTGGATATCCTATGTTTGGTTAAGAAACTTTCCTTTTTTTTTTTTTTTTTACCATTTTTTGAGAGTTTTATCATGAATGAACGTTGAATTTTATTAAATTCTTTTTTTCTGCATCTATTGAGATGTTCATATGGTTTTTCTTATCTAATCTGTTAAGATGAATTACATTGACTGTTTTTCTTCAACATTGAACCCACCTTCCAATCCTGGGATAAACTCCACTTGGTAATGATGTATGTTTCTTTCGTACACTTTTTATATTCCTGTATTCAAGTTTTAAATATTTTGTTGAGAATATATACATGTATATTCATGAAGGGTATTCATCTGTAGTTTTCTTTGCTTGTAATGTGTTTATCTAGCTTTGGTATTGGGGTAATGCTGGCCTCATACAATGAGTTGAGAAGTATTCCCTTCCCTTCTGTTTTTTGTAGAGTTGGTGCGTTTGGAAGATTTCACCACTGGTACTATCTGGGACTGGAATTTTCTTTCATTTTATTTTTAAATGTTTCAACTACAAATATGATTTTGTTAATACATATATGACTTTTTTGATGAATTAATACTTTTGTCATCATAAAATGTCCACCTTTATTTGTGATAATATGCCGTGCCGTGTTTTGAAGTACGCTTTGTTTTAAGTTTTAAATGAAATTAATATGATAAGCATTAAAAAAATAGATATATGACTATTCAGGTTATGTTTTTCTTCTTGAGTGAGCTTTGGTAACTTGTTTCTTTCAAGGAGTTAGTCCTTGTCATCTGAGTTATCAAATTTATTGATGTAGAATTGTTTGTGGCATTTCTTTATTATCTTTTTAGTATATATGGTATCAGTAGTAACGTTCCCTCTCTCTTTTCAGTATTTGTAATTTGTGTCTTCTCTCTTTTCTCAATCATCCTGCCTAGACGTTTATTACTTTTTTTATATATTTTTTTAAAAAAACAACTTTTGGTTTCATTGACTCTGTACCTCTTTTCTGAAAACTCTTATCATGACTGCTATGGAGTTTATAATATACATTTGAAAATAATTTGAATCTACCTTCAAACAGTGTTATACTGTTTCATGTATAGTATAAAGATCTTTTGACAGTATATTTCCAATTCTTCTCTCTCATCTCTTTTACTGTTATCATCATAATATTACTTTTAAATATGCTACAACACACAATACATTCTTACCATTACAGCTTTAAACAGTCAGTAGTCTCTTACATAATTTAAAAATAAGAAAAGTATTTTAGGACTTCCCTGGTGGCGCAGTGGTTAAGAACCCGCCTGCCAATTCAGGGGACACAGGTTCAAGCCCTGGTCCAGGAAGATCCCACATACCGCGGAGCAACTAAGCCCGTGAGCCACAGCTACTGAGCCTGCGCTCTGGAGCCCGTGAACCACAGCTACTGAGCCTGTGCTCTAGAGCCGGCAAGTCACAACTACTGAGCCTGTGAGCCACAACTACTGAAGCCCGCACGCCTAGAGCCCGTGCTCCACAACAAGAGAAGCCACCGCAATGAGAAGCCCGCGCACCGCAACAAAGAGTAGCCCCCGCTCGCCGCAACTAGAGAAAGCCCACATGCAGCAATGAAGACCCAACACAGCCAAAAATATTTAATTAATTAATTTTAAAGAAAGAAAAGTATTTTAATTGACCTTCATTTATTTCTTTGCTGATGCTCTTTGTTTCTTTGTGTGTATTCAAGTTCCAGAGAACTGAAGCTGCAGGGCAAACAACTAACTCCAAATCTAGAAAGAGACAGGCACCTCCAGGGAGAAACAGTACCCGAGCATTGCAGTGCTTACCTGGGACAGACGCCACTGGACAGGACTGAAGCCCACAGGAAGATTCAGCTGCAAGTTGTGATAAATTGTTTACGGTCAAGTGTGGCCTGGTGCGACTGTGCAGCCCTAAGGGCCACAGGCGTGCAGGCGCTCACAGCCTAGCGCAGAGTTTCCTCCAGAGCCCTGCAGGGGGCTCACAGGGAAGGTCGACGGGAGTCTTAAGAAAGCTCCCCTCCTGGGGCTGGCGGGAGGAGAAGAATAGCAGGCGCTGCTGAAACTCTGCCCAGAGCCATCTCTTCTATTCCCGCAAGAACAAAACCCCTCACCTGCAGGGGGAAGGACGGCACAACCACAGCCTTTAGGCACTGGTGGAAACCTACAGCAGCCGGAAGAGGCAAATGGCAGTCACCGTCAATGCTTCCCATACCCATCTCCTCTAATCCCCCTAAAAAACAAAAGCCTTACTATTCATGTGAAAGAGCAACGAAACTGTAGCAGGAGAACACTGTGGAACCTAGTCGGGTCAGGGGCTCTGCCTCTGGGGGAGAGACAGAAACACATGCCAGGCCAGCATGGCACATAGGGGAGGAACAGGGACACCTGTTAGGGCCACAACCCTGAGCCCCAGGTTCACAGGGCCCTGCAGCTTCAGCTCTCTGGCAGTTTCAAGAAAAGTCATTAGTTTGCGCTTTGTCCAGCATTTTTCTTGTTCTAATCGTGGAGGTGGCGCTCTTTACGTGTAGGAGCTAACACCAGAGTTGTACGATATCCAGTTTCTACCATTTACCTTCCAAGTCACTCTCAGAAAAATAAATACTCCTTCCCTCCCTTTAATACCGCAGATAATCTCCAGTTCAGAAATTACACTGACAGAACACACAGGAAACGCTCTGGAAGCTCTTCGTTCCCCCTGCTCTTTTCAGGCTTGTGTGGAACAGGCAGCCTGCCGTGGGAAAGGGGTTCGTGGCTGGCTTCCCCACTTCTGTTTCTCCTCTGTCCGTCTCCCAGCTAGCTCAACCCTCCCCGTCTGTGGACTTGCGGACAGAGGAAGGAAAGATTGACTAGAGGTTGGGTTGGGGAAGGGATATAAAGAGGGTGCAGGAAAGTTCTTATTTGACTAGTACTTTCTTGAACGCGCATAGGTGTTTAAAAAAGCGAAGTTCTCCCGTGAGAGCCCTTGTGAATCCTGAGACCAATTCATGTTGGGAATCTTCAGCTATAGATCCTTTAATATGGAAGAATGCACCTCCTCCAGCCTGCAGGTCCTTGTGTTCCCTTCCTTAGCCCCTAGGTACCCGCTGCTACCTTCTTTCACTTTCCAGGCAGTTCTCTTGGGCAAGGTCCAAGACGCTGCCACACTGGCTCATACACGATCCATGGGAAACTTCCACACTGCCAGGCGTGGGAGGGTAGTTACATTCCCGGGGCAGCTCTCGCACTGTAGGCACTTTCTCCAGTCCTTTTGCCTGGTCTGATGTGAGCTGGACACCAGCTTGTAGTTCACCCTCAAATTGCCAGGGACGCATGACCAAACTCTGCCGGGGGTCTGCTGCAGCCCCAGTCGCTTGACTTGCGGTGAACTGGGATAAAGGTTAGATTCCCGGCATTCTGGTAACTTTCTCCAAAATGTTCTTCTAATCTCCAGCTTTTTTGGTGCTACTTTCCCCAGTCTCCTTTAGGTTGCAAATTTGCAGAACAGGTTTCTGCAGCTGAAAGGTGCAGAACAGATTTTTTACATCCAATGTTGCAGGTCTGGTTTTGAGATCTCACACTGTGGGATACGGAAGGAATCATTACTTCAATTTCTTGGGGCCTCAATAGAACTAAGACAGGAAGAATCCAATATTATCATCCTCTTATCATCACTTATTCTATTTAAGAGAATGGATGCTTTTAGTAACTGGTTGCAGGACATTACCTTTCCTCTGGATGTTATTTTTACAATTTTAAAATGTGAGATAGATGACTCGTAGCATCCTAAGGTACTTCAACTTTAAGATACTAAAGATTACATTTCGGATTTCAAAACTCAAAATACAGTGCTGTAGTGGATCTGCAGTGGCCAAAGGAAAGGTTTTTTAAAGGAACATGGATACTTCCTTTCTCTTGACATGGTGGCGCTTCTAATCAAGATAAGTGACCATGCTTCCATGTGAAGTAGCTAAGGTGGGATATAGATACTGAGCTGCATTCAGCAAACCTTAGCATTTTAATACTTTACTCTGTGTCCCCAAAACAATTTTGGGGGGTTGAAATATATCTTAATATTAACAGGGATTGGTAAAATTAAATTATACATTGTTCTTTCTGTAACACAAAGACTTATTGGATAAGGTAAATAACCTCTCTCTCTGTCCTCCCATTGGTCTTATGTGTAAATTTTAATTCTTAGATTGAGAGGTAGCATGTTCCTAGATGAAACGGCACAGTTAAAAGATCCAGCTTCAGAATTAGAGAGAACTAGATTCCAATTCCAGCCAGGAACAGATCCTAACCAATCAGAATGAACTCTGACTAATCAGAATGGTCACCTGACCTATCAGAGAGCCCCTAACCCTTAGGCTGTTGTGGCCTCAAGCCACTGGGCATCATCCCTTCTCTACTGTCCCTGCACTCAGCCTCTCTGAGCCTTGGTTTCTTCCAGATGTGGGGACAATAATCTCTGTCTGGCAGAGCTGTTATGAGGATTAACCGAGGGACAGTGGCTCCCTGCACACAGTAGGCCCTCAGCAGAAAGTAGCTGTTATGGCGTTGTTAGATGTCAGATATCCAAAGAGGTAAAGAGCAAATGCTCCTCAGCTACCTCCGACCCCTGTGTGCCTGCCCTGCGTCCATGGCATTTGGGGGCGGGTTAATCCATTAGAGATGTGAATTATATCTGATGGAGACTTCTCTCTGTTTTCCAATTAGGAATCTTAGGTGATTTTCCCATTTTAATTATGGCTATAAAAGTATGAAAAAGTGAGAGAATACAGAAAAAGTAAGAAAAAGAAATGTGAAATCACCTGTATGCTATCATAGAGAATCAGCCACTGTCAACTTTGGAGGTATAGCCTTCCAGATTTTTTTTGAAAATATGCAAATAGGTACAGGAATGGTATTATATGAAATACAATGTTTTCTAGTCTCCTTTTCACTTAATGCTATATCATAGACATGTTTCCACGTCAGTATATAACATCATCATAGAATGTCATTATATGGATTTTCCAAATTAAATAAATTTGGAATAATGTCCATCAGTGGACATTTAGCTTACTTCCAGTGAACTGCAGTGATCTCCCTTATCCGTATGTCTTTTCATACATATATGGTTATTTTCTTAGAAAACAGTTTTAGAAGTGGATTTGCCGGACAGAAGGAAAGCATATTTTAAATGTGACATATTATCAAGTTCACTCGGAAAGGCTGTTGTAAGTTACACTCCCATTAAACATATGTAGCATTCAGATCTCCACATTTGAGAGTTTTAGAATAAAATAAAATATTTCTATATTCTTCGATAAGTGAGAGCATTTTCTTCACATTTTCTCCCTAAAATCAAATAGCATATTTTAAAAAATTTTTTTCATATTAAAGTTTTTAAAAATTCACTTATCTAAAAAATAAAAGCTTTTAACTGCAAACCGAATCCTTTGGTCGTTGTGACTATTAAAACTGTGCTCATCGGAATCATAGTGGGGTCTTAAATTCCGTCCTGGAGAAGCATCTCTCTTTAGAGATGAGCAAAGTGAGATCTGAAGTCAGAGGGTTGGACAGTGTCCTAAATCCTCCTTGTCACTTCCTGTCACCTGCCTCCTCATCTTGGAATAGTCATCATTTCTACTCCTAGATGAAATATTATTTTTCTCTTAACCTCAGGGCTGCCCTGTGACATTTAAGTTGTTTTAATAGAAGAGTATAACATGCATACAGAAAAGTATAAAAATCTCAGCTGAATGAATTGTTACAGAGTAAACACACCTGTGTAATCACCACCCAGGTCAAGAACAAAAAAAACTTTTATTAACATTTTCTAATACAGGTGGCCATAATGAAAAATGTATAATTGTCCTGCGTATTCCTTAAACTGTGACCTTTACATCAGACAGTCAATAATTTCTCTTTGAGAGGATGTACCCAATTGGTCTCCCCTCCTCTATGCTTCTCTGGGGGCGATTAATTCTCAGTATTCTGTGTGTAGTAACTTGCCTGGTTTTTAGATTATCCACAGCACTGAAAAAGCTCTCAATATTCTTACTCTTCGACAGTGAAACCAGACCACGAAATTGTAAGGGCAAAACACAGCAGTATGCAAAAGCATGTAATTGAAGGTACGTTGCTGTACATGCTGGCCAGAAACCAGATGTGAACCGTTGAGCAGAAGTTATTATTTGGTTAAAGGTGGAGGTACAATAAGGAATTGTGCACTTTGCATCAGGGAGCGTGGCAGGGAATTAGAAGTGCCTGTGAGATTATATGGTGCAGCAGCCAGCAACACAGGCCTGGGAGCTCAGCCGTTTGCCTGCAGCCGCAGTGCTCGATGGGTGCAGAGGCCGTAGCCTGCCTCCTGGACCAGGTGCCAGGCTGTGCCTCACGACTGGAGCGGAGAAGATTCGAAGTCGGCCTCACCTCCCAGCCCCTCCAGCCTCCCTTCACCCTTCCCTGCCTGTTAAGGATGGACACCCGCCTTAATCTTGTTGTTCAGTCAGTAGCTTTTGCATCATGTTTCTTTTTTGTGGTGAATGTACCCTTTTTCTTCTCTTCTTTCCTGCACGAACACCGCCTTGCCTGCGCTGCTTCCCCTGCCTGTAGAAAAGTTACAGCCTGGTCTGTAGCGGAACAGTGCTCTGATTAAAGTGATTAAAACTATATACAGCATGCATAATTAACCTTTGCGCGGCTGTCACCGAGAGCTGATGCAGGGAGCTGATACTGTATCTGTCTGTGGCAGCCGGCGTATGCCACATGACCGTTTTTTTTTTTTTCCTGCAGAATTTTAATCACTTGAGATAAAGAGCCAGGAGAGAGAGAGAGATCGAGGCTGTATTAATCCTCTCAATGGCTTTATAATTTCCCTTCTATTCTGCTGCTGGTAATCAAGAAAAATAACGCCGCCTTAATCCCAGATGCCAAGGTCAATCACCTCCGTGCCCTCTGGTAGCAAGGATGTCATTATGAAAAGATTTTAATGAACGTAATTCTTGCCGTGCTTCGCAGAGAGAAGGGTGTGTTCTGAGACCCCAGGATGGTGAGGTGGGCCTTCATTTCTGGCAAAAATAATTGTTAAGTGTTAGCCCTATTAGAAATGAATGCCTAATAGCTGGTCAGGGCTGCAGCCCAGCCACACGCAGCAGCGGGCGAGTGAAGAACTGGGGGGTGAGTGGCACCGGCTGCTAGGCGAAGAGGGCCTGACCGGGTGATGCGCAGTCGGGCCGCACTGCCGGCTGGCGGCAGGCTCAGGGCAGCAGGGACCCGGCCCTGCGTGCGCTCTGCCACCTCCCCGGGGGGCTGCCAAGAGCAAAATACAAGTGCAGCAACGCACAGATGTGTGGTGACATCTTAAAACAATGCCCTGTTGTTCTTTTTAAGAACATGCAGACAGGTGAAAATCAGAAATCCTTCCAGCTCAGAAGCACCCGAGCTAAATTCCCAGACGGCTGCCTGCTGCTACTTCACCCACGCCCCCTCTTATTTGGTTTTCCCCAAAACCCGTCCCCTCGGTCGAGGCGGCCCAAAGGGAGCTGACAGGGCCTCGACAGGAAGTCACACCGCAGGCCGCTGAGCGCAAGGCCAGCGCCAAGGCCAGCTCGGGCCGCAGGGCGGGTCATTTATCCTGCTGAGAAAAGGCGGAGGGAGGCCGAGCGCAGACTGGGAGGGGATCGGAAGGACATGAGGAACTGGCTGCATCCACCCTCGAGAATAAAAGAGAGCGGCACCTTGGCTGCAGACGCCAGGATCCCAGCGCGGCTCGGGCAGGTTCTGAAGGGATCCACCACCAGCGTGGTTAATCCACACGGCTTTTCAACGTGTCTCTACAAACGTTAGCTTCACCTTCTCCTGAGAGGTCGCTGTGCAGTTTCCCTCCACGTTAGGGGTGGGCCGCGGACCCAGGCGGCACAGGGGGCAGCAGAAGACCCTTCCTGGGGTGGTGCAGGCAGGTTGACCGGCCAGCGTTGACCAAGAAACACCGTCCTGTCAGGGCTCTCGTCTTTCTTCTCTCCTTCGTAATCTGACCCCAAACCCTGATTCTGTCCTCCTGGAATTTGTGCTCAGACTCCGTAAGCCTCACGTTTGGGGTTTATGGTCACCTGGCCTGGCCTGGGGTGACCCTTGCCCTTGCCCCATCTGTGAGACAGAGAGCCAGTTTGGACTGTAAATAGCGTTGCAGGGGCACCTGTTGCCTGCTTACCGGAACAGACTCTTCTTAAGGGCTTAGGCGCCACTGATGTCACTCCTACTGCTGAACTTCCTCTTTATTCAAGTGGCCTCAGCAGGGCCTCTTTCTGGAACCACTTCGTTAGCAATTCATTTGAGCCGTTAAAATGAATGAAACTAATTCAAAAGAAAATATTCTATGATTTAGACTTCCTCTGCGTCCTCTGAGTTACCGTACTGTACTGATGCAGAAAACAATTTAGTCACGCATTCCCAAGAGATGGTTCCGGCTTTTGTTCTCTTCAAGTGCAATTTCGGTAATGCAGCTTTTGCCCCATTCCCATAGGTCAGTGCAAGTGCTGCCTGGAGGAGCCACACAGATGTGGCCCTCATGTGAGCTAGTGGCGTGACTGATGGAGCCCAGGGGCTTTTCTGCGGGGTGCTGCAGAGCCCAGGGGTCCTGGGAAGGCGCCAAGAGGCCCCCAGGCATAAAGCAGATTTCCCGGGCGGCATCGGGCAGGGCTTCAGGCATGTCCAGCACACACACTTCGTCCAGCGTGGCCCCCGTGTTCCTCTGTTTTCTACGTTGAAGTTCCTCCTAAGATTTTTGTAGGAAGAAAAAAAATGTTTCTTACAAGTTTAAGAGCATGCACAGCCCTTTTTGTATAGTCCTTTGCTCTGTCTCAAAGGAATTTATAAAGGACAGGGCGGTCTCCTTCCTGAGAGCCTTGAGGAAGGGGCGTATGCAAAGGACAAAGTTCTTTGGGTAGACTCCCACAGGTTGATCCAGGTGTGTGGGGGTGGGGGGGTGGGGGGGGGACTGGTGTGATGTGAAGGGTGTGTGAAGCTCTGCTGTCCGAGGCTGTCTCATTGCAAAAGTGAGTTTCAGAAATTCACACTGAAGGCTAACCAGGGCTCCTGGGGGCCAGTGGAAGACTTTGAGGACCCCAGGGTACGAAGGCCTTTCATCTCCCTGCTGAGAAGTGTAGACTTTACCATGAAGACGGAGCCAGACGCCTGAGAGTTATTCCCCGGGCCCCATTCTCATTGTCAGCCCCCGTGGTAGTCACTCTGCCCAGTGATTCAAGGCGCTGGGTCTAGAACCTGGCCCCTCCTCTCTGCTCCAGACGCCCTGAATCTAATCTTCCTCAGGATGTGAGCTGCTCATGCTTCTACTGTCCCGGCCTCTTCCCTCTCCTCAAGCTCCACGTGGCCTCAAGAATCCTACGTTAAAAATAGATGCGATCAAGTCCCCACCCTTAAAAATAATGTTTCCAGGTACTGTCCAAGCCTCCTAACCAGGTGTGCAAGTCCCCACCCTTAAAAATAATACTGCCGGATACTGTCCAAGCCTCTTAACCAGGTGTGCAAGGCTCCTCCCAAGGCACGCAGTCTTCTTCTGAGGGCTTCCTTTGTGGACAGCTTTTGTTGGCCTTGCGTCTTTTATATCCCACTCGGCGGAGGCTCCCTGAGGGCCTCCTGCATTTGAATCCCTGTGCCATGCGCATAAAAGGTGTTCAGTGTGTTTGAAGGGGATTCCCCAGTGCTTTGCTGTTGCTGCTGTTCCCTGGCATTGCTGTGTGCTGGCCTCTGACTTAGGGACCTGGGCCTCTTTTTAACTCCTCTCAAGAACCCTGCGCAGTGGAGTGGCTAACTCCAACTCCGTCTCTTAGATGAGGAAACATCAGTGCCTGCCTGACTATATTTATTTAACATCCTTTCATTGAGCCATTTGGGAGCACCGATTGGGTGCCAGGCCCCTGCTGGGGACACAGGAGGCTCACAGGCTGGTGGGGGGACAGAGGGAGACGCTCTGAGGCAGGGGAAGTACGGGGCACGTGGGGCAGCCTGTGCTGCGGCTCCTTCAGACTTGCAGAGGGAAAGGCGACCCCACCCCAGGTAGGTCATTACAGATGGGGTGGAGGCTTCCGTACTCATGAGCAGGCCTGGGCTCGAGGCCTGGGTTTGGGTAGGTGAGAGCTTGTCCCCTCTCCTTGCCATTGGCCCCTGTCACTGCAGGTGGGAAAATCAGAAAGGGCGGGAAGGAAGGTGCTCTCCTCGACCTCCTGCTCCCCCAGGCTTCTCCGACAGCAACCCCAGGGGCGGCCCTGGGGGTGGTGGGAGGGGCGGGTCAGGTATACCTGAACCTGACCGCAGGTGAGACGGCTGCAGCTGGCCGGAGTGCAGTGCGTGTGCGGCACAGGGAGAGCTGGAGATGCAAACGAGCGGCAGGTCCTCAGGGCTGGCCGCTTCCTGAGTTAACACATGCAAACCGGCCGGTGCCCTTCGGGCTGGTCCCCCAGTGCAGCTAACTGGGGCCGACAGCACCGGTGTGGGGCTGGAAGTATGGCACGCCCTCGCATTCTGTAGAGGATGCAGTGCAGACCTCTGACGGTTGTCCCCTTCACGCTGGGTGTTTCTTATTCATAAGCTTTCTGTGCATGTGTCACTTTTATATCGAGTCAGCACGTGCCTCGCACCCTGGCCATCGTTTTGGCAGCCGCGCCCAGCCCTCCGCGGAGCTGGGACGTGTTTGTGTGCCTGTTGTCTCTCCTACGTTGGTGAAGCCTGTAGCATATGTATTATCATGTCTTCCAATAAACAGGATGGATGCTGCTGGCCTACTTCCTCCCCCATCATTCCACAGTGCCGGCCTTCTTTGGTTGTACAGTTTCATTGGAGCCTTTCCTCTCTCTTATTTCCTCCCAGAGTTCATAGTAAATAACGATGACAGTGATAAACGCTAGCATCTAGTAAGCACTTTCTGCAGACAGGACACAGGACCGTGCGTTTTGTGTGTCGTTTTATTTTGAATTCTCCCTCTTCTACCCTAAGCTGAGTTCTGAGTTTTGATTTCAATGCAAGTGGTTTATCCAAGAGGCAGTCCTAGGACAGGGGTGACATGTGACACAGCTAAGGGAAGGCGGCCCAGCGGAGGCTTATTATCAGGCACGGTAGCGGTAGTGCCGTAGACGAGCAGAGCTTAATCCCTCTGGGGGACTCTGGAGTCAGTGCAGAACGTGTACAGGGGAGGGGGAGGGGGCCGAGGTGTGTATACAGCTCATGATCGTCGGTTTGACAGTGGTGCATGGGGGGAGCGAATTCTCTGGCATGTCTGGCCACTGTGGGTGAAGGCAGAGCAGGCTCCGGCCCCCAGAGAAAGCTGTCAGGGAGGGATACAGACACCGGCCTTGGGAGGTTGCCAGTGGGCACTGCCGCGGGGGGCGGAGGGGATGGATGCAGGCAGGGGTCCACAGCATCAGCTGCATGAGGCCGTCATGTCACTTTCACTTAACAGATATAGTGAGTCCCCTACACACAGTCCTTCAAGTCGCGAACTTTCAAACGTGCGCACGTGCATTCCATCCACGGCAGGCGTGAGTGACATTGCAGCTCGCCCTCCGTCTCCTACTGCTGACGACCCTTCAGCTCTGCCATCTCCCACCTCCTCTCCCCACTGCAGTCAGTACCTCTCCTTGCCTGTTCCCTCGATGCCAGCCCCTGTGTGCCAGCTGTTGTGCTGCGCTGCTGTACTGTAAGGTACTGTACTGTAAGATGAAAAATGTTTACTTTTTGTGTACGTTTTTTATGTATGATTTGTGTGGAAAGTATTATCGGCCTCTTACAGTACAGTACTGTGTAGCCGATTTTCTTATGTGGGTACCTAGGCTCACTGTGTTGGACTTCACAAACGCGCTCTTGGAACGGAACTCGTTCGTATGTACGGGACTTACTGTAATAAAACTGAGTCTTAATGGCCTAAGTGACTGGCTTTAGGTGACACTTGCAGGTCGTTCATGTTCTTTTCTCTGTGGAAACTCCCCTTGCTTCCTGCCAACCCAAGGATTTAACTAGCAGTTCAGCTCAACAGTGGCTTCATGGGCTTGGTACCTCCTCCATCTGGGTAGGGGGTCTTCTCCACCTGACTCTGACCCAAAAGTTGACTCTTGAGATGCTGAGCCTACTTGCTTCAGTGAAGGACTTGCCTACTCTGAAGAGAAATGGATGAGGCTGGGGAAATACTTCTGTTGGAGTGACGTGTGTTTAATTTAAACTTCGAGTAGTGAGTAGACTAGGTTCCACGGCTGTCACAAACAACCCCGTGGTCTCAGTGGCTTGACAGCAACACTGGTTTATCGCTCACCCACACAGAGTCCACTGCGGGTCCACGTGGTGACTCGGGGAGCTGGGCGGTGTTGATCCTGTGGCTCCCCTGCCCCGAGCCCATCGGGCCTTTGCAGGTCACAGGAATGAATGGGCGCTCCCACTGGGGCCTCTCACTGATTCAGCCCTGAAATGAAGATGCCGCTTCTAGTTCCATTGTATTCACCACATCTTGTCACATGGCCCAACTAGTTACGAGAAGGCTGGGAAGTGCAGTCTTCCGAGTGCCCAGCAAGGGCAGGGGAGGGACTGCTGGGTCTTAGTGAACCCCAGAAACCCAGAAACGTCTTCCCCAGTAGGAGAAGTACCATTAAGTAAGCAGTCATGATCAAGGCCCGCCTACGGCCTTTTCTGGGGATTTCTGAAAGGCTGGAAGAATTTTGCCTTGGGTGTGTCAGTTGCTCATTAATTCCTCAGAAATGCCCAGAGACAAGGTTGCTCTTGCTCATAAGATATATTTGTTTGGTTATTTAACAAATCAAGAAAAGCATGTTGTTATTTAAAAATTCAAAAGAGCATGTTGTCATTTCCCTCGTCCTGATGGTTCTTTAAGCAGATGTGTTCTCTTCACTTTATACATCGTATTAGTTGTAACATCTTTTTCTCTCCTATCCCTCCGAGTTATGCTTGGAAATAAATCTTCTTGGCATGAAATATCATCGTGGGGTAGTAAGAAACCATTGTTCTCACAGCTGTTTTGAAACCTAAACAACTAAAAAATGCATGTTTAAAAAATTTTTTGTTGGAATGTAGTTGATTTACAATGTTGTGTTAGTTTCAGGTGTACAGCAAAGTGAATCAGTTATGCATATCCACGTATCCACTCTCTTTTAGATTCTTTTCCCATAGAAGCCATTACAGAGTACTGAGTAGAGTTCCCTGGGCTCTACAGTAGGTCCTTGCTGTTGATCTATTTTACGTATAGTAGTGTGTGTATGTCCATTCCAATCTCCCAGTTTATCCCCCCGCCCCCCCCCACCCCCGGTAACCGTAAGTTTCTCTTCTACATCTGCGGCCCTACTTCTCTTTCCCGCGGACGTGCACAGATTCTGTCTGCTGAGGGAGGAAACCGTGAATGCAGCTGTTCCCAGGCTGTCCTCACTCAGCGATTTGTTGTGAAAACCGCGGAAATAACTTCTTGCTCTGAGTGAGAAGGGCTCCTCCCACAGTCCGATGCTGTTTTCATAAGTGTGCCCCATCCTACAGCCTGGTCTCTGGCCCCTGAGAGCAGGACAGGACAGGAACCCCACTCTGCTCTGGAGGGTTTGTGCTGTTACTTGCCCTGCTGTAGAGTGGATTTACAAAGGCTTTTGAGGACCCAAAGAGAAAATGTGTCCAATAAATCAATGGTAATGCATTAACAGACTGCTACTGAATTCATTGTTCACAGAATGTAATTCCTTGATAATAGCAGTTTGTACAGTATGTCATCACAAAACAATGGTGATATCACCACAGTGGAAATGACTCTGATAAATTATACACTAATAGGATCTTAGAATTCTAGTGTAGATCTAATTTGGGGTTATCAGGATTTGGGGAGCGGTAGACTTCATTTTTGCATTGTACAGAGGCAAAACAACCTTCTGCATATTGTGAGAAGCCAGTGTTTTCCATAGTAAGGTATTGGTGCAGAATCGGCAAGGTTTTCATATCTTTTGAATCATTCTCTTCGTATTCTATGTGATAAGCTATGTTCACTTTAGTTCTTTCATTTTATCAAAAATGAATCTGTGAGCACTTCTGATAATTGCAAGAATTTTAAAAGGAACAATGAAATTTGATTTTTTTAAAGTGGCGATATGGGAATAGCATAATCTTGTTGCTCTTAATTTTTTAATGAGATGCATTGAGACGACTTCAGGGATCCTGACAAAATTGCCCATAGCACTGTTGTCCTCTAGGACCTGGAAATTCAAAAACCCACTAAAGTGATGTCTAATCAATGCCACCAGGATCCTTGAGGATAGAAAATATGTAATTGAATTATTGCATACTTCCTAATACTAAGACAAGTGCCTTATGTCCAAAAGCACTTGCATTGGTGAAGATGGCAGTGAGACCCTGTAGGGACGTGATGCTCCCGTCCTGCCACCTGGCACCCAGGAACCCGGATCTCCCAGGACACGGGATAGCCTGGGTGACACAAAGACAAAGGGAGGGCTGGGTTCCTCTACCTAAGGCGCTGTAGCTGCTTTAGAACTCCCCGTGGCTGTGCCCAAAGGTGGCAAGTCCTACAGCAGTGCCACTGACATCCTCTCCAGACCGTGCCCACTAGAAGGTGTTGACTGTAGGCTGTCTTAGACATACCTTAGCTCCTGTTTGTCTGTCTTCTAAGACTGCCTGGCCAGCCTCTTACTGGTTTTGTGAACTCCTGAGAACCTTCCTGGGAACCTCCCACCCCTTGCTTTACATAAGTTAGCCTGAGTTGCTTTCTATCGTTTATAACCAAGAACTCCCGAGTGATTGAGCAGTCAGTATTGGTTTGACATTTCCTAAGTGCCCATAGCAGAGAGAAACTCGGGAAATGGTCTCATCTCTCATTTTAAGATGACTCCCAGACATATTCCTTGCTCAGAGTTCTGTAGAGAGTTGGCAGCTGGAGCTGGTGCTGGCATTCTCTCCCTTTCACTCGTGGAAGTTCTAATAAGGAAGAAGAGTCATTCTGGAGACCTGTACTGTTTAGTGTGGCAGCCCCCAGCCACGTGTGGCTATCGAGTACTTAAAATGTGGCTCACACAAGTTGTGACGTGCTGTACCAAAACGCTGTCAGGTCTTGAAGGCTTAGTATCAAAACTAGGAGACTATCTCAAGTTTACGTTTTTGTATCGATCACATTTTGTTTTGTTTTGTTTTGTTTGCGGTACGGGGGCCTCTCACTGTTGTGGCCTCTCCCATTGCAGAGCACAGGCTCCGGACGCGCAGGCTCAGCGGCCATGGCTGACGGGCCCAGCCGCTCCGCGGCACGTGGGATCTTCCCGGACCGGGGCACGAACCCGCGTCCTCTGCATCGGCAGGCGGACTCTCAATCACTGCGCCACCAGGGAAGCCCCTCGATCACATTTTGAATGATTATATTTTAGACATACTGGATGAGATAGAATATATTTTTAAACTTCTTACCGTTTAATTTTTTCAGTGTGGCTGCCAGTAGAACTAAAGATACACGTGTGAGCTGGAGTATATTTCTCTTGAGCAAAGCTGCTGAATACAGCCATGAGAGAAGATGACGTGCGATTCTCTGGGGGTGGCCTTGGGTCTGTGCTTATTATGCTTGAACACTAGTCAGCTTTTGCTGCGGTAACGAATATTGCAGCAATTTCGGGGCTTACAGCAGCGCACACTTGTTTCTCACTGGTCTCCCAGTCAGCTGTGGCTTGGCCGGGCTGGGCCAGGCTGGGCACCTCTAGCCCGGGCTGCACGTGCTCTTCGCTTGGGACCCAGGCTCTCGTGGAGCAGCTGCTCGCGGGGGCACGTTCTCCACACTGTAGAAGCTCCAGCACGGGAGCAGCAACCCCCAGTGCCTCTTGAAGCCTCTGCTGGGAACTGGTGCGCCGTCACTTCTCTCACGTTCCCTTGGTCAAAGCAGCTCGCGTGCCCAAGTCCGCAGTAGATGTGGCAGGGCTGTGTACCTGCCTGCTGGAAAAACACAGCCAGAGCAGGGAGGTCACGAGCGGTTGTGAGCATGTGATGTGCCGTGCCGCATTCCGCCCTGCCCGTCACACGTGTGCACTCTCCCCCCACATGAAAGACTCTCACACAGTTATGGCGTCACGCGGTCAAGGTCCACACTGTGTCCAGTCAGCCCCTCCTGACGCGGAGTCTCGTGAACCAAAAGGCAGGACCACTGCTTCCCCACTTTGGAAAGAGGAAGGGCAGGAGACCCACCACAGCCCACGCCAGTCCTGATATCCTGCTGGGCAAATACTTCAGACCCGAGGCAAGGGTTCGGGTGTTCCTTGATTAGGAGAGCGCCCCAGTCTGCCGTTTGCATGACTCTGGATCACCCTCTGCAAGTTACACTCTTCTCTCATCCTCCCCGCCTCCCTCTGAGGAAGGCGCTAGAAGAAATGCCCTCCCCGATGGCAAGCAGACTTCTTAACTTGTCTCCTACCCATAGGAAAGGTGGAAGCTGAGGATCATTTGAGACGGCAAATGGTCACAGTCTGTTTTCATTCAGGTTCAAAGTGTGTTTGGCGCTTCGTGAAACCATTGTTTGTTTTTAATCTTTGATCCCAGGTCCTCTCTCTACGCTCAGTCACAAGTACTTTGAGCTTTTGGTGCTTCCAAGAGACCAAATTCCGGGTCTTTCTCCCGGGGCCATTTTGTGCAACTGAGAAGATTCCACTGGGGGATTTCGATAAAGGGAGTTAACAGTCATACGTTTGATTTAGTCTTTACCAGGAGGCTGTGCCTTAATGGCCAGCCTCAATTTGGTGAGAAGTATAATAGTTCCATTTGCAAATCCTTCAAGTCCTGGAATTTTTGGATTTTCTATATTCCCTTTCAGTTGCAAAGCAGTGGGTTGTTTTTTTTGTTTTTGTTTTGGGGTGGGGGGCTTCCTTCCCTGCATAGGATACAAAGGTATCCTGTAACAATCAATTCGCACTGGTAACATTCTGAAAACAAGTTTAGTGGGTGCATTTTTTACCTTCTGAGTTATCACAGGTGCTATTTGTTGGCAGGTGTGTCAGTGCCGCGTACCTTGGGTTGCCGTTTTGCCAACTTGCTGCAGGAGTTTTCTGGCACCCTATCACTTAGACCCAGACCAATGCCACCGGTTTCAGCTTTCTGTCATGGCAGCCCCTCCTTCTGTGCACCGGTTTCTGCATTAGTCAGCTTTTGCTACAGTAACTAACAGCCCCCAAATCTCTGTGGCATCCAACAGCCAACATTTATTTTTCACTTAAGAATCCTGCAAGTCAGCTGCAGCTCTGCTGAGCCTGGCCTAAGGTACGCTTGTAAGTGGTGGTGTCGCAACTCCCCACAGGGTTCTCCCCACACGCTTCCCATGTCTTTTTTGCGTGAGCACTGCAACGAAGAGTAGCCCCCGCTCGACGCAACTAGAGAAAGTCCACGCACAGCAACAAAGACCCAGTGCAACCAAAAATAAATAAAAAAATAAAAATTAAAAAAAAAAAGATTCGGGAATGAATTCACTAAAAGACAGGGGAACTTTCTTAAGCCATGTCTCCTGAGATTCCTCTCTAGATAGGGCCAGGCGTGTTTTAAGTACTTTAAGCTGGGAACTTTCCATGCTTTCCACCATTGGAGTTGGACCAGTTTGGGAAAATACGTGTCATAAATCATCTTCAGAACATTTTAATATACTGCCGATAGTATTAAAAGTCAAAGCTTTCATAAAACTTAGTTTACTTCTCCCTGTAACTTAAATCTGGAGCAGGTTTAAAAACGTTCATGGCTCCAGCTAAATTACGGACTCCGCTTTAGCCTTCTGGGGCTGGGGGCTGCCCAGCCTGGGCCTGGAAGCTTGCTGGCTCCGGCCCCGTGAAGCTCTGTGCTCTACGCTGGACCGACACCTCCTCACAGCCCTGGCAGAGCCGGTGGCTCGCGGCCCCGCCCCTCACCACTTCCCGCTGCTGACCTTCGTGTACTCCGTTTCTGAACTTGCGTAAAGTGGATTCTTAGGTCACGGATTTGAGACCTTTCTTCTTTTGTAACGTAAACCTTTGATGGTGTGAACAGCTCTCTAAGCACTGATTTAGGTGCATCCCAGGTTTTTGATATGTTCGGTTTTCATTTTCATTCATGACAAAATATTTTCTAATAGCCTTTGTAATTTCTCCTTTGACCTGTGGGTTATTTATGTGTGTTGTTAAGTTCCAACTGTTTGGAGTGTGTCCAGATTGTCTTTCTGTTACTGATTGCTGATTTAATTCTGTTGTGGTCAGAGAACATACTTTGCATGATTTCAGTCCTTTTAAATTTATTGACATTTGTTTTATGGCCCACAATATTTTGGCAAATGTTCTGTGTGCACTTGAAAAGACTTTGTATTTTGCTGTTGTTGTGTGGAATGTTCTATAAATATCAATTAGGTCAAGTAGGTTATAATGTTGTTGAAGTCTTCTATATCTTTACTGCTTCTCTAACTTTTCTTTCAAAGAAATATTTTTAAATGAGAAACAAAAGTCTTTTATATCTACTCACATTCTTACTGTCTGGGGGGCTCTTTATTCTCTTGCGTACATCCAACTTTCTGTCTGGCATCCTTTTCCTTCTCCCTGAGGCATTGCTTTAACCTTTCTGTTGGAGCTGGTCTGCTGGTGATAAAGTCTGTCCAATGCCGGCTGTCATGGAGCACAAACTCCTTCTGGCCTTGTTGGGCTCCTGGGGGTGTACTGCCTACTCCTCGCCCCTGCCCCACCCTGGCCTGGATGGCCTCCTTACCCGGACCACAGATGCACAGGCCAGCACTCAGCAGAAGACGGGAGGGGACTCCCCTTCAGATCTCTGGATGTCGTGTCTGTGCTCTTACCTCCTCTCTGGGGTTCGGGCCCACAAGCTTTAGCCTCCTTGCCTCCCCAAAGTCTGAAGTCTGTCTTGTCAACTCAGGAGGCCCAAAGGGATGTGTTTGGGTCCTTCGCCCTGGGATGGACACTCTGGAAGCAGTGAGCTGGGGCAGCCGCACACCGTCTCTCCCAGGGATCAGTGCTCTTCGCTGCCTGTGGGCCAACATCTGAAAATCATTGTTTCATATGTTTCATTCGGTTTTCTAGCTGTCTAAGGTGAGGAAATAAATTTGATTCCTCTAAGTCCTTCACAGCTGAAAGCAAAAGTCCTTTCCATCTACTTTTTCAATAAAAGAATTTTAATTGTGGTAAAATACACATGACATAAAATTTACCATCTTAACCATTTTAGGTGTACAGTTCAGTAGTGTTAACTGCATTCACGTTGCTGTGCAGCTATCACCAGCATCACCTCCAGAACTTTTTCATCTTCCCAAATTGAAACTCTGTCCCCACTAAACACTAACTCCCCATTCCGCCTTCCCCCGCCCCTGGCACCCACCCTTCTACTCTCTGCCTCTATGAGTTCGATAACTTCTAGATCCCTCATATGAGTAGAATCATATCCCATGTGTCTGACTCACTTTGCGCCGCGTAACGTCCTGAAGGTTCATCCATGTTGTAGCACGTGTTAGATTTACCTTCCTTTCAAAGGCTGAATTTCCGTTGTACGGATGGAGCACATTTTGTTCATTCGCTGATCTGTCAGCAAACACTTGGGCTGCTTCCACCTTTTGGCCATTGTGGACAATGCTGCTGTTCTCTAGGGACCCGTAACATGCCACAAGCTTGTTAAGGCTCTTCGAGTATTGATAGCCATCTCACCAGATCGTCCAGTTTGTTTTTACAGGTGCATGTGAGTGTGCATATCTTCTTATATAAAATGCTCATGGGAAAAAGAAGAGATAAATGGATATAGTTCATTAGCCAACTTTGATCAAATCCCCTTTCCTTGCCATTTTCAGTTTCTTTTTTTCTCTCCTTTCCATTTTCTCTTTATCACCTTCTCCCCTTTCTCCCTCCTTTTTCTCTTTTTCTTTTTCCCTCATTCTGGGTTTTTCCTTTCCTCTTCTTAGCCCATCTCTTTGCCCTCTCTTCCTTCGGTGGAGGTGTGGCTACATGAAGCCGCTTTGTGTGCGGAGACCAGTCAACACAGTTGACAGGCCGACGTGCCAACGGGAAGCAGCTCACATTCCAGGAGGGAACAGGAGGCATGAGCATCAGTGACTGCAGCCTGAAATGAAAAGAAGGACAGATGTAGCAGTTCAGTTATTCAGTGAGGGAGGTTATTTTTGACTTTCGATGATCCAGGAAGGCTTCACTGAAGTACTGATAGTTGACTTGGGTCCTAGGAATTGGGCGCAGTCAGGCTTACCGATGATGGCAGAGCCGTTCTAGGTCGAAGAAATGATGTGAGCCAAAGCTGAAAACCTTCTGCCTTCTCGTACAATGTTCTTGTCATTATGTCATTCAGCTCTCTTATCCCAAGAATTCTTTTCAGCTAACTTTTTAAATTTCAAAGCAATATATGGAAAATTATATATGTATGTGATAATTTAAATTGGACAATGAAAATTAAGTTGTTTCTTCTTCATGCACTTTGCCGATTTTTTGAATGGTTTTAGATGTTGTGCATTGCAGTTTTATCATTTGTCTTTTGCTTTTTACATCCTGTTGTTCTGAAGAAAATAATTGCTTCTGAAGCAAAAGAGCAGCCTCGCAGTAATTCTGACTAACGATAAGTCATCTGAATTAGTAAAAAATTAGAATGACTAATTTAGGGTTCTGGTTTTATTATTTTGAAGGCGTTTTGTCACCCTTGGTTGTCAAACTAAGTCTTAGCAATTAGAGCTCTTTGGGAACATGTTTTATTAAATAGATGGTAATTTTATCACAGCGAACACCTTTCATTTGTAAGTGCAAAGAGGTTATTCCCGACATCTTGTTTATATTGTTGACTTGCTGAGAAAAGGTTTTATCTTTAAACAAATGTCGATTTTTTAACCCAATCCCTACTAAATGAGTTATCATCAATTCTGAATTAACGGTTTTCCAATAATATAGTGAGATAAAACAGCCCATATGTACCTCATTTTATTATTATATCAGTATAGTTCTAGGTTTCTTTTTGATTTCAACTTTAATCATGAGAAATTTATTAAAATCTATTTCCTGCAATCCTCCCAGATTTACTGTCAATGTCAAGTGGGCCAGTGTGTGAAAATTGTCTTGGAAAACAAAGACACTTACCTCCTTGGTCTGGCGTTGAGAGACCTCCAGACTAGCCTTGATTTTTTAACAGCTCACCCTCAGTTCCCCTACAGTGATGTTCTGCTTTAAAACTTTCACAGGACTGTTCCCATGGCACATCTGTCCATGCCCTCCTCGGTTTGAGGTTCTCTCATATCTCCCCATCACCTACAGGTTAACATCTTTTTAAGAACGGAGCTCCGAAGTCAAAAAGACCTGTGTGCAAATCCTGTGCCTACCCCGTACTATGTGACTTACAGGAATGCTCATCTTCTCGAAGCATCAGTTTCCTTGTCTGTAAGATGGGAGTAACTGAGGTTCCCATAGAGGATCGTCGGGGAGAATGAATGAGAATGCAGGTGAAGCCGTCAGCTCATCTGGTCCAGACGTGGTGTCACTGCCTCCACACTCCCTCACAGGCCGGCAGCAACGTCCTCCCCTCTGCACCAGCACTTCCGTCACGCTCAGCCGCGCCGTGGTCCGAACGCCCGGCTCTGTTGCATCTTTGTGTTTTTGCCACCCTGTTTCTCTGTCCTGGACACCCTTGTCTTCAATGTCAGTGTTTTCAGGCGGCAGTGCAGGCTGACACAGCTGCAGGGGGAGCTCCCTGACCCCGAGCGCCCCTGCCCCAGACTTTGTGCACATCTCAGCTGCAGGAGTTGTCACAGCAAAGTGCAGTTCTTCCCTTGGCTTTTGGTTCCCTCACTCACATGGTGCCTCACCATATAAACTGTTATGTGTTCGAATGGATTCTCTTATAAAAAAATTAACTGTAAATATCACTCTCCCCTGCCCCCTCTTCCTCTCTTTGCTGAGGGAACCAGTAACTTGAACTTGGTGTTACTCCTTCTAATCCGTGTTTTCCTATTTTCTTACACATTTACTTCCCCCCAGATTCTATAGAATATAGAATGTGTGTGTTTTTAAATTTACATAAAGATTTCCATTTTATAGTGGTTACCCTCAAATGTCTGTCATGCATAACTGACCTAATGGAGATCAGGCAGCATGTTCTGAACAGAAAGGGACCGACTTCAGTACTGGCCAGCTTCTCCTCCACATCTCACGTCTGCGGGGCCTCCCGTATGGGTTCTGTCCTGTTTTTAATCCCCACGTTAGTTACAATAATGACACAAAATTCCTTTTCCCGGTTAGTGCTTATTCAGATTACGCATCATTTCTTCTGCCCCCCCCGCTCCTCCTGGGTTTGGTATCCTTCTTACACAAGTACCGTCTTCGGAAGTCATTTTCTACTGAAAGTCTGAAAATATCTTTATTTCGCTTCACTCTTTGGTTCTCCCACTTTCATTTGGGAAAATTGTGACCTGCAGAAATGTAAGATGATAAGATGTGTATCTTACGGCCTTCGCCGAGATTTACAGATTCTCAGTGTTTCCCACTTACGCTCGCTCACACACACACACACACCCATGTTAGACTAACGCATCTGGAAATTTGTCGCGCTGTTCCCCCTAAGTACTCCGACACCTATCAACCGTAAGTAGGAGCATTCTCCTCCATAATCACGGTAGAAATGTCGCTCTTTAAATTTTAACATTATTTAGCACTATTATCTGGTACCTAGTTCATATCCAAATGTCCCTTATTATAACAATAAAGAACTTCATAGCTTTTTTCTGTTCTGGCATCCAGTTAATGATTATTCATTGCATTAGTTCTCATGTCCTCTTCATCCCCTTATCCTTAATCTAAGAGTTCCTGGCCTTTTGTTCGACTTAACATTGACATTTTCGAAACCTCCAGACTAGCTGTTTTGTAGAATGTTCTTCAGTCTTGAGTTTGTCTGATTGTTTTATCTTCATTAGATTCAGGTTAAACATTTTGGTGATACTGTGCCCTTCTCAGTGCACCACATCAGAGGCCACTGGATGTCTGTTTGTTCATTATTGATGATTTTTGATTAAGGGATTATTTGGTTAAATGGAGGCCAACAGATTTTTCCACATGTAAAGATGCATTTCTTTTCCTTTGTGATTAGTTAAAAATCTGTGTGGCAATACTTTGAAACTATGTGACTATTCTGTTTCCCAATGGTTTTAACATTTATTGATGACTCTTGCTTCAGTCAAATGCCAGTGATTTTCTAAATGTCTACCATTCTATGTTTTTAAAGTTAGCATTCTTCTGTAAAGAACTGCTTTTCCTTCTCCATACCTCCGCCC
This sequence comes from Globicephala melas, assembly GCF_963455315.2. Taxonomy (NCBI): domain Eukaryota; kingdom Metazoa; phylum Chordata; class Mammalia; order Artiodactyla; family Delphinidae; genus Globicephala; species Globicephala melas. The sequence continues at coordinate 2,889,968 of NC_083328.1, forward strand.
TTTAAAAAAATGTTTAGAACGGACTCATGTGCTCTCCGTGTTAGTTCAACATGTTATAATATAATCCTTCAGTTATTCATTCTGATGCTCAAATTGTTCCACATTTGGCTGGCGAGGGTCCATTCAGAGTGTGTCCTATAGCCTTTCAACATGTTCTCATCTGATTTTGAGAACTTCTCACCTTCTGGCACAAGAAGGTGCTCACCTTGTATTTTCCCTGCCCACGGCCCTGGAATCAGCCAAGGTTCCAAGAGGCCATGGTTCCTTTAAGTAGAGTATGGTATTTAGAAACCAAGATCTGGGAACTGGGTGTGCTCATTACTACTGAGGTATTATTGCTTTTAAGCTCTTTCAGTGGACAGAGCAAGGAGATATATAAGATATACATAGTAAGATAATATAAGATATATAAGACATATTATATAAGATATATATATATCTCCTTCCTCTATCCACTGAAAAATATATTTATATTTTTATATATTATATATATAAGTTATATAAAAATTCATGCACTTACACTGGCACTTCTGAATTTCATTTAGTACTGATATCACAGGGTTCTTTCTCCCCTCCCTGCATTACGTATTTGTATCTCCCTTATTCCACAGTGAGAACACTGATTTCCAACAAAACTAATATATTTATTTATTTTCTCAATTCTATAATTCACACTAAATTGTTTGCAATTGCTATACTAATACCACTACCTACTATAAAGTCATTAAGTACAATTCAGGATTTCTTTCTAGGTTTTTGTGTGTGTGTGTGTGCATAAAAGACGTCCCACTGAGGAGGGAGGGATACATTGGGAGACTGGGATTGACTTATACACACTACTGTAGATAAAATAGGTAACTAATAAGAACCTGCTGCACAGCACAGGGAACTCTACTCAATACTCTGTAATGGCCTACATGAGAAAAGAATCTAAAACAAAAATAGAGTGAATATATGTATATGTATAACCGATTCATTTTGCTCTACACCCGAAACTAGCACAACATTGTAAATCAACCCCACTCCATAAAAATTAAAAAAAAAAAAAGATATCCCATTGAGAGTTACAATCAGTTACTGGGTTCCAAACGTTCTTGGATTAATTCTTTTTTTTCTTATGCATATTATAATTATCTATTTGATGTAGAATTAGGTTGATTAGTTTCTGTCTGAATCAACTGTAGGAAAATTTCCTATCTCTGTTGATTTAGTAATGTAGTTTTGGATATGTAAATCATTAGCATAGTTCAAAAGTTAAAACTCCATGAAAAGACACACTCAGAGAAGCCCAGTCCTGTTTCCTATCTCTACATCGTACTCCATTCTCAGCCATGCCCCATAGACAGCCATTTTTCTAAGTTTCTGTTATATCCTTTCTGTGTTTCTTTTTGCAATAACAAGCGTGTACCACAGAATAGGAGGAAATATTTGCAAGTCATATATCTGGTAAAGTGTGTCATCCAGAATAGGTAAAGAAGTCTTACAATTCAACAATAAAAATACAAATAACCTAATTTTAAAAGGGACAAAGTGTTTGTTTTTTTTGGTTATATCAAAATATAATTGACCTGCCATGGTGTGAGCTCCGGGAGCACAGCATGGCGATTCGATGTTTCTATATGTTACCAAATGACCACCACCATAAGTCTAGTTAGTCCGTCACCACAAAAAGTTCTTGCAATATTATTGACTAGACCCCCCATGCTGGACATTTCACCCCCATGACACATTTATTTCATAACTGGAAGTTTGCTCCTCTTAATCTCCCTGGCCTATTTCACTCATGCCCCAAGCCCCTCCCTTCTGGCAACCACCTGTTTGTTCTCTGTATCTGTGAGTTTGTTTCTCTTTTGTTGATTTGTTTTATTTTTTTAATTTCATGTCTGAGTGAAATCGTACGGTAGTTGTCATTCTCTGTCTGACTTATTTCACTCAGTATAATACCCTCTGAGTGCATCCACATGGTGGCAACTGGCAGGATTTCACCCCTTTTATGACTAATATTCCATTTTACATAAATAACACATCTTCTTAGTCCATTTGTCTATTAGTGGATGCTTAGGTTGCTTTCACATCTTGGCTGTTGTAAATAATGTTGAAGTGAACATAGGTGTACATACATCTTTTCAAATTAGTGGCTTTTTTTTCTTCAGAAAAATACCCAGAAGTGGAACTGCTGGATCGTGTGGTGGTTGTATTTTTAATTTTTTGAGGAACCTCCATACCAATTTCCACAGAGGCTGTACCACTTTATGTTCCCACCAATATACATGACAGATCCCTTGTCTCCACACCCTCTACAACAATTATTCTTTGTTGTCTTTTTGGTAATAGCTGTTCTGACAAGTGTGAGGTGATACCTGCTTGTGGGTTTTATTTGCATTTCCATGAAGACTAGGGATGTTGAACACCTTTTCATGTGTCTGTTGGCCATCTGTATATCTTCTTTGGAAAAATGTCTATTCAAGTCCTCTGCCCATTTTTAAATTGGGTTATTTGTTATTTTGAAGTTGCATCCTCTGAGTTCTTTGCATATTTTGAATATTAACCCCTTATCAGATATATAGTTTGCATATATCTTCTCCTATTCGGTAGGTGGCCTTTTCATTTTATTGATAGTTTTCTTTGCTGTACAAAAGCTTTCTAGTAGTTAGATGTAGTCCCATTTGTTTATTTTTGCTTTTGTTTCCCTTGCCTGAGGAGATATATGCAAAATAATATTGCTAAGACCAATGCTGAAGAGCTTACTGCCTATGTTTTCTTCTAGGAGTTTTGTGGTTTCTGGGATTAGGTAGTATTGATTGTTGCAGAACCTTGTGATAATAAAAACCACGCAATTGTGCACTTTAAAATGGTGACTTTTATGGTATACGAATTATATCAATATATCAATATTGATATATAAATTATATCAATTATATCAATTGATATACCAATATATATCAATTATATCAATATATCAATATATATCAATATATCAATAAAATATATCAATAAAAATCTAAACGTTTTTTATATATTAATGAGCACCTTGCTTTGTTTTCAGTTAATATCCTGGAAATCAGTTCATAAAAACCTTCATTCCTTTTTAACAGCAACTGCAAATTCATTGTACCATAGTTTATTCTACAGTCTCCTGTATATTGACATTTAAATTATTTTCATTATTTTTCTATTATAAGTAATGCCACAATGAATATTTGTGCATATGTTTGGGTATCGTTAGGGGTGATTTTCCCTTCAGTCTTGAATGAAGTCTGGATGTGTATAAAGTTCTAGGCTGATAGTTCATTTTCTTTCAACCCCTTGATGCTAGTATTCCATTTTCTTTAGCCACCTTATTTTTCCGATAAGGAAACTCCTGCCAGTTCAATTATTCTTTTGTGGGTAATCTTTCTCTATGGTTGTTTTTAAGATCTTTCCCGTCACCTTTGCTGTCTGCAGTTTCACTAGGTAGTTTATTTCCTCCTGTTTAAGAGACACTACGTTTCATAAGTCTGAAGAATCGCATCTTTGATCAATTCCAAAATTCTTCGGGTTCTTCTTTTCATGGCCATTGTTTTTCTTCTTATTATTGCAGTCTCTCTTTCTAGAATCCTATTTAAGCATAGATTGAACCTTCTTCTTTTACCTTACTTTCTCTTAAGCCTCATTTTCATCGTTTCTATCTCTTCTGTCTTTGCTATATTCTGGGAAATTTTCTTGATCTCTCTTCCATTTGATTATTTTCACTTTAGCTCTGTCTTACTAATATTTATCCTCACCTCTGAATTTTTAATTTCAATGACAGTATTTTTCATTTGGAGAAGTTCTATTTGCTGCTTTTTAAATCTGCCTTTTCTTTTCATAGTATTTTATTATTTTGTTAGAATCTCCATTTTTTCTTTTATGTTTAATCATCTGAAGCTTTCTTATTTTATAGGCTCTCTGAAATTACTCTCTTGCCGCATGTTCAGGGGGTTTAAAGCTTATTTTTGAATATACTGACTCTTCCTGCTGGTGGCTGTATTTTGTGTGTGTGAGAGCTCATCTTCATTAGTACTTCATTCTCCTATTCATGAATTCTACGAAGTGTTATTATGGAATGTTTTTGCATTGTGTGTGTCATTGTCCCACTGGTTTCATTGTTCTGGAAATGGTTTAAATTAATCTTTCAGGTTAAGGAGTCCTACAAAACACAAGTAACATGTCTTCGTCTTTTTGATATTTCTTATTTTCTGGCATATACTAATTGTCTTCTTTTTTTCTGTCAGGCTTAGCTCTGCATTTTAAATTTCTTTCTTATATTTCACCTAAAACTTTATGTGCTTATAGCAGGAATGGGTCCATGATAGCTCATTCTGCCAGGTAGCTAAAATCAGAAATCTTTAAATCGGTATTTTTAAATTTTTATTTTACATTGGCGCATAGTCTATTAACAATGTTGTGTTAGTTTCAGGTGTACAGCACAGTGATTCAGTTATACGTGTACATGTACTATTCTTTTTCAAATTCTTTTCCCATTTAGACTGAGCAGAGTTCCCTGTGCTCCACAGTAGGACCTTGTTTGTTATCTATTTTAAATACAACAGTGTGTGCACGTCAATCCCCAACTCCCAAGGTATCCCTCTCCCCCACCCTTCCCCCCAGTAAGCATAACTTCTGTTCTCTAAGTCTGTGAGTCTGTTTCTGTTTTGTAAATAAGTTCATTTGTATCCTTTTTTTTTAAGATTACGCACATAAGCGATATCATATGATATTTGTCTTTCTCTGTCTGACTTACTTCACTTAGTATGATAATCTCCAGGTCCATCCATGTTGCTGCAAATGGCATTATTTCATCCTTTGTTATGGCTGAGTGGTATTCCATCACATATATGTACCACATCTTCCTTATGCATTCATCTGTTGATGGACATTTAGGTTGCTTCCATGACTCGGCTGTTGTAAACAGTGCTGCAGTGAACATTGTGTGCGTGTATCCTTTGAAGCCATGTTTTTCTCTGGATGTGTGCCCAGGAGTGGGATTGCTGGATCTTTCAAATAGATCTTAAAAAAAATAGATCTTTAAAAAAAACTTTAAATAGATTTTTTATTGTAGTAAAATATGTATAACGTAAAACTTGCTATTTTAACCATTTTTAAGTGTACCATTCAGTGGCATTAATTATATTCACAGTGTTGTCCAGCCATCACCAATACCTATTTCCAAAATATTTTCATCACCCCAGACAGACACTTTATACCTGTTAAGCATTAACTCCCCATTCCGTCCTCCCCCACCACCCCTGGTAACCTCTAATCTACCTTCTATCTCAATGAATGTTCATAGTTTAGATATTTCATCAAAGTGGAATCATACAGTATTTGTCATTTTGTATCTGGCTTATCTCACTTAGCATAATGTTTTCAAGGTTCTTCCACACCGTAGCATACATCAGAACTTCATTCCTTTTCCTGGCTGAATACTATTCCATTGAATGAACGTCCCACAACTTGTCTATTCATTCACCTGTCAATACGCTTTGGGGTTGTTTCCACCTTTCTGCTGTTGTGAACAGTGCTACAGTGAACACTCACTGTATGTTTTAGTCCCTGTTTTCGATCCTTTGGGGTATACACCTAGGAGTGGAAATGCTGCATCATATGGTAATTTTATGTTTTTTAAATATATTCTTAGCAAAATAAAATAAATCACAAAAGATGTAGCACTCAAACAGCAGAGATAGTGAGGGTCTTCTATCAAGTTTCCTCTGTCTAGGTTAACATTTATGATATTCAGAGTTAAGACCATACTTTTTAGCTCTGGAACTGCCCAGTTATTGTTACATATTGCCGTGTGCATCCAATGTGATTCTCTGGGGAACTACAGTAATTTGATTGAGCGAGTGCTTGTGTACATACTGCTCGGTTTTTTATTCTTATTTCAGGAGGGGTGGTTTGTTTGTTTAGGGCTTGGGGTGATGCTGAATTAGTGCTATATTCATTCCTGCTTCACAGTTATCCCCTGGCCTTTCTCATCACTTCTCTGCTGCTTAGCTTTCCTTTACTTAAACATGTATTAGTGTCTACAATACACTCGATTCTGTGATAGCAGTGAGTTAAGACGTGGATCCTAAAACAGAGACAGAGAGAGAAGATTATAGTGCAGTGTGGTGAAGGCAGTGATAGAAGCAGCATGGCATGTCCGCAGAACTGGATTTCTAACCCAGATGATGCCTGCTGTGTGTCTAACGCAGTCCACACATGGGGCTGCAGAAAAAGCAAACACTCATTTGGGTTCCAGAGAGTGACAGAGAATTCACTGCTCAGGTCCGTGTGGAAATAAGGAAGGCAGGGTTTGAGGGAAGTCACCCAATCCAGGTGAAGATCTTCTTGTCTAGGTCCCCACCGTGACCTCGTGCCCAGGTGTCACTGGCAGATCCCTTCACAGACTGCTGGCCAGATGCCCACCCACGGCCCAGTCAGCTGTGAGCAGAAAGGGTGGGTCACATGGAAACAACATCATGACTTTAGGGGAGCGACCCCTAAAGCGTGTGGTGGACGTGTCAGGGTGTTCTGACCCTTGGTCCGTCTGCTACAACTGGCCATTAGCAAGCCCTTCCTTCCTTTAAGTACTCTGGCATCTGGTCAGCTCAGCTGCTTATCACCCCGAGGTTTATAGTGGCGGCTGTCTTCTTCCTCCAAATCACTTTTAAGATATTTTTGATGTCAAAGAGGAAATCATGCTCTTTTGTAAGAGAAAACATAGTTGTGTTTTACCTGTGTCTTCCCTGGTCTCTAGAGCAGGGGTGAGGGAAAGGCAGCATTCTTTGGGGGATTCAGGAGGAAAAGAAATCATTTTTTGGATGCCTTCGAATAAAGAAGGAATGAGCCATATTTGAAAGGCACGGGTTGAAGTGCCCTGCATCTGTAGGTGTCCTTTCCACCAACACAGGTAATCTTGGGGTTCTAAGACGGTGTGTCAGGAGATGAGAGTGAGGCCACATCTAGATGGTCTTTCTCTACTCAGGTGGACAGGGGGGCGGGAAGGAGATCAGGAAGGGGGCCCCTTTGACTGTGCCTCTTGGCCCATTTTCCTCCTGGTTCCCCTGAAGGTTATTTATTCCTGGAACTGGCTTTACAAATGAATAGGGAATTTCTTGGCACAGGTAATGGGGGGGTCCAGGGGCAGACTGTCTTCAGACACAGCTGTACCTGCATGCTTGACTTCCTCGGACTGGGTTTCTTTCCATGTCTGCCTCTGCTGTCCTCCAGTTTGGCTGCATTCTCAAGCTCTCAGGTGGTGGCCCAACGGCCACCAGAAACTCTAGTCTTAACTCCTGCCTCGGCCCTGGGCCCGCGCTCCATCTACTCTGTGGGTGGCGCTGTGGACTGGTGTTAGGTGCAGCTGGTGGAGCGGGCATGGGCCTGGATCCTCCTGTGTGGCCTCTCCTGAGGGTGGTGTGGCCACTGACAGCGCTGACTGACCCTTAAGACTTTAGTGTGTCCCTAGCCCTCCCAGAGATGATAGGCCTGGGAAACGCCGGGAGGCCAGGGACCATCTGCGTGGTCCCCACAGGGCCTGGTGCAGTGTCTTCCAGGCATCAAGTGTGTGCAGATGGATTTGTTCTATATGCGCTATGCAATGTGAGGTTTCAAACAAATACACACTTTCTAAGTACAAATATTTTAAAATTTACTACAGAGAAGCTCAATGATTAAAGAATCCTCTCAATTCACATGATCTGTGGCTTTATCTTTTTGTATACCTCACTTGCTTAAAGTAAAGTCCCTCTTAATACATAAATCAGCCTCTTTTGGATAAACGTTAAATGCAACAGGCTTGAAACACAGCCTTGAAAACATAAATGAGCAGTAAGGATCATTACGCATCGACACCCCCGGGGAAGTAAATCTTTTATAGGAGAAGTAGAAGCCGAGAGTAAGGTTCGTTTAAAATGTATAAAAATAATAAAAACGCCCATGGATTGAAAGGCCATCTGAAGGGACTGCTGACTTTTTGGTGATGCCGATGTGGAAGCATTGTGTTTCTCTGCAGGGAAAACAATGACCTAGTGTACGATGCTTCCCCTCTTGCTGCGTCAGCAGACAGTCGCATTATTTTCCGGTGGAATGTGCAGAGCTCGGTACCTCTGTTCTCTCTGCAGCTCACAGAGCCTCAGCAGAGAGACAATCGGAACATTTCAAAGAGAGACGAGACAAAAACAGATTATTCTGCTGTGCTGCCACATTGCCACAGCACAATACTCTGTTCAGAATTGTCTCTTGTACATTTTACAAGCCATACTCTGTCTATGAAGGCTCTCTGTGTTGGAGAATTCGCCTGTGCAGGAAAAACAGCTGCATGTTGCAGACTATTGCCTCAAGAGGCCAGATTCTTCTGGCCAGGGAATGTTTCCTTAGCATTCTGCAAGGGGCCTGAGCTTTCCAAGGTCACGAGAAAGTATTAACTGACTGCACTGTTCTGTCACACTGGTGCTGCCATCCTGGTCTGAAGCCTCCCTGGGCCACTATGAAGGTCTGCCCCAACGGTGTTTTCTGCACACACACACACACACACACACACACACACACACACACCCCTCTTCCTGCACTCAGGGTATATGGTCACCATTAGAAGATGAGAAGATTTAGGGCTCAGGGATTCTAAGCAAAGTCTCAATAAAGCAGAAGCAGCTTCTTTTTGAATTCTAGTTTTCTGTTTCAGGGCCCAAGAAACTCAGTTTCACGGGCCTCCTAAGGAATCCATAGTTTCGTAGGAGTTCCCGTCTAGGCAGAGATCACGGCAATACTTTCCTTGCCTGGGTGTCGGATCAGCTGCTCCAGGCGCTGCCTTCCCAGCCCAAACTCAGGGGACGACTGGGAACCCCAGAAGTAGCGGGGGCCCCTGTGTCCCCCATCTCCACACCATGCTGACTGGGAACACTCGGGAAGCACCTGTGGGTTACTCAAGTTCGTCTGTAGGAAAGGACATTGGATATCAGTTCTACCTAAAGCCTTCCTTTTTTAGCTGGCCCAATCTATCCTCTAATAATCTTCCACATATGTGGTTTCTCACACCCTTTTTCTCATGAGTACATCTGTACCACTTATGGTGTTGTATTCTACTTCTTTTCAGATTGATCTGTTAGCATAGAATTATTCTTCTATCCATTATTATTACAACATTCAATGCAATCATCATTAGCCCATGAGTTCATAACTATTACTATCAATGCTAATATAATGACTATTAACTAAATATGAATAATTCAAGCTATCACTAATATAATTACTATTATTGACTATATCCCATCTCACACGATCTGTCTTTGGTGCCTCACCTCCCTCTACCCCCTTTTACCTTCTCCCTGCCTTGCCTGACAGACCAGACCACCTAGGGTTCCTGGCACATCCTGAGATCCAGCCTTCCATCCCCGGGACATAACGATGTGTGTCACTGACCAGTGGACGGTTAGTTCGTCCGCAGAGGCAAGACCTAGGGTGAACGCTGGCTGTGCGGCCCAGAGGTGTGCACCAGTACTTGTCCTTGCCTTCACGTCGGATTTTGTCTTTGCTGAGGCCAGGGGGCCCACCTGAAGGTGCAGGTCAAGCAGCAGAGATGGGTCACATGCCCGGCCCTCCGCACCCATCCAGTGAGGATGGAACGGAGGGCAGCTGGAGGGGGAGGTGGGGGGGCAGAGGCGCTGGAGTGGCTTTCTCACTCTCGCTGGTGAACGGAGACAGTTAGCAGGGAGCACTGATCACATCAAGGCGTTGACCATCCCCATGTGTTTCTCACCGTGGAGTCAGCCTCTGAGCACAGCATCGGCCTTCAGGGCACTTAAAGTTCTGAGTGATCACCTGACGGCGAGCGTGCTGTCGCAATGGGCCCTGTGGGGTGGCTAGGGGCTGCTGACTTGACGGAACGTACAGTCTGGTCGAGGACCTCACGGTGTAATTCACTGGGACCCACTGCACGTCAGAGACTGCACGAGACCCGGGCTGCGCACACGCCTCACATCCCAGACGCAGACTGGACCTCAGAGAGGCCTCAGTCCTCCCGGGAAGAGACCAAGCAGAACCACAGTTAGGCAGGTGATCAGCGCTACTGACCCCTAGAGTAAGCCCCAGGGGCTCTGAGGTCACAGGGGGGCCCCCAGTTAGCCTGAGGGGGTGCCAGTTCTGAGGAAGCTTTACCGAGGAGAGGACAATTCGCTGAGCCTTTCGGGATGAAAAGGAAGCAGTGGGGAGGACCAGGTGAAAGGACAGTGCCGGCAGGGAGCCGCCTGCAGAGGCGGGAAAGACACCCCGGGAATGGCAGTCACTCCGCCGTAGCTGGCGGCCAGTTTGTGTTCAGGGAGGTGATGGAATACGGGCCTGGGGCTCAATATGGGAAGATCCTGCTGTGCATGCTGGGACTTTTGGACTTTCCTCCGTGGGTCATGGTAACTCATTCAGGGCTACAGACCTGTGCATGTCTTAAGACCATGCTGGCTGCAGCACTTGGGCAAACTGGAAGAAGGCTTTTGCAGCATGTCGGATGAGATAGCACCAGGGCTTGAACTACGAGTGGCAGAGAGGGTAGAGGGAACGGATCACACTTGTGAGTTTGGGGGAGAATGTCGAGTCAGCAGGATTTATCATACCCTAATTTATGGGGCTAAAGAGAGGGAAGTGTCTGGTATGACTTTCTAGCTTGATTTCTCATTATTATTAATGTGTTATGGTGGTCTGCCATCAGTGATCTTGGTTTTTTTACATCTTTATTGAAGTATAATTGCTTTACAGTGGTGTGTTAGTTTCTCGTTTATAACAAAGTGAATCAGTTATACGTATACATATGTTCCCATATCTCTTCCCTCTTGCGTCTCCCTCCCTCCCACCCTCCCTATCCCACCCCTCTAGGTGGTCACAAAGCACCGAGCTGATCTCCCTGAGCTATGCGGCTGCTTCCCACTAGCTATCTATTTTACATTTGGTAGTGTATATATGTCCATGCCTCTCTCTCACTTTGTCCCAGCTTACCCTTCCCCCTCCCCATACCCTCAAGTCCATTCTCTAGTAGGTCTGCGTCTTTATTCCTTTCTTACCCCTAGGTTCTTCATGACATTTATTCTCTTATATTCCATATATATGTGTTAGCATACAGTATTTGTTTTTCTCTTTCTGACTTACTTCACTCTGTATGACAGACTCTAGGTCCATCCACCTCACTACAAATAACTCAATTTCTTTTCCTTTTATGGCTATACTAAATAGAGCTGCAATGAACATTTTGGTACATGACTCTTTTTGAATTATGGTTTTCTCAGGGTATATGCCCAGTAGTGGGATTGCTGGGTCATATGGTGGTTCTATTTGTAGTTTTTTAAGGAACCTCCATACTGTTCTCCATAGTGGCTGTACCAATTCACATTCCCACCAGCAGTACAAGAGTGTTCCCTTTTCTCCACATCCTCTCCAGCATTTATTGTTTCTAGATTTTTTGATGATGGCCATTCTGACCCGTGTGAGATGATATCTCATTGTAGTTTTCATTTGCATTTCTCTAATGATTAATGATGTTGAGCATTCTTTCATGTGTTTGTTGACAATCTGTATATCTTCTTTGGAGAAATGTCTGTTTAGCTCTTCTGCCCATTTTCGGATTGGGTTGTTTGTTTTTTTTGTTATTGAGCTGCATGAGCTGCTTATAAATTTTAGAGATTAATCCTTTGTCAGTTGCTTCATTTGAAAATATTTTCTCCCATTCTTAGGGTTGTCTTTTTGTCTTGTTTATGGTTTCCTTTGCTGTGCAAAAGCTTTGCAGTTTCATTAGGTCCCATTTGTTTATTTTTGTTCTTATTTCCATTTCTCTAGGAGGTAAGTCAAAAAGGATCCTGCTGTGATTTATGTCATAGAGTGTTCTGCCTGTTTTCCTCTAAGAGTTTGATAGTTTCTGGCCTTATATTTAGGTCTTTGATCCATTTTGAGTTTATTTTTGTGTATGGTGTTAGGGAGTGTTCTAAAGTCATACTTTTACATGTACCTGTCCATTTCCCCAGCACCACTTATTGAAGAGGCTGTCCTTTCTCCACTGTACATTCCTGCCTCCTTTATCAAAGATAAGGTGACGATATGTGTGTGCGTTTATCTCTGGGCTTTCTATCCTGTTCCATTGATCTATCTTTCTGTTTTTGTGCCAGTACCATACTGTCTTGATTACTGTAGCTTTGTAGTATAGTCTGAAGTCAGGGAGCCTGATTCCTCCAGCTCCATTTTTCGTTCTCAAGATTGCTTTGGCTATTCGGGGTCTTTTGTGTTTCATTACAAATTGTGAAATTTTTTGTTCTAGTTCTGTGAAAAATGCCAGTGGTAGTTTGATAGCGATTGCATTGAATCTGTAGATTGCTTTGGGTAGCAGAGTCATTTTCACATTGTTGATTCTTCCGATCCAAGAATATGGTATATCTCTCCATCTATTTGTATCATCTTTAATTTCTTTCATCAGTGTCTTACAATTTTCTGCATACAGGTCTTTTGTCTCCTTAGGTAGGTTTATTCCTAGATATTTTATTCTTTTTGTTGTAACGGTAAATGGGAGTGTTTTCTTGATTTCACTTTCAGATTTTTCATCATTAGTATATAGGAATGGCAGAGATTGCTGTGCATTAATTTTGTATCCTGCTACTTTACCAAATTCATTGATTAGCTCTAGTAGTTTTCTGGTAGCATCTTTAGGATTCTCTGTGTATAGTATCATGTCATCTGCAAACAGTGACAGCTTTACTTCTTCTTTTCCGATTTGGATTCCTTTTATTTCTTTTTCTTCTCTGATTGCTGTGGTTAAAACTTCCAAAACTATGTTGAATAAGAGTGGTGAGACTGGGCAACCTTGTCTTGTTCCTGATCTTAGTGGAAATGGTTTCAGTTTTTCACCATTGAGGATGCTGTTGGCTGTGGGTTTGTCATATATGGCCTTTATTATGTTGAGGAAAGTTCCCTTTATGCCTACTTTCTGCAGGGTTTTTATCATAAATGGGTGTTGAATTTTGTCAAAAGCTTTCTCTGCATCTATTGAGATGATCATGTGGTTTTTCTCCTTCAATCTGTTAATATGGTTTATCACGTTGATTGATTTGCATATATTGAAGAATCCTTGCATTCCTGGAATAAACCCCATTTGATCATGGTGTTTGATCCTTTTAATGTGCTGTTGGATTCTGTTTGCTAGTATTTTGTTGAGGATTTTTGCATCTATGTTCATCAGTGATCTTGGCCTGTAGTTTTCTTTCTTTGTGACATCCTTGTCTGGTTTTGGTATCAGGGTGATGGTGGCCTCGTAGAATGAGTTTGGGAGTGGTCCTCCCTCTGCTATATTTTGGAAGAGTTTGAGAAGGATAGGTGTTAGCTCTTCTCTAAATGTTTGATAGAATTCGCCTGTGAATCCATCTGGTCCTGGGCTTTTGTTTGTTGGAAGATTTTTAATCACAGTTTCAATTTCAGTGCTTGTGATTGGTCTGTTCATATTTTCTATTTCTTCCTGATTCAGTCTTGGAAGGTTGTGCTTTTCTAAGAATTTGTCCATTTCTTCCAGGTTGTCCATTTTATTGGCATAGAGTTGCTTGTAGTAACCTCTCATGATCTTTTGTATTTCTGCAGTGTCAGTTGTTACTTCTCCTTTTTCATTTCTAATTCTATTGATTTGAGTCTTCTCCCTTTTTGTCTTGATGACTCTGGCTAATGGTTTATCAATTTTGTTTATCTTCTCAAAGAACCAGCTTTTAGTTTTATTGATCTTTGCTATCGTTTCCTTTGTTTCTTTTTCATTTATTTCTGATCTGATCTTTATGATTTCTTTCCTTCTGCTAACTTTGGGTTTTTTTTGTTCTTCTTTCTCTAATTGCTTTAGGTGCAAGGTTAGGTTGTTTATTCGAGATGTTTCCTGTTTCTTAAGGTAGGATTGTATTGCTATAAACTTCCCTCTTAGAACTGCTTTTGCTTTTGCATCCCATAGGTTTTGGGTCGTCGTGTCTCCATTGTCATTTGTTTCTAGGTATTTTTTGATTTACTCTTTGACTTCTTCAGTGCTCACTTCGTTATTAAGTAGTGTATTGTTTAGCCTCCGTGCATTTGTATTTTTTACAGATCTTTTCCTGTAATTGATATCTAGTCTCATAGCGTTGTGGTCGGAAAAGATACTTGATACAATTTCAATTTTCTTAAATTTACCAAGGCTTGATTTGTGACCCAAGATATGATCTATCCGGGAGAATGTTCCATAAGCACTTGAGAAAAATGTGTATTCTGTTGTTTTTGGATGGAATGTCCTATAAATATCAATTAAGTCTATCTTGTTTAATGTATCATTTAAAGCTTGTGCTTCCTTTTTTATTTTCATTTTGGATGATCTGTCCATTGGTGAAAGTGGGGTGTTAAAGTCCCCTTCTATGAATGTGTTACTGTCGATTTCCCCTTTTATGGCTGTTAGTATTTGTCTGATGTATTGAGGTGCTCCTATGTTGGGTGCATTAATATTTACAATTGTTATATCTTCTTCTTGGATCGATCCCTTGATCATTATGTAGTGTCCTTTGTCTCTTCTAATAGTCTTTATTTTAAAGTCTATTTTGTCTGATATGAGAATTGCTACTCCAGCTTTCTTTGGGTTTCCATTTGCATGGAATATCTTTTTCCCTCCCCTCACTTTCAGTCTGTATGTGTCTCTAGGTCTGAAGTGGGTCTCCTGTAGACAGCATATATACGGGTCTTGTTTTTGTATCCATTCAGCCAGTCTGTGTCTTTTGGTGGGAGCATTTAATCCATTTACATTTAAGGTAATTATCGATATGTATGTTCCTATTCCCATTTTCTTAATTGTTTTGGGTTTGTTATTGTAGGTCTTTTCCTTCTCTTGTGTTTCTTGCCTAGAGAAGTTCCTTTAGCTTTTTTTGTAAAGCTGGTGTGGTGGTGCTGAATTCTCTCAGCTTTTTCTTGTCTGTAAAGGTTTTAATTTCTCCATCAAATCTGAATGAGATCCTTGCTGGGTAGAGTAATCTTGGTTGTAGGTTTTTCCCTTTCATCACTTTAAATACGTCCTGCCAATCCCTTCTGGCTTGCAGAGTTTCTGCTGAAAGATCAGCTGTTAACCTTATGGGGATTCCCTTGTGTGTTATTTGTTGTTTTTCCCTTGCTGCTTTTAATATGTTTTCTTTGTATTTAATATTTGACAGTTTGATTAATATGTCTTGGCGTGTTTCTCCTTGGATTTATCCTGTATGGGACTCTCTATGCTTCCTGGACTTGATTAACTATTTCCTTTCCCATATTAGGGAAGTTTTCAACTATAATCTCTTCAAATATTTTCTCAGTCCCTCTCTTTTTCTCTTCTTCTTCTGGAACCCCTATAATTCAAATGTTGGTACGTTTAATGTTGTCCCAGAGGTCTCTGAGGCTGTCCTCACTTCTTTTCATTCTTTTTTCTTTATTCTGCTCTGCAGTAGTTATTTCCACTATTTTATCTTCCAGGTCACTTATCCGTTCTTCTGCCTCAGTTATTCTGCTATTGATCCCATCTAGAGTATTTTTCATTTCATTTATTGTGTTGTTCATCATTGCTTGTTTCCTCTTTAGTTCTTCTAGGTCCTTGTTAAATGTTTCTTGCATTTTCTCTATTCTATTTCCAAGATTTTGGATCATCTTTACTATCATTATTCTGAATTCTTTTTCAGGTAGACTGCCTGTTTCCTCTTCATTTGTTAGGTCTGGTGGGTTTCTATCTTGCTCCTTCATCTGCTGTGTGTTTTTCTGTCTTTTCATTTTGCTTATCCTACTGTGTTTGGGGTCTCCTTTTCACAGGCTGCAGGTTCGTAGTTCCCATTGTTTTTGGTGTCTGTACCCAGTGGCTAAGGTTGGTTCAGTGGGTTGTGTAGGCTTCCTGGTGGAGGGGACTGGTGCCTGTGTTCTGGTGGATGAGGCTGGATCTTGTCTTTCTGGTGGGCAGGTCCACATCTGGTGGTGTGTTTTGGGGTGTCTGTGGCCTTATTATGATTTTAGGCAGCCTCTCTGGTAATGGATGGGGTTGTGTCCCTGTCTCGCTAGTTGTTTGGCATAGGGTGTCCAGCACTATAGCTTGCTGGTCATTGAGTGAGGCTGGGTCTTGGCGTTGAGATGGAGATCTCTGGGAGATTTTCACTGTTTGATATTACGTGGAGCTGGGAGGTCTCTTGTGGACCAGTGTCCTGAAGTTGGCTCTCCCACCTCAGAGGCACAGCACTGACTCCTGGCTGCAACACCAAGAGCCTTTCATCCACATGGCTCAGAATAAAAGGGAGAAAAAGTAGAAAGAAAGAAAGAAAGAAAGAAAGAGGATAAAATAAAATAAAGTAAGATAAAATAAAATAAAATAATTAAAATAAAAAATGATTATTAAGAAAAAAAATTTTTTAAGAAAAACAAACCAAAAACAAACAAACAAAAAAAAAACGGACCGATAGAACCCTAGGACAAATGGTGAAAGCAAAGCTATACAGACAAAACCACGAACCACACCCACATAAGACAACAAAGTTAACTGATAAACGCTGTGTGTGTTCTGACTGTTCCACTGACTGCTGTTCCCCCATCTCTCTCCCTCTCCTTGGGTTTCCCTGTTCTCCGAGACACAACAGTATTGAAATTAGGCCACTTAATAATCCTACAGTCACTTCTAAGAGTTCAAGTGAAAGGAAGAGTGGCACCTCTGTCACTTTAAATCAAAAGCTAGACGTGATTAAGCTCAGTGAGGAAGGCATGTCAGACACTGAGACAGGCCGAAAGCTAGGCCTCTTGCACCTCTTGGCTTTAATTTGAAAGTCAATTCAAAGTGCTACTCCAGTGAACACGACTGATAAGGAAGCAAAACAGCCTTACGGCTGATGTGGAGAAAGTTTTAGTGGTCTGGACAGAAGATCAAACCAGCCACGACAGTCCCTTAATGCCAATGCCAAATCCAGAGGAAGGCCCTAACTCTCTTCAATTCTATAAAGGCTGAGAGAGGTGAGGAAGCTGCAGAAGAAAAGTTTGAAGACAGCAGAGGTTGGTTTAATGAGATTTAAGGAAAGAAGTCATATCCATAACATAAAAGTGCAAGGTGGGGCTTCGCTGGTGGAGCAGTGGTTGAGAGTCCGCCTGCCGATGCAGGGGTCATGGGTTCATGCCCCGGTCCGGGAAGATCCCACATGCCGCGGAGCGGCTGGGCCCGTGAGCCATGGCCGCTGAGCCTGCGCGTCTGGAGCCTGTGCTCCGCAACGGGAGAGGCCACAACAGTGAGAGGCCCGCGTACCGCAAAAAAAAAAAAAAAAAAAAAAAAGGTGCAAGGTGAAGCAGCAGGTGTGGACATAGAAGCTGCAGCAGGTAATCCAGAAGATCCAGGTAAGATAATTCATGAAGCTGGCCACAGGAAACAACAGATTTTCAGTGTAGCTGAAACAGCCTTATATTGGAAGTAGATGCCATCTAGGACTTTCATAGCAAGAGAGGAAAAGTCAATGCCTGGCTTCAAAGCTTAAAAGGACAGGCTGACTCTCTTGTTAGGGGCTAAAGCAGCTGGTGACTTTAAGTTGAAGACATTTACCATCCGAAAGCCCTAGGGCCCTTAAGAATTATAATTAATCTACTCTGCGCGTGCTCTATAAGTGGAAGAACAAAGCTTGGATGATAGCACATCTGTTTAGAATGTGATGTGCTGAATATCTCAAGCCCAGTGTTGAGACCTACTGCTCAGAAAAAAAGAATCCTTTCAAAATATTCCTGCTCAGACAATGCACCTGGTCACCCAAGAGCTCTGATGGAGATGTGCAATGAGATTAATGTTTTCATGGCAGTTTCATGCACAACATCCATTCTGCAGTCCATGGATCAAGGAGTCATTTCAAATTTCAAGTCTTATTATTTAAGAAATACATTTCATAAGGCTGTAGCCGCCATAGATAGTGATTCCTCTGATGGATCTGGACAAAGTCAATTGAACACCTCCTGGAAAGGAGTCACCATTCTAGATGCCATTAAGAACATTCCTGGTTCATGGGATGATGTCAAGATATCAACAGTAACAGGAGTTTAGAAGAAGTTGATACCAACCCTCATGGATGACATTGAGAGGTTCGAGATTACAGTGGAGGAAATAACTGCATATGCAGTGGAAACAGCAAGAGAACCAGAATTAGAAATGGAGCCTGAAGATGGGACTGAATTGCTATAATCTCACGACAAAACTTTCACGGATAAGAGGTGTTCCTTATGGATGAGCCAAGAAAGTGGTTTCTTGAGCTGGAATCTACTAGTGAAGATGCTGTGAAGATTGTTGCAGTGAAACAAAGGATTTAGAATAGTACACACTCTTAGTTGATAAAGGAGCAACAGGGTTTGAGAGGATTGACTCCAATTTTGAAAGAAGTTCTGCTCTGAGTAAAATGCCGTCATACAGCACTGCAGGCTACAGAGAAATCCTTCGTGAAAGGAGATCAGTCAGTGCAGCAGACTTCTTAGCTGTCTCATTTTGAGATCGCCACCCACCTGCAGCAGTCATAACCCTGATCAGTCAGCAGCCGTCCACATCGAGGCAGGACCTTCCACCGGCAAAAAGATTGCAACTTGCTGACGGCTCAGATGATGATTAGCATTTTTAAGCAATAAAGTATTTTCTTATTAAGATATTACATTGTTTTTAAGACATAATGCTATTGCACACTTAATAGACTGCAGCATAGCGTAAACATAACTATGTTCCATATGCTCTGGGAAACCAGAAGATTCATGTGACTTGCTTTATTGTGATATTCCCTTTATAGTGGTGGTCTGGAACCAAACCAGCAATATCTCCAAGGTCTGCCTGTATATGTTTCATACAAATAAAAAATAGACATTTCTAGTGAAATTCGATCATACTGTATGTACTATTTTGTAAACTTGTTCACTTAATATCTTATTACTTATGCAGTATTAGCTATCTACCTTATCATTTTAAATAGCTGCGTAGTGTTCTTTATTTAAGTAAGCATCATGATTCATCAGCCTAATTCTCAATCGTTGGACATTTAGGTGGTTTCCAGATTTTCACCATTATAGACAGAATGATGAATAGCCTTTTAGCTGCATCTGTGTGAACATCAAAATTATTTCTTCACACTAAATTCCTAGAAGCGGAGCTGTTGTTTTAAGGGTGTTCTAGTAGAGCTTTTTTTTTTTTTTTTTTGCGGTATGCGGGCCTCTCACTGCTGTGGCCTCTCCAGTTGCGGAGCACAGGCTCCGGACGCGTGGGCCCAGCCGCTCCGCGGCATGTGGGATCTTCCCGGACCAGGGCACGAATCCGTGTCCCCTGCATCGGCAGGCGGACTCTCAACCACTGCGCCACCAGGGAAGCCCTAGTAGAGCTTTTTGATCGCAAGAAATAGATACCCATAAAAACCTGCTGGCTCCAGTGTGAAAACGGGGTTCATATGAACAAAAGGAATGAGGGAATCTCATGGAGCTCGGAACAAGATACCTGCAGGCCTCTTGAGAAACTGAAAGTACAAACTCCCTGGACCCAAAGCACTTCCCAGCTCCTCGGGAGCCGGGCGGCCTCATCTCTGCTCCTCTGTGCCCCTTGGCACCCTCCTCTGGTTCACCAGCCTGTTTTGCCTACTTCTGCCACCAGCCTCAGTTTTACATCATAACCACTCAGATTCAGTGGCTGACAGTCGTCTCTGTTTCTTTGCTGAAATTCCTGAGAAGGTAAGTCTGATTGCTAGATTCCTGCCCATTGTAGTCCTGGCCTGGTAACTTTGGGCAGCCTTGGGTTGGGGGCTTGAGGGTGGGGTTTCAGTCAGTCTTGTGCTGGTGAGTACTGACTGTAGGCGTACATGTAGCCTGAGATATGCCAGGGTGGGAGTCATTGGCGAATACTGCAGATCGGGGCCGGCTGCTAAATGTTTATCACAAAACCACTGGGTGTGACATGGGATAAAACTGTCAGATTCCTTGAGAAGGGATGGCCCGTGATTGACATCTTTAGGATATTTGTGATACAATTTAACTCCATTAAAGCTCTGTAGATGTCACTTCATCCTCTTTTAGCATTTAATGTTGTAGAGGAGAAGTCTGGAGGTTTTCGGTTTTCGTTTTTGTTTCCTTTGGGTTGATACCTTGCTTTATCTATCTTGACTCTTGTAAATTTTATTTCTCCATGAAGCTCCAACATTCTACTGGGACATGACTGTAGTGGCTCTGTCTTTCCTGGTACTCCGGAAGCCCTTTTGTTTTTTTTTTTTTTTGACGACGCAGATCTTCTGTGTTCATGTCAGGGAATTTCTCCACATTGTTAATGGGATTAACATTTTTCTTTCACTGGCTCTACTTCTCCCATCTGGAATTCCTGTTATGCTTATAGTGGACCAGTCTTCCATTTTGCTTATCCTCTCCTCGTAGCTCGTTTAATCTATCTCCTCTGAATTCTAGGAAGAGCTCTCAATCCCAGCCAAATTCACTGATTTGATTTTATGCACTATTTTGATCTGTTCTTCTGGGCTTCTATTGCATTTTTCATTATGGCAATTGTATTCTCATCTAAAAACAATCTTTCCTGATCTCCGATTATTCCGTTTTCAAATTTATAGTATATTATTGACTCTTCTCAATGAGTTTTTTATTCGATTCAGATTTTCTGCCTCATCTGAATCAGTGTGATTCAGAAATTTCCTGAAGTGTTCCGTTTCATAAAGGAGATGTTCCTCCACATGCTTTAAAATGAAGACTGCTCATTCTGACCTTGGCCACACTTATGCGGTTCCCCAGGGGGTGAGGTGGGAGTCCCTTTGACTTTTCTTCTGCAGATGGGAATTCAGATCAGTAAGCCTTTGCCCCCTCAGGGCTCATCCCTACCACCTTGCAAAAGCTCTCCTGTGGATGGAAGCAATCCTGATTTTCAGTATTGATACAGTTATTTCCCTATTTTGTTCCTTTGGAAATTTCTATAGGGATTTAAGAAGCACAAAATGGGTGAGTTCACATCACCTAGGGGCAGGAGTTTGATTCTTTTTAACGGCAGCATTCAGGGTGACCCAAGGGCGTGTAACCACAGAGACTCACAGGACCCGGGAAGCTGCCGTATCCGCCAGGTGGTCAGTGAGACCGGCCTTTGCGGCAGTGAGCGATGCTGGTGGCGGGGAGAAGTTGGGCTCCCACGTGTTTCTGAGCAACAGTGGCTCAACTTGATGGCAGTGGCCTGTGAGGAGTGTGAGAGAGGATGGAGCTGAGGACAGCTCCGTGTGCTAGAAAGTGCAGTTTGGCTCCTGGATGATTTCTTGGAAGACATTCAGTTGTACCTGGCTTGGACAGAATGATGCTCTGCATGTGGGAACGGGAAAAGGAGGCCCTTCCTGACCAGGGGTGCCATAGCCAGGACAGCAGGATAGGCATCCGCTGGGCGTGGTGACGGGTGCAGCCTCCCCAGCCAGCGGTGCATCCCGGGCCACCCTGGCCACGCGCACAGTCGCTGTCGGACAGCAAGCGGGATGCAAGCAGGACGCAGGCCGATGCCGGCACATCCCCTTCAGTTCTATTACGTTCAGCCTGTTGCTGAGGAGAAGAGTGCTCAGAACATTTCTCCAGGGGCGCTGACAGGTGACCGAGGAGGGGCAGCCCTTTTCCTTAGGTGCGCGGACCCTCCACTCTGTGGATTAGTTTGCAGTGTCCCACCAGCCATCCGCAGGGAGCTGTGGCGTGTTAATTTTCAGGTTTACCAAGTGGCACTAAAGATAATAATGAATTTCTCCACCCATCGCCCTCCTCCTGTCTGTCATAACTCTTCCCGCTCAAAATGTTTGTTTTCTTGTTGCCGTGTTTGTGACAGTTTATGGTGAAGGGGCCACAGCCTTCACCGTAAACAGCCCACCTGTCTGGGACCTCAGGTCCTGGACTCTCACTCCTCATTACGGCCGTTGTCGTTTCCCCGCTGGTCTTGTGGGGACGGGAGCTGGAGTCTGTCACTCGCTCCACGACATGCCACATGCTGCCCTCCAGACTGACCCTCGAGGTCTGGTCTGCCAGCGCCGTCCCCTTCTCCCTGTCCCGCTGTAGCTCGGAGGCCACCCGCTCTTCCTGAGCGTATGACGGACCAAAGCGAGCAGCCCAGTGTCGCGGCGCAGGGCTGGGAGGCTTCAGACCCACGTGAGAACGGGAGGCACCACCCCCTTGCCGTGGGGACGGTGACATCACTGCAGCAGAGGACTGAGACCTCGAGGTCGGTTCACCCTCTCACGCTCTGCTGGGCGGGATGGCGGCCAGTGATGCTACAGCGCCCCAAGACTCGGCGTGTCCCCTGCGCGGAAGCCACCGCGGCCCAACTCCGGTCGCCGAGGCGGCGGTGCTGGTCGGGGTGGAGCGGAGGGGGCCTCCCTGCGCCCCGCGGGTCCCACCCCGCAGACCTCGGAAGGGCCGGCCCGCGCTCCTCGCAGGGACTCTTCGGGCGCGAGGACCTCGCTTCTGTCTTCAGCCGAGGGCAGGTGTCCTGAGGGTCGCCGCTGTCTCGGAATAGAAGGTGACCAGGCGGAGCGCCTGCTGGGAAAGGCCGCGCGTGCCGCCCCGTCTGCTGAGGGGCCCCCAGCGCAGCCTCCCTGTGCGCGGACACGTCACCTGCACTCCCTGTCTTCCGGGCCGTCATCGCGCCACCTCTTCCCATTCATGATGCGGAAGTCCTCCTTTAGGAATCGTGTTTTCAGCAGTCCTTTGTGTTTCCGCGGTTTTAGCGGTTTGTACGGCAATGAGCGGTGCGAACACTTCACCCCTTTCTGCGTCCTGAAGCACAGGGGCCCGAGGCGAGCCTGTGACGAGTGTTTGGGGCTTCTGCGGGGGGGTGGATCAGCTCTGCCCAGGCACAGCCACGGTGTCTTTTCTAATCCTCCAGACCCCGAATAAGCGCCTCTTTAAACACACACGAATGGAGGTCACAGGAGCCTGAGTTACAGCAGAAAGAACACTGGCCGCGGTGCTGAGCAGACCTGTAGATGGTACTCCTTCCTCGCCATGAGAGGACCCTCGGAGGCGGGAGAACGCGGTTGATGTCAACAGTGACTGGGTGATGTGTGAATAGACACGTAGCCTAAGGCCTGGCAGAGAGTAGGTGCTCTGCAAACGGTGCTCTGGGGCTGGTTCCAGGGACATGGCACTAAATTGTTTTGACTTCACAGTCACCCCTCAGAGCACAGGCTGTCACATACCAGCCATGTGTGTCTCAGGGGCAGCGAGGCGTGGTGGTCAGGGACACGGGCTGGGGCGTCACACAGATCTGGGTTCACCTTCCGTCCCAGCCACCTCGTAACTCGGTGACTAGGCCAACTTACCTGACTTCTCCCCTTATGTCAAGCAGGAGCAATAATCCTTTCAGGATTAATCCGTTTAGGGAGCGAGCAGGCAGAAGCCCCATTTCCCACAGGACATGTGGGGACCTGAACTTACATAGAGGTCAGTCTCGATAGCCTGGTCATTCCTAGGACTTAAGCGGGGTCCTCACTCCTGGGCTTCAGGCCTCAGACCGGCTCCTGATCCGTCCACCGACGGCTCTCCATCGGCTCACGCTGTGCGTGAGGGGCAGGTAGGGGCCGACCCCGTTCTGTTCCTCAGATTTCATAGTTTGGACTTGGGAGGCTCAGAAACTGAGGTCTTAATGAACCAGGTCTGACTAAACATTATACGGAAAAGGTGATAAACATGTTGGTATTTGAGAATCTTTTAAAAAATATATGACGTTCTAAAGCAGTCACATGACTTAGCGGAAAAAACCTCCTTTAATCCAGCAAATGTTGGGTCCTGTAGTTTTTCTCCTGCCTTGTAGTTAGGTATTTTGAGGCGCTCACTTTATTGAGCACCTACCGCATGCTAGCCGCCGTTAGAAGCACCTACATGCGTGCTTTCACTTAGTCCTCACAGCAGCGCAGCCCCATTTCTCCCGTAGTAAGAGGAAGCTGGAGGGGAACAAGCTTGCCAGGGTCAGAGAGTGGGCAGCAAAGCCGGAACAAACCACAAGGCCCTCGGAGGCCAAGCGTGGGCTCTTTCTGTGACACCGTCATTCAGCGGGCGTGTGGTGTACCAGGGCTCTGGATGAAGTTCAGCCACTGGCTGGCGCAGGAAGTGCCCCATCTGCGCCCTCTTCTGCTGTCCTGTCCAGCTTGCCTGTCTGGACGTGCCTTAGGTCACTGTAGAGAGATCTGCTCGGCAGTAAAAACAATACCCTCTAATGTCATAAGTAGATGGGATTTTGAGGTGTATTTCTTTGCAGGAATCTAGCTTCATTGAATGTCTTTAGATGGTGGACATCGTGGTTGTGACTGAGGCTCGTACCTGAGTTAACAAATGACTGTTCCTCACCGCAGACCTACAGCAATGACCCTTCTAAGCGAACACATGCTCTGTGTGTCCTCGATTGCTGACAGCAGCTGCTGTGAGTCCTGAGGAGAAGCGTATTTAGTGACAAAAGCCAGCCTAGTGTTGCAGCAGAGGGAAAAAATAGGGAATTGATGAATTATCTTTCTATTTGCACCTTCAGAAATAGGTTAATTGTTTCAGTGACTGGCTCTGTCTTGATTAGGAAGCATTAATAGCCATTCATGATATAACTTCAAAAAGGTATAGGAAAATTAATAGAATTCTCCACTAACATAAACTATAGTCATTATCTACCGTATCCAGAGCCATTAGGGCTGCTAGGCTAGTTGATTAAAGTGCACGTGGGTTTTTTGGTCGAATTCTCTAGATTGTTGAACAGATCTTTTCTTCACTTTTTCAGTATAGAATTCCATGTCGTGAGCTAATACTGTTACTTAGTTTAAGTGCCTCAATTCTACGACTTAATTAAAAACCTTTCACAAGATAATTTTATCAGTAAATGCACATTTTATCTACATGTGCAAATATTACTTGATTATGATGATTAAACTTTTTTTTAGTAAAAAAAAAAAAAGAAACTGCTCAAAAGTGGCAAAGAACAGGTCAGGTCCAAAAATACCAAGCTGCAAGACAGTTTTATGCACCTTTGGTTCTACCCAGCAGCAGAAGTGGACACGTTTTCTTTGGAAAGGCCAATAATACAGAGAATGACGGCAGCAGCAACAGCAGATAGAAACGCAGAAACTAACACTGAAAACACCCTCAGTCCGTACTTGGGATCGGATCCCATGCTTCACATGCCCTCTCATCTTCACATTTACGGCAACCTTTGAGGCAGGAGCTATTGTTCCACTTTCCAGATGAGGAAACTGGGACTTGGAGACGGTCGGGAATGTGTCCACGTTCGCACAGCCGAGTGGGAAGCCAAGAGTTAGACTCAGGTGGGGTGTCCCCAGCTCCCCCCGCATGCCCTCTCAGCCACTGGGCCAGACTGCCGTGTGGAGGGTGACTTCTTTTTTTTTTTTTTAAGTAATAATACATTGCTTTTATTTATTGATTTATTTATGGCTGCGTTGGGTCTTCGTTGCTGCGCGCAGGCTGTCTCTAGTTGCGGCGAGCAGGGGCTACTCTTCGTTGCGGTGCGCGGGCTTCTCATTGCGGTCGCTTCTCTTTGTTGTGGAGCACGGGCTCTAGGCGCGCAGACTTCAGTAGTTGTGGCATGTGGGCTCAGTAGTTGTGGCGCACTGGCTTAGTTGTTACGCGGCATGTGGGATCTTCCCGGGCCAGGGCCCGAACCTGTGTCCCCTGCATTGGCAGGTGGATTCTTAACCACTGCACCACCAGGGAAGCCCTGACTTCTTTCAAGAAGATAAAATTTACCTTGCTGGACCCAACTCTCTGTCCCATCTGATGCTCAGTCTCAGTGTCATCAGGAGACATTAGATATAGCTGTCCTTGCCAGTGTCAGCTCTAGACACACAGGAGTCTTCCTCAAAGGGGTCTAAGCTGCCTTAAAAGTTTATTATGGGCTAGGAACCACTGTGTTTATCTTCACTCCTGGTCAAGCTATGATCTGGGCAGAGTTGGCCCCTACTTGCCCTCTTATGTGTCCTTAAAGTCCAGACTTGCCCCTGACTTCTGTCCCTCGTTGCTGAGACTCGATGGTGCCGTCCCTGTTGACCCTGGACACAGGCTTCAGGGGTTTATGGACGGTGACCATCTGCCCAGCCTGCATCTGCCAGATGGAACGCAGTGCCCTTCACAGACCAGACGACCCCGCCTGTGCCGTCGCCCTGGCTGTTTTGTGTCCTTCTCAAACCTTTCTGCCCTTCTTTCCTGGAGACCAGCAACCAGAAGGCCATTCCAGATTTGTGCCTTAACCTACAAGGAACATACAAGCAGTGCCGTGCTTCCCCCACTCCCAGGGGTGTTCTGAAGGTTAATCTCAGGATTCTGTTGGCATTTTTAGACAAGGCAGCAGAGCTGGTCTTCTAAATTCCTTTGAACAAAATGTTTATTGAAGTGTTACCTTGTGTAATGGGTTCTGTGAGGGTCTTATGGATTTGGAAGAAGGGTCAGAGTGATTAGGGAAAATTTCAGAGGTGGGGGAGTTTGGTCTGGCCCTTGAAGGATGTCTGTGGAACTAGATGGCCTATGAGGTCATTCGTAGATCGGTTGGGAGGGGTGGAGGGGCGGATACGGGCCAGGAGCAGAGCAGCAGACGTGGGCCAGGTGCGAGGAAACCAGCATGACCAGAGTTGAGGAGGGATGCTGGGGAGAAGTGGAGAACACAGTCGGATTATTTGGGGGGAATGGACTAGAGGGGTTCTTGGAAGCCGAGTGAATCCGTCAGGGTAGACAGAGGAACACTGCAATAAAGACAACCTGAAGGTCTCAGGGGCCTAAACAGCACAGTTTATTTCTCACTCACGTTGCATGTGCAGCAGAGGTTCTGTGTGGGAGAGGAGTCTGCGCACTGTACAGTGCTCAGACCCAGGCTGTCAAGTGTGTCACTGTTCTAAGATGTGGCGTGCCCGCAGGTTCACTGCAGGGGCACAGGGGGTCGCACAGAGGCACTTGAATGCATCTGCCTGGAAATGACGTAGATCCCTTCCAGTCACATTTCATGGGCCAAAACCAGTTATCGATACATGGCTACCTGGTACCTACACCTAACTCATTGGGAAAAGAGAAGGATCCTCCCCTCATATCTAGAAGGAGCAGAGAGCTCAACATACTGTGAACCATGATAATGTCTCCCACCCAAGGTAGGGGTGTGTAGACTCAAAGTGGCGGGTCCTGGAGCAGTTATCAGGGTCTGAGTGTGACAAGCCTGGGTTCTAGGAAGACTGGCCTGAGTTCAGCATTTGAAATGACCACTCTGGCTACAGGATTTCTCAGCCTTCTCTCTGTGGACTTTCATCTCTGCTACTTGTGTGTGACCACACCTGGGACCTCCTCATTGGGGTTAGGATGGGGTAGGAGTTAAGAGCACAGATTCTAGTCATAAAGCCCTGGGTGTATATCCAGCTCTGTGCTGTGACATTGGGCAGGAAAGCTACCTTGTGAGTCTGTTTCCTTATCTGTCAAAATGTGAACCATAGAAACAGACATGATCATGGACACACAGTGAGTAGCACAGTGAGTCTGGCCCACACTCAGCAGTTCATAAATGGCTGTAATCCTTATAATCTCTGAAAGTGTTCTGCCTTTGGGATCTTTAATTCTGTTCGTGGTCATCCTTCCCTTCCACTCTTCCTGCCCTTTGTCCTTGTTACTTCATCAATCCCTAGCTCATCTCTCCTGCCCAGTTTGTTAGCCCTCTCCTAGCCTCCTTTCCTTCCTCCACACCGCGGTGTCCGCATTCTAATCGTTCCCGTTTGGTGTCAGTCCTCTCCTGACCTTCCAGCATACCCGGATCGCCGAGGCGCAGCCCACCTTCCACCTGCTTCCTCCTCCGCAGGACTGAAGTTCCAGCAGACTGGTAGCTTCTAGAGTCTCTGGAGATGGCAGCGCTGCGCAGAAATCCTCGGCCTCACCCCAAGTGTCCTCCTGCCTCTTTTCCCCGGTAGTTGTCCCAGACCTTGCATCCTTCCACCCCCAGCAGGACTACTTCCTGCTGAGTCACATTCATGAATACAGAGTATCTTTATATGTTTTCTTTTATGTAATTGATAAACATGGGGAAATAATCCTAACTGAAGAGTAAGATCACCTAGCACAGAGCTTCTCAAATTGAATGAGCTTACACATCACTCAGAGAGTTTAACATTTAGGTCCTGATTCAGTAGGCCCAGGGTATGGCCCAAGACTCTGCCCCTCTAACCGGCTCCCAGGAGAGGTCTGTACTGCAGGTCCCAGCACCGCTCTGAGGAGCAATGAGTGGGCTGATATGTATTGAAAACTCACCATGTGCTGAAAAGCATGATCTTTTCCTTCTGAGTAGTGAGAGCTCTGCTGTCAGAGCACAGGCAGCAGGACAGGCTTCACCTGGGAGCTGAGTGATGTGGAAACTAGCTCTACCCAGACGTGCTGCTTTGGAGTCTGCTTTGGAACAGGCTCCCAGATGACTTGTGTGCGTATGAAGGTTTGAGAAGCACCAGTTTAGAAGATATAAATAAAAAGGTCTGAAGAATGTTTGTAAAACTGTACGTGGTTTTTTGGTGTTTTGGAAACTGAAAATATTGATGTCAACTTAGCTAATTAGTGAGTGGGTTGAAATTAATTAATCAGAAAAGACACTCTGAGGAAAATAAATTCTGTACTAGGTATAGAAGAAGAAAAGTATGTTTATAAATATATTTGATTTGTTTTTTTATCATCATTTAGAAGGTCTTATCTCTAGCCATTTCTTAGAAAAGCCTAGTTGTAAAAGAAAAATGATTCCTGCATCTGTCTTACTGAATTATTTTTATTTTCATTCCATTATTTTTCTTTATGTAAATAACAGCAAGTATGCATGCATAGTCTTATTTCTTCCTTCTCTCCCACCCCAAAAGGAACGTGTCATATTTGCTGTTCAGCACTTTGCTTTCTCATTTAGCAGTGCATCTTAGAGGTCTTTCTATATCAGTCTACGAAGAGCTTCCTCGGCGTTTTTTACTGCTGGGTGGCATCCAACAGCGTGGATGTACCACATTAACAGTTTGCTTTTCCAAATGCTATTTAAATGCCTTTCAGAACAATAACCAACACTTATAAGTGGGAGCAAATTACTAACCCTGTGTGAAATTTCTACATCTTTCTAAAAACTGATTCCTTCCAGGTAACCACCACATGTTTCAATTGGGGTTATTTTAGGCTAATGTGTCTTTCCCAAGCAGTACTTAATTTTCAAAACAAAGAAGTAAAGGGAGCGTTTGTCATCTGAGAGACTTTTAAAGGACTCAACCAAAGGCAGCTCCCACTTTGGGGGGAAGTAATTTGGGGGAAGATTCTTGCCTCTATCCAGGCATGTGGGGTGGATTCTAAGTTCCTCAAGCTCCCCTCTGCCTTCCTCGGTGAGTTCCACCCACATCTGTGTGCTGACTGATCCCATGCTGGTTAAAGAGACACTGTCCTAGCTCCAGTTCCGTTCTGTCTCCCCCTCTGTGCAAGCTTCTGGGGGCATTTCACTGCCAATAAATGAGCAGTTCCATGGATTGACCAGACACTAAGGTAGTTTTAAATAAACAGATGGATCGTCTTATTGGAAGCTTTGGGAGAGGTTTGGTGGAAGTGCCTGTTGTTTAAAGATTTGCCATAATTACTTTTGGATCTCCTATAAATTCTCTCTAAATCTGTTATTCGTGCTGTCACGCAGAAAGCTGAGTGGCCATGCTGCTTTAAAACTACAGCAGACTGCTAAGTGTGTGAAACACGCTAAGCGCTTACTTGTTTGAATTGATAGTTTGCACTGTCCAGGTTTGCTGAGTAATCATCAACCTTCCACGTTTTAAACAGGCCCACGATGGCCAGCTTCTTTCTTAGTATATTTGAACAATCCCATACATGGGATTAGGAGTTCATGTTTTATTCACCTGCCTTCCAGGTTATGTGAACAGACGTCCTATGTTTCCACCAGCAGCACACTCCCCTCTCATAACACCTGCAATAATTAATTTTAAGTAGGTATCTTAAGCGGGACCTTAGCTGCGTTTGGTGGGCTTAGTTCTTTATATCCACAGCTTCTGCTCTTCATATGCTCTCCCTCTTTCTGTCATCGGCCTTAGATTTATTGTTGGTGTTGATTTTAGACCAAAATATAAATGAGATTGTGTTGACATTTAAAAAAAAGAAAAAAGCTTGCTTCCTAGCAGATTGAGTAGGGGAGCAGTTGGCTTAAATAGATAACCTCGGGTCATATCAGAAAACGTCTTTTTCTTGCTGAGGACTCTATTCTTGCACTGTGGGACTGACTTTATTCATTTGAAGGAAGCTAGGGCAGACAGGAAGAGAAATATTTTCTTCTCATAAGATTTCCTGATTTCTTTGTACCTCTGTTGTGACACCCAAGGGTAATTCTGATATAGCAACACTAGCAAAAAGAAAAGAGATGGGAGAACAGAAGGGGAGATTCCTCCACAGTTACGAGCTCTCATCCGTCACTATCGAAGCCTCCCTGTGCCCCGGCTCATTCTGTGGTCTTGTCTGCTGTGCTCCCCATCAAGGACAAGGACCTACCAAATTTCCGGAGACGGGGAGAGAGAGCGCACACGTGAGCAGGAGCGAGAGGGAGAGAGAGTTAGACCAAGACACAAGCCAAGCCCCCCACTCCTGTCTCACCTGTGCGCTCAGATTGTGTGTGGCGCTGCTCTCTAGTGAATGTCCCCAGCCTGATTATTTATTCTTCTTGGGGCCAGCGCTCTCCAGTCAGAATGATGAATCTCCAAATAGACCGAGCCCAGAACCTGCGCTGGTACGTTGGGAGCGGTCAGCCCCGCCATGTTGGTAGAGATACAGCCCTGCCTGGCCCACCTAGAGGTGAGCTGGGGTAAAGTCCTCACTCCATCCTCCAGAGAGAAATGCTCCTTGATCCTAATGTTAGGAAACAGAATACGGTTCTGTTCCTGGAATTAGCTTGGAATGAATATGGTTGGTGGACATGGTTATCCATCAGGTTGTGTACTTACCGTTTATTGCTTTGGAACATGTAGTACTGTCGGTTGCTCTGTGCTGGTTAGGACACCTGCAAGATTTCCTGCCTCAGAGTTTGCTCTCCTCTAAGATGGAATAAATAAGAAATTGATTACCTAAAAACACAGCAGAGGAAGTGTTCATCAATATATTTGTATGAACACTTGCATTTAAGGTGGGAAACAGAAGAAAATACCACACGCTCGATAAAATATTTCTCCAGTTCTGGGTATAACCACCTTGCGGCATTGCAGTTTTATGAAACACTAAATATGTAAGTGAGAGGTTTTATTGGTCTTGGATTTCTCATTTGAGAAGCTCTGGTTTTATTTAGGATATCAGTCTTACATGAAAAAATAAAAAGAAGGTCATCTGTTGGTCTGTGGGGTGCCCCTCCTGGGAAGGAGCTGAAACATTGAGAAACCTGTTTCTCAAACTATTGGCCCCTCAGCTCTTTGTGTTTTCACGTGGCTGGGGGAGCTGTAGAATACAAAGCTTTCAGTTGTATGTTGTTCCAGTCAAACAGAGTCTTCCAAAAGTAACAGCCCTGGGAGTGTTCACCTGCGGTCTGGCTTCCCGAGCAGGCGTCTTTATAACTAGACCATGAATTTACTGTCAGCTTCAATTGCCGTAATTCCTAGTCTGTGAGTTGAACAATGGTATCCGTAGCAAGGAAAATAACTTCAATTTAGTCTGGTTTTCTAAAGATCTTTATTGTATTTTAAGGAGGAGGGCACAACTGTGGTTTTCCTGATATATTCTGCTTAACATACTGTGGCCCCTTTCTCTCTTATTTATCTCCTTTTTTTTCTTTTTTCTTTCTCTCACGTGCTCACAGCGTTTGTTAAGATAATTTTCTGTTTTCTCCAGGGACTCAGGATTGCATTTCTTTGTTCTCGGTTTTATCTGTGAGGCACTTTTCTAGTTACAGATTCTGTTTGTGATTCACGCTATGTAAAGACAATCTGACGTTCAGCAGGACTGGAGCCTGACAGAGGGTCATAAACATGTCTCAGGAGCAGAGCTGTGCTACTCTCCAGAAACTTACGTGCAAAACTCTGGTCTTGGGAAGAGATTTGATTATTTTAGGAACAGATATTGGTGTCTGTTCGGAACTTCGATTTGGCAAGCATCTGTTAGGCACTGACTGTTTCCAGAGGCTCTGGAGACTAAGAATCGCACACCTTAAGGAGATTACAGTGGATGGGGCAGATGTGTGCTTGTACAGGTGCCCTGGTCTGAAGGAGACCAAGGTTTGTCTCACTTTCCTCCAGAAGCAGAGCGTGCGGGTTCAGTGAAAATGTGGGTCCAGGCGTTTAGTTAGAGGTGGTCCCAGGAACTATGGGCAAAGGAGTGGGCAAAGGAGACAGAGAAGGGGAAGACACCAGTGCAGGTGCATCAGTGAGTGAGCCCATCCCCTCAGTGAACATCTGTCCTGGGCCCCCCAGGAGCCTCGGGGAGACTGCATAGAAGCCACCGTAGTGTCGCTGACTGAGGGAGAAAGTGCAGGGATTTATTCATCAGCTCCCATGCTTTATTCCTTGAGAACGACTTCCAGGGACATTAACGTCCAGGCATGCAGGCTTATCTCTCCACCTCACCCTTGTAGGCCAGTCATACCCCTGGCCAGAGAATGACCTCAGGTAGGAACTGGCAGGTGTTTGCAGAAAGTCGTGGGTTTGTAAGTAAGCGGCAGGTGACAGAGACTGTGGGCAGGGTGTGGGCAACACCAGCTCCAGAGCGATAGTAACCAAGCGTGGGAAGTGCACTGCGTGCCTTACACCGCGTACCCCAGGTCCAGGGTCAGAGTGGGTCAAAGGACCGACAGCTGAGACCGAGAACTGTCAAACTCCTTGAAGAAAACATAGGGGGAAAGCTTGATGACATTGGATTTGTCAGTGATTTCTTAGATATAACACCAAAATCACAGGCAAAGAAAAAATAGATGAATTGGACTTCATCAAAATTAAACACTTCTGCGCATCAAAGGACACTGTCAACAGAGTGAAAAGGCAACCCATGGAATAGGGGGAAGTACTTGTAAATCCTACACCTGATAAGGGATTAATGTTCAGAAAATATAAAGGACTCCTGCAACTCAACAACCAAACAAACAACCTGATTTAAGAACTGAGCAAAGGGGCTTCCCTGGTGGCACAGTGGTTGAGAGTCCGCCTGCCGATGCAGGGGACGGGGGTTCGTGCCCCGGTCCCGGAAGATCCCACAGGCCGCGGAGCGGCTGGGCCCGTGAGCCATGGCCGCTGAGCCTGCGCGTCCGGAGCCTGTGCTCCACAACGGGAGAGGCCACAGCAGTGAGAGGCCCATGTACCACAAAAACAAAAAAACAAAAAAAAAAAAAACTGAGCAAAGGACTGGAATAGATGTTTCTCCAAAGATGATATACAAATGGCTAATTGAGCACATGGGAAAATGCTCTACTCCACTAATCAGTAGGGAAATCTAATCAAATGATACACCACTCCCACCCATTAGGACGGCTACTTTGAAGACAGTCTACACAAAGAGAAAACAACAGGTGTTGGTGAGGGTGTGGAGAAGTTGGAACTCTTTTTTGCCTTGCTGGTGGGAGTGTATAATTGCACAGCCACTGTGGAAAATGGTATGATGTGTCCTTAAACACTTAATCGCAGAATTACCATCTGATTCAGCAGTTCTACTTCTGGATATATACCCAAAAGAACTGAAAACAGAGACTGAAACAGATACTCACACACCCATGTTCATAACAGCAGTGTTCATAACAGCAGTATTCACAACAGCCAAAAGGCGGAAGCAGCAACCTAAGTGTCTATCCGCAGATGAATGGATAAATGAAATGTGGTCCGTCCAAACAATGGACCGTTATTCAGCCTTAAAAAAGAATGAAATTCTGATCCATGTTACCACATACATGAACCTTGAAGGCATTACGCTCTGTGAACTGAGCCAGTCATGAAAGAACAAATCCCGTGTGATTCCGTTTACGTGAGGTACCTGGAGTCAAACTCACAGATACTGTGTGATTCCATTTACGTGAGGTACCTGGAGTCAAACTCACAGAGACAGAGAGCAGGAGAGGGGGAGGGGGCTGGGGAGGAAGGAATGAGGAGCAGGTGTCTGATGGGGACAGAGTCTCAGTCTGGGGAGATGAAGTTCCGGAAAGGGATGCTGGGGACGGTTGCACAACGGTGTCAATTGATGCCACAGCACTGTACACTTACAAATGGTTAAAAATTTCATGGTATGTATATTTAGCCACAACTTTTAAAAAGCATGCAGCAGGTACCGAGAGGGAAGGGCACTTTAACTGAGGGCCTGGGAAGCCTTCCTGGAGGAGGTGGCATGCTCCCTGGTCCCGATGGATGGGTGGACTTCGGCAGGCTGCAGTGCAGGCGGGGGTAGGAATGGGGAAAGTTGTCGCAGGCGGAGGCGCCCAGGTCAGAGGAGGGCGGCTGGGATGTTTCAGAGAGCGCCTGCCACACGGCGGGTGAAGCACAGGAACCCAAGCCCTTCTCTCCGTGTTCAGTCAACAGATACTTACTGGATACCTGCTGTGCACGAGGCACTGTGTAGGCCTGGAGAGAGTGGCTAAAACAGAACAGACGAAAGTGCCTGTGCTCCTGGTCTCCTGCGGGGAGAGACAGACACAAACCAAACAAGCATAGTGAGTGGAGGGTCCCGTGGAGCGCGGAGCAAGGGAAGAGCTCGGCTGGGAGGGGTGGGCTCGCCATTGTCAGAGGGCCCCCCAGCCTGCGGAGGCAGAGGCCCCCATCGGCGTAGCTCCGGTCCTCCAAATGATGGCTTTATGGTCACTAAAGAAACCAGATGTGGTTTTGATTTCTCTGCTCGAGGTTGCTCAAGGCAGTGGTGTTCTTCCTGCAGATCTACCAACCTCTAAATACTTTGTGTCTCATGGGAACTTTGAGAAAAACTTTTTCCTTGGAACTCCTCCAGCTGCGGCTGGAAGGGACCAAGGCTTCAGAGGGCCCTGCCAGGGGATCCTGCAGTTCCCCGTTGTCCTTGCTAATAGCCTCAGATGGGCATCAGTTGCCCCGGTGGGCTTGGGCTCCACGCCCAGGTTGGCACGTTTGGCAAAATTATTCAAGGGCATTTCTCACTGAAGCTACAAGTGATCTGCTGTTGTGCCTAGGTACCTTCTCAATAACTTCAGTAGGCCGTTTGGAAAATTGACCTAACTTCCTGAAGAACACCCTCTTACTTCTCTGTCGCACCCAAACTACACGTGGCCCCAGTTTCTCCGTTGGTTGTGGTTCTTTTGCATTAAAAGGTAGGTTATGCGTTTATATGCTTGAATGGAAAGCTGCTGTCTCTGTTCGTTTGGATCGCTCCAGGGTCCAGCCATGCAGTTCCTAAATCCACACTCCTGTTCTGTGTTTTATCAATAAATAAATAAACGAATAAGCCTGCTGCAGAGTTGCCTTTTATCACCTTCATTTTTCTCTGCTGATGAAAATACATTCTTTGTAACATTCCATTGATTTCCAAATGTGCAAGTTTTCAAACATGTTATAAATGAGAAGAAAAGAAACTGCTGGATTGTTTGTCAAGCTGTCACATTATTTTATTTATCCTCTCTCGTCGATAGAAAAGTCCAGAAGTGTATTGAGATAAAAATGGGAGTACACGTAAAGATAAAATTGTGAATGGGGTATACAGCTGTGTTCCCTCCCACCGTTGCACAGTAAACAAGGAGTGAGTCGGCGGTGCAAACTCTCCTCGGAGGGAGCAGCAGGGCTTCTGGGACGGGGCTCGCCCAGCGGCACTGCCCAGCGCCTTCGCGGCCGTGAGCGGGTTCTCGCTCACTGAGCGACTAAGCACACAGCGTTTAGGATAGGAGAGTCTGCTTCGGCAGCTCCACACACAAGGGATTATTAACGCAGGAATTTACACGCCTGCCTCGCCCGTTCAGGAGCCAGGGGCGCAGAAACTAAAAAGTGGGTTTGGGGAAAGTGAAAGGTGGGAGGGACTTTCTATTTGGTGAACAAGAGTTTTCCAATCAGGAGAAAATTCATGCTGTTTATTTCACTTTTCACAATAAAGTGCATCTTAAAATTGCCCAGGTTCTGCCTTGAGAAACTCACCTCTTG
Source organism: Globicephala melas (assembly GCF_963455315.2). Classification (NCBI taxonomy): domain Eukaryota; kingdom Metazoa; phylum Chordata; class Mammalia; order Artiodactyla; family Delphinidae; genus Globicephala; species Globicephala melas. The sequence goes on from NC_083328.1 coordinate 2,926,036, forward strand.
GAATCTGAGGGAATGACCTGGTTTGCCTGTTGCCTATACACCTTTTACTGTAGCACATGTTAACAGCAACAAAAATAATAATTGCTATGGGTTCTTGGAGATTATATATATAATATACACACACACACACACATCTCTCTCTCCTAGTCTCTTAAAACGTACGTGCCCTGGAGGGTTCAGCTCTACAGGATCTGAGCTCTCAAGACGCCAGCTCCCATGGTGGCAAGCGGTCAGACACACCTGTTGAGATGCTTTGCAGGCAGGAGAGCACTTAATCCCTTTGCCAGGCCGTTTTAATAATTCCGAGAAGGATGACAGACTCCGAAGGGTTGCAAAAGCAACTGATGAGTGGAAAAGCCACTGGAGCCCAACCACCGCCCCCCGCCCCGCCCCCCCACCCCCCCGCAACGAAAGCCGGACTCCCAGGTGCGCACTCGCCCTCCTTGCGCCACGTACTTGGTGGAGGGCGGTGCCGGGGGGCCGAGCCGAAAAGATGCTCTTGCTGCCTCTTCCGGCTGCCGCGAGAGTCGCCCGTCCGACATCTGAGCGGGAAGCGCTTCTGGGGACCCGGTCCAGCCGCCGCAGACAAGACGAAGGGCCTTGTTTTAGGAATCTGTGGCAAAGAGAAAGAAGATGATGTGCCCCAGTTTATAAGCGCAGGAGAGAATTTTAATAAATTGGTGTCTGGAAAGCTGAGAGATCTCTTGAACATATCTGGACCACCCCTGAAGGCAGGCAAAACCCAAACCGTTTATGGTCTGCATGAGGGCTTCTCCAGCATGGTGTGGTTGGCCTCGGCAAAAAGACGGCCGGAGTTGATGACCAGGAAAACTGGCACGAAGGCAAAGAGAACATCAGAGCCGCTGTTGCAGCGGGGTGCAGACAGGTTCAGGACCCGGAGATCCCGTCCGTGGAGGTGGACCCCTGCGGAGACGCCCATGCGCGAGGAGTGGTGCCTGGGCTCTACGAGTATGACGACCTGAAGCAGGAAAAGAAGGTGGCTCCATGGAAGTGGGTATCAGGAGGCCTGGCAGAGGGGAGTCCTCTTTGCTTCTGGGCAGAACCTGGCGTGCCACTTGGTGAGACGCCCGCCAATGAGATGACGCCAACCAGATTTTCCGGCATTACTGAGAAGAATCTCAGAAGTGCTGGTAGTAAAACAGACGTCCACATCAGACCCAAGCCTTGGATTCAGGAACAGGAAATGGGATCATCCTCAGTGTGGCCAAAGGGTCCGAAGAGCCTCCAGTCTTCCTGGAAATTCACGACAAAGGCAATGCAGGTGACCCTCCTTTGGTGTTTGTTGGGAAGGGGATTACCTTTGACAGTGGTGGCATCTCCCTCAAGGCGGCTGCAAACATGGACCTCATGAGGGCTGACATGGGAGGAGCCGCCAATGTCTGTTCAGCCATCGTGCCTGCTGCCAAGCTCGACCTGCCCTTCAGCGTCGTAGGTTTGGCCCCTCTTCGTGAAAATATGCCCAGCGGGAAGGCCAACAAGCCTGGGGATGTTGTTAGAGCCAAGAACGGGAAGACCATAGAGGTGGATGACACTGCTGCTGAGGGGAGACTCCTCCTGGCCGATGTACTCTGCTACGCACACACTTTTAACCCAAAGGTCGTCATCAGTGCCGCCACCCTGACAGGTGCCATGGATGCAGCTTCGGGGTCCGGTGCCACTGGGGTCTTTACCAGTTCTTCCTGGCTGTGGAACAAACTATTTGAGGCCAGCATTGAAACGAGAGACCGTGTCTGGAGGATGCCTGTCTTTGAACCTTACACGACACAGATTGTAGGTTGCCAACTAGCTGATGTTAATAGCCTTGGAAAATACAGATCTGCAGGAGCATGGACGGCTGCAGCATTTCGGAAAGAATTTGTGACTATCCTAAGTGGGCGCAGGTAGACATAGCAGGAGTGATGACCAACAAAGATGGTTCCTTATCTGTGCAAAGGCATGGCTGGGAGGCCCGCGAGGACCCTGATGGAGTTCCTGCTTCGGTTCCGTCAAGACAGCACTCAGTTCAGATGCTCTAGAATGCCTTCATTCTGTCTTAAACGGGCAGTAGAGCTTCAGAATACTTCTGAATGAACAGATCAAAACCTCTCAAGGGGAACAAAGGATGGTATTTAAAAACGTAGAACAAAATGAAATCTGTATGCCTTGATTGGTTTTTCACTTTATGCAGAGGTTTATAAAGGTAAAGCTAATATCTTGCCTGGCAAAGATTTTTAAGATGTTCTATCTTAAATGAATAATGATGATTTTTTAAAAGCTACCTAATCACTTTTCAGAGTATTTGTTTGTAACTGAGGAGCAAAATTGTATTTCAGATTTGTGATGCTGGGAATAATGAACAAACTAAAAGTCGCTATGCAGTTGTCAGAAACAATAAATCTAACTTTTTGTGCTCCCTGGTGTGGCTCTGATATTTACTTATATATTATCATAAACCCAGTGATGCTATAATATAACTTGTCTCTTCTGGCTGTGTTATATGAACTAAGTAATTAGGTTGGGTCTCAATGTTAATAATCACTTTGGGGCACTCAGTGATGAGCTTGAGTAGGTGAGGCGGTACTATTATCCCCACATTACAGATGAGGAAAATGAGGCACAGGAGAGGGTTAGTAACATGCCTGCGATGTCACCAAGTAATAAGTGGGAGAGCAGAAAGCAGTAGAGCTTTCTTCTTCTTCTTTTTTTTTTTTAAATAAATTTATTTATTTTAAAAGAAAAGAAAAGCCACTTGATTTTCTTTAAGTAAAACGTCTTGGAGCTGTTTTCGCCCATCCCCCAAAAGGGCACGAGTGTACCTTGCTGTGCATGGAAGAAGGTCAAGAATCATAAGAGACTGACCAATTAAATTGTGCTTTTTATTGCCAGAAAGCGGTTGAGAGTGGCCCTAGGCAGCCTGTTTGTAGAAGCTGAGCTATAGAACCGAACAAAAGAGTGACTCGAGCTCTGCAGTGTCTACCAGTGTGCTCCGTGGCACAATGAAACGCTTTTTGGGGAAGGTCAGGATTTTTACTTATATATAGCTCCGCCTTCCTTAGTAATTGTCCTAGGAGGGAAACTCAAAGATTCATCTTCAGAAACTGGGCAGAAGCAACCTTGATTGTCCGTGTGAGAATTCCTGTTCATTTGGAAGGAACAGCAGCCTCTTTCCTTAGTGTCATCATGTCTTTCTCCTCCTTCTTCCGCTGCCCCGACCGCCAATTATCCCATCCATGTGCACTTCCTGTGCCTGCCCTTTAAGACTCCAGCCGCCTGGGGGCCCTCCAAGCCCTGTCTTCCGTGCTCGTCCCCGAGCTCTCGTGCCGCTGACCAGCCAGTGCTCCTGCCCACGTGGACACCCCCAGGCCTCCTTGTCCGCCAGTTTCACATGCCCACATCATCACCCCAACCCTTCTTGCTCCTGAGCTTTCACTCTTATGAGCTGCTCCACCATCCACCCAAACCACCGGAGCCAGAAGCCGGGAGAGCTTCCCTGCGCACACCCGGCTGCCGTCGGCCCCTCTTCTCCCCCCACCGACGCCCGCAACAGCCCCGCGCGGTCTCCATCACCACTTTCCTCCTCAAGGGCCTTCAGTGGCTCTCCATTCCCTACTGGATAAAGTCCAAACTTGGTAGCATGGCCCCCGTCCCCTGACAGCCTCCTCTGGGGGCACTCCCAGGCCCCAGTTTCCCCTCAGCCTGCGAGAACCACTTGACAGTTTTCCAAACAAGCCAACCCGGTTTCCACTTTCTTTTTTCCCTGTTCCTGGAATGCCTTTCCTTCCCTCCTCTGCCTGGTGAATACTGTCCATCTTCCAAGGGCCGGGCTCAAGCCCTTCCTAATTCCCCTGGAAGAATCAATCTCGCAGCACTCCCGACCCTGCGTCCTGCCGCGTCCCTCCCCTCGGCTCTCCTGACCCCACCACCAGCTGCTTGCTCTTCAGACGTGACTCTCTTCCTCTGCTAAACCCAGACCTCCTTGACGTCGCTGACCTCTGACCCCCTGCAGTTAGCTCTCCTATTCCCCACGCTCGCGCAGTGCCTGCAAATAAGAGGTACTTGCTCCTGTATTATCATCCTGTAGCAATAAAGAGCTGGTAATGACAACCAGCCGCGCTCTATTTGGACAAGACTTAATGCTTCCTTCAACAAGCGCTCACAGAGGGCTCTTATAGCCCAGGCACTTTGCTCCGTGCAAAGATGACTAACACATCCGCCCCTCCTTATTCCAGAGGTGGACAGACCTCCGCGCAAGTCGGGACACTGCAGTGAGGTGAGAGCCGGCACCCGTGGCCCTGGCTCGAGACGGTCACTTCTTGCTCTGCCCAGATAGCCAGTTGCCTGAATTTTAAAGCATGTCTGTAATTGTTTACGTCATCTGGTCAATGCAACCAATAAATACCATCATTATTGGATGTTGGAAAAAGCTGTCAGAAAACACCGAGGAACCTATAGCTCAGCACTGAGGGCTTCCCTAAGGCCTTTCACTCCCGTGTGTGTTCTCAACCTTATTTTTCTCTTTTGTTCCTACAAGTTTTAGACCACTTGTTTTGGAGCAGGAACACTTGGAGGTTTCGAAAGGTCCTGGAGGCGCCGCTAGCTGCTGCTTCTGGACGGGACCCTCTTCTGACCTACGTGAGAACCCTGTAGGTCTGGACCCACTAGGAACTGAGAGCCGAGGTTCTTTGGAGTCTTGGGGGCCGTGGCCTTTGCCGCCGCCCCGTCTTTCCCGGAACGGGGCTGCCCCTGGTCGAATACGTGTGCCCGTGTGGTTGGCTCGCCTCGCACGCTTGTGTGTCTCCGGGCAGATGTGCCTCAGCATCTCCCGGTGGAGGGGGCCTTTGAGCTCGTTATTTTCCGGGCGGCCAGGGCGACACCCGGCTCCGCGGAGGGAACAGAGCGGGGAGCCGCAGCCTCGCTGGTTTGGCCGCGGAGATGCCCTGAGGCGCGTGGCCGGTAGCGCTCACCTAGGAAGCAGGACAGGCAAGATGACAGTTCTGACAGAGGAAGCCCAAACGAGGGATTTGCTTTCTCAGATGTTCTGGAAAATTCCACTTTCAGGGCATAGGCTCTTTTTTTGAAAGAAAGAGGCTATGTTTTGAGTGAGCTGTGGAGACCTTCATGAGGAGGCGTGTGGGGACGTGTGGGCCCCAAGCCTGCAGGCGGGCTCGCTCCTCCCGGGCCGTGAGCAGGGCTGCGGGCCTTCCCTCGAGGTCCAGCACCCCGCAGCCTCACATCCAGGGCGCACGGGCCTTCAGAGCGCCTGCGGGGAGGCCGTCCTGGCAGAGACAGGAAGCCCTGGGGCAGAGCAGGCACTGAGGGCCTCAGTCTCCCCTTCACCGCGGTGCTGCGGCCTCGAGTTCCGAAGCACGTCCTGTGTGCCACACGCTGTCTGATGTGCGTCGTGTAACATACAAACGTACGTCGAAAGTGAGAGTGTCAAAAGTATACTCTTGTTTTGAATGGCCCTGTGAGACGGGCATCATTTTACAAATTAGGAAGATAAGGCTCGGAGAAGTTGAGTCACTTGCTTCCCGCTGGGAGCCAGGGTGTTTCCACTGGATTCTCAATACAGTTCTCTTACTCCCAACCCCCAGGCTCCTGCCATCACTTGGCTGAGCTCCTGTGTCCTCCTTTGCCCACCTCCGTCTCCAGAGCTTGACTTTCTGACTCTGCGCCCAGATGACCGCGGGGCTGGCTCCTTCCTTCCAGGTCTCAGTCACCACCTCCCGCCTGTCCCTGTGCTTCTGACCCTGGGTCCAGGTGACACGCCCTTCATCCTCACGCTGCTGTCCCACCACCGGCACTGTGTTGACTGCAGGGAAGCAGGCTGTGTGCCATTCGTCCTACTTTATCTGCAGTAATTCCACAGCTTAGCAGTTCTGGTAGACTTTGAACGTGTTTTTTTTTTTTTTCTGTCTGAGAGATTTGATATTCTTTAAATGTACTTTTTAATTAAATGCAACCTGGACAGCTCCTCTCTACTCAGCCTCTCCAGTGATTAAGGGGTTCATGTGGGAGAAACTGACTAGGAGTAGACCCCATTTCCCTCTGCCTGGAGCCTTTCTTCCCATAACTACAAAGCACTCGCCTTTCTGCCTTTGAAGCTACCTAGCACCCACGGTTGCTGACCTCGGCAGAAATCCTCTTTTGCTTCGATGTCTGCACCTCCCAGCCACCTAAACCAACCTGGGAAATGCTCAGTTGAAAACGCTACAGTAAAGTCTCAATTAAGGAAATGCTCAGGGGAAGGAGTGTTCTAGTTAATTTAATTTCTGGTTAACTGAGCACAACCAAAGTTTTTATTAGGAGGAAACATCGTTATGTAAAAGAAGGCTTATGAACTTTGGATGAAGACATTCCTCTATTTAAAACCCATTCTCTACCATGTTTAGTCATGTGACTTTGACTAAAAGGGGGATGCTAATAGCTATCTTAAAAGCTTGTTGTTAGACTAAATTGGGCAACATTTGTAAATGTAAACACGTAACAGAATGTTGAGCGGCTGTGTGGGAACTTGGTGAAGTACAGTTTCCCTCCCACTTCCATTTTGTTTTCGTTCTTCTTGGAAATAATTCTTAATACGTTGGCATATGGTATTTTAAAAATGTTTTCTAATGCGGAACCCTGAAGGAGAGGGTAATTTTCCTGGTGGTGGTAGTAGTGGCTCATTACTGTAGAATATTTATGAAAAATTAACCAATCGTTGAGTATTTGTTCAGTGCGTATTACATCTTGGCCGCCGTGCGAGTACCAGAAATGAAGAGGCCATTTTATTCTTTTAAAAATGCCCAGATAGTCTTCTTTGCATTTCTCTTCTAAAAATTGAACGTGGGAAAAAAATTGGTAGAAAAGTCAGCTTGGCAGTTTAAAAATACACATCCATGACCTCCTCTCACTTAAAAAAGAAGTAAAAACCCACTAAAATGTGTAAGGTCGGATCTTACCAAACGGCACCGCGAAACAGAGGAAAGCTTCGAGTGAGCTGTAATAGGGAGCGCTCCCGGGCGAGGTTCACTGGTCCGAGAGAAAGGAGCCAGAGGAGAGAAAGGAGCCAGAGAAGTCGCGCCCGGGCGAGGGCCGGGCAAGACTTTATAGGGGAAGAAGGGAAAGGGGTGTGGTGAATCCGGGAGGGCGCAGGGTATTCCTTATTTGGTGGTCTTTTCGGGTATCCTGGGGGACCGTTAGTCCCGCCCCTCGAAAGGCGGAAAGGCTGGGCTGGGTTCAAAGTCCCCAGGTCAGTTCCTGGAACTGGGTGGTCCGGAATGTCTCCAGGGCAGTTTCTGGAACTGGGTGGTCCGGAGAATTTCGGTCTGATGCAACCTGTGAATCTGATTGCGTTCCCCTGCCTCGGGCCAGTTGGCCTTACAAAATGCAGTACAGGAGAAGAGACCGAGGGCCACAGGACAAGAAGGCGCTGTTAGTGACTGAGAGATGCAACAAGGGTCTGGATGGAGGAATGATTACCATGGGGGTGGGCGGAGGAGGTCTCGGCTTGGGGAGCGTCCTTGGCCACCTTGGGACTAGTTATGACCCAGAGCTAGAGCCGGGGTAGTTAATGGTTTGTGTCTGGGACAGTCTGCTGCCTACCTCCCACTGTAGAGTACTCGGCAGCTAAGGCAAGTAGACAGAGAGACAGACAGACAGGTAAGGACACCCCCCCCCCCCGCGCGCATCAGAATGAATGGCCCCAGAGGAAAGAGCCCTGCACTCTGGGGTTCAGGGTCCCTTCGGGACAACACTGAACTTCCCGCCTGATGGAGGCAAAGTTGCCCACTGACAAGTTAAAAGTCACATTTGGGGGAGGGGGTGGGTTGTCACATTTCGTTTTAAGCCTCTCTTTGCTGTTCTTTTTAATCCATGTGCTCATACGAATTTGACTGAAATTTTAAAACTTTTTTTTTTGAATGAAGCAAGTGTGCCAGCATCGTGTGCTACTGCGAGCACCGTCCTTGCTACCGAGGGATGTGGATTCCGGGAGCTTACGTAAAAGTTTACTGAAACGTTAAGTTTCAGTAGAAAACGCACAGACTCCTCAATCACAAGACCTTGCCTTGATCTTCCTGTTGTAGTTTCCATAAGTCAAGGTCACTTTGCCGGCATGTGTGTGCCTTGTGTGTGTGTGTTAGAAATGCACGTTTTAGGAACCGTCACATTTTATCTGCATCTCTGGGACCTACTTCTCCAAGCGTCATGTGTGATTCGCGCATCACCAGAAAGAACAAAGTGGTCGGGTTTGCGGGCAGGCTGACATTTACCAGCCCCGAGTCGAGCTGCTCGCTCGACTTGTCCCGTCGACCCCATGGGTGAGGGTCCTTGAAATCAGGCAACAGTCTGGGCCACGAGAGCAATACAGACGGAAGTTGCTGTTCCGTATGAATCACAATTACGAACGACTTCCTCTTTCCTCGGGGCGGCTGGAATCTCCGCAGGCGCATCCTCCCATTCGCTCATCCCTGGGCTGTGAACTCGGGCCTGGCGCTGACCTGTCTGTCGCCTGCGGGTCTCTCGGGGTCAGCGCGCAGGCGAGGCTGATCCGCCCGCCCGGGGGGGGGGCGGGGGGCGCGGGGAATTGCCCTCGGGGCGGCGACAAGCGCTGAGCACGGGCTTCCTCTCCGGCGCCAGGCGGAGCGCTGATTCATGCCAAATTAGCACCTTGCTCGGCGACCTCTGCGCGCCCCGCTGCTTTCCTTCACTTCACATGACTGTTTGCAAATATTAGCAGCTCAGGTCATTTCTGCTCACCAGCGACTTTCACAGATGACAGGCAGGCATTCAGCCTTTGTCACGAACGTGTCTGTACTCCGGCATCCTCCGAGGCTTGATAACCAGCCCCGCGATCCCCAGTCTCACAAGCCGAGGGTGTCGGGCGTTGGGAAGGTCCCGGGGAGGCCCTGCCGGGCGTGGGGAGGGGAAGGCTGCCCGGCGCTTGCCCGGAGCCCCGAGGGCCTGAAACGACCTCGCAGTAACTAGTCGATACACAGGGTTAAAAAATTGATTTGTTGGCTCTGCCCGCTTCAAGCTTTTTTTTTTTTAATTCACGTGAACCTTTAATTCCAGAATCTCATACTGCTTAGGCAGTGAAAGCCGGACTCAGAGCTGTGGGAAGTTGACTAGAGGCCAGTCCTCTTTTCTCCCCCTGCTCTCTCGCGATGCCCTGACCGCATTGCCCACAGCTGGAACCTTCCATGGTTCTCCTCAGCTGCTCTCACGGGTGGCGGGTCTCTGCAGCATGAGGTTCTCCAGGAAGCACTGGGCATTTGCTGTGATGTCAGTTCAGTTTTACTTCCAGCCTCTTCCATCTCCGCCCTTTATTGAAAGTCCTGTTCTCGAAATGTGCGATCAGTCCTCATTCTCCCTAAATAAACAGTCGTAATGCGCACGTAGTTTAATTTTGATATTACTTGTATTTGAGAGAAAAGTGGCAAAAACATCTCGTGTTTTTTTTCTCCCTTGTCACCAGAGGTATGAGCTACGTTATTTATAGTTTGATACTCACACAACAGAGACGGAGTCGGAATAGTTACTTTTCAGAGAGAAGGGATTAAACATGCACGCACAGAACCGAGCACTTGGTTCATGGGATGTCTTTGCCCCGGGGACCACGTTGGGGCCCAAGTCAGAGAGCAGCCGCCTCCCAAACACACGCGTGCCCAGCAGAGGGTCTGATGCATGAAATATTTGTGGAATTCAACGGATTTGAAAGTAGTGGGTAGACCAGGTAACTCAATCAGCAAAGTCTAAAATTGATAAAGTCAGCAAGCATTTTGGAAAATGCACAACAGTCTGAAGCCCTTTATGGGCACGATGTGTGGAGAAGCAGCAGGAGCTCTCTGTTCCCGTGGTTCCTGGGCGGGACATGTGTTTATGGACCAGGACCACACCGAGTGCCCCTCGAGGGCTGGGGTCGGGTCCCGAGGCGCTGGGTGTCCTGTCGGAGCAGCTGGACGGGACTCTCGTGTCACGTTCCAATCCTCACACCTTCTGTACTTCAGAGAGTTCCATGGGCTTCTGCTTTCTCTGCCGCAGGAGATGTTGGCACGCCTGAAGCCGTGGCCCCCGTCATCGTGATCCCCCCGAGCAACAGAAGCGTGGTGGCCGGGTCCAGTGAGACCACCTTGGAATGCATAGCCAATGCCAGGTGCGTGCCAGTCCCCCACGCGGGGAGTGACAACCCATGACAACCCCTCCTGCGTGTGGCTGGCTCTCCCAGCAACGGTGGTCTTGTTCATCCAGCTGGGCTGTGGGCACAGCGCGTATGGGAAGCTAGGACTCGGGTGTGCTGACCTTTCCCGGGCCTTGTTCTGCAGTATTTACATTGAATGTAATATCTATATTGGAAAGCAGCGCTTTCCACTTTAGCTCTGGGTCATGGTACAGGGTCTCTTCTTAGGTTCTGGCTGAGGAGCAGAGGGGAGCTTTGCTCTCCTTTGGGTGCAAAGGAAAGAGTTAATTCTCTTCTCCTCTGTCGTCGTAGGTGTTCTCAGCCCCATTAGTGGTCGCTCCAGGATGGAGTGCCCGTGATCACGCCTCCCATGTAGCGCGTCCCCTAGCAGTATTTGTTTTATGCATTCTTTTCCTGAGCAAATGGAATCATTAGCACTTATGGTCCATTGCTGCTGCAATTAGCTATCCCTGCTCAATAGCCCTTGAGCAGACTGTGTTGCTGACGCGTGCCTTAAGGGAGTAGAGTAATATCTGGATTGAGTTTTAAATGTCCACTGTTCAACCCACCATGGTTCCTGGTAGAATGATTATTATTGCCGTCTACATGATCCACAATTGTTGTCACTAAAGCCCTTCGTTCTCACAGGCCCATCGAGGAGCTGAGTGTGACCTGGAAGAGAAACGGGGTGAGAGTCACCCGTGGGCTCCACAGCTTCGGGAGACGCCTCACCATCAGCACCCCGACCTCCTCGGACATCGGGGAGTACGCCTGCGAGGCAGCGCTGCCAGGGAGTGCTTTCGAGCCCGCCAGAGCCAGAGCCTTCCTTTCCATCATAGGTGAGGCTCAAACTGGGACGCGGTGTCCTTTCTACCACAGGCGAGGCTCAGGCTGGGACGCGGTGTCCTTTCTACCATAGGTGGGGCTCAGGTGGGACGCGGTGTCCTTTCTACCATAGGCGGGGCTCAGGTGGGACGCGGCGGTGTCCTTTCTACCATAGGCGGGGCTCAGGTGGGACGCGGTGGCGTCGGCATCCTCGCAGGGCGGTGGCACACCCCAGGCCATGGAAACAACTAACACCTGTGTTCCACCGCCTATTTTTAACCCAGCACATGGAAGTGAAGTTGAGTTTATCTCCCAGATTCAGCCTAGTCTTCTTTCCCAAGAATATCAATGCGTTAAGTCCAAAGAGTTGATGTTCTGACTACTCCCAAGAAACGTCCTTCTGAAAACTTCCAATCGTAAAGCTTGGGAAATAGAGTGTCGAAATCCTTGGCCTGTGTATCACCTCCCTGCGCTGGCCTTTCTGCCATGAGCCTTTTCTATAACTCTTATTTGGCCGTTACGATCAATGTTCAGAGATTAATCTATGACCATTATTTTTTATTTTGTGACCCAGAAGAAAGTCAGAAAGTCTTGGGTGTTAACCTTTTGTTAAATTAGAAAGTGAGAACAGAGAGGCTTCCTAGAATCATGTGTTATTCTTAAACCAGGGAGAAGGGAGACAAAATTAGGCACATCTGAGCTGCTCTAAACGCTGGGAAATCTCGATGTTTAGGAAGGTGCACTGTACACAGACTAAGGGAATCCTCAGTCTATTTTCAGATTATGATAAGATTACATTAAATTGTGAGGCAAAGGCCTTTATTTCTCTCGTCTCTTCAGCTCCTGTAATGTGTTTAGGCCTCTTCAGCGGCTGTGGTCACTGTCGCAGTGACCCATCTAGTGGCCACTGCTGATAAGAGGTGCTTCAGGGTCCACTCCAAGTGGGAGAATCTCTGCCTCTCTCCTCTCCATGCAAACAAGGCAGACTGAGACCAGGAAGGATCCCATGAGCAGAAAGCCCTTTGAGAGCAATCGCCCCTCACATAACATATTTTGCAGTTTGCCACTTTGCAAACTAAGGAAAAATAAAAGCTTGTGTTTTCATAAAAAATTAGCAAGAGTGTGAAGAAATGCTGCATAAAAGGTGGTTTGCCTTGAGTGTGTCACATTCCTTTAAATCATTAGGAAGTGGCTCTGTGGCCTGAAAATGACTGCCAAACTCACGTGATGCAAAGCTGTCAGCCCCTCTGAAAGATGTGCACGAATTTTAAAAGTGTCAGAGAAGGCAGGTTTTGAGTCACAAATCATTGCTGATTCTCCACTAGGGATCTGAGCTGATTCTCTGCTCCCTTTCTCAGCCACGCTTTAGAGATGTCAGTACCCCATCCCCATTCCCGGCAAGGACCTTTCTGTCGGGGGTGATCTACAGCTACATGAGCACAGCGCATTATAGACTGAACCCAAATGAAAATTGTAAACGTGTAAATCTCCAGCAGACAGGACTCTATTGTGTTAAAACATTTCAAGGTAATTTAAGCAAGAGAAGAAATCTATCTCCCTGTAAACTAGAACGTTTGTTTCCATTATAATTCCCTTTTTAAAATATTTAAGGGCTTCCCTGGTGGCGCAGTGGTTACGAATCCCGCTGCCAATGCAGGGGACACGGGTTCGAGCCCTGGTCCGGGAAGATCCCACATGCCGCAGAGCAACTAAGCCCGTGCGCCACAGCTACTGAGCCTGCACTCTAGAGCCCGCGAGCCACAACTACTGAGCCCGCGTGCCACAACTACTGAAGCCTGGGCACCTAGAGCCCATGCTCTGCAAGCCACCGCAATGAGAAGTCCTGTGCACCGCAACGAGGAGTAGCCCCTGCTCGCCGCAACTAGAGAAAAGCCCACATGCAGCAACGAAGACCCAACACAGCCAAAAATAAATAAATAAATTTACTGAAAAAAATCATTTTTAAATCTGTCACGTGAACTTGGGTTTTGCACTTCCATCTGGATTCCAGAGCAGATTGTTTCTGTATTCTCCTGAGTTGCCATCTCTCCGTGTTCTGGCTTTTAAAGGTACACAGACACACTCGTGTACCTTGATGATGTTCCTTTAAAGCCCCTTTATTCATAAGAATTCGCTGTGACAGGTAGGATTTTGTGGTTGAATCATCCTGGGAAAGCCCTCAAGAGCCTCTGTCAATTCGGAGTGATTTGGGAGATTATAGCCCCGAGCCCAGCGATCGTGGAGGGAGGGATCCCCAGGAAACCCTGGTACCGGTTCCACGGCCCCGTCGCTGGTGGAACCGTGCGGCGAATATCGACATGAACGTGCAGATGAAAGAAAGCAGACACAGACTGGCTTCCGTTTCCTCCTGTTTCTTGCTGATGAGACAAGACAGGCTGTCCAGCCCACCTGTCCAGTCGGCTACCGCGTTGCTTAATTTCTGAGGTCTCCGCACGGCAGGGCAAGCGGCCTCCTGGGCTTGGCGGTCCACGGTCTCCTCCACCTGCCCTGCGGGGAGTCCGCGGCTGTTGCCTCGCCGCTCGTTTGCTTACCTGCCCACACACCGCACACCCCACGCGATGGGACAGACGCCTCAGGGCCCGTTTCCTGACTGCGTTCTCTGGCCACTGGAGCCAGGGCTGCCCCTGGGTGAGGCCAGGGCACCCACCATGTGGCAGGCTGGAAGTGCTGGCATCCACACCCCCCGGCGTGCGTCAGTCCAGCGCCACGTGGACCGGAGGGTCCTCAGCCCCGAGGTGGGGATGTGATTTGGAGGTTGGGGTCTTCGCTGGCCTCCAGAGTCTCCCCGCGGGGTAAACCCAGTCACCCACAGCAGGGGCCGCCTTGGCGACGCGCTCGTTTACAGCCGGGCTCCCGCCCTCCCGATGGTGTCCCCATCACCTCCCAGATAAACCACTGGCAGGGAGCCCTGTCTCAGATCTGCCTCTCAAGGAGGCCCACCCGAGACGTGGACCGTCGCCCTTCAGACCCCCGAGCACCTGTGCTTAGGATGAATGGCCTTTCCCGCCCGGGTCCCTCCTTACCTGCCTTGTGGGTCTGCGTGTCCCTCAGGACTCCCTCAGTCGTCACCACTTGCCTCTGTGACCTCTCAGACTTTTCACCGGGCAGAGGAGTGACGCTGTCCCAGCTCTTGTCCTACAGAGAGCGGACACTCTAGTGGGTCAGTGATGCTGCATGCATGACGGAACAGGCTGTGGAGACGGGACTGGGCCCAGGTTCTCACTGCACCACTCGCTGGCCTCTGCGGGCCTCAGCGTCCACGGCTGTGAAATGTGGGTGCTGCAGAAGATGATTCCGGCTCGTGTTGTGAGGACGATATGAAGTAACGGGCACGGAAGGACTGAAATGGCAGCTTTGGGAGCCGTGGGTAGGACTCCGCGGTGACACACGTCACCCTTAGTGCTTTACCTGCAGCGGTGACATGATGCATCTTCCACGCCTGCAGCCTCTGAAGTCAGCACGTGTCTCACGACCCACGGAAGCATTTCTTCTTTCTTGGGTGGAAACAAAACGACGCCTCTTACCGATGCTGCAACGTCTCAACCTCAGTGAAACACGGCGGGTCCATCTCCCGTCCAGACTGACGGATCTGGTCCCACGCACAGCGCGGCCATGCATACACGTGTCCTGCCCGAGGCGCAATGCCTTCTTCACCCCCGCTCAGAAACTCGGGTGAGTGGGCATGACAGTTGTACAGAGCTTTCTCTGTAAACCTCAAGTCTATTCTGATTTTTTATACATACATCATGCAGAAACTCCAATATCTGAACTACTATTAAAATAACAAGTTACCTGTAACACCTCTCTGCTGATAGCAGCACCGTGACTGAGAAGTTGTTCCCCTAGAGCTGAGACCGAGCATCTCTTAGACGTTTGTTTGCAACCCAGATTCCTTCCTTCCTTCCTTCCTGTTCTCTTCCTTCCTTCTCTCCACTTGACACGGAGGTCTTTACTGAGTCGGCCTCCCCGAAGCTCTGCTGGTCCCGGCGTCCAGGGTCTTATGCGGAAGGCAGTCCCTTCACGCGGCAGCTATAGTTGCACACGGCGAGTGCTTAGACACTCAGCAAGGCGGGGGCTGAGGGGGCTCCCCTGGGGTTGGCAGGAGAGGGGCTTTCACAGCAATTCGGGCCAGAAGAGAATCTTGCAGGGAGCATATATCCTCTCCTCATGGAGATTCACAGAGCACCTGCCTGCTCACTTGTTCACATCGGTTTAAGAAAAGCCTGAGATGTCTTTTTTTATAGTTTTCACATACGACCCCTAGTAAAGCACCCAAATTCATTATCGGCATCCTGTCACCAACTGGAGAGCTTATCCGCATGGCATCTTACCACTGATTAAAGCTCAGAAAAGAGCTATCACAGAGCTGTTCCTTAAAACCAGAGGAAGCATGAGACAGACCTCAGACGATGCTGGCGTGACTTGCCCCTGGATGCAGCACCGGCAGCTCCTGGTGCCCCGAGATGAGCAGGAATTCTGTCTGGGGAGCAGGGTGTGAACTCTCGCACACGCCGTCCAATTCCAGGCTCCCCCGCCATCCTCTGCTTCTCCGCTCACCCACCTGTCATTCACCAGCGCAGAGCGTGTGCCAGGAACCCAGCGGGAGTACCAGCCTGGGTGGCATGAAGACGAGTTAGATGCGTCTCCACCCCGAAGGAGTTTCAGGGTCCTGAAGTCTGTGGGCGTCTCCTCTCTCTCTTCTCCAGTGGGCGGTTTCTAAGTGTCTTCTCAGAAATGATGGCAGGTGCTAAGACACAGAGATGACCAAGACACGCTCTTCCCTGAAGCAGCCTCCAGCGTGGTGGGCGCATCACACAGACGTGGGTCATCGGTCCCAAGGGGTACGTGGGTGGGGCAGACCCAGCCCGGCTGCAGGAGAAGGAACACGAGGACTGGCCTTGCAGATCGGTGTGAATTTGCCAACGAGGCAACTTGAGAAAGGCTGGTCCACGGGGAGGAGCCAGGACCAGTGACGGCCTTCGTGTTGCTCTTGTGAGAAAGGACCACAAACTCAACAGCTTAAAATAATACAGATGTGTCGCCTCACGGTTCCCGGCCTCCCGAGGCTGCAGCCGAGGCTGTGGCTGGGCTGGGCTCTTCTCCCGAGGCCCCGGGAGGATCCACCTCCCGGCTCACCCAGGGGCTGCAGAATCCAGTTCATGCGGTTGTGGGACTGGCCTGTTTCCTTTCTGGCTGTTGGAGGGTCTTTCTCAGGTTCTCGAGACAACCGGCATCCCTGGCTGTGGCCACCTTCATCTTCAGAGCCAGCAGCAGGCCGAGTCCTCACACCGCGGATCTCTGGCCTCCCCTCCTGCCGTCGCTCCCGCTGCCAGCTGGAGAAAGTTCTCTGCTGTTAGGGGTCCCTGTGATGAGACTGGGCCCGCCCCGCTGCTCTGAAATCATCTCCCCGTTTTTAGGTCGATGACCTCGGTCACGTCGGCAGAGTTCCCCTGCCGCGTAGCGTAGCATGTTCACAGGTACCGGTGACTGGGGGTGGACATCTCCTGGGGGCATTCTGCCCACCCCAGTGGACAAAGGCATGCAAGCGTGGACGACAGTGGTGAGTCAAGGGCACACCACGGGCCCTGCCGCTTCCCGAGACGGCCGCTCTGGGAGAAGGGCAGACGGCAGAGGGGGCATCTCTGGGCTGTGCCGTGAGCCGGGGTTGCGGGGTGGATGGTGCAGGAGCCAGAGCCCAGCATCAAGGGCAGGAGAGCCTGAGGGATCCTAATTTGGGGGCTGCCTCGGAGGTATCCCTGCGTCAGGCTCTGAGGTCAGGGGACTGGAGGCTTGCTGTGCTGCCTGGAGGAGCTGCCCGTGGCCCCCGGGGGACGTGTGGAGGACAGCCCGCGTGGCTGGCCTCTTCTTAACACGCCGGTGTCACACGGGATGAGAACGTTTTCCTGACGGCTTCATATTGTTTCAAAAGAGATGAAAGTGTTAGTTTCAGTCCCTGGTTTTATTGGCCTCCATTGCGATAAATTTTTAAAAGTCTAGTGTGCACCTGCGTTGGCAGGGTACTCTTTCTAGACAGAATTGTTGCTGATTAGCTAAGACGCGCACTTGCCCTTTGAAGATTAAGTGGTTGAAAAGTCCGTGGCGGGGATGACTCGTTCACGGCAGGTTCTCCCCACCAGTCACCTCAGTCTTTCTTGGGTGAACCGCCCGGTGCTTTCCCCCACTGTTCTCCTTATAGACAAGTGTACGCGGAAGTAGCCGAGGGCACTGCTGAGCTGGGCTGGAATGCGGGGTCAGCAGGGAGAGAAGTGGTAAGTGCGGGCGTGGGAGAGATGACGTTACCGTCGGAAGCCGCGTGCGTCTGGGAGGGCTTCGGCCGCCCCACGGCTGCGCTGAGGGCTCAGCACCTGGAAGGCTTCCCGGAAGAGGCGGGGAAACCAGTAAGTGAGTGAGCAGCCCCGGCCTCCCTGGCCACTAAAGCTTGCCTGGGTGTCGGCTGCGCAGGAGACACACAGCGCTCGGCCAGCTCTGGCAGACCGCCCGGCGGGACGTGCCCAGGAGCCTGGCGGCTCTGAGCTCGGGGCCACAGAGGATATGGAGCCGTGAGCCCGTGGAACTGGCCGGGCGGGGATGACGGCGCTCGCAGAGGAGCCGCCCCGAGCAGGCCCGGGGGTCCCTAAGGCACCTGCAGCCCCAGAGCCAGGCCTTCAGTCAGCTCGGTCCAGCCTCAGGTCACCATGTGAGGAGGGCCCGTTGTCTCTGACCCTGGGGGCTTCCACCCCAGCACTTGGGGAAGACCTGGGCACTGCAGGGCGAGGGACGGCAGCACCGGGACATCGGCCAGGGTGCCAGACAGCCTCTGTAATCAGTGCCTCGGGGATTGTCTGGTCCTGTAGATGTTGAGCATATCTATAGGTATGGGTTCTTCCCACCAAAGTGTGACTCTTGGAAGAATCTCGAGGGAAGTATGCTGCGTGGAAAAAGCCAGTTCCAAAGGTTACATCCTGTATCATTTGATTTATATAACGTTCTTGAAAGGACAGAATTATAGAGATGGAGAGCAGATGCATGGCTGCCAGAGGTTCAGGATGGGACCTTGGGGTGGGCATGGTTACAGAAGGGCAGCGTGGAGGATCCCGGTGGTGGCGGGCCCGTTCTGCATCTTGACGGTGGTGTGGATGCACAGACCTGCACTGAGTCGTCCACACGAATACAACCGAGACTGGGGGGCCGGGAACGTTGAATACAATAGGCTACACGTTTCACTGTCAGTATCTTGGTTGGACTATAGTTTCTGCAAGATGTCCCTGCTGAGGGGACACAAGGGATCTTTATTATGTATTACAAACGCGTGGGACTTTCCAGTGATCTCAAAATAAAAATGTTTAAGAAAGGAAAACTGTAATCCGTCATAGCAGATGTTGATGTTTTAACTTAGTTCTTTTCCATTCCCCGCACATCCCTTTAACCAGACCACAGGGGTAGATATCAGCTTCAGCATTTGCTGATGAGAATGGAGCGTGACCTGCACACCGGGGCCTTGGTAGGGTGCAGCTGCTGTGTAGTTAGAGCGTAAGCAACGCTGTTGTCATTGTTAGGGATGAAGGAGACGCGGCTGAATGTGCACGCGTGAGTGTGCACGCAGGAGTGTGCAGTGAAGACCAGCTTGAGAAAGAGACATGGGATCTCTGCAGTATTTCTTGAGGCCTGGTCTCTGCACACACACAACTCAGTGGCGAATCTGCCTCCGTCTAGTGAATTTGCGGCCGTGGCCTCAGCCAGACTGGTTCCTTCAGCAGATTGTTTCCGCTTGAGCGATGCAGGTAATTGCAGGGTTGATACCTGACTGCTTCCAGCGAGGAACCTTCAGCCTTGTCTCCTTAATCATCTCCTTGAAATGCTAAGTTTTCATTTCTCTTTTTGGTCTTTTAGGTCCCACCCTGTTTTAACGATACAGTCCATACAAGATATAGCCAAGCTATAGTATCCACATTCAACACAATTACAGTGGAAATAAACCACTCTGGAAGACAGCGCCCAGAAATTATCACACAGAAAGTGAATACAACGGCCCTTTGTTATCATGATAATGAAATCACTACTACCTTAATACTCCTCGAACCTGGCCTTGCCACCGTTGAATTCCTGCTGAATAAACTGAGAAAAATACTGCAGTTTAGTCTCCAAGGAGATTCATCGTTTAATACAAACAACCGCTGCTTGTCTTGCTGTTGAGCAGGAAGGCGAGCAGGGTGTCTGGAGCTATGCGAGTGGTTGGGTTTCCTTTGCTACTGAAGATGGACGAGGGGCCCATTTTCTTCTTCTCTTAGCTATTACTTTGCATTCCACTGAAGTATTAAATCTATATTTTGGAGAAGAAGAACTGCTAAGACTTTAAAAAATATGTTAATAGGCTGCCCCGTTCCCTGAGACAGGCCGGGCGCCTGTCTGCCATGCTTTATTTAACATGCTTCACGAGTTGTTGTTTAGTTTAGATACTGAAGCAAACTAGACTATAAAATACTGTGCTGTAAATATAAACCTTTATGAACCTCACGGGATAGTCCTTCTAAAATATGACTTAAGACATTCCATTATTCAAGCCCATGAACTGAAATGTAGCCAGTGCCCTGAGTAGTAATTTGCCTTCCAGAACCTTAGACTGTAAATTGCCTTTGGCCTCTGCGCACCGAATTCTGAGTCTGGGTGCACGATGGTAACTAATGAAGTTTTCAAAAATAGTTTTTAAAAGGAGCTCAAACTCTTGCAGGCTGTGAGGGTCTTCTGAAATACACCTCTTTGACTTACGGGCTGTTTTGGTTTTTTCTTGTTTAAAGAGCCGCCGTATTTTACTGCGGAACCTGAGAGTCGGATTTTAGTGGAAGTGGAAGAAACCGTGGACATCGTGTGTGGAGCCGTGGGTGAGTGCGGGAGCCGCAGGGCAAGCAGTGACGTGGTGGAGGAACAGAAACGGCGTCTCCAGGGAGAGCCGTCCTCTGGACAGCGACAGGTTGACTGTGGTGATTAGAAATGGGGCCGTTGGCGTGGAGTGGAACTCAGTTGCTGGGCATGTAACCTGCAAAGCGGGGATAATACTCCTTACCCAAGGGAACAGCAAGGAAGCCTTCACCCTGTCCGTCCCAACAGAGAGAGATGAAGTCCTGTCCCCTTGCCTCCCTTCAGAGGCTCTGATTCTGCAAGAGCCCTAAGACTCGGGGCAGGAAGTTCATTCTCATCCGTGGGGTGAGCGGGACTGGTGACCACGCCCACTTGAGAGAAGAGAGATCGTTCCAACTTCTCAGATAGGAAATCTTCTGTTTTTCCACCCTCTCAGCTTGGAGTCGACTTTTCCTTTGTTACTCAGGGAATTCTACCTCTCACCCCGAGCCTCGACCCCCCTCGTTGTCCCTGTGTTCCCATTACTTGTCCAGCACACAAGTAGTTACGCTAAACGCCCCGACAGAGACGGGCTGTCTGTGGCGATTTCACAAACAGAACTTCACGAGTCCTCTGGAGGTTGTCAAGTAAGGAAAAGGAACCTTTATGTTAACACCTGTTCATCTTAAGGGTGGGGTTTTTCTTCTAAGAGTTTGGCGGGCGAGGATTCCTAACAATTCTGTAAATCTTCATGACAGCTGCGTAAGGGAGCGATCGTTACGTCCCTCTATACATGGGAAAACACCCCTTAAGAAGCAAAGCTAAGTAACTCGCTCGAAGCGCAGTCAGGACCATGAAGGAGACACCTTCAGCTCCGCCCGCGGTCTGGCGCCGGGGCGTGGCTCACTGAGCCCCGGACAGGCAGCCTGCCTCGGGCCACGTGTTGGTGGAGACGGGATCGAAACCCACAGGCACCAGCTCCAAAGCCAGTGCTTAGGCCTGGACCCTGAGAGCCAAGGCCCTGGGACTCGGAACAGATACCACCGATCTGCAGGTCACTTTCCATTTCTGGGAAGGAGTGGGAGTGCCACTCAGGACAGTGTTGAGTGTCAGCGTAGAGAGGGGCGTCCGGCCAAGAGTCCCCTCCCGTCCCCTCCCCTCCCCTCCATCCACTGAGCCTCTGCCACAGCTGCTCCCGCCCAGAAGAGTCATTTCCTTACCGGTTCTGGTTCCCAGTCCCGCCAGCTCCCAGGGTGCAGTCTCCATCCCTGCTCTGCTTCTCTTCTCCGATGCTGGGGCTCAGGGCGGGAGAAGACAGGAATGAGAAGAGTCCTGTGAAGTTCAAGTGGAGATCTTTGCTGCATTGTTCTCTCTTCTCTATGAACACCAGCTTTTTACGGCCAGCAACTCTGTGAAAGTGAAGCTACAAAATATTTAGAGTGCTTATGTTTTAGAAACGAGAATCTACAATACTGTGGGGGTAAGATTTCTGTTTATGACATTAAATCGCCCCAAAATAGATATACTCCTAGTTCCCCTATATACTAACAATTATTTTTCAATAAATGACAATGTTAGGCTCTCCCCTTGACAAGAGGTTGCTTTTCTGGCCTGATATCTGCAGAGTAAACTGCTTGTTAAGTACACGCTGATGAACATACGCTGAACGGGTCTTTCAGCCTTGCATTGCCATCATATAATTTACTTCTTCCTTTTGACAATGCAACTATAGCAGCATGTGAAGTGGTTATTCTTTATGAAAACTACATCATGTAATTGCTATTATGAGAGTTTACGTGGATTGCTTATGCTTTCACCTTGCAATGGATTTTTTTTAATTTCCTGATTTAATGAAAAGTGACAGGAAGCATAATTTAGGCAAAGAACAGAATCTGAGAATACCTTCTCTTGAAATATTCCACGACATTAACTTTATTTATTAAGGAAGACATCTTATACCTACATAGCATCTTAAGGCAAGGGATTTGGGTGTGCCTTTCAGCATGAATCACATCAAGATATTTTATTTAAATTCATTTTCTATTTAGGGAGACTGAGGCACAGCGCCATCTGAGATCTAGAAATAAGCCCAGACGTTCTGCACTTCCCGCAGGGCCACAACAAACACACTGTGCCCCCCGGAGCCCAGAACTCTTGTCTTGAGGGCCATGGTCTCGCTCCCTGGACGGGCTCCCTTGTCTACCCTCCCTGGATAACCTGACCCTGCTCAGGTCCAGGAAGAAGGAGAACGGAAGCAGTCTTCCTTCAGCTGGTTCCCCGAGGCTCCCGGAAAAGCCACCAAGAGGAGGAGCCCGGTGTGTCCCACGCAGCGAGGCTGCCGGGAAATAGTGCATCATCGCCTGGTTACCTGCACTGACCACACCCATTCGGGGGACGAGCAACAGAGGTCCTCGTGCTCCCGGGCTAAGGACAGTCCCTTCATCGACAACCTGGGTTCTTCCCCAGTGACCTTGTCCGCCGCATACGCCCCATCCGACCCTAGCCTCAACCTCCTTCCAGGTGGCGAGACCGCGAGCAACTCCAGTCTCACGGCCTGGAGGCCTAGGTCTGCCCCGTAACATCATCAGGATGAGGAAGGGACACCCAGGAGGGGCAGCTGGGCCCCGAGCCCCAGCGTGGCCCTCGCCCTCTTGGTCGAAGTCTTGGCTGTGATCTCAGCTCACTCCGCTCTTGGGTACAGGGTCGGGGGCCAAGGTGACTTCCTGCAGCCACAGCGTGGACCTCTCGTGTCTCCCCAGCCTGAACCAGATGCACCTCCTGTGCTTATCCCTTTACCTAACCGATCACTGCCCCGGCACGGCGCGCTAGCGGGTGGTCAGCGATATCCCGCTCCTTAGACAGAGCTGTTGCCAAGCCGGTGCGCGCTGGCACTGGCCTTAGTTGTGACGACGAGCAGCGAGCGGCTCTGTCCGCACGCGCCATGGGCCGGGCCCCAGGAGGTACTCGTGTACTGACCCAATTAACCTTCACAGCCACCTTTGAGGTCACTGTGACCCTTGTTCCCTGCGGGGACAAGGCGGGGTTAAGTGTTCTGCCGGGTGGCACAGTCTCCGCCCTGGTGACCCTTCCCCGAGCCCACGAGGCAGAGACAGAGACCTTCCTCCCAGCCCTGCCTGAGGTCAGTCGTGGCCAGAACCATCTGGACAAGAGCACAGGCCGTGGGAAGCCGGAAGGGGCTGCAGCTGCCCCACACCGCCCCCTTCGGGCCTCTCCCTCCCCGTCTTCACATACGATGAGAAAAATGACGCCTCACAGGGCGCTTGGAGGGACGACTAGATGAGAAAATGCCCGTTGAAATACTGCCATTTAGCCCTCACGTAAGGAATTCTTGAAGCTTAACGATTTTTGTTTCCCTTCTGCACAGGGGCCCCTCTTCCCACCCTCCGGTGGTTCAAGGACGCGGTCTCCATCAACAAGCTCCAGAGCCCTCGATACCACGTGCTGTCGAGTGGAGGCCTGCGCGTCCAGAAGCTGCGTCCGGAGGACTCGGGAATCTTCCAGTGCTTCGCCAGTAACGAGGGCGGGGAGGTCCAGACCTACACCTACCTGGACGTCACCAGTGAGTACTACCCGCTGCAGAGCCGGCCTCCCCAGTCCTCGCCCCATGGACATGTCAGAAAACGCCAGTGTCTGTTCAGCCCGAGCACCCCCATCCCGGCGCTCCCCCCGGCCCTCTGGAGCCTTGACCTTCCCAGCCCTTGAACACACCGCTTTGCTGAGACATAGGAACACACTCCCCGTTTTTCTGGACAGAACTGGAAAGACGGTTAGTGAACAGCAGCTCATCCCGCGTCTTTCTCTTTGGATCTTTTTTCCATTTTTTTATATTCATTCTCTATTTTAGTTTTATTGAACAATTATAGTTCTTTTGTGACTTTCTTTTATTGTCCCAGTAACAGAAATACTTTGGCACTCTGAAAAGTGAAGTAAAGGTAAAGGTTTTTATTATATTTGCGGGCTTTCTCTTTAACCTCCCATAGTTGCAATGTTGTTCTTCTAAAACGAAGTAGGATTTAGGGATTAGGGAACCCTGCCTTTCACGTCTGCCCTTTGGAAGCAAAATGCTGAGAGCCGTCGGAGAAAGCAGACTGGTCAGCGTGTGCGTGGCCAGTGGCTCTCGTCAGCCAGAAGTAGGAAGGCACCGACGCGATCCTGAAATATTCACGCATATGTTTTGGTAAACTAGGGGTCATTTCCTCCAGCCTTGGCCGGGGGTCAAATTTCCCCTCCGTTGTGGAGCATAGGAAACCAGTATCACTTCAAGCAGCAGAGATAATACTGGGGACTTAAGCCAAAAACTGTGTTTTGATCCATTAGAATGATTTCAGCCTGTTTGGAATAGTGGATGTTGTAGGGCAGGGATGGGCAAGCTTTTTCTGTACAAAGCCAGATGGTGCCTGTTTTCGCCTTTGAAGGACGTGGTTTCCGTTGCTACTCCTCACCTTGCTGTCGTAGCCTGCAGGCAGCGCAGATGGTTCTGAGCAGACGTGGCTGTTCCACAGAACTCCGATTACGAAAGCAGGGACAGGCTGGATTAGGCCCAGGCTGGTGGTTTGCAGACGCTGCTCTCGGGAGAGACCCAGGGCAGATCACCCGATTTCTCTGAGACTCAGTTTTCTTTTCAAAATGGAACCCACCAGCCCAGTTCACAGGGTTCTTAGGAGGATCGGTTTGGAAATTTAAATGAAAGTGCTACTTCACCTGGTTACCGTGACAACTGGAGAGTGAACAAATAAATGTGTGATAATGGTAACGCTGCGTGTCTGTTTTGTAAGTACGGGGTTTGGCAAAAGGGATTTTTTTTTAATTAAAGTACTTTTAGTGAAAGAAAAATAGAGTGTAAAACAATCAATATTTATTCGTTCACTTAACAAACGTTTAGTGAGCACCTGTGTCAGCTACTCTGGGCCCGAGAGGCGCGGGGACAGAGCTAAGAGGATGCTGTGAAGAACAGGTTCTCGTGCTTCCAGGACGGAGGGTCCTGGGGGAGGGGAGAGACGGCAGAGGGCGCTGGGGGCCCTACAGAGGAAGACTAGGCGAGGCCCAGAGCGGCCAGGGAAGCTCGTTAGAGGGCGGGCGCAGGGGGCTGGGTTCTCTGAGATGAGAGGGTTATTACTGGAGCTGAGGCCTGCAGGTGGGGAGGACGCTGCCCTGCAGAGCCTTGGAGAGGTGCGTGCCACGGTGCAGGTGGGAGCTGCAGGGGCCCGACAGATGCGTGGAGGGACAGGCCGGCCCAGGTGTGTGCGGGCACAGAGGGGGCGAGTGGGGCCTCGCGGCTCTGAGGTGGGCACTGGCCGGGCGTCGTCTGAAGCTTTCAGAGGGCCTCCGCACCTGGTGTGGGGGCACAGTGAGGGGACGAGCGGAAGAGACCAGTCGGGGGGCCCCCACGTCATCCAGGGGTTCGCACCAGAGGTGGACGCCCAGCGGGGAGGGAGGGCAGAGGCGGGCGGCTGCCCCAGGGTCCACTGGGCCTGCCCGCTTCTGCCCCGGGGGCATTGGCCCAGGCACCCCAGGGACCCCGACACAGGATTTGGGCGCTGCAGGTCACGGCTGGGACTCAGGGGTTCTGGCTTAATCTTTTGCAAAGTAGTGCAGAGTCAGCGGAGTCCTCCCCGAAGCCGGCCCGAGCTGCCGCTGTCTTCCTGGGTCTGACTCAGGGCTGCTGGGAGCTGGAGGCCCGGGCGGCCCCCCGTGAACAGGAAGACCCAACGCTCCCCCCAGGGATTCTTCTCTGAAGCCCTTGGAATCTGGTCGTTTTAACTTTCAGAACGGATCCTAGGAAGTGTCAAAGTGTCATCTTCAGGACGATGTAGGATATTCAGAAACTAGCTTTTTCCTTTTTCTTTACATAATGAAAGCAGCTTGTTTGATTTATCTAAATAAACGTCTCTCTTCTCTTTAACGTCGGTCAAAAACAGTTCTTCCTGCTCTTCCCCACTTGTGTGTCCATTACGTCACGAGACCGTATTTCTCTTCAGGCTGTAAACAAAGATGGTGATGCCTGGGAGACGGGTAGTGGAGGGCTGTAGTCTTCCTGAAAGGTTTTCATTTTTCATCGCTCAGTTATCTCTGTGATTAGTTCTGTAAAAGCCCAGGTGGATGACTCCACCAGGCTGGCTTGAGCGTTTCCGAGGGACGACGCACTGAATATTTCACTGTTCACCTCCTCTGCCTAGATGTCGCCCCAGCCTTCACCCAGCTTCCGGCGAACACCACGGTTACTGACGGGACGACAGCCGTCCTGAGCTGTGAGGTGTCCGGGGCTCCCAGGCCGGCCATCGCGTGGAGGAGAGGTAGGCGCTCGCACCTGCTGCAGGGCGCGGCCGACGCAGCAAGTGAGCCCAGCGGCCCCGCCTTGTGTTGGTCATTCTCACTCATTCGTTCGGTAAAGAGTAAAAATCCATTGACTGAGCACCCACCGGGGCCGATGCTAGGGGCACGGGGAGGGGTCAGACGAGCAAGACCCCTTAAGCTCTGTGCAGCTCACAGCCTAGAAGAGGAAGCACGTGTCTGTACGCCGTGTGAATGGTGCTGTCCTCCGTCAAGCCCTTCACCGGGTGCCCCGGGCCCGACGGGCTCTGGATTTCAGCTGCAGCTTCCCCTTTGTGAATGAAGGAGTGCTTCCTTGGTAATAGTCACAGTTAAGACTACATCCGCCTTCATTTCTAAGAAAGTTGCTCTAGCACAGGATCGCCTGCGTCCTCCACAGCTTGACGTGTGTGGCTCTCTTAATCCGACTGTAGTTTCAGCTCCTGTGAGGAGTGGTGTCACATCTTGGGCTCTTTGCAGCTCGTCTGCAGCCCTGTCCACACATTCAGCACACCTGCCACTAAACGAACAGCGCACATAGTCTGTCCTTAACGAACCGCGGCTGAGTTGGGTTCATCCTCATCGATTAACTGGTCATGCTTAGGGGACTGGATCTGGGAGAAACGTCAAAACTTACATCTTTTTTCACTCCCAGAAAACCAGTCGGTGGCTTCCCAGCTCTCAGGTATGACTCGTGCACCGGGGCCGTGGCTTATGAAGATCCGGGAACCTACAGATTAATCAGAAAGAGGGGTTCTTTCATTTTATATATTTTCTTTTTGTCTTTCCTGATTTAGAAGGTAATAATGGCTTCATAGAGAAAGTTTTCAAATGCATACACGTATAAAGAAAACTCAGAATCAGTCGCCCAAAGGAAACAATCACATACATGGTTCATAACTTGTGTAACCAAATCTCTCAACATTGGACGAGTAGGATGCTCTTGGTTTCTGTTATTCTAATGAACGCTAAAGCGAACTGCTTTGGTTACTTTTGTGCCTCACGTTTCCGCTTCCTTCTGATTATTTCCTCACATTATCTTCTTGGGTGCGGCCAGAGCACTACCTTCTCTCGAACGTTGCAGTTCTCACGTTGCTGTTTTGTCTGTCGTCCCCAGGAAACCACATTCTGGCCAGTGGCTCTGTGCGAATTCCCAGGTTCACGCTCCTTGAGTCTGGGGGTCTGCAGATCACCCCTGTCCTAATCCAGGATGCCGGCAACTACACGTGCTGTGCAGCCAACTCCGAGGGCTCCCTGAACGCGTCTGCCACGCT
The DNA here is from genome assembly GCF_963455315.2 of Globicephala melas. Lineage (NCBI taxonomy): Eukaryota > Metazoa > Chordata > Mammalia > Artiodactyla > Delphinidae > Globicephala > Globicephala melas. The sequence continues at coordinate 2,953,483 of NC_083328.1, forward strand.
CACCGTGTGGAGTAAGGACCACAGCCCGTGTGCAGCTCTCTGTTAATAATGGTTTAATCGGCGTGTCATCTGTGCTCGGGGATGTCAATATATGCCCTTGGACTCGCTAATCCAATCAAAGGAGAATCATTATTTTTACAACTAATTTGGAGAAATCTGTTGACTAATTAATTTTTCAGCTTCTAAAAGAATAATTAGAAAATGTCTGCAAAGATTTAATGGGGACGTTTCAGGAGAGAGAAAAGATTAACTTTTTAACCTCAGTAGAGTAGGGATATTACCCCCAAAACTAGCTCAAATAAAAAAAAACCTGATAGGTTGGCTAATCTTATAAACATCACGTAAGAAAAGTGGACCCAGGTTGAAAATCCCAGAGAAAGCATTTTTTCTATACTGTCATCGTAGCCAACTAAAACATTCCTCGTCTATTAAATGTGGATGTTTCCTCTATGTTAGGAGAGAACTGAAGGATCTTTGTGGTTCCTCCAGCTTTTCTTTCTCTTTATTTTATCTATAACACGGGTTTCTGAAATGCAGAATAAATTGTCTTCCAGAACATAAGGATTGGATTACCAGGTGTTTAGCTTCACTGGCTGATAAACTTTTCTCTCTCTGCTTCATCCATACCTGTATCACTAAAAAATTATTGTTCAAAGAAGCAAGAGACAGTCAGTGCTCACTAATAGGTTTTTGTAAAGCCATCTATACGAGGAGAGAAATTTTTAACTTGCCTGAGTGACTAACTTGTTAAAATGCCATCCTTGAGGAAAACCTAAATTGTGCTTTGTTTCATGTCTGCTTAGCGTTTCCTATGATATAGTTGGTCCGCTTCGATAAATGACCCTTTCTCATTTATTAGGTGTTCTAAAAATATCACAAGTTTAAAAGGAATGAATCCAAATCCTCCAATATTGTTAAGCACTGAAAAAGAGCTTTTGTTCCATTTGGTGGTCTATTCTATCAACCACATCTGGTTCATCCAGTGTTCCCAAAAATTAACCATAAATTTAAAAGCTTGTGGAAAACTGATGTCTGCATCTCTGTAGGTCCCTCACCGGAAAATTTTGTGGATCTGCTGAGATTCAAAATTATAATAGCACTAGACTGGTTGGTGCAGTGCTGTGTGGGCTGCAGGGGTCTTCCCAGGCGTCCCCTACTCTGTTCTGTCCCAGCGTGAGTGTAGCAGCACCCCCTTTCATAGACAAGAAAACTAATAAGCTCAGAGCGTTTCTCTGGATGCCCCCCTGGTAAGCCGTCGGGCTGGGCTCTGAACCCAGTCTCATGGCTCCAAGTTCTGTCTCCTTTCCTGGTGCCCGAGCGGCGCCCTCCCGAAGGTGTGCAGCGTGGGGACACACACCCCAGGGCCGTCTCCAGGGCCTTGGCCCTGGCAGCTGTGGAGTGTCGGGCGGCCACAGGTCCGGACGATCTTGCGGGCCTGCACCTGGCACCAGGCCCCACTGCTTACTGGCCCCGTGGCATCAGGCAAGACCCTGTACTTGTATCAGTTTTCCTTACTGATGACTGGGAAAAGGATTATCACAACCCTCACAAGACTGTTGTGAGGACCAAGTGAAACAGCATAAATGAAAGCACTTTGCAAAGTCATGACGTGCTGTGTAGACAGTAGAAATTACCAGAATGTTGACAATCTTGGGAAAGAATCCAGGTTGTAGAACCCGCTAACCGTCTGCATACGATCTTCCCTCTTGTTTCCTTCCGGAGTGTCTGAGGTCCGGGAGTGACCTGAGACGGGCTGGGGGAGGCGGACAGGCTTGCTTTCAATTCTCTGAACGTTTCTGGGTGCTTTCCATGTGCACTGGTTTTGCCGAGCTAAGAGAAAACTAGGAGGTTTTGATGTCAGATGACCAATTCGTCACCCCCGAGGGAGGAAACGCTCAGGCACATAATCTTGTCTGAGTCGCGACTTGTGTCTTTCCAGATCGAACGTCCATCGTGAACCCTCCGGAGGACCGCGTGGTGATTAAGGGGACCACGGCCACGCTGCACTGTGGGACCACCCACGACCCCCGCACTTCTCTCCGGTCAGCTCGGTCAATTACAACGTTTGGGGCTCATTAGTATTCTGGGAGCTGGGGAACTGAAGTAGAGATGAGAAGGGAGAATTTCAGAAACTTTGATTCCAGCCACAGATCCCTGATTAGAGCATCTTACAGTTCTGGGCTCCATCATTAATCACACAAATCCCATTTTCCACTCCAGCCTTATGTATTATTTACAGTGAGCTATGTTCCACTTCATGACTTCAATACAGCTTTTCATGATTTTTCTGCCAAGGTTAATACACTATCTGTAAAACGTACTTGTCAGAGGCCGATACTTAATGAGAGAAAAATCCAGAGGGATCGAATGGGATTTCAGCAGTGTTTGTGCTGGGGCTGTGCTAGCCTCGAGGGGTTTTCTCTACTCCAAGGATGGCGCCACTGTGTCATGGGGAGAGGGAGTTCCGCATGGAAGAAAGGCACCTGCGGTTATCTAACACACTTAGAGGAAACTGCGGGGAACCAGGGGACCCAGAGGACGTGAAGGGCCACGAAGTGGGTGGTGACACCTGTCTTTGTTTGACTCAGACGGGGACGGTCGTGATGAAGAACGTGACAGCCCAGGTAGACACGCGGCAGCAGACACAGCTGGCTGTCGGTGGCGAGCTTCTTCCCAAAGGGCTGCCACTTTCAGAATAGTTTTTAATTTTCAGAACCAGCCTTGAAAATGAATCTAGAAAGAAAGATGCAGTCATCCTAGTATTTTCACTCTGGCCTTAGCCCCAAAGGCATGCAGTTAGCCAAATGATAGAATCAAGATGCCCTCCTTCCTTCTGGAACATTTCACACTGAGCAGAGGGAGGTGGCTGTCGACGTTTACATACGTTACTCACCGGATTCGGAGACTAAGCTGTTTCCTCACTCTTCCTGGGCAGGTGTTTGACAAATCGTGAATTTCCACATCTCTACCTGTCTCTCTGGAGTTTCCCCAGAGCTCAGAAACCAAGTTTGCTTTCGTTACAAGAATGTTGAATGCAAAACGAAGAAACGAAAGCCAACAAGTTAGAGATTACCTGGAGAAATCTAGGATTCCAGGAAGGAAGGAATTCGTTTCTAAAGGACTTGGGAGTGTCACCGAACGAAGGACAAATGAGCCAGTTTTCTGCTACCCTAAGGGCACACCAGAAACCCCCCTCAGACCTTTGTGGTTTTCTTGTAACTTCTTTAGTGTGATTAAACAGACAAAATCGGAGCTTCCCTCCTGAGAAGGAAGTAGGCGGCTTCCTCTGGGGCACCCCTTGTCCTGGGTTCCTTTGCCCCAAGGAGCACCTGGCCCTAAGGGACACTGGCCGCCGAATGCTGCTCCCCAAGTGAGCAGCTGATTCACTTCCTTCTGGTGGAGACAGTCCTGCTCTGTCTGGGGGTAATTGCAGAGGAGCAGTTTGTAAATGTCTGTGCTCTGTGTGCATTAAGCCTTTAAAGAACGGGGTGCGTTCTGGAAATCCAATCCAGGACTTTGGAAAGGAAAGCCAGCACTTTAATTTCATCCAGCCGTGACTAGTGAGGGGCTGGACAGGCTCTTAGTGGAGTCTACATTTGAAAAGAAAAATGTGCTAAAATGTCATAAGGAATTAAAAGAGAAAGAAATGCAGTTTTAAGGACAGTCTGCCAGAATGGTTGGATTTTTTTTAACATTTTTATTTATATTATATTATTTATTTATGGTTGCACCGGCTCTTAGTTGCAGCACGTGTGCTCCTTAATTGCAGCTGGCAGGCTCATTAGTTGTGGCATGCGAACTCTTAGTTGCGGCATGTGGGATCTAATTTCCTGATCAGGGATCGAACTCACGTCCCCTGCATTGGAAGGCAGATTCTTAACCACTCTGCGACCATGGAAGTCCCCAGAATGGTTGGATTTTAAGAAAACGTGTACGGGGACACCCTGGGGACCTTGCCCCCTGCCCAGGCTACACTCTTGTCCCCCAGAGACCTTCCTGCAGGAGCGGGAGGTACAGTTGCAGTGGTGACACGGGTGGTCAGGAGCCCTCAGGCTCCCCGTCCTGAGCCCAAAGACAGATGAATGTCTGCACTTGTCTTTTTGTCCTGTTTTAACTTCAGCATCTATCTTTGTATTGTGACAAGACATCTGGTCACTTTTCCTTTTTTTTTTAAGATGTAATTCACATAGTATTAAATATCACCCTTTTAAGAGCACAGTTTGGCGGTTTTTACTGTACTCACAAGGTCATCAGTTACTTGCTTTTTTTTTTTAATAAATTTATTTATTTATGGCTGTGTTGGGTCTTTGTTGCTGTGCACAGGCTTCTCTAGTTGTAGCGAGTGGGAGCTACTCTTCCTTGCGGTGCGCGGGCTTCTCATCGTGGTGGCTTCTCTTGTTGTGGAGCACGGGCTCTATGCACGCGGGCTTCAGTTGTGGCGCGTGGGCTCAGTAGTTGTGGCTCACGGGCTCTAGAGCGCAGGCTCAGTAGTTGTGGCGCTCGGGCTTAGTAGTTGCTCTGCGGCATGTGGGATCTTCCCGGACCAGGGCTCGAACCCGTGTCTCCTGCATTTGCAGGCGGATTCTTAACCACTGCGCCACCAGGGAAGCCCCAGCTGCTTGCTTTTTAACAGACAGGGAAGGATCAGCGACGGGGGTCCTAACTCAGGACTCTCTGCTTGACCCACAGCTACGTGTGGAAGAAGGACAACGTGATCATCACCCCATCTGGCAGCTCCAGGATTGTGGTGGAGAAGGACGGGTCCCTCCTCATTAGCCAGACGTGGTCGGGCGACATTGGAGACTACACCTGTGGAGTCATCTCTGAGGGCGGGAACGACTCCAGGACAGCCCGCCTGGAGGTGATGTGAGTATCGCGGCTGCTCCGTGTTCACAGTGTCAACCCTCCCCCATGTGACCATCACGTAACACGCGTGATGGGTCGCAAGCCAACAGTCAGAGGCCACCACCTTGGGCCTCAGGCACGTACACTTACAGGGTTGGGGTGTTTTGGTAACCTTAAAATGATAATATGTTCAGCTTCGGTTTAGACGGTTTAATTATTGGTTTTCCTCCTCATTGATCCCTTTTATCACATTCTCTGCATTGAGCCCATATCGTTGTAGACTGTTTACCACACCGTGTGTAAGTGACAAGTGATGCCCGTCAGAAGCTTCCGGTCAGTGTCGGGTTGGCCCAGGTCCCAGGAAAGCCAGCGGCCTCTCCGTGAGCCCCGTTCCCTCTCCCTGGGCCTTCCTGGGGGTGGGGGCCGTGGGAGCCCTGGTTGCGTCCACCTCCGTGCTCCGAGCTCATCCTCCCACAGCTCCCTCTCCGCACGGGCAGGAAGCTGAAAAGCCTGCTGACCCGGTGTGTTTTTCCGACATGTATTTATCTGCTTTTTAAAAATGTTGCCCCCCAGAGATGCTCCCCCAGCCCATACACACAGAAGTCAAACCGGAAACTAGAGAAGCGGGGCAGGGCTGGCCGGCAGCAGCCCCTCTGGTCGACGGGCACGCTGGCCGTCAGGAAGGGCCTGTGAGAGGATTGAGAGGTCTTTCTCACGGGACTCTGCCCACTGTGATCCAGGAAGGCTTCTATAGGCAAAATTCATTCCCTGAAATAGGCTGTGAACCCTGAGTACAGGGGCATGTCTCATTTGCCTTTGAATCCCCAGGCCCTGGCCGAGGAAATTAAAAAGGAAAGACGCTTGCTCAGTGCTGCACCCAGGGCCCCCATGTTGGCTGCACACAGACCTGAACAAGCAGCTCTCCGCCAGCCTGCGCGTGGGATTTGACGCGTTAATGACGGGCAGCTGCTAGTCCAGAAAGGCCGGCTGTTGGATCTGCGGCACCTGGGAAAGCGCCGTTCTACCTCCAGGCTGGCCTCCCCAGGATGACCTTGTGCTCCGCAGAGGTTAGTCACCTGTTGTGATCAAAGATCACCCAGTTGCCTTTCAGCCCTAGAGGACCAGTGGGGGTCTCCCCACCCTGCTTCTCGCCACTGGACCCGCTGACCCTGGGCTCTTCCTGCCCTCCTGGGCCCCCGGGCCCCCATCCAGGGCACCTCAGCCTCTGCTGCCTCCACGGCTTGGCCTGGCTCTTCTGTCACCTCCCCTGAAGGGTGCGCCCCTCCTCTGGGAATCAGCGCAGGATCCCTTCCTGCCCCCGGGATGCAGGCTGTCTCTCCCGTGCTTCCCAGCACCTGCTCCGCCCTCGTCAGCACCGATCACGCGGGCGACTTCTTCCCTCTTGAAGTAGAAGGGTGGCACGGCTCTGCATTGTGAGTGCCTGGCAGTGCTTGGCATACCGTAGGCGCTCAATAAATACACGTTGGTTGGTTGAATGAATGTGTGTTTGTTGCAGGCCCCCGGCGATCCTCCCGGATCACCTTCCCTTAGATGCTCATGTGCCCTGGGCTCCCCCCACCGGCGAGAGCTGGACGGCCAAGCCTTGCTCAGCTCTGATCGGCGGGCTTTCCTCCTCCACCCATAGCTCACGTGGGGATCTTTTTAAAAATTGTTGATGACGTTGGCATCCATGACCAGTGAATTCACATAATGCGCTGTGCTATTCCCAATTTTTAAACTACCTTTGAGAACTCTCAGATCATCCATCATTGGTGCCACATAAATAAGTGTTAGCATTTCATAAAGACTCTGTCAGCAGAAGCCAAATTGTGTGCTTCCAGTGCAGTGAACTCTTCCTATTCTGCACAACGTTTATGTTCTCCTGATTTGCACAGCTCCCCTAGTATTTGCTTATTTGATTTCCTCTAAGTAAAATACATTTTTCAGCCAGTGTTGCTGTATCTATAAAATAAGAGGCTTTGTGTGATGGTAAAACACCTCATCTCTAAATATAGAAATACTTGCGGATTCGTGATTCAAACCAATTTAGGTACAGCTGGTTACAGAGCTGATTTGGAAGACGGTGGTTCCTTGTGAATTGTTGGTGTAGTAAGCGCTCCACTCTTCCAAATCAGAATGAATGGGGAAGGTTGTAGGCAAGAGCGTGGTGTATCTTTACATCCAGTAAGGTCTTAACTCTGAGACATCAGTGATGACGAGAGCAAGAATGACAATCACAGCTCGGGATTGTAGGGTCTTCTGCGCTTCTCGGAGAACTTACAAACCCAGCCCAGTAACATTTTCCTGACTCACTCAGATGACAACAGAATCTCCCGTTGCAGGAGTGACTGAGAGGTACTTGTGGCTGAATAGTGTCCTTCCGAAGGACCTGAAAGCCTGCTTCCCCAGCCTCCCCACTTGAGTTAAAAGCTACTTTGTTAAATGGAGAAATTAGGAGCGTCACAAGTGGGCTTTTCAGAAGCAGGCCGCCTGCTGGCAGCTCTCCTGTTGGTTTGCTCGGTAGTTGGTGCCGTGCCAGCTGGGGGCGGGGGGGGGGAGGGCACCGTGCGGGCAGAAGCCACAGTCCCCGCAGGGTCACCGGCTCTCTGGAGCGAGGCTGGCCTGGAGACCCCTCCCCAGTTCTCCCTGACTGTGTGACTTCGGGCAGGTCACCTCGCACCTCAGTCTCAGTTTTCTCACCTGTAAACTGGGCACGTTGCCACTGACCTTAAAGGGTGGCCGTGAGGTTTGAGTGGACCGCTGTTTGTAAATCCTGGCCGGGAGCCTAGCTTAGGGCAGACAGTCAGTCACAGCTCTTACCGTTCCTCGCCATCTTATAAAAAAAATGTTCCTCTTTTCATCCGCGGCACCTTCCCCGTCACCCGGGGCCAGGAAGTTTCTCTCTTTTATCCTCTGACACACTAGGTGTGTCTGTCTGCTGCGGAGCCAGCCCACCGTGCATGGAACGGCGCCAGGGGCATAGCAGGTGCCCCATCAGTGTCTGAGGAAGCCCTGCTCCACTTACCAGGTTGAAATGGGTTTGGGATTTGGTACCGCCGAGGAGGTACTAATTTCTGAGGCGTCTGCCTCATCCTCTCCCCGAGAGGAGAGGCGTCTGCAATCCCAGAGGGTCTCCTTACGCGTCTGGTAAATTAACAACACACGGTCATCGTTAATGCCAGTCACCAGTTGTGTTAGCTGTGTCTCTCCTGCTAGTTTGCTAGGGCCTTACAGGAAGGAACTGGTTCTGGGGTGACTCCGGACCCCCAAAGCTTCTTGCTGTGAGGGACCAGGCGCGAAGGCTTTTTGGATTGATTGTTAATCATTTGAAGACCCAATTAGCATTGCATCATTCCTTCTGAGATCAGAGACTAATTCTTCTGAGCCGGGAGTACAGAGAAAAACCTGACTTACAGAGCGACTGGAAGACTCGGACCCCGAGGCAGTGGGAGAGGTTTCTTTCAATAAAACCACTTCCGACAAAGCCATAATAGGGAGCGAACGATTTAATACCATCTCTCGAGAGTTATCAGGCCCCCATCGCCTTCATCCTCAGAGTGAAGCCAGAGGAGATGGGTTTGACCAAGGTGTCATTTGTGCATTAGAGGGACAGCGCTTTTGCGCAGGAAATGCTTACCCAATCCTCTCCCACCAGAGCAGCTCCCCATGGCCACCACTGTCCCAACCGCCTTCTCTCGAGCCTCTCCCCAAGCCGTTCCTCTCAAGCACACCTCGCTCATCGCCGTCCCCTGCGGCCCGGGCTTTGTTGTTAATTTCTGATGTTATGGCGGCGTCATCTTCCTGATGATGATTTCTCTTTAACTCACTTAAGTGACAGCACTGGCCTCGTCCCCGTCGTCCCTGTTGTTCTCAGAGCCTTTCAGCTGCCGCCCTGTCTGCAAATCACTGTCTGTGAGTCATGGCTGATCATTTATCTCCTTTCAGACTTGGCGGAGAAGGTGCAGGACACAGTCTCCCGCTATTAGATGAGCTTCTCTGAGATGGAGTCAGCATATATTAAAGCCTCATTTATCGGCTATTGATGGGTTAGTCGAGTATCTCGCAAAGCTTGATTTTCCAGGTAACCGAAACATCATTTAAAGAAATAGTGTACGTTTCCAATGCGTATTAAAAAGCTCTTTGCATTAGGAAACAGGTCATATTGGACGCGAGGTGCGCTAGAGGGAGTTTCCATGGAGGGGCGAGGCTGGAACTAGGGGGAAAATCTAAATTTCCTTCCAACTCTGAGTCCTGTGATGTCTGTAAAGAACACACTTTGCGGGGGCCACCCTCCAGGGGCGACCGTGGACTCTTCTGGGGCAGCAGTGGACGAGGGCTCGTTATTTCTAGCTGCATCACGGACAGTGATGTCCTTGGGCACCACTGGGCTTTAGATCTCGGTTCCTGTTCTAAATGCCTCAAGGCCACCTTGCCTTTTAAGTTCCGAAGTCTCGTCAGTCTTTTTAAGTCTTTTCCCACCCCTCCACACCAAGCTCAGGGCTGCCGTTGTTGCTGTTCGGGTGCCTACTTCTGGACGCCCTGTGGCATTCTCCTGGGAGGCTTTTCAGCGCTGGGAGGGGGGGCATCGGAAGCCACTCTTCCCAGACTCACACCTGGTGAGCATCCAGCTCTGGGGCTGGACAGAGGGACTTGCCTGAGCTGCTCCAAGGGCTTCCTCAGCTGAAAGAGCTACGAACTGCAGAGGGCGTCGAGGGGTAGACGTGATCAGTTCTGCTCCAGAGTGCGTCGAGGGCAAGAGGGAGGCCCAGGAAGTCTTCACAGAGGAGAGACTGAGCTCGGAGCTTTGGAGGCTGAGCTGGATTCTCCGGCACAGGTGGGAACGGCCTGGCTCAGGGAGCTGCGAGTCATTGGTGATGGCCTTGGTCGCGGCCGGGCGGTTCCACGCACCCAGTGTGGGGACGGAGCTCATGAGCGTGGAGGGGGAGCTGCAGAGGGTGCAGGGGTGTGGCGTGACCCCGACAGTGCAGAAGGTTCCATGCGGCCTGAGTGCGACGGCTCTGGGAGGGCTGGTGGGTGGGCGGAGCAGAGGGTCCGGCACGTGGGCCTTTCTAAGGTCCAGCAGGTAGGACTCGGTGACTCACGAGATGCCCGTGTGCAGGGTGGACAGTGGATGGAGTGGAGATCCTGGAGCGTCACCACGGACGGGAAGGAGGGACGGGCAGAGAAGATCGCTAGTCCCGGCGGGAGGAAAGACTCGTGACTCGCTGCCAACCCGGAGGCGGAGCCCCTGGCATGTTTTCCTGGAGCCTCTTCCTGTGGCCGCTGTAAGGTGCCACTCAGGACCCGCAGCGCCCCGTCCACGCCACGGAGGTCTTTTCAGGCCCGTGGGTTCTGCATCTGCTTCCAAGGCCTCAGGCCGCCTGCACGCCTCTCCTCCTGACTTAGAAGTGAGACCGAGGTGGCCATCAGGGGGCCTCTTTGAGCACGGCCAGTGTCCGCATGTAGAAAACGGCCCGGACCCCAACCACCCTAGTCAGCCTGCTAAGTTAACCCTCCTCATGTCAGAAAATCTTCCATTTCAGGGCAAGTCCTTAGAGCGCAGTTCTGACACTGAGTGCCTGGAGTTAGCAGAGACCCCACAGGTGGAGGGCACTGTCCCCAGCAAGACTGTCCTCGCTCCAGCGCCAGCCGCTCGCTCCAGGGCTCACAGGCCCCCGTGCTCCTGACAGACTCACTCCCCTGTCAGCTCAGTAGCTCCCTAGAGAGACCCCCAGAGCTCAGCTAAACGCTTATTTACTATCTCAGTTTTATCATAAAAAGTAAAAGTCAGGACCAGACAAATGAGGAGATGCACAGGGCATGGAATGGGAGGGTCCCAAGCATAAAACTCGTATCCTCAGGACACGCCACCCTCCCGGCACATACGTGTCTGATCACCGACCAGGACACTCATCTGAGCTTGGTGTCCAGTTCTTATGGGGTTTTATTACGTGGTCATGACTGAATCCTTGGCCACGTGATTGAACTCCGTCTCCAGCGCCCACCCCTCCACTTCCTGGGGGATCAGAAGGTCAGGCTGATGTCACTGTCTCAGAGCCCCAGCCCTCTGATACATGGTTGGTCTCTCCAGCGTGTATACCCCCCTCCTGGAACTATGCAGGGGCCCCCCAATTAGCACAAACTCAGGTGTGGCCTGAGGGGCCCACCATGAATAGCAAAGACACCCCTGTCACTCAGGAAATTCCAAGGGTTTACTTCCATCCCGGGACAAAGAAGAAACTTGTCTTATTTGGAAAATTTATCCACGTTTATTCTTAGTTTGTCTTCAGGTGGGACTGTTTCAACTACTTCGGTTTGGTTTGGTTTCAGAACAAACCAATTCCAGCAGGAAATGGGGAGAAGCAGAAAAGATGTTTTCATCCTGGCATTTTCTTCATCTTGGCCTTCGTTGGAAATCCAAGGGAGGTTCCATTATTGGAGAAGTCAGATAGAAATAACAGCTCAGGACTTCCCTGGTGGCGCAGTGGTTAAGAATCCACCTGCCAATGCAAGGGTCACGGGTTCGAGCCCTGGTCCGGGATGATCCCACATGCTACAGAGCAGCTAAGCCCATGTGCCACAACTACTGAGCCTGCATGCTACAGCTACTGAAGCCTGTGCCTAGAAGCCCATGCTCCGCAACAAGAGAAGCCACCGCAATGAGAAGCTGGCACACACAACGAAGAGTAGCCCCCGCTCGCCGCAACTAGAGGAAGCCTGCACACAGCAACGAAGACCCAACGCAGCCAATAAATAAATAAATAATAAATAAATAAATATTTAAAAAAATACATACAGTAAACTGATTTTTTTAAAAGCCACTAAAAAAAAAGAAAGAAAGAAAAGTTCCTTTTCTGATTTAAAGCTTAATTCACAAAGAGAAAACAAGACAACATTTCAAGCTCAAGTTTAATCTTCATTGTACTGATTTATGATTTAAAGTTGCAGTCTGGCTGAATGGATACAAACACAAGACCCACATATATGCTGTGTACAAGAGACCCACTTCAGACGTAGGGACACATACAGACTGAAAGTGAGGGGATGGAAAAAGATATTCCATGCAAATGGAAATCAAAAGAAAGCTGGAGTAGCAATTCTCATATCAGTGCAAAATAGACTTTAAAATAAAGACTATTACAAGAGACAAAGAAGGACACTGCATAATAATCAAGCGATCAAGAAGAAGATATAACAATTGTAAATATTTATGTACCGGGCTTCCTGCTGGCACAGAGGTGGAGAGTCCACCTGCCGATGCAGGGGACATGGGTTCGTGCCCCAGTCCGGGAAGATCCCACATGCCGCGGAGCGGCTGGGCCCGTGAGCCATGGCCGCTGAGCCTGCGCGTCTGGAGCCTGTGCTCCGCAATGGGAGAGGCCACAGCAGTGAGAGGCCCGCGTACCCCGAAGAAATAAAAAATAAAAAAAATATTTATGTACCAACATAGGAGCACCTCGATATATAAGGCAAATGCTAACAGCCATAAAAGGGGAAATCGACAGTAACACAATCATAGTAGGGGACTTTAACACCCTACTTTCACCAATGGGCAGATCAACCAAAATGAAAATAAATAAGGAAACACAAGCTTTAAATGATACATTAAACAAGATGGACTTAATTGATATTTATAGGACATTCCATCCAAAAACAACAGAATACACTTGCTTCTCAAGAGCTCATGGAACACTCTCCAGGATACTTCGTATCTTGGGTCACAAATCAAGCCTTGGTAAATTTAAGAAAATTGAAATTGTATCAAGTATCTTTTCCGACCACAACGCTATGAGACTAGATATCAATTACAGGAAAAAAACTGTAAGAAATACAAACACATGGAGGCTAAACAGTATGCTACTAAATAACCAAGAGATCACTGAAGAAATCAAAGAGGAAATCAAAAACTACCTAGAAACAAATGACAATGAAAACACGATGGCCCAAAACCTATGGGATGCAGCAAAAGCAATTCTAAGAGGGAAGTTTATAGCAATACAATCCTACCTCAAGAAACAAGAAAAATCTCAAACAACCTAACCTTACACCTAAAGCCATTAGAGAAAGAACAAGCAAAGAAAAAACAAAACCCAAAGTTAGCAGAAGGAAAGAAATCATAAAGATCAGATCAGAAATAAATGAAAAAGAAATGAAGGAAACGATAGCAAAGATCAATAAAACTAAAAGCTGATTCTTTGAGAAGGTAAACAAAATTGATAAACCTTTAGCCAGTTCATCAAGAAAAACAGGGAGAAGACTCAAATCAACAGAATTAGAAATGAAAAAGGAGAAGTAACAACTGACACTGCAGAAATACAAAGGAGAGATTACTACAAGCAACTATATCCCAATAAAATGGACAACCTGAAAAAAATGGACAAATTCTTAGAAAAGCACAACCTTCCGAGACTGAACCAGGAAGAAATAGAAAATATAAACAGACCAATCACAAGTGCTGAAATTGAAACTGTGATTAAAAATCTTCCAACAAACAAAAGCCCAGGACCAGATGGATTCACAGGCGAATTCTATCAAACATTTAGAGGAGAGCTAACACCTATCCTTCTCAAACTCTTCCAAAATATAGCAGAGGGAGAAACCCTCCCAAACTCTTCTACGAGGCCAGCATCACCCTGATACCAAAACCAGACAAAGAGTCACAAAGAAAGAAAACTACAGGCCAATATCACTGCTGAACATAGATGCAAAAATCCTCAACAAAATACTAGCAAACAATCCAACAGCACATTAAAAGGATCATACACCACCATCAAGTGGGGTTTATCCCAGGAATGCAAGGATTCTTCAATATATGCAAATCAATCAATGTGATAAACCATATCAACAAACTGAAGGATAAAAACCATGTGATCATCTCAATAGATGCAGAAAAAGCTTTCGACAAAATTCAACACCCTTTTACGATAAAAACCCTGCGGAAAGTAGGCATAGAGGGAACTTACTTCAACATAATAAAGGCCATATATGACAAACCCACAGCCAACATCGTTCTCAATTGTGAAAAACTGAAACCATTTCCACTAAGATCAGGAACAAGACAAGGTTGCCCACTCTCACCACTATCATTCAACATAGTTTTGAAAGTTTTAGCCACAGCAATCAGAGAAGAAAAACAAATAAAAGGAATACAAATCGGAAAAGAAGAGGTAAAACTGTCACTGTCTGCAGTTGACACGATACTATACATAGAGAATCCTAAAGATGCCACCAGAAAACTACTAGGTCTAATCAATGAATTTGGTAAAGTAGCAGGATACAAAATTAATGCACAGAAATCTCTTGCATTCCTACGCACTAATGATGAAAAATCTGAAAGAGGAATTAAGGAAACACTCCCATTTACCATTGCAACTAAAAGAATAAAATACCTAGCAATAAACCTACCTAAGGAGACAAAAGACCTGTATGCAGAAAACTTTATGACACTGATGAAAGAAATTAAAGATGATACAAACAGGTGGAGAGATATATCAGTGTCTTGGATTGAAAGAATCAACACTGTGATTCTTTCTATACTACCCAAAGCAATCTACAGATTCAATGCAATCCCTATCAAACTACCAATGGCATTTTACACAGAACTAGAACAAACAATTTCACAATTTGTGTGGAAACACAAAAGACCCCGAATAGCCAAAGCAATCTTGAGAACGAAAAATGGAGCTGGAGGAATCAGGCTCCCTGACTTCAGACTATACTACAAAGCTACAGTAATCAAGACAGTATGGTACTGGCACAAAAACAGACATATAGATCAATGGAACAGGATAGAAAGCCCAGAGATAAACCCACGCACATATGGTCACCTTATCTTTGATAAAGGAGGCAGGAATATACAATTGGGAAAAGACACCCTCTTCAATAAGTGGTGCTGGGAAAACTGGACAGCTACATGTAAAAGAATGAAATTAGAACACTCCCTAACATGATACTCAAAAATAAATCTCAAAATGGATTAAAGACTTAAATGTAAGGCTAGACACTATAAAACTCTTAGAGGAAAACATAGGCAGAAGACTCTGTGACATAAATCACAGCAAGATCCTTTTTGACCCACCTCCTAGAGAAATGGAAATAAAAACAAAAATAAACAAATGGGACCTAATGAAAGTTAAAATCTTTCGCACAGCAAAGGAAACCATAAACAAGACGAAAGGACAACCCTCTGAATGGGAGAAAATATTTGCAAACGAAGCAAGTGACAAAGGGTTAATCTCCAAAATATACAAGCAGCTCATGCAGCTCAATATCGAAAAAACAAACAACCCAATCCAAAAATGGGCAGAAGCCCTAAATTGACCTTTCTCCAAAGAAGATATACAGATTGTCAACAAACACATGAAAGGATGCTCAACATCACTAATCATTAGAGAAATGCAAATCAAACCTACAGCAAGGTATCACCACACACCAGTCAGAATGGCCATCATCAAAAAATCTACAGACGATAAATGCTGGAGAGAGTGTGGAGAAAAGGGAACCCTCTTGCCCTGTTGGTGGGAATGTAAATTGATACAGCCACTATGGAGGACAGTATGGAGGTTCCTTAAAACACTAAAAATAGAACTACCATATGACCCAGGAATCCCACTACTGGGCATATACCCAGAGAAAACCATAATTCAAAAAGAGTCATGGACCACAGTGTTCATTGCAACATTATTTACAGTAGCCAGGACATGGAAGCAACCTAAGTGTCCATCGACAGATGAATGGATAAAGAAGATGTGGCACATATATACAATGGAATATTACTCAGCCATAAAAAGAAACGAAATTTAGTTGTTTGTAGTGAGGTGGATGGACCTAGAGTCTGTCATACAGGGTGAAGTAAGTCAGAAAGAGAGAAACAAATACCGTATGCTAACACATATATATGGAATCTAAAAAAAGAAAAATGGTTCTGAAGAACCTAGGGGCAGGACAGGAATAAAGATGCAGACGTAGAGAATGGACTTGAGGACACGGGGAGGGGGAAGGGTAAGCTGGGACGAAGCCAGAGAGTGGCATGGACATATATACACTACCAAATGTAAAATAGATAGCTAGTGGGAAGCAGCTGCATAGCACAGGGAGATCAGCTCAGTGCTTTGTGACCACCTAGAGGGGTGGGATAGGGAGGGTGGGAGGGAGACGCAAGAGGGAGGGGATATGGGTATATATGTATACATATAGCTGATTCACTGTTATACAGCAGCAACTAACACAACACTGCAAACCAATTATACTCCAATAAAGATGTTAAATAAATAAAGTCACAGTCTATGTTAGAAATATTGGTTTGTTTATAAATGGTGTGGTGGGTTAGAGAGAGCTGTGTTTTAGGTAGCTGCAAGCACATAACAGCTTAATAAATTTCAAAGTGAAATGAGTACATTTTTTAAATTAAAAATATCAAGGATAATTATGGCTTTTTGTGCTGACCTATGTGGGTTAGCAATAATTGATGTCTAAGGGAGACCAGAAGCCGTTAGTGGGTGAAGCGGGTGATACCCGGCCTCCCCTTTCCCAGCACTCCTTGTAGGAGAAGAAGTCATTCTCAATGGCCACAGAACAGGGTCCTGCTCCCGGAGCGTGAGATGTAAAGGTTAAATATGGGCTGGGCAGCTCACGATTGCAAGGTTGCTGACCCGTCGGTGGTAGAAACCACGCAGCTGGATTTTGACGCTTCGTCACCAGTAAATCCCAGTGAAGACCCTTTGTGTTAGTAACTTCTCTCCAGAATTTATTTGCTTTGTGTTTCCATTTTATAGCCTTGCTGATGCATTGTTTTCTATTTCCATGGGGTTCCAGTTAGTGTTTTTACCACATTTCCCTTCCAGTGCTTTCCCCAAATCTCCATTATCCAACAGAAGACAGAACAACACTATAACCTCTCAAGCTCAGTAATGAGGCTGCTCCGTTGTCCAAGAATACATATGGGCATTTTGGCTGGTAACTCCAGATGGCTGGTGTCGGAAACTTCCACAGTAAATTATATTTCCCAGGCCTTTTCCTAGTCTATGGCTTGCTGCCTTCCCACTAACAGCCTCTAGCTGTAAAAACAAACTGTTGACCAAGTTTTCTCGATTAAATAGTCTACTGTATAAAATCGGCGCTCCCCACTCAATTTAAGTGAGAGTCATTAGTTGTTTAATCCCTACCAGAGGGATTAAATCAAATTACGTTTGGAAAATAAAACACATTGTGAATGCTGAAGGGTTTTCCGGGGGCAGGGAGTAGTTAGCATTTGTGTTCGGGGCGTGTTTGATGTTCTCCATTTTCAAAACATTGCACACAAGGACCAGGCAACATAAGAACGAGGAGGCTGACCTGCAATTCTAACTTGCGTTTTCTTTTCTTTTCTTTTTTTTGTTCTTTTGTATCCAAGTGAACTGCCTCATTCACCCCAGAACCTCCTGGCCAGCCTGAATTCTTCCCACAGCCATACCGTGATGCTCTCCTGGGTCCGACCCTTTGATGGAAACAGCCCTGTTCTCTACTACGTCGTGGAGCTCTCTGAAAACAGTAAGTAACGAAGCAACACTGTCGCCATGGACAATAATCAGATTTCTCCCTGTGCTCTTAACGTCCTTAACCTTTACTTCTGGCCCAGTCCCAGAACAGCTAGTGAAACGTTACGATGCTTTACGGAGTTTCCAATGAAAACCGCAGCTCGGGCTTCGGGAAAATTAAAGGGTGGCGTGGGAGCCTAGGCGGGCAGCGGGCGGAGTGGCTGGAGGGCCTCCAGTGGGAGCCTGGGTTTGGGCCGAGGCCCCAGATGGCTGTGCCCATGGGGCCGCCCTGAGCAAGGCTACCCAGTTCAGCATGGGACGAACTTGGAAACGCATGAACAGTGCCTCCACCTGGGGCTGGTCTGAGGGTCAGCAACAACGAGAGTTAACCTGTGTTGGTGGTTTGGGCGCAGACGTCATGCTAAGGGCTAGTGGGCCGTCTTCTTCCTCACCTTCCTCGGCCTCTCAGCAGCGGTCACCACCATCCTTCACCAGACAGTCTCCTCCTTCATTGGACTCCCCTCCAGCCCCACTGGCCACCTCCCCTCCTCTCTCCTGCTGGCCTCTCCTCTCCGCTCTCCCAGAACCTCTTCCTAGGACATCTCGTGCATCCCTGTGATTTCCAGTGGCGTCTTTTCCTCATCTCTGGCCTCCGGGACCACAGATGGGACCCACATAAGCCGTTGGCATCTCTAATCTGGTGTCTCACAGATGCCTCCAACTGAGGTTCTTCAAACTCTGTCTTTGGACATTTTAACCCTAGCTGTTCCCGCCGCATCACTGCAGCCATTCTAATCTCAGTGTGTGCCCCCTTGGTGACTCCTGTATCACTCAAGCCAGAAGCCCAGGAATAGTCCTGGGTTTCTTTTTCCCTCTCCCGACCCCACTCCCACCCCAATGCATCAGCAGCCCTGCCCGTCTGTGTTCTAGGACGTAGCAGGAACCTGCGCTCCTCTCTCTGTCTCTCCAGGGCACAGTTCCCTCTCACCAGCACAAGTGCCACAACCTCTTCCAAACTGTTCTCACACAGGCCGAAACATCAACCTTCCTAAAATATAACTGGACTATATCCTCCCTCCCCCGTACGAATTCAGCAGGGCCTGGAGCAGAACCCACCCCGCCTCGGCCCCCGGGCAGCCTCCCAGGCCACTGCTTTTTGCTCTGTGCCACCCACCGTGTTTCACGATGTCTCCCTAAGGGCCAGGCTCCCCCTGTCCCGGCCCCTTGCCTGGAGGCTCCACACACGAGCTCCGTTGAACCGCTTCCTGCTGAAGCTGGCTTCCTGCCTTTGTCATCCCACTGTTACTCCAGGCTCCTTCCTGGGGCCTCCCCCAGGGAGGAGCTGGCCAGACCATAGGTCACTGGGCTCTTGTGATGGTCAGCTTCCCTGGGCTGGCAGCCGGTCTCATCGTGACGTTATTATAAGTGGGTCTCAGTTTCAGGACAGCTGGGAGTGGTGGTGTCCCCCCAGCCAAAGGGGGCTGTCCTGCTGAGACCCCACAGGCACTGGGCACCGCCCACTCCCTCAGGCAGGACAGCCTACGGTTCTGCCACAGCTCTTCCCAAGCTCGCTCGCCCTGTACACTCTCCCACTGGCTGTTGACTGAACTCACGGGTTTCGCCTAATTACCTTTGGTTCTTCCACCTCCTCTCACACGATGGATCCCCTTCTGATCTTTGCATGCTCAGACCGCAGCAGGCCCTGTCACTCAGTGACGTGCGAGTGTAAAGCCCTGGCCCAAGGTCGCAGGTGGTGATGGGCGAGGAGGGGACTCCGCCCAGCCGTCAGCCTCTGGAGCCTGTGCTCTTCCTGGTGGCCAGGCCACTGCAGAGAAGCCTTAGGGGGCAGACCCCTCCCTCTCGTGCTTTAGCGGCGACTGTGGTGAAAGTGGACCCAGGATAGCACTTGGGTGTCAGTCTCTGCGGGGATTAAGGGAAGCCGCTCTGTGGACCTGCCTTTATTTGAATTGGGCTCCCCCAACCCCTTCAGTATGCTGCTTCCATGTCCTGCCTTTCTAAATGTTCACCCTTGACTACAATGGCTCCGGTTCCAAGCACATCCTAGACTGAGGTGCCGGGGCCCAGGCCCTCGCTCCCTCTCCGCGGTCCTCTGCGTTGCCTGATCTGGTCTCTTTCCTCAAGGAGAGCGTAGGGTGTGAATGGAAATCAGCCAACACCCATCCTTGTTTTAGTTCAACAGCTCTGATCAAAGAGGGGAGGGATTGGCAGTACTTATTGACATACCTTTCTGGGCGGTTAAGGTTTTCCCGAGGATGTCTGGGCCGCGTGGCCTGTAAGCAAAACGGGACCCGACAGGGATCTGCACGGAGAGAAGTGTCAGAAGCAGGCTCCCCATCAGAGCCCTGGCAGAGGCGACCCCCGCTGGGTGTCACCTCCTTGATTGAGATCAGGACTGTGTTTTACTCATCTGTCTTTGTGCCCTTCAGAGGCGCTCACCAGATGAACTGGGTCAGTCCCTGGCAGGGTCCCCAGTGGTGGACTCAAGTTATAGTCGCAGACCGTCTGCCAAAAGGGAGGTGCTCTATGGCAGCCCGGTTACGTAAAATAAGGCATTGTTTCAAAATGCCGCACCAACTATTTTCTTAACAACTTGCATGATCGGCCGGTTCTTTGTCAGACATCCTGCCTAAATAAGAAGCAGGTCTTACGTGCAGTCATTTATTCCATCCATCCATCCATCCGTCCGTCCATTCAGCACCAAGTCCTGATTGGGCATCTGCTCTGCACCAGGCACTCTGCTGGGTGCTGGGCCGCAGAGCTGAAATGGTCAGTCTCAACCCACCGACAGCAGAGACCTGGTCAGACACGTCAACACATCCTGCCACGTACGGCGCTCCCGCTGAGGTACGTCCCGAGTTCAGTAGGGGGACGGCGTGTGGAGGCCCCAGCTGGGAGGGGACAGCGCCCTCAGAGGGGCAGGCATGCCAGGAGACCGGGGCCAGCAGACGACAAGGGGCAGCGTCAGCAAAGGTCCCAGAGCGTGTCTCGAGGCGTTTAAAACCAGCCGGCTTTCAAGGGGACGCCAATGCGGGGAACCAGGCCAGGATGCTGAGAAGGTGACCGAGGGCGTCGTTAGTCCCTCCTCAGCCTCTGGCTGTCCTACTGGACCCCCCTGGAGCTGGCTGATACCCAGACGCTTTTGCTTCAGAGGAAGAGTAGTGTAGAAGAATCCGGAGTCCTCTCCACTATTGTTATGATCGCACCCAGTATGATTATTACACAGAGAATCTAAAGTGGGTAGCATGGGTGTCTCCGGGTCGATACTGATTTCAATTGTATAAAACACGTCTGCGGCCTTGTCTGAATCACTTTGCGCTGCTCTCGGTGGATTAGCCGCACTGATGAAGCAGCTGAACATGCTGGCTGATTATGGTCAGAAAAAACAGCTTCGCTGCAAGGACACTACCATGGAGATGGTATTTGGCCTGCACTCAGTGGTGTGCAAGTGGACAGTTCTAAATAGCTCCGCCCAACAGCCCACTCGTCCGGCGGCTCAGGGTACCCGCTGCCGCCAGCGCCTCCTGGCAGGCTGAGTAGGACGCCGTTCTCCTGGAAACCCTGGATCCTGCAGGGACCAAACTGGAGGGCTTTAGTGGCGGAGGCAGGCGCTTTGTAACACCTGCCCCACAACATGCCAGCCGTTAAGAAAGGGCTTCTTTAGAGCTTTTATGGAGCAGAACTCCGGAGCTGTGCCGAGTGTCTGTGCCCTGGACTGGAGCTGAAGCCCTTTATGGAGCGTACGGGCCCCTGCAGGTGTCCTGCAGTTCCTGTCTGTGGAGCCGGTAGTTCTCTGGGCCCAGGCGTCTCTGTGGGAGGCCAGGGGCTGGAGAGCGCAGCACTGTCCCAAGGCCTGGCCCGAGGTCCAAGCCTGCTGGGCTGAGAGCAGGGGTCAGTGCCCCAAGGGACTGCCTTGGGGCACCCCCGTGTTAAGAGAGAGCAGGGATTCTTGATGTCTCCATAGCAGGGACCCTGTAAACAGGCTGAAAACTCTGTTGCATAGCAAAAGGATTTGGCCCATTCTCTAAAATATTTGTTGAGTTTAATTAAGAATAATCTTTCTTTAAGATTATTATGATCACAAGGGGGAGATTGCCAGAAAAAACTTGTGATGGACTCTGAGGTGGACCCAAAAGCAGGTCACTGGGTGTCTCATCGAGCAGCCTTCAGGGTTCCCTGATGCTTTGGGGGCCTGCACTTTTCACCGTTTTTGAGCTGTTTTTACAACTCTAGATTATAGAAAACTTGTAGTGCTGCAAATCATTCTTGTCCATAGAAATGCAAATGAATCGTGTCCTGGTTATAAGCGGTTACTGCAGTACTTAGTTACTGCTCTGTAGCTATTGGTCAGTTTTGCATCTATTTGTAAATTCATTTTAGCATTCCTCACTGCCAGTATGTGTGTGTGTGTGGTTCAGATTCTCTTTGGATACATTGTAACATCTTACTGGTTCCCTCATTAATTAATGACAACTAAAATCTTTGACACATGCTCATTTTATATTTGGATGAGAACCGTGATTTTCCCTTTTTAAAAATGTATCCTTTAACACGAGTGCATTGGCATCCTATAGTGTTAGGAACGCACAGACTCATCTAAGGCAGCACGTGCCACAAGCTTCCGTGATACCTGACGTTCGGGGAAGGCCATCTCTGTATCTCAGACTAATTCCCAAACCGAGCCCTTCCCTGTTTTCATGAGTTTAACTAAGGCATTTTACTGCTAAAATAGAATAAGCTTGGTCTTTGACCACTTAGAAAAAGTAAGTCTTTTCCGCATTAATTTATTTAAATCTTAGCACGTGACTCCTGTTAAGTCATTGCAGGTAACAAGCATACTTACATGAAAATTTCAGAATATTTCATCTTGTTTAGTTCTCCTGTTAGTTTTTAACAGATATGAGTGTTCATAGCTTTATACCTTACAATATTTAAATTTGATTAAAATGTTAAAAATACCTTTGTAATTTGTTATTAAAGTTACATATGCTCATTAATAAAAAATTTAGAAATTACTTACAGCACAAAGAATACAAATAATCCCTACGATCCCACATGTGTGGAGAGCAACCCACCCGCCGTGTGCTCGGTCCCTCTGCGGCCGCGTCCTCCAGGACTCGGCTCCATCACTGAATCCCTCGGCCCTCCGTCTTCAAGCTCCCCCTGTCTCCTGGCTCCTTCTGCCTCAGAGGAGAATCATCTCCACCCCCTCATGCCATCTGCTCCCCTCTGCCCAAGCCGTGGCATCATTTCCACAGCACAGACCCAGCGAGCACTTTTCGGTCCCCTCCTCCCCGACGTCTCTGCATCCCATGCTCTCTTTACCCCTCCACTTACAACTCTGCTCCCTGGGCTTGACTTCCATCTCCCTCCTCATTCTCACGTCTCAGTCTTTTGTCTCTTGGACCATTTTCTCTGACTTACCTGACTTCATTTCCAGTCCTGCCCTTACAGTGTTGGTGTCCCTTGGTTTTCCTTGCTCAGGACGCTGGTCTTCTCTCCCCACGTTTCCCCCAGTGATCCCTTCCCCGAGGGTCACCTCCCACCACGGGCTGCAGCTCCCCGTCATGTGCTTCCAGCCCAGACCTCAGATTCCTGCAGACGTCCCCACCTAGACGTCCCCAGGTTCACCAAACGCAAACTGTCAAAGGAGACCTCATCACCCTCCAGGTTAGAAACAGAGACGTCATTCCTGTCCCCTCACCACTCCCCGCCCCCCTCAAAGGCATCAGTACGTCCCTCTGGGTTGGTTTTACCTCGTAAGCGTCTTGTCTCATCCACTGCCCCTCTGCATTTCAGCAGCCCTGTCCCTGACTGGCTCTGGCCCGCCGTACAACCCCACCCATCTGGCCTCCCCTCTCCGCCCAGGAGTCCCCACGTTCTCTGCGTGTCTGCGGAGTGCACACCCCGCTTGAAGCGCTGCAGAGGCCCCCAGAGCAGGCGTCGCATCCGGGCTGGGCAGGGAGCCTCGGGTTCCCCCAAGTGTGCTTGTGCTTCTAGCAGCCCGGAGACTTAGTCCCAGGCCACCTTCTAACCAGATTGCCAGCCCTAATTCCTTCTTGTATAGAAACCCTTATTGCTTAGAGAGCAGATTCCAGGCTTATTAGCACATTAATAGCGCCATTGATCACCTGACCCCCGCCTGCCTCTCCAGATTTATCTCCAGCCACTCGTTGCTGTGCTTTTCAGCTTCAGCGTCAGGGCTCTGCTCGAAGCTCCCTGAGCGCCCCCAGCGGCGCCTTTGCTCAGCTCCCCAGTCCTGCCCTTCCGTCTTCCGCCGGCTCCTTCGTAGCACCTCCTCTGGGAACTGTCCTCTCCGGGAAGTGCTGTCCCCAGACTCCTGCCCCCACATGCAGGGCAGGCAAAGTAGGCCCTTAGAGCATCAGCACAGGCAAGATACCAAAACTAAGCAAAATGTCTGGAAGGAAACTCTTTCATAATTTTTTCCTACTCGGAGTTTGCGAAGATACTTCCCCGTGTTTTCACTGAGAAGATCTATGGCTCTGAGCGTTGAGCTCAGGGCTTGTAGTTACTTTACTTTCATTCTTTGATTTCTGGTCGTGCTGAACACATTTTTCCAAGTTGGCTGCTTTTCGTGCTTCCCCTGCTACGATCTGTCAGTTTCCTTTCCCCTATTTTTCTATCAAGGCCTTAGGGTTTTTCCTGTCATTTGTGACAAGAATGTTTTCAATTTGTTTTTTTACCCTTAATTTTTGTGTCTTACTTTTTGACATACAGAGGGGTTTATTATGTAGTAAATCTATTGATGTTTTCCTTTATGACTTCTTTCGTCCCTTTTATGTTTGGATATTTCAACGCTATCAAGCATAACATATATATATATATTTTTTTTTTTTTTTTTTTTTTTTTTTTGCGGTACACGGGCCTCTCACTGTTGTGGCCTCTCCCGCTGCAGAGCACAGGCCCCAGACGCGCAGGCTTAGCGGCCATGGCTCACGGGTCCAGCCGCTCCGCGGCACATGGGATCTTCCCGGACCGGGGCACGAACCCATGTCCCCTGCATCAGCAGGCAGACTCTCAACCACTGCGCCACCAGGGAAGCCCCACATTGACTTTTTAATCATGTTAAACCTATGATAAGTTTTATGAGAACTGACTTCTTGGTGATTCTGTCTTCCCATCCAGAAAAATAATATGCTTCTCCGTTTCTTCAGCTATTTTTTTATATTGCTTAGTGAAGTTTGCAGGTTTATACCCATAGGTTCTATACTTTATTTGTTACAGTCGCCCTAAGATTTTGTCTTATTGCTGCTGTAAATAGGATTTTCTTCCCATTTCATCTTCTGAAGAGTTATTCATTGTTGAAACAAAGGAAAGCTATTGATGTTTAGGTATTTGTTTATTATTATTATAAATATTTTTCAGTTGATCCTTTTAGTTTTCAAGGTAGACAGTCATATCTTCTCCAAATAGTAAAACTGTTTTGTTTGCTTTTTTTTTAATAATTTATGTTAATCCTCTTATTTATGTACTTTTTTTGGCTGCGTTGGGTCTTCGTTGCTGTGCGTGGGCTTTCTCTAGTTGCAGTGAGCGGGGGCTACTTTTCGTTGCAGTCTGAGGGCTTCTCATTGCGGTGGCTTCTCTTGTTGCGGAGCACGGGCTCTAGCCGCGCGGGCTTCAGTACCTGTGGCACGTGGGCTCAGTAGTTGTGGCTCACGGGCTCTAGAGCACAGGCTCAGTAGTTGTGGCACACAGGCTTTGTTGCCTCACGGCATGTGGGATCTTCCCAGACCAGGGCTCGAACCCGTGTCCCCTACATTGGCAGGCAGATTCTTAACCACTGCCCCACCAGGGAAGCCCTCCTTTTGCTTTTATATCTTACTGGGTCGGTCAAAATAATTTTAAAAAGTAAAGGTGATTGGCATAGTCGTTGTTTATCTGATCTCAGTGGGACGTCTACAAGGATTTTACTGTTGTGTATAATGTTGATATTCTTGTTGTTTATTGAGTTTTGACAAATATATCTACAGCACGTAGCTCATACCTTAAACAAGATACAACACACTTTCAACATTTCAGAAAGTTCCCTGTGTCCCTTTCCAGTCTTCCTCCTTCAAAGGCAAGCACTCTTCCGACTTCCATCTGAAACTCATATAAATGAACACGACACTGATTTGAAACAGCCGTTTCTCATCCTGTAATACGTCCCACCCATTCCTGGTTCTTAGGGTTTTAAAAATATATGTTTCTTCTTTCTAAGCAAGTTTGTTTTGTTTTGTTTTTTTAATTCCATTTAGCAATACCCTACAATTTATGCAGGAGAATTCACTATATGAATACCCTGTAGGCTCGCAGCTCTGCCGTGAACTCCCAAGGTCCTGCCTCTGGACAGGTTTCCAAGCTGACTCTGAGGGCTTGGTCATCATTATGAGGTTCCTGAGCCTCAGACTTGAAATCAGTGTATTTTTCCTTAACTTGGAAAGAAACACTGTCTTCCGTAAGTTAATACCTTTCTTCGTCTTTTCCAAAGGTGTGCGAGAACTGTCAGGTTGGAAGGACGTTTCTACGTCCCATGCACCTTCGCCGCCTCTGACGCGTGGAGAAGTCCACACAGCAGGCAGCTGCTGTCAGGAGGCTGCTGGTTCTCCCGGGCGGCTTAGCGGCTTCCTTCTGAAACCCCACATCCAGAGTGTTGCTTTGTTCCCTTAGTCAACAGGGAACCCAAAGCTAGACCGAGTGCTTAGCTGAGCTCCCTAAGTCCCCCGGGTGTTAGAACATCTCTCTGGCTTCTTCTGCTTAGTGATTTTGGATTTGTTTATCTTTAATTTTCATTTCATCATCCAGTTTCATGCGTATTTCACTTTAGCAGGTCTTTAACAGCAGGAGATCTCTCTTTCTGTCTCTCCACACACACACATACACACTCACGCAGGACAGAATGATGCCAGACTGAGGGGCGAGCCGCAGAGGGCCGTGCAGCGCCGCTGAGCGGCACGGCGTGGACGCAGAGCCTGGCAGCTTGCCCCGCGGAGCTGGGCCGGCGGTGCTGTGCGGGCAGCTCTCGTCCCGGCGGCAGAGGGCAGGGGCCCAGGGCCCGGCGCAGGAAGGGCCCTTATTCTGAACTGGTGAGTGAATTTCCGGGAAGAGGGGGCCGAGGATGGCCAGGAAGCCGGGCGCGGGAACGGGAAGCACCCCGCGAGGTCGTGGTCCGGGCGCTTGCTGAGTCTGAGATGGTGTTTGGGGGTTCAGGTAGCGACGGCCCAGGGCAGTTTGTCTTTCCTGGAGCGTGGAACGTTCTGGCGCCGATACCTTTCTCGAGCAGGGCTTCTTGTGTCACCTGCTGGCCCAAGACTGGCTTTTGGAGAAGGTTCTGGGAGGCCCCGACGCCTGCGCCCCCGGGCGTCCTCGGGGAGGTGAGGAGACCCCGTGCGGCTCTGCTGGCTCTCCTGCCGCCTGCCCGCCAGCCCCTCCCCGCGAGCATGGGACACCCTCTCCTGCCTCGCTGTTAGCTGCTCCAGAGCTGACGCTGGGCTTTGCGCGGCTCTGCTTGCCGGAGTGGCAAAGAGACTGTTCTTTACCCTTCAAATCGTTTTCATCCGTCTGTGACACACGTCTCACACGGGTACTTGCTAAAAGCCTCGGAGTGTGAGGAAGTGGTTTCGGCCTTCGCTCACTTTTCTGTGGGTTTTTTCACGTTGAACCTCACATTAAAAGCACTTGCTCCCATTTTAAAATCCATCCAGGAGGACAGCACGCGTCACAGTCGTTCCCGGTCGCGTTGCTGTGTCGTAGGCCCAGAGAGGGGCTGAGGAGGGGGGGTTGGGGTCCTGTCCCCTTGGCTCCCTGCCCTTGGGCAAGATGAGGAGGTGGGCAGGGCAGCCGAGGGGCCGCACAGCCCCTGCGGGTCCTTGCCTTCCCAAGCCCGGCCCCCAGACGGACGCGGCTTCCCGTGCAGGGACACCCGGTGCAGAGCAGAGTGGCCCCTGCCGCGTGTCTTCCCCGAGGCCGGCTCAGCTGCTTCCACCGGGTCGCCGGCCAGCCGAGGTCGGACCTGTCCCCAGCCCACCGTGTGGGGCTCCCTGCGACCAAGACTTGTCTCCTGCCCCAGGCTGAGTTGCCCTCCGCTTCTGCATTTGTCCAGTGCCCATGTCCAACCTCTCTGGCCAGTGTCTCCTCTGATGCAAACGGCTTCTCCAGTTCAGGGACCACACTCTTCCCAGGACTGTGTCGCCCCATGAACCCACGCCTGGGGCACATTTGGTGTCTTACCAACAGCTCAGGAGGCCCAGTCCCTTAGATGTGAACAGCCGAAGGTCTCAAAGCCTGTTCTTGGCATCGCTCTGGCCGTAGTCCTTAGCAGAGAAGTTCATTTAGTTCCTTAAATGCTCAACTCTTTTGTTCTTAACTCTTAAGGCAAAACTTGGTACATTGTAAGTCTAACCCCACAGACTTTTATTGCTCCTCTAAAGACAGATACGGCAGAGAAAGCCTTCCCCAAGTGAGAGATGTGCAACTGTTTTAGCCTGTGCTCTTTGGGCTTTTGTCTTAGGCAGAAAGTGCCCGTCCACCTCTGCTCTTTCTCCTGGTCCAGTGACGATGTCTGACTAGTCTGAGTCTCTCACCCCATCCATCCTTAGGGGAGTGGCCCGGCCCTCCTGTGACCTCAGACTTATCCCCCATGGTTCCATGAGTAGCTCTGGGTCACAACATCCTTTCAAAATTGTGCTTCGATTCGCTCGTTTTAGGTATGTTTAATGCCTCGACAGAATCGTGGAAGACCTCGTGGCCTTCTCTCAAGATTACGGTCTGTTCTAAAAATGGTATTTCTGCCAGCTCAGGCTTGAAATTCTAAAGTGTCACTACAAATTATATGCCTTTCATTCTTTTAATAATTTTTTGTCCAGAATCCTGCAGAAGGATCTCACTTAACCTCGCAGAGCTTGCTATTATCTGGGCTGTGAATAAACAAGAGAGGCTGCTCCGTAGCCCTGGGGTGCTTGCCCCTGAGTTTTCCCGTCCGCCCGGAGCAGATGAGCGGCTTGGAGTGGGGATCCATTCCACAGCACCCCCACCCCCGAGAGGCCTCACTCTGTGGAGGGTGAGATTATTTGTGTGTCTGGGCTTTGACACTGTGCCTCTGTCGACACGGTGACCATGATCTGAGGGTGCTGTAATATAGACAAGCGAATGTGATTCATCCTGCCAAACTCACGTCAGTAACTCATTCAGCCGAACACTGACGTATAGGTCAGAGTCTCTGAAAAACTTGAAAAGAATTACACAAAGCACTTGAAAAATCATGAGAATGGCTTAGAAAACGACGGTAATGTTGACCTGTACTTGTTTTGTTTCATGTTTTTCTCCTACTCTTTATTTTCCAGAGAAAATTTTTGTTAATGAACTTCTATTGCTTTTTTCGTGAGATACATACATATATTTACCTTTTTGTATTACTCTATGGATGTGCAGTTCTACAGGATAGACCCAGGGTTTATAGCTTATGTAATTTTGGAGCTTTGGTTAAGAAAAACCATTCAAAGCTGCAAGTACCCCTGCTGGGACCTTGGGCAGGGCCAGCGCAGATGGGGGCCAAACCCAAGTCTCGCTGGAGGGGGCACAGGGTCCACCGTGAGGGCACTGGGTGACCGCTAGTTGCAGCGCGTGGAGGGCCCGGCCCCTTGTTTTCACTCCACCCAAAGGCAGCAGGTCCTCAAACACGAGAGGTTCCCGTGAGCCACGTCTGGGACAGCCCTCCCTCCAGAGCTCTGACCCCAGAAGAATCCCAGTGGCTTAAATCCGGGCTTTCCGCACGCAGCGGTGAGCCCCGTGCCTGCTGGTGTCCTCATACACCAGCCCCGACCTCTCCTCGCGCAGGACACCCGGGTCTCCAGTGCAGGCCCCGCACCTGCCCCTCTCCTCCTGGCCCTGTCGACCCATTAACTGACTGGCCTTGTCCCCCCTCGGTAAACGTTTTATTTAGAACACGTTTTGGTTTACGGGATAATTGTGGAGATAGAGGGCTCCCTGGACCCCATGCTCAGTTGCCCCTCTTATTAACATCTTGCCTTTGTGGGGGACATTTGTCACAATCAGTGAACTAATATTGGCATATGGTTATTACCTGAAGGCCGTGCTTTACTCGGGTTTCCTCAGCATTTTGCAGATGCCTTTTTCTGTCCCAGGATCCCATCCAGCACCACGTCACACTGAGCGCCCGCGTCTCCTTGGGCTGCTCTTGGCCGGGCAGTTTCTCAGACTTACCCGGGTTTTGATGATGGTGGCAGCTCGAGAAGGCAGGTCAGGCGTCTTGCAGGATGCCACTCCACTGGGGTTTGTCAGAGTGTCCTCTCGTGGTTGGACTGGAGTTGGGGCTCTGGGGGAGGAGCCCACGGAGGCAAAGCGCCCTCTCCTCACGCCCCCCCCCACCTCGTGGTTGGACTGGAGTTGGGGCTCTGGGGGAGGAGCCCACGGAGGCAAAGCGCCTCTCCTCACGCCCCCCCCCCCCACCTCGTGGTTGGACTGGAGTTGGGGCTCTGGGGGAGGAGCCCACGGAGGCAAAGTGCCCTCTCCTCACGTCCCGCCCCACCTCGTGGTTAGACTGGAGTTGGGGCTCTGGGGGAGGAGCCCACGGAGGCAAAGTGCCCTCTCCTCACGTCCCGCCCCACCTCGTGGTTAGACTGGAGTTGGGGCTCTGGGGAAGGAGCCCACGGAGGCAAAGCGCCCTCTCCTCACGCCCCCCCCCCCCAGGCGCCCGTTCTCAGCTGACTGCTGTTCATGTGGGTCAGGCTTTGGAAACGTCGGGGGCTGTGACGGAGTTTGTGCTACGGTCGCCTTCTCTGTGGCCCCTGTCCTGAGTGGGCACTGTCGGCCTCAGAAGCCCAGAGCACTTGCATTCAGCGTCTACACAGCCAGCCCGGGGCGGGAAAGGAGAGTGTCTGATCAGCGTGACCGTGCTGGACCCTCGAAGGCGACGGTCCAAGAGAATAGCTCCTCTTCTGAATCATCTCTGTGACCGAGCCCTCGGCTTCCTTGCTTTAATGCTAAGCAGCTACAAGAAGTCAAAAGAACAACATCGGGCTTATCCGGGAGTCTCCACGAGGTGGAAAGATCAGGCCATAGTCCGTGCCTCCGCTTCTCGGGTGTGAACGGGGAAGCTCGTACCTGCCGCAGGTAACTGTGGAGGTTGGATGCGCCCCGATGAAGGCATCGCCAGTGCCTGGGGCACAGCAGGTGCTTCCCCAGAACAGGGAGGAATCCAGTTCCTACAGTGGGTCACGCACTCTTCTAGGTACTGAGGATCCAACAGTGAATTAAATGCATTCGAATGGAGTTTATCTCATGGGTAGCCATTACTATTATAATACTTACGATATTTATATTTCAGGAGACACAGTATGTAGACAGTTGTAGCCAAATCAGCAGTGGAATTACAATTAAAAAAATTAATTTGCATCTTAATTTTCCACTTAACTCACGCTGTAACCTGGGGGAAGTTATTTTAATGAAAGAATGTTCATTCTCATCCACGTAAAACAACACAAGGTACAGCGTCAGTGAAATCATATATTTTCAGCTATCAAATGTACAATTTAAGCAGTTCCAATGCTCACTGCTGGCAATGTAGTGACAAGAGTCACTTTCTAAAAACTTTTTGTTAGGAGAAGTACGAAATACGCACACAGGTGCAGAGTTTTCTTGTATTTGGTTTCAAAAACCATTAAGATTTTACCACAGTTGTTTCATCAGTTCCCCACCTTTTTTGCTAAAGTATTTTAAAAGAAATCCCAGAGATTTTGTCATTTCATCCTTAAGTGATTCAGTAAATAGCTCGAAAGAGGACATTGTATACCTATGACAGAATCAATGGAATCTTTAATATCATCTTATACTCAGTCCACATTTAAGCGTCCCTCATCGTTTTTCTAAAAACGTCTTTTCACAGTTGATTTGCTGGAATCAGGATCCAGACAAGGTCCATCTGTTGTGTTGGTGGTTTTGTCTCTTCCATCTCTTAACCGGTGCTTTTAGCCCCTGCCTGCCTTCCTACCCGCTCTCGCCTGGGGTACAGCCCAGGGCGCTTGCCTGCTGAAGGTCCCAAGTCCGGGGTTTGGCTCTCCGCTTCCTCCTGGTGTCACTTAACTGGTTCCTGCATCTTCTTCATTGCCCAGACACATTCAGCTTTTGGTTTTCTGTGCTTTCTTGGGGGGGGGGTGTGAGTGTCAGCACTGCCCGGGTGCTTCTGGGTACCCCGTACCTCATCTCGCAGGGCAACGCTGGAGGCCCGGCTGCTCTGTTCTCAGTGATGTTGGACCATCCAGGAGCCTAGGCGGTGACAGCCTGTAAGGCTTGGGAGGAGTTATTTAAACCTCCTGAGTCTTGATTTCTCCATCTGTTAAGAGGAGAGATAATACCTCCTTCCCAAGAGGACTCCTGTGGTTACAGATGTGAAAGTACTTCCAGACTTCAAACAGCTGCACAAATGTTAGGTATTAATAATAATAGTGGTTCTTTTGGCAATTAAGAAAATTTTCTTTGAAAAGTATTCTCCTTCCTCAGGTACCTTTAATTGAGAAAATGGTGATGCTCTTTTTTTTTTTTTTTTAAATCGAAAAAAGCTTCCAGTATATTTGGGAAGATGGAAAGGCACCAGCTTTTTAACCAACAGGCAGAGTGGAGGAGTGATTAACGCCTCGTGGTTTCTGGGCGCCTGAAGCCAAGAGAAAGATTAGTGATGCCTGTCTGTGGAGCAGAGCTTTGTTTAATAGCCTGGCCGGGGAAGACTAAAATCCCTTAGTCTTCTGGATTAGAGGAGCAAGGGGCATCCCCAAAGGGGTGCAAAAAAGCTATTGAAACTTTTATGGGATGGGTTCCTTTATCAAAAGATTCTTCTACATTCCAGCCCTGAGACAAGCATCTTGTAATACTCTTTTGTGAGGGCTGGAAGAAGAATCTCTTAGAGGGATTTTGCCTGTTGACTGTCAGGAGCAGACTCGCTATTTAAATTTTAACGCTTCTCAGCAAGTCTGCAATTCCAAAGTCTGTTAGTGAGCAAGTCCTTCCTAGACCACTTTTTTTTTTTTAATTTGGTACAAGTCAGAGTGCCCATGACATGATTGGGTTCATTTATTTTAGTTTTCAGTTTAATCTCTCTTCCTGCCAGATCTTTTATCTTCTAGTAGGAGAGGAAAAAGAATAAGTAAAAATTCCTATCGATACAATCAGAGAACTGAGCAGAGCCCCAGGGTCTAGAGCAGATTAATAGGCCCCGTCATCGAATCGAACTGGGCAGCAGCTCCTACTACTCAGGCTACACTTTCAGGAGCTGTTTACACTCTGCGTGAACAAATGGCTGAGAGTCAGGGAATCGCGTGGGGCTGAGTTTGGGTGGGAGGGAGGGAGGGCGCTTGCGGCGGGAAGGAGGCGTCCGGGGCGCTTCTCTGCCCCTTCCCTGTGCGACTAATCGTTTCAGTCCACGGGCTCGACCACCGTCCTCCTGACTTTGCCTCTTTCTGAAATTGCCGCGGTTCACTCTGTACCTGACTGAGCAGGTGAGCGGCGTGCGCTCACAGACCCTGTAATCTGCAGGAAGAGGGGGGTGGAAGACGTGTTTCCTTCAGCGCGTGTGGCAGGGCCCCCGCAGGAGCAGGCAGCACTCGCGACTCAGAATAATCAAGGCGGGAGTTTAGGAGGGGAAGTGGCAGAGCCGGGATCACCCGTGGTCACAGGGGTGAGGCGAGCCGCAGAGCCGGGGAGAGAGATTGTGCAGGGCTGCGCCGTGAGAAGAGCGGGGGCCTTTGGGTGAAGCATGCAGGCAGTCTGGGGCAACCTCCAGTGAGTAGGGAAGAGCCCTCCCTGCCAGGCAGGCCCTCCAGGGCACAGGCAGGGTGGGCAGGGTGGAGAGGGGGCCTGCGGTGAAAACAGGAGCGCCCGGCAGAGTCTCTGCCGGAGCCGGGCCTACACCAGACGCATCGGCGCCCTTCCCTTGTTTCACACTCATCGGTCTCAGGAGTCGTGTGTTATCCCCCTCGTGTTATGTGCAGTTCCCACCATTTAAACTCTTTAATTGTGGTAAACATACACATAGCATGAGATCTTCCATCTCAGCCACTTCGGCGTGTCCAGTTCGGTAGCGTTAAGTACAATCACCCCGTCGTGCAGCCATTGCCACCATCATTTCCAGAAGTCTTTTCATCTCGCAAAACTGAAACTCTGTCCCCATCAAACACTAACTTCCGTCCCCCCTCCCCCAGCCCCCGGTGTACTCCAGGTGTCTCATTTACGTGGAATTATACTACATTATCTGTCCTTCGAGGACTGGCTTACTCCACTCAGCGTCATGTCCTCGAGGTTCATCCACGTTGGAGCGTGTGTCGGAATTTCTGTTCGTTTCAAGGCTGCATAATAGGTCGTTGTATGGATGGACCATATTCTGGTTGTCCATTCACCTGTCGATGGACACTTGGGTTGCATCGCCTTTTGGCTGTTATGAATAATGCTGTTATGTTCATAATGCTTAGCACCACTTCCAAGAAATAAGAAAGACAGCTTGATTTCCTACGGGTCAGTCCCCAGCACCCACATTTCACTTCACTGATAACTTGAGAATGTAGTTCAGGGTCATAGCAATTCTGAGCGGAACTGACACGGGGCACTTGTTCATCCCAGGGCATCACTGCACGAAACGATTGGGCCAAAAAGCCTGTTTAAACTCTATAGAGAAATTCCCACTAAAGTGTAGGAGCCGACAGAACCTTCTGAAGCCTTGCAGGCAAGAGCCCGCTTGGCTGACAGAGTCCCTCTTCCACGCCTGCCGGAAAGCTGGGAGCACAGATATTCTAAACTCGCTGTGAATTTCATTCCATGTCTCTCCAGCCAGAGCCGCTCAGGGGTGTGGCAGTATAATGAGTTGCCACGCAGATGGGTTGCAGGATGCACAGCCCATCTGTCTTTATCATGCTCATTTCCTCTTTTATTAAAATGTTAATGACTATCGGTTTTATTTATCATTTGGTGACATGTGCAGCATCCTTTTCTGGGAGACAAATCTGCGGTCTGCCATGTGAGCTGACAGAGAACTTCTTCCCTGTGTTCATATTGAACACAGGCATGAGGAATATTGGGTTCCATTAAACTGCCGTCTGCAGGTTGAACCAAAAAATCCCTTTACTTGTTGACAACAGCATGGGGTTAATAGGCACACTGGACTCCGCGTGGGAAACCCGAGTTCAAAGCCAGGCCCGCTGGTTACTCACCACGGGACCGTGAGCCTCGGTTTGCCCATCTGTTCAGTGGAGCCAACCACTCCACCTGCCTTGGTAAGCAAATGAGCTAATCTGTGGGAACGCACTTTGCATTCACTTACTGTCATTCAGACATGTGCTTGTAGAGGCTTGACCTCGTTTTGCTCCTTCTTTCAGACTCTCCGTGGAAAGTGCATCTGTCACACGTTGGCCCCGAGATGACAGGCGTCACCGTGCGTGGCCTGACCCCGGCTCGTACCTATCAATTCAGGGTGTGCGCCGTGAACCAAGTGGGCAAGGGCCAGTACAGCGCAGAGACGAGCAGGTGTGTGACACGCACCCTTGGAGAGGCACAGGGAGCCCAGGACGCATCGGGTTAGGCCATCAGCCACCACCCCTTAGTCACACTGGGGGAAGCAGAGAGGAGGCACAGTGGCTCGCCGGGCTCGCCAGGGGGGCCTTACCTGCCGAGGGGAGTTTCTTAGCTTCTGCGGTGCTCTGGCTGTGCCGACATAAACCATTCCCAACCGCACAGCCCTTGGTTTACGTGAGATTAAGAGCTTGCGGTGTTTCCACGCCCTTTGTGTACCTGACTGCCAGCAAGGCGGGAGCTGGTGCCACCGTCTTGACAGGTAAACACTGAGCAGGTGTCGGCAGGAAGCCAGGTGAGCTCTGGCGTTTCCCTGGTGGTCCTGATGCTGTCCCCCGCACCAGCCCCACCTCCCCAGGCCAGGCGGCTGCTTTCAAGCCTGTTCAGATGTGACGTGGGGAACGGGCTTCGTCCTGTTTCAGTGTGCCCTCCCCAGCGCACCTGAGCTCTCAGTGGGCTTGTGCTATAGAAGAGTTGAGAGATCTAAATGACTCTTTTCAAAATGTGGGAGTTTGATATGAGAAATATTGAAAGAGCCGAAGGAACCAATCGGGAAGGAGCCTCGGACTACGGCCTGTGAGCTGCCTCACTCACGCCTGTGATCCTTCGAGGAGCGGAGGTACCACGGGCCGTTCAAGCAGCAGCAGGTCGCCTCCCGCGCCTTTCTTGTTGCTTGCTGAACTGATTTTCTGTTACGTTGGTTTTTTGTAACTGTTTCGTGCACGTCCTTTCAGTTTGATCAGCTGTGCGTTTTGCTGTATTCATTGCTCGATGTGAGTAACTAGTTAGGCTCAAGCTTCAGCAAGGCAGAGAATGCGAGCGAGGACCCTTCGCCTCCGGGGCTGACCTCTCTTCCCCTCCCGGACTTCTTTTTCTTAGGTTGATGCTCCCTGAAGAGCCACCCAGCGCTCCCCCGAAAAATATAGTGGCCAGTGGGCGCACCAATCAGTCCATCATGGTCCAGTGGCAGCCGCCCCCGGAAACAGAGCACAACGGGGTGCTGCGTGGGTACATCCTCAGGCAAGTAGCCAGTGGTCGGCCATTTTCAGACCGTCCTTATAGAGAGTCAAGGGTCTGTTTTGCGCAGGTCGCAAACTCAAATGTCTGTAGGAGCCCAACAGTAATCGAGAGACTCAGGCCAGCAGCGAGACTCTAGGGACTGGTGGAGACGGCGGCAGACCAATGAGAACAGGCGCCCGTGGGCAGCCTCACCGGACAGTCTCTGCAGTCAGCCGTGACGCGCACATGCAAGAAACCGCTATCAGGGGTCGCATTTTGGCAGAAGGATGGAGGGGAAACATTATGGGTTGGGAGCAAGGTGTGCTTATTCACTGTAAATGCTTTCACTCTTAAGTTTTTACCAGGGGCATGCATTAAGTATAATAATTTTTAATTAGTAATAATGCGGTTGATTTAATTATAAGCCAGTTTTTGCCATGCTAGTGCGTTGTTCAGAATTGCCAGGTTTTCCACTGTTACAAAGAAATTTTTAAATCCAGCTTTTTACACACATTCTCACCGTTTTTAAACATTGGGAATGAAATCTATGTATTTTGAAACACAGGGCAGGCCAGACCCTCACAGCTGCAGAACAGATGTGGCCCAAGAGTGGCCGGTTTGCTGTCTCTGCCCCCGTGGGGAGGGGCGTCAGGCTTCTGAGCACACTGAGTGAACTGTACCAGCACCGACTGGGTTGACAGAAGGCACCTGCTTTGCCAAAACCACCGCTAATTTTAAGATTGCAGCGAAAGTGATCATTTGAGAGGTTTGTTGACACAAGTAAAAAGAAAACAGTAAAGCAGTATTAAAAGGATAACTATTAAACCTCTTCTAATGGACCGTGCAGCTGTGGCCGTATCTGTTACCAGCCTTATGGGGCAGGGGCCATGGGTGTCCGTCATTACCGTCCTCCAGATGCCCAGCCCATGCCCTTTCTAAAAGTGTGATCAGAAAATACCGGGTTAACAAAGGTCTTAAGTGGAGAAATATAGTCTCTTAGATCAATGTAAGAAATTATGGAAGAGTTGCTTCTTTAACGCCGCATCTTTGCGTGTGGGAGATAGCTCATTGCTATGTATTTACATAATCACCCACTCATGGTTTCATACGTGTTTATCTTTATGCCTGTAATATTTACCCGTCCCAACCATTTCACCGCTATTTTGGAGTTTTTCCTCGAGCGTATGAAGTATCCTCTGAACACAAGCCAGATCATTATCTGCCTGAAGCGGTTCAAGTGCGGCCCTCCCCAGGGGTTCACGAGGGCTGGAGGACTGATAGCACTCAGGGCGCCCTCGGTCTCCGCGCCCCTGGCCGTCCTTCCCCGTTTCAAAGGGGACACCGCGGATCTGTCCCCTGCGGGCAGGGGGCGCCTGTGGACTCTGGTTCTGTGGGTGCTTCCAGACAATCCCGTTTCCCTGGGGAAAGCAGCCCGGTGCTTCCCCCTGCTTGAGGCTGGGGTTTTCTGTCACGTTCTTGCCCCTCACTGCTCACCCCAGCTGTCGCCCTTGTTCCGTGCTTATCAACTAATGAAAATAATTGGCCTCCCCTCCCAGACCAGCCCTTCCTTCCCGTGCTTGTCATCCAGGCCGCCTCTGTCTTTTTTTGAGCACATGGAGGGAGAAGTTTCCTTGCGCTCCAGCTGCCAAGTAAGGACTTTAAAAGTCAGCCCACAGAACCAGAACCCGGGGCATGGAGTTTAATAATGAAATCCCCCTGATGTTACAAGGCCCCATCGGGGACTGCACGTTTTTCTATTTTGCGGGATTACGACTGTTAAAAGGATTTTCTGTGGTGGTATCCGTCGAGTCGAGCACTGGAAAAGAGGGCATCTGTGTTTGCAGGGGCTTGAATCAAGAAAGCCCCAAGATGAGGGTACGCTACCCAAGGCCTGTGAATATCCAAGTTTTCAGAAATTGAAGACCCGTGCCAAAATGAATTTGCTTGGAAACATTTCCGAATAATCCTCCCATCTGCAGATGAGCTCTGTTTGCAAGTGTGGACCCTCTGGGGCACAAGTCTCCGTGTCAGATAAACAGCACAGCCCACGGAAGAACAAAATGGAAACAAATAACTGTTGTCGCCCTGGCCATAAGAATTAGTTAGAGTGTGTTCACAGCAATAAAATATTTATAATAATGGGCAGGGTGTTGCTTTGAGAGGAGCATAGGGGTTACGTCCTTTAAAAACATTCTCCTGTTTATTTCTGTGTGAAAAATCATCTCGTTCTCTCTGAGATGGTCTCCTGGGCAACGTATCCGGCCAGTCAGAGGACGATGCCCTGCACTTCTGTTATTAATTATGACCTTCCCAGACATCCCATGAATGTTACAAAAGCACCCTGAGCCGCCGGTCAGAGTGGACCAAGCTGCCTGCCTCGAAGGGAGAGCTGCCGTCTCCAAGATGTGGAGTCTGCAGCGCGTCACACACAACCTCACACAGAGGGGCCTGGGAGAAGGTGTGCAGCACGCTTGTTTCTCATAGCTCAGCGTTCTCTCTTAGGATGCTTCCTACAAGAGCAGTGTTTCCAAAGGAGGAATGTGTGGGGGTGCTTTGCACTGTCACACCTCCTGTGCACCCACTGTTTCATTTTATTCTTACAACAAGCCTGTGAGATGCCATCATTATTATGTCCGTTTAGGGAGGAGGGAAGCAAGGCTCAGGGACGTTAAGAATTTGCTTGAGGCCACCCAGCTCCTAAGGCTTCTTCCCAGCCTAAGTCTTCTGAGCTGATTGCTTTGCCTTTCCCTGGAATGTGTATCAGATAGTGGAGTGAGCTCTTCAGTAGCCGTGCCCGGCTTGTGCCACATTGGTCACCCATGATCCTGGGCACCAGTCACGTGCCACATTACTCTGGGGTCTGGAGCCAATATTTACCTGTTTCAAAATGGCTGTCTAACTGTCTCAGTGCCATTTATTTTAAAAGTTTACGTTTCGTAGATGGGAAGTGTCTGGTACGCGGGTTATTCCGCACCAAGCCTTCCTCCTGTTGTCCCCTGCCTGGAAGACAGACCATCCCGTTATACGGATGAACTTAACGTGCTGTGAATGGCGCCTACACTTGGTGCAGGTAGTTCAGAAAAGGAGTGTCAGCTGAGTGCGACCGGAAGTTGATGGGCTATGAAGCACAAATGGGGTTTGATACCCTAACTTCCATCTTGGCCCGTCGCAGAGCGCCACTGACCGTCGCCAGGGCCCTGCAGGGCCCGCATCCTGCTGCTCCTTTCAGGCGGGAGTCGGGGAGGCCTTGGGCCTTTGTGCTTTTCACAGCTGGCCTGCTCTCCAGCATTTCTGCCTCCTCTCCACAGTCCTCACCGCGTACAAGTGGCCTGTAGCGGGAAGGGACAAAAGACTAGTCTCAGAAAATCCTGATTTTCATGGACTGCCTTTTCAGCCATTGTTCCCTTTGGAGGGCTGTTTTCCATTCCAGGCCTGAACTCCGGGGCTCCTCCTGCTGGTCCGCCTGCGTCCAGACGCTCCGCCCCTGGTGACAGCGCAGATGACTGAGCGGGACTCCGCAGGCTTGCTCAGTGTCCGGGAGGGGCCTGGAGACCCCGGCCCTCTGCGGAGAGTGGACGGTCTCCTGCTGCCACTCTGGGCTCGTGCTCTCTTCCCTCCCCCACTGAGCATCAGAGCCACGTCTTCCTGAGGCAAGAACCAGCTCTTGGATAGAAATTCGTGCTTTTGGAAGCTGCCCAATGACTGAGGAAGTTACGCCCACTGCACATGCCCCTCGGTTTACCCAGGGCAACTGATTCACTTCTACACATGCAGTCGTGGAAAACACTCGCTACTCAAAACAACACTACAGCAGCCCTTTCATCGTACAAATAGCAATGTCCTAGCTAATACGTTTTCTGTGTCCAGAGCCGTGTATATGTCGCTGTTTTAAATAAATACAACTTTAAATCTCTGCCGTTAGTCCACTGAAGAGCATACACACCACGATCTTACAGGTCCCCTAAAAAGCCATTTGTCACACTTAGCGCCAGCCTAGTATTTTAGGAGGGTGAATGCCTTTGGAAAGCACTCATTCTGACTCCAGGACTTGGTGAGCAAACCCAGCGGGGAGCTCAGCCCAGGGACACCGAGAGACCGCACACTGCTCTCTTCCTTCCCTCCCTCATCGCAGTCACAGGAGGAAGGGCTCGCTCAGACGGATTTATAGCCACACCCGCTAGAAATCATGTCTGGAATTTTGGGCCTTAAGTCACTGTACTCCCTGGACAACTGGCACTTAAAAAGCAACCATCTTCCCTGAACCCTAACATAGTTGGAATGTCAGTTCTGTTGGCCCAGAGCTTATAATCACTGTGAGATTAGGTTATACCTTTTTTAGCGGTTGACGTAGAAGCAGTGTCGTCTGACGCTGACCTCTGGCTTTACTCTTGTTTTTACTTCCGCTTTCCTCTGACCGTGTGGAGTGACTTCAGGTAAAGCCAGTTCCTTGCTCAAGTATCTCCCCTGGGTCCGCCGCAGGTACCGCCTGGCTGGCCTGCCCGGAGAGTACCAGCAGAGGAACATCAGCAGCCCCGAGGTCAGCTACTGCCTGGTGACGGAGCTCATCGTCTGGACGCAGTATGAGATACAGGTGGCCGCCTACAATGGAGCTGGCCTGGGCGTCTTCAGCAGGGCGGTGACCGAGTACACCTTACAAGGAGGTAAGCTTGCTTTCCCCCGAGGCTGCAGAATCGTCGCTAGGGAGCAGGATTTGCAAAGTTCAACTGGGGCATGTTTGGAATAAAGAGAGCGTCCAGTCCTCTAGGGAGTGGTTAGAGGAGAGTGATCACGTACTTAATTTCATCTCTCTGTCTATTCCAAAACTATAGCAAAACCACAGAAGGGAAACAGATACGATTCTAACCGCTTTTTTCTGGTTACTAAGGACAGGGTGTATCTACACACATCCTTTAACTGGTCCACTTATTCTGTAAAAGGTCCGTGGGATTGTCTTTTCCTAAATGGAATAACAGTATATTTTGCAGTGAAGCTGGCCGTGGAGTCCTGTGTGAAACTGTGAATGTTTTTCAAAGAGGATGAGTATTTAGTATTTTGCTTTTAATGGTGTAATACAATTATTAGTAATGGAATTTGCAACTTGGTGCTCTCCACCCCCCCCCCCGCTTTGGTTTACTTTTTCAGTTACACAAGCAAACAATTTACTAAATCGATAAAAACTCTTCTCCACACCCACCCCCAAAATGACCAGGCAGAATGTCATAAAGCCAGTGGGTCTTACGTTTATGTGCTAAGACCCAACCCCGTTATTTTCAGTGATTTCCGCTGGTTTTCTGGAGGATCCGGGTCTCGGCGCCAGGAAGGGCTGGGCACTCAGAAACCTCCTCCGTGTCTGCATTTCGCTTTCAAAGCTCTTAGCGGTAATAAATAGACCCTCTCTCGACACAGCCAGGTGTGCCCCACAGCAGCGCAGAGCCTTGCCCGGGGAAGCCGCTCTCCCACAGGATCTGAAACCCTTCTCCGCTCAGCCGTTTCGCCCTCTCCTGACTCACAGGTGTGATTTTATTTGCTACCAGGCCTTGACCTTTCTCAAACGGTAAGGTTTCTGACTGCCCACCTCTCTCCCCAGATCATTGCTGGGACCTCACGTTCCTTGATATTACATGCTGTCATTGCCGTCCCTTATTGATCGGCTGTCTGCTGTCATCCGAAAGTCCATAAATCCCCCTTTATGAGTTAAGCGCCGTCACCTCTGCGTTCACAGTGAACGGGAGAAATGTTTAACGTGCAGGACGCCCGGGAAGGGGCTGTTTATCTGCTGGTGATCCTTGCTCACTCACTGAAAAATGAAAGTAGCTGAAACCCTGCACAGTCCATGCTTGCTTTAATTAGTCTACTTCATAAAATAACAATAAATTTGGAAACACTTAACGTGACAGATATTGCTGTTAGTAATCCCCACGGCTCTTCACTGTGACTCTGCTTCCTCGGGTTACCGGGGCGTTTGCATCCTGTGCTGCCGCAGGCTCCGCTGGATGGAGAAGGGCTGGGAGGCTGTGGAGTCTGCCCCGGGGGACCCGTGGAAGGTTGAGGGCTGTGAGTGACGTGATCAAAGTGCCGCATTAGAAGAGGGGCCTGTCGGTGGGTGCGGGCGAGGCGGAGGGGAGCTGAGGAGGAGGCGGCGGCTCCAGAGACAAAAGAGCGATAGCGTGGCTGTGAAGTGATGAATTCCCCCGTCTCTGGCGCTGGCCTGAGGGGGGCGAGGGGCGTGTTCGGGTGCTGCTTCATGGTTTTCAGAGCAGCTCCACACGCCTTCCCTCTGCAGTGCCCCCGGAACCCCACCCAGACTGCAAGGGGCCCCGCGGGCCCTCCCCCAAGCGACCTGTCCGGTAGGACCGGGGCCAGCCCCTCCCTCAGCTTGCTTGCAGTTTATGGCATAGGACAGGACACGTTCTGCTCGAATTGAGCTGGTCTAAGGTCGCTCGGCTAACACACGGCGGAGCAGCGCCAACGCTGGGTCTTCTGAGTCGAGAGCTCTGTTTTCTGGGCGCCATCAACAGCCTCTGCTGTCAGTGGGACCCACGCTCGCACGGGGCTCACGCGGGACACAGGCGCGCTCGCACGGGGCTCATCGTCCATGCTCCTTGTGAGCCTTCCAGGCACCCACAGCCCAACAAGAGGGGGCAAAGCACGTTAACTCTGTCCTTGAATCCGCGCTGCCGCCCAGGACAGGACAGTCACAAGAGAGCTTTAGACACAAGGTCGGGAAGAATGGGGGCAAGTGCGGGGGGACGTGCGGCTGGCCTGGCTCTGGAGCAAATGACTTGGTAAGCCGGGTGAGGAGCCTCTGACTAGAAGGTGGGACGTTGGGAAGAAAACGGCACCATCGAGGGGCCTTGAGTAACTTAGGGAGACGGAGATGAGGCTGGGGCGCCTGTGAGATGTCTGCACGCGCACGTGCACACACAGGCACGTGCACCACATGCACGCATACTCACATGCACACACGCACGTGCACACACACACGCACAGGCACGCACGCACAGGCACGCACACACAGGCACACGCACTGCACACCCACGCGCACAACGCACACACATGCATACACACGCACGCAAGCTTGCGCACACACATGCATACACACGCACGCAGGCTCGCGTACACACCCCTTTCTGTACACGTGGCCCCAGAAACGGCCCTTTTCTGGAGTCTGTAAGGCCTGATTCTTACTATTTACTCCTTATCTGCCTTCGAGAAACACAGTAACTTTTTTGAGCCTCTGCTGTTTTCATTTGTAAAGCTGTGACGTGTCTACCTGCCCTGACTGCTTTAAGGGCAGTTGTGAAGCAAAAACAAGGCAATGCACGTGAAAAGGCTTTGAAAACGCTGAGCTAGGGTACAAACACCCGTGTTGTTGTCTGTATTCCTCCTTCCACCGTGACAATGACCAGTATGTACTGCGGTATTTGAATGTTTCTGTACTGGTAGTTGTACAGAAAGAAATTTGGGGTTATTCTCTCTGCTAATAGTAAAATCGAGAGCACACATTCAGGAATTGATGTGAGCACCTACTGTGTGCTCAAGGTTGGGCGATGGGCCAGGGCAACGAGAGTGGAGGGGATACCTGTCTCGTTGTCAAACCTGCGGGCTTGCAGCCTCGCTCGGGAGCAAAGACTGACATTTGTGAGACAAGATCAAGAACTAGAACAGAATCCGGCCTCATTCACAGGCAGTGACTCCCCATTTGCCCACAAGATAGGCATTACTAACGTGCTGTAAAGGCTTTCCAGCCGAGATGCCCTGAGGAGTATGCCGTTGGTGGGAAGGCATCCCTGAGAAGGGGCTTTGCTGGGGCTGCACCAGGGAAGTAAGCGTAGCCGTCTGATTTGGTTAGGAATGGAGTCCAGCCGCTAGACTCAGACCCAAGAGAACGGTAGCTTAACTGAGGTGGAGGTGTGTTTTTATCTCTCTCAGGGTCATAGTGGCACCTTTATGGTCAGCAGAGAGTCAGGCTCCTTCCTTTTGCTTTGCCATCATTAGCATCTGCCTCATGGTTACAAGCTGACTCCTGCGATGCCAGCTATCACATCCACATCCCAGTAGGAG
Source organism: Globicephala melas (assembly GCF_963455315.2). NCBI lineage: Eukaryota > Metazoa > Chordata > Mammalia > Artiodactyla > Delphinidae > Globicephala > Globicephala melas. The sequence continues at coordinate 2,997,495 of NC_083328.1, forward strand.
GAAGGCATGGGGTGTGCCTTGTGGCCTAGTAATCAAGTGTGCTCACCTCTGAAGAGCTTTCTTAGAAGTCCCATCTGCCACAGACGTATGCTTACAATTCATGGACTGTCTCTGTGCCAGAGAGCCTGGAAAGGGTCTTTCAGCTGGGTGCATTTCTGTCCATTATGAAGGAAGGAAGGGGGAGGGGAAAGTGGAGGGCAGCTAGCAGTTTCGGCCCCACTTTGTATGGTGACTCCTGCTGGGGAGTCAAACCCAGAGGATGTATTTATGCTTTCTAGATATAAAGTTGTGGGACAACCTGTCTCATGGCTGCTGCATGAAGAGCGTCTCATGATCCTTCATAATCGTGCACATTGGAATTAGCAGAAACTGCAAACCCGCAGCCCCTCCGGACCCCTCGGCCTCAGCCCTCAGCTCGGCGGGTCTGCTCGGCCAACAGCCGAACACGTGGATCCGCCACCGGGGACCCTTCCCAGCACCTCGCGTGTCCCAGTGCTGTTAGCGGCCATTGCTGAGAAAGCCTGGGGGCTGAGTTGGCCCTTGGAGCTGAAAAGGGAATAATTAAAATGCTTGTATATTAAGGAGAAAAAAATAACTCATAAGATTAATTGTCAGCCTAATTTGGGAAATTACTGGAATGTATATAAACGTAATTCTGGAGTCCATCAGGAGTCAATCACGGAGGATCAGGAAGTACTGGCCTTGGGAAGAGTGAAGCTGCAGTCCAGCCAGACTCATTGTCGCTGTCCCTGTACCGCGTGGCAGGCTTGATCCATCAGGCGAAATGAGATGTCATTTATCTTGACTTCAGTAAGGCTCCTCTCGAGAAGGTATGGGAACGCCAGGAGAGCTGGTGCGGCTCCCCCTGCCATTAGCGGGGCGTGTGGCCTGTTAGACCATCACTCGCAAAGAGAACTTATAAATAATGCAGGGTCGGCCCGGGTGCAGGCACACAGCGGCAGGAACGCGGGGACGGGAAGGCTGCTGCCCAGGAGACGCAGTGGCCTCGTGCTCCTGGAGCACATGGGCTTGGCCTCAGAGGCACCTTTTTCCAGGAAGCTCCTAAAGGAAGATAAGTGAGTTACTCCTCCCTTGAGTTCAGCCGCATGTGATATTGATCCCTGAAGTGATTTGAACCCCCTGTGCCACCTGTCACACACCCCGCGTTTCTCTTCAGTCCCAGTCATTGTTAAGATACAATAAAAACGTCTGCTTTGTCTGCTTTCGTCCTTTAAGGTTTGGACACACAGGGATTATTTAACACAAACTTTCTCACCTCCCAACTTTTCATATCCCCCCCTCATCCCCCACCCACCATGATCTTGCCTGCCCATCCCATTTGATAGATTTTATTAGCAGGGCCTCATGACCTTCTCTGCTCTAGAGAAGAATTTTTAAATGCCAGAGATTAGTTCACACACGGAGCAGCAAAACTCTAATAACAGCTCCAGCCCTGCGAACTTTCCGGGCGGGGGCGGGGGAAGACGGGGCGTGGTGCGTTCGTCGCAGCGGCCGTGGCCTAAAGTTCACAATACGGCAACCCACTCGTCAAATTTCCATTGTGATTACCCAAAATGAATGAAAAACAGCTTAAGTTTACTCGAGAATTTACTTGAAACCCCTTCCAGAAAGCAATATGCTGTTAGTTTCAAGTAGAAAAAGCCATAGAGTCTACGTTCTGCATGACTAAACGTGCAGTGTAATTACAAGCATTTTTCTATGGCCAGTGTCTGCTTCAGCAACTTTCTAATCATCTAGTATGGGAGGGTAAAGCACTGTAGTCATCTGAAGCAATCAGGGGTTCAGATTTGATGCTGATGCAGTGTTTGGTTCCAGTCAGTTTCTGTTAAAAATTGTCCGACTAATGGTGAAAGACACATGAAGAAGTAAGGTGACCACAGAGGTCTGAGGTGAGCCTCAGTGTGGAATCCTACATACTGTTAGGATACGGATGTACTAGGTGATGGTTCCATCCTAAAAGAAGCCAGTGAGGTTAGCAAACTCCTATCCCTTCCTTAAATGTATCCATAAAAATGCAGATGTTGGTTTTTCTAGAAAGGGTCCAAAGACAAATTATACTATAAATCATCATTTTTGAGCATGCCAAGGTTTTAATTTTTTCTGGTTTTATTTCTTTATCATTTTTCTTCTTGTAACAGGTATTTTTGTGCTGTAATGATTTATTCTGGTTTCAGAACATTACCTTCTAATGAAAGAGAAATATTTCATATTTAAAGAGAAATGGAAAAAAACATTTGGTTATCCACATTTCTAAAACATTAGTAAAAGCCCTTAAATGTTCACTTGGGCTTTGCAAGGTTTTCTAAAGTAAGGATTATAAATGAACACTCCGTTTGCCAGCTCCATTCTTATCTCCTCTTGGGAAATTCTCAATGTGGCATAAATGACATTGCACAAAAGATTTGTGCAAAATCCTTAAGACCTTCTAGACCTCAAGCTGCGCCTACAGAACAGGATGATGTTCCGAATCTCCCAGCATCACCTAAAACACTACTGAACAGAGTGATATGGGATATCCCATTAGGTACGGGCTTCCTTTGGCCTTTTAGAACTCTCAGGAAAGGAAAGGATAGGAAACGAGCATTTAGGGGAAGCTACTCTATGCCAGTTTTGCTGTGCTGTGCTCCCCGCTTACACTCATTATCATTTCGTCAGTCATCCCCCAGCCATCACGTGAGAAAAGCACCCCTGTCCCTATTTTACAGAGAAAAAATGGAAGCTCAGAGAGGTAACTAACTTTCCAAAGGTCACATAGCTCGAAAAGGCTGGAAAATGCTAGAATGTATGCTTTTGCTTTTCATTCTGCATATAGCAAACACGGACATAAATTACTTCCAGGTTTTTGGTGCTTATGTTCACATGGCAAGTGGGCTTGCAGTAGCTCGTGGACATTTTTTACTGCCATCCACAATAAGAGGTCTGTTTTACATGGACACCCAGGACACACACACACACACACACACACACACACACACACACACACGCACACACACCCCTGAAACAAAAGGCTCATAGAACAATAGTTGCCCTGACGGTGTGTGAAGTTCTTTAATATTTTCTATTGTATTCCATTCTGTTTCACTCTCTCCTCCTTTAACAGATGCAGGCTGTGATCACTAAATTGACTTCTTGGGCTGCTGCTAATGCATTTATAACCTGCAGTTTTGAAAAACACTGAATTTAAGCAATACAGGATGTTTGGTTCAGCTGATCATGAATCCCTTTCAGAACAGGCTTCTGCTGGCCTGTAGGACACATCAGGCTTCGCAAGGGAGATACTGCTAAAACCAACACTGAAAGACCAAACAAGGGTCTGAGTGGGGCTTTGGGCAGGGGTGACAGGCCTGGGCACAGAGCTGAGATCTGGGGGATGGAGGAAGCTGCGTCCAGCACCTGTATCTGTGCAGACGACCTCATGGGAGAGAAGGGGTTTCCGGGGTAGGACTTGCCCTTCCGCTGCTGCTGGCAGATACAAGGAACGATCAAACCCATCTTAAATTACTGTGACCAGCACATTACGGACTGGGCTTCGCTACAAGCCTGTGGATGCCTCAAGGGCAGGGGCCACGTCTGATTTGTCTTATTTACATCTGTATCCCTAAATCCAAGCACAATGCCTGATGCGTAAATAAACAGAATGTAAATAGCTGTCTGATTACAGACAGACCCTTGCTGTTCCTATTTCGGTTTCCAACACTGCACCGATTGAATGTCCGCGTGCAGCACAGTGCCTGGCCTTCTCCCCCGAGTCTTCTGCTTGTCTTAGAAGGAGAGCCGGGTCCCTGCTTGCCCTGCCCCACACATTGTACCTCCGCAGCCTGAAAGCTGGTCCCAGATGCTTTCTCCTCAATGCCTGGAGCAGGAAGAATTGGGAAAAATAAGTTCAGAAAAGGACGCACAACACTTTTTAAGTGTTAAGCTGTTTTCTTACGCTGGCCGTTAAAAAAAGATCCTTGAGCTGCTTTGTCCAGGATTTGCTATCCTAATAATGTGTTAGGAATGTTTAATGCAGTTAGACATTTACGGGTATCAAAACCCCAAGAACCGTCACAACACGAGAACTCAGCCGTCGCCTGTAACGATCTGGAATTAACAGTAACGCCCAATGCACAAACTGTAATATATTCGTGCCCACAGCAAAGTGTAGCCCGTGATTCTTCCACATGATGATCTGCTTCTCCCCTCTCTGAAAGGCATTTAATTCTGTGGGGTCACCTGGAGAGGGAGATGCCTGGGAATTCTGGGTAGATACTTCAGTCCCTGATACTAGCAATCATATGCTTTTAGGATAAGGAAAATCAGGGTGTGTGGTTTGTGGTGGAGACCTGAGGACCCACGCTCCCTTCTGTGGTGTGGACGTTGTTGGGAGCAGCTGTCCTGCCAGCGGCTCCGTTCCCAGTGAGTGGAATTTGAGCAGAAGTGAGGAGATGCTCTTCTAGGCAAGGGGGGTGCCCTGAATGCTCGCCTGCCAGGCTGCTCACAACCAGGAAGACTGACCTTGCCCTGTAGGGCGATGAGAGATGAACTGCTATTGTGTAGGACACTGAGATTCCACAGTTTACCTGTACCAGATAAGGTAGATAAGGTGTCTCGGGGAGATGCAGCTGAGCATGTTAGCATATAGAAATTTTGTCGGGCAATGCGCTGTAATTTCATTCTGTGCTAAATTCAGCTAATTTTACAGCATTATCAGTGGGCCGTTAGCATCTTTAGGTTGGGTTTGCACCCGTTGATACGGGAAACAAGCAGGAAGCGGAAGTCAATCACTTTCCTACTACAGAGGACACGCCCACCTGTCCCATGAGGCATTGTGAATTCCCTGCTGGCACGTCACAGCCTCAGTTTATTAATTTTATTTGGCATGTTGTGACTCTCCCAGACGCCAGGTAGCTCCATGGTCAGTGTAGGTTTCTTTCAATTAACTCCTACTTTAAACTGTTTCTGCCGTTTACGTAGATTACAGAGAAGATGCATTTTAATGATCAGCTAGAATTTACTCGGGGATCCTGCAAATAAGCTTTACGTAATCTGCATGATGTTGTTTGAGTACTTGAACGAAAGAGCAAACATGAAAACCACTGGTGTCTCTCTTTTCAGCTGCAGAGACTGGTTCAGGAAAGGTGCTGGCCTGGCGGAGTCTCAAATTCTGTGCACCGTAAATAGCAGTAGACGTTCCTGGAAGAAAAGGTGGAAAAGAGTCACTAGGAGTCACCTTTGGTCACTCAGAAGGGGCCACAGGCTACCAAACTCATTTCCTTTTGGGGGAGGGTTACCGAGTCGATGGATCCAAATAGTGTATTCATTCGGTGGCTTGATTTCCACTCGTTCGTTCATTCATTTATTGACTCAGTCAGCACCCCGTGGCTAAGAGGGGGAATGTGGATTGGGTGATAAAGTAATTAGATGGACTCCAAGAGCTCAGCTTTGCCCGAAGAGTGTCATTCACTTGATGGACCGCCACTGTGAGGGTGACTCCAGTTGCAAAACCCATCAGTCTTCTGGGCTTTTCTTGGTCAGCACTTCTGTCAGTGACTTGGAGGGGGTGGAGAGGGCATGCCGATCAAACATGCAGGTGTCACAGCTGAGACGGGCCATTCAGATATTCTGTCCCCGAATCAGAAATAAAAATAAACTGCTGTGTTAGATTGATGGCTGAAACCAGGCTGAAACATAAAAGGGATAAGCCAGACACTGCATTTACATGCACACAACCAGCCATGTGACAGAGGGAGGGAAGACGGGACTTGCCAACGGTTACCATAAAAAGAGTCAGGGAGGTGAGTTGAGCACAGATCCAGGGAGAGCGTTGACCGTCACCTTGTAGATGACACACTTCCAAATCAAGGCAGATCGTAATGCCACAGAATCCTGTTTGGGCTGGATGCCACCCTGAGGGATGGTGAGAACTCGGGGCCTCTGCAGACGGGGATGACCAGCACGGGCAGTGCTCTGTCAATCATGTCATGTGGGAAACGGGAGGGAAGCGGGGTGTTTACTTGGCCCGTGGGAGCAAAGCCCAGCTGGATATTTTTGTGATTTTCATTTAGTCTAACAGCTCTGTGGGCAAGGAGACAGACAGGCATCAACAGGCAGCAATTGCGGAAGGAAGGGTTTCAGTTCCGAGTAAGGAAAGTCCCTTTACAGCGTACGGCCAGGGCGCAAGTTGACTAAAGAGCAGGGAAGGCGTCTAAGAAGCTCTGCGGCAGCAGCTGAGTGGCTGCCTGCCGGAGGAGTGGCAGGTGGGCTCCCGCAAGGACAGGTTGGTGAACCCCAGGACCTCACGGTGCTGGAAGTATACCTACAGGAAAAGGAGGGTACAGAAATAGAAATTAGGCTTCTCATTGACTTTGAAACCATGTAAATATTGGGTTGGCCAAAAAGTTCATTCAGGTTTTTCCGTAAGATGTTACTAAATTACTTTAAAACATTTATAAAAGAAATTCTAAAAAACTGAAGGCAAAATGAAACGAATGATCATAGCGGTATTTTGAATTGGTGACTCAGCCAAATGGAAAGTCACTATTTCAAGGAACTTTAAAACATGACAGTTTGATTGACAATCCCTAGCACAAAACCAAAATCAAAAGCTGGAGGAAAAAGATAAAGGTCCAAAGCTGTTTTCAGCAATCGTGTTGGTAATGGTAGGGCTGGGTTTGGTCTCCTAAGGTGCAGCTGTATGAGTGTCGTGACATAAAGCAAATAAGGGTTATGTGGATGTTAGGAACTGAGATTTTTGGCAAAGTTGAAGCCCTACATTGTAATTGGCAGTACGATGATTTTATCTTCAAAGAAAAAAGAATTTCTTGTAAAAAGGCCTGGAAATAAGAACCAACCTAGTGGCACTGAGCTTCCCAGTAACCCCCCAAAATAAACAGGCTTCCTTGGGTAAATGGATGACTCCAAGTCAGGGACAGGCAATAGATAATATATCATGTAATATGTAATTCCAAAAAGTAAAGAAGCTTCTCAGATGCTAGTGAGGGCTTGTCAGGAAGACTCCTGTGCCACCTTGAAGAGGCTCCCACTCGTTAAAGGTGGGATAATGTGAAGATCAATAGTAATAACTGCAGTGAATTGAAGTGTTCCAAATACATTTCAGTCCATGGATTCGTAACAGTATATATGTTAAAAGCCTCATTAGGGCTTCCCTGGTGGCGCAGTGGTTGAGAGTCCGCCCGCCGATGCGGGGGACACGCGTTCGTGCCCCGGTACGGGAAGATCCCACATGCCACGGAGCGGCTGGGCCCGTGAGCCATGGCCGCTGAGCCTGCGCGTCCGGAGCCTGTGCTCCGCAACGGGAGAGGCCACAACAGTGAGAGGCCCGCGTACCGCAAAAAAAAAAAAAAAAAAAGCCTCATTAGTCATCTTTGGAGAATGCTAGGGAAACTATTACATACTGAATTTGTATAAAACTTTCCAATCAAAACCCCAAAATTTTTAGTGAGAAACTTGACCTTGATGGGTAAACACAACTTACTCACTGTCTGGTTTTATTCTTGAGATGGTCCCATTCAGATACCATCAAGACTTTTCATGATAACCTCTTCAAATATTTGAAAGTAACCATTGACAAGAAAGTATTTGCACAGGTGGTCACAAATGCCTGAAGATTATTTATTGCCTTTTCCACAGTTGAGAGAAACTTCTTTCTTGCCATTAACCAGAATGTAGATAATTCAGCCTCTTTAAATTATACTTTAAGGGTGATGTTTCTTTAAGTTAACAGTTCTTCCTTCTATTCCTTTGACAGATGTAATGTCAAACGGTTTTTGTGATAATGTGAATGGATTTGGAATCTGATCAAATGTTTTTCATATCAAGTATTTAAAAATAATGGGCATTTCTGTATATCTACACAGATAACTGCTGCGAGTCCTAATAATTTTTCTTTAGAGTTCAAACACTGATTCCTTTAGAATTATAAAGCTGATTAGATGTCACTAGTGAACAATTTTTAACCCTATAAGGAAGTTGAAGGTTTGCTTTGAATCCATCCATTTTGCACATACATGTTAGTAGACAGTCACAAGGCCTGGGGAGTTCTCTGTTGTGTCCATTCAGGTGCTGAAAATGTCACTTAATGACCATTTTTGGTACCAGTAACTTTTCCTTCAACAACCCTTCAAAGTGAGACCCATTCACTAAAAACACTAAGAACAATGGCAATAATAATGCTTTGTTCAGTTCACAGACTCTTGCAAAAGCTCTCGTAGACTTCAATTTGAAACTGAAATCGGAAATAGGGAAGTTCCATTTATGAATAATACTGTTAGAAGATAAATGGTTGGCATGGCAGGTGATCCAGAGACAGACCCAGTTGAGATCATTAAATCAACATTTCCACTGCAGGCCGATGAGTACTGACTAATGTATAGCTCCAGCTGGAATCCCTCCAACGAAATTCTTTTGTCAGAGTGGTACATTCTGATTCCATTTCTTGCACAAAGCGAAAGACAGGCGGGACTACAGTGGCTTGGACTTTGTTAGATTTTCCTCCTGGTAACGTCATCTAATGAGGAGTTCAGGTGTACAGGCTACCCCTTACAGACGAGAACTTCTCTGTGACTAAAACAATGGATTTCTTCAATCTCAGGCTTTTCAGATTGAATTTTGCCATAAAGCCGTTTTTTTTTATGCTTTGCGTTTTTTAATGTAACTATAATTGGTTTACAGTATTGTGTTAGCTTCAGGTGTAGAGCTTCAGATTCTTTTCTATTATAGGTTATTCCAGGATACCTGTATTGAATATAGTTCCCTATGCTATACAATAAATACTTGTTTACCAATTTTATGTTTAGTGGGGTGTTCCTGTTAATCCCACACTCCTAATGTATCCCTCCTCCCCGCCTTTCCCCTCTGGTAACCATAAGTTTGTTTTCTATGTCTGTGAGTCTGTTTCTGTTTTGTAAACAAGTTGACTTGTATTATTTTTTTAGATTCCACATGTGAGTAATAGCATATTATATTTGTCTTTCTCTGTCTGATTTACTGAATATGATAATTTCTAGGTCCCTCCATGTTGCTGCAAGTGGTGTTAGTTCATTCTTGTTTATGGCTGAGTAATATTCCTTTGTGTATATGTACCACATCTTCTTTATCCATCGGCGGACGCTTAGGTTGCTTTTGTCTTGGCTCTTGTGAAGACTGCTGCAGTGAACATTGGGGTGCCTGTATCTTTTTGAATTAGCGTTTTCTTCTTTTCAGGATATATGCCCAGGAATGAGATTGCTAGATCATATGGTAATTCTATTTTTAGGTTTTTAAGGCATCTCCAGACTGTTTTCCGCAGTGGCTGCACCAATTTACATTCTCACCGCAGTGTAGAGGGTTCCCTTTTCTCCACACCCTCTCCAGCATTGATTATTTGTAGACTTTCATGATGGCCTTTCTGACTGGTTTGAGGTGATATCTCATTGTAGTTTGATTTGCATTTCTCTGACAATTAGTGATGTTGAGCATCTTTTCATGTGCCTGTTGGCCATCTACATGACTTCCTTGGAGAAATGCCTATCTAGGTCTTCTGCCCATTTTTTGATTGGATTGTTTGTGTTTTTTTGATATTGAGTTGCATGAGCTGTTTATATATTTTGGAAATTAAGCCTTTGTTGGCTGCATCATTTGTGAATATTTTCTCTCCATAGGTTGTCTTTTCATTCTGTTTATGGTTTCCTCTGCTGTGCAAAAGCTTATGGGTTTGGAGTTCGGGGTTTTTTGGAGCACGAGCCACGCATCTCGTTGCGTGGCCCTGCACCTTGCGTGGCCCTGCAATAAACCTTCCTCTGCTCCAAAAAAAAAAAAAAAAAAAAAGCTTATGGGTTTATTAGGTCCCATTTGTTTATTTCTGCTTTTATTTCTTTTGACTTGGGAGACTAATTGAAGAAAATATTACTACAATTTATGTACGCAAATGTTTCACCTATGTTCTCTTCTAGGAGTTTTATGGTGTCATGTCTTATGTTCAGGTCTTTAAGCCATTTTGAGTTTAATTTTGTGTACGGTGTTAGGGAGTGTTCTAATTTCATTGATCTACATGAGACTCTCCAGCTTTTCTCCACTGTATATTCTTGCCTCCTTTGTTGAAAGTTAATTGACCATAGGTGCGTAGGTATATTTCTAGGCTGTCTATTCTGTTCCCATTGATCCATATGTCTGGTTTTATGCCAGTACCATGCTATTTTGATTACTGTAGCTTTGTGGTATTGTCTGAAGTCTGGGAGGATTATGCCTCCTGCTTTGTTCTTTTTCCTCAGGATTGCTTTGGCACTTCTGGGTCTTTTGTGCCTCCATATAAATTTCAGGATTATTTGTTCTAGCTCTGTGAAAAATGTCATGGGTAATTTGATAAGGGTCACATTAAATTGGTAAATTGCTTTGGGTAGTATGGCCACTTTAGCAATATTAATTCTTCCAACCCAAGTCTTTATACCTTTCTGTCAGCATTGGTATACAAAACTTATAAATTTGTTCTCTAGTGTCTTGTTTATTCCCAGTGTCCATTTAGCTTTGATGATTTCATCCTTAGCAGCCTGTCTGGTATGGGGTACACTGTGGTGCCCCTGTCCAGAACAGTTCCTCTAGGTGACACACCCATCCCCAATGCCAACACCTGGTCTGTTGAGGCTCAGAGCTGTGGCCCTCCTGGGCACTGCTACTGCCAAGGGGACGTGCCCCTCCCAAGGGGACCCCCTCCCATGGGTCAGTCTATGACCAATGGCTGGTTGCTGTGGGCACAGAAAAGTCCAGTCCCTTGGCTTCAGTTTAGGACAACTCGAAGGGGCATCCCTGCTCTGGAACTCCCTGTGGGATCAATGAGGCATCACTGGAAGCCTCTCCTTCTGCCCAGCCCTGGCCTCTTCTCTTCCTTGGCAGCGTGTCTACGGAGCACCCGTAAACCTTATACAGAAAACTCTTCGTGGCCAGAGTCTGTTTCCAGGGCACTCGGTCTAATACACGTATGTTTTTGAAACATAATGTTGTATGCATTTCTTCTGAGGCAGTCAAACTGCTACATATCAAGTGCAGTTACCAACATCAGTACCCATCAGTCGGCAGTGGAAGCTTTTCTGATTTCATAATCTTCCAGACTGAGTGTGTCTCTGGGTCATCTGACATGTCATCCGTGCAGCTTCTAACCGTGTTCTTCAGAAATGGTACCTTGCCTGTTTCCTGGGTTTCATTGGTCTCAGACTCATTGCTGACAGTTTCTACACAGCCTGGCAATGTGAGTGATTCCGCAATTGCAGGAGGAGTTTGGCTTTAGCTATTAAATGCAGGACTTTGTAACTAGCTTCTTGTACTCAGACTGGTACAGTTGTAACCAGACTCACAAATACTTGTCCTTCTTACTTTGTACCTGCAGACAATTTTCCCAGTTCTAATATTTTTGTGTAAGAGTGATGTTTTGGGGAAAGGTGCTGGCACAATTTTCCTGGTATCTTTGCTTCCATCAAATACTACATTTAGGCTGAAGAAGAAGATTATCGGAACACACAAGTCTGAATTCTAGATCAGCCTCGTCATAGTCCCTGATTAGAAAATGTTTCTACTATTCTGACTCGGTATACCTGGTGATGTTCCTTTAATCAAAAAGTTGTTCATTATGGTGAGAAAATATGTCTTTATAAATACAAAATAGTATTAATAATATTGACCTAAATAATTTTAGTAAAGATTTACATATTTAAATATCAAGTACAATAAAGTGGACTATATGTATGTATGTAGTAACTTCAGAAATCAACTTTTCAAAAAGTTTTGGTTGAACAAATTCTTAAGAAAGTTTTCAAATAAATCGGGTTGGAAAATCCAAAAAAAATGCATGCAGTAAGCAATATTGATACATTCCTCTTTTATTTAATTAAAGGATTAAAATTCTGAAATGCTCATGACATGTATAAGTTGTGTAATCTCTTATCCAAAATATTTCAAAAAGTAAATTATTTGAAGCTGTAAAGCCCTGTAGTCCTTTCTAATGAGTTGATTTCATTAAGTAGGTTATTTTTTTTCCTTTTTTTTAATTTGAAGTATAGCTGATTTACAATGCTACGTTAGTTTCAGATGTATAGCAAAGTGATTCAGTTATGCATATATATACACATATATAGATAATCTTTTTCAGACTCTTTTCCATTATGGGTTATTACAAGATATAGAATATAGTTCCCTGTGCTATACAGTAGGTCCTTGTTGTTTATCTGTTTTATATACAGTAGTGTGTCTCTGACACCAAGTTCTTAAAGGGCAATCTTAAAGGTGAGAAGAAGTGGCTCATGGGATTGACAAGGTGTACCACACAGAAATCTTCCTAGAATCCTTTAGACTCTCTCTTTATCAGACTTTTTTCACTATCTGCAACTGCCAAAAATCATTCTCTCTCCCTCTCTCTCCTCACACACACACGTACACACACGTACACACACATGCACACATACATGTACACACATGTGCACACACGTACACACACATGCACATGTGTGCACACACACACACAGTTCCCTACCTCCCTGCCACACCGCTTTCTCTGCCCTTCCTCCTTCATCACTGGCTGTCACCTCTGTGGCCAGTGGCCCTCACTGCCTTCCAAAGCCCCCTGGGAAGCATACCCTTGCTTCCTTCTCTGATTCCTCTTCTTCCGTGGGAAGCAGCCGCTTGGAATTCAGATGGACCCATTCATTCTCCACTTCGTTACTTACTAAGCCACGATGGCCACCCTTGCCAAGACCAGTACCATGTACTTTCACATATTTGCTTCCTTTTCTTCAGATTCTACAGTTGAGCACCAAGGAATCCTCTTTTTTTTTCTTTTAACAGACCTTTATTGGAGTATAATTGCTTCACAATACTGCGTTAGTTTCTGTTGCACAACAAAGTGAATCAGCCATAGGCATACACATGTCCCCAGATCCCCTCCCTCTGGAGCCTCCCTCCCACCCTCCCTATCCCACCCCTCTAGGTCATCGCAAAGCACCGAGCAGATCTCCCTGTGCTGTGCTGCTGCTTCCCGCCAGCTGTCTTACGTTCAGTAGTGTATATATGTCGATGCTACTGTCGCTTCACCCTAGCTTCGCCCTCCCACCCCATGTCCTCAAGTCCATTTTCTATGTCTTCTGTAGGTTATTATTTTTAAACATGTTTTTAAATTTCTAAAAAATGATTCATTTTGAGATTTCATCAAGAATCAGATCTTGCTGAGTTTACATCACTATCCAAGATGAAAGGAAGGGAATGAGGGAGAAGAACAGATTTTATTTAAATCATTCATGTTTTATCGGGGAGCACTTAATACCAGAAAATAATCGTAAGCATAATCACACATGCCCTGTATGTATGACTAGGTGAAAATACTAACCAAATTAATTGAAAAAAATACCCCCCCCACACTGAACAACAGCAACGATTCACTGATGAGAAGCAACTTGCAGCTAAAGTAAAGCTCAGCTTGACACGCTGGACGAGTGGGTGTCAGGGAAGGCGTGGCTTAGCCACTCCCAGCCCCCCTGGCCGCAGATACCGTATATTGTAGAAAGTGCAAAATAGTGACGGATTCAGGAGGTTTACGGAGCAAGTCTATGTGTAGTTTCACTTTTTAAATAGACTGTAGAGGAATTTTAGGTTCACAGCAAATTTGAACAGCGGGTACAGAGATTTCCCATCTCCCCCTGCCCTTCCCACAGCGTCCGTCACTGTCAGCGTCCCCCTCCAGACGGTAATTCTGTTATCGCTGATGAACCTATTCTGACGCCTGTTTATCACCCAAAATCCATAGTTCGCTTCAGGATTTACTCTTGGTGTTGGACATTCTGTGGGCTTGGACAAATGTAGAATGGCACGTGTCCGCTATTACAGTATCACACAGAATCGTTTCCTTGCCCTAGAAATCCCGTGTTCCATCTGTTCATCCCTCCCTCCCCAGCCCTGACAACACTGATCTTTTTCTGTCTTCAGTTTTGCCTTTCTCAGCATGTCATATAGTTGGACTCCTAAGGGATGGAGCCTTTCCGGATTGCCTTTCTTCGCTTAGCAATGTGTGTAATCCACGCATATAGTTTTCAAATGTAGTTTCAACAGTTGTACATTTTTGAGTGGCTGTGAACAGTGGTTTACTGCTGTGAAAAGTTGACAGACGTGAGAATCTCCCAGCCCCGGTGCACCCCGTGGACAGCACCCTGATGGGACCACTCTACCCTGCAGTGCCCCCTACTCGCCACTCTCTAAGAAATCCATTCTCAGCTCCCAGAAATGGCCCTCGTTTTAGGTTGCAAAGTTTTCCATAAGGAAAAGGACTCCTGTATCTGAAACCACTCCTGTGGTTTTCCTTTCACGTAACCTAGTTGTCAGGTGCCCTCGCGTGCTGGGTGCTTCACCACAGAGCTCCTTGTCCTTGGCTGTGAGAATTGAGACAGTATCCAGTGAGCTAATGCTGTATCCCGCTTAAGACCGAGGACACACTGGGGTCTGTGCTGTGGGGGAATTACCTGGTGAAAATGGATTTTTTTTTTTTGAGCAATGAAAATCACGGAAAAGCATAACACCTGTCACTTCACCAGGCCTCTTCAAGGCCTGCAGCTAGAAGCTTGGAAAGAATGGTACTTCAAATGCTGATTATCTGGGGAGAAAAGGTCCCTGGAGGCCTTCCTCCCAGCAGCAGGAGGCCACAGCTTCCAGCTAGGATCCTGGTGAAGACTGAACCCGGCTCTGGACACGTGGGCCTCCACCTTTCTGCAGACCGGTGGCAGCTCAGAGCCTAAGCCCGGCCTTCCCCAGAAGGGCAGGGTTACCTAACTGTTTCAGCCACAGTGACTCGTGTGTTTGAAGCACTGTCAAGAAGGATCTATGGGCTGTAGGTCTTCTTCTCACCTGAGGGAATTTTTAATCCCGTTGTTCGCAAATCTGAGTCACTTTTGATGACAATAATTAGGAAAAAGAGAAGCTGAAGGATCTGAGAGAGAAGAGTGCTGAGAAAAGTTGGTGATTTTTGGAGTAAAACCCAGGATGGGTAAGAGAAAGGAATCTGAGGCTTCAGAACCTCTATCCTGTGACTTTGGGGTGGAGAGTGTGTGCAAAAGGGCCGGAGCCCGTGAGCTTTGATGTGAGGACGGCACAGACAGTGGTTCTCAAGTCTCATGGTTGTGTGCCGTCTTGGGTAATGAGAAGGGAGGGGGAATTGCCTTCTTAACCGGGTCAGCCAGGGCTGGAGGCCTGGGTCCTGGGGTGCGGTGAGGGGCCAGAGCCAGGCAAATGAGCGCCTCTCGGCGTGGCTGTTACGTGGCACCAACGCAGCCTCTCGGCGTGGCTGTTACGTGGCACCAACGCAGAGCAAAGCAAAGAACAGCAGGAGATTACTGCTCATTTCGTTTATGCAAAATGCCATTTTAGTAAAGTGTTTGATCCGTATGGTCTTAGTTTAGAGAAATGTAACAACATTTGACTGGAAAGTTGTGCGGAATTTCAGAGTCAGTGATTGGAAATGAAATCCCAGAACTAAGCCTGAGAAGAATGAGAGCGTGGGTTCTAAGAGAAAACGCCACAGCTCTTTTCAGTCCTTTCCCAAACAGCCCTTGATAGTTTTCCTTCCCCGTCCCTTTCCCTCTTTTTCTCCTTCCTCCCCTTTCCCTCTTTTCCTTCTCTCTTGCAGGGGAGATCGTCCCGGTTATCCATTGCTGTAGGATAAACTTAGAGGCTGAAGGCGTCGTATCTCATGGTTGGGTGGGCTGGGAATTGGAGCCCGGAGGGGCAGTGCCTTGTGCCCGGTCAGTTGGCAGATGGGCTGGGCTGGCGGGTGGGTGTCGGGGGAGGGGAGATGGGTTCACTCACAGCAGGGAAGGCTGTGAGGCCGGGCACCCTGGGACCGTCCACGTGCGCACCTGCACACAGCCTCTCCAGCATGGTGGCTGCAGGGTCACCAGACTCCTGCCATGGCCTCTCGGGGCTCCCAGAAAGGACGGTTCTAGAGATAAGGAGTAGAAGCTTCTAGTTCATTAAGGCCTGGGTTGTATTCTCTTGGTCAAAATAGTCACAGAGCCTGCATTCAGGGGGTCCAGACACAGACACCACCTCTAGGTGAGAGAAAAGCGTCAAAGAACCTGCAGCATTTTTAAACTCAGATTTGTCGCGGTATAACTGACGTACAGTAAAATTCTACCTCGAGGGTAGAGCTCTGCGCCTACCCTCAGCCCTTGGCAACCATCCGCGTTTTCTCTCCTTTAGCTTTTCCTTTTACAGAATATCATAAACATGGGAAAACCCGGCATGTAGCCTTTTGGGTCAGGCCCCTTTCCCTAGTGTAATGCATTCGAGGCCCACCTATGTTGTTGGTGAGCGTGAGACGTTCCTTCCCGCTCACTGCTGAGCAGTGTTCCATCCCACGGACGGACCGTAGTTCGTTCTCCTCTCCACCAGTCGAAGGGCTTTGGGATGTTTCCAGTTTATGATGGTTATTACTAAAGCTGCTATAAACGTGGCATACGGATTTTTATGTGAACTGAAGTTTTCGCTTCTGTTGCATACATACTTAGGGGTAGGACTGCTGGATTCTGGGGCAAGAGCGTGTTTAACTCCGTAAGAAACTACCAAAGTGTTTCCCAAGTACCTGTTACCATTCCGCATTCCCGTTAAAAGTATGCGACTTCCAGTTGCTTTGCATCTTCACTAAAATCTGGTCACTGTTTTATTTTAACTCTTCTAGTAGGTATATAGCGGTATCGCATCACGATTTAATTTCCCTGGTGGCCAGTGATGTCGATTGAGGGCCTTTTCATGTGCTTATTTCTATCGTTATATTTTCTTTGTTGAAGTAACTGTTTAATTAGTTTTGGCAATTTTTTGAGTTTCTGGTTTTCTTATTATTGAGTTTTGGAAGTTTTTTGTATCTATTCTGAACAAAAGTCCTTTATTGGATATGTGTCTTACAAGTATTTTCTCCCAATCTGAGCCCTCTCCTTTCATTTCCTCAGCAGGTGTCTTTCATAGAGCAGAAGTTTACAGTTTTCTTCTTTTGTGGGTTGTACCCTTGCTGTCATATCCAGAAATCTTTGCCTAACCCGACATCAAAACTATTTTTTCCTAGAATTTTTATAATTACAGATTTACACTTAAGCCTGTGATCCGTATCCATTTTGAGTTAGTTCTCATGTACGGTGTAAGGTATGGACCCAGATTGGTTTTTGTGGGGTTTTTTGGCATATGGGTGTCCGGTTCGTTCCAGCACCGTCTGTTGAAAAGACTCTCTTTTTGCACAGTTGGCCTTTGTGCTTTTGTTAAAAACCAGCTGATACGCATGTGAATAATTTCTGAACTCTGTTTTGCTGATCGATGTGTTCCTCCTTTCTCCAGTAACACTTTGTTTTAATTACTGTAGATTGATAGTTAGTTTTGACATCATGTAGTAAAGGTTGTCCAATTTTGTTCTTCTTTTTGGAAATTGATTTTGCTATTCTAATTTCTTTGTTTTTCCATATAAATTTTAAAGTCAACTTTTCAATTTCTAAAAACTGCTAGCTGCAGTTTTGGTTGGGATTGCATTCAACCTATAGATCAGTTGGGGGAGAGTTGACACCTTTGTTATGTTGTCTTCCAATCCATTAATATGCGACTCTTCATTTACTTGGGGCTTTAATTTCTTTCATCAGTTTTCAGCATACAGATCTTGCATACAGTTTGTTAAATTTATATCTATTTCATGTTTTAACTGCCATGTAAATGGTACTGACTTTTTTATTTTATTTTATTTTATTTTATTTATTTATTTTTGGCTGCGTGGAGTCTTCGTTGCTGCGCGCGGGCTTTCTCTAGTTGCGGCGAGCGGGGGCTTCTCTTCGTTGCGGTGCGCAGGCTTCTCATTGTGGGGGCTTCTCTTGTTGCAGAGCATGGGCTCTAGGCGCAAGGGCTTCAGTAGTTGCAGCACGTGGGCTCAGCAGTTGTGGCTCGCGGGCTCTAGAGCGCAGGCTCAGTAGTTGTGGCGCACGGGCTTAGTTGCTCCGCGGCATGTGGGATCTTCCCAGACCAGGGCTCGAACCCATGTCCCCTGCATTGGCAGGTGGATTCTTAACCACTGTGCCACCAGGGAAGCCCCAGTACTAAATTTTTAATTTCAATTTCCAGTTGTCCATTGCTCATGTTTCAAAATATAGTGGACTTCTGTCTTTTGATCTTGCTAATTTCAGTTCTAGGAGTATATAGTTGGTAGACTGAGGAATTTTCTACATGGATGATCATATTGTCTGTGACTAGAGAGAGGTTGTTTTGTTTTGTTTTGTTTTCCTTTTCGATCTGTTTGCCTTTGATTTCTGTTTCTTGGATTACTGCACCAGCTTGCCCTTCCAGAGTAGGAATGGCAAGAAAGACACCTTTGCTTTGTTGCTGATCTTAGGGGAAAGCGTTCCGTTCTTCATTTTAAATAAGTTGTTGGTTGTAGGTGATTTACAGATGCTCCTTAGCAAGTTTAGTACGTTCCTTTTAATTCCTAGTTTGAGGGGTTTTTTTTAATCACTAGTGGAGGTTGAATTTTGTCAAATTCTTTTTCTAAATCTATTAAGATGGTTCTATTTTTAAAATTCTATTGATAATGTTGAATTACCCTGATTGATATTCAGGTATTGAGCCAGCCTTATGTTTATAAGATAAACCCCACTTGATTAGGATAAATTGTGATTTTTACATATTGCTGAGTTTGACTTTCTAATATTTTATTAAGGGTTTTTGCACCTGTGTTCTCGGGGATATTTGGCCTGTAGTTTTCTTTTTTTTTTTTTTTTTCAACATCTGTTTCTTATTTTGGTGTTAGGATAATGCTTTGCAATGTCTTTTATTTCATTCTTCAAATGCTTGGTAGAATTAACCAGTGGACCTTATATGCTTAGAGTTTTTTTTGTTGCAAGGGTTTAATTTTGTATTCAAATATTTGAATACAAATATTGTATTTGAATACAAATACTCAGGTCATCTATTTCTTCTTGAGTAGATTGGAAGTGTGTTTCTTTTAAAGAATTTGTTCATTTCATCTAAGTTGTTGAATTAATGAGCATAAAGATACTCAAAATGCTCTTCTATTCTTTTAATCTCAGTAGGGTTTATAGAGGCCTCTCCTGATACTGGTGATGTTGGTAATTTGTGATTTCTGTGTATTCTTGATCAGTCTGGCTAAGAGTTTATTGATATTTAAAAGAACCAGCTTTTGGATTCATTGATTTCCTCAATTATTGTTTATTTTTATTTCATTGATTTCTGCTCTTTTTCTTTACTGTTTCTTTCCATAGGTTTAATTTACTCTCATAGATTCTTAAGATAGAAGTTTAGATTCTAATATAAACATCTAAATGCTATAAATTCCCCTCTAACACTTCTGCATCCCCAAATTTTGATATGTTGTGTTTTTCACTTCCATTAAACTGAAAATGCTTTCTAACTTTCCATGTGATTTCCTCTTTAACTCATGGGATATTTTGAAATGTGCTCCTTAATCTTGAAGTTTTTAGGGATTTTCCACATATCTTTCTGTCGTTAATTTCAAGTTTAATTCTGTTGGGTCATAAAACATACTTTTTGATTTCAGTTATTTTTAACTTGTTTAGGTTTGTTTTACATGACATGTGTATTTCAAATATGTCCACCTCAGTTAAGGTCCATATGTGCTTGAAAAGAACGTGTAGTATGTTGTTATTGGGTAGATTTCAAAAGAAATATTATGTAGGTTAAGTTACTTGACGATGTGGTTCTTGTAGATCCTACTGATATTCTTTGTCTACCTCTTTTTTTTTTTAAATAAAGGAGTGTTGAAGTCGCCAGCTACACTAATACATTTGTCCAGTTTTTACTTTCAGTTTTTTCGGTTTTGCCTTTTGTACTTTGAAGCTCTGTTGCACCTGCATTTAGGATTGCTGAGTCTTCTTGGTGAATAGATCACGTCATCATTACATAATATCCCTCTTTATCATTGGTTTTTTTCCTTGGTAGGGTATTTACTTTGACTGATATTAATATAACCACTCCAGGTTCATTTTAATGAGCGTTTCATGTATTTTTTTCATGTATTTTTTTCTGTTCTCTTACTTTTAAGCTATTTGTGTCCTCATAGTCAAAGTGGGGTTGTTTTAAACACCGTGTAGTTGGGTCTCACTCTTCATCCAACTGATAATCTCTCTTTTATTGGCTTATACAATAAAATATATTGACAATATATTACATTATATATTTAATGTAACTGTCGATATGATGGGATTAAAACCTGCCGTCTCGCTAATTGTTTTCTATTTGTTCTCTTATCTTTTTCCTTTTTTCTTCCTTTTGCCTGCCTGCTTTCTGATTCATTAGATATTTTTACAATTACATTATTTTTTCTACTCTTGCCTTATTTATATCTCTTTTTCAAATCTGTTTAGTGATTACTCTGGAGTTTAAATATATATATCATTCATTAACTACAATGTATCTTGAAATCCATTGTGTGAGTAATGTAGGGACCTTGTAACAGTATACCTTCAATCCCTTCTTCCCACCTTTTGTGCGATTGTGGTCAGTCATTTTATTCTTACCTATGTTATAAGCCCACAATAAATTGCTACTATTTTTTGAGAGCCAAAATAAGAAAAAAGTACATTACATTTACTTCATTTTAACTGTTTCCAGAAGTCATCAATTCTTTGCATAGATCTAAAGTTTTGGTGTCTGATATCATATTCCTTTAACATTTGTCATAGTGCATGCAGGTCTGCCAGTAATGAATTCTCTCAGTTTTTGTCTTTCTGAAAATGCCTTTTTTTTTGCTTTCATATTTAGAAGATATTTTCACAGAATGTAGAATTCCGGGGTGATAGATTTTTCTATCAGTACTTTAAAGATATCACCCCATTACCTTCTGGCTCACATAGTTTCTGATGAGAAGGGCTGTTATTCTTGTTTTTGTGTCTTACATGCATTGTACCTTTTTGTGTATCTGCAGCACAGACTTTCTATGTACTCCCTTGCTAGCCCACATTCAGCCTTTAGCAATTCATTAAGAATTTCGCTGAATTTTCCCAATTGTGTGGTGTCCATTGCTCTTTCTCTCGTGCTCTGTCACAGGCGAGCCCATGTTCACATTCCTACTCCTTGGGGAGGTCTGTCTTTTCTTATATTTTAGACACTTGGTTGCCCTGTGACCTCAGCTTCCTTACGGGCTCAAGAAAAGTTTGGACTCTATCGTTTGTTCAGCTTTTTCTCATGCTTAATGGCTGCGATGTTCTTTCCAACTTTCTACAGCCTAGGCAAAGCAATCCCCGTGGCCATTTTTAGTCCACAAATTTTGGATGGGTGCTGAGTGAGAAGTGGGACAGTCTTCTTGGTGACTTACTGAGGGAGGGACCCAGAGATAGCGCAGCCAGAGCAGATGGGAAAAGACAGGTGACCTGGAGCGTGACTGGAGGGGCCTGGATGAATTCTATGTTTTTCACCTCTTCCTAATGAGATGAGCTTCTGAAGAAGAGTGTAATGAAAGGTGTATAGTAATTTTTAACAGGACCGTGCTCTGTCCTCACGTGTTTTGTGCCAAGAGACCCTTGTCTTTGTTTCTGTACCTTAAGCCAAAGGGTCCTTTGGGATTCAGCGTCTTTCTTTTGAAACAAGCTCCTGAAGAACCAGGACCTTCGTTTGCATCCTGCAAAAAGTTGCCGTGGCACGGCCAGTGGACTAGTACCCTCTGCAGGGGCCACTGAGGTTATCGTCCTTAAAAAGCTGGCCATGTCACGTCACTGCTGTTTTCCAAGGCTTTTGATTCCCCATTGCCCGTATACACTGTTGTCCACTGCGTTCGGCATGTGAGGCAATCCCCACAGCGACCTGTCTACTTCCTCCGCCCCTCTTACCCCCGGGCCCCACGTCCAGCCACGCTCACTGTTTTCTCGCCATTCACCAGGTTTTTCATGAGACCACGCCTTTGCTCACTCTGTTTTCCCAGGTGCGAATGCCTCTCGCAAGGCCTTTCCCTCCTCAGAGTTCTATCCCAGACCTAGTGCAGGTGTCTTCTGATGAGAGGCCTTCCATGCTTCCCTAGGGCAGAGGCTCTGCCCCACGTGTTTTCTAGAATCGCTTGCCTGTTTCCATTCTGTGAGTGCCTGCCCTAGAATATGACTTCCTTGCAGACAGGCCACTGGGCAGGTGTATAATTGGGCTCAGTAGCTGTTGAAATCCATAAAAGAAGTGGAAAGTGGAAATTGTTTAAATGATAATTTCTATGGCAGACAAAGAGAAATTTAGCCTACAAATGAATAAATAACAATACCTATGAAAAACGATTTTTTTTTTCATGTGAAGGATAATTGGGCTTGAAACACTGTGACATATAACAGGGAAGGCAGATTTCTGGATGAAAGCTTGCCTTGATCTCAAATATTGGGTAACTGAAAAAAAAATCAGAGAACGCTTTTGTTTGCTATCCATCCTGGGATCCCTAGGAAAGGCTCGCCCACGGGGCTCAGGTGATACGGTCCACTTTTCTGCGTGTGCCTTAAAGAATTCCCCAGCAGAAAATGAGAAGTCGCCCAGTTCTTCTTCTTTGTAACGTCACGATTAGCTTCCCAAAACGTCCATCACCCTCCCCGTTCTCAGTGCTGGGATCGCCGGGGAATCCTGAGCAGCAGCTAAGCGTCTCTTCTCCCCTCCCCTGCCCCGCGCCTCCTGCCGCGTGTCCTGCTGTCTCCCTCCGCTGCCCTGGAGCAGTGCCGACCTCGCCCCCGCAGAACGTGCAGGTGGAAGCCGTGAACTCCACAACCATCCAGTTCCTGTGGAACCCTCCACCCCAGCAGTTCATCAACGGCATCAACCAGGGCTACAAGGTAGGCGCCTTGGGCCACAGCCTCCGGGCGGCTGCCGTGGTGTGTCACGGTCTTGTGATGAGTGAGGGGGCTGCCCGCCCCTCATTTCATCAGGAACCCACGGCGTCCGGTTACAGAGTGTGTTGACCTTATGGGGTCACCTTTTATCCAGGGTCTTTTCATCAGCTATACTGGTTCAGAAACTCAAATTATTGGTTATCAAGAGGGTGGTGCACGGGAATTCCCTGGCGGTCCAGTGGTTAGGACTCGGTGCTTTCACTGCCGAGGGCGCAGGTTCAGCCCCTGGTGGGGGAACTAAGATCCCGCAAGCCGCGCAGCATGGCCAAAAAACAAAAAGAAAGAAAAAAAGAGGACGGTTCATATAGAACTGAGCAATGTTACGAGAAGAGCCGTCCATTTTCAAAATGCCCAGTCGGAGACTTATCCCTGTTGATTGGAATCGGCACGTGTACAAACCACTTCTTCCTGGAAGGGCGTTCTCTCAAAGCGCACTGGGTGCAACTGAGTGATGTTTCTACCAAGTAAGGATAAGTAGGTCCCCCTCTCGCTACTTTAGGGAAAGTTCTGTTTGTAGAACTGGGACCAGCTGACTCGGGGCACCTATTCGGACTGAATTAGAGACAAGGACAGACTCCTATCTGCCCTTCGTCTGAGTACCATAATATGTTACCTTCAGAGATGTACCTGGATGCAGTTTCCAAAAGTACAGGTTACGTTTCCTTTTAGATCAGCATCTCCTGGCTGGCCTGGGAGACCATCTGCATGTTACCTGCAGCATGTTCGCAAATCTTCTGTGACAGCAGGTGAACTCAGGGAGTATCTTTATAGAGAGTTTGCTTGAAAACTTGGTCATTTCAGATTCAGAGAGTGTTACTGCCTCAGACACACAGTTAATTTTTTTTCCAATTTTTTTTCCATTTGGATTCAACTTACTAAAACACTTGCTTTTCACTAGAAAGGCAGACGTAGCTGGAAATTTGTCCTGCCTTTTTTTCCCCCCCCAGAGGTATCTACAGTCAGAAGCTCCTTAGAAAGGAAATCATGTTGATCAACGAAGTGGATTCTGCCTTCCTGACTCTCCTGTCAGGTCTTATTGGCAAGACTGGGGTGTTCATTCGATGGCTTGGTTGTCGGCCTAAAATCTATATAAATATGCTCCTTGTTCTGCACAGTGTCCATTTTCAGACCTAATTAACCCTAGAAATGTTTGGTGTCAGAGGAATTAAAAGTCACACTCATACATAATGTTGCCGAAACATTAAAACAACTCCCCTTGGAACGTGTATATGTACTACATTTCTTTAAAAGTATAATGTCTCCTAAAATCCTTTTTAGAAAACTGGTGTCATGTGAGTTATAAATAATTACCATTGTTCCCATTGAACCAGGGGCTTC
Organism: Globicephala melas; assembly: GCF_963455315.2. Lineage (NCBI taxonomy): Eukaryota > Metazoa > Chordata > Mammalia > Artiodactyla > Delphinidae > Globicephala > Globicephala melas. Next base: position 3,021,716 of record NC_083328.1, read on the forward strand.
TTTTTGAATCAGCGGGTGCCTAACTAGAAAAATGTTTGTACTGATGTTTGATTGCACTGATGCAGTTGAATAACAGTAATGTCCTCATTACTTCTAAATGTTCAAAAATAAATATGTTCTGTAACATGTTTAAGTGAACAGAAGGTGAAGGTTTGAGGAGTGTCCATTTTCCCAATATGAGTTAGAGTAGATATTTTATTTATGTACACATGTATAAAAATATATATATACATTTGTACTCAATAATCTATGAGAGATCTTTTAAACTCAATATTTTTCAGTGAGATTATAAAATGTAGGCTGTATGGGGTTCCTTAATTACAACTTTGCTTTCTTTGAAGACATTTTAATCGTGAAATAAAATTCTGGTGCAGACTTGAGGGTGAAGACATGCAATTAAAAGGATCTCTTTTTCACCCTGTTCCATCCCAGCTTCTGGCGTGGCCGGCCGATGTCCCCGAGGCCGTCACTGTCGTCACCATTGCTCCAGATTTCCATGGAGTCCACCACGGGTACATAACGAACTTGAAGAAGTTTACTGTTTACTTCACATCAGTTCTGTGTTTCACCACTCCGGGGGACGGGCCTCCAAGCCCGCCTCAGCTCATACGGACACATGAAGACAGTGAGTACTCCTTTCCAAGTTCTTATCGGTAGCCTTTAGCCGATTGTCAAAGAGGTTTGGGCCACTGTCGTATCCAGCACAGGGGAGGAGCCAGGGTGGGTCTCTAGCAAGCTCCGTGTTCTCAGTGTGTTCACAGTCTGCTCACCCTGGAGAGGTGAGTCATTGAAAGTAGTAATAATGTTTGGCAGAGGTGGTCTGTGGAGTATGGAAGGAAGCCTGGCTAGAGGAAGGAGCTGTGAGGACAAGAGGGACAGTCCAGTCCCAGCTGTACAGTCAGCCTTTGGTCTTGTCTTGCTAGACTACTCTTCACTCAGATTTCAACTTCAATCCCCTTACCTTCTTCTTGAGTCTCCCCTTAAAGCCTCCCAGCCCATGTCTTCCCTGACCTTCCCTAGGGGAATCTCACCTGCGCCTCTCTAAGACCGTGGACTTTCCATTGTCTCCAGCTGGTCAATTCAGATCAGCTGTTTCTCTGCTCCTAGGCCAGCTGATGCTTCTGGAAAACATTTTCTGAGAAAATGATCACAGATGTGCATAAAGATTTATGTACCATGAGGTTAGTTCCAATTATTAGTAATTGAAAAAAAAAAGAAAAACATTCAAATGTTCCAAAGGGGGATAATTGAAAACCTATGGAATGACAATATACTAAATATTTTGTAGTTATTAAAAAGAAGTTTTGCGAGGAAACGGTCTTGATCTCATGTTACATGGTTAAAAAAAAAAACAGTATACAAAACTATATGAGTTACAAATTTTACACAAATACACTTGTATAAGACCCTATTAGCTGAGAAAAGACCTTGAAGGAAATATATCACAATTCCGACAGTTGTTATCTCCATATGACATGATTATGGGTATCTTTTACTATTTTCTTCTTATTTCTCTGCATATTCTCTTTGCTACAATGAGTGTGTACTCTTTTATACGGAGAATTAAAACTTAAATAAGTTTAAAAAGGCTGCCACTTGTCTCTCCTCCAGCTTCCTCCTCTCCCATCTCAGCTGGGCTCTGGGTGTGGTCTGACCTTCTGTACTTATCTCTGCTCGGTGCTGTCATCCACTGCTCCGCTCTGTCCTGCCCCCTGAGACCCAGCTTCACTGTCCTCCCAGCAATGACACTTACAGAGGTCAAGGCCGTGCAAGTTGAGCTTCCTCGCTTCCCCCCCTTCCACCTGAGTTTCCCTATGTTCTCACTCTTGGTCCTCTTCCCTCCTCTCTCAGAGGATGAAGAGTCTGACCTTTCCTCAGCCCACAAATGTGCTCAGGTCTCCCTCACCCAGAAGTGCCAACTCCCTGACCGTGCTGCCCGCTGAGTCACCCAGCTCTCAGTATAAACGATTACTCTGCCTCCTAACCTCTCCCACTCCCCATAACCCCTAGCCACCTGGCTTTCACTCCACTACTCTGCTGTAACCGCCTTGAATTGACTCAAGGTCTGTGTCAAATTAGTGACACAGGAAGAATAGAAATGGATTTCTTGACCCTCTGAGACCACTGATATTCCTCCCATTAAAAAGATAAAAAGTAACTCTGCCACTATTAACTGATCCCTGATGTTCTTTCCATACTCTGACTTTGATCTGCTATCTGCTTTTTGTTTAACTGAAATTTTATTGAGATAGTTATAGATTCACAGGAACTTGTAAGAAATAATACTAAGATCCCATGTACACTTTGCCCAGTTTCCATCAATGGTAACGCTTGCAAAAGTATAGTACATCACAACCAGGATATCTACATTGATGCAACCCATCGATCCAATTTAGATCTCTGCAGTTTTACTTGTTCTCGTGTGTGTGTGCGTGCGCGCATGCGCGCATGTGTGTTTAGTTCTATGCAACTTATCACATGTATAGATTTGTGTATCTACCATCACAATCAAGATACTGCATGGTTCCAATACCACAAAGATTCTTCTTTTATAGACATATCCATGTCCTTCCCTTTCTTCCTTTCTAATCTATATGTCCTTTATTTCTTTTTCTTGCCATATTGCAATGACTAGAATTTCTAGTACTATGTTGAATAAGAGTGGTGAGAGCAGACATTCTTGCCTTGTTCTTGATCTTAGAGAGAAAACATTTGGTCTTCCACTGTTAAGTATGATATTTCTCATAGCTGTTCTTTATCAAGTTGAGGTAATTCCCCTCTGATATTAACTTGCTGAGAGTTTTTTGTCATGAATAAATGTTGAATTTTTTCAACTGCTTTTACAGCATCAATTGATATGACCATATGATTTTTCTTTTTAGTTTGTTAATTAGTTAATTAACTAATTAATTTAGTTTGTTAATTGATAAGGTTGATGGTTCAAATGTTGAACCAACCTTGCATGCTTGGAATAAATCCCACTTGGTCATGGTGTATAATTATTGTTCATGTTGTGGGATTCAGTTTGCTAATACCTTTTGGAAGATGTTTTACATCTAAGTTCATGAGAGATATTGGTCTGAAATTTTACTTTACTGTATTTATTGTCTTTGTCTGGTTTTGGTATCAGCATAATACTGGCCTCATAAAATAAGTTCGTACTCTTCTGTTTTCTGGAAGAGATTGTGTAAAATTGGTATTCATTCTTCTTTAAATGTTTGGTAGAATTTTTCAGTGAAATCCTCTGTTCCTGGAGAGTTCTTTTTTGGGAGTTTTTAAGTTATAACTTCAGACTCTTTAATGGTTACAGTACTGCTCAGTCATCTGTTTCATTTTGGTAGTGTGTGATTTTCAAGGAATCAATCCACAAAGTTGTTGAATTTCTGAGTGTAAAGTTGTTGGTAGTACTTCCTTATTGTTTTTCTAGTGGCTGCAAAATATGTAGTCAGATTCCCTATTTCATTCTTTCTTCTGTTTTTTGTGGAGGTTTTTGGTCATTCTTCCTAGAAATTTATCAATTTTTTTGATTTTTTTTGAAGAACCGCTATCTTGTTTCATTAACTTTTCTCTGTTGTTTTCTTATTTTCAATTTCATGGATTTCTGCTCTTATATTTCCTTCTGCTTGATTTGGTTTATTTTGCTTTTCTGTTTTTAATTTCTTGGGGTAAGCACTTAGGTGATTGATTTGAGGTCTGTCCTCATTTCTGATGTAAGCATTTAGTGTTATAAATTTTCCTCTTCACACTGCTCTAGTTGCATCCCACATATTTTGGTACGTTCTGTTTCATCTTCACTGAGCTCTATACATTTTTATTTCCTCTGAGGCTTCCTCGTTGACCCATGGATTATTTAGAAGTGTGGCATTTAATTTCCATGTGTTGGAGATGTTCCTGCTGTCTTTCTGCCTTTGACTTCTAGCTTGGCTCCATTACAGTCAAAGAACACACTTTGCATAATTTCACTTCTTTTAAATTTATTGAGGTTTGTCTTATGGCCCAGAACATGATCAGTCTCAGTTAAGGTTTCATGAGTTCTTGAAAATATAATGTGTATTCTGCTTTGGAATCTGCCTTATAATTATAAACTTTCTATAGCCCTCATCAGATTTTAGGATTAAAAGAGACAGTTGGTCAGGTGTAGCCTTCTCTTTTTTCAAAAAAAAATATTAAGGCTACCTCATCAAGTTCTGTGTGTACTGGGCCTGTTATAATTACAGGGGATTCATTCATCCATCTGTCCAACATACAAACGTGTATACGTACTTCCATTCCGAGGTTTGTAGAATACCTATTATGTGAGAGGTAGCCAGCTGCGTGTTGAAGGGGGAGCAGAGATGAGTAAGCACAGCCTCTGCCTTTAGAGCTCCCAGCCTAATCAGATCTGAGGTGGACAGGACTGAGGTCAGTGCCACTGAAGAAGGAGGTTGTTAGCAGTGGCTGCGGCAGCCCAGGGAGGAGTGACAGAAAATACCTGGGAGGGCCAGGTCAGTCTTGTGGAGGAGCTGAGAACCGAGGTCAGCCCTGATGGATGAGCTTTTGATGCCAAGAATGGTTGAGAAGAAACAGAACCCGTAAAGGCAAAGGGAGTAGAAGAGAGTGTGAGAGGGTATGAGGTATTCAGCTCAGCTTCAGTGTAGCCTGGGGGGTGGGGGTGACCCTAGAGAACAAGTTGGGAGCCGACCCAGGAGAGTCTCAACTGCTAAGTTAAGACGCTTGGACAGAGATAGTCTAGGCATTGGGGAACCACAGAGGGATTTCCCTTAGGGCTGTGACTTGAGTGTTTCAGCAGCTCTGTCTGGAGGTTTTGTGATGATGGGCTAGAGAGAAAGGTGATGCAATCTGGGAAGAAGGCAAGTAATTATGCGCACCTCTACACCAGCGGTGGAGCCAGCAGTAGGGGAGACGCTAGAGGCATGTCACAGAGAACTGGGGGCTGGTTAGACTTAGGGGGTGGGAAGAAGGGGTTCTGCAGATCACTCCACATACTTCAGCGTAGGTGACGGGGCAGATGGTGATGCCCGTGACTGAAAGGAGGGAAACAGGTCCAGGGTTAGGACGCTGGGTTTGGTCGGATCACACTCACATGGAGGCAGGTGTGGCCTGTGGGCAGCAGAGAGTCTGAAGCCGTAGGTTTGGGAGTCCTAGCGATGAGCGATCATGACCTTATTTTCCGAGGAAAATAATTGAGGGAATATAACTGGGCCCGTGGTCTAACCGCAGATGGAAATATCCGACATCAGTGCCATCCACCTAAGCGGATGCAGTCGCTTTGGGAATCAGGTGGGCGTAAGAGGAACGGGAGGCTCCCTGGGCGCTGGCCCTGTCGTGTGAGGGGAGGCTGGTCTGGGGACAGTGCAGGGGGTGGCGAGCAGAGGGACCTCTGGAAGAAGAAGGGACGTTCTCCTTGCTCGGAGGCTCCGTGCTCCACTGCTCTGTGGGAAAACACAGCCTAACAGCTTTACGTTTGCAAGCGGAGTGGGAGGGGAGAGTCCCCATAACTAAGGAAGGTGGTGGTGAACTCTAGGAGCGGCTATCAAGCCCCCTCACGGCCCTTCATCATTTGGACGTTTTCCTCTATTTCATTATTGAAAGAAGAGGCCAGGGCCGCATCTCAGCAACAACCATGGCCAGGTCCAACCGGATGTCAGGTTTCACTTTCCAGAGGACATTTGTTAAAAATAAAAAGTGGCAAAAAGCAGAGAACTTCTTCAGATAAATGAGAGAAGACTCCTGGCTGAATTCTTTACTAAAAAAGCCCTATTGTTGCCGGTTAAAGAGACAGACACTGACTATGGGGAAACATCTCACAGTGCTGTGCAGCCAGGAAACAGAGCCTTAAGGGCCGCCAGGCCCGCCGTTCGTAAGGAAGAGAGAAATCAGGAATGTCTGGGGAATTGAGAAAAATGGCAGTGATGTCATCTTTTTAGAATTTTCTAACTGAACCACCATTTTTTTGATAGGCAGGGAGCCTGTTCATCCTACTTAGAAAGACAGAGCATCCTTGTAAGTAGGGACGATCTCACTGAAACGGGGGAGGTAGGGCTGCTGTCCGCTCTTGGGGGGGGGGGGCGCGGCCTTTAAGAGAGGACTTGGGACTCTGGGTGCTGGAGAAATGGCCGCCATCGCTCTGTAGTGACGGCGCGGACGGCGCCATGGTTAGCCCCACGTCCAGCTGGCCTCCTTCTCCAAAGCTCTGATGAAATAAGAACTTGGGGCCAGGGTGTGTGGAGTGGGAAGCTCAGTAGAGAGGAAACAGAATATAAACGTAAGCCTGGACATTGCCAGCTGGTTCCAGCAGAGCTAGAGGACAGGACTATTTGGGCAGGAATCCAGGAAGCAGAAACACTGAGAATAGAAAAGGAACCAAAAGCTTTCTTTGCTGCTCTATCGATTGAAAAAAGAACAAGTCAGTGCAAAAATCCGTCAGACTGTCTTTCTGGAAACTCACAGTTGGAGGAGGATGAGATGGTCCTGACAGCCGTTCTCCTTTACCACGTTCCACACTCAGAGAGTGAAATGTGGGCTTCCCCGGTGGCGCGGTGGTCAGGAATCCGCCTGCCATGCAGGGGACACGGGTTCGAGCCCTGGCCCGGGAAGATCCCACGTGCCGCGGAGCAACTAAGCCCGTGCGCCACAAGTACTGAGCCCGCGGACGGCCCTGCGGTCCCCCCAGAGCAAGCAGGAGGCCCCCGTGCCAGGCCCAGCTCTGGGCTTGGTAGCTGTGCATCCTCGGGCAGTTGCTTCACTGCCCCGGGCCTGGCGTTGAACTTTACGGCCGCAAAGCCGGGGAGGGATCCGAGCAGATTCGTAATGTCCCTCCGGCTCTGAGAATCCGTGATCTTGGATCTGTTGAACTCCTGTTGTGGCCTCTCAGGCCTTTTCTCTCTGGTGTTCTTCAAAGTGACAGCAAGTTCATCTTAGAAATGACTTTATATTCTGATGGTACGATAACTGACAACTAGTAACGATAGCAGCCAACGTCCATCAGCATTTCTGTGGTGTCAGGACACGCTAAGCGCTTCCGTGTTTTATTCCATTCCTTCTCACGATTACCTTGCGGAGTGAGTCATTTTTATTTCCCCATTTCACAGATGAGCAAACTAAGGCTTAGAGAGCTTAAGTAATGCACAACCAGCAAGCAGAGGGGCCAGGCTTGAACCCCGCTGAGCCCAGCGTTCAATCGCAGCTCCGCCACTCTGCCCTCCTGCACTAGGAGGGGCTACGGTCAGGGAAACTCCAGGGAAACGTGCCGTTTTGCTGGAAATTTCTCGCGCCCGCCCTGCCCCTGGGGCCCCTGGGGCCCCTGGGAAGAGTGAGTAAGGGTTGCGGCCTGGAATTCTGGATCAGGTCGGCAGGCATCGCCCTGCAGCCAGGTGTGGCCGGGACTGCCTCCGGGCCAGGGCTCCGGGCTCTGTCCCCACACAAGCCAGACACATGACACGGCTGCAAAGGCCTCTGGGGATGCCGGTGCACGCGGTTGCTTTCAGGATCCAGCCACCTGGTTGTTCCAATTAGATCAGATCAGGAGAAAGACAGAGAAGGGATTGTGTCTGCCTCTCCTGCTGCTGGTCTCTGCAGTTCTTGGTGAGGCCGGGATGAGGCCGAGTGAAATAATTTATGTGACCATAGCCGGGTCGCCTCCAACACCTCGGACTCCCTGTCCCTTCTGGGTTTTCTCTGACATTTCCTGCGGGCTCTGGCCCAGCTCCCTGCCCCCTTCCACAGTGAGAACGTTCCACACAAATCTGACCAGAGAGTATTGGGCTGTCTTGCTAACAGACGTCTTTGTGTTTAATTGCTAGAACCCGGAGCTGTGGGACACCTGAGTTTCACGGAGATCCTGGACACGTCTCTGAAGGTCAGCTGGCAGGAGCCCCTGGAGAAGAATGGCATCATTACAGGTAAGGGTCTCAGTCTTCAGGTAGAGGAGGAACACGTTTGCCCCAACACGGAGCGATGGACCCAGCCCCAAGCAGCGCGGCTGGCAGCGCACGGGTGCCTGCGGCCCCTGCAGGGTGACTAGCCGCAGGGCGGAGGGCAGAGGGCTCGCTCGCCATCCCCCAGGCGGTGCCCTTTCCCGCCTGGGCTGCCGCCTCAGAGTTTGGAGATTGGCCTCCGCGCCTTATCTGAACAAGCCTCTAGCGCCTCCGGTCGGCAGGAATCCGTGTTTCTGGTGCGTCCTCTCGTGGGCCTTTCTCTCCCTTAGTTCTCACGGCAACTCGGTGAGGCGACTGCTGAGATTACGACTGTTTACAGCTGAGGAGGCTGAGGCCAGGCGGGTGGGGTGACCTTTCCTAGGCAGCTGTGCCCTGGGCGCCCCGGCCTGCGAGTGGCCAGGCCACGCCCCCGGTGCCAGTGCCAGGCCGCCAGCCCCCTCGGGACCCTCGGGGGACCTCAGGGTGAGCAGCGCCCGGGGACCCAGGGGCGCGGGGCTGGGCACCGGCCGCCTCTCCTCTCCTGCGGCGGGGTCTCTGGGGAACAGCTCACCTTGTAGGGCTTTTAATGATTTTATGTTGTAGAAGAGGTTTCTGAGAAACCTCTCAGGTTAAAGCTGAATTTAAATCCTAGTTTGGGGAAAAGAATCGCAGACTTGATAAAATCCGCATGGGCTTCGGCCTCGGAAATCCGCATGGGCTTCGGCCTCGGGGGAGGCTGGGGAGGACCGTGTTCCAGCAGGTCAGGGCTCCCCTCGCACGCCCCTTCCCCCCGCCCATGCACGGGCATCGAAACACCCTCACGGGGCTGCGGGCGACCCCCGGGGGCTGCCTGGCGTGATCTGCCCCGGGCGGCCCTTTCCATTCAGTAGACAGCACTTGAAACGTCCCGCCAGCCACAAAGCGTTCTCACAGCGCAGGCCCCACCGCTCTGGCAGCCCTTCCTGGGGACTTCACGTCCGTCCGCTGGTGACCCCTCGGGAGCCGGAGCTGTGCCCGCCCCTCAGCGACTGGCCAGGTGGTCCAGCCGACCACCAATGCCCCTGGGGTCCCTCGTGAGCCCCGTGGCCCAGGAAGCGTGCTCACGCCGGCTGTGTGGTCAAGAAAACTGTCCGGGAATGAGCCGTGTGGACCAGGGGCGATCGGCTGTCCCCGGCCTGGCCACAGGGCCAGGGTCCCCTTCCTCCCGCCCTGTGTCCTGGGTGGCAGCACCACCTGTGGGCGCCTGCCGCGTGCAGGCCCCCTTAGCGTTCCAGCTCTTGTTTACTTTCTGAATGACCCGGCAAGGCGCGTCTCCTAACCCCGTCTGAGACCTTGAGCGATAATGTCCCAGGGTCACGCGGCCAGCAGGTGGCCGAGCCAGGACAGGGATGCCGCGTCCTCTCCTCCACGTCATCAACCCCTGGACGCGGGTTCGACCCACGCTGCTCACCCCAGCCCAGAGCGTCCCTGTCTCGGGTCCTTGCTCTCGGTGACTCGCTGGGTCCCTGGCCACGCCGCAGGCCAGAGAAACACCCAGCAGTTCTGCTTGCCAGGTGGTCAGGTGCACACAACTTAGTAAGTATTTCTATCCTAGCTCCTTAATAGCCGTTTGAAAAGAGAAGACACATTAATTGAAAGGAAAGAATATTTGCATTTCCTTCTCAAATAACCAGTTAGTTCCTGATGGGACGTGTGCGCCCCCAGGTCCTGCCCAGCTTCTCCAGCTTGGAATCAGAGTGGACCTGCCTGCCGAAGTTCCTGTTCCACGTCGGTTTTCACATTGTTCCTGTGTCCTTATCACAGCAACCACCAAAAACTCAGCTTTGCAAACACAGGGTGCATCCAGAGGAGTGCGGCGCGCTCTGATCCTGAATTGTGGCTCGCTCGAGCTGGAGGGCTGCGGGGGCCCCCAGACACGGGCGGGGGGCAGCACCACTCTCCCTGCAGTGCCCGGGGGACCGTGTTCCTGCACGAAACTCCCCCTTTCTCTCCCGTTACTCAGGAAACCTCCCAGCGTCAGCCCCGCCCACTCTTACCTGCTGGGTGCCCTCTACTCACCTGGACTCGACCAGACCCCCTCACAGGGTGGAGTCCTCGGGTCCAGATGGTACCTGAGAACTGACGCCGCCTCTGACCCTCACTGTTAAATGAAGTAAATTTACGAATCTAGTTCTGCCCTCAAGAAGCTGATGTTTTGAAATACCCACTTTAAATAATGTTAAGTCCAGGAATGGGGAAAAGTCACTATTGAAACTGGACCTCAAAACCCCACTCTGTTGCACGTTCTGAGGTCTCCGTAGTAGAGGACTGCGGTGCTGAGTACGTAATGAAGAAGCCCTCCTGTGGCCAGGAGCGGAAGGAATTAAACCAGGCGGGTGCCGGGGCGGAGGAGGGAGGTTGCAGACAGCAGGATGTCACTTTAAGGTACACAAAGGGAGGAAAAACAGACTAGTGAGAGGGAAGGCAAACCCAGAAGCAAATGCTTAGCAGGAGGCCCTACCACCTGGAAGAAGAAGGCCTTCGAGCTCAGGCCCCTCGGGGACCATCTGTGGCTGAATTAGAGTGAATTAGAGCCGTACCTACTGCTGATTTCAGAGGGGGCTGAGGTGGGGAGAGGCAGACCGTTCACCTCCGTCAGCTCAGGCTTCAGGGTTCACCTAAGTGTGCTGCGTTTCAGAAATCTGGCCAGGACCCCTCGGTGGACGCACTCCCCGGGCGGCAGGCAGGCCTCGCCCCCTTACAGACACACCCTCAGCCCCACCCTGCCCTTGGGGAGCACCGAGGTCTCCCCTCCAGTTTCCAGTCTTGAAGGAGCCCGCCGGGCGTCATCACCCGAGGGGAGCCGACCTCCCCAGGCTGAGCGGCGGGCACCAGAACTCCCGATGGGTGGTCACCCGTCACACCAGCTAATAGAGCTTAACGAACCCAATTTCGTGTTTTATTAAACAAATAATACAGGCAGCAGCTATATGTTTATTGTGGAACTCGGCCTTCGCAGCGCCGGCTGTTCGGAGCTGGGTCGCGCTGCCCCTGGGCCGGGAGCGAGTACGCAGTGGCGGCGCTGAGGGTCTGGGCCGGAGCTGCAGGCAGACGCTCTGCTCTCCTGTCTCGGGGCCGCGTTGTCCCACCACGTCTGGCCTGTGCCGTCGCCTTTCCCGCCCACCCTGTACGATGGGCTGCGGGGGAAGAGGGCCTCCCCAGAGGGGGGAGCCCGGCGGTGGTCACCTGCCAGGGACCCCTGCCCTCCGTGGGGCTCTCCCTGCCCTGGACGCTCTGCCCGGACACGCAGGGCGGCGCTCCCCAGGTTGACTGGGTTTCCCGTGGGGCACGCCGGCAGCACCCCAGAGGCCTTTTCCAGGCTGGAGGGAGAGAATTTTACCAAGTATAGCAAAAGAAAAACCGTGTTTGTGGGCAGACCTGGCCTCCAAAAGCCCCTTTCAGGAAACGTCTGCAGGAGACCAGCGACCGTCCCTCTGTGCCCGAGGCTGTTAGAGCAGCTGCCGGCAGCATGACGTCGGTCCCGCGTGCGGGCCGCTCTGTGTGCAGACGGCCCTCAGGAAACTGGGTGCCAGGAGCTCCCCTGTGCTGCCGGAAGGAGAGGCGAGCGGCAGGGCCGCCGGGCTCGCGTGCGAATTGCCCACGAGCGCTCCCTGTAAGTTCCAGCGTCCTCCTGTCTCCCTGCGTGAGCTCTGGCCTGTGAGGGCCGGGATGCAGGCAGACAGCCTGGGGTTGGATGCACTGCCCTCTCGCAGAGAGTTCACGCCGGATCCACGCAGAATTAGTTCTGAAGCTCCTCCGGTCGCTAGTCTCAGTTGGGCAGGTGTTTGGAGCAGGTAGGGCGCCAGCTGGAGGCCCGGCCCCTGGCTGGGGGCCCCCCGTTCCTGCACCGGAGCCAGAGGGACACTCACGGCCAGGACGGCCCGCTCGGGGCCTTGCCCACCACACGCCCACGTGGTCCCTCTGTGCGCGGCCTCCAGGCCAGCTCCCTCTCTGTGCTGTGTTTGTCACACCCTTTCCTGAGCACACGGGCGTCTTCAGTCGTCCGTTTGGTGGTGTTTGTAGCCATGACGGCAGCACACTGGAGTGTCAGTTTTGATGCCAGGAGATCCCAGTAGTTCTCTTCTGCTAAGGTGTTGTAATTGCTGTGCTTGGGCTCCAGGTTGCCGTGCAGAACAGAAGGCTATATTTTAGGAAATTTTGATGAAGAACAGCTTTTAAACAAATAAAATTGTCCGACAGACAAGGTTGTGACATTAACAACATACATAACGGCAAGCGTGTATGACAACATAACGACAGCCTTCTCCTCCTGTGCGTTCAGGGAAGACCCCGAGTGTCGTCACTCCATGTAGAGATTTATCAGGCTAACCTACCAAGGCCGGGACTGGTTTCCAGGTTTGCACGTCAGGACTTCGGAGGGCAGGTCGTGTGGAAGGAGGCTCCGTGGAGGGTGAAGAGCCTGGGCCGCTTCCAGCCAGTCCAGGAACCTCTGGTGGCACAGGCTTGCTCCTTTGTAAGGTAGGGGTCGTGATGGTCCAGCCTCAGGGCTCTGGCACGAGGTTGAGCGAATTAATGCAGGTGAAGTGCTCAGAGCATCACAGGAACATCATAAACACTCTGTGGATTTGAAGTTATTAATCCTCACTGCCCTGAAGGTTTCTCTTTTTTTAATTGCACAATCAGTTCCAAAAATCTGAACTGGCCAAAAAGACAGAACGGGTTGATTTTAGGGCACCGTGGTGTTCGTGCCGGCCCACTGAGAATGCGGGAAGCCAGAGGTCAGGATGGTCCCCGGGAGGAGGGAGTTTCTAAGGTCCGGAGTCGGGAGATGGTGAGTGGTTGGCCCCCTGAGAGGCCGCTGGAGCCGCGGGCCTAGTGGTCCCCACGGGCCAGGAGCGCAGCTAGGGCCTTCCGACGTGTGGCAGGGCCCCCTGCTTCCTCCACTGCCGGGTGCCCCGTCCGCCCCACCCTAGCACAGGAGCCCCCCAGCACACAGAGGTCGCCAGGCTGTGGGGCAGCAGACGGGCAGCGGCTTCTGACATTAAAATTTTATTGTTTTCAAAACACTGAGGTCCCGGGATGCTCTCCTCTAAATTCTTGTTTACCTGCGAGTGAGAGTTTCTCACTCTGTTTATTGCTTTCATCAGAGAGAGAGGAACAAGAAGACGCCTCCCAGTGTCTCTGTCTCCCCAGTTTATCGGCCGGGAAGACGGAAGAACAGGCGTTTTCAGCGCTCTGCCTTTGGCCCCGGGAGCGCCCTCCATCTCCACCTCCCTCTTCAGGAGACACTCTTAAATGTTCTCTAATCACAGAAGCCCCCTCTAAGGGGGCTGACCCAGGGGCTGGCGGGGTCTTTTTTCTCTGAGCCCCAAACTGCAATGGCTGAATCAATTGTGATCATGAGGCCCCACGGGACGATCCGAGTGCAGAGGAGACCAGATGTCGCTCGGAAAACAGGCTCGAAGGGGAAGGCAGAGCTGGAAGCGACACTCGTGCCCTGGGGGAGAGAAACTTTAAAGCAAAAAGTGTTTTCTCAATCATTTTGTAAAGGGAAAAGTGGCAGTGTTTCCACAAGTTAGTTGCAAGCCAGGAGCAAGCTGCTGATTTAGGGACCGTGTAGTGAAAATATCAGCTTCTAAAGATGGAAATGCAGATGAAGCTCGTCTATCATTTGACAAGAGAAGCTTGCACCGAGCACCGCAGGCTGCCAGCCAGCCCTCAGCCCCCTCCGTCCACGCGCCGGGGACCGAGCTCGCCGAGATCCCAGCCCCGTCCTCCTGCCGCCCCTGTGGATCCAGCGGCTGGATGGAGGGGCCCGGCCCGGGGTCTCGTTTCCGGGGCCTGTGGACTCGCAGTGGACTTCAGTGGGCCCGGCTGAGCTCCGGGCTCTTGCTCAGATTCTCCGAGACAAACGGGTGGCCCAGCCTCTGTCCCCGGGACCCCGGGACTCACCCTGTGCCCTCGCTTGTGTTCCAGGCTACCAGATCTCCTGGGAGGTATACGGGAAGAGCGACTCGCGGATGGAGCGCACTCTCAACAGCTCGACGCACGAGTATAAGATCCAAGGGCTGTCCTCTCTCACCACCTACACCATCGACGTGGCGGCCCTCACCGCCGTGGGCGCTGGCCTGGCCACCTCGTCCACTATCTCTTCCGGGGTGCCCCCAGGTCAGTGCGCTCGGGCCCTGGCGTCCCTGCTGCCGCGTTTCCCTGGGCCGTTTCTCACGCTCGGAGTTGATGGGCATCTTTTGTGCAGAAGTCCCTGGGGGCCTTTAAGAGGGGTGTCAGCTCCTGGCTCGGATGGCCGGGGGTCAGTGAACGTTACACTTAAGACCAGGAAGCACAAAACTGCATTCACGCAACAAAAGAGTGAAAATGTGGGTTTGAGGGAAGGAGTGAAGAGAAGGTAGGTGGCGGGGAAAGGCACAGGGGGGAGGGGAGCGAGGAAGGGGCGTGAAGGGTGAAGAGTCTGTCCACACACAGCAGGGCCGAGGGGACCCTGCTCGCGGGGCTTTCTGGAAGTCAGAGTCTCCTCCTAAACGTTCACCCTCATCCAGCTTTGGAAATTGCACTCAACTTTTTCTCTCCACAGTTTATGTTTAAAATGAAAGTGTTTTTCCAAGGAATTTACAAAATACGTGTGGGTGTGAGAGGATGTCATGGGGCCATCCGTTCAGTCCTGTAATTAAAGCCAGAGGGCTCTTGCTCTTTGAAAAGGTCAGTTGGCCTCGTTTTGGTCTTTGAGAAAAAAGCACAACGGCTTTGCTCATCAGGCCCGGAAAGGCTGAAGCCGGCATTTACCCCCATCGCACCCTCCACGCCCAGTTAGGGTTTTGTAACCTAATTATTTTCTTGGAAGCGTGGCACACCACACGGGACCCGAAGAGAATACAAAACAAATAAACTGTATACAGTTTTTAAAACTCCCCAGAGGAATAACCGCCTCTCCGCACAGGGGCTGTGTTTCAGGAGAAGCCGTGGGGTGGTAGAGAAGGAGGGAGTGTATCCTGTCCTCTGAGCGCTGTGACCTCACGGGGCCCTTTCTGCCTTCCTGGCCGTCAGGGGAGCCTGGAGCCCGCAGCGTCCCGAAGCAAGGCTTCCTGTCTACTGACAAGCAGTCACCACTGCCCTCCCTCGCAGGCAGTGATGCTTCTAGCGCTGTGCAGAGCATCAGATGAGGGCCTCCCCCGATCAGTGCTGGCTCCACTCCCGCATGGCCGACTCCTGGGTCTGGGGTGAGGCTGCAGAGCTTGCAGTGGAACAAGCCCCAGGTGGCACCCGCACTGCTGGTCGGGGGCCACACCTGAGGCAATCCGATGTTTTTTTAAAGATATTTTCAAAATACACGTATCCTTTCTTAAGAAAGAAGTCCTTGGCTTCCAGAGAGATGCAGTTATTCTGCGTAAACAGCCAGCTGCCAAGCATGCATTTAAAATGTTGTTAGTGCTTAATAACCAGTGACGAGGAGGTGACGGCGGCACGCGATTTCATCTGTTAGACACGGCTGACGCACAGCGGCCGCGGTAACGCCGGGGGCACGTCCCTGTGCGTGACCAGGTTGTTCCCTGGACGGCTTGGACACCGTCCAACCGGGGCTGGGAAGTGGGCGAGCTGACCTCACCTCCGCCCCCAGCGTGACCGTGACCAGCTCTGTCCTGGACGCAGAGAAGCGCTGGAGGGGACACGGGCCCGGCTGTGCCGAGTGAACCTGATACCCAGGCTCGGGGGAGGCCGCGGGGCTGCTGTTGCTTCCCTGACGGTTCGGGTCACCTGTAGCCGGGGGTCCACCCTGGGGCAGGCCGAGCAAAATCACGTGATGACGATCCCTTTGGGGGCTGTGTTCCGTTTGCCGTGCTTAAAGTTTACATCCATCAACGACTGAAGAACCAGCTAAAGAATGCAGAGAGCGGAGAAATTTGCAAAAAAGAGTCACTTGTCCTTCGATTTAAATATTTTCCTCTTCAAATGCATTAGACGTGATGTGGAAAGGACCCTCGAGAGCCTAGCGATGCTGCCTGTGCAAATACTGAACTGATCACCAAAGAGGTCTTATTGTCCCTGTGTGAGACCTGGTCTTAAATACCCCAAACACGGGCGAGTTCAGAAGCTGTTCCTCAGATACGGCGCGGCCTGAGAGCCTTTCTCCTGCTCGCACTGCATCTTTTTCGCTTTCATTTCATCCTGCTGTCTTTCTCTAGAGTTTTTGCATCGCCCAATAACGTAAGAGCTCTCATATTGAACTCACAGTATCTCACTTCTGAGTGGGACGGGCTCCTTGTGGGGAGTGGGCAACCCGCCTGTGTTCAGCAAGGAGGCTTAGCCGCAGGCAGCCTGAGACGGGGGAGCCTCGTGCAGAGCCCACCCGCCCCTCGTTTAGCTGCCAGAGCAACCGAGCACCCGCAGAGCGGGAAGAGTTCTGCGCTCTCACCTGAATCCAGTTGTCTTGGAAACCAGAGCCAGGAAGCCTACGGCTCAGGACCTGCACACCTCCCCACGTCAAGCTGCCTGGAGACGCACGGGGTGCACGCTCCCCCCGCCTCTTTCGAAGGCGTCAAGGTCATTGTCAGAGGGAGGAGGGACGGTCGGTCCTTTGGGTTCTTTGAGGATCCTGGAAGAACCACCTTCGTCCATCCGCTCTTCACTCAACAAGTGTCTACTGTTGAACAGTCCCCTGCTGTTCAGGGAGATGATGAGTGAGACGTGACCCGACCTTCATGGTTTGTCATCTGGGAGCCACATTCACAGGTCTCCAGTGACACGGCACGTGGCCTGGGGCCTGACGGGCCACCCCGTTGGAGTGGCAGTCATGCTGTGAGCACATTCCTGGAGAGCTGTGCTTCTCACCTTCGTGGTTGTGAAAACAAGCCCTGTTCTGATATAAAGGCGTTTTGGAGCTGTTTACTTGCTGATATGTTGATACCCTTCCTACGCTGTGACGGAATTTAAACCTCCACCTTTCCCCTCTCGTTTATCTCCAGAGCTCCCTGGTGCCCCATCCAATCTGGTCATTTCCAACATCAGCCCTCGCTCAGCCACCCTGCAGTTCCGACCCGGCTACGACGGGAAGACGTCCATCTCCAGGTGGATCGTGGAGGGACAGGTATGGTCTCCTTGAAGCCGAGAGTTGCAGTTTCCACAGAGTAACACTGGGGCCTAAAGTTGAGAGACGGTTGACTGATGCCTTTGCAGAGTGATGAGTCCGTAGCTGGAGCTGCCTCTGGGTAGTTTGGGAGGTGGTGATGTTTGGAGGAGGAGAACCAGAGACTGGAGGCGGCTGGGATGCCGGGGTTAGGGTGTGGGAAGATGGGGGAAAGCGGGATGTTAGGCTGGGCTCTTACTGGAGGGTGGGAGAAGTGATCATGGGGTGAGCATTCAAGTTGTGGTTCAGTATATGGTAAGTTCCCCCAATTTGATGGCATTGTTGCTTGAGATTCTTCTTTTAATTCTGTATCACAATTCGCTACGGAACAGACTAAGAGGATCGTTTGGTACAACTTTTCTCTCGGATGAATGAATGAATGAATATGCATTTGCTCAGCAATGTTTGTAGAGCGTGTTTATTTCCAGGCACTATGCTAGGCACGAGGGGCACAGTGGTAAACAAAAACAGACAAAGTCTGTGCCGTAAAGGAGGAAGGTCCTCTCTCAGGAGAAGGACCCTCAGGTTGCTGGGAGAGGAACATGCGCTTTACCTGTGAGGACGGCAGGGGTGCCGGATGGCTGGAGTGAGGGCGTGTAGGGAAGAGCCGGGGGCAGGTCACGGGGAGCCTGAGGGTCGACCTTAGGGAGAACTTTGCCTCTGACTCAAAGCACGATAGCAAGATAGCAAGCCCCACAGGGCTCGCGCGTCAGAGGGAGGGTCACAGGGGCCTCGGTGAAGCCCACCCACCCAGAAGCGCCTTGTTCCAAGAGCTGAGAAAACAGACAAAGACCCGCACGATGGGGGTGGTAAAGTTTCCAAACAGTTATTGTCCGTAGGAAAACCCTAGCGATTTTCGTGACTGTGCTTGTGCTCTACTGCAAGACAATTCGCTTGGAAACTGGCCATAAATCAGGGCACGGATTCCATCTACATCTTCAAAACTTTCATTAAGCAACTGTTTCCAGAAACCTCTGCAGGATTCTGACAATGGGAACCAGCTGTTTGGAACTGATCAATCAATGGGGCTGCAACAATTATTTACGTAGAAAAAAATCACCGTATGCCCCTACCTCCCATCAAACTGAAGAAATAAATCCCCTGGAAATGAAAACCAAAAGAATAAAAGCGAACTTCAAAACGCATCGAAGAAAATCAAGGAGAAAAATTGTGGGATCTCCTGGAAACCAGTCCTGGCGTCTCAGAGTCGGCCAGATGGAGCCGGGCGAGTGCTCGGAGGGACACAGAAGCCGAGAGTCTGTCCTTGGCGTCACTGGACAGCAGTACAGCTGGGCACGGTGAACGCCAAGGACACAAACTCCGAGGGCTTCCGAGTGGGAGTCAGGCCAGGCGGGGCCACAGGAGTGGAGATGCCCACCCCTCCGTGGCTCGACTCAAGATCTGCGTCTTGTGCTTCCAGAGCCGGACCTGGGAGCGTCCACACTCCTTCTGCCCTGGGTTCTGTTCGCCAGGACAGTCGCGGGCTCCAGGCAGCCGCAGGGGGTCTGGGAAGGGTCCTTCCTTCTGTCTGTCCGAGGAGAGGAAGCGATGGGGGAACACATAGCACTTCTCTGCACACTACGTTTGCTTCGTGCTTCTGTCCCACAACTGACCTATTTATATTTTTAATCTAAAACATTTTAAACATACCCAAAAGGAAGCAGCATGATCTAATGAGCTCCCACACACACCCATCACCCAGGCTCGTCTCTTCTCTTATCTAGATCCATCTAGTCCTACTTTTTATCGTGGCTGGAGTGTTTGGGGGTTTTGTTTTCAATTAAAAGAAATTTTACTGATGTATCGTCTATTCATACTATTACATTATTTTCAATTGTACAACATAGCGATTCAATGTTTTTATAGATTATACTCCATTTAAAGTTATTACAAAATATTGGTTATATTCACTGTGCTATGCATTAAATCCTTATATCTTATTTATTTCATGCCTATTAGTTTGCACCTTTTCTTTTTAAATTGAAGTATAGCTGCTGTACAATATTATATGAGTTACAGGTGTACAGTATAGTTATTCACAATCTTTAAAGGTTGTCCTCCGTTTACAGTTATTATAAAATAGTGGCTCTATTCCCCGTGTGGTGCAACACATCCTGTAGCTTAGTTTGTGCCTCGTACTCCCCTGCCCCACATGCCCCCCCTTCCCTCTCTCCACTGGTGACCGCTGCGTATCTCAGACCACACGTCATTTTATTCCCACGTATTCAGCACTGAATGGGCACAAATTTCACAAGCACAGTGTTGAGCGAGAGAAGCCACACTCGTGATGTGAGTCCACAGGTACAAAGTCCCAGAGAAGAAAACATAATCTTGGGCGTTAGAGGGCTGGTCCCCTCTGGGGTCTTGTACGGGAAGGCTCTGGAATGTTAGGAATGTTGTCTCTCGGTCTGGATCTGGGTTGCACACCTGTTCTCATCCTGTGCACTTGTCTTCCTTCGATACCTTTACGTTAAACTACGGATGTATTTTCTCATAACGAGAATGCCATTATCACACCTGACAAAATT
This sequence comes from Globicephala melas, assembly GCF_963455315.2. NCBI lineage: Eukaryota > Metazoa > Chordata > Mammalia > Artiodactyla > Delphinidae > Globicephala > Globicephala melas. The sequence goes on from NC_083328.1 coordinate 3,041,299, forward strand.
CATAAACATTCCTTCACATCATCTAATAAATAATCAGGACCATTCACATTTCCCCAGATTTTCCGAAAGCGTCTCTTTACTGTGGCTTTGATGAGAACAGGGTCCACACAGAGTTCACATTATGCATTTGGTTGTCGTGTCTCTTAAATCATTTTTTAAAAAATTTTAACAGCTTTTTCAAGGTGTAGTTGGCGTATCATAAACTTGACATTTCTCGAGTATACAGTCTGTTAAGTTTCGACACAGGCGTGCATGTCTGTATACCTGTAAGGCCCTCGCCACAGTCTAGATAGTGAGCAAGCCCATCGGCCCCACAAGCTAGCTCCCTTGCGCCCTTTGCAATCCTCCCTAGCACCCCCTCAAGCCCACCCTGTCCCCGCCCACCACTCAGCTGCCTTCTGCCACTAGAGATGTTGCCCTTTTCACCCAGAGCCCCTTCTGTTCCCCTGCCACTGCCTTGTTACAAACCCCAGTCCCCTGTCCCGTGGAACGCCCTCCATCGGAGAAGCATCTCCCATCTGCATCCTTGTAGTGTCACTTCACGTGTCCCCCTGCCCCCGTGTTTCCTGTAAACAGGAAGTTCATTCTAAAACCTCCATTGGATCGTTCCCACGTTGTCGTGGTCACTGTGGTGGAGAGTAATTCCGGGGCGGGGCTGGGGGCTTCATACGGCGGCACATCAGGACACATGGGGTCTCGGGACCCCCCTCTAGGGAACGTAGGGACACCACACGATCGGCAGCCTGGTCCCTGCCTTGTCCTCTCGCCAGCTTCGTATCCAGTGGTCTCACCCATCGGTGACCCTTGCCTGAATTCAGTGTTATCCACAGATACTCAAAAGGGCAACTTTCTATCCGTCTTCCCGCATTTAGTAGCTGGAGCTCTGAGAAGCAGCGCTACCCTCCTCCCTCAGGTCAGGTTGTTACCCTGAACACAGGAAGGCAGGGCGTTGCAGTGAGGAACCGGCTCCCAGTCACTCCCAACGTGAGCAGGTTTTTCTTTCTTCCTTTTCTGCCCTGCTCTCTCTTTTCCTGAGTGTCAGTAGGACAGGACGGGTTTTCTTGTGTATTCAGTCTGTTTCAGTCACCTACAGTCGTCATTCTTTTTGAACCTAACGCTGACCCATCTTGGCCCGTGGGCAGCCCTTCATGTTCTAGGTGTTCTGACCTCACGATGACTGATCTTGGACGATTTCCTTGTTTCCTGATGCAGGGGGATTTCCCGGGAGCATCCTGCGCCCTCGAGCGCCGAGCTGAAGCTCAAACTGAGCCGCCGCTGCCTGGTTTCGTTCAGCGTCAAATCGTATTTAAAGGCCGTAACCTGGGCACTAAGGGGAGGGGAGGGTGCTCATTGCTGCTGACTGGTCATTGCTTCTAGAATTTTCCAGCGGATAGAGAGAGGAAACCCATGTGTTTGGAAACATCGTGAGTTCGTACTGATATTTCCAATTCAAATTTAAGATTACTTCACTTTGAATTTACGTTTTCAGTAACTTTTATACTAAAAGTGTGCTTTCTAGAAATATTAACAAAATTACTTATTTTCTTTATCCTGTTATTCTATAAAGAGTTTCAAAATCGCCATGTCCATGATATTGCCAAGGAGCCTGCTGAATGCCACTTACTTGTCCTTAGACCGTGTTACACTGTGAACGTACAGTCAAAATACTGAGTCTGAATTCTTCTCTGTGTGTTTCTGTCACCAGCCTAATACAGATTAGCTTCATTCATTTCAGTGTCTTTGTTTTGTTCTTTTGCTTCAATTTTTAGAGATTGCTTTCTTTAAATATCATTTGTACTTTTTTTTTTTTTTTTTTTTTTTTTTTGCGGTACGCGGGCCTCTCACTGCTGTGGCCTCTCCCGTTGCGGAGCACAGGCTCCGGACGCGCAGGCTCAGTGGCCACGGCTCACGGGCCCAGCCGCTCCGCGGCACGTGGGATCTTCCCAGACCGGGGCACGAACCCGCGTCCCCTGCATCGGCAGGCGGACCCTCAACCACTGCGCCACCAGGGAAGCCCTTAAAATTTAATTTACTTTTGAGCACGTAACTCATTTGCATGATCTCAAAGTCAGAACTACTAGTTGTGTTCAGGGAAGTTTGTGTTCGTCATTCTCCCTTCACGCTGTTGCCTCTCTCCCCAGAAGCCCCACAGTAGGTTTCTGGCTGGTCCTCTTTTGTCTTTTGCAGCGTTAGCAATACACGTACCCGTGTCCCCCTTCCGTATGCAGAAGGTGCTTTGCTTTCTTCAGTTGAGGACACGTGAACATCACGTGCCTGGCGTGTGGTCTTCCCTTGTGTGGACGTGCAAGTCTGTGTGTTCAGCTGGTCCTCTGGACACCTGGGGTGTGCGTTCCTCTCCTGCTGCTGCCACAACGAACAGCCAAAGCCCAGTGGCTGGAACAACACAAGTGTGTTATCTCACAGCTTTGGGCTCCGTGGGCTGAAGTCCAGGTGTGGGCAGGCTGCGTTCCTGTCCGGAGGCTCTGGAAGGCCACCGTCTCCTGCTCATTCAGGCTGTTGCCAGTGGTCCTAGGACCGAGCTGGCTGTCACCATCCCCAGCTTCTACGACCACCACGTCCCTCCCTCCACCTTCAGAGCCAGGCATGGCGGGTAGGTCCTTCCCAGGTTTCAACTGTCTCCTTCTGTCTCATCCCTCTGACCCACTCTGCTGCCCCACTCTCGCACTTTCCAGGACCCACCCCTGTAATCCAGGATGATCTCCCTATTTCAAGGCTCTTGACCTTAATCACGTCTGCAGAATCCCTTCTGTGTGGAGTAACTACCCACAGGTCCCAGGGATTAAGGTGTGGACACCTGGGGGGTGGTTGGGAGGATGCCTGCAGGGGGCATTATTCTACCTAAAGGTGCTTTCAGCCTTTTGGGTACGCAGTTTGTACTTTTGCCACTGAATCTTTGGGATAGATTCCTAGGAACGGGATTTCAAGATCAAGCAATGAATGTATATGTAAATTTCCTAGACATTACCAAATCCCTCTGCTATAGGTTGTATATTTTGCATTTCCATCAGCAATATATATAATTTGTTGCCATGCCAGAAAAAATTGAAGTCTAATTTATCAATCTTTTCTTGCAAGGTTTTGCACTTCAAGTCTTAGATAGAAAGATTTTCCTCCTTCTCAGGTTAAAAAGGAATTCACCCAATTTTTTTACTACCAGTTCTGTGGTTTCATGTTTGCATTTAGGTCTCCATCCATTTGGAATTTGTTCTTTTGTATGGAGTGAGGTATGAGTCCATCTTTTATCACTTTGCAAATAGCTGTGCAATTGTCCCCAGAACATCTATTAAAAAGTCCGTTTTTTCCTCCTGATTTGTAGTATTAAATTCCCATATGCACTTGGGTCTGTTTCTGAACTGTTTATTCTGTTCTATTAGTCAGGCTGTTCGTGCTCTAACTCTACACTGTTTAATTAGAGAGGCTTTAAAATTTGTTTTAATGTCTGGTAAGGTCTTCCCAATCCCCACCAACATACATGCATGCACACGCACACTCACGCACACACGCATGCGCACACACATGCACGCATGCGCACACGCACACACGCACGCGTGCGCACACACACACGCATGCGTGCACACTGCTTTACTCTCCTTGCTGTTGTCTTATGATATCGTCTTTCTATCCAGGAACATGATACATCTTTCCATTTGTTTAAACCTACTTCTGTCAGCTCTTTTCTTCCTGGCAAAAGCACTGGGCTGTCTATTCCCACCTTCACCCTGCTCCCAAAAAGGCAGGCAAACTGAGGGGCCATCAGCGTGCCTCAAACACTGTGATCGGAAAAGTATGGACTGTGCACCAGCGGCCCCGGCCCCCCTTTTTCTTGCCCTCCTTTCCTAGCTCTGTGGTCCTGGGCGTAACTTAACTTCTGCGCAAGCCCCGGCGTCCTCGTCTGTAAAACAGGGTCAGTAGTGCTGTTGCGAGATGGTCGGGAGGGTTAATCAATGCATGTACATTTTGGTACGTTTTCTGACTCTGTTGCTGGCATATAAGATCACAGTTGATTTTTGATTTTTTTTTTTTAATTTAATGACCTCTCCTGTGTTCTAAGTGCTTTTACAAACATTAACTCATTTAAACCTCATACTGACCGAGAGGAGGCTGCTGTGACCCACTCCTGCAGACAAGACCCGAGGGACTCAGTTACGTCCCCGGACCACACGGCTCAGCCTGGGAGGGGATCCGGCTTGAGCGGCCTGGCCCCTGGCCCACACCTGAGGCTGCAGCTGTACCACCACCCGGCCTGGTGTGAGGGCCTCAGGGCCAGAAGTGGAGAATGTCTTGTTAGTCTGTTAATTCTTCTGTAGTTTTCTGTAAAGAAGTCACGTCACCTGCTGCTAGTTTTACTTCTTCCTTTGAAACCTTTCTTTCTCTTTTCTGTTTCTTGTTATTTATTGTTCTTAATGGGAGGGCTAGATCGTCCGGGATCATAGTGAACTGGAGCAGCGTTAGGACAACCTTTGTTTTATTACTAACTTTAAAGAAATTCTTTTAAGATTTTATTATCAAGTGTGACATTTACAAGACTTACGGGAGGTTTTGTGTGGGATTCTTGAGGCTTTGTTTTCGCAGGTAGTTTGTATTGGGTTCAGACGATGCTTTTCTAATCCTGGTTTGCTAGGAGGGGTGTTTTTTTGTGTGTTTTTTTAGGATTAAAAAAATCATGAAGAAGTTTAATTTTGTCAAACTGTTTTCTGCATCTACTGAGTTGTTCATGTTTTTTCTTCTTTCATCTGTTGCTGAGATGATTTATGTTGATATTCTAATGTTCGCCCGTCCCAGTGTTCCTGAGATAAACACAACGCGATGTTCATTTGGTTTGCTTTAGTTTGGGTTTAAGATTTTTGTATTCATGTTCGTAGGTGAACTTGGCTTTTCTGGTTGTTGGTTTGGCTTTCAAGACCAAGAGTTCGCTTTCTCACCAGTTTTCATAAATTCGGTTGTGATTGCTCTGAGGGGAGCTGAGAGGGAGGGTGCTGACGCCCTGGCCTTGCTGGTACAGACAGGAGCCTCGTGACCATCTTCCTAAGGTAGCCGGCGTTCTTCATCCCAGCCGCGGGTCAGCGCAGATTCCAGGACACACCAGCGCTCAGACCCCACCTCAGATCAATTCGTCAGCATTTCCGGCCGTGGCGTCCATCCTGTTTGTATGGAACTTCCCAGGTGACACGGGGGGTTGAAAAGGTACCACGTTTGCTGCTCTGGTCCTGCCTCGGGGGCCCCGTGCATGGGGCCTGGAGTAGGACGTGTCAGCGATCCGGCCTCTGCCCACGTCTCTTTCCAGAGGTTCCGAGGCTCCGTTCCCCAGGGGGGATGATCTGGGCAGGCTCCGTGCCTTTCCCCAGAGGTGGCCGTGCCCCTCCAGGCCTGCACCCGGTGTCTCAGAGTGGCCAGGGCAGTGCAGGTCCGTGGCACGGGGCCCGTGGGTGATGACACAGACCCCCCGTCTGTGCAGCTCCTGGGCTGCCGTGCTCACAGCTAGCTCACCGCCAGCCTGTAGCCGTTCCTTAAAAGTTTGAGACTGCCCTGAAGTTCATTTTTACCTTTCACCTTGAAAGTATTTCAAAACCACAGAAAAGTTGCAAGAATACTACAAAGCATGACCCTTCACCCAGACACCCTATCCAAGTTTTGTCAGTTGTCCCCAGATGTCCTCGGTAGCAAAAGGATCCAGTCCAGGACCACACGTTGCACCTGGCCGTCCTGTCTCTCCGTCCCCCTCACCTGGATTAGTTTCTCGGCCATTCCTGTCGTTTCACGACCTCGACAGTTTCAGAGCTCGCAGGCCGTTCATTTCCTAGGATGTCCCTCAATGTGGATGTGTCTATTTCTTCATGATTAGACCCAGATTATGCATTTTTGGTCAGAATGTCACAGAAGCGATGCTGAGATCTTCACACTGTGTCTTGTGGGGTTTAACATGATATCGAAATGCCCCATCTTTGGTGGAGCTAATTTTGCTCACTCGATTGAAATGGAGTCCACCGGGTTTTGTCCACTGTAAAGTTACTTTTCTCCCTTTCACAGTGAATAAGTATTTTGTGGGGAGATACTTCAAGATTATGTGAAAATCTCATTCTCCTTTCCACTCACATCCCTCGTTTGTCATTCACCGATTATGTTTTGCCAGAATTAGTTAGTATAATGCGGCACGCACTTGTGACCTTTCTAATTCGATCATTTCTTCTACATTTATTGATTGGACTTTTATCGTTAAAAAACAAAAGAGCTTTCTCTTCTCACTTATTCATTCATTTATTTGTTTATATCAGTGTGGACTCACGGATTCCTATTTTATGTAACAGGTTGTAATCCGTTGCTGTCATTGTTTATGGTGATGCTCAAACTTTCCTACATTTGACCCGTGGGGGGCCCTCCAGCCAGCATCTGTGTTCTTTTCACGTGTTCCAGTTACTGGGAGTACCTCCTTACTTTCTGGCACAAGATGTTCCTGAATTATCTTATTCTTTTACCTTCCTTCCCAGCCATTCTCCAAGGAAACTTGGATCCTTTCAGTGGAGAGTGAAAGCAAGATCTGGGCGCTAGATGTGCTCCTTGCTCCTGGGGTGTCGTAGCTCCCAGGCCCTCTCAGCGCACAGAGCTAGGAGACACACGTGCCCACGTGCATGCAGGTCTACCTCCAGGTCTGTCTCTATATCTGTCTGCACACACTGAGAAGCAGTAGTTGACAGCAGCACCTCCAAATACAATTCAGTAGCATCCATTTACTCAGGCTGCCCCCCTTTCCACATTTATACTAGCCCTGCTTTGCTCCCAGTATCCTCCTTCTGTTTACTTACTTGCTGAGCCCCCCATATGCGGCCAGTCCTTTGAGCCGGGTGGACACCTTCTCTGCACAGGTCCGGATAAGCTCCTTTGCCTTGGCCTTCTGGAAGGAAGGATGAAGGCTGCCCTAAGACTTTTAACTTGCAAACTTAAGTTATCAAAATCTAAAGTTAACCATTATCTCTGTCTTCCTCCCAGTGGTACAGGATTCTAAAATTCCTTCATTCCAAGTCATACTTGTGGCTGTGTCCAGTGTTCACGTCTTCCTTGTTTCCTACGTCCGCGAAGGCTCCGATGACAATTACCATCTTTTCTTACAGTCAGTGCTTGCTTAGCTTTCACGGCGAGTTTAGCTGCAGCTTCACTTCCCACCCTGTTGGCCTCCGGGCACGGACCTTGCTTCCCCTTGCGCCCAGCCATGCATCTGTTATGCGTCTGTTACACTCTGTCCAGCTCTGCTCTGGCTTTGGGGCCGGAGGCTTTTCGGGTTAGCTAGTCTGCCATATCTCCAGAACTGGAAGTCCCTTTGAAATAGTCTTTCTAAAATATTTTAACGTTAGCTCAGCACGTCTAAAAATTGTGGTAGTGGTGCAGACAGTTGGAACTTCAAAACCGAAAAGGTAATTTTTTCTCCTGAAACTCGTTATTTGAACCATTTGTGTTTCAATATTCCTAGAGAGTAAATGTTCATCTATAAAAAGCAGCTTAGTGCCAAACCCCAGGGGTGAGGGTTACAGACGTTTCCTGGCCAAGAGGAGGCTAGAGGATGTGTCGAGCATTTTGTCACTCGGTGGGTAGGGGCCCAAGCCGATCCCACCCCAGAGCTGACACGCACGTGGCCCCTGTAACGACTCCTCCTGCCACGTGGACGAGGTGCCCCTTTCCTCCATCCTCTGCCCTGACTCCACCAGCAGGCTGCTACCTGGTTTACGTTGTACTAATCCATTCGCTCGGGCAAGTTCGTTGGAACTGGTTTTCAATCATATACTAAGTTATCCCAAGAAAATATCACAGTGATGTGGCAAAGGTTAGCGTGAACATCCATCCTGGGGCAAACGAATCCTGCTTTTATCTGTGAACGGTTCCTACTAACCTCGAAGGCATATTACAGCAGGGTGTCCATTCAAATATCAATGAATGGGGGGCTTCCCTGGGGACGCAGTGGTTGAGAGTCCGCCCGCCGATGCAGGGGACACGGGTTCGTGCCCCGGTCCGGGGGGATCCCACATGCCGTGGAGTGGCTAAGGCCCGTGAGCCATGGCCGCTGAGCCTGCGCATCTGGAGCCTGTGCTCCGCAACGGGAGAGGCCACAATAGTGAGAGGCCCGCGTACCGCAAAAAAAAAAAAAAAAAAAAAAAAACAAATCAATGAATGGGCGTCTCTTTAAAGGCCTTGAAAGCCACTTCATTGCTAGGCCAGTGTTCAGTCATCTGCAGACTCAAGGCAGAGCATACTTCGACCCGCCCCCATCATCTCCTAAAACACACATGGCCCCGTCCAGGTAGAGAACAGACCTGCAGCCTCTGAGAGATCTTTCCTTGTGCCACCCTCCTGGCCTCATCACATTCCATGCATCGTCCTCTGACTCACCCCCAGGAGGGGCCACAGACAGGGTCCCTGAGGACATGTGGCACGAAGAGCGACACTGTCAGTGACACAAAGACAGTGCAGGCTTTGGGGCCAGAGAGCCCGGGCCTTGAACCCCAGCTCTGCCCCTCCCATTCGGGTCCTTTAGCTGTAGAACAGGAATGACGGCACCTGTCTTGCAGGCTGCTGGAGGACTAGAACATTTGTTTATGTTTATGTATCTACGATGTGCGTGGCTCTGCGTTCTATAGGCACGAGGTACTTTACAAGGAAAATCTCCTCTGAGAAGCCCGTCAGCCCCTCAGGGCAGTGGGAGGCCATGTCCATGTCATGTTGTCCCCCAGGAAGCCTCAGTGCACCACCGCTACTTCTCTGAGGGTGTCTTGGCACATTGCTGGTCCAGGCAGGCTCCAACTTTCCTGGACTCGACACGATGGGACCCTAGAGACCGTGATTGGCACAGGTGATGTCTTCTGGAATATTCCACACCCAATTCCCTTCAAATGGATGCAGGCCACACCCAAGCAGGCGCTCTGTGCTGCAGTGCAGCCCCAGCGTTCGCTCACCCAGTGTCTCACCCAAGAAGCGGTTGTCGCCTCCTGCCCTGTGCCTGGCCGCAGGCTGGGATCCTCGGAGGAGTGAGGCTCGGGGACACGCAGGCCAGCAAGAAGTCGGCCGCTTAGCGATTAATCACGTAGAAAGTGGGCAGGTGATTATAGAGGTTCGCTCAGGGTGCTGGTGGACGCCGAGGAGGGAGGGACGGAGTCCTTCAGGTGGCCGTAGAGGCCCACGAAGGGGGTGACATCTGAGCCCCGTCCCCAGGGACCTCGACAGTTAGCCAGGGCAGAGGACAGCTGAGCAGCCCCCGGGAGCAAGGACTGGGCTCCTGCTAAAACGTTCTGTGGCAGGACGGCGCTTGCTTTCCTCCCCTCTGATCCACGTCTTTGCAGAAAAGTTTCCTTTGAATTCTGACCGTTTGTCGAAGTGCGCTCAGCAGGCTGTGTTCCTGGAGCTGTCATCAGTGAATTATGGAACCAAAGATCCTCATCACTGGAGGAGCCCCTTGAAAGGCCCTGTAATTAGCTGATGCTCAGACGTGGGTTAAAATCTTAAATGCCAGGGCTTCCCTGGTGGCGCAGTGGTTGAGAGTCCGCCTGCCGATGCAGGGGACACGGGTTCGTGCCCCGGTCTGGGAAGATCCCACGTGCCGCGGAGCGGCTGGGCCCGTGAGCCATGGCCGCTGAGCCTGCGTGTCCGGAGCCTGTGCTCCGTAACGGGAGAGGCCACAGCAGTGAGAGGCCCACGTACCACAAAAAAAAAAAAAAATTAAATAGCAGCTTTTATGGGTATTTCTGGTTCCGTAATGCTTTGCTTAATTAGTAACCTTTGACTGTAGAGTGAGCAGAACATCTCCTCCCACACTTTCACGGCGTGCGGTAAAAGGGGCAATTGGAAATGTGACGTCTTTCCCTTTGATCCTGCTTGCCGGCCCGGTGCGTCTGGGAGCCCCGCCGTTCGCAGCTGTTGGCTGTGTCTAATAGCCAAGATAACACCCGGGCTTCTCCAAAGGCTGCTCTGAGCAAGGTTTTCTGTAACGAAGATGCTGGTGGTAGCACTTGGGTGCAGACAAAACTGGTTCCATCCGAAAATGTAAAGAAAAAGCCCATTTAGTGCTTATTTGTGCATAATAGTAGCCATTTTCTTAACAGCCACTGTTTCAGGGAGTGTTATGGGCTAATAAAACGCAGCGTGGGCTGCTAAGTGCTGGTCTCTAGATAACTACAGAGCAGCGGAGGTGGCGGGCCAGTGCCCAGGATCCGCGGGCGAGGCGCTCACAGATGCCCAAGGTGGCCGAGCAGGGTCTGCGGCGGTGGCATTTGGAGACACACCTTCCGCGGAGAACTTGGGGTGCGGGGTGGAGTGACGCTCTGTCTCCCAAGTACACGTCCCCCCAAGGGACCGGATCAGGGGCTGAAGAGTGGAAGGCCGGGCTTTGTTTCCTTTTCCTTTTGCTGACGTCCTCCCCCGAGAGAAAGCTTTCGGGGCGTACGGGGCCCCGTGTTTCCCCATCATACCTGGTCCAGGCCTCTCCCAGTAAATCTCTCCTGGCGTCGAGTTCTCGGGAAAAACACTTTGTTTTGTCACAGTTGAGGCCCAGGCTGCTGGGCTTGCAGCCAGCACGCTGCCTGGGAGTTCCAGGTTGGGAGCCTTCCTGCCCGTCCAAGGCCTCATCTGTCCCCTCCACGCCTGCACCCACTCCGCACATGCCGAGGACCGGTGGGTTCCAGCCCCGAGCTGACCTCTGGGTGCCCCCATCTCCAGCGTGGAGGGAAGAGGGACTCACGGAAGAAACAGGGCACCGGGACCTCACGGCAAGTGAGGGAGAAGCAGACAGCCGTGGGCCTCCGGGAGGCTCTTCACGACCCTCCTTTAGAACGAGGACGGGGAGGTGTGCCCACGTCGGGGGAGCAGCTCTCTGAAACGTTGCTCTCAACGGTCTGCTTTGCTGCGTATGATTCCCAGTGATTTCTCCTCTTTAACAGTCCATCAAAGCGTTAAATAGCAAGTTAGGAAACATAGAGGCTTAGGAAGACTGGAGGTTCCCTGGAACAAGACACTCAGATGCCCGGCTCTGCCCGGGGCCGTCCAGTGTTCCATCCTCAGCTGGGCCCGGCTGTTCGCAGGATGGGACCAGCTGGGACCTGCCAGGAAGTACGTGGCCCCAGGAAGGCCGGGGAGGGACAGGCTGACCAGCGAAGACGGTGCCAGAGCGGAAACCGGGCACGTCAGAGAGGAGCCGTCCTCGGCACGAGGCTGCCGGGGGTGTAGGAGACCCGTCGCGCTGCCAAGGGCCACAGGGACGGGGACCTGGCCCACAGAACGAGCCCTGCGGCCTCTCCTGGCCTCGCTCCCTCGGGAAGACGTTGGGAGAGTAACAACGCCTTAGAGCCTCAGCGTCGGACTCACACTTATTAAGCACTTAGTAAACACAGCACATAATAAAAATATTAAAGCCACGGCAAGTGTTTGGACTCGAAGAGCTGCTCGAGTGGCTGTGGCTCCGAGGAAGGACCGTCCTTGCACTGGGGGTGTTCCTGGCACAGGCCCGTGGGACAGCGCAGGGTTCAGCCCCGGGAAACACTGCAGAGTCAAGCCAACCGCCAGGCCAGCCCCAGGCTGGGCCCACCAAGGTCAGCGACCTGCAGTGCTCAGGACAGGAGGTGCTGGAGTTCCACGCGGGCCTCCGGTCAGAGGAGCAGGTGGGCCGCGTCCCCGGTGGGGGCAGTGTGGGTGCAGCTGGGAAGGAGCAGCTCGTGCAGCCGGAAGCCAGCTGGGCGTCCAGCTGCTGGTGGGAGAGCGTAGTCACAGGGAGCCAAAGCCATCCCGCGTCCAGCCGTCCCCGGTCCCCTTTCCCAGCAGAGACCTTCCATCCTTTGTCTGTGTGTCTTCTGCCTCCGACGGTGTGCTCTGTCTCTGGCAGGGTCTCTGGCAGGGTCACAGGCCAGACGCTTTCTATCTCATCACTTCAAGGTCTGGAGTTGGGGGTTCTTGATCGCTAATTCTCTCTCCTCCTTCCCTCCATGTGGGTGGGCAGTAGGGCTGTTTGTGGCCCTTTTGATAAGCATCTGTCACCATTTCAACTGTAATACGCCTTGGCTGTGGTTGAATTTCTTTTTCATAATAGGAAGAAAAAGAGTGACATTTTTTCTGAACAGTCTGTCACAGATGCGTAAGAGGGCTGTCACTCCTCTGATGGCTTCTTCAACGATGGCCCAGCCATCTGGGTAGATTTGCCGAGACGGGCCTCAGCTCTGTTCTGGTGTAACGCCTCTGCCTGAGCGCTTAGGTACTGAGGGGTTAGGTGACCGTGAAATATACACTCGGATATTTCAAAATGTTTACTGTTTGCTTGACTGTCCATAATAACACCCTTACGATGACTTTTCTCTTTTATTTCTCAACTTGCATAGGAAATCTGTACAAGATGAACGGTTTGAAGTGGCTTTTTTGTTCATTAGTCTGTCAGATCCTTTTAGGTCCTATTATGGGACTTTTAAAAATAAGACAGGAGAAGAAAATACTGCAGCGTAAGTGACAACTCAAGTACAACTGAGGGACGCGTTTTACTACAAATGTCATTTCCAAAAAATAGAGGTCAATGCACATGTAAATCACAAGGGTCCAACTAAATTAAATTTTACGAGAGTCATAGTTTCCTGTTCTTTTTGAGGACCGCTCAAATTCTCCCATCCTAATTCTCTTGTTGGAATTTTAGATTTGCCTGTATGTTTCATTTTTCTGGTCATTATGTTTTATACTTGTTTCATTTAGTCATACATTCATCCAGCAAACATTTATTAAGCATCTACTGTCACATAGGTTTCAGGATTCATGCTACATGCTAGATTACAAAGATGGAAAAGTTTTAGTCCCCACCTCCAGAAACTCACAATCTGGGCGGAAATGTGGGAGGGATGATTGAGATGTAATGTAATAATCAATAAAAATGAGGCTTGTGAGAATTGTTATAAAAAATGTTGCCAAGACAGTAGCAGAAAGAAAATGGGTAACAGAATAGGGTAATCAAGGAGGGCTGCATGTAGGAGGTGAACTCTAAGTTGGGCCTTGAAGGGTGGATGCACAGTATCTTGATGGGGAGCCGGGCATCCCAAACAGAGAGAATAGCGGAGTGAAAGGCGTGGCGCCCGCCGTTTTAAAATGTGAATTTCACTTCTCTTCAGGTAGAGTGAGGCCAATGGGTCAGGAGACAACTCCCTGAAAAGACCCTTTGTTTCTCACAGATCCCAAGAGAAGGGAGCACACGATGCCGGGCAGGGCCACACAGGGCAGCACCAGGGTCTCCCAGGAGGCAGAGGGGGGCAGTGTGGACCAGAGACCTCACTGTGGTTTCCGTGGAAGGAGTGGACAAGGCAGGGTGGGCAGGCTGGGGACGGGCTAGTCGGGACCATTCCAGCAGGCTGTGGGGCACAGGCCCGTCCCTGGTTGTCTGGTACCTGCCCTGGGTGATGAGGACAGGGGGACAGTGGTCCAGAGTGTGGGAGCCCCGTGGAGGAGGAGGTGGGGTGAGGGCTCTGGGTTGGCTGGTTTGCATTGGAAAGGTGTGCTCACAGGTGAGTTGTTTGTTATCTCTAGGACCCGGCTGCCCTGGGAGGGGCAGTCCCAGCTGGGTCAGCCAGGCCCCGGATGTCAGGGCATGAGATACAGAAACTAGAACTGTGGCTGATACGCACGTGGTGAGGGCTGAGCAGCTGCGTGGTCGGGCCCCGTGTGAGCAGGTGGTGATGGGAGGCGAGACCGGAGGGGAGGCAGGAGCCGGTGTGAGCAGCCTGCAGCACCTTTACTAAGGGTGGAGGTTGTTTGTGTCTGAAAACGTCGGCAAGAGCCTGCATCTCCTGGTCTCTGAGCATGGGCCAGGGTGTCTCGGCGCTCCCCACGCTTCACCCCAGCAGAGTCTCCCGACGGGCCTTCACTTCGGAGCCCCAAGGCCAGGTCCCCGCATCACATGAGCATGTGTCGGGACGGTTCCGGTGTTCCGGTCCCTTTCCCGACCCTCCACACACCCCGCTCCATGAGTGATGGGGCCCAATCCTCGCCGGCACTGCAGGGTCCTAGAAGGTGGCACCAAATCCCGCCACGGGGTGCAGGACGGCGTGGGCAGTCCTGTTCGTCCTTGAGAGGCTCTGTGTCTGACGGGAGAGAAGGGACAGACACAGATGCCGTCCCCCCCACACTTGTGACAGACATGGAGGAGGCCAGCCTCGCTGTCGAGGCAGGGAGGAGAGGAACCAGGGCTCCGGGGTCCCACGGCAGGACGGACGGAGACTGCGGCTGGAGGGCGGGCGGGGTGCCAAGACCGGTCCCGAGCCGCCCGGCGTCGTGGAGCCGCTCTTGTGTGCGGGGCTTGGGCCAGGCACAGGGGGCCCACAGACTCAAGGGAGGCAGGCCCCCAGGGGCCCCCAGTGCAGGGACAGTCGTGCGTGCACACGTGGCTTCCAGGAGAAGCCTCTTCTTGGGTCAGGGAGGACTTTATGGAAAAACTGGTTCCTAGAAGGATATTTCAGAGGGGATGTGAATAAGGTGGCAAAAACGCAGGCGCGCATGGGGGGAGGTAAGACTGGGGGGCTGGCCTCGAGTCTGCGGACAGTGAAGGCCGTTCAGTGGCGCCTGGGCCGGCGGGTAAAGCCGTGTGCCGTCCGAACTGGAGGACGACCCGGTCTCTCACTTTATGGCCGCAACAGGTGAGGCCCAGAAATTTCTGACGCCTGAGTGTTGTGGGCATTGTAGGCTGGGCTGTGTAGGGTGACCGATGGGGAAGGGGGGCCTTCCCGGGATCAACAGCCGGGGCTCCATCTGACCTGTGACTTTCTAGCTGCTCATCAGGGAAGCAGGCTCGCGAGGCCAGTGGCCATGACCGGACACGAGGGCAGGCTAGCTGGCAGCCCTGAACTTTGGTCTGTTTTGAGGAAGAGAGGCTTTTCTAAGAGATGTCCTTCTTTTCTTTTAAGTCACTGAGCTTGACTATCCAAATAGTTCAAGCGACCGGTCAGGAGCTTCTAAACTGGGGTCCTGTCAGTGAAATCAAGTGAAGGTAAGACAGGCCGAGGGGCCTCCCAGCATCGGGCAGACGGAGGGGGGTGGGCAGCAGGCGTCGGGGGTGAGGCCCTGGCTCAGAGGCTGGAAGCAGGAACGTCCTCCCGGCGGTCAAGAGGCACGAAGGCCGCGCCGGGGTCTGAGCCGTCCTCATGGAGTGACGCCAAATGCCAGGAGGAAGGAGGACACTGCTGAGGGGAGAAAGGAGGGGCCGGGACAGACCCGGGAGAGATGTTGTTTCGGGATCACTGCGGGCAAAGGAGGAAGCAGAGGAGAGGTGGCTGGGAAGCCAGACGGGGCCAGGAGTACCCAGGGTCACAGACCCAGGAGAGCAGCATTTGAGATCGAGGGACGTTTAAGGCAGAGGACCAAATGGTCATTTCACAGCCCTCCTGCTTCCGAAGATAAGAAGAGTGTTAAAGGGCTTCCCTGGTGGCGCAGTGGTTGAGAGTCCGCCTGCCGATGCAGGGGACGCAGGTTCGTGCCCCGGTCCGGGAAGATCCCACATGCCGCGGAGCGGCTGGGCCCGTGAGCCATGGCCGCTGAGCCTGCGTGTCCGGAGCTTGTGCTCCGCAACGGGAGGGGCCGCAACAGTGAGAGGCCCGCGTACCGCCAAAAAAAAAAGAGTGTTAAATAGTTAAAAAGTAAATGAATAAGCAACTAGCAAGGTACTGGGGAGGAGCGGGGAGGGCGGGGACCCTGCTTCTGGCTGTTTCGGAGCAGGAAAACTCAGTCAGTGCCAGAGGTACCCCGCCCCGCCCCCACCAGCTCACGAGGGTTGCAGGCTGTCCAGACTCTTCGGGAACCGGCCTCGAGCCCTGTCCACCCTGAGTCCCCTCCTGGCTGTGCTGCCATCTGCCAGCAGTGCCGCGCGGAGGGGCTGCAGCTGTCTGGGGCTCCCTGGGAGGCTCCACTGGCTCAGGCACGGGGACACAGCTCGGAGCCCGAGGGGTCGCGGGAGCTGTGCGGGTTGCTTGGCCGGCAGGTTTCCCTCCTGACACCGGGGTTCGGCAGGTTTCCATAGAGTGGATTCTTGGAGTATCTTTTCCCCTCTCCTTAGCTCTGGGTGAGAGGAGAGCTGCTGCCTCCCGCCCTCCCCGTCCGGCTCGCCTCTCCCTGCGCAGCTGCAGGTCCACGTGCTTCCTCTCCATGTGCAGTTACCTTGTGGGCCAGTTAATGGCTGTCCTCTGAGTGGCCACTGATCCCTGGCTTCCGGGTGCTGAGCTCATCATGGCAACGGCGGCCATGGCAACTCGGGCTCTGATGGAAAAACCACCTGGCAAGGCTGGCGGGGTCTCGGACCCCAGGAACTAAAAGAGCAGGTGTGTCCGAAGGCGCCCAGTGCAGGTGGGCCGTGGGAGCAGCGGCCCAGGGCCCTCCCGTGGAGGTGGGCAGTGGGGCAGCCTCCCCTGGGGCTTTAGCAGAGGATGGCGGGCTCCCGGTGGGCCCTAATGACCACCCCCGCTGAGTGGCATTTGAAACGCGTGGCGTTTCTGCTCTTGTAATAAGTACTGTAAAGTGCTGTTTGTTAGCAATAAAAGAAAAAGAAGGAAAAAATTGTTAAAATCCCAGCCTCCCCACGGAGCTCTGGTTGGTTTTATCCTTAAAGAATCCCGCCACACGCTCTGCCTAGCCGCTTGCTAGGCGGAGAGCGGCCGCTTGCTTCTAGAAAGGCCGTCGTCGTGATGGTCTTGAAATCCAGCCAGAGCCCAAGGAGCCCAGCAGGGGTCAGAGGACCCCCCCTTCCGCACTGAGAAGGCTCCTGTCTCTTTAGATCCAAATGTAAACCTTTTATTGTAGAAATTTAAGCCCCGCCGCCACCGAGGTCTAGAACTACAATCGTGTTTTCGGTAATAATTTGTTTCTGGAGCTCAGTGCCAGGCGGCCCGTTTTCAATACTGCCCTGGAAGTCACACACACGCTTGTCTGTGTGTTAAACCAACGGGTCGGGCCCCGAGTTTGGGCTGGACCCTGGGGGAGGTGCTGGGGCTTCAGTGGCGAGTCAGACCCTGAACCCACGTTGGGGGCTCGTGGGACAAGTGTGGAAGACGCCTCGGGCGGAGGCGGGAGACACGCCGCGTGCCCTGTGGCGGGACGCCGGCAGGGTAGGTCGCGTGGTAAACACATAGGTTCGGGGCCAGGGGGTCTCCGCTGCAGCTTCGCGGCCCCACCGTGAGAGCATGAACGTGGGGCCGGCCGTACACGAACCGGTGAGCGAGGCCGTGCACCAGTGAAACTTTATTTACAAAGCAGGAGGTGGGCCGGGTTCGGCCTGCGGGCCGGAGGTTGCAGGCGCCAGCCAGAGCTAGAGCCTTGCTGAGTAAGTCTGCCTAAGGCTCCTCTGCCTTAAGGACTCTGACTGGGTTTGACTTACTATTTAGGATTTGGCCCAGACCCTGTAAAGTGAGCTGCAAACCTGTAGAGGCCGCAAACCCAGAGGTTGCCGCTGTGCTGCTCTTCTAACCGGTTTCACGTCGCATGTTGCCGTCTCCTTGCGGCTTCCTTCCCCACACTGACTCAGACTCCGCCTCGGGTGCTCTCCCCTGAACCACCTTCGCACCTGCGGCTTCCCTCATCCGTGAGCAGCATAGATCTTCGACACGCACTGCGTCTGAGCGAGAACTGGGTGCGCTGGGTCACGTGGAAGGTGCCGGCACAGCACGGAATTAGAACATCGCCTTCTGGCGGCCTGTGGTGGGGGGATAGTGGGGGGCGAGGGGGTCCCGTTCACGGGGGCTTCCCAAAGGCCTGGTGCTGCCCAGACCCGAAGGAGCTCGCCGGCCGCGTGAAGGAGCGGAGGGCTGGGTGCGCTTGGGACTATATGATGCCATTAGGTCGTGACGACTGGGCCCGCAGGGAGAGCGGCAGGCGGGGTCCGCGGAGACATGCGGCACCCACCTGAGCCCCCAGAATGCGGCCTCCATTCAAATGAAGGTCTTTTAAAAAGGAGCCAGAGCGCTGCTGGGGGCGGGGTGACCTCGGGTGTCCCCACCCGACACTTGTAGGTTACACTCATCAGAGCAAAAGCCCCACAGCTGACCCGCAGCCCCTTCTGTGGGGTCCCGCGCTGCAGACGCGGAGGGCTGGCCGCCTCGGTGCAGGGCCCCGGACTCCGGCCGCGTCCTCCCGATGTCCCTTCAGCGGCTCGCTGCTGTGCTGCCTCCTGGGCTCGTTACCCGCTCTGGCCTCCTGCCCTTTCCCCGCCATACGTTTGTGGCTGGTCATCCCGTGTTTTATTTTGACGCTTTCTAACCGAGGTGAAATCGTGGTGAACATAAAGTGAACCGTGTTCGCCTGTACGGTTCACGAGTTAGCGCCTCTGCAGCGTCACCCACCACCTCCATCTGGTTCCGAAACCTTTGCCGGGCTCCACCCAGCCCCCCATGCCCGTCAGGCCGCCGCTCCCCTTCCCCTGGCGCCCACCAGCCTGCATTCTGTGTCTGTGGGTTTACCTGTTCTGCATATTTTATGCAATGGGATCATGCAGTGCGTGGGCTTTGGGGTCTGGCCGCTCTCAGCACCGCGCTCTCGAGGCCCGCCCGCCCGCGCTGTAGCAGGTGTCAGGGCCCCTCCCTTCCTCCGCTGAGCAGTGTCCGTCCTGTGGCCGCACCGCGGTTTGCTTCTCCGTCACCCCTTGATGGACACTCGCGCTGCTTCTTCCCTTGGCCGCCGTGAGCAGAGCGGCCGTGAACGTGTGTGTACGAGGACCTGCAGAAGAACCAGTTTGCGCTTCTTCTGGGTGTAGACCCAGCGGTGGAAGCACTGGGTCATGTGGTGATTCTAGGTTTTTGAAGAGGTGCCAAGCCATTGTCACGTGTTTAGTCAAGGGTATTTGGAGTTTTGCGTTCAGTTTCTTGGGGACTCATGCCGCCCGGCCCCGTGTTTGCTGTCCCCCTCTCATCCTCCACGTCCGTTTCTCCAGTTTACCAAGGTCGTTTGAATTCTCGTGCCACCCTCCCATGACCACCTGCCAGCCTGCCTGGGACAGGGATGCAGGGACATGAAGAGAACTCAGAGGCTTCCCTGGCTCGTGGTGACTCGTGTCCCCCCGTTGTTCTCTCGCGGGGACAGGCCTTGGGGCTCTGCAAGGCGGCGCGAGTGGGGCAGAGAGACTGGGGCAGGCAGAATTCGAAGCTGCCTCAGAAGGTGGCGAGAACCACGAGATGTGTGGCTCGGGGGCAGGCTGGGTGGTCCTGGGAGGGTCAGAGCCACGTGAAAATACCTCCAGGGCAGCCGACCGGATGGGAAGTTCACGGACGGGGAATAAATCAGCAGGCATGGGTCCCTGGGCAGGACCAGAGGGCGGGCAGGGCGCCCCACTTGGCAAGGGCTCAGCTGTGCCCCGAGGTGGGTCCTTACCACCTCAGCAGCGAGTCCCCTGCGGAAGGACCTCCGGTGTCCCGGCCAGCAGCGGTGTCTTTGGTGTGTGTTTGGGCAGATGGGTCAGGGTGGGAGCGGGCAAGGCTGAGGCCCCTGCTCGGCTTCAGTGGAAGTGACTCTGAACCCTCCGTGAGGACACCTGGCCACCCAGGTCCCGTGGGGTCCTGGGCAGGTCTTCTCTGACGAGTTATCCCCTCAGCAGGAATGAAGGACCCGACAGCCAGGTCCTCTCCTGCACCCGCGGCCTCAGAGCGCTCGGGCAGTTGTGCCCAGGTCCTGACTGTGAGCTGGTGACCGAAACGCCCCCAGGCCCAGTGGCAGGGACAGAGGAGCCCACATCTCAGAGGCACGAGTTGGGGGTGTGCACACACAGGACTCAACTCGCCCCACTCGTGGGGGACACTGGGCGGCCGCACGTACATGAATGGCAGCCTCCGCCCTGTGTCGTCCAGCTGGTCCCAAGACCTCCCTTCCCCAGGTTGGAGCTGTCGGTGACGAGGAAGAGTGGGTTACCCTCTACGAGGAGGAGAATGAACCTGACGCCCAGACGCTGCAGATCCCGAACCTCACGCCCTACACTCATTACAGGTGAGAGCGGCGGGCCTTGAACCCCGCACGAGGAACGGGGTGCCCCCCACCCACAGGTGGCCCCATCTGCAGTAGTGAAACCTGGCTGCATGAGTGTAGGCGAGACACTTCCAGGTGGACATAACAGTAAATTGAACCTTTCGGGGCACGAGACACGGTCGCGTGTTATTCCAGGGAGGTGGTACCCGATGCTAGGTCAGCCACGCCCCCTACTACCAACGCCACCGACCAGGCAGCCAGCAGCATGGCTGGTACATTAGGCTTAGTAGCCAAGGCCCACGTGGCTGGAGATGTGGTGCTTTTCTTTACAAAACTCCACGACCTCCGGGGACTGTTACCGTGCTGTGTGTACACAGAGCAGGCGTCCTCAGAGCACCCTTCCGCTTCCCCCTCCCCGCCCAGGACTAGCAGTGATCAAGCACTTAATGTGCCATTTAACCTTTGCTCCTTGATCCTGAAACCTATCCAGGCAGTACACCCTTGGCCTTAACAAAGGGTAGGCTGGTCATGGGCTGGTAGAGACATCGTGACTCCCCCATAAGGTCACTGTAGGAGGTGGAATTTCCAGTTATCACCAGATGCTGAGTTTGATAAAGTCGCTGTTCTGCCAGGATGGATACATTTCATAAGATCGGGGAACAAAAGACTAAGAATGACTAATTCAGGGAGTAAAAGGTGAGATGTTACATCTTTTTGCGAAGGACGCTTTTTCAGTACGATACAGCAGGCTTAGGGGTTTTGGAAAAAACCTGATGAGAGATGCTGTTTAACTTACATTCATTTTACCATCCTTCCTAAGATTAGAGCAGATGAATCAAGATACACTTGTTTTTAGAGAAAAACATTCAGCATAAAATGACCTGTTGGGATGCAAGACTTGCCGTGGGAAATTAGTATAAGCTATACAGTCATTTCCAAGATCAGAAAGTGTGATTAGAGATCAGTGAACCTGTCTTAAAATCACGTAAATTTAGGAAGCCCCTCTAATTAATATGTGTGTCTACTTAGGATATTTGTCTGGTATATAAGTTCAATTCGAATAGTTGTGCATATTAATAGAGAAGAGATAAAAACTGAGAACATTAACATCGACTTTAAAGAACATCTAATTCCACCCTCGTTTTATAGACAAGGAAAAAGGCAAGTCAGCGATGGGGTGAGAGTCGCAGGGTGTGGAGTCTGGGGCCGTTGCTCGTCTCCTGAACCAACAGAGGATGGGTTGCAGGGCACCCTTGGTCATTAAGAGACGCTGGAATTTCAAAGCTGTCACCTGGTAGCGACGTTGTGGCATTCCACTTCCGTTAAAGAGCTACTTGAGCTCTAATCCCCTGGTCTCACCCTGAACTTGAACCAGCCAAGGGCATCTGACGGCACAGGTTCTGGCCACGTAACCCATCCAGTCACGCTTCCCTCGGAACGGGAAACTGCTGAGTTGCGGTGCCTTTACCATTCTGTGGAGGCTTTTAGGGCAAGAGGCCATATATGTATTTCACATTTTTAATGAAACCAGGTGGAAAGAGCGCGGCCTTGAGCAATGGCCTCTGTGATGCGGGCAGACACAGATCTGCCCCCGCCCACCTCGTACCCCTGGAGTTGTGGGCGGGTTTCCATCCTTCCACATTACCTCTTGTGCAGAGTAACTCCGGTCGTGGGCTTTGCTTCCAGGTTCCGAATGAGGCAGGTGAACGTCGTCGGTGCCAGCCCCTTCAGTCAGTCCTCCCGGGTCATCCAGACCCTGCAGGCCCCCCCGGACGTGGCCCCCACCAGCATCACCGTCCGAACCGCAAGCGAGACCAGCCTGCGGCTCCGCTGGGTGGTGAGTTGGGAGGTGGGGGGCCTGCGTGGGAGCCCAGAGCTTAGTCATTTCCTAGTCTTGCCTTGTCCCGGTCCAAACTAATCTCATCGTTAAACCAGGAAGTATTGCATTTTGCAGTCGGTGTTGGATCTCAGAGCAGCCCCCGCTTCTTATTAATTAGTAGCATGACTCACTGGCTTCTTGGAACCGAGGAATATCTTTGGGGAGGAAAGCCGCTGGCCCTGCAGGCTGAACCTGTTAAGTCCTTAAGCCAGGTTGACACGGAACCAATACTCAGTATTTGTAAGAGAGCCAGGTTGATATTGAATCAGAACATTTCCCCACAAAATTAAGCTGAAATGTATGAAAAGAAATTATGTCCAGCCAAAGTTACTGAAAGGACTTCATTTAATTAACAGAAGAAAAGTTCCAGGGGAAAGTAGAATAAAGGTCATAAGAATATTCACCCCAGAACATCTCTTCCGGGGACTTGGCCCCCTAAGACAGGCCCGTGCATGGAGACCCTCACGGGGGGCGGCCCCAAGACCTTGGCTCACCGCAGACTGTTGTCCACTTCCAGCCGCTGCCCGACTCGCAGTACAATGGGAACCCCGAGTCCGTGGGCTACAGAGTTACGTGCTGGCGTCCCGACCTCCCGTCCACTGCGCTGGCCCAAGTCATCAGCGACCGGCTGGAGAGGGAGCTCACAGTCGAGGGGCTGGAGGAGTGGACAGAGTACGAGCTGCAGATGCAGGCCTTCAACGCCATCGGGGCCGGGCCCTGGAGCGAGTCCGTGCGGGGCCGGACACGGGAGTCAGGTGAGATGAGGGCTGGCCGGGCCCTCCCCGTGTCTCCCTGGAGACCGAGCAGAGCGTCCGCAGTGTCACTGGCATCTCGCTGGTTCATCCCCCACTCCCCTGCCATGTCTATGTTGACACTTTCCTGAGTAATTAGGTCCAACTGCATTAGAGCCCATGACGCTGCTTTGAAATTGATGATGAATTCTACCAGGGGCTAGACTCGCATTATTACCTTTTTAATTAGGGGTAATTCTCACCACCAATGATGAAAAGTAGGCGTGTACAGAGACTCTAAGGAGATCTTTATAATGCAAGGTGTTCGGGACCTCCTCCTGATAAAGTCATGCGTGTGATGTGCTGAGCCTCCCCTGCGCTAGAAAATAGACCCTCAAAAGCTCGATTGCTTTAGCACAATGGCAGTTTATTTCTCTCTCATTACAGCCTAAGATGGGTGTTCTTGTTGTTGGGTGGCTCTCGTCCATGAGGTGATTCAAGGACCCAGGCTCTGCTGTCCTGTAAATTAACCACCATCTGCATGCAGCTGCCAGAGGGGAAGAATGAGCAAAGGGTGGGCGCACCTGTGTCTTAACACCTGCGCAGAAATGGCACACACCCCTCTGCTCACGTCCGCGGGGCTCGGGGCGCCGCTCATGGTCAGGAAGGAAAGAAAAACTTTCAGGGGTCTCTCTGGAGAATGCTCTTCTTCTAGGCTTCGTGGTCAACATGGTTTGCAGGACCCTTACTGGCCTGGTTCGAGTTTGTAGAAACACAGAAAAGTGTTGCTAACACTTTAAGGACGCACAGGACAGCTCTTTCTACTAGTCTGAAATAGTGAGGTTTTCTCCTGAAAAGGAAGAACGTCTCTGCTCCTCTCACCATCCCCTTACCCCGTGATGCTCTCCCAGTGCTTGATGTATCCCGTGGGGGGCAGGGGCGGGGGGGGTGGGCACTGTTCAATACCTTCCTGACCTCCACCCAACGAGGGGTGAGAAGAAGGTAGAAAGTCTGAGACGGTGAACTAGCTCCATTGTGACTTAGCTGTTTCCTCGGAGGCTTCCTGAGCCCAGGGTGTGTCCTGTCTTCTCAAGGCTCCACAGGTACAAAAGCAGAGAGGTCACCCTGGAAGCCCGTGTGGGACGCAAGGGCAGCCAGGGGAAGCCAGCACCTCCCAGCAGCTGTTTCCACGCTGGACACCTCCAAATGTAATAAGTACATTTAAATTAATTAAAGACTTTTAGTAGGAAGATGAATAAGTTCTGAGTAACCTTATGTACAGCATAGTGATTATAGAAAGTTGTTAAGAACTGAATCACTGTGTTGTACACCTGGAACCAGTATAATACTGTATGTCGGTTATAATTCAAAAAAAAAAAGAGAGAGTCACTAAGAGAGTAGATCTTAAACATTGTCACCACAAAAAAGAAAAATAAACAGTAATTATGTGACCTAATGGAGGCGTTAGCAAATGCTATGGTGGTAATCATCTTGCAGTGTATGAGATTAAAATGTGCAACATTTTAATGTTGTATGTTGTACACCTCAGTCTTACACAATGTTATATACAAATCATATCTCAGTAAAACTGGAAATAAATATTAAAGTATTTAATTATTAAAGGAAAGCATGAACGCTTTAAGTAAAGATTATAATACCATTTTAAACAGTATTTTTTTTTTAGGAAAAACACAGTCATTGAATAAACCACTCTGATTGAGGTAAAAAGTAGGTTAGACACTGATAAAGAGGGAATTACCAAACTGGAAGCTGGAAATGAGTAAAAAAACCTCAAAATACAGTGCTAAGACATCAAGATTGAAAGTATGATAGAGAGGTTAAGAGACATAAAGAACAGAACGAGAAGGTCCAACATACATTTAATGAGACTCAGAAGAGAAGGGGGGGGGAACGAGAGGGAGGAAACATGTGGAGATCATGGCCGAGAAATTCCAGAACTGACATGAGACATTATGTATCTGACTGAAGTCGTGAATCCTGAACAGAATAAATAAAAATATGTCTGCACCAAGATGCACTGCACTACACCTGCAAATGCAGAAGCCACAGAGCATCTTAAAGACATCTGGAGCAAAGGCATCTCACCTACAAAGACCATTGGAAGCCAACTTCTCAAGAACAAGAGCGGCCAGAGACAATG
The DNA here is from genome assembly GCF_963455315.2 of Globicephala melas. Lineage (NCBI taxonomy): Eukaryota > Metazoa > Chordata > Mammalia > Artiodactyla > Delphinidae > Globicephala > Globicephala melas. The sequence continues at coordinate 3,066,023 of NC_083328.1, forward strand.
CAATAATGGTCTTGAAGGAGCTGAAAGTAAATAACTGTCAACCTCAAATTGTACGCCTGGCTACACTTTCCAAGGATATTGTTCAGAAAACAACAAACTACATGTTATGTAAAGATGAAGAAAGTGTCATTCAAAACAGAAAATAATACTTTGGGGTAAGTTTTCAAAGAACAAAGTAAACCAGTGGCAAAACTGCTGCACTGAGACTCTGGTTTTGTAAAAATCCTTCCAGCTGCTGCACGGCCATCTTTCCAGTGGTCAGAGGCCATCGCTCTATGTGTGAACTCACTCCAGTGTTTTCTTCTACCTCTGCTCTCCTCAGATGATCTTGGATCATCTCTTAGGTAGACTCTGAAAAGACTTTGCCGAGCAGTGTCGTTGTCTGAGGTATAGATTTTGTATCCAGCAAAGCACTGTGGGCTCGCTTTCGTCTCGGTTGACAGATGTGTGTGCGTGTGGCCAGAAGAGGACCGCGTGCAGGCCAGCGGGGCTGACTGTGGCCAGGCTCATAGTTCGCTTGCTGAGAAAGCTTCTGATCTCAAGGGAGAATTGTTCTTACAGCTTACACTTTGCTTTGCCAGCTATCCCGTTCTTTCTTCTTTTGAGGGTTATGGCTTACAGAAAATTATCTTTCGTTTTTAACTGAATGTTTGTTCAGTGAGAAATTTTGGTTCAACACATATCTCTTGGAGAAGAAGAGAACAGTTTTGGTTCAGCAGGTGTTTCCATTACAACTTGATAATAGGGTTATTGATCTTCATTTCAAGATATGGGTGGTTCAGATTTCAGATTTTTTTTTTTTTTTTTTTTTTTTGTGATACACGGGCCTCTCACTGTTGTGGCCTCTCCCATCGTGGAGCACAGGCTCCAGACACGCAGGCTCCACGGCCATGGCTCACGGGCCCAGCCACTCCGTGGCATGTGGGATCTTCCCAGACCGGGGCTCGAACCCGTGTCCCCTGCATCAGCAGGCGGACTCTCAACCACTGCGCCACCAGGGAAGCCCTCAGATATTTTTAATACCAGAAGAGTGGGCTCCTTGGGACCCCTTATGGGCTGTTCTCTCCTCTAGGGAAACTGGTGCTGTCATGTTGGCCCCTCCATCTGGGGCTGGTCCTGGAGGGGTTCAGTACCCCCACCTCCAAATGGAGCTTCCAGAACCTTCTGCTGCAGGAAGCTTCTCACCTCTGACCCACAAGCCCCTCCCAGCTGTGGCAGCTCTGATATCTTGCCTTCCCTGGTGCTGCCGAGGTTGGGCAGGTAGCCTCCCCAGCAGAGAAATCAGCCCCTTCAGATGACTTGTCCTGCCAATCACTGCTCAGCATTGGACAAAGAGGGTGAAGGGGCTACACGGGCCCACTGGTGGAGTGCTACCACCACCACTGATGAGGACGGAGAGGGGTTGGAGAGAACTGGTGGGGAGAGGAGAGCTGCACTCCCACCTCTGGAACCCAGCGTCACCTCAGTGAAGATAGCCATCCATCAGTGCTTAGAGACAGCACGGTGCGCAGACGCGCTGAAAGCCAGCAATGGAGGTACCGAGCAGAACGTCTTGAACCACATTTAAATGAGGTTTCCAGTTTTGAAGTGCAGTCAAGCTGGTTTCATGACACCTTATGATATATTATAATATATTATAAGGGTAAATGAGGCCCTAAAAATCAAAGAGACTACATGAGGAGTAGCTGTGAGCTGAGGGGTGGGAAACCCTGTAGAGGAGAGAGAACAACTGAAGGAAAAACGCATTTTAAATGGTATTGTTTTTAATGAAAGGGGAGATTCTAGGATGGTCTCAAAACTCAAGATATCAGGTTGGGAAAGAAGTTGAATCTCCTTCAAGTTAGGTAATGAGTAAGATTTTTTTTTTTCAAATCTTAGAAACATAAATACTTAGTAATTAGATGGCAGAGTTTATCCTGGTGGGACTCGAAGCAGCTGAAATGTTCATCCTGAACACTGCGATTTTCTCTGCCTGTCTTCTCATTAGGAAACCAGCTGTGTTCTAGGCGCCGGGGCTGCGTTGCTGTGATCACAGGGTTGCCCTCATTCTCTGGAGATGTGGATGGCCTGCCAGTAAATGGTTTCACATGTCACTGCATCTTAGGAAATCAGCTATTATTTGTAGATCTACAGTGAGAATTGGGCATTCATGGTTTCAAAAATTAACCCGAAGGAAGCAGTTAAGGATTGAGAGGTTGACCGTTTGTGTTGCTATGACAATGGCTTCTCTCTTCACAGACAGGGATGGGAGTTTAGAACATAGCGCTAGTATCTTGGGCATAGAGTATGTTTTCTGCTCTCACCTGATTCTAAATAAAGTCAGAAAACGAAGTTAGGTAAATGGGAGGCTTACCTTCTCTTTGAATGATAATGGCTCCTTTAATTCACAGTTGATTCCAGGTGCCAGCTTATCCCTCAGTTTTTTATAAAATAAGCATGGGTGTAAACAGTGTCCTGGTAACTGCCTCGGAAGTTACGACACCCGGTGGGGGCCCCCAAGGCACAGAGAGCACAGGTGACGCCATGGGAGCCACCGCCAGAGGCAGGGGGACACAGGGCGGCATGTGTGGCAAGCATGCTCCCCTTCAGGGGGCTGAGTTAACCGGAAACCGTGAAGATTCTTTTCCTGTGACACTTATCTGCTCAAATAAATTAATATTCTTTTGTTGAATGACTGAATAACGGAATGAATGACTCTCAACTGACATATTTGGGAAGAAAAAATTTTTATCGGCCCAGTGGGCTGACTTGCATCTTCTCTCTCCAGAAACGCCAGGAGGGCCCCTGTGCTTGGGACTAACAGGCACTGGCAGTGGCATCTCTGTTTTGTGGGCACTGGCAGCAGGTCTGGTGCCTGAGTTCTGAGGACAGTCAGTCAGTGTAGCAAGTGGACAAAGGGAGGGGGGCCACTGCCTCCTGGGCATCGAGCCAGGGAAGTCGCCCTTTCCTGGGGCTTGCAGCCCTCCCAGGACAGAGGTGGCTGAGCCCAGGTTCAGTGTCCCCCAGAAGCTCACCCTGTGAGGTGGCAGCCTGTTGCTGGGCCTCCTCTTCTCTCCATCTCAGACCTGCCAGTCGTGGGAACGACCAGCTCAAGCTTGCGACGACGGAGCAGCACCTCTTCCAGGCCCAGCATGAATCCTGGCATGTTTTTCTTAAAGCCTGTGTTCATTTCCTGGGGCTGCAGTAACAAAGGACCCAAACTGTGGGCTTCAAACAACAGATATATGTTCTCTCATAGTTCTGGAGGCCAGAAGGTGGAGACCGAGGCGTCAGCAGAGCCGTACTCCCCCTCTGGAGCGGCCGGGAGGGCCTGTCACAGCCAGCCCCCAGCTTCCAGAAGCTCCTGGGCTGTGGCAGCACAAGCCTAATCCTGCCAGGGGGTTCTCCCCACGTGCACATCTGTTTCTTCTCATACGGACACCAGTCCAATTGGATTAGGACCTACACTACCCCTGTGTGACCTCATGTTTTTAATTACATCTGTAACAACCCTGTTTCCAAATAAGGTCACATTCTGGGTAGTGGGGTCAGGACTCCAGCATAGGAGCTTGAGGGCACACACTTCAACCCACAACAAAGACCAGATCACTTCAGTGTAGGAACTCTAGGAATCATAGGTTGGGAGCACTGTCGTCGTGCAAACACACATTACTTTCCGGATTCAGACTAACTGACTAACAGAGTCAACCTTCACAGTGGCTGTGCCATGAGGAGGAAGTACTTACGCGTGAGTGAGCGAATGGGTGGATGGGCGAATGGATGAGTGAGCGAATGAGTGAGCAAATGGATGGATGAGCGAATGGATGGATGAGTGAGCAAATGGATGAGTGAGCGAATGGATGAGTGAGCAAATGGATGGATGGGTGAATGGATAAGTGAGCAAATGGATGGATGAGTGAGCGAATGGATGGATGGGTGAATGGATAAGTGAGCAAATGGATGGGTGAGCAAATGGATGGGTGAGTGAATGGAAGGATGAGTGAACGGTTGAGTGAGCAAATGGATGGGTGAGTGAATGGTTGAGTGAGCAAATGGTTGAGAGAGTGAATGGATGGATGAGTGAGCAAATGGATGAGTGAGCGAATGGATGGATAAGTGAGTGAATGGATGGATGAGTGAGCGAATGGATGAGTGAGCGAATGGATGAGTGAGCCAATGGATGAGTGAGCCAATGGATGAGTGAGCAAATGGATGGATGAGAGAATGGATGACTGGGCGAATGGATGAGTGAGCAAATGGATGGATGAGCGAATGGATGGATGAGTGAGCGAATGGATGGGTGAGCAAATGGATGGGTGAGCGAATGGATGGGTGAGTGAGCGAATGGATGGGTGAGCGAATGGATGGGTGAGCGAATGGATGGATGAGTGAGCGAATGGATGGGTGAGCGAATGGATGGGTGAGCGAATGGATGGATGAGTGAGCGAATGGATGAGTGAGCGAATGGATGGATAAGTGAGTGAATGGATGGATGAGTGAGCGAATGGATGAGTGAGCGAATGGATGAGTGAGCCAATGGATGAGTGAGCGAATGGATGAGTGAGCCAATGGATGAGTGAGCAAATGGATGGATGAGAGAATGGATGACTGGGCGAATGGATGAGTGAGCAAATGGTTGGATGAGCGAATGGATGGATGAGTGAGCGAATGGATGGGTGAGCAAATGGATGGGTGAGCGAATGGATGGGTGAGTGAGCGAATGGATGGGTGAGCGAATGGATGGGTGAGCGAATGGATGGATGGGTGAGCGAATGGATGGGTGAGCGAATGGATGGATGAGTGAGCGAATGGATGGGTGAGTGAATGGATGGGTGAGCGAATGGATGGGTGAGTGAGCAAGTGAATGAATCAGTGAGTGAATGAAGGAAAGAGTGAACCAGCCCACAGGGCGGTCCTGGGGGGTGACTGAGAAGATGCCAAAGCCCTATCACATGTTATGTACCCATGAGATTCGTGAACTTGACGTGTTCTCCTTTTCAACCGTGGAGGCTCTGGGGGGTGCTGAGAGCTGCCCTTTTCTTGGTGCCTGTTACTCCCACACAGGGATGTGCACTTGGTAACCCTCCCCTCCCCTCCCCTCCCCTCTCCACCCACCTGCCCCCCACAAAGTGCCCCGTTTGGAGATGTCAGTAAACTGGTGTATGACGGTGAGGATTTCCGTCTAGGATGAAAGTCACAGTTCTCACAAGTTAATATAAGACTCAGACGAAGCTTGTTTTCTTGCTGGGTGGACTCAGGTAAAATTGAGCTCCTAAATACCCAGGATTCATGGAATTTGTTGCTAATATTAAAGAGATTTACATTTCTGTGCAGGTTTAATCTGATCACTGCAAAATGTTCAGAATACACTGCTGTTTCAAGGACTTGATTATGTGGGTAAAAATTAGACCTTTATTAGTAGAAGCCTTTAGACTTTGGGTGCCAATCTATTTAACTCATTCTCTGCAGTTCCTTCAGCCGCCCCTGAAAACGTGTCAGCCGAGGCCGTCAGCTCCACCCAGATTTTACTGACGTGGGCTTCGGTGCCCGAGCAGGACCAGAATGGGCTCATACTGGGCTACAAGGTATGTGCTCAGGTGACCTTCCTCCGCCCACGCTGTGACGGTGCTGTCACCTGTCTCCCCAAACCCGTGAGCCCACGTTTTCCTGCCGATCTGCAGCTCTGGCCTGTCTCCTGATCCCACGTCACTTGTCTCGTCTACCTTCATCACAGGCTGGAGATGAGGCATCGGTGTTCCCTCTTCCTGTGGGCCAAGACAAGGCACTAAAAGCTCTGAGCCCGTTTCCTCTCTTGTAAAGTGGGAGGAGTGATGGTAGCTCCCTCCCAGGGTTGGTGTGGGAAGTGGCTTTTTCTGTGAAATGCTAAGGACGTATCATTAGATCCCTGCGCGTGTGTCTGCACATGTGTCATCAGCGGTGAGGGTTGGACACCTTCCAGCTTCTCTGGAAGGCGTTTTTGGGTTTAGTCTTGTGTGTGTTTACCCAGACCCTTAAAAACCTACTCTGTTTTTGTTCCGCCCCCTCCCCCAAGAAGCAGGACAGATCTTCCTGGATTTAGCCACAAGGCCACGCTTGTCTCGTGCACTGCCGCCTTCTCCTCCCCGCTCTCCATCATTTAGATCCTATTCTGTCTCCCCACCTGTTCTCATGCCCTCCCCCGACCCCGGCACCCTGATGGCTCCCTTCTGGCCCCTTTAGACATGGCGACCCCACTGAGGGGGTTCAGTGACCAGCACTCCACGCCCCCTACCCGGACCCTGGAGAAGAGCGCTCGCCAAGCCCTTTTCAAAGTCCCCCCTGATGACCCCCTCTTTTACGGCCCTCTGGTCACTGATCTGAGGGACCAGTTCCGAGAGGGTGAGCTTAGGGGATAAGGGGGAGCAGGCGGGCCGTGGAGGGGGCATCTCAGCGTGCTGTGTCTGCAGCGTGGGCAGTAACTAGCCCAGGGGTGGGGCCTCGGGTTCAGGGGGAGAGCACAGGTGTCCTGAGGCAGGAGCCTAATGTCCCGATAAGCCGGGCACACGAGTGGCTGCTGGCCCCTTGCACGGAAGCAGCACGTCTCTGTGTTCCTAGCGAGCCCTGGTTTCAGTGGCTGCCGCTGGGCACCTGAAACCCTGTGAATTACAGCGGGGCGTCTGGCTCTCCCAGTCTGGCCATGGCTGGGGCACATCTCCAGCTGCCTTCCAGTCTGGAGTCCAGCTGCTTCATCTCCATCTTTCCCCCAAAATGCCAGCGGATAGGAATTAGATCGCTAAGCCCTCAACACAGCTGCCCAGGGGGAGGACCCTCAGTTGCCTGGTCCTTGCCGCGTGGTCCAGGCCCGCGAGGCCCCGCCTTGCACACCGTCCTCCTGACCACCCCCCCCCCCCCCCGGTGTGTCACGCTCAGATCCTGTACCGCGCCAGAGATCTGGATCCGGAGCCCAGGAGCCACGTGGTCCGAGGGAACCACACGCAGTCCGCGCTCCTGGCGGGTCTGGGCAAGTTCGTGCTGTACGAGCTCCAGGTGCTGGCCTTCACCCGCATCGGGAACGGGGTCCCCAGCTCGCCCCCCATCCTGGAGCGGACCAAAGACGACGGTACGTCGACGGCTTGCCTTTGCCCGTCTCCCAGGTTTGCTGTCGCCATCCAAACCCTTTGGATGGTTGTCATTTTTAACTTACTTTTCAAAACACTCTTTTTTCTTCGTTTCAGCACAGGAAAACAAAACAAAGTTGTTTTCTGGTCACTGAGCGCTTCTATGGCCAGTTTCAGCCGGAGTGAATGTTCACAGCCTAATTAACAGCCTGAGCACAATTTCATCGTAGCTCTGCTGTAGGCAGTGCAGTAAAGGCCGGGCAGCTGGGCCAGAAAAACCTAAGGCCTGGTGGTGTTGGCACAAACCTGGCTGAAAAACCCCACTGCAAACCCCGTGCCTCGATTCTAGATTCCCTGGGCTTCCCGCTCGTGTTTGCATAGTAAGGGGTCATTAGAGGCCCCACAGAGTGCAGTGTGTGATGGGTTCCCAGGATACCCGGGGTTCGCAGCCTCTGTAACAAGTACATCTTGACGGCATTGTCTAAATCATCAGGAAATACGTTTCTCCACTTTGCAGATGTCAAACACTTAAAGGTTAGCTGCTTTACATGATCTGTGTTAAATAGACCATGATGAATATTCTGGGGGAAAATGCCAGTATCCCCCCAAAAAACCCAGGCTCAGAAGCAGCTGACAGAAGTGAAACACCCATAGATTTTCTTAAGCATCTTTACTGAAGTAATTAAATCAAGCCCCCATCGCACTCTGACCGCTGAGTTGACAACGTTCTCTCCGTGTTCCTGGGAGACACCCGTAGCTGGGCCTCCCCTGGGCCAGAAGAGGGGCGCCTTGAACCTGGTCCTTCCCTGGGAGCTGGTCTCAGGGCGGCTGGAGTCTGAGAGGGACCGTGTAACCTCAAGGTCATGTCTTTGCAAAACTATATGCTCTGTCGAGGGCCACACCCATAAAAAGTAACAGGAGCTTTTAGGAACTGTTCCTCAGACTCGGGCAGTTATCACGGTTTCTTCCCAAAGTATAGGCTGGGGAGAGTCATGGACTGACTTCTCTTTCTCTCTCACAATCCCGATATAAGCGTGTTTCTCCCTCCCCTCATTTCATTGTGATGCAAATGATCAGCCTTGGGGACAGTGAGGGGGCAGAAACCACAGAAGACAGACGTCAGAGTTTCCTATTCATGAATTGGTCCTGGTGTGTGAGCCCATGGCCTCCTTCATTCATTTATTTTACCTGAACACGGGTCATGACACATGTTTATAATTTAAAATACTGTTCTCAACCTAATAGCTTGAGGCAGAATCCAGCAGCCCTGGAATGACTGTAACGCACGTCGCTTTATGTGTGTATTGATTGCTGCATGCTCATGGCCTCTCACCTGGGAACCAATCATTCTTAAGTTCCAACAAGAAGTTCCCACGCTGGCCACACGCTTACTCACCTCTCCATTTAAGTAAATATATTTTACGACGGCCGTGACGCTATTATCCAATGGTGCCGGGATACATAGCTGGTTTTTGAATTACTGCTGCACCAGACCGCACAGAAGCACTATTCCGTGTGTTTGTGGACATCAACTCTTAATTTTCTGGGATAATGCGGGAGAGGGGTCGTGTGCCTAAGAGAAAAATCATTGGTTACAGCCATGTTACTTGGTCAGTAATTGTAACCTCCATTTGGAGGTGGGAGGCACCTTCGGCCACCCTATTTATCTGACACCTGCTTGGTGGATGTCCAGCCCAGGAGAGGAATCAGCTCAGATTGGTGAAGTCTCTCCTGTGACGTGACGTACCCTCTACGATGCCGTTTAGCGACTGGGCCGCCAGCTTTAGGTAACACGCTCACAGGACTCACAGCATAGCTCATGAGCACTGCTTACGCCGCTTGGAAAGCAGATGAGCTGGATTCAAAATGAGGCATTTCTCAAAATCATTAGGGAGACACAGAGATTCCAAAAGTCACTTTCCCAGAACTGAGAGTAACTCACCCATGAACGGTGTCATCGGCAGTCATGACTGTCCTCGGCCAGCCCACAGAACCCTCCCCCATGAGGCCCCGTCGTGTACCCACGTGACATCCCAGCGGCGCCTGAGTCACCGGTCTTTTTCTCCCTTCAGCCCCAGGCCCACCCGTGAGGCTTGTGTTCCCAGAGGTGAGACTCACGTCTGTGCGGATCGTGTGGCAGCCACCGGAGGAGCCCAACGGCGTTATTCTGGGTAAGGGAGCGGCAGTGACTAAAGAGATCACAGCTCAGAGACAGATCACAGCTTAGAGGGAGATAACAAACAGATCGATTTCATCTATTTTTATTAGATGTCTAAGAGGTTAAAAAAAAAATCCTGTCTACAGCAGCCTGGCGTCTTCTGAACTGAGAGACTGCAGCCCTCTAACTGTGTCCTGCACTAAGGTTCCTTTGCAGAATGAAATTTACATTTTGTTAGCCCAGAATTTCGTGTTCGTTCGTGGTTCGTGGCAGTCTGTACTTGACCTTCTGTCCGCTCTGAAATAACCCAGCTATTTTGATGTGTGTTTGGAAAACCACGGGCTTGTTTTTCATGGAAGATTCACTCCCAGGCTTTGATCCGATGTCCCGGAAACGTCTGTCTTCTGCTGCAGGGCCTGCACCTAACCCTTTGAGGAAGTTTCCCAAGTGAACTGCATGCTTAGGTCTCAGGGAAATGGTTTACTCTGAACTTTTCACTCAGAGCAGCAGCTCTGATAACTTTGATGAACAGCCTTAATTTGTCCTAGTTTCCTAAAGGCAGCAAATTTAATTTTGAAAACTCATCAGCCCCTTTATTTGTTCGCCCTTTTTCACCAGGACAAATTAAGGGCCTCAGATATGCCAGGCCTCAATGCTCAGAGAGGTAGGTAAGGAGTGGATGAGATGTAGGTGGGCCGTCCTCGCAGGGTAGACACCAGCGACACTACCACGTGGTCGCGATGCGGTAGGGGTTCCAGGAAACGCCCTGCAAGCCACGCCTCCTGGGCCAGGGGGCTCAGTGGGCAGAAGGCATTGTCGGGCTTTATCTTGAGGATGAGTGGTAGCAAACCACAACTTGGGTCCGCTAGCCCGCGCCCAGTAAAGCCAATCTACTGACATCGGGTTGCAGTGAAGGAAAGCGCGGCCTTCATTGCAGGGCAACAAGCAAGGCGTCCAGGGCAGCTGGTGCTCAAAACACCCCAACTCCCCGAAGTGTTTCAGCAGAGCATTTTTAAAGGCCAGGCGAGGGAGGGGGGTCGCGGGGTGTGCGATCAGCTCACGCGCAGCTCTCTGAGTGGTTGACGGTGAGGTCACAGGGCAGTGGCACAGGGGTTCACGTGATCAATCCTCAGGCTCCAGTAGGTCTGGGGACTACGTTTCGTGCTCAGGGTCATTGAGTAGTTAACGTCTTCCACGTGGCGGAGGTTTTAGCCTCTGTAAAACAGCTCAGGGTAAGGGCATCAGATACTGTTATCTGGGTACCTCAGAGAGGAGCTACAGCAGAGGATGCGGGGAGGGTCCATGCTGGGAAGGCCCATAGGGTCCCGCTCGGTTGCATAAGTGGTTTCCAAATCCTTGAATGGAGCGCTGCCTTTTGCCTGTGGGAGCACAGACCTCCCAGAGGGAGACGCGGGCTGGGCCGGGCTGTGAACCACTGGGAAGGCCGTGCTTCGCGTGCAGGAGGGGCCAGAGGCCCAGACCTTTCAAAGTGGGCCTTTAAAGGCCAGGCACGAGGCCCAGTGTAAGCTCCAGACGCAGGCAGCCCTGAGATGCGGTGTTAACCTCCTCACCCACGGCAGACCCCACATAGCCTGCTTGGGTTATCGGGGACTGACGGTAGGACCATAAACACGGCTTACAATCAGCAGTAAAATGCACCACTTAGACCTGCTTTTGAGCTGAGGGTTATAAGATTTGGTCTAGAAAAGGGTTACACTTAATTTTTTTAAAAAAAATTTGAAAATCTGTGCTGAGGACCTTGAGAAGCGAAGTGACACGATCGGATGTGTCTTTTGGATAATGTCGGGCAGCCGTGAAAAGGGTGAACAGAAAGGCAGATACTTATCGAGTTCTGACTTCATTAAGACGGAGCCTGGGGCTCCCGAGTCATCTGCACAGCAGGCCAGGGGCCCTTCGGCTCCACTCTTTCCTTCTGCAGTTCCTGCAGCCACTTGGCGGTGACGACAGTGTTTCTGAACTAGGGGACCTCTGGAACCGCAGGTTCTTGCTGTTAAAATCACAACAAACAGCCGGAGAAGCCTCTGTTGCCGTGTGCGTTTCAGATCCCGTCCAGCTGAGGAGCCATCGCAGGCCAGTCTCAGGCCCTGGGGCGGCAGTGGTCTGCAGAGCTGGCTGCTACCCTCCAGCTTTCCCGGAGCCCGCACGCCGGCAGGGCCTGCCCCCGACTCAGTGCCCAGCCTACAGCCTTTCCCGGAACACGCAGGGCGAACACGCAGGGCGAACCGTCTGTTTACCCAGGGCACGCCCCAGCACGCTGTGGAACAGGAAGCGTTTCCAGAGCACAAGATGCGAAATTCCACCTGTCGCTTCCAGCCCTGGGAGCCTTCCAGAGCGGTGTTCTCTGTGAGGATCGGGGGCCCCGGCTGCTGGGGAAGGAGGCCCCAGGCCCCAGGCCCCCGCCACCGCCTCTGCTGATAGCCCGGCTCGTCCCGATTCTGGGATCATCTCTGTGCTCTCTTCAGCTTTCCGGGCCGATAAGAATTAGTTCTGACAGCAGGACTCCACGGGGGTGTGCAGAAGGCAAGTGTGCCCTTCACGTGGGATTCCCTCTTCGCACAGACCGCCGTGCGCTCTGGTTTTGTTGCTGTGACTTTGAACTGCTCATCCGAGGGCTTCCCTGCCAACACGGTGAGGCTCTGGCCCCAGCCAGCTCTGAGCCGTGGTACTCGCCTGGTGCTCTGCCAGGAGAGACCCGCTACCCCGGGCCGCTGCTCTTCCTTTGACAGTCACATCAGATGGCATCTCTGCCTGCGGCTTACCCCCTTGCCCATCCCGACCTGGGCTGGGCTCTTCTCCTCTTTGCTCCCAAAGCACCTGCGCTCACAGTCACAGCACGAATCCTCCGTCCACAGGAGACCGGCGGCTCGCTTTAGAATCGTGCCACCTGCTTTTAAGGGTGTCTTCAACATCAGTTTTTCTGATCATAAAAGCACGTGTACAATGCAGGTAATTTAGATAGCGTTTCACATTCATCCAGTTTAGAACCACAGAAAGTCTGACGATCCCCAGCAGAGGGGAGGATTTGGGGGTGCAGCGTCACACACTCTTGTTGGGAGCGCGACCTGGCACAGCCACGGTGGGGCGATCCGGGCATGGGTGCACCCCGCACCCCAGGTCTTAACCCTGGAGAAATCCTCACACCTGTTCACAGGAAGAAACGCACAAGGAGATCCACTGCAGGGCTGCTTTAAAGAACAGAAAATTTTAAAAAAGAAAGAACTGGAGACAATCCGAATGTCCATCAATAAGGCGATGAAAAGGTAAAGTGCGGGCCATTCATTACCGCAGAAATCACGGTAGCAATTAAAGTAACGAACAAGACCTACATGTGTCAACATGAATAAGTCTCACAAGCATCTGTTGAGTGAAGAAAAGCAAGTTGCAGAAGAATAGATCCAGCTGAAGAATGTCTCTGTACATCTAAGCACTCCACAGACATTACCGTGTATCATTTATGGCCACACGTATATAGTAAAAGTGTAAAACGTTGGCAGGAATTTGCAATAAGTTGAGGATAGGGGTTACCTTTGAGGAAGAGGATCCAATAAGACCACCGGAATAGCTTCAACATTTTTCTGTCATGTTTTCTCTCTTACAAAAATAAAAACAAAAACCATAAAAATTAGGCAAAATCTCAAGATTTGTTCAGTGTGTGATGAATACATGGGTGTGTGATCTATGTTATTCCAAGCATTTTTCTGCATGTTTGAAATACTTTAGAGTACAGCTGAAGTATTAGTTTAGAGTGGCCCCCGCTCACCGCAACTAGAGAAAGCCTGCGCGCAGCAACGAAGACCCAACGCAGCCAAAGATTAGTTAATTAATTAATTAATTTAAAAAGTGACGACGGCCCTCCCCTCTCCTCCCCACCCCGGACCCACAGGGACATGGCCTGAAGTCCCACCACGGGCGCTGGCCGGGCGTCATGTCCGCGGGGACGTCAGGGCAGGTGTGGCACAACAGAGGGTCGCACGCGGCCCAGCCTCTTCGGGCTGCAGAGGGTGTGATGCAGAGACAGGAACCAGGCCCAGAACTGCTCGTCTCTCAGGATGTGGCCCCACGTACACAGCCCTGAGCAGCGGGCCTCATCCTCCGTGGATCCCCAGGCAGGCGCGGTCTGCACGACCTCTCCGGCAGGACCACGGGCTGCCCCCTTTGGGCCTCCCCTGTGTTTTAAACCCTGCGTGGCGGACAGGCTGGGTGGAGGGGGCAACCCCGCAGCCACGTGGCCGGGCGCCGACCTCGGCGAGTGAATTCACACCAGTCACTTAGTCCCTGTGTGCCTGGGCTTCCCCACCCTCCAGGGGGGCGGCATGTCCCTCCCTGGTCGGGCCAGTACGCGGTGCACAGAGAACCCAGAACAGGGCCAGCCTCCCAGCGAGTGCCCAGTCAGCGCCAGCTGGAGCGCTGTGGCCATTCGGTATCTCACCCCTTCTCTTGGGCCGGGGAGTGTTGTGCATCACTGTGTATTTACACGCAGTGTTTACTCCTACCCACCAAGGGCGTGTTGCACAGCTTCGCTCTCCGCTACCCTGGCGGCTGGAGTGGAGGCTTTATGCTGGAAGGCAGCATGGGGCCAGGTCACAGGACTCCCCCGAGGCACTGAGAAGCTTGGGTGTGGATCTGTAGTCCCTGGGGGTCGCTGAAAAATCACAAAACTCCAGATAAGGAGGGGGTCGTACTTTAATCCCTTGACGGTTACAACTGTGGCCAGACAGAGTGAGACAGTGCTCTGTGTCCCTCCAAAGTGGGAGACAGCACACTGGAGCCTCTGTGGCTGCAATGGCGTTGAGGGGTCATTGTAACGAACGCTGTCTTGGGTAACCTGTCACCTGGATATCGTTACAGCCAGCGCACTAAATGGCAGGTGCCGTAGGAAAGACGGGAAAACAGGTTCTAAAGATTCGGACTGGTGTCCACAGGGGACAAAGGAAGACATCTTTCTTCGAGACTCACTTTGCATCCGGGGGCCTTGAATCAGCGTTCCCACTCCGGCGGCGCGGCCTTCTGAGTATATAACCACCTCTGAAGCCAGTGCTTTTGTAATCTGTACCAAAACGTGTTCTTACATTTCCAAAAGAGATTAACAGCGGGAAACGCTGGAGGCGCCTGGAAGGAAAAACACTTGCTTATTTGTGTAAATATTTTACCAGGGAGAGCTGGCGGCATTCAGAGCCTCCCTCTGGGGGGCGCGGTGGGAGCCACCGGAGAGTGGCCATTCCCCCCCCCCCCACTTACCAACTGCTCCACAGTCCCTTAAATGCTGTTACACTCAAGTGATGCATGTGATCTTCAAATCCACGCGGGTTTGCCCTGCCGGACACGCCAGATCCCCCCCCCCACCCGGTTAGAGGTCAGCTTGCCCACGAGGGCTGAACCTTGACCTTTAGCTTGTCACACAAGGGTGTGCGAGGACTCTGCTGGGAAGTAGGGGCTCGACTATGATCCGAGTTTGCAAATGCATCGTTTCCTCCACTGTTGCATTTGTCAGCCCCCAGCCCTCGAACGGATAAGCCATAAAACCAGCGAGCCAGCTGGCATCTGGGCTAGGCTGACGCTTGCCCGCAGGGAGACTCCGCTGCTGTGGGTTCCACGAACCAGGAATGGGCGCTGGGGGGGCTGTCACCAGCCACACCCCCCGACAGTGCCTGCAGAGGGGTCGGCAGCACCGGACCCCTCTCGTGGCCTTGGCCTCGAGGCCCCGGGGATGGTCCCCGCACAGGCGACTCTCAGATCGACGCCATTGTTTGCCCGGGAAGCATCCAGTCTTGATAAAAGCCTGCCACCACCTAAACTGTCTACACGATTCTCTCAAAATAAATCTGGGGCCCTTCGACAGCCAGATCATTGAACCGAGGCAGCCGAGACCCCCCGCTGGCCCCCCGCAAAGGCCTCCTGCCCTCAGCGGCATCTCTCAGACTCTCCTGTTTGCGCCTCCCCCGTGCGTGGCCCGGAACCTGTCTCCTGCTTGGAGCCTCGACCTCTTTGGGTCCTGATTTTCTAGATGAGCCACGTCTCCCCATCTCCCGGGCACTTCTGAGCTGCTCAGGCTTCTCTCACCCACGGTTTTCGTCTTCGCCGTGGGGCCCCACGGCTCGTACGTGGCCTGGCTTCCCCGAATGCCTGTGTCACCGCGATTCACTGTGACCTTCAGGAGCGGCTCCTCTGGGCGCCTCTCCTCCCGCCGTGGACCCCGCCCCCTGTTCCTTCCTTGCGTGGCTGCGGCCTCTGACCTCACGTCGCTGAGATTCAGCTCGTGTTTCTGAGCTCCCTGGGCCCAGAGTCACATAACGAGCCTCGTCCCGCGACGCCATCCTCGTTCCTGACGCGCGAGCCCGCGCTCGGCGTTTGCTCCCGGCCGTCTCTGTATAGAAGCCTCTCTTCCGTTGTTCATCACGTCCGTGTCAAGGTGGGGTGCGGGTAGACATCTTTATCAGCGCACCGCAGAACGGGGACGGTAGGGGTGTTGTCTCTCTTTTACGGCAAATAACAGGAAGATACAAATATATCCCTCGGGCCGAGGAATTTTCTCCCAGTGGCTCCATGTGGGACCTGGATCAGAGAGAACAGCCCAGATTTCACGCAGTTCTCTGGGTAGCCGGGAGCCCTCGGGGCTCAGGCAGAAAGAGCCGTCTCGTGTGGGGCAGAGCCCCGGCCTCTCCACCTGCCCACCCTGCTCGGGAGCTCAGAGCGCATCTCCTGGCAGCCTGGCCTCGGTGACCCACAGCAGGCCTGCGGACTGGGACATCCACTTTGCCGTCCCGCTGCACACCTTACTGTCCTCGTGTCCTGCCTTTACAGCCGGCACAGCGCCCTGGCTGCGGCCGGGCTGAAGGCTGGTCTCCGCAGCCGTGGGTGAGCCCGCCTGCTCCTTGCTGCCTGTCTGTCCCCCCCTCAGACGTGGCGGATTTGGCTCCAGGCCCTGCCGCAGGGGACCTGACCCGCCCCTCGCCTGAGCCCCTCCCTGCAAGGCACCCCAAGGCTCTTCCAGGCACCCCATCTCTTGGGCTGCTTTCTGAAACAACGCGTCCCCTCCAGATGGAACGTCGCCCACGGAGGTTCGCTCTTGAGTCCAGCCTCAGGCCGGGCACCGTGCCTCTCGCTGCGTCTAGATGCTCTTCCACAGTCACCCTGAAAATATCCTGTTGAGTGGCCAAGTTGTTTTCTATTTTGTCCCCCTTTCCGTGACATCATCAGGATCCTATCATTTTAGAGCAGGAGGGAGCTCTGTCCTGTTTACTGGGTGCCCCACGCGCCCGTCCTCGGGTGTGACACGGAGACGCTGTCATGTGGACCGTGGACCACCGCGAGGTCTGCACGTGGCAGGAGTGACGCGCCTGGAGTACAGGGGCCCTGATGAGCGGGGCTGGTGTTTTTCTTTATTCGTAGCTAGAAACAAAAAGTCGAGAGTTGAAACTTGCCCGAGGTGAGAAAAGCTAGGCTGGGTTAGGACCCGGGTCTCCTGACGACATCCTGCTACGTGGTCAGGGGCTTCTGAGAGACAGACAGACAAGAGACCACCTAGAAGCATACAACACGCCATCCAATGCCAGGATGGTGAGGCCGGCAAGAGACAGGACAGGGCGTGAGCGAGGGACCATGGGAAGGAACCGCCCAGGTGGAGGCGAGGTCAAGGGTCACCCTAGCGTCGTGCTCTGGGGGCAGGGGAGGGCAGAGGTGGAGCCTTTGATGGAGAGCAGACCTGAGCCAGCCCAGGAAGGGGAAGGGAGGGGAGGACCTCCAGGGAGACCGGTTCCCATTTCGTTCCCAAATCCCAGCTCACAAAGATGTGCCTTTGAACAAAATCTGAGTTTCATCCCAGGATTTTTAATTCCAGCGGCAGATAATCTGAGAAGAGATGAAACATCATA
The DNA here is from genome assembly GCF_963455315.2 of Globicephala melas. NCBI lineage: Eukaryota > Metazoa > Chordata > Mammalia > Artiodactyla > Delphinidae > Globicephala > Globicephala melas. The sequence continues at coordinate 3,083,149 of NC_083328.1, forward strand.
AGAATAAAGGATAAAGAAAGCACAGCTGTAATCACGTCCTGTTCCTAAAAGTGTACAAATCCTCCTTAATTCAGGCTTGCCAGGTGAAAGGTGATCTGAATTAATGCAGCGTCTTAATCTCTCACACACACGACTCCCCGAAACACGCAGGGACAAGTTAAGGCACCGGACGCTGGCTGGTGGGGGTCGTGAGGGGAGCTCCCTGACGGACGTCGGGGGCCCCCGGGACGCCACGTGTTAACCACACGGCAGCGGCCGCCCCGGTGTTCCGGCGCCTGGGCGTGCCGGTCAGGTGGTTTCTGCGCCTCCCGCTGTCTCAGCTGTAGGCACACCGTCTCACACTCTGAAAAACAAACCTGGTCAGCGCAATCCTATGCAGAAATTCAGTGTGTACGCAGACCAGGCCCGGGTCTCAGACATACATACATTCATCTGTTTTTAACGCAGTTACTTGTTTGTTCTTTGGGGAGGGTTGGTATCTCTTCTTCACTAGGAGTGGTATTCGAGTGACCGTACTCACTCACCCTGGGCCACACCTCCCTCTTGACGTTTTTAAGGTATTGTGTTTGATCATGTTCTTATGGGTGGTCTGTGTCTGCCTGTACAGTCTTTGTGCTGGATGGTAAAGTTCGGATTGTCTGTGCAAGATATCTTTCCTTAGTTCCCTGCTTTAGTTTGGGAATGTGCGTGCGATAATGACGTTGGTCAGTTGCTTTCGTACGGGGCACAGACAGACTTTCCTCCGGTGGCCAGGGGGACACAGAGGCCCCCAGTCCCCCGTGAGGCGTGCTGCAGGCTCTGTGGATGAACCACACGCCCACGCGGACCACGCCGCCCTCGGACAGAGGCTGCCTCCAGGCCGTCTGATCTCCCCCGTGCCCCTCGAAATCTGCCGAACATGGGCGTCGCTTTTCACCTGCAAATCCTGACAACATAAAAATAACAATACGCCACCTAAAAGCCGGCGTAGATGTACTGAGGTTAGAGCTGGTGTAAAAACATGGATTTACGTCACTCTCGTAGCAGTGGGTGAGTTTCAGAAGAGAGCTGGGGCTTGATACATCAAATAACGGAGAGAGAAATGGACCTAAAGTGTAAAGGCCCAGGCCAGGGAAGAATACAAGCAATAATGTAGCTAATCAGGACAGATGGTGTGACAGGCAAGGGGGAGGCGAGCAGAACGGGAGTCTCGTGCTTCCACCACGGTCATGGTGAGGGGCCAGCGGGTGCTGTCAGAAGTCGGAGGACCGAGTTCATCGCATCACCTGGGACTAGCAGGGGTGAGGACCAGAAGGGCCGGGGATTGAAAGGGAAACCGACTCTGACAAAGCAGATGCCCACCGCAGAGGTGTTAGTGGTGACGCAGAAATGAGCGGGCTACAGGGAGCGGCACGTTCTCCCGGAGCCGGGAGCACAGAGGGACACAAGCTCCCGCACCTTGTGGCTGCCGGGGCACCGTCGTCCCTGGGAGACATGCTCTTCTCGTGGGGCAGGACGCCAAGGGCCCCACTCCCTTTGCTGGGAGCCTGGGGCGGATGCTTTCGCTTCTCGAGACAGTGTGACTCCGTGGAGAGTGAAGGCTTTGGAGCCGGACAGATGCAGTGCTCAGGCCAGCTCTGCTGGTGACTTTCTGTGTGACCTCAGGCAGACTGCTTACCTCTCTGAGTTCTGCTGCTCCCTGGCAGGACCACCAGAGGCTCAGGAGGTGCGGACCATCAGGCGTGCAGCAGGAGGGCGCTGCTGCGGTGGCCACACTGACCACATTGCCCTCGTTTTCAGGACGCTAGGTGTCCGGGAGTCTCAGAGCTTGGGCTTGGGCTCCCGATGCACCCGAACTCCAGGCGCCCCCTCCTCCAGGACCAGGCAGGGGCGAGGGAGGTGCTAGGGGAGGTCCAGGAGAAGAGCCGCCGGTCGTCGGTCAGTGGGTGGGAAAGGACATGTGTCCAGCAGGACACCCCGGGACAGCTGGCCGCCACGGCGGGGAGGATGGCCACTGGAGGCAGAACAGAGCTGTGCGAGCCTGTCCAGGGTCCTGCAGACAGGCTGTGACGGTGGTCACTGTGGACAGGGCTGGGCTGCCGGCCCCCGTCTGCGTGGCCATGGTAGTGACCCGCAGTGGTTAGGGGCTGAGCGCTAGGGCACACTCTGCGTCTGACCCCACGGGATCGTCCTCCTGGCCCCCCACGTGGCGGGCGGGCTGAGGCTCCTTATGCAGGCGGCAGGTGCCAGGAAGCTTGGCCACTGATGGGGCCAAAGGCTGTGTGAGTGGGAGGACCGAAGGAGCCCAAGGAGATGCCCGAAGGAGCAGAGATGCCCACCCGGGGCAGGGAAGCCACGGAGACGCAAGCTGCTTGAGGCCCGGAGGGCCTGTCCCGAGGGCCAGCAGCCCATCTCCACAGGGGCCGTCACACCCACGGGACGCCCTGCGAAGGCAGAGCTGGGTTCAGTGCTGCTGGCCTGGTCCCGTGAGGGTCCCCGTTGAACTGAGTGGCTTGGCTGTCATTAGCGGTGTGGAGGTCACGGCACCGCCACTTCTGGTCTTAGCGCAGGACTCAGCGGCTGGACCACAGTTGTCTGGGAGCCCAGGAGGCTCGGGCCGGGTCTGCAAGTCCGCTCTGCCTCTTCAGATGCGGGCGGAGGGGCCCCAGCAGGGCCTGGTGGGGGAGGCCTGGTTCTTAATGCAGCCCAATCAACCGTGAACCCTTGATGATCAGGGGACTTTGAGAGACGGTCAGAGCCGGGGGCCTGCCCCGAGCTGATGTACCCGCTTCTGCGTCCTCGACAGTGGGGTGAGCTGTTTCAGGGGAGCCCCTGGCTCAGAGCCGCAGGGGTGGGGCTTCTGGGAGGGGCGGGAGCGCTGGGCTGGCGGGAGGAAGCGGGGTGTGCAGACAGACAGACAGACATGGTCTGAGCACAGGTGTGAGAGCCTCCGGGGCAGCCGGCTCCAGGGAGAAGGGCGTTCCAGGCAAGAAGACCCTTGGGGGTTGAGGGCAGGGCCACTGGAAGGCGGGCGAGGGCAGGGACAGAGGACGCAGCCGCCATCCGCGCTGCTCCCTGGGTCCTCCGGGCGCCGAGGACCACGGGGAAGAGGAAGCTGTTTTCACATCTAGTTCCGTGAAGGAAGAAGAGGGGGCCTGGCGCCCCGAGCCCCTCCCTTCATCACTGAGCCTGGCTTCGCTCCCAAGAGCCCCAGCCTGCTGCTCAGATGCTGGCCTGGGAGAGGGAAACAGCGCCGAAACACGTGGCTCTGTAGGGTTTCCCGGGTGGCGGGACTGGGGGCTTCCCCGTGAGTGAGGGCACAGCTGACCAGCAGCCCTCGTGCCCCCCCAGGGTACCAGATCGCCTACCGCCTGGCCAGCAGCAGCCCTAACACGTTCACCACCGTGGAGGTCGGCGCCACCGTGAGGCAGTTCACGGCCACTGAGCTGGCCCCGGAGTCTGCGTACGTCTTCCGGCTGTCGGCCAAGACCCGGCAGGGCTGGGGGGAGCCGCTGGAGGCCACCGTCATCACCACCGAGAAGAGAGGTAAGACCGGGAGGCCCAGTTCCCTGCCGGGCCGGGGGAGGGGAGGTCACGCGTGCCTGGGGAGGGTGGCTGCCCGAACTGCTCGTTCTTTAAGCACCGCTGAGCCTACCTGGAGCTGGACGCACAGCGGGTCTCACAGCCCAGCACTCGCCCCAGGCTGGGCTCTCAGGCCTGATCCTCCCAGGTCCAAAGATAGAGAGCTCTTCTCCTCCCCAGCGATACCAGAGCGCCCTGCAGGTTCCCCCACCGGGACTCGGTCAGGCCGGCACTCTCAGTGTGCGGGGAGCAGCAGGGCTAAGTTTCTCCCCCAGGCAGCTCAGAGCCGCAGGCCTTGTTTCTTGCCATCCTCCTTAGACTCCGTGCAGCCCCTCTGAAGGAGGGGGAAAGAGTTTTGCTCACGGTTTGATGTGACTTGAACCAAACCCGAGTGCAAGTACTGACATGAGCTCCCCTAAGGGGGCAGCCCTGTCCCCTGCCCGCCACGTGCCCCCGCCTGCACCCTGCCCCACAGCTGGAACACCTGCCCCGCCAGGGCCTGCAGGGCCTCGGTCCACGTGGCTCAGGGAGAGGGGTCCCAGGAGAGCTTTGTCCCTTCCAGTGGGTCCGGGAGGGGCCTGAGAAGCAGGGGCAGGACCCAGGCTGCTGGGGGCGAGAAGAAACCGCCCAGCCGAAGGGTGCGCTTCAGCAAAGGTTGCTGATTAAGTTAGGTGCCAGGGCCCCTGGCAGCCCATCACCTGGGGCCGGCAATGACTTGCTGCTTTATTTCACGCCACACGTTCTAATCAGAATCGATACTCTTCCTGATAAACAGTGAAAGAATGATTCCTCCCTCTGGGGAGCTTCTCTGTTGAAATCATTGGGGCGAGGAGACAGAGCGACGGGCAGACGACCCCCACTCAGAAGCCAGGTCCCGGCCCCGCTGCCCGCATCCCAGTCTCCATCCTGCAGGCACGGAGTGGCCAGTGAGAGCCCCCAGGCACCCCTGCTCCACAGGCCTTTATGGTTTCAGGCCCAGGTCGACTTCCAGGGAGAGGAGATCAGTGTTAAAGATGTACTCGTCCCAAATCAGAGAGCGGGAGCGAGTCCTCGGGGCGCCCAGGTGTTGCTCACGATGCCTTGCATGGCGGTGCCGTCGGGGAGCATGGGGGGGTTCACCTCCAGTCTGTCTGTCTGCTCTGAGGATGGAACATTCCAAGGGCAAGCAGGGGTCTCCAGTCAGATCCGAGCTGGGCCCCGGCCGAAGTCAGAGACCCTCACAGCCCTGCGGAGCCAGGAACAGTCTGAAGGTCATCTAATCCATGCATCCGACTCTCGGGGCCGCCACAGTGCCCCCCCCCCCGCGTAATTTCACTGCGAGCCTCTCACACGTCCCTGATCTGTCCTCTTTGGGTTGCAGAGCGGCCGGCGCCCCCCAGGGAGCTCCTGGTGCCCCAAGCGGAAGTGACCGCGCGCAGCCTGCGGCTCCAGTGGGTCCCGGGCAGCGATGGGGCCTCGCCCATCCGGTACTTCACGGTGCAGCTGCGCGAGCTGCCCCGGGGACAGTGGCAGACCTACTCCTCGTCCATCAGCCACGAGGCCACAGCCTGTGCCGTTGAAAGGTACCCAGAGGGCCAGGGGGACCCTCTCCCGGGGTACGGGGGCCCTGCCCTCCCCAGCCAGCTCCTGCCCACTGAGTAAGGAGTCTGTGCAGGACGCAGAGACGCACCACTGAAAGCCCATGTCTCCTCTTCTAGTCAGCGCTCCTGTGCCAGGACCCGGTAGTCCTTGCATCCCGCGTCCGCTTCCAGACGCCCACCCGGGCCGCTTCCCCGCCAGTCCTTGCGAGCGGCCCGGCACAGATGGTCCGCCCGCCCCAGGCCCCGGGGACTGACAAGGCTCAGATGAACGGGCGGTGGGGCCCTGAGCCCGGGAGGGGGACTGAGGCTCCCCAGTGCCCGAGAGGCACGGAGTGGGGGGCGGCGGGGAGGGCAGCCCAGCCTGCCCCTGTCACCGTGTCACAGGCCGGAGAGAGGCCCTTCTCTGTGCTGTCTCTGCGTCAGCGAGGTGGACAGATTCCGCCTGGGGGCCGCCCTTCCTTAGTGACAGTGACGGCTGATGGGGCAGGAGCAGAGCCCCGCCCCCGAGCCAGCTGTTTGGTGAACTGCTGGGCAGGAGGGAGGGGCTGCACCGCCGGCCGCAGCTGGACCCGCTGTGTCGTGATCCCACCTGGGCCTCTTCTCTCGGCCGCCACCCTCCTTACGGTGAAGGAGACTAGGGCTGGGAGGGGTTACATCACTCGCCAGAATCCTACAGATGGAACAGTCTAGACGGGCAGGTCTACGAAGTGGCCTCGGGCCCTGCGTCCTCACGTCCGCTGGCGTGGAAGCCCCCCGCCTGGGAGGGTGATGGCAGCAGCCCGGGGAGACACCTTGGCATCGTCACTGTACTTCCCACCCGGCCCTGGCGTTGTCACTTTCTGCCAGGCTCATGCTCCGGGGCTGGGGAGGGGCCACTAAGTGGTGGGCCCCACTGTCCCCCATGGGTGCTAGTACCCTTGCCAGGACCTTCTAGGAGGACGGAGGAGGCCAGGACCATGGTTTCCTAGGCAGGCCAAGGTCCTTTTATCGTTCAGAACGAGCCCCGTGCCGGGTACCGTGCCACACTGACGTCCACCTGCTCGTGGAATCCCCGCGACAGCTCCGGGCACTGCCGTCCCAGTTCCATGGGTGAGGAACAGGGTCAGAGGTCGGTTTGGTACCTTGCCTGCAGCCCTTCCCAGCCAGCAGGGAGCACGTGTGGGCCTCCCTGGGCACCCCGCCCTCCCGTGGCAAGGCCGCTAGTCTGCTGCCCACTGAGCAGAGACCCTGAGCTGTGCGCCATCAGAGAGCCCCGGAGGCACAGCTCAGGGCTGGGCTTGGAGCGCGACGCCATCGCTCTCTCCTCCACGAGCCAGCAGCGGGGCTGAAGGAGAGGGGCCACGCCCCCGGTCCAAGGAGCCGGCACCCACGGGGGCGAGGCTGTGCGCACGGCGGGTGCTGTCGGCTCCGGGCGGCTGTGTGGCCGGCCTGCACCCTGACGGGATGAGCGTAGCAGCCCGGGCGGCTCGCAGGGACCTTCCGGCAGCTCTGCTTTGGCGCACAGAATGGGCGCCCCCTTTGGAGGTGACTTCAGAGGCAGCCCCAGGCCAAGAAGGAAGGCAGCTCGCCACTTATAGCTGCGGCCTCCTGGGACCCCAAGTGATATTCCTGGTCTGAGTGACTCCCTCATCCCGTGATCCAGAAAGCTCTCAGCTCTGTCTGGAGATGAGGGATGGACGGTCCCCACGCACACGTTCTGCTTCCGGAAGAGCCGAGGTCCCTGCCTGCTACTTAGAGGCGACATTTGTTCAGGTCCGTCTGCTGGCGAGTAGGGCTTTAGAACACTAGTGACAGTCACGGCAGCTGTAGCCGCCCTCCTCGTGGTGGGGAGATGCGGCTGGAACGGCATCAGTGTGGACGCACACCTCCGAGACGCTCCCCACGGCGACCTGGTGGTGAAGCCTCCCGCGCCATCTTCCTGCTGTCATTGTCATCGCCACCGTCACCATCTCAGCATCACCCAGCCCTCCATCAGTTCCAGAACAATTCCCACGTGTTGTCCCACAGGTCGTCCACGTGGAGAGAGGGGCCTGTGGGGTACAGACCAGACTTTTTATTATTCCCGTCGTGCAGACGAGGACACGGGGCAGCAGACGCGTCTTAAGCAACGAAGGGGCCTCAGCTTCTCTGAAAGGGGGAGGGGATCCCTTTGTGGTTCGGACATTCCCTGGGCCTGTAGCTCAAAGATTCACGGATGCAAACCAGCACCCAGCTAATTTACACGGGTCCAGATGTAGCGAACAGTGTTTATCATCTACACCCCAAGCTCTCAGCAGTCCGTCCACCCCTGAGTGGCCAGGGGGCCTTGGAGGAGTGAAACATGGGGCTGGAGGAACCATCCCGTGGTTCCTCTCAGCTCCGGGCCGAAGATTTGCCTCGGTGACTGACAGCAGTGAACGGACGGCCAAGTAACAAGGCCCCCAGAATAGTCAAAGCCTGTCCCCGTGGAGCCCGCCAGCCTTACGACAGCGTGGGACCCGCAAGGCACAGCTCCCCCTGCAGAGGAAGGCACTCTGCTGCGGACACACCCCGCGGGCCAGGATTCTCCTGTGCAGCCCGGGGCTTGGGGGTCGGGCGAGTGCGGCAGGGATGCCCAGCTTACTTGGTACAGCACAGTCCGGTGCGCTGGGCGCCCGGCCGTAAATAACCCCACCTCCTCGTGTAACCGTGTGAAAGAAAGAAGAGCGATAAAATCCAACTGCCTCTCCTGTCGTGGAGCCTCCAACAGACCAATGGTGTGCTTGGGACTTTGCGTTGGAAAGGAGAGGTCCGTGCTTCAGGACAGACAGTTTAATTTGGTGCGGGAGACACTGTTGTCAGTTTCCTAATGGGCCATAACCAGGACACGTGGTTCCTCCCCTATCAGTAGAAAACATGTCGCGGGCGGGATCCCGGGAAGGCGACGTCTTGTGCGCTGCCACCGCGTCATCCCCCTTCCCGCCTCATGGTGCTGGCAGCTACATTTTCTCCTTTTTTTTTTAAACATTCTTTTTACATTTTACTTTTTCCAGTTGCACGAAGTCTGCTAGTGGCCAAAACAACATAAAACATTTAAACAAAAGTTTAAAACAAAACGTTGAACGACCCACATCTCGTGCCTGTACCTACGCTGGTGGATGTGGGTCCAGGGCACTGGGAGGGGCTGGGTCTGAGGGACCTGCTGCAGCATCACCGGTTTCTGGTTGATGGCTGCGTCCCACAGAAATGCAGGGTAGCTGAAGAGAGGAGCTCCGAGCACAGAGCCACGTGGACGTCCTGGACGTCCCTTTAGGACAGAGCAGTGATGGCGTGGGCTCCGGTGCTGGCTGTGTGTCCAGTAACCGCGGGCCCTGCTGTTCCTCCGAGCCTGCCCTCTCCGGCGCCTTTGGGAAGGCGGGAGAGGGAAAGTAACATTTAGGAAGCGCCTACTGTGTGACCGATTGCCAGACCTCATGAGGTGGGTTGTGTCATGTAACTTCCCCTGGAAGCGTGGGTATCATTACCTCTGTTTTCATAGATGAACTGAGTGAGACTCAGAGAAATTAAACGGCGGGCCCCAGTTAGGAGTGGCGGGGCCAGAATTTAAATTCCTGCTGGGCCGACTCCAAAGTAGGGGCTCAGGGAGGCCTGGAAGAGTGAACAGGGGGCAGAACTGGCGGGAATCGGAGGGCTTGTTCCTTATTCATTTATCAAGTAGTCGTGAAGTCCTGCTGTGCCCGGAGGGAGCGAGGGGCTGGGATGGATGGGGCGATGAGGGTGTGCTCAGGGGAGGAGGTAGACCAGTAATCCAAAGGAGCAGCTCCGCAGAGATGAGGAACCTGCGGAGGACGGAGACCAGGAGGCGGACACGGTAACCGTGGTCACGTCTCCAGGGCGATGGCCGCTCCCTTCACGGCCTCCCAGTCTCTCTGCCTGTTTTCAGGCTCCTGGCAGGGCTTCCTACTGAGAGGCTAAGTCCTGCAGCTCAGACGCCCTCCTGTCCCCTGCGACTCTCAGGGACAGTCATCAGTCCTGTGAAGGGGGAGAGCTCGCACGGCGCAGGTCTGATGCCGGGAGCTCTGCTTCCCAGTCTCCTCGTCCCAGCCCATCTGTCACAGGCCTGTCATCAGATGTCATCCCGTCATCAGACATCCTTTACTGCTCCCCTGCTGTGCCCCCGACTCCTGGAGACCCCGGAGGTCAGGAAAGAAAGGGTGGTCTTCAAAGAGCTAGACCTCTGGCCTCAGATTCTGAAATCATTGGAGAGCAGTGAGGTACTGAATATAATGCAATAAATCACGTGACTACCGTGTTCTAGATGGCAGTGCACTAGCTGATAAACGCGCTACACGTGAAGACAAGCGTCATTTCCGGGGCACCTACCATGTGCCGGACGTGTCCTCTTATTCCACCCTCCCAAGAAACTTCAGAGACAGATAATGTCACCCCAGCCATTCATCCCTTGTGTGGGTACTCACTGAGCACCTCCTGGGTGCCAGGCGCTGCCATTGGTGCTGGGGACAAGGCAATAAATGGGGCCTCGGTCCCTGTCCCCAAGGAGTCCTGCGTCTTGTAAATAAGACAGACAGTCATCAAGGAAACAGTTAATTACAAATTGCGATGGAGGAGACGAGGAAGTGAACGGGGTGTAGGGGACGGTGGGCAGGGACAGGCATCGCTGGAGCTGGTGAAGCTGACACCTGCAGGACGAGAACGCTACGGCCACTTCTCAGTTCTGAGCGCCGGCTGTGGGCCAGACTCCCCGCCGCCCGTCTCCCCGAACTCATCCCAGCAACAGCCTCACGGTGTGGGCTGCTATCAGCCCAGATGGGGAGACGGGGGGAGACGGAGGCCGGGGGAGGGAAGACGTGGTTACCTCCGCCATTCATGAAATCCCTCCTAGGAAGCTGGGGACAGATGGGAACTTACTTGTCTATTTTAACTGAATAAAGATGTCACCCAAAAACCAGATCGTCCTTCAGGTGGGACTTTGGAAGCGTCTCCACTAAAGCCAGGCCCGAGGCAGGGCTGCCCGTCACCGCTGCTCCTGGCTGTGGAATCGGGGCGCCGATGGACTAGCGAGCAGCAGGGTGCAGTCGGCTCTGGGGGGCTGGGAAGCAACAGCATCCCTCGAGGTGTCGGCTCACAGAGAGCCGCTGCCGTCCGTCTTACGCAGGAGGCGATTTGAAAACAGAGGTAGAGAAAACTTCTCTGATCATGCTTTCCAAAAATGGTTGTCAGTGTTTCCAAACGCAGAATCCCTTCTCTAAACAGAGTGTCACCCAGAACCAGTTACAGACCGGGTGGAAGTGGAGCTGCTGTTGGTTGGTGCAGGGGGAACGGAGGCCCTGGACGCCCGGAGGTCCCTCGGGGTCTCAGGGGTTCCTCAGTGCTCAGTTTGAAAACCACTGGTCTACAGGCTGCGTCAGAGCCACGGGAAGGGTTGGTCAGAGGCAGGGAGGGCTGTGCTTAGACCAAGTTGAGGAAACTTGGGGATGGTTTGGACTCGAGGGACGGGGAGGGAGCGTCTAGAATCACTTCGGATCTTCGGGTCCGGGAAACGGAGAGGACAGCGGGGCCGCTGCCTGAGACACAGCCGCTGCTCGGGGGGAAGGGAGGACGCAGGGCCCTCATCTGCTCCTCTGGAAGTAAAACCCGAAGGGTGGTGACAGCGGCCAGCCAGCCAGCCGGGTGCCGAGCGGGGCTGAGCTAGGGGAGCATCGCCGGGGACCTGGGTGAAGGTCTGTGTGTCGTCCACGGCAGAGTTTGTCTGAAGCCTCAGTCATCAGTGTGGCTCTGCGCTGGGCACACGGGCCATCTGGGGGTGGGGGGGATGGATGGATGGATGGATGGGAGGGAGGAAGGATGGAAGGGAGGGAGGAAGGATGGAAGGGAGGGAGGAAGGATGGATGGGAGGGAGGAAGGATGGAAGGGAGGGAGGAAGGATGGAAGGGAAGGAGGAAGGATGGAAGGGAGGGAGGAAGGATGGAAGGGAAGGAGGAAGGATGGATGGGAGGGAGGAAGGATGGGAGGGAGGGAGGAAGGATGGAAGGGAGGGAGGAAGCCTGCAGTGGTGGCACCAAGGAGAGCATTCATGTCCCGGAAGTCTCATCCGTGGGCCGAGGGGGACATCTTTTCACATGGACAGCCAACATTGTCTTGGCCTTACTTAAGGTGGGAGGCAGTGTTACTTCAGGGCGAGACCCCTCTTCCAGCCTCCGCCCCCAGCCACTGACCAGTCCTCCGGCGGAGGGTGGGGGCCTCTGTCCGCTCGCCGTGAAGCAGGAATCCTGACGGCTCTACCCTGCAGAGCCGCCCTGCGGCTTAGATGGGGCTGTGCTGCTGGAGTCTCGCTCAGTCGGCGGGAGGGGGCGGGGCAGGGGCAGCCCCTGGAGCCAGGCCCCGGCTGGGCTGGCACGGAGCTCCGCGAAGGAGCGCTGGGCTGCGGGAGGAGGGGAGCGCCTGCTCTCCGTGCTCCGAGGCCCCGTGCCTGCGCCGTGTGAGATCAGCTCCTGCTGAGAAGTCCTCCGAGCGGCTCGGAGAGCAGCGATTTGCTGCGCACAGGAGTCTCTGACTGCGGGAAGTGGTAGTCCCTCCCCAGGAGCCCTAGGCAAGCGCTCCGTTCCCCCTGCTGGGAAGTTCTGGGCTCCCCCCGCCCCGGGAATCTCCTGTCGCCCTAGACCGGCCAGTGAGCCAGGGCTGGGTGCTGGGAGCTGCTCCCCAGACAGTCCCGGGCGCCCGGGGATTCAGCCGCAGCCCCAGAATGCCCGCTCCTCGCCGCCGCCCGGGCCCGCGGACAGGCGGAGGTCTCTGCGGTCACGGGTCCCTTCCGTGTTTCAGGCTGAGGCCCTTCACCTCCTACAAGCTGCGCCTGAAGGCCACCAATGACATTGGGGACAGTGACTTCAGCGCGGAGACAGAGGCGGTAACCACACTGCAGGACGGTGAGCAAGGGGCCCACTTCCCGCTGCCGCCTTTGCGCCCCGGAACCCCGGCTCCTAGAGAGACCCACTCTCGTCTTGAGCCAGGAAGGGGAGTGGAGGGAGTGGCCGTGGGCAGTGGAGTTCAATTAGCAGCAGAAGCTGGGCGCTCCTGTACAGCCCAGGGCCGTAAATCAAGACTTCAAGGGCTTCCAAAGGGAGGAGGTTTCTTTGGCTTCCAAACCCCGACCATCCATTAGCATCCCTGAGACTGACTAATTTATAGGGTCATTAAAGATAGATGTCGTGGGGTAGCTGTGTTTTAAGAGGTTTTCCCCATTTTTCTCATTCACGAGCCACCCAGTTTTGTCACTTGACAAAAGCCCAGTTGAGTGATGGAAGTGAGACCCCCTAACAGCTCCAGGTGACTTTTCACCCGCCCTGTCCTGCTCAGAGGAATTGGGCCCGGAGATCCGTTGTGAGTTTGTTTGGCAATCGATGATCAAAGCAGGCTCGGAGGGAGCTGGGAGACGGTGTCCTCAAGTCCGCCCAGCAGACAGGCAGGTGCTTGGGTAGGAAGGGAACGCTGCTGCGTAGCAGTGCTGGGCTCTGATCCCGGACTGCAGACCCCAACCCTTAGCCCGCCCAGCGGTGCTTTATGATAATCCCCAGACCTGCCCCGAGCACGCTCTCCCCCAGTTAACGCAGCAGGGGAGCGAGGCTCAAACCAGCCCACGTCCGCCTGCTCGCCCCGGGACCCCCCCCACCTTCAGCTCTGCTCTTTCTGTAACCTGGGAGGGCGGCTTCTCCAACACCAGGCTGCCAGTGACCTGAAGGACCAGCTAAGGGGTTCCGGGGACCCTTGTAGCTCTTCAGGGGCACGCAGAGACTATTTGCAACAGAGCAGAAGCCACCAGGGCCCCCTGGTGGTCCTGACCGGGGACATGCCGCCGAGCTCATGGGAGGCTGCAGTCCCAGCTGAGCTCCCGGGGAGGAGGGGCGTGACCTGGCCCTGGAGAAACTGAGGTTGTCTTTTGTGGCTCCCACTTTAATCCCACGTTTAACACAACCAAGGTTCCACTTCAGCTAAGCACTGATTGTTAGAAGAAAGAAAATGCAGCACGCTGGTTTGGGGGGGAGTCTCTGAGAAGGACTGTGGAAGCAGGACGCCTCCCCCAGCCTCCCTCTGCCCCTCAGGGGCTCAGTCAGAAGAGGGCCTCTCTCACCCCTTTCATATTCAGATCACTCCTTTGGATGCGTTTATCGTGTCATCTTCCTTTTCGGAGATCTGTGATCTCTCTTTGCCCTGGAACAGCCTTGTGTTGTCGTTGCATCGTCTCCAAGTCCAGCTCTAGGCAGAGGCTGACTCCAGGGGTGGGCAGCCTTGTGCTGGGGGAGGGACCTGGGAGCCTGTGGATGGCTTGCTAATAAACGTTTCCTTATAACAGTGTTTAGGGTACTGAGACCACCCCGTAATAGTAATCCTTTGTGATCAGGAAAGCTGGACCAGGGTCTTAAGATAGAACAGCAGGAGGTCGGAGGGCGCAGGGTGGAGAGCTATCCCTGGGAGGGACGGGGAGGCCTGACAGGTGCAGGGGAGACTCACAGAGCAGAGACCCGGGGCCGCGTCGGGACAGTGTGCCAGACACACCCTGGGGCGGGGCGGGGCGGGGAGAACTCCTCAGTCATTCTGCTCAAAGCCCACTTCTGAACCTTAACTGTGTGTCGGGTGTCAGGATGTCCCAGTGGGGCAGCCGTAAGGAGGCCAATCCGACTGCTGAGACAGGGCCGCACGGGCCCAGCGGGAGCAGAGGTGGGGAAGGGCTGTCAGGAAGGCCTGCTGGCATGGCAGGCACTCCAGAGAGCAGGGCGGGGCTGTGGGCAGGGGTCAAACCGACCTTGTCCCCCAGGGAGTAGAGCAGAGCCACCACCGAGACCCAGACCAGGGCAGGCGTCCCTCCGGCCCCCAGAAGCCAGCCTCTGTCCCTGACAGTCACGTCCGTGTTTAAAGCCAAGGGCACCATTGCCTGGCTTGATCACTCGTCCTGTTCGGGAGTCGCTCTGACCTGAGTACCTCAAAACACTGATGCTCCCCCTCTGGGGGAGGGGAGGCCCCCAGGGAGATCTGGGAAGCGCAGGGGCTCCACGGGCACCTCCTCTGGTGTGAGCAGCTCCCCGTGGAGAGACCCAGACTCGCGTGTCTGTCTTGGGGTCCGCCTGGGGGGGAAGGTCAGGGACGTGAGCTGTGATCGCCCGACCAGGATTAGGTTCCTTGTCTCCTGGACACAGGCTGGCGGGTGGGGGCAGGGCATCCCCAGGGAAGAGGGGGGCTGGATGCTGGCTGGCCAGCTTTCCCCGGCTCTCGGCTCTCGGGGGCTGGGCCCGGCCCTGCCTCCTGACCGGGGCGGGAGAGAGCTTTGGCCCAAGCAGCCGCGGGGCACAGGCAGAGCCGCCTAATCCTTGCCTTCTTTCTGGTGTTGCAGTTCCAGGAGAGCCTCCGAGCTCTGTCTCTGTGACGCCGCACACCACCTCGTCTGTTCTGATCCAGTGGCAGGTAAGCGCCCCAGCATCCCACGGTGTTTGGTAAAGCCGTTTATGCGACCGCGTGGTCAGCCGGCACCTGCCGGGTCCCGGATCGGGGTGGAGTGGGACAAAGGGGACACGCCAGTCGGGCTTGCACACTGTGCGGGGAAATGGTGAGTGTAACTTCCAAGTCTGGAAATGCAGGACTGTCGTGGCAGGCGTAATGGACTCGTGCCCAGCGCACTGAGGGGACCAGCAGGATGGCAAGGGGGGAGCCCAGAGCGCAGACGGACTGAGCTTTGGAGAAGGACGCAGATGGAGCAAGGCTTCTGTGGCAAGACTGGTTCGCGTCCTACTGGGTTATCGATAGTACAGGAATTATTTCCAACCAGACAAAACATCAACAGGATGACATGAGTCTTTGTTAGTTCCAGGTCTTTAGTCAAACCAAGGAACCTTCTCCTAAATAATCAAATAGCCCTTGGTGAGCTGTTAGCAGTGCTCTAATACGACATGGAAAGGACCTGCTGCCCTCTCTGCCTTACTTCCACTTCTGGATCATTTCTGCTAACAGTGAGGTGCCTTGAGGGCAGAAATAATGAGGGGCAGAACCGCCAAGGAAGGCTGCCCTGCCCGAGGGCGAGCCCAGCGGAGGGCGATGTATCCAGCCAGGGCATGGGGGGCTAATTCAGGAGCAGGGCTGGAGCTGGGCCGGGCAGGCGCGCAGACCCATGGGCAGGGGCCAAGGGCAGTGATGAGTGTGGGCACAGCATCTGGCCAACAAGGGAAGATCCTGAGTCCAGAATGGGGGCTGCCGTCCTGGGCGGGGGCAGTGCCTACAGCCAGCAGGCCGTGGCGAGGGCAGACAGAGGGCAGGCGCTGTGGTCTGGGTTCAGAGCCACGGGGAGCTGAGGTCTGCCTAGGAGTGGCCTCTGTGGGCTGGGGGTCCAGGGAGTGGTCTGTGTGGGCACGAGAGGCTCCCTCCGGGTCGATGGTAATCGTCCAGATAATGCCGGAATCACACCCAGAACCAGCGGGAACCAGGCACAAATGATGGTCTGGACGTGGCCTTGGAGAGTGGGGAGGGCTTATCCTGGCCGGGGGCACTGCGCCGCCACAGGAGGAAAGGGCGGGGCAGAAAGGGGCAGGGAGCCCCAGGAGAGGACCAGGGAGCCCCGGGAGAGGACCAGGGCCTGGGCTCAGGCCCCAGTGTGTCATTGCGTGACTGTGATCCCCAGAGGCCTCTCGGGCTCCAGCTTCCTCCTGCATAAAAACAGGAGGTCAAAGGTGACCTCTGACGTCACCGCAAGGTCTCCGGTCCAAGGCCCGTTAGACCTCCACAGCCCTGACTTCCGTCAGGGTCCCAGGCCCTTGTGTTTCCCGCCCTCCACTACCGTGACCCACCCAGAGCAGGCAGGTCCCTCGGGCTGTGCTGGACCCGGCCAGGTCTGTGCTTTGTCTGTAGGCGTGGGGCCTGTCTGTCCAGGGACTAGGTGGGCTTTTCTGCGAAGGCGGCGGCTCGGGGCTATGTCACCTCATTGCCTCCGAACACGTGGCTGTGGACGAGGTGCTGGCTGTCAGCCCGGCCATCCCGCCTCTGGCCACTGGGCCGCAAGCCCTCAGTTGCGGTTAGAACACTCTGTGGAGTGGCGAGAGCCGCACCAAAGGCGCTCGGCGCGTGTGTGTGTGTGTCAGCTGTCCCCCTTCAGACCCCAGCAGAACAAACTAATGCCAGGAAGCCTGCACAGGAGGTGGTCAGTATGATGCACTGTGGAAATAACTGCCCGTCAACTGCTGGGCAATTGAAGTATAATTAAAATCACGAGTAATTCACTAAACCAGAGTGAGCAGAACAAAGGAACTACGGTTAAATATAGATTTGCATTCCAGATGAAATGTTTCACCTGTAAACTTTTTTGTTTTTGTAATTTGTTTAAAAATGCAAACACTGCCTGTAATTTCAAGGTCGTTGACCCATTTGAATGGGCTTGTCTGTCAGATTTCATTCCTCTTAGTAGGATGATCAAACTGTGCCTTTCACGGGTCCAGTGCTGTTTGGAATCTAAGGATTTGAGTGTATGTTCTAGACAGTGGTGGCTTTGTGTCCACACTGAGTGCAGCTCATACTGGGCATTCACGTCTCTGCATTGATCCCAACGTTTAAGCTGGCTCTTCTGAAACCTCCAGCGGGTCACACAGTCTGTCACCCAAAGGCGTTTCCCCTCGTGTGGCTGCAGTGGATCAAAGAAAACGTCCTAAGGGACAGATCCCATCATGCACGATGGACTCGGGGGAGGGGGGACTCAGCGCTGTATGGGACGCCTTCCTAAGAGGAGTGCTGCAGCTGCCTGGGCAGAGGGGGCAGGGCGGCGGGGCCTCTTCAGGACAGCTCTCGGCCTTTGTTGCTTTCCTCACCACGCGCTCTGTTGTCTGCAGAGGACCAGCTCTGGCTTGGAGGGCTGAGCGCCTCGAGGTGAGCAGGACACATTCCATTTAGTGCATTGAGCTCTACACGCCTTAGTGCGAAGCCAGCGGAGGGGAACAGCTGACTCGGGCCAGAGGGAGGTGGGAGGTGACAGGATGAGCGGTCCTCCTGATCTCAGGGGGCCTCGGCCTGCGGCGGCCTGAAGCAGCATTTCCGTTCCCCGGCCAGAGATTGAAGTCAGGTTGCAACAGTGAGAGTCCTGAATCCTATAGCCACTAGACCAGTGGCCGGGGACAAGGCCCTGGCCCATCGGCTTTATAGAAATGAATCCCACAAAGAGATGGAAAGTTGTGAAACAAGTGAAGTGTTTATTAGGAGGGAAAAGGATATGTGTGAATAGACTCACACGGGTGGACTCAGAGAGAGAGTTGCGCCCTCGTGGCAGTTTGAGTCACTTATATGGGGCATTTCTTCCGGGTTTCCTTCAGCCAGTCATCTTGCTTTGCCTGGTTCTGGGTCCGTGTTTGGTTTATCTCGGAGTCCTCCCACGTGTGCGCGCGCATCTCTTAGCCAAGATGGATTCTAGTGAAGAGGCCTCTGGGAGGGTTGACATCACCTACTGTGGGGTGGCACCCCGTCCCTTTTGGCCTCCGAGGGGCCTTTCTGCACATGTGTAGTCGGGGCAGGTCTCCTTGGCCTCAAGAATGAGACATGCGTGATCTCTTTATCTTTTGTCTGGGCAGGGCCCAGCTTCTCTCCGCCCTTGTCCCCCCACAGGGGACACACTCCAGCTGCTCAGCCTGGGGCCCATCTGTCTCCTGCCTCACCCCCCCAGTAAAAGGCGGGGAGACGACTATACAAGCGTCACGCACAGCCAGAGCAAAGGCTGCTGGGCTTTGGTGCTACGTTTCAAGGGAAGGCACGACGGAGCCGGGTTCTCTAGGGCCTCCTGTGCTCCGCTGCACCATCGGGACTTAATCCCACAGGTGTCAGAGGGCATCCCTGTTCTGTGCTCCAGGAAACAGAAGTCATGGGAAGTCATGGTCTCAGGCCTCAGGACGACAGCAGCTGAGTTCCAGCTCTGTCTCATTCTCACTGTGAGGCCTCAGACTCCATGTGGACCCTCCCCACCCCAGACCTGCCTGGTCTGGGAAAGCCCGCTGCACCGGCTCCAGCCCATCCCTGAGTGCTTGGCCAGGACTGAGGCTCGTGGTGGGAGTCCTGCCCCCTCCCCACCTGGGCCCTTCCCTCCGCTCAACGCTGCCGCCTACAAGATGCCCGCCCTCATCCTCCCGGCCGTCCCCAGCTCTCCGTTCCCTTCCCTTCCCACTCCACCCGCTGGAGTGGGCCGTCAAGGCCAGGGCATGCTGACCAGCTCATCTGCATTTTAACGGGGGCTTCGAAAACTGAAGAACTGCCCTGGACCCCCAGAAAGCCTGCTGGTAGAATTTCTGACATGCAAAAGGCAGAGTGAAGGTGTTTTTAGAGGGGACCCCGGTCCCTTCAAGTGTCTGCCCGTGCAGGTGGCTGATCCAGGATGAATCCAGCCAGAGGTGGTGTCGCCTTCACTTGAGCAAACCCAGCGCACCTCCACCAGCACTGACTAAGCACTGGCTGTGTCCCAGGCCTGGCAGAGCAGCTGTGGGAAGATAGACGCGAACACGACACAGACAAGGCCCGGCCTCCACGGGCACGTGCTAAGTCAGACACCACAGGAACCGCGTCGTCAGGGCCAAGGGCTGGGAGAAAGGTCTGCACGTGCGAAGGGAGACTTCTGTTCAGAAACCTCCTAGAGACCACCTAGGCCGGCTTCCACATGTAGCAGGTACAGGGTTGAGCCCCAGAGGTTGGGCACCAGCCTGAGCCTGCCCTGCAAGGCCATCGCAGAGCCAGGACTTGAACTGGTCCCACTGCTTCTGGAACTCTCTCTGGGTCACGTGGAGCTGCCCTACCGGGACCTCCCAGGACACCCAGAGTCGCAGAGGCCTCTCACCAATGACAGATGGTTTATTCCAAGCTCGAGGAATAGAAAGTGTGGTTACGCCCTGTTCAGGATCCCGCGAAGGCAGGCAGGCCTCGTGCGTCGCCATGGGTCACGAGAGCCTCACTAGTGAGGCCTTCAGAGAGGCCGCCCTCCAGGCTGTGCGACCACCTGCCCCTCCTACCCGGGCTGGTACGGCTCCTGCTGGGAGGGCATCACGGGGGGCGCGGTTTCTGGTGTGGCCAGATGTGGACCTGCCCGCAGCTGCAGCAGGTGTGCCTGGGACCTGGGGCTCGGCCTCTCCTCACACCCCTGCCGCATCTTCTCCTCCTCGGCTGGAAGGGTTTGAGCCTGGGATTGACAGCCTCCGTCCCTTCCCCCGTCCCCCGCACCGCCCCCCCCCCCAGGTGTGGACGCAGGCTGGGGACCGGGTGTTGGCCGCTGGTTCCAGAGCCACGTTTGGTCCCCAGGGAGGACGTTGTTATTTTCGCAAACTCCCAGCATCCTGCCTGTTTGATATTTTGGGTGAGTTGAATCCAGTCCTTCCCATTCCTCCCAAGCTTCCCACTCCCTGAAAGTCAGGTGGGCGGAGCCTGGACAGGCTCCTCAAGGAGATGTGCTCGGGGCCATTGGCGGCTCCGCCGCGGCCCTCCTGGTGGCTCTCTGCCCCTGAGCTCACGCTGGGGTCTGTCGCCCCTCAGCCAGGAGGACTGTCGTTTGATTGGATTTGCTGGGCTCCTCCAACAAGATGGACACGCGTGGCGAGTCCACTCAAGTTTCCCAGGCACGCGTGTCTGTGTCTGATGGGGAAAATGACCTGCCGAGGTGCTTGTCATGAGGCGAGGGCGTCACCGAGGACCCGGGAGGCACCATGAGGATCAGGGCTGCAGCAGAGCCGCAGTGCAGCGCCCGGGCTCGAGGGAGCATGCGGCAGCTCTCGCTGGTGACAACGTGGTGACTCTGGCACGTACGCGAGCGTGTGCAGGGCCCCCTGTGTCTCGGGAACTACCCTTGCTGTCTGCGCTGTCCTGCTGGAGAGTTTGGGGAGCAGAGGAGCCTGCACTGTCCACATCCGCTTGGTTCCTGGGTTTGGGACTGAGTAGCAAGAAGTCACAGAGAAACAGACTCATCCGAACGTCCAGGTCCTCGTGGCGCCTGGGTTCAGGGACCAGGATTGAAGGGTGAGAGTTTGGACAGCAAAGCAGGCGGGTGTCCTGGGGCTGCCGTGACAGGTCACCGCAAACTGGGCGCCTTAGCACAACAGGGATCTACGCTCCCACAGTTCTGAAGGCCAGAGTCCAAGATCAAGGTGTCGGTTAACTCTGAAGACACAGGGAGGCACCCTCCCTGCTCTCCCCAGCTTCTGGTGGCCACGGCAGTCCTTGGTGCTCCTTGGCTTCTAGACGCGTCCCTCCACCTTCTGCCTGTGCCTCCACATGACGGCCTCCCTGTGTCCAAATGTCCTCATCTTATAAGAATCTTTGGGTCTCTTTATAGTCTCAGCATTTGTCAGATAATTGCTAGATTGTATATTGCCTCTTAGAATGTGCTTTGTCTTCATGGATCCATCACGTTGAACATTCAGGTGCCTGTGCGAATTAGCTATTATAACACCCGATGGCGTTCACAAGTCCAAAGTCTGCGATTGCGTTTGCAAGCAATTTCGCTGTCGGTGCCCTTCAAGCTGGAAGGCCGTCCTGTCGTCTTCGTGTCATTGGAAAGACCCAGAGAGGATTGGTTTAGGCGTTGGGTTTTTTTGGGGGGGGGGTGGGCGTGGGGGTTAGTCCCGCGCTTGTATTTGTGGGACTCAGGACTGCACACCTGCAAATGTTTGTGTAGCATCGGTTTCCAGACGTGTACCTGTAACTGCTGGGTTAAAAGGCAAGTGCGTTAAAGACTTAGACAAATAAAACGGAGTTGCCTGCAAGAAGCCGGTCACTTCCTCAGGGCCTCCCTACCACCGTGTGACCGCTTCCTAGCTTGATTACATCTGCAGAGACCCTGTTTCCAGACAAGGTCTCACGTCCACAGGTACCCGGGGTTAGGATGTCAGCATATCTCTTGGGGGGACACAGTTCAACCAACAACAGAGGGGCTTTCCTGCCAAAGCTGTGGCCTCCATTCAGGCACCAGGACGCTGTGTACCAAGGCGCAGTGGCATCACTTAGGCGGTGGCCTTGCAGAGTCACAGGAGTCCAGGGAGCGTCCCTGTCCCCGGGCAGGGCCTCGTGACCCCTCCAGCCAGGATCACGGGCGTGCTCTCGGCCCGTCTGTCTGCTCACAGTTTGGGAGGTTTGATCCTGTACTCGCTGAGGATCCCAGAGGGGAAACTGGACCCCGAAGCCCCTCAGACCGGGGTCGGTGCTGCGGCCTCACTGGGATTCCGTGTGGAACGAGACGACCTTTCTTCTCCTGACACATCTGTCAGCCACAGGGAAAGGGACAGCCGGCTGGGCCCTGCCTGACCAGGCGCTGCACCCAGTGTGGGTTTGCACGGGTCCTGGGCTTACACTCACGGGGCTCACATTCTCCCTCGAGCTAAGCCTCATCACCGAGCTACCCGTCACCTGGCTTCCACCGGGTTCTTAGGAGTCAGACGAGCCCCGCCGTCACGCGCTGACGCGGAAGAGGGAAGTGTGGCTTCCAGCCTGCGCCTGGGTCGGGCAGAGTGGGGGTGACCGGGCAGGCGGAGGGGTCGGTGAGGGTCCCAGTGAGACGGCCACAGCCTGGGTGGACAGAAGGGACAGGGACTGAGGGGACGGGGTGAGGCCAGCGGCGGACGATGCAGAGCCAGGCCACATCCCCGGTTCCCTTCAGGTCCTGGGTTGGCCCGCTACGGGCAGCGTCCTCGCCCGTCTGTGACCCGGGCCGTGGTCTCCGGCCTCAGCCCTGGGGCTCGGGGGTTTGGGCTGGACGTGGATGAGACGCCCGTGCCGCACTCCGGCCCCAGGAGCCCCAGGCTGCAGGGAGACAGCCGCAGAGCAGGCTCTGTCCCCGAGTTCCGTCATCGGTGTGACACCTGCCTGTTTCCTCGCAAACAGCTGAGGGCCCTCCGTGTGGACTGGCGAATCCCGCCTAGCCAGGCGGCCACACGTGAATCCAGGTCCCCTGACTGTGGTGTCTTTGCAGCCCCCGAGGGACGAGAGCCTGAACGGCCTCCTGCAGGGTTACAGGATCTACTACCGGGAGCTAGAGTACGAGGCGGCCTCGGCCACTGAGTCCAAGACGCTCAAGACCCCCTCCGCTCTGCGGGCCGAGCTCACAGGTGAGCCCTCTCCTCCCCCTGCACGGGCCCGGCAGCAGGGAGGTTCCTGTGACCACGGTGCATCCGCCCCCCAGGCCTGGGCCTCGGGGGCTGGAGGAGGTGCGGCTCTGCCCCCTCCCACCGCCGGTGCGCACGGCCCAGGGCGTGGTGAGGTGCCGTGAGCAGAGGCCCCCGGCCGCTGGGGGACCGGGGAGGCTGCCCGGAGGAGGATCCATCTGCGGTGACTGTCGGGGTAAAAGGGTGTCACCGAGGATGTGACGGGAAGCGGGGTACGCAGGGCCCAGCACAGCTCGGTGCGGGTAGGCAAGCAGGGCGGCAGGGGCTCGGGTGGGCCAGGGGTCATCCGGCCAGTGCAGGGCGTGTGCCGCGCGGGGCCGCCCCGAGTGGAGCAGGTTTGGGGTGCGCCGGGGCGGCTGCAGGGAGCCCCGGCTTCTGTCCCGGCTCATGTGTCTGCTCGCCTGCACCCCGCCAGACCCCTCCGCGGACTCTGGCAGTCCTTCCAGCAGCCGTTGAGGAAGCTCTGGAGCCGCTGGGCAGGCGCCGCGCTCCCCGCTCCTCTCTCCCTGGCGTCCCACACACTGTCAGAGGACATACTTGAGCCTTAACCCCTGCGCGCCGGCGTGGGGGCGGGCCGGCCAGGCCAGGGAGCCGGGGCCTGCTCTGCCGGGGCCTGCTCGGGCCCCACGTCTCGGCGAGGCTCACGCGTGCTATGGGCAGCTCCCGTGCTCCCTCCCCAGCCCACCTTCTGGGGCCTCGGGGCTGCAGCTCAGCCCCGGCCCCGCCAGGAGGACTGGCTCAGTCGTGGGCCCCAGTCTCAGCGTCACCCTGGGTGTCCTTTGCTGATGTCCAGACCGCAGCGAGCGTCTCCCTGGGCTGTGTCACAAAATCACATCCGTGGAATGAGAGGGTGCGGTGGGGTCTGCTCGTCCCCTTCAGCCCGGGGCTCTACCTGAGCGCAGGTAGCCCGACGAGGCGTTGCCCGGGAGACGCCGACCTCCATCTCCCCCTGTGCTGCTTCCGCTACCTCGCGCCAGATGCGAACTTGACCCGTTTAACCTGAGGGGTGAGCACACGCCACCCCCTCGCGGGCCGGGGGGCCTGGCAGGTTCTCCAGGCAGCGCGGGGGCCCCGGCGAGCGGACCCCTCCACGCGGGGCGTGGAGAGACTTCCCGGCCAGGCCCCGGCTCCGCGCTCGCAGCCCGTCACGCGAGAGCTGCTCCCTGTGCGCTGACCGCCTTTCTGCTCTGCTTGCCCCTAACAGCCCAGAGCAGCTTCCAGAGCGTGAACAGCAGCTCCACGTTAACGACATACGAGCTAATACGTAAGTGGCAGCGCCCTCAGCGGGAGCCGTGTGGCGGCGTGACCGCGAGCCGCCAGGCAGCGCCGCGTGGCCTCTCAGGGGCCCAGTGGAAGCAGCTTGGATTCGAGGCTCTCGTTTCTGGGGTCCCCCCTCAAACGCTGCTTCGCAGTATGCCGGAACCACCAGGGAGACAGGAAAGGAAACTTCTAGAAGCAGAGGCTGGGAGTGCGGGGTACCGGCAGCTGGTCTTCGAGTTTGGGACAGGAGGAAAGGCAGAGTGGGCAGATCTCCTCTCTGGCTCCTTCGACGTAGTTTTTAAGCCCCTTTCTTATTGTGGTAAAATACACGTAACACACAATTGCCGTCTTCACCATTTTTAAGGGTCCGGTTCAGGGGCATTAAGTGCATTCACACTGTTGGGCAACCCTCCCCACCGTCCGCCTCCAGAACTTTCTCATCTTCCCAGACTGAGACTCTGTCCCCGTGAAACACGGACGCCCCGTCCCCTCCCCCAGCCCTGGCCCCCACCCCCTACTTTCCACCGCTGTGACCCTGGCTCCTCCGGGGGGGACCTCACAGAAATGGAATCGCACAGCGTTGGTCCCTCTGTGCCTGCTGGGTTCGCTTCTAGTTTCACCCGTGCTGTAGCGTCGGGGTCTCCTTCCTTCTCAAGGCTGAGGGACCGTCCACCGCATGCACACACCCCATTTATTTATCCACCCGTCCTCCATTCCTCTTTAACCAAACTGCTTCCCCTCGGATTCCTGTCTGGGGATGGGTTTCAGCAACCAAGTGCAAGGCTAAGGGGCCCCGATGCGATTCACTCCAGCACAGAGAAGTGGCTGGATTAGAAAGAGGATAAGTGGGGGAGGGGGAGCCGGCCCTCCCCCGGCCCCAGGTGTGCGGGCACTGGCTGCCAGCCCGTGCTCTTTCATCCCGCCACCACCTGACCGACCTGGCAGCCGGGGCGGGGCTCACAGAGCTGTCCCACCTCCCCAGCGTCACCTCATCCGTCCGTCCGTCGTGTGCTCGCTCACCCCCCCCCACCGCCCCCTGGTTATTTCCTGGTCTCTCCGCCAAGTCCCTCCTGGGCCGGGTGCTCCCCCAGATGTGACCTCCCCGAGCAGCCAGATGAAGCGTCCAGCGCAGGCCCGGCCCCAGTGAGGAGGGCTCCCTCCCGGGGTCTCGTCCAGGCCCTCCAATCGTGGTTATGCAGTGCGGGAGGGGCGGCCCCGACCACGCAGCAGCGTCCACTCTGGTGTGTCTCCGTGGATTCCCAGGCCACACGAGTCCCGGGGTTGAGACGAAGCCTAGTTGTTTGTCTGGCAGCACGGCTGGACCACGTGGACAGAACCTTGACCATGAAATGTACACATATCGGCAAACAGAGGCCTTTGAGGTGTTAATGGCCGTGTCCTGGGAAGAAAATGACATGTGAATCCAGGCCCCGTAGCCAGGCACGAGCTCTGTACTAGCCAACGTGGTGAGAGACCTGACCTCTAAGCCAAAACATTCTGGAAGGTTCTCCCCGTTGCGTGGCTTTCCCGAGGCCCCAGGTGCGTGCCGGACCACCTGGGTGCATGGTTCCTGCAAATCGTGCCTCCCAGCGAGCGGCTAGCTCAGCAGAGGTGCCGCGGATCCGACCTCCAGGCCCTCCCTTGAAGGTGGTCAAGGTTCTGCCTGCCCTACTGGGCCAGGGTCTCACTCCGTCGGTTCCTACGCTTACGGAGAGATTCTGGACCAAAAGGCAAGCCCGGGTCAGGCCCTGTATCCTAGCTTCTTTCCCTCAGAAGACGAGCCTGCTGCCGCCTTCCCCTGAGCGCAGGATGGGTTGCGTCTTTGCCTCACGAGTGTCACTAATGCCGGGACAGAGGGTGGCAGGCCCCTCGCAGACCTCTCTCTGCAAGAAAGAGCTCTTCCCCCGCGTCTTCTCAAGGGGCACTGGTCCCTCAGCGTGGCTCATGGAGGGAGTTTTCTAAGAAAGGGAGGGGGTCCCGCCAGCTGACCCCTGTCCCCTGGCCCTTGCAGATCTGAAGAAATACCGGCGCTATGAAGTGGTCATGACAGCCTACAACGTCATCGGCGAGAGCCCGGCCAGCGCGCCCGTGGAGGTCTTCGTCGGCGAGGCCGGTAGGTCCCGCGTTTCCACCCCCAGCCCGGAGCTCAGGCGCCAGCAGCGTCCCCCTCGATGAAGGTCATTTTGCTGGTGGGGCAGGAGGCTTCCGGTCATGGCTGGAAAGAGGCCAAGGGCTGGGTGTCCCGACGGGGACAGCGGCCAGGTCTTGCTTTTGATATTCAGGGTGTTCAACGTCTGGATTTATCAGGACCTGCTCTAGGGGAGCGATGCTGTCGCCTCCATGGGAACCTAGGTGTGCGGGAACCTTCGTGTGTGGAGGGGGGATGTTTGTCAGCTGCCGTCTCTGGCTGGGCCGGGCAGTGGCCCCGGCACTGAGTCAGCCCGACCGTCTGTAACAGGCCCTTGCCAGGTCTCGAAAAGCCACGTGGATCCATGTTTGTACCCCTTTTAGGTGAGAGGTGGCCCTGGGTATGTTTCAAGGACCGTCCCTTCTGTGGGGCTAACCCACAGGGAGACGTCCTGTCCTGTGTGGAGGCCTTGCTGCGAGCTGTGCCGCCTGCCCTCTGGCCCACAGGGCGACCCCTCCCCCCGACGCCCACCGCCCCGCCGACGGCCGTCTCCTCTGAGCCTGACAGCTGGCCTGAGGGCTCTGCTCAGATCTGCTGGTGCGGAGTTGGGAGGGTGAAGGATTCTTGGAATCCCTCTGTGGACAGAGACCCAGGCTTGCCGGAGGACAGAGGGGTTCTGGTCACTCGGCCGGTGCACAGAACACATCAGGTGACCTTTTGCTATTTGGAGAGGTTATCGTCGTAAACCAATCAGCACTGAGGGCCTAACTCAGCAGGATTTTTCTGGACCGGTCCCACAGTATTTTCGTGTGAGCGAGGATAACCAAGTGCGCCACCAGGAGGTCGCATCGGCCTCTACACAAAAGTCTGTCTGGGGGGAGGTGGAGGTTCCTTGGAGCAGGTGGGGCAGGGGCCAAGCGTTCCAGGAGGACATGGGCCTGGCCACAGAAGAGCCCACGCGGGCAGACGGGGGACGTGGCAGGGAGGAGACATTTCAGGGAGGGGACGTGGCGCGTGCCATCCGTCAGAGCAGGAGCTCTGGGACCTCGCTGGGCATCAGTGCGGGCCTTCGTACCGCTGGGTTGAGGGGCGCACGGCCGGCCAGCTGCGACCTGCAGAGCTGACCCGCCCACCGCCAGCCTGCACTCCAGGGAAAGGACCCAGCCTGCGGGGGCCCAGGCACTCTGGACAGGGCCTCAGGCCCAGGACCAGAGCAGACGTCCAGAGAACAGGGCTGGAGCCCGGGCGGGAGACCCGGCCGGCACTGGGGCCGCAGCCAGCCAGCGGGCGACCGTGGGGTGTGCGCAGTTCATGGGTCTCGTTTGTTGTTCGTTTGTTTTGTGGTAAAGCACAGTTAACGTGAAACGTGCCGACCTCATCACTGGCAAGCGTCCAGCTCAGGGGCGTGAAGCACATTCACCTGTTGTGCGGCCACTGCCCGCCGTCTCCTCTGGGGTCCTTCATCTTCCCAAACAGGAGCCCCTCGCCCGTCAGCAGACCCTTCCCTCTCCCCTCCCCCCCGCCCCGGACGGCCTCTAATTTACTTTCTGTCTGTGAATTTGCCTAGTCTAGGTACTTCCTAGGCATGGACCCCCCACATTCGTCCTTTGCACCCGCCTCCTCTCACTCAGCGTGTTTTCTTGGTTCATCCGTGTTGGAGCAGGTGTCAGACTCTGTTTCTTCTCATGCAGTAGGCATGTTCACTGTGGGCAGACACCCCATTTTCTTTACCTGTGGGCCCATCAGTGGACACCTGGGTTGTTTCCACCTCTCGGGTTTGTGGTGGAGCCGCTGTGAACGCGGGTGGACCAGGTGTTTTTCCCAAGTGCTGAGCTGAGGCTGAGCCCGTGTGGCCTGGCCGTGATGCAGGGTGCTGGCCGCTCCCGCCCCCTCCACGGGGGCCCCTCTGCCAACACATACCTGCCCCCATGCGGACTCTCCCGGGGCGGGGGGGTCGCAGAGAGGGATGGAAGGAGGCTGTCCATCGGCTCTGCCACCGCGGCGTGGGCGGCAGCCTCCAAACAGACTCCATCAGGAACACGGAAAGCAGGGGCCGGGGCACAGAGGCGGATGTTCCGCCCTCAGCGCGTTGCTCTGCCGTCTGTGTTTACGCTGCAGAGAATGTTCTGAAAGGAGGATGCCAGTACTTCCAGCGTGGCTGCCAGTTACCCTTTGCCCTCCCAGTCTCCGCCTCTCACAGCCCAAGGGCCCCTTATAATGGTTTCGTTCCGATGCTGAGCAGTGCTGCTAACCAGGCCTGCAGAAAATAAAGTTTACTGGGGCCAATTTCCACTCACCTGGCCAGACGCTTCATCATGTCGCAGACTGGTCGGCATGAAACACTCAGACTTGTGTGAAAACAGCCTGGAAACAACACGGTTTCCCGAGTTAGGCTGCCCTGAGCATCTGAGTGTCGGCTCGGCCGGTTTCCGGCTGTGGGATGTGGGGCCAGTTACTTCACCTCTCTGAGCCCTGGCCCTGAGGACCGTGGTGCAGAGGGGAAAGCTTTGGGCTAGGAGTGAGGAGACTGGGGTCCTTGTCCCAACTCTGCCCCCAACTTGCCTGTCCCACCTGCAGGATAAATGTCCAGGACATGCCTGGACTGGTCAGTCAGTAAGTGGTGAGTGAATGACTGAGATCCTGTGTGGTTACTGGATTGGTCTGGCCCATCTACAGAACAATGAGAGGTTGAGAGTTAATGATCTTTGGGTCCCCTCCAGTCCAAATGTGTAATATTTAAATCCTTTTAACCTCAGAGAGAAGGCGTAATCTTTAGGAGATTTCTCATTGAGATTGATTTCTGAGTCCAGGCATTTCAAATTGGTAAAAATAATACATTAGTAAGGACTCCAGTTTGCAAGAGAGAGAAACCCAAACAGCTTAAACGGAAAAAATCAATTATCAATTCACATAACAGAAGAGTTGAAGAGCCTGGGTACAGCTTCAGGCATGGCTGGATCCAGCACCCTAACAGGCTGGTCCCACGTCCCCTCTTGGTTGCACTATCCTCTCAGCTCACTCCTGTCTGGGGCGGGCTCTTCATCAAGGTGGCCCTGTAGCTTCAGGCGGCAGAAAGAGAGTTTCCTTTTTCTACGGTGCCTCCAGTGGCAGTCCACTGGCCCCCGTTAGCCTGCCTTACACGCCCATCTGCTGCAGCCAATGGCCTGAGGTCCCAAAGCCAGGGGATGATGTCATCTCTACCTGGACCACATGGACCGAATGGGAGGAAGGATCCCCAGATCCCCAGGGGAGATCTGAATGCTGCTGCCAGAAGGGGACTGGGTGTTTGCTCAGCTGTCAGTGCGGCACTCATGGCAGAGTTTTCCAAGGGGCCAGAGCTGCTTCTGGGAGATGTGTCTGTGGGTTCCTCAGCAGGACTGCTGTGCCAGTCACCCCCGCCCCTGCCCCTGTGAAACCTCCAGGCCGAGCTCTGTGTTCTCGGGGTTCTACAGCTGAAAGGAGCCCATATCCTGGCCTTCAGGACACTTACTACTGGAGGACAAGCCCCACCTTCAGGATAAGGCTGTCTTCCTGCCTGGGACACGTCTGTGGTTCCAGACCTCCCAGACTGCTCCCCCGGAACATACGCCATCCCACCCACACCGCGCTGCATCTGCCCGGAACCCCTGCTCTTCACTCCAGTCCCTGGAAGACCCTCCAATCTTCCGCTCAGCCCACCTTCAAGGCCAGCCCCTCAAGGCCTGGCCGCCCTGTCCCCGGCCTGGGCAGAACTAGGGACCCCTCTGCTCCGGAACACGCCACCCGTTCTGCTCTCTGCACCTCCTGTCTGTGATGCAAAGACGCCTCTGATTCACCCCAGTGTCCAGGGTACTCGGGGCTTTCTGGTTGCCTGGAGCACTGCAAACACTGTAATGTTGGGGGAGTGAAGGTGGGGGAGAGCAGATTTGGACAGGAAGGAGGGGAGCCACGCAGCCTGCCCGACCCCCCGGGGCCCGGGGAGGGGAGGGGAGACCCCTGAGGGAGGAGACCCCCAGGGCCCGGGGAGGTGAGGGGAGACCCCAGAGGGAGGAGACCCCCAGGGCCCGGGGAGGTGAGGGGAGACCCCAGAGGGAGGAGACCCCCAGGGCCCAGGGAGGTGAGGGGAGACCCCAGGGGGAGGAAACCCCAGAGGGTAGGAGACCCCCAGGGCCCGGGGAGGTGAGGGGAGACCCCAGAGGGAGGAGACCCCCTGGGGCCCGGGGAGGTGAGGGGAGACCCCAGAGGGAGGAGACCCCCGGGGCCCAGGGAGGTGAGGGGAGACCCCAGAGGGAGGAGACCCCCGGGGCCCAGGGAGGTGAGGGGAGACCCCCCGAGGGAGGACACCCCCGAGGGAGGAGACCCCCAGGGCCCAGGGAGGTGAGGGGAGACCCCAGAGGGAGGAAACCCCAGAGGGTAGGAGACCCCCGGGGCCCGGGGAGGTGAGGGGAGAGCCCAGAGGGAGGAGACCCCCAGGGCCCGGGGAGGTGAGGGGAGACCCCAGAGGGAGGAGACCCCCAGGGCCCGGGGAGGTGAGGGGAGACCCCAGAGGGAGGAAACCCCCAGGGCCCAGGGAGGTGAGGGGAGACCCCAGAGGGAGGAGACCCCCGGGGCCCAGGGAGGTGAGGGGAGACCCCAGGGGGAGGAAACCCCAGAGGGTAGGAGACCCCCGGGGCCCGGGGAGGTGAGGGGAGACCCCAGAGGGAGGAGACCCCCAGGGCCCAGGGAGGTGAGGGGAGACCCCAGAGGGAGGAGACCCCCGGGGCCCGGGGAGGTGAGGGGAGACCCCAGAGGGAGGAGACCCCCGGGGCCCGGGGAGGTGAGGGGAGACCCCAGAGGGAGGAAACCCCAGAGGGTAGGAGACCCCCAGGGCCCGGGGAGGTGAGGGGAGACCCCAGAGGGAGGAGACCCCCTGGGGCCCGGGGAGGTGAGGGGAGACCCCAGAGGGAGGAGACCCCCAGGGCCCAGGGAGGTGAGGGGAGACCCCAGAGGGAGGAGACCCCCGGGGCCCAGGGAGGTGAGGGGAGACCCCCCGAGGGAGGACACCCCCGAGGGAGGAGACCCCCAGGGCCCAGGGAGGTGAGGGGAGACCCCAGAGGGAGGAAACCCCAGAGGGTAGGAGACCCCCGGGGCCCGGGGAGGTGAGGGGAGAGCCCAGAGGGAGGAGACCCCCAGGGCCCGGGGAGGTGAGGGGAGACCCCAGAGGGAGGAGACCCCCAGGGCCCGGGGAGGTGAGGGGAGACCCCAGAGGGAGGAAACCCCCAGGGCCCAGGGAGGTGAGGGGAGACCCCAGAGGGAGGAGACCCCCGGGGCCCAGGGAGGTGAGGGGAGACCCCAGGGGGAGGAAACCCCAGAGGGTAGGAGACCCCCGGGGCCCGGGGAGGTGAGGGGAGACCCCAGAGGGAGGAGACCCCCAGGGCCCAGGGAGGTGAGGGGAGACCCCAGAGGGAGGAGACCCCCGGGGCCCGGGGAGGTGAGGGGAGACCCCAGAGGGAGGAAACCCCAGAGGGTAGGAGACCCCCAGGGCCCGGGGAGGTGAGGGGAGACCCCAGAGGGAGGAGACCCCCTGGGGCCCGGGGAGGTGAGGGGAGACCCCAGAGGGAGGAGACCCCCTGGGGCCCGGGGAGGTGAGGGGAGACCCCAGAGGGAGGGATCCTGCCCGAGGCGCCTACAGCCCCAGCTCCCGCCTGCCCTGCAGCCTCTGCCCTTTCAGGGGGCCTGGTGGCTGAGAATCCCCAGGGGCTCTGACACCACGAGGGGCCCTGACAGCAGCAGAGCAGACCCAGCCCCTCCTAACAAAGCCTGAGGCTCTGACCTGACGCCCATACGCACCTGACATTCACAGACTGTCGCGGGACCAGGGCTGCGGGTCTGGGGTGTAGGGAGGGGGAGCTCCGCACAGCCCAGCAAAGCGTGCGTGTCTCCGTGGCCCGGTGTGCGGCTGCGTGGCTGCGTCGGGCTCCAGCTCTCGCTGGACACACGGGAAGGGGGTCCGGGGGCCACGGCGGGCTGCTAGTGGGGGTGCCTGTGTGCGAGCCTCACAGGGAAACAGCCTCGCTCCAGAGGGGGAGACCCAGGCCAGTCTCGGCCATCACCTTCCTGCCGTGGGAAGTCACCATCACAAAGGTCCCCATGCAGGGACTTTGGCATTGCGCCGGCCTATCTCTCCCTTTGCATCTCTTGCTGGAGTCGGTGGGTCCCTCGGTGCAGGTCTGAGCCACAGGCTGCAGTTTCCTTGTGTTGTTCTGTGATCCCAGATGTCGCAACAGCTCACCCCTGATTAGACCCGGGGCCGAGGTCCGCCCTGTCCCTGACCCAACAGGAGGAAGAACGTTGTTGGTTCTTCAGTGAAGGAGCCAGGGCTCGCTCCGCGTCCAGTGGGCCGTGCCCATGAAAGCTCAGGTCGGCGGTGAGGCGTCTGCAGCCCCCGACCCGGGGCCACGGGGCCCGGAGGTGGAGTGGGTGCAGAGTTCGCCCGTCCCCTCGCCGTGCCGGGGAGAATAGCAAGATACCGCTGGGCCTTTGCCGCCCCTCCGGGCTCTCTCCCCTGCACCCCTGGCCCCAGGATGCCTGCTCTGAGGCCCGCGTGGGGAAGGAGACACCGAGCCCAGCGTCCGCGTTGGTTTTCAAGCGCCCTGCAAGCGCAGTGGGGGCGGGGTAACAGGAGCAGATGCGCTGAGAACTCGGGGTGCCCCCGGGACTAGGCCAGTAGAGCAGTCAGACGCGGCCCGGGGGGCGGGGAAGAGGGGAAGCGGCCGGCGCTGCGAGCGCCTCGTTAACGCTGGGACAGAGGGCGGGGCAGGGCCCCCGGGGTGAGCGGGCCCCCAGGCCCCTCCTCTGGAGCCACCCTCCACCCGTCCTCCATGCCCCGCTGGACTGACCCTTCCTGGGCCCGAACCCCACCCCGTCGCTTTTCCGGTTCCTCCCCTCAGTGCATCCCCGTGTCTGTAGGGAAGCACGATGTGCTCCCGAGAGGGGCCCATGGGAGCCTCCGGCCCCGCCCCAGTCTGCCCCTCAGCAGCACCTCAGCTGCACCAGGCCCACCCTGCATTCTTCCCGCCACGGTGGGGTCAGCCCCTCCCCCAAACCCGGGCATCGCTCTCACGCTCCCCGGGCTCCCCACGTCGCCCTGCCTGGGTTCCGGCCTTCCCTAGCAGGCACGGGAGCCCAGGAAGCACTGGTAGAGAAATGACACTATTCATAACTTTACTTCCGTCAATGTAGGAAGGTTATAGAGAACATTCTAACGCATAGCTCTTTACTTGGAAAGGATCGCAAACGCCACACCATTCGGAGTCCACGTCCTCGGCCGGAGCCTCCAGAGAACCCCGCGGTTCACCCGACCGCTGGCTCGCAGCCCACCCCTCGCTAGGCCCCTGAAGGCGGGGAGACCCCAGTCCTGCCCCGGACGAGGGCGCCCTCTGGGCAGAAGGGAAATGGCCTCCCATGGGTCCTGGAAGGGGCTGAGGCCATCCAGGGTCAAGCCACACGGGGCGGGCCTCTGGGTGTCACAGAGCTTGGGGCGGACAGGAGCGGGGCTGCAGCTGAGCTTCGCAGGCAGAGTGGACGCTGGATCGTCCACACCAAGGAGGCACCGCCTCCATGTGGGCAGCTAGGGAGACGGCCACCCAGGGTCGGTATTGACGCTGCCCGCTGGGCTCCAGACGTGCCGTGACCCTGTGTCTCACCCCAAACACTGGCCCAGCTCTTGCCTCTCCTTCCCAGTCAAGCTCTTCGTGAGAGAACCTGCTTGCTTTCGTTTGTCTTATGTTGTTTAACTTGGGGAAATGAGGGAAGTTTCAAGTAGACAGACTAGGATACAGAGGCTGAGCGCTCAACCACCAGGCACCACGACCATCTTCCCCCGTCTCGCCACCCACCTGCGTCTCTGCTCCCCTGTTCCCAGACGCGTGTCTGGCCCTTTATGGAAAGCTTCCCAACTCTGCCCTTGGGAAGTAGCTTGGGCCCTAGAGTCAGCAGACCCAAGTTCAAATCTAGTCCGTCCTGGGACAAGTGACTTAACTCCTCTACGCCTCAGTTTTCTAAGGGGGAAAATGAGAATAAGATCCTTTCCCTACAGCTTGAATTTTGTGCATACAAACCACGTGGGATGCAGTTGGTTAATTAGGGGCCGTGAGTTGCGTTATGCGGACCAGGTCGGCTACAATACGGTCGTGGTCTGTCAGGACCTGGATCTTGCCGTGATGGGAAACTCACTCTACAGGCAAAGAGGAAAAAAAGAAAACCCACCACAGTCGCAAGCAACGTAGCTGGTTTGCTTGAGCGGCTTCTAACTTTGCGTCTCGCGACGGCGGTAGCAGTGATGAAGCTGATAAGATGGTGTGAGCGGTGGTGATGATGGGAAAGCAAAGGTCATTGCTGGATGAAACCAAATGCTGGATTTGCTCGCCACTAACCTTTATCACGGAAACATCTGTAGGAAAAATGTGCTTGTTCTTATGAGTCTGGAGCTCTCTGGCCTCCACCTCGTTTCAGA
This sequence comes from Globicephala melas, assembly GCF_963455315.2. Lineage (NCBI taxonomy): Eukaryota > Metazoa > Chordata > Mammalia > Artiodactyla > Delphinidae > Globicephala > Globicephala melas. The sequence goes on from NC_083328.1 coordinate 3,117,280, forward strand.
TTGAAACCACTGTTTTTTTTTAAATACTCTTTGGACACTCGGAGTCCTAGGGCTGCCGCTGCCTGGTCCGCAGCTGGAGCACCCCTAATTCTGTCCACACGTGTGAACGTGCTCTGTCAGAGCTAAGAGCCCTCGTTAACTCACCCCGTCCTTGGTCCGAGGCACCTGTAATCAGAACCGCTCCAGCTCCTGCACTGCTCCAGAGCTCTGCAGTTCTGCCAGGATGTCCAGCAGTGGAAAGGCCGGGAGCTTACCCTAGGTTTCCTGTGCAAACTCATGGGGCCAAGGCCACAGCTGGGTCTGGGCTGGTTAAGAGGACATGTTGGCCTTAACAGAGGGTGTTTCGCTGGAACACCATGAAATCCTGCATTTACAACAGGGGCCGCACCAAACTCCAGCCAGCCCCTGGCAGCCCAGAGCGTGCGGTCTGGCCTTGGGCTGGGTGCTTTCCCTGAGGAGCTCACACTGGTCGGGGTGTATTAGTCATCTGCTGCTGGGTAACAAATTGTCCCAACATAGCTGCTCAGACAGCACACACCTGCTACCTCGCAGAGTCTGTGGGTCAGGAATCCAGGCTCAACTTAGCTGGGTCCTCTACCTTGGGCTCTCACAAGGTGTCGCCAGGCCTGCAGCGCTGTCCAAGGGCTTGACCAGGGAGGGCCCCTTTCTGAGCTCACGGGTGCTTGTGCACAGGACCCCGTTTCCTGGGCTGATGGGCAGAGGCCTCCCCGAGGTCCTCGCCTGGCCACCTCTCCGTGGAGCGTCACCATACGGGCTGGCTTCCTTAGAGGGAGCCAGGAGGGAGCACCAGCAGGAGGGGCAGCTCAGGCTCCCTGACCTGCCTGCAGGAGACTGCCCACCCCACCGCGTCTGCCATATCCTATGTGTCAGAAGGATCGCGTGAGGCTGTGAGCACCGGGAGTGGGGTCCCTGGAGCTGCGACCAGGATCCATGGTGACACACCTGGGCTGCTCTCGGTTCATACGGGAACCACCAGGGAGACGGACATCTACACGCGTCAGCATGTGGTGACTCGATTACCTACCGTCTCTACGGGGACAGAGCCCGCACAGAGCAGTGCCCTAGGTGCCCAGCGCCCAGATAAGCCCTCGGGCGATTATCAGGACAGAGAAGTCACCTCGGGGACGAGCTTGGGGCCACCACGCCCCCCTGGCCGGGCCTTGCTCTGCTCTCACGCCACCCATTTCGTTTCAGCTCGAAAACCCTTTACGTCTGGTATTTTCTCCAATCTTACAAACAATGGAACTGCAGCGCAGAGATCGAGCGGAGTCCCAAGTCCCACCAGCTGAGCCCAGACCTTCAACTCGCCAGCCAGGGCCTCTTCCACCGCCTCCCAGCTATGTTTTCTGTAGCCTGGGGTACACGGCATTGAGTTTTTTGAAAATAGTTTTTGTGACCAGTTTGCTGATTCTTCTTGCTAAGCTTCCTTGGAGTTGTTTTTGGTCCTGGCTCAGCAGTGAGGTGATGGACGACATGCTGGGGGCCGGAGCTCGGAGGGGAGGACGGCAGCAGCGGGGAGACGTGCTGGTCCGAGGGGGCTGCTCCAGGAACCCAGGCACGGCACGTGGGGCCGAATTCCCTGCCCCCACTACCCATCCCCCCCACCCACTACCCCTGCCCCGGCCCCAGGAATTCCCCTGGGAGGGAGGGAGGGAGCGAGGCTCAGAGCCAGGCTGCCTGGGTTTGTACGGCCAGATCCACACGGTTGCTGAGTGTGTGGCCTCGGGCAGGTTCCCAGATCTCTCTGGGCCTTAGTGTTTCCATCTGTGTAATGGGCAGTGACTTGTACCCACCTCCCCAGGTTATGAGGATGAAGTGAGGCCAGATGAAGGGTTTGCAAGAGATGCCTGATCCCCTGGTATGAAGGGCGCACCGTCGATACCGGCCTCAGTGCTGTTCACACCCCACTGACGGGTCCCTGCGTTAACCGGAAGTTAAAGCAGACGTTAGCACCACTGTATTTGTCTCCACGAGTCCTGGGGGTGCTGGAGAAGTGGGGGCTGTCGGTTGAGAGAAGGGTGGTGCGTGTCCCTCATGTGCGTTACAGATTTATCAGATATGATCTCACTTTGTCTGTCGTAAGCTCTGTTAAAAATTACTTTGTAGTGTCAGTGGAAATGCTCATTTACGGGCCTGACTTCCTGCGGGCGGGGCTCACAGCTGCCCGGCGTCCTGGGTGACCAGGCATTGGACATCCCGTTTGGTGGCAGCAGTGACTCACGGCCTTCTTCTGGAGGAGGAGGGGCTGCACGCCTGCCCGGACGTGGCTCCTTCCTGGATCCTAGCGATCTGCCCCTCCTTCCTTCCTGGGCCGAGTCGCTGCTTGTCCCTCGGGGCCGAAGCCCCGCCACCCATGCAAACCTCCTTTATGGACTGAGGGGGCCCAGAGGCCACACAGTTACCCACACCTGGAGTCCCTCCCCGCCGGTTATCCCTGCTTAGGGGAACAGATGTGTTGGCAAAGTTTGCTGAGAAGGTGAAAATACATTCGAGAATTGTTTCCTACTCACTTTTTTTTTTTTTTTTTTTGTGGTACGCAGGCCTCTCACTGTTTTTGCCTCTCCCGTTGCGGAGCACAGGCTCCGGACGCGCAGGCTCAGCGGCCATGGCTCACGGGCCCAGCCGCTCCGCGGCATGTGGGATCTTCCCGGACCGGGGCACGAACCCATGTCCCCTGCATCGGCAGGTGGACTCTCAACCACTGCGCCACCAGGGAAGCCCCTCGTACTCATTTTGACAGGAAGTGAGAAACAGTGTTTGACCAGAGAAATATTGGTGTAATTAAAGTGAACTGATGAATGTACAATTTTTGAAAGATCACGTAAAGAAATTCTTATTTCCTTATATTAAAACATTAACAGTGATCCTCAGATTATCAGTTAAAAACTTGCTCTACCCAAGTAATAAATCACGGGCTTACAAAGAGGGAAAGTCAAAACCGAGCATGGTCTGGCCTGGTCCAGCAGCAGCAGTTCCAGCCCCCAGACGCCCGTCAGTCCTGACGCCGGCAGCCGCCCCGCCCCGCAGCTCTCCACTGCTCCATCCCCGCCTCCCCGGCCCACGGCCCCGTGTGAAATCCCCCCCATTCCTGAAGAGCCAGCTGGGTGTTCTGTTTCCAGGAAGGCCCCACGTCCCCCAGCCACAGCGGTAACCCGTCGTGGCCCTTTGACCCTGTCCTCACTTTCTGCCTGGTGCTGTGACTGCTGTGAATTATGTCTCCTGTTGAACCTGTCCTGCCCATCCTCGTGTCCACTCGCCCCGCAAGCTAAGCTGAGGGCCTGGTTGATGTCCAGGAAAACGTCAGCGAAGTTGCTCCGTGGCGACAAATCACCCCCAAGTCTCGGCGCCTGAAACGCCCCGTGTTTCCTCTCACGCGTCCCTGTCCTTTACGGTCAGCTACGCCTCTTGTGCTCCCAGACACAGATGGGGATCTGGGGGCCCCGCTGGTCTGGGGGTGGGGAGAGGTCGGCACCGTGGAACGCTCTGGAAGCTCCTGCTGGGAAGTGCCCTGCATGTAACTACTGCTCCCCCGTCGTCGGCCAGGCCGGTGTCGGAGGCATGCAGCTCCCTCGGGGGGGACTCTGCAGGGTGGGTGGGCGCCCCCTGCCGCGCCACGGGGGCAGAGTGAGCGGGCGAGCAGGGGCCGGATGGTGAACGGTCCCAGCCGAGCCACTGACAAGCCCCTGCCCTCCAGCTTCGGCTGTTTACCAAATGCCTTTGAGGCGTTGTTTCCTCTCCTTGCCGTGGTTCAGCACATGGGTGCCTGTCCAGCTGCCTCCCTGGAGCAGAGGTTCTGAAAAGTTGACGTGGGAGGCCCCGATGAGCCCACGGCCGCCCAGGGTCTGCGGGACGCAGAGCCAGGAGCCCGTGGGCCAGCGCTCCCTGTCAGCAGGAAGTCTACACCGGGTCAGGGCAGCCACCGTGTATCCCTGATGCCTGGTGGCCACGTCGGGGCCGAGCAAGCCGGCCAAAGTGCTGCCCTCCCTGCTCCGTGGGTCCCGCCCGCCGAGTCCAGCCCACAGCACCCAGCTGTGCAGGGCCTCTCCCAGCGCTCAGCCAGAATCCCAGAAGAATCCAGAAATCGCTGGGATTCCACTACTGCTGTCAGGTGCAAGGAGCCCCCAGAAGTCCAGGAAGCTTCTCTATCACTGCCCTGCCCGGACCTCTCTCCGGGGCTGGGGTGGCGGGAGCGATCCCTCAAGGCCGGTGGATGACAGCTGTGGGAAAGCGTCGTCTGCCTGGGCCGAGACGCCGGATGGAGAGAATCTCCGCTCTGTGCCCTAACCCTGCACCCGCCCTCCAGCGCTGTCCGTGGGCCATCTGCGTATCAGCAAACGCCAGGGACTGCCAGGCCAGGCCAGCGTGCTTTTAAAAACGAATTTCATGCATTTTAACACAGCATTCTGAGCCGATGTTCGCGAGCACCGTACTCCACAGATGCTAAGGTTGGAGAACAAGGGGCTCGCGATCCATCAGACGCTCCATTGGTTTCCAAACTGAGCACCTTCCTGACAGGAAAGGATTGCGCTGGGGGTGTAGACAGACGGCCTTCCTGCACGTCAGGGGCTCCCGTCAGGGTGGAGACCCTGAGGATCTCAGGAACCAAAAAAATAAGTCCTGAAACTGGCGTGCTTTGCTCGATGTTCACCTGGGTTTCTCCCTCCCCTGCTGTGTTAGCATCACAAAAGGCCTTGTCACCTGCAGCATTCTTTTGGCAGGAAGGGGCTGTGCTGTAGGACAGCTGGGGGGCATGGAGACAGCTCAGCCTGGGGACAGCAGCGCCTGGGGCTCAGCCGCCCGGGACGGGACCAGGGGTGGCGGTGGAGGGAGGCTTTGTCCAGCCCGTGTCGACCCCAGTGCCGTCGTGGGCCCTGGGCTTGGCTGTGCTTGGAGAGGGAAACTTGGGGGACTGGGGCGGCCACGCACAGATGGTCCTAACCCGCCACCAGGGTAATGGCTGTGCTCCATTTTGCCTTTCGCGTTTTAATCGTACGACAGTGATTTTGTGATAGAGTCGCCCATGGCAAACACGCAGAAGACATTAACTTTATTTATGTTTTGGATTATTAATGTGGCTGTTAAAATTCCTCCGGTTAGTTTTGATTGAATTGTTTTTTTGTGCGATTCTGTTGTTTAATGGGGCGGTAAATAAGCATTTCTGATAATGAGGCTGAGCGTCTGTCACAGCCACCTGGTGGGGGCTATTAACATTTCCATTAGTGGCGGGTGGGCAGTGACAATACAGGAGCCACGCGGTTAGAGCAGAATAAACAGTCGGTGTCAGGCTGAGTGGGCGTTAATTACTATTTTATTCTGCACTGGTGGTGGGGAAGCAGGGAGGGGTAGAAGCGGGGGAGGGGCGCCTCAAGGAGGTCATCCTCTCCCCAGGAGGCCTCTCCAGAGAGACTGTGAGCTGGGCGGTCTCCCTCCGGCGCTGACCGCTGACGCGTGGTCCTTTCCATTCATGGCCCTAAATAGACTCGAGTCAAGAGGCAGCACCCTGGCCGCAGGCAGGGCCGTGGAACGTGAGGGTGCTGGGTTGGCGCCCTGGCCCTGCAGCAATGTCCCCGACAGCTCCATGGAGCTCCCCAGGGTCCAGCCCAGCGTGAAGTTCACTGGGGGAGGAGTCACCCAGGTGGGAGGAAGGAGTAGCTCCTGGGAGGCAGAGGACTGACGGGCCAGAGGGGAGAAATGTCCCCAAATGTACACGTGCGTCCTCCGCGTCATTCCCAACTTACCCGCGGCTGCCTGCAAGGCCACGAGGCCACGGCCATGGCGCCCTGTCAGTCACCTTTCACCTTTGATCTGCACAGTGTGGCCCTGCTGACACCAACACAGCACCCGGGGGCCCTCGGGGTTGGGAGGGAAGGAGTGGGACCGGGTCCTCCTGGGGGGCACGGAGCTGTGGCCTCTGTGCTCCGTCCCTGAGAAGGGGCAGCCCCGGGTCTGCAGACATCAGCTCCACCTGGAGCACGGCTTCCTACCCAGGATCCGGGACTCGTGGTGGGAACACAGATGCCTTTCTTTATTTATTTTTGACCTCGAGGCCTGTGGGATCGTAGTTCCCTGACCAGGGATGGAACCCAGGCCCTCAGCAGTGAAAGCGCAGAGTCCTAACCACTGGGCCGCCAGGGAGCTCCCATAAATGCCCTTATATTCTCCGAGTTCCACCTGGAACTGAGCATCTCCCTCAGTTATGAATGTGGCGACGTACCAGTGCCGCATCCCTGGGGCCTGGGACTCTCTCAGCAGCAGGGCCCCCGGGTGTGCCCCCGGGTGTGCCCCCGTCCTGGCGAGGTTGGAGGTTGCTGCGCCGTCTCTGCTCATCCCACCTGACCTCAGAGGTGTCGCGCGAGCAGCTCCTAAGCCTGGCTTCAGGGCTCAGTCACAAGCACAAGCACGTGGGTTACCGTGTCACACCTTCGTTTCCAAAGCTCTGCTGTGTCTCGATATAATCCGTTTTCTTTGGGATTCTCCAGGTTTTATTTCATGCATTTAAAGGCGCGGTTCTGAGGAGGGTGTGTGGTCATGCTGGCAGACAAGCTGGGTGGTCCAGGGCAGGGTCTCGGGACTTCTCAGCGGACCCCGCTGCTCTCTCCGCAGCCCCGGCCATGGCTCCGCAGCACGTGCAGGTGAACCCACTCACGGCCAGCCAGCTGGAGGTCACGTGGGAGCCGCCGCCGCCCGAGAGCCAGAACGGAAACATCCAGGGCTACAAGGCAAGGCGCCCTCTCGCCTGGTTTGCCTCTTCCTTCCAGGTCACTTGCGGGCCAGGGTCGGTGGCCTGAATCCCCAGATCTCCCGAGGGCTCCGCTGGGACCCTGGCCGCTTCTGCTTCCCGTCCTGACTCAGGCCGACAGACCCTCGGCCCCCAGCCGGGCGGCTGGAACGGGCTCAGCCTGACCTTGCCTCTGGCCTGGGAGAGCGGAGCCCAGTTCCCCGCGCGACCAGCAGCGCCTCCCGCCCCCTGCACCCCCTCTGGGAGTCTCCACCGCCTTTGCCGACAGTAAAAGGGAAGCCCTCAGGAGAACAGGTTCCCCCCGCGCCAAGCCCTGCCCTGGGTCCGAGTCTCTTGTTCGGTAGGTCCAGGATGGGGTCCAAGGATTTGCGTGCTCCTGGGAACCTCACTTTGAGAACCCTTACACTGCACTGTCATGATTCCACGTTCAATATCCCAGAGGGGGGATCCAAGAAAGGCAGCAGCCCGTTGCAGTCCGAGCATCAGGTGATGAACAATGGCACAGAGTTGGTGGGGGCAGGAAGCCCCCGCAGTGTTCCACCTCCAACATCACCCCTGCGTAGGGGGCTCGGACCCCGTGAGGTCAGCTAGAACCGTCCGGAAGTGCAGTCCCTTGAGAGTTCCCCGCCTTCCTCCAGAGTGAGGCTGGGCTGTTGAGCCCACGTCGAGCAGCCATCAGACTCCATGGTAGCCTCCCCTGAAGACTATTGGGCCAATTCAACGTCCCTTTAAAAATGACGTTTGTAGGTGTTTTGTGAAAATAAATACCGTCCTCCACGGCAGGGCACCTGCAGTGATTAATGAGGTAACGGAAAGTCCCCTGAGCCCGGAGCCAAGGTGCTATTTATGTATGTCCAAAACATGTTTCCTAATTTCCTAATGACAGAGACATTGAACCTGGATATTGAGTTCAGGCTAGTAAGGCCTGTTCAAGCAGAGCGTCTCATCTGGCCAGTTCAGAGCAGCAGCTGAACTGCGTCTTGCAGGTGGATACGGCGAGGCTCCCCCGCCAGCTCAGCTCCGGCCTGGCCGGGCATGGGGGCGCGGGAGAGCAGGCCCCGGGCCTCGGCTGCCCTGCGCGTGGGCCAGCAGCTCTCACGGCCCGGCCTGTTGTAGGCCCACAGAGCCGAGGTGGATCCGTGGATGGGGGCTGTCTGTGGGTGGCCTGGCTGGCACTGGCTTGGGCAGCGGTTCTCAGCCAGCTGTCTAGGGAAGCAGTTCTGATGACCTTAGTAAACCTTTGGACGCGGGCATCATGTTCGCCCACGGGCGCATTAAAAGCTAGACGAGAAGAAACGGAACCCAGGAGAAACAAGGGCTGCTCCAGCAGGGCTGAGCCCTACGTGGTTCGTCTCCAAGTTATTTTTGGCTGTTTTAATATCTGGAGTATGGGGTCACATTGATCCAAGCCTTCGATCTCAGCCTTAAAGAAAACGTGGGAGCGTAGGGTAGAAGCTGGGGACTTGTTCTACCCACAGGCTGGAGCAGGGGGTAGATTGGTCTCCCTTCTGTCCAGAAGCTTGGGGGAAGGGGCAGGGCCCCCACAGCCAGCCCTGTGAGAGAAAAGGCACTTTCCTGGCAGCCGAAGGAGATGCCACCGAAATGCCACCTCCATCCTCAGGCCCCGTCCACCCTGGCCTGGCCTCAGCCACCCCCGACTCTGCAGAGCACAGCTCGGCCCCCGGGAGCACTCAGGTCCCCTCTGGCTCAGTGGCCACCCACCCCCAGGCTGAGGAACAGAGGGGGCGCCACCCCTTCCCCCCCGCGCTGGCCTCCAGCCTCCGGCTCTTTCTGGCAGATCTACTACTGGGAGGCGGACAGCCGGAACGAGACGGAGAAGATGAGGGTGCTGTTCCTGCCCGAGACCACGGCGAAGCTGAAGAACCTCACCAGTCACACCCAGTACCTGGTCAGCATCTCGGCCTTCAACGCCGCTGGAGACGGGCCCAGGAGTGACCCCCGGCAGGGCCGGACCCACCAGGCCGGTAGGAGGACACGGGCTTCCTTCCCACAGCCTGGGGCACCTCCCTGCCCTGGCGCTGTTCCCCGACCCTCCCTCTCCATTCCCTTGGCTCTCCGCTCTGCCCGTCCTGTAAGTCAGATCCCGCGTAGCTGGGAATTTCTGGGTCCGATTCGTGTGGTGTCCCCAGCGCCCAGCCCAGGCCTGCTGCGTGGAGCTGCCCCGTGAACATTCACCAGCGTGAGCAGCGTGGGCAATGGGGGGGCCGGGCTTCCATCTGCACAAGGCCTCATCTGTCACCGGCAGGACTTGCTCCAGGCCTCCGGGGATTCTCTCAGGGTCCAGATCCCGGGGCAGGGGGAGCTCCTTGTATGTTGATGTGCTGAGCCCAGGCCGCAGTGTTGGCCTTCCCGGGCCTCTGGGCCACAGAGTCCCCTGGAAGCAGCTGGCAGGCCGTCTCTCAGACACATGCCCCGCGCAGGTCCTAGGGCGTGGCCGGGCTGCCCTGCCAGGGGTCACACTGCCCGTGACCTCCTCTCCTGATCTGGGGTACGTTCTGAGCCGCTCACTCACTCTCCTGGCGACTCGCAGAGTCCCTAGTGGTTTGGGGCGCTTCCTGAGGCTGACCAGGCTTCCCGAGGGAACGGCGGCTGGGCCCTGGGTCCCGGGAGCTCTGGGGCCTTCTTGAGATGCAGGGAGTGGAAGGCTGGCAGTGTAAGTTAGGGAGCCCGTGGGGCACAGACCCACCGGCTCCGGGCTCCCCAAACCTCTGTGGGTTCAGCCTTCCTGGGAACAGGGGCTCCTGAGAGTCAGGCCCCCTGGGAGATGACCATGACTGCATTGCAGGGCCTGCGTCCTCGGGGCCCGTCCAGCAGCCCGGGAGGAGCTGTCTGTGGACTGTGGGCTCTGAGCGGGAAGGGTATGGGCGGACCTGTGGGGCCGAGGGTAGGAGGTGGAGGCCCTCGGGCGCTGCGGGCCTGGCGGGTCACAGGGCCAAAGGGCCCCCAGGGACGGGGGAGGACGGAAGGGGGGCAAGTGGGGGCCGATTCAGTGGGCATTTCTGAGCACGGAGGGGAACCCAGCTAGGGGGGCGTCAGTGCCCACTGGGGTAGGGGCAGCTCTGGGTGCCAGCACCCACCCAGCCCTCCCACGGGGCCCAGGCAGACGGGAGCCGCGGGCGGGGTCGGCGTCCTCCCCGGCCACACAGCCTGCCTCTGCGTCTGCCAGGAGCTTCTTCCAGCTCAGGGTGGCGCGTGAGCTCCCCCATCTCCAGACCAAGGGGGACAGGGAGATGGCCGGGCGCCCGTGGGATTTCAGATGAGGACCCGTGCGCGGGGATGTTCTCAGAGGCTCTGGGCCCCCCAGGAGGGGAGGGGAGGGGAGAGCCCACCCCCCCACCCCCGCGGAGGAGCGGAACTGGAGCCCGTGGAATCCTCCAGCAGGTGCTAGAAGAGGGCGCTGTCTGCACCGCATTTTCTGTTTCCATCCATTATTCGTGTTTATGCCTTTGTCATTGCACCTCTCAGGCTCCTTTGTGTTTAAACACCGCCGTTTTCTCCGCTCTTCTCGGGAGGCTCTGAGTTTCTGATTTTGACCCTGGGAAGTTCGGAGATGACCGATAAATCTCCTTTTCATCCACGGCACTGAGACTTCACTAAGTTGGAGATTCCATCTAATATGGTCCCTATTCCACGCGGAGGCGTAGACGCGTATGTAGACGACGTAAAGGGGCTTTGGTGACGTCCTCTCTGTCCTGTCCTCCAGCTCCCGGGACGCCCAGCTTCCTGGCATTCTCGGAAGTAACCTCCACCACGCTGAACGTTTCGTGGGGGGAGCCTACGGCAGCCAATGGCGTCCTGCAGGGCTACCGAGTGGTGTACGAGCCCTTAGCACCCGTCCAAGGTAAGCCTCCTGGCTGCGTGACACCCACCGTCCACACGGCATGGCGCCGGGAGGGGCGGGTGAACCGACTGAGCGCGTCCGGGGCTCCACACAGCCCCTCCGCAGGGCCCCTGACCCGGCCTCTTTATCACCCAAGACCCGCCTCTCCTGCTGCGCCTGAGATCTCAGCGCTCGTCCCACCCTGGGTGCCGCAGGCTGGAGCCACGTGGGCAGCTGGGCCCGGACGCTTCCCTCGGGTGCTCCTCTGGGGCTGCCCTCATTCTTCTGTTTACTCAGCGAGGTTTTTGTTTGTTTTTGGTGTCGGGGGTGGGGGTTTTGGGCCCGCACCTTGCGGGATGTTTCCCCACCGGGGATTGAACCGGGCCACTGCAGTGAAGGTGCCATGCCCTAACCACTAGACTGCCGGGGAACTCCACTCAGCACGTCTTTCTTAAGCACCTGCTGTGTGCCAGGTGCCGTTCAGGGAAGCTGGGATCTGAGCTGACCTGTTCATCGAGATCCTTGCTTTCCTGAGTGCAGTGAGCTGCGCTCCAAGGAGGAGAGAGCAACACACGAACACACACACACACACACACACACACACACACACACACACACACACACACACACACACACACACAAGTCTGATAGCGATCAGCGCCACGAGGAGGAGAGTGGGACTGCGTGAGAGCCTCGGGCGTGGAGCGGGGACAGGCGCTGAGGGACAGGAAGGGCCCAGGCGCCCAGTGTCCGAGACAAGACTGGCCCACAGAGGCTCGGTCACGCGGGGCCTGCAGGGAGGGGGCAATGCCAGTCGTCCGGGTGGCCGCAGGGCCAGTGACACGGGGCCGAGGTGGAGCCAGAGGCGCCGGGTCTGAGTTACAGGAGACCGGGATCCGCAGCTGAATCAACCCCGGCGCCACCAGGGGGGCTGGCAGGGGGCTCCGGGCGGGGATGATGGACGGGAGAGGAGAGGACAGGTGCAGGGGTGGACAGGGCGGGGGGGAAGGAGCTGGGCCGTGACGGCATGGCTCTGTCCCTGCGCCCCTGCTGTAGTTAGTGCCGCCAGCTCTGTGTTGATTTGATCTCTTATCCACTCATCTCTGCCCGCTGCCCCACTCCCGGAGCGCACACTGAGGGCCGAGCGGGCATTCCTCTCTGTCCCCACTGTGTGCCCGGCACTGTGGTGCAGAGAAGGGAGGTGAGGCCCTGGTCATAGACACAGACAGACTGTAGAAATTATGGATTATTTAATGTCTGGGAGGAAAAGATATCACCAACACATCAAATGATATTGGCTCTCCATTTAAAGCCATGATAAAAGTTTCCTTTTAAAACAAGCACATTCAAGTAAAACAGGGAGTTGATTCGAAGAAGAAAAGTTAAGCCCAGATTTTATTTCATCGAATCCACACCGCCACGGCCTGGGAGGTTCATTGTTATTTTATGAAGTGCTGAGAACGAAGAAATGCTTCCACTAAACCACGGCCCAGTCCTCCTGAAGCATCAGTTCCGAGCTGCATCCCAAATCAGAGATGTAAAAATGTGAGCGGGAGAAAGCGCGTCTCAGAAAATCGATGAGCTTAGGTAAATAGCAGTAGAGGTGGCAGAGGGTCCTTCCTGTCTCTCACGTGAACTTAGGTAAATAACAGCAGAGGCGACGTGTGGAAACGGTTTGTAGAACAGCCGAGAGGCTGGGGACCAGCACTGATTCAGTGCGCTCTGCTGTGTCTTTCCAGGACCCAGCGCCTGTCTGCGGACAGGTGGCCTGGGCGTGGCTTGGGTCAAGGTCCGGAAGGAGACGGGCCACGTTCCCGCCCGTTAGGTAGGGAGGGAGGGCCGAGAATTGCTGGAGACTTCCATTTTGCTCACCGGCGTTCCCTGCACACGCACGTGCGCGCAGATTCCACGAGCCCAGGTCCCAAACACCTTTTCAAGGATATTAACCCACTGGTGCCGTCCAGATGAGAAAGGGTTGCCGAGAACGGTGCCTGACTGGCCTCCGCCTCCGTCCTCACCCCAGGCCATGAGTGAGGTTTCCCGCGCTTCCTCCGGCAAGTGACTGAGTGCTGAGCAGAGCGTCTGTGTGTGTGGGGGGGGGGGGGGGGTTGCACAGTCTTTCCAGAAACTCCACGGCCCACAGCTGTCTCCTTGGCCTCCCGGCGAGGCCACCGCCCGGCCGGATTCCGCAGCGGGGCCTGGCTGTGCCCCCCGTTACCCTCCTCTGCACGGTCAGGCGCTAGAATTGCTGCAGAGCTTCCCCACGCCTAACCCCCGCCCCCGCCTCATCGCCGGGGGGCAGCAGCAGCTCCAGTTCCCGGTGTCCCCGGGGCTGCTTGTTTGTTTCACGTTGTTTGGACACTCAGGTTCGCCACGAGCAGCTCACAGGGTTCTCCCGGTGCCCCCGTCAACGCGACCCCACCGAGCACGCCGACGGTAGGCGCTGCCCCTCCGGCACTGGCTACACAGCAGGCCGCACCCACCGCTCTCCTGCGTTCTCTCCTCATGCTCAGCACAGCCCTGCGGGGCGCGCCGCATCTGTCCTCACGCCACAGACAAAGCGGGCGGGCTGGGCTTCCCTGGTGGCGCAGTGGTTGGGGGTCCGCCTGCCGATGCAGGGGACACGGGTTCATGCCCCGGTCCGGGAAGATCCCACATGCCGCGGAGCGGCTGGGCCCGTGAGCCATGGCCGCTGAGCCTGCGCATCCAGAGCCTGTGCTCCGCAATGGGAGAGGCCACAGGAGTGAGAGGCCCGCATACCGCAAAAAAAAAAAAAAAAAGCAGTCGGGCTTCGGGCCCTTAAGACGTTGTCCCCAGCCTACGGTTGGGGAACAGGGGAGAGGAGGGATTCGAACCCAGGCGGGCAGGTTCAAGAGCCGAGGTCTTATCTGTCGCGTGATGGGGAACGAACGTCCGGAGCTTGTGTCTCTGAACGTAAACGTGATGCTGAGCGGCAGAGACGGAGCCCGAGGGGCAGTCAGGAAATCATCTTGCTTTCCGGCCGCGGGTGGGGCTTGCCGTTCCCTGGAGTGACAACAGGTGGAGTCACTTCGGTCACAGCCATCTTCGCCTCTTTTCACAAGTAGCGAGACGCCCGCCGTCCGCAGCAGCGTCCCTTGTCTGTGGGGAGGCCCGCTGCTCTCAGCCTGGGTCTCCAGCCAGTGTGCCAGCCCTGCCATTGGAGCAGGGACGGGGGCTCAGCCCTGCGCTCACTCAGCCGCCGCCCCGGCTCCTGCGCCCTCAGCAGCAAACTGTCCAGACGCCAGGCTCTGGCTGTGCACGTCCCAGACCCACTGACGCCTGCTTGCCTGTCGAGTGGCCGGTCCAGGGCTGGGGCTACCCCATGTGACGGTGACGGTGACGGGAAGCGTCCAGTCCCGCCTGCGGTGTCGCAGGGCTGCCTCTAGCACCAGGCCGGCACTAAGCCGGGCCGCCAACCGCAGGCCACCCTGCCCCCCGACAGCTCGGGCCCTGCTCCCGCTGGAGTGAGGCTGGCCACAGGCCTCGAGCCTCCCCCGGCCTCCGTGGCAACCAGCAAACACCCCTTCCCCAGGAGCAGAGCTCACCGACCCACTGCCCTGGTGCCGCCCTGGTGACCCTGTGACCTTCCCGAAGTGCCCCGCTCACCGCCAACCCGGCATCACGTCCCAGGATCCCACCGCGAGCCCGCCTGGACCACGGCCTCAGCCAGAACCCCTGACTTAGCCAGATGTACACTAGTCCTGGGCCCTTCCGGCGGCCACGGCTGGCAGCCAGAGAGGAGCACGGCCCGGCCGAAGTGGGGCCGTAAGGAGGCCGTCACCGGGGCGTGGGCAGCGGCTGCTGGTGGCGGTCCTCCTGCTGGTGGGTGTCGTGGGTCGAGCACAGGAAGGCCCCAGATCGAGCCCCATTGCGTTCCTCCGGACTCAGCTGCATGACTCGCAGTGGCCACTGGAGCAGTAACCGCCGTGGGGCGGGCGGAGGCGTGGAGAGCATTTGCACGCGGGAGGCACCCTGTCCTCTCGTGGACACGCCTGAGCCGGCCCTCGGGGAGATGCTGGGGACGTGACCTATCCGTCCTCTTGCCTTGGCGGACAGCCAGCCACCTGCCGGGCACGTGAGGACCAGCTGCACGCAGGAGCCCGGCCACGATTGGCCACGCCAGCTGCCTCCCAAGGCCTGACCAGCAGGATGGCGAGCTGAGCTCCACGGTGGCCGCCATAAGCCCTGGGTGGCGAGCTGAGCTCCGCGGTGGCCGCCATAAGCCCTGGGTGCTGGGGCAGCGTGGCCACCGCGGAGCGGGAGAGCTGCAGCCGGGGACGCAGGTGGATCGCAGCGCCCGGAGCTTGACGTGCTTTCGAACAGTCACTGCAGGGTCTGGGATCCAGCCCTCCTGACACTGCTGTGAGGTGGGCACTGCCCACTCAGGACCGACGGGAAACAGAGGCCTGCAGAGGTCCAGTGTGTCGCCCGGCGTCTCACGGGGAAGAAGTAACAGGTCTGGGACAGGCTCCAGATCCAGGGGCGTCCGCACTCCCCGTCCCTCTGGCCGACCCTGCGAGTTTCAGAGGGAACCCGCCCTCGGCCAATCGTGGAGCAGCGGCGCTCGCCCTGGGCGCCTCTGCCGGGGCTCTTTGGGACGTTCTCACCTAAGACCGCGCCGTTGCCTAGCTGAGCAGGCCCGACACCGTGGACAGAGTCGTGGGCGAGAACAGAGAGGCTGAATGCCAGGCCGTGGCTGTGAAAGCACCGCACAGCTTCCCGGACCCTCTGAGGGCAGGCTGCCTGGCACCTCGGGCCTCGGTCCAGCCCTGGCTGCCCTGCGTCCCCACACCTGGGCCCATCCCTCCCCAGCGGCCCCCAGTGCCCCGATGCTATGTCTCCTCCCCTCAGGGCGGCTGGCTGACCTGATGGGTCCGCAGGCCTCTTGGAGGGCGTCTCCTGGAGAAGCCTGGCCCTCACCCCCTTCGCGGTTGGATCTGGGATTTAGGCAGGGAACCACGAAAGTAGGAAGCGGGACTCCGGACCATTTCGGTACTCTCATATGCCTCAGAGGACCCGTGCAGCTCCCAGAGATATGGCTGCAAACGTAGGGAGAAGCTCGAGCATCTTTATATGAACTCTCTGTGGTAACGCCGCTTCCCTTGTGAAGATCACCGAGGATATGATATTTATGTTGATATGCACATGCACAAGTTTGTGGTAAAGAGAGTAAAAAGCAGTTGTAAAACAGTGACCTCTGCCTGGGGTGACCCTTCTTCATGCCCCCTCCCCCAGGCCCGGGCAGCGTCTGGAGGGACACCTGCAGACCCTGGTCGGGCAGCCTGCAGCCCAGGCCCCGGGAACAGGGGCGTCGATGTGGTACTGCAGTGCTGTGGACCCCGGGTCCCTCCACCAGGAAAGTAGGCCTGGCTGCGTGGAGAGCCCCCAGGCCCTCGGAACACTGAGCCGTGTTCTTGGGACTCTGATTCCATAGAAGAGCTATTTTTATGTTTTCTTACGTGTTTGAAATGGAAATATTTCAGGCGACTGCACCCTGAGGTTTGGAGTGCAGGGCATGGTTTTAAAGTTGACTGAATAAATAAGACGCTGATGTGGTTGGGATGGGGGAGGGGGAGGGAAGCAGACCAGCTCCACCTCTTGGCGGGACAGAGTTCACAAGATCTGTGCACAGGGTTGGTTTTGCTCTGAGGAGAAGGAGGGCATTTTTTAACAAAAGAAGGGGCTGCTCTCCAGGAAAACTATATCTGGCAGGATCCCGCGTGTGTTCACTGGTGACAGTCAACCATGGGTGTGGACTCATCCCTGAAACCCCGTTCTGGAGCGATGCAGCTGAGGGGCGGCCTCTCTGTGCAGAAGTGGCCCTGCTTCTCTACCGAAAAGCTCCAATCACACAAGAGCAGCCCAAATTGCTCCAAAACAACTTGGAAGAGAATCATGTCGCTGAACAAATGTTTCATAAAAGGCGCAACATGAAGACAGTAAGCCAACTAGAAGGGCTTCTGGAGGCCTGTAGGATCAGAGGAATTTGCTTTGATGACTCTGAAAGCTGGACCCACTTTGTAGCGAGGACGCACGTTGTTGGGCTCTTCTGAGATCAAGGCCACCCTAAGATTCAAGGTGCAGATAACACCGGCCGGTCGCAGCAAGGGCAGGTGGCCCCTTGTTCTTGGGAAGCACGGCTGTTCTCTGTGTACGGGACACGGTGGCGCAGACGCCGGACCCAGGACAGCAGGCCCCCAGCGCGGCTCTTCTGCACGACCTCTGCTGACTCACAAGTCCTGGAATTGCCCCAGCCTGACACCCTCCTCCAAGAGGTGCCCGACAGACATCGGTGTGTTGAAGGCTCTGAGAAGTCCCGCAGTCTAGAACTTATGTAGCTTTTTTTGTTTGAATGCTTCATTTTCAGACTTGTTTTACCAAAGAACCCTATTTTCCCTTCTGGAAAATGCTGCGTTTGTGTACTTTTCAGTTTGTATCCCCCTGCCAAAGTGTCCAACCTCTATTTTCTAATTAAACCTAGTACAGCCAGCATCACATCTGCTCAATGTCTGTGTTTGAGGGAAGCGTCTCTGTGCTGGCACAGGTCTGTGGGGCTGCGTCACTACCACTCTCTGTGGTGACAGGTTCGTCATGTTTCAGGGTCTGTGGATGAAGTTGTCATGCGTTGCCAAAGCCTTTAGGCCGCAGAGTGGACCCCGTGGGGGGGCCGCCTGCAGCCCACGCAGAGCCTTCCTCCATCTTCCTCCTCCACGTTCTGTCCCCCGACTAAGTTGGGAAGCCCGAGGTCGCCTTCGACGTGACACAGGGCTTTGTGCAGCTCCCAGCCAAGTGGGGAGGGACCCTCCAGACGTCGGGGGCCTGCCCCCACCTTGGTGCCTGTCGCCGGGGTTCTCTCCCCCGCCCCAACGTGGCCAGTGAGCCGGGGCCTCCTCCCGCGTGCTGTGGGTGGTTCTTCCCCGTGTCAGCACCCACTTACCACGCTTAGACTCTAAGGGCACTTACGTGTGCTGGAAATCGGCCACTGCCACCACTTACAGTCCCGGTGGTAAGAAACGCTTCCTCAGCAAACCTCGCGGCCTCCTGGTCATTAGAGCTGAAGAGGCGGTGCTCAGGGCCCCTCTCGCCCTTCCCTGCGGCTCTAGGGGTGAGCAAGGTGGTGACGGTGGACGTGAAGGGGAACTGGCAGCGCTGGCTGAAGGTGCGCGACCTCACCAAGGGGGTGACCTACTTCTTCCGAGTGCAAGCGCGGACCATCGCCTACGGGCCCGAGCTGCGGGCCAGCGTCACGGCCGGGCCGGCCGAGGGTGAGTATCGGGCCTCCTTCGTCCGGTCAGGGCTTGGTCTGCACTCCCGACGAGCCGTGCTGGACGCTCAGAGCTGGCGTCAGCTCAGGACTCCTTTGGCCCCGCCTTCCAAGGCGTGTGTTACCTGAACGTCTGCATGCGGATGCGTTCAGTGTGGGTGAGCAAGTTCTTAGGTGTTGAGCGTGTCCAGTTTGTATTTGTCTTCTGGAAAAAAAGCGAAAAGAAGTGCATTCGATTTTTGAAATAAGATACGTAAGAAAAATTTGAAGTTTTCCTGGCATGAAGAGGAACTGCGTGGTTCCCGCTGCACAAATGCCCTTGGCCTCTGTTTAAGTGCTTTTGGAGGAGGGGGCAGTGGATCGAGAGGACACCTCCACGGCTCAGCTCTCTTGATGCTCTGATGGACCCTGTGAGGCCAGTGTCAGCCCCACCCCGACTTTCAAGATGAGGGACCGGGACTGACCCAGGGTGAGCCCTGCCTGGAGACCTAGCAGCAGAGCCGGCCCCTCTGCAGGCCCAGGAGTCCCGGGCCAAAGCCCACCCGCTCTTTTCTCCTCTGTCCACAGGTTCCCCGGGCTCCCCTCGAGACGTCTCGGTCACCAGATCCGCCTCTGAGCTCACCCTGCAGTGGACGGAGGGCCGCGCGGGCAGGACGCCCACCACGGGCTACGTCATCGAGGCCAGGCCCTCAGGTAGGGAGGGCGAAACCTCGAAACGGTGTCTCTGCATCTGTAAAAGAGGGGACGTGTCAGAGCTTGGGGCCTCCCCGGCCCAGCATCTCCCTGATGACGTGGAGACGGAGGGCATTGACTTGAAATGAGAGGTGCCCTCTCACTCCCCCACCCCCCGTTGTTTTTTTTAAATATTTATTTTTTATTTATTTATTTATTTTGGCTGCGCCGGGTCTCCAATGCGGCACACGGGATCTTTGTTGCGGCCTGCGGACTCTTAGTTGCGGCCTGCGGGATCTAGTTCCCTGACCAGGGATGGAACCCCATTGGGAGTGCGGAGCCCTACCCACTGGACCACCGGGGAAGCCCCCACCCCCCCATTCTCATAACCACGGCTGCGCTAGCGACCTCACGGGCATCAGACCCATG
This sequence comes from Globicephala melas, assembly GCF_963455315.2. Lineage (NCBI taxonomy): Eukaryota > Metazoa > Chordata > Mammalia > Artiodactyla > Delphinidae > Globicephala > Globicephala melas. Next base: position 3,136,267 of record NC_083328.1, read on the forward strand.
GTGTTCCGGCCACGTTACCTGGGCTTGGGGGAGGATGACTGTCACTCAGATACACGTGCGAGAGAACTTAGGGTCACTTAAGGATGTTCTCAGCTCAGCGGTAAGACCCACGAGTGTTTTCAGAGGCTCCGCTCGAGATCTCGGTGGAGAGTGTCCTGCTCATTTCGGATCGTCATGAACCTTCCTGTTAGTAGTGAAACCCACACGTCATCCGCGGGGAGCGAGGTTGAGATCCGCCCCAACCCCATCCACGCTAAGAGGGTTTCCGCCTTCTCTCTGTTCAAGTAATACCTAAGGGCAGGCACCACTGGAAAGTGAGGGATGGTTTGAGTCGGATGTTACGGCTGGAGCTGGGGGGGCATCACCCTCGCAGGAGCCCCGGGCACGTTCACCGCGACCTTCAGACGGCCGTACGGCTCAGCAGGAACATCCGAGCGTGAAAATACACGGCGTGCCAGGGACGCACGTGGAAAGTGATCGCCAGGCCCCGCCTCCAGGTGGACTGCAGCGCTGTGAGCACTTCAGTGTGATGTTTAAAGAAGCTCTTAGACCAAGAGGGAAGAGCCCCAAAGTCGCAGACGTCACGGGCGTCCCTCCTCCCCACCAAACGGCTTTTGAAAGATTACTTAGAAGTGCCTTCTAGAAACTTCTAAGGAGAAACCTAGTACATAAAACCAAAACAGTTTCTACACAAAGGCGATGTGAATACTTCTTTGGCTCAAGAATGCCCATGTTCAGCCCCCGGGCCTGGGGGATCCCGACAGTTTCTGATAAGCAGGGCATCTGGCCTTTTCTGGAAATGGAGGGTCCCAAATCCGTGACGGGGCTGGACTCGCCAGAGGCCTCTGTGGTCACTTGTTCCCCCCGTACCTCTGAAAGCAGTGGACCCAGAAGAGCCAGCCAGCTCTCTGCTGGCGACATCTGACCCGGGGCACTTTCGGAGATCAACAAGTGCCGCGGGCTTCCCTGGTGGCGCAGTGGTTGAGAGTCCACCTGCCGATGCAGGGGACACGGGTTCGTGCCCCGGTCCGGGAAGATCCCACGTGCCGTGGAGCGGCTGGGCCCGTGAGCCACGGCCGCTGAGCCTGCGCGTCCGGAGCCTGTGCTCCGCAACGGGAGAGGCCACAACAGTGAGAGGCCCGCGTACCGCAAAAAAAACAAACAAAAAAACCCAAAATGCCGTGGCTGAAAGGCCCTGTGAGGTCTGTGCCCAGACTGAGGCAGTGGAGGCTGCACTGGCCTCAGGAGGCAAAGCTGCTTGCTCCCCAAATCCAAGGAGAGCGTTTGTTGCAAAGGTTGCCTTGCTCGGGTCCACCAAGGGGCTCCATCAGCTTCGACGGGAAAAAACACGTGTTTATCTTCACTAGCCCTCTAACTGATTAGCTTTCCTTCACTTATAAACACGTGTTAGTTTGCTCGGCTACTGTAACCGAGTACCAAACACTGGGTGGCTTAGAAAATAGAAACGTGTTCTCTCTCAGGTCTGGAGGCTGGAACCCCAGGTCGAGGTGTCGGCACGGTTGGTTCCCTCTGGGGGCCATCGGGGAGGATCTGGTCCAGGCCTCTCCCCTGGCTTCTGGCGTGTCACTGACAACCTTTGCGGGTCCTTGGCCTGTAGCAGAACGTCAGCCAGACCCCTACCTTCCTCTTCACGTGCCTCCTCCCTGCGTTCCTGTGTCCAAACTTCCCCGTTTTAGAAGAACCCCAGTCATACTGGATTAGGGCCCACCGTCATGACCTCATCTTAACTAATTATGTCTGCAGAGACCCTGTTTCCAAATAAGGTCGCATTCTGATATACTAAGGATTAGGCCTTGAAGGTATGAACGATGAGGGGACCCAGTTCAACCCATAACCGTAGGTGAGAACCCACGTAAGTAGCTGCAGTACCTGTGACACCACCAGCAGTAGAAATCACAGCTCCGTTCACGTCACGTGCCAGGTGTGCAGAGATTTCCCGAGATCGTTCCTACTCACCACGGCGTTGACATTCCGGTCGTCTGCAGACCCTGCTAGACCTTCTCATCGAAAGCGTTCGTGAAGAAGCGAAGACTTCTGGGTTCCCTGGGATGAGGGTGTCACCTCCATGCACGTCTCTCCACCACATCTTCCAAAGACCACGTAGCTTAACCAGGGTGCCAAGAAAACCCACGCGATCCAGACCTTCCGCGCTAACCGGGAGACGGACGTGACTGTGAACTTGCGGTTACTGCCAGGCGTTTAGGAGCGCCACCAGTGTAACTGGTTTCCTTTTCAGTTTTATTTTATGCATGAAAACCATTCTGAGATGGGGTCCTTCAGAGTCAGCAGGTTGGCAGAGGGTCCACGGCACCAAGAAAAGGTTAGGAAGCCTTGCTCTAGAGGACACGCACCCAGGACTCCCGCGGAGTCGTTTCCTTCTACCTGAAAGCTTGTCTCCCCGACAAGAGTTAAGGATCCCAGTGGACACGTGGCTGCAAAAGGGCCACACGAGGCACCCTTGAGGCGATGGAAACGCTGTGGATCAGTGTTACCCACCAGGGTTCTCGGCCTCCTTCCTCAATAGAAATGGATCAGAGGCCAGACAGGAAATTCAGGCAAGGCTTTACTGAGGCCCCTGCTGCAGCAGGGGGCGCTCGAGAGCAAGCAACAGCCTCCCTTGCTTCACGCCCTGACAGGGGCGGGGCAGGGGGTGGCGCGAGTGTGTTCCTCACATGGGGTGAGGGTAGGGGTGTATCCAGGAGTCGGGCCAGAGGGGAGACTTAGGTGTTTTGCCCACCTCTTGGGTGGTGTAGTGTGCAGTACCTTGCTTTTGCTCCCAACCCCCTGCTTTGGCTCCAGTCTCTTCAAAAGTGGCAGTTGGGTTTTTGGGTCTCTGTATCTTTGGGGTCCAGAATTTGTCCCAACTGGGCATGCACGTAGTTATTTTTAGTCTCATACAGTTTCTTTGGTTTTTGTTTCTCGAGGAGAGACGTGTCCAGGTGCAAGCATTGCAGCAAAGGGTCCCATCAGGACTGCGTCAGCATCGGTTTCCCGGTTGCGCTGTACTGTAGTTTCCCTTGCGGGGGGACGGGGGGTTGGAACACTGGATAAAGGACACAGTGGGGTGCCTGTGCTATTTCCCACAGCTGCGTGGGAATCCACAATTATCTCAAAAGAAAAAGCTGAGCTTAAATTTTTTTTTTTTAATCTCCACGGATGGTCTCCTCACCCTGGTCAGTCAGGTGCACCGTCTCTCTGAAACGAGCACCTTCATGTCAGCAATCGGCCTGCGGGGAACGGAGGCCCCCACCAGCCAGACGCAGGCACATGGGAATCCTAGCCCTAGTGAGCACTCGGGCCGCCCCGGGGTTGGAGGGTGCTTTCTCAGGCTCCCTGGGGAGCTGGTTCATTTCCCCTCATGCTGCCCCTGCTCATCCATCTGCTGCGATGAAGGAAACAGGGTGCTTGGTGGTTACAAGTGCAGCTTCTGGGAATCTGGACGGTGGCGCCCCACACCCGAGGGCCTCGCCCAGACACGAGCCTTCTGCCGGCAGCTGGCAGTCTGACTCCCCGGGTCACTACCAGAAGGTGGAAGCTGACCCACGGGGACCAAGACGTGCCAGGAAGCTGACCCGGAGGACGCTGTCGTTTCCCGCGAGCCCCGAGGGCTCTGCTTCACCTTCTCAACATTGGAGAGCAGGTCGCCAGCGATTTCGACTGGGCCAGAGCAGGCCGACGGCCTCGCCGTCCAGCCGCTGAAAGTTGAGAGACGCCCTCCCCCCTTAACGGAGGCCTGCAGCTGCCTGGAGTCGGATGAAATGCATTTACGGATTGTCAATATTTAAACGCCGTGCCAGTACCTGGGGCTTTGGATCTCAGCTGTCATCTGTTACAGGCCTCATTACACGGAACAGTAATGCTGCATCGTCTCACTCTCTCCCCGAGGCTCTTTGGCGAGACACCCTCTCCGGGCAGGGCAGTGGTGTCTGAAGGGAGCTTGGTAGTGGTGTTGGGCCCTGGGAGGGGTAGTTTTTAATAGGGGGCCACCCGGGTTCCCGTCACCGCGGGCGTCTGGAAAGACTGAGCCCCTTTGTCGGGTGGCCCTGGGGGCCCCGGGCTGCCTGCCGTCTCCCCACCAGGCCTCATCTGCATCTTGCCCTTGGAAGGCATGGAGCTCGTCCGCTTGGCTGGCGCGGGGACGGTGGCCAGCAGGCTCCAGCGGCCCGGGCAGGTGGCCCTGCAGCCTTGTGCCTCTTCACTTGAACCCCTGCAAATTCTGCTGATGCCCTAACGTGAAAACACCGAATTGAACGGCAGCTGGTGAAATTCACATCGGACTAGGACACACACCCCCGTCACTCCTGGAGAAGGGCAGTCAGCGAGTGTGGACGCGGCCCCGGACGCCACAGGACAGCCTTGCCGAAGGTTCATTTCTCGGGTTGGGCGAAGATTTCCTCCCAGTCGGAGTTGCTAAGCTCCCAGGAAGGCAGTGGAAACTATGCAGCGGGCATATGCAGATGATCTATTTACACAAATTGTCCCGAGGCATTTTACTGTATAGATCGGGAAACCTAATTTACATATTTACACAATAGACCGGAATGGCACTAAAGGAACTATAAATACACTTTCCTCTCCACAGCAGCCGTGAAATACATATTTAGGTTGGACCCGACGCAGGGCAGACGTTGTGTTGCTTTTTTCACGCGTAATGTGTTTAGCCCAGAGAGGAGAGGGGGTTACATGGAGCAGGGCCCCTGTCCCCGTGGGCCCCTCCCTGCCCACTTGCGGTCCTCCTGGGGGCCCCCCAGGCCCCTCCCCACTCACTCTGTCCCCTTCTGATCTTTGCCTGTGGGACTTTTCAACTGAACAAAGAAAAACAATCAGTGCTTTTCAGAAGGTTTAAAATCCACGGAAGTTGCCAAGTCAGCGCCTCAGCCCAAGGGCTGCAGCTGCAGTTCTGACTCTGTCACTGGCCTGTGTTCACTTCTCTCCTGCATGACCCCGAATTGACAGCCTGTCGGGCTCTGCAGCCGTTTCTCTCTGGGCTGGGTCCTGGTCCCAGGCCATCCTCTGCGTTCATCTCATTGGTGTCCTGCCTTCAACAAGGATCGGATAACATACAATTATTTTATCATCAGATGTATTTAGCCTCGGGTGTAAGCCCCACCCGTTTCAGCTCAATTTCCGACCCAGCCCAGTTACACCAAGAGAAATGGCAGCGTTTAAGCCATAAGCAGCTCCCAGGCTCAGAGCTGCAAGCCGACGTCATGGCGCTGGTTATGAGCTTAGTGGAACCAGAACCCTTGGGCCGTGAATGACAGTTTCACTCAGCGTGGAGACCCTGCTGGGTCGTCCACGAGGTCAAACGTCTTTCTTGGCGCCTGCCTTGAAACCTGCCATAGACACACGCTTCTGGGCGTCGGCAGGGTAAGTGGAGCGTGGACCCTGGGATTCGAGAGGGCGGTGTCCCTGCTCCCCGGTTACGAGGGCACGGCCGGGAGCAGATGTGCCTGGGCGGCAAGGTGCCGGCCCCGCAGGAGAGAAGCTGCCTTGCGCCAAGCGCCGGAAACAAGTACGGTCGGGGCAGTGCCCCGCGTGGACTGGAAGCGCTTGCTCTCCTCGAGGATGTTCAGTATTAGCCGTTCTCCTTCTTTAGTAAACAAATACTGCCACAGGGCAGCCGGGACCCGGAGCTTATATCTTCAGAGGAAAAGCAGCCGGTGGGACGCACGTGCGTGTGTGGACCCTCACGCAGCTTTCCTTCCGAGCCCGGCAGGGATGGAGGTGTGTGACCGGAGTGCGGCCTGTCGAGCAGCATTCTGCCACGTGTATTTCTCCACGGTTCCCCCACCTTCATACCTCGAGGTGGCGTTTCCCCAGCAGTGTCACAGTAAGGAGAGGCCGAGAAGGTGCTGGGAGTCCAAGAAGGGGAACCGAGCCCAGCAAGATGCCACGGACACCCCGCCACAGACATCAGGAGGCCCTGGCCTGAAGGTCGACGTGACTCCCAGGAAGGTCGAAGTCCGGGCACCGCCCGCAGGGCTGGTCCTCAGGCCTCTGGCATCGGCCATCCAGGGATGTGGCTTTGGGAAACACGAGCGACTGCTCTCCTCGGGCCAATCACGAGTTCCCCACACGAGGGTGATGTAGGGGTAGGAGCGCCCCCAGTGGGCAGGGAAAGCAGGCTGAGGTCTGCTGAGCACCCGGCGGGGTGACCTCGCCTGGAGTCTGACAGCCGGCTGAATGCATCCCCAGAAAAGCACGAGGGCCCGCACCCCCCTCAGGTATTGATTGAGAATGTAAGTCCAGGCCCGGGGATCATCCTGGTGCGTGGAAAATCAGTTGCGCAAATCTCATTATGCTTAATAGTTCTGTAATGTTATTTCTCCCCCTAATTTGTAGACATGCTTTTCTCCGTCATTGATTTATTGAGATATTTAACAACATAATACAAGCGAGGGAACAATGCACAGTGGAGAGACTGAGCGGAGGCGTCGGCAGCCGCCGGGGTTTTCTGCCTGCCGTGATCGCGGTGTGAATGTTAGTGTGGATAGATAGCCCAGGGGACCACAAGTGCAGCCTAAAACGCTGAGGACGCTAATTCTGGAAAGGCAGAATTAAGCAGAATAAAAGTGCGAGCTTCCTTCCGCAGGAAGTTCTCTTGGCGTGACTCCGCCCCTCGCAGCGTTTTTCAGTGTAAAGTAAATCGTGTGTTGCGATTCTGTATCAATATTTTTAAATGTTTTTATGAAAAATGCACATAATTCCTGGAGCTATGACAGAGCGCTTAAAATAAAATGTGGACTTTAGGTGACAGTAGAGGCAGGGGAAGTAATTCTTTTTCCGCAGAAGCAGGAAAGCATTACAGAAACAGTCGTGCAAAAGCCATCCAGAGAGCCCACTGCAGCAGTGTTCAGGCCTGCAGATGGTCTGGGAATGCCTTTCACACTCTTAAGTCCCTTAATTTCAATGGCTTTAAGCAGTATCCAGTTTCCAAGAGTCTGTATTTTTTCTTCAGTCTCTTTCACAGCATAAAATGATCTGTCCTTTTAGAGGGAAAATATTGCACAGTTTATTCAATGGTTAAAGCCCTTGGCACAGTGAATTGCTCATAGTAAGTGCTAAATTAAATGGTGGTGGTTATTATTTACTGAAAGCTTGCCAGTGCCAGGCCCTGTGAAAGGCTGTGGGGGCACAAAGATGAATGGATGGGAGGACAGATGGAGGGATGGAGGGATGATGGATGGATGGGTAGATGGAAGGATGCATGGAAGGAGGAAAGGGAAGGGAAGGGAAGGGAAGGAGTAAGGAAGGGGAGATGAATCAGGTCAACTGATATTTACTGAACTCTTGAAAAATTCAAGAGCCCAGTGGTGCAAACAGACAGGTAAATGTGAAGAAGCGTTCTGGAGGCCCATTGGCAGAAGGGGTGTAGGAGAGGGTCAAGGCTGGCCTCAAAAAGATGAGTCTGAAAAGGTGCAATGAGCTTGTTGATTTTCCTTCATCACCCCCCTCCCCCATAGACTTATAAACAGCCCACTGAGAGCAGAAATCTCATCTGATCCCCTGTTGGCTGGAACAGGGCCTGACCGAAGAGGGAGCATTAAGTGTTTGTGGATCGAATGCGTGGATGAGTGAGAGGGGGCGGAGGGGAAGGATGCCCGCCACCACGCCGGGGACTTCAGGCAGAGGGAGTGGCACGTGCAGAGAAAACGCACCCTCCGTGCCTATTATTCCCCGATCTTTCTTGCCAAACCAGAAATAAATCACATATGACAAGCATGAGTGTAAACCTTAATATTTTTAGAAGGAAAAGAAAGGCTTAAGCTATGACTTGCCATTTGGACATTATTAGTGGTAATGGGTGGCTTGGTGAGAAACTACGATCAATGTGAATATTTAGAAATAAATAATCAGCGTACTCCCTTTTTGCCTGTACAGAGATTTATGCCTTTCAGGTCTCATTCACATCCATTCCTTCATTAACCTGTGACTACAAGGGCTTAATCGGTGCAAACTCTAAACCCTATGCAAATGCAACTTACACACTAGCTGTCTCTTTCTGTTTACTGTGATCCTCTCAAACATATCTGGTGTTCCAGGGTGTGTGATAAGGTTGGTTTCCAGATAACCGCCCCCCGCGCCCCGTAAAGCTGTCTGCACGTATGTATGCATATTCAAATGTGCATGGAGATTCCTCTCCAGATCTCCTGCTGTTTTTAAAAGATCACAAACCTGTGCCTATAAAAGAATTTATAATTCATGAAGGATCACTATTTCAAATGAACATTTTGGGCCCTGAGCCCACTTTTTACTGAAAGACCTCCTCAGAGATTGGATTTATATTTTATTTTGCAGACACTCACGGAGTGTACTGCTTACTAAGCACTTTATCAATATTAACTTGTTTAACCCTTGCAACACACCTGTGTTGTAGGTGCCCTTTGTTGTCACCGTTTTACAGATGAGGCACAGAGAGGTTAAGTCCTCTCCCTGAGGTCACACAGCTAACGTGCGGTGAGGCAGGCTTCACACCAAGGCTGTCTAGCTTCTTCCTTTTTCTCTGCACCTGATTTTCTGGCTTCAATTTCAATTTTATTAATGTTTTCCTACACGTCAGGGCTTAAAGAAATTCAATATGTATTTTTATTGTGGTAAAATACATAACATAAAATTTACCATTTTAACCGTTTGTAGGTGTACAGTTCAGTAGCATTAAGTATATCCACGTTGTTGCACAACCATCACCACCGTCCACCTCCAGAACTTGTCCATCTTCCCAAACTGAATCTCTGTCCCCGTCAAACCCTAACCCCCTTCCCCCTCCCCCGGCACCCACCCTGCTACTTTCTGTCTCTATGAATTTGCTCTAGGGACCTCCTATAAGTGGAATCATACGGTATTTATCCTTTTTGTTTCTGACTTACTGAGCATCCTGTCCTTGGGTTCACCCACGTTGTAGCAGGTATCAGAGTTTCCTTCCCTTTTAAGGCTGAATCATATTTCATTGTATGGATGGACCACTTTTCTTTATCCATTCCTGTGTTGATGGACATCTGCGTTGCCTCCACCTTCTGGCCACTGTGAATAATGCTCTATGAACATAGATGTGTCGGCGCCTGTTCAAAATTCAGTATATTTTTTAAAATTTATACCTGTATTCGGTAGCACCTGGGCATAGATTAAATAACTGCTGGTCTTAGGGCAGGTTTGATGCTGCAGCGCTTCCAAACGATGCTCGAACTCAAGGGCGGCACTTCGGGAGTTCGGTTTGGCAGGTTAAGGCAGGGTCCCCAGGTGAGGGAACTAGTTGTCCCAGAGCACGTGCACCGCCATGCCAGCTGCCACTCGGCGCCTTCGCCCTGCGAGAGCACACGACCCGTTATCGATGACGGAAAGTTGCGCCGAGCACGCTGCAGCGGCCACCCCAGGCGGTGGGGACAGCGTGGCAGCATCACCGCGAGGCTGGCGGCTGGCTGGTACAAGAGGCGTTGTTCAAAGTTTTCTCCTTGAGCCGCCGGCGGGATTGTCGTTTCCAGTTAGAAAGCAGTGGGACTGAGAACTCAGGTCAGTGGCTGGTGCGCGCAGGCGCCACTGGGCCAGCGGGTGTCCTCGGTGAGTCTGGAAGGTGGGCTTAGGGACACACGGCAGGAGGTGGTCGGTAGGCAGCCGGAACCCTACACCAAAGGTGAGATCCAGTCAGAAACCAGAGGCCCAGGGAGCACCGGGGGAAATGCTTCTGCCCAGCTTGCAGGCTTAGCAGAGTCTGGTCACCAGGGGGAGGCCCCTCTCCTGCCTGTGCCCCCGGCCCCCGCAGCTCACCCAGCCTCCGGCTCACATCCGTTCTCAGGGGAGGGAGCTGGGAGCTGAGGGCAGGGTGGGCATCCACGCGCAGGCGCCCTGACCTCTGCTCTCGCTGCCCTGCAGATGAAGGCCTGTGGGACATGTTTGTGAAGGACATTCCGCGGGGCGCCACGTCCTACACCGCCAGCCTGGACAAGCTCAGGCAAGGAGTGACCTACGAGTTCCGGGTGGTGGCCGTGAACCAGGTGGGCTACGGGGAGCCCAGCAGCCCCCCTGCTGCCGTGTCAGGTAGGAGCCCTGCGGGAATCCCGGGGCGATGCCCCTCCTTCGGGGGCAGGGAGGGTGACCTGGAGCCACGGTGACGGAAGGAGGACCGGCGCGCGCCTCGCGAGGAGCTGGGAGGACGGCGCGGGCCCCGCGCGCTCCGCACTCCCGACCACGCTGTGCGCCAGCCGTTCTGAATTCTCCTCTCTCCCTGAGCACCGGAGCCACCAGCTCCAGCCAGGCAGGGTCCCCCCAAGGAGGAGGCTTCCCAGGCAAAGTGGAGCCCAAGACCCTCCATGAGGGGACGCGACCTCACTGTAGAGCCATGGGCTGGTTTTGAAAAGCAAAGCTCGCCCCCAGCAGCCACCGGGGAGTGTGTTAGCCCTTGACACGCGGTCGTGTCCTACGGGGGCCCCGGTGAGCCCTGTGCCTGAAGTGGGAGGTGCCCGCCCCCCGCCCTGCTCTGGGTGGAGCAGAGCACACGGGGAGGCCAGGCTCCCTTTCCCAGAGCTCGAGTGTCAGCGGCGACAGACTCTGTCCTCACCAGTGACGTGGCAAGGGGTGTGGCAGCTGGGGGTCAAAGTGACTGCCCGAAAATCAGGAAGGGCTTCTCGGAGGAGGGAGCCCGGGTCTGGGTCTTGAAGGGTGCAGTGGGGCGGCTGCAGGGAAGGAGAGCCTGGGACGAGGCAGAGGAAGTAGCAGGTGAGGAGCCCAGTGAGGACCAGCGGGCGGGGAGGGGAGGGCAGGTGAGGCTGGTCCCAGGTACGCATGAGAAGCGGGTCTCCACCCCGCCTGCACCTTAGGGTCACCCCTCGGGAATGCTTAGAAAACAGCCACGCAGGGCCCCACCCTGGACAGCAACTGCATCGCCGGGGGCACAGGTCTGGGCTTGATGATTGTCTAGCTCCGCAGCGGTCCTTCCGTGCAGCCAGGATTGCGAGCCGGGCTGTAGAGGGGTTGAGTGAGGGCTGGCCACTGGAGGTCATCTGGACAAGGGAGCAGGCCAAGTCCGGGCCAGAAGCCACGAGAGCTTTCCTTCCAATCAAGACAAATCTGCTTCCCTTCCCTGCAGTCACATTTGTTCAAGCCGCTGACTGCACTTGTTCAGATTGAAAGCATCCTTCATCCTTTCCTGGTCGTGAGCCTGGGGAAAGGGTAGCGTCTTGGGCGCTCAGGCCCCTGGTCTAGGGGCAACATGAATCCCAGGGGCGCTCAGTGAGAGGGGTCGCAGGAAGGACCCGGGCACCACTCGCTTGTTTAACGAACGGTACGTAGAAAAGTCAAATTTTCCTCGCTTCCTTCATCTTTATTAAGAAAATTGTAAACACACCCCAAAGTAGAGAGAATAGAATAAGGCACCCCCAGCACCCATCACCCCAGTTCAGCAATTCAGGATATGCCTCCCTTGGTCCATGAGCAAGAAATCATTAGAAAGCAATTCCAAACGCACAGAGCTTTTCATTGCACACGTGCGTCGCCGGTGGCAAAGGCTAGTTCCTACGTGAGCATGCGGATCCGGCCCTTGAGGTCACGGGGCGCCGTGGCTGGACCGCTCCTCTGAAATCCGTCGCACCCCCGCGCTGGCCTCGGCTTCCAGCTGGTCGGCGGTCCGCTCATCTCATGGTTTCGAGAAGCCAGCAGGCCGTCCGTCCCCTGCCGGCACCCCTCAGGCCCCGCTGTGCAGACCGGGGTTGGGGAGCCCGGCCTGGGGCTGGAGTCCTGTAGCCGCCCAGGCCTTTCTGCCCAGGCCTGCTCTGCGCCACTGCCCAGAGGTCGGCTTGGACGTGTTGGCCTTATTAGATGGAAGACTTAACGTACAGCCTGAAATCCAGCTCATGTATTTTGGATTTAAAGTGCTCCCTGGGCTGTTACGTGATCCAGAGCAGACGTCCCCCTCGTTCCCAGGGTGCACACGCTTCGCGTCCACCCAGTGAGGTATTTAGCATAAGGGAGAGGTCTTTTCTGGGGGTTTCTGCTCCTGGGAGCCAGACCTTGGGCTCCACCTGTAATGGGCTTCCTGTTCCGTCCCTCACGTCCGATGCCCTGAAACAGGGAAGCTCGTGGAAGGCACGAGTGGGACCCCAGGGCCATCCGACACCTACCGAGAAGCAATTCCCATTTTTCTCGTCTTAGTAAACAGAATAAAACATGAGGAAGACGATCCTTCTTCAAAGCAACTTTCAAGTGAAACCTTTTCTGTTCGTTCTGGGAAAACGTTATCTAAGGGGGGCCCGTTGTTCGGCTCAGCTCTGCTGGAGGATCGAAATAGATAAAACACAGCCCAGCCTCCGGGGCTGGGGGCCCTGATGCAGCGGAGAGGCCGACAGGTGGTCAGGCAGGCCCACCCAGCCGGAGGGTGCGAGCAGAGGTTCCTGGGCAGGTGTGGGAGGGTCCAGTGCTCGGCACGGGCAGGGCTCGGGTCACGGGGTTCCCAGGCTTAGACTGACCGCACCCCGAAGCCAGGAGGGGCAGCACTGAGGCCTTTTAGGAGGGGCCGACTTCCCACCTGAGAACGCTCTCTGTGATGTCAAGGGTTTGAGCACAACGGGAAGAGGCGACACAGTTGAGCAGTGGTTCCGGTGGCCCAGGCGGCGGTGGTGGTGGCCCGGGGGGTGGCAGCGGGGATGGAGGTGGCCGGGGGACTTGGGGGCTGTCTGGGAGGGAAGCCCCAGCACTGGGAGAGACGAGCAAACCCAGGCGCTTTTGTTCCTCCCTCCCTTTAACCCAGACGACATTTGTAAGCAGATGAAATTGAGAGAATATAAACACGATGGCCAGGGTCCAGGACAGTGAAGTCTCTGGGGTGGGAGCGGCGGGGTGGGGGTGGGGGGGTGACAGGACCCTGGGCCCAAAAGAGACGGTGAAACCAGAGCCTTGTCTCTGGGTCGGTCTGCCTGTGACAACCCAGCCCAGGCAGGGGGGTTTACCCTCCCCGTGCCCGGGGCTGCCTCCGAGCCCTCCCCTCCCCCGCTCACGGCAGGGACGGAGCTTCTGTCCCACGTGACCGTGCCCGTGTCGCCCTTCAGCTCAGGTGGAGGCCCCGTTCTACGAGCAGTGGTGGTTCCTCCTGGTGATGGCGCTGTCCAGCCTGCTCGGCATCCTGCTGGTGGCGTTCACCCTGGTCCTGCACGGCCAGAACAAGAAGTACGGGAGCTGCGGCCCAGGTGGGACGGCGCCTGCCTTTCCCCGTCTCCCCACGGGGGAGCTCTGGAGCTGAAACGTTTGGGGCTTCCCTCCTGGATCCGGGGTGCCCACATCCACATTCCATTTTCATTCGATGAAACAGGCACAACAGACATCCCTTCGGAGGCAGCAGGTGCAGGGAAACAGGAGCTCTGGACCTCGGCCACCAGATTCTGTCCCAGCTCCGCCCTCAAGTGGGCCTTTGGGTCATTTGGCCTCTGTGAGTCTGTTTCCTCATCTGCACTGTTGCTCAAATGCAGGAGTATTTTGTTAAGCGATGATTAGAGAGCGGAAAGCGTTAAACAGATGAAAAATCTCACTCCAGTATCATGAGGACAGTGAGTGGGGCACGTCTCAGGCATTCGGTGTGGCTCGGGGATGGTACAGAATCGTGTCTGTGGCCCAGCGCTTCTCCCTAACACAGGGTGAGCACCTGCCTTAGGTCCCGCATCGCAGCTCTGAGCCCTCTGTGGGCCGGGTCCCCGGTGTTCCCAGCACAGCCTGGCGTGGCGTTGCTAAAGGAATCACCGTCATTAGAGAAATGGACAAACCTGGGCAAAGCCGACCGCGAAAGGGCCCATACAGTGTGACTCCGTTTACAGAGAGGTCAGGAACAACCTAGTGAATGGATGTTTCTAGAAGGCAGGATGGTGGGTGTTCTTAGTGGAGAAGTATAAGCAGCGAAGGTCCGTGAGGGAACCTCACGGGGTGCTGGGAACACTCGGATACCTCTGTGAAGCGGGGGCCAGCAGATCCCCCGACCCCAGCCCCCAGCACCATTGTCACGGCACCAGAAGGGTTCATCAAACCAGGCACCTAAAGTGCCTGCCATTTGCTTTTGTAACATTAAGCCATTCATCCCTCCAAGAAAGGATTTATTTTTTCTGTATACATTCACTTCTAACAAGTGTTCGTAAGTCAGATTTTATTCCTGCGGGATTTACAGAGTATGAATGGCATGTCACTTTACTGAGCTAATGCTATTACAGAATCCTATGTCTGGCGCAGAGAAAATCTCCCCGCTTTCACTCTTCTTCTCCATCTGGGAAACAGACCTGAAAAGTCCGATCTGACCCGCAGCTTCTGATACTCAGCCTCACCCTGGAGCATTCATTTAATGTCATCATTGAAGCCCAGGGGGAAAGAAAGCAGAAAAGAAACACTTGTCTACCAGCATGTCCCCCTGCCTGCCCAGGAGACGCACAGAACCTAAACCTTTGCCGCTGCAGCCTCGTTCTAACCCTGCTGCACGATCCTGCTGCCTCGTACGACGTCAGTCCCCTTCCGATAACAGTTTCCACCTGCTCTCCTCCCATCAACCCAAATCCCTACTCACAAGCAGCTTCATCCTTCATTCACCACTCTCTGTGTTCTGCTGGCTTTTCCCCGTTGCACACGAGTAGAACATTAAGGTGAGGTGAGGGCTGTGGGATCCCCAGCAGAGAGGACCCTTGCGGTTCAGAAAGGCTGGTGAATTTTACAGACACACAGGGTGCCCCTGGTGTGTGCTCGGGCAGCGTCCCGGGGGCTGGGATGTAACTAAGAGCGTTATTGTGCGAGCGTAACTGGGTCTGTGCTCCAAGAGTTTATAGTCCGGTAGGAAGACAGACAGATGACCACAGAGAACAAGCCAGCACAGGAGAAATGCAGACGTGGTGACGGCACCACGGAGAGAAAAAACACAGGGCGAAGACTTCAGGGTCCAAAAGTTCTCTCTGGTCTCACGACCCTTGAGCTGTGACCTGAAGGAGGCGGTGAGCGATAAGTCAGGAAGATGGCTGGGGGAGGGGCTCCCAAGGTGGGGGAGGGAGAAGGGGGCTAGACCAGCCCGAGCAGAGGGACAGCCGTGAGGACACACCAACTCTCATGCCAAACGAGGTCGGAGCCACCGGGACCTCTTCCTGTCCTCGAGTTACTTGTAACTTTGGCCGGCTAATGTATTTTAGAATATGTTTTGATATGTATTTATAGACTTATTTTAAGTAGTTTTCAGTTACATTCACAGACACGTGTGACCATCATCACCACAGTCAGTTCTGGAGCATTTTCACGACCGCAGCAAGAAACCCCGCACCCTCTAGCTGTCACCCCGTATACGGTTACTCTCCACTTGCTGTCTTGTCCTATGACTGTGAGGCTTTTATTTTGAAATGTATTGAATCTTTAATGTCCTCAATGGTTTACAGAGTTCACCGTATTCTGAGTGCTCTTTAATAAAATACTGATCAAAATACTCGGAGTTTGGTGTCGAGCAGAATAAACACCAAAATGCGAACGTCGTTTTGCTGCGGGGTTGACGTGCAGCCTCTCTCCGCAGCCTGACTCTGCCTGTCTGGTGGGCTGACGCAGGCTGGCCGGGCCCTGGGCTCCGTCCAGCAGGCCATCGGGGAGCAGCTTACTGAAGCATCTGTGCTCGTTCCCCCGTCCGGCTTTAGGTAAGAGCATCTCCAACATGGAGGAGTCCGTGACCCTGGACAACGGGGGATTTGCCACCTTGGAGCTCAGTAGCCGCCACCTCAACGTGAAGAACACCTTCTCGAAGAAGAACGGGACCAGGTAGGGCTGCGACAGCTCCAGCCCCCGTGCTGCCTCCACCTGAGGACCCGCTCGGCCGGGCCCACGCCCACGGGCCCCCCAGTGGGGCAGCGCCGAGCCGGGGGGGGGCAGCGTGGTGGGGAGTTAGGGACGTTTTAAAGACATTTCCAGAGACAGAAAAAAAGGGCAGGTCTCAGGTGCAGGGACGCGGTCTCGGGAGGTCTCCCGGCCCCAGACGGGGCGGGCGTCACGCGAAGCTGCAGGGGGACTGCGAACTGTTTGCATTGGGGGCCAAAATGATGCCAGAGGCGGTGGATTTCTCCCACTCAGCCTCGAAGCAGGCCAGAGGGTGGGTCAGGAGGCCTCAGTGCGGGGGTAACTGGTGTCCCCGTCCCGCCCAGGTCCCCGCCTCGGCCCAGCCCCGGCGGACTACACTACTCAGATGAGGACATCTGCAACAAGTACAACGGTGCCGCGCTGACCGAGGGCGGGACCCTCCAGGAGAAGTCAGGGGATGCCACGGAGTCTGAGGTGGGTGCCTGTTACACGGGGCCCCCGCCCTCCCCAGGGGCCCCGCTTCCCCCACAAGCGCCCCAGTCAGTCTCTCACGTTCACGAACAAAACCAGTTGAAGCAGCCGGTAGAGAGCTGGGGCCCGGTCAGTCCTAGACTGGTTTCAGCAGTGCTGAGCCTTGACAGGGATGAAACTCACCAAGCTCTTTGATGGACGCGCAGGCCCGCCCCACCCCTTGGCATTCATGCTCTAAATCAATATTTAATCTAAAATAAGTCTCACCTTCCTTCTGATCTGAACTCAGGCCTTATTGAGCCCTGAGGCTCCATAGAATGGCGTCTTTTAAATGGTGGCTTGTGTACGCGCTCACGGTGGGACCGGGACAGCAGGGCATGGCAGGGTGGTACAGCTCGCTCCGTCGGCCCCATGTGCTCTGTTCACAAGGACGCCGGGCCCCCCGTCTGTACCGTAGCCGTGGGCACGGGGAAAACAGCAGAAGCAGCGCTGCACACGTTCAGAAGGAACATCTGTCTACGGTTGAGGGGCTGTAGATTTTCCAGTGAAACGCTGCAGACACCGACCTGCCTCTTCCTGATACGGAAGCCGCAGCTTGTACCAAAAGCAGCACGTCGGGAAGGGGCAGCTCCGCCGTCCAGCACGTTCTGGCTCAGCGATTAGAGACAGTCACCAGCACGTGCCTTGATCTGTCCTCGGTTCCTGGGCCTGCTGCGCGTAGACCGTCAGGCCTCGCGGATGGTGTTCACAGTGACCGGGCGTCAGCTCTGCGGGCTGCACTCTTCACGGTTCCGCGTGTGCTGAGCACTAACTGGGCGCCTGCTCTGGGCCGGGCACGTGCGTTCAACACTCACACCAGCCCTGCGAGGTAGAGCGGTTCTCGTCCTTGTTCACACAACAAGCCTGAGGCCAAGGTCGTCCCACATGCAGGTGCTGAGGCTGGACACACACCCACACAACCACACCCCCCCCGAATGTGTCCAGAGCTTACTGACCCCCGCCCTCACCATCTCCTGCAGCCCAGCTCCCAGGCACCTGTGGCCGTTCCCAGCGCTGTCAGGACTGGATTCATCAGTTCTGGACTCTTTGTTCATGAAAGCATTCTCAGAACGGGCTGATAAGAGGCATTCAGTCTGCTGCTCCTCTCACACATGCGGGTGTTTTCCGATTCAGATTTCAGCTGATTTGCGTGGAGGACTATTAAACGAGTGCAGGCACCGAGCTAGGCATATGCACACACGCATACGTGCACACGGACACGCATTCCTAAGTACATACACGCGGACACACGTGGAGGAAGGAGGCAGGGAGGGAGGACGGCGGGGGGAGGGGAGGAGAGGGACGTGGACTCCACAGTACGTCCTGCCAGGAGGTTGTTCGGGTCCTCACGTGATAGATCAGAGCCGAGGCTTGACGAGGCTGTGTGTGTGTGTGTGTGGTGCACGGGCCTCTCACCGCCGTGGCCTCTCCCGTTGCGGAGCACAGCCTCCGGACGCGCAGGCTCAGTGGCCATGGCTGACGGGCCCAGCCGCTCCGCGGCATGTGGGATCCTCCCGGACCGGGGCACGAACCCGTGTCCCCTGCATCGGCAGGCGGACTCTCAACCGCTGCGCCACCAGGGAAGCCCTTGACGAGGCTTTAGAACGTCTTCCCCAGACACACACTGATGGGCCTCGGGCTCGCAGTTCCATCTCTCCTGCCAGACCTGCTGTGCAGAGCTGAGCTGTCGTAGCCCCTGGACGTGTGGCTGAGTGAAGGAGGGGCCTTGACAAGCCCTGTGCCTGGAGGAAGGGGTTCCTTCTGTGAGTCCCACAGATGCTTTCTGGTTCAAGAAAGTTGATCAGAGCTGTGGATGCTCTCTCCACCCAGGATTTTCACCTTGAATCTGGGGCTCCAGGCCCCCCTGAAGCCTGTGGTAGTCGCCCCCAGCGAAGGCCCCGTGGAGTCCAGGCTAAGAACTCGCACGTCTGGGCTCTCTGTGTGCTCCTGGGTTCTCAGGTAGATAGGATGAGGCCCATCTTTCTTCCAGAATTCTGTGCTCCATAATCTTGCTGGGTCCCGACGTTGACCCTTATGATTTGGGAGAGTTGTAGGCAGATGCGTGGGATCCCAACAGAGGGATCTTGGGAGTGCCAGCTCCAATGGGAGCACTTCCTTTGAACCACATCTTTTAAACAACCAGACTGAGATGTAATTCACATACCACACAAGTCACCCATTCGCCATATTGGTTATTTAGGGGTGTGTGTGTTTTAGTTTCCTCAGATTTATGAGCTTCTCAAATCTTCTTCTGTTACTGATTTTTAATTTTATTCCATTGTGGTCAAAGAACATACTTTGTATATTTTCAGTCCTTTCACATGTATTGAGCCCTGTTTTATGGCATAGCATCTGGTCTGTGCTGCAAGAATTCACTTGAAAAGGTGTGTTGCTCTGCTGTTGCTGTGTGGTGAGTTTCGTGTGTGTCTGTTATGCCTGGTTGATTTATAGTGCTGTTCAAGTCTTCTACACTCTTATCTTCTGCCATCTGCTGTACTGAAGTCTCCAACTATCTTTGTTAACATTGTCTATTTCTCACTTCATTTCTGTCAGTTTTAATTTCATGTATTTGCAGGCTCTGTTTCTAGGTGCATATATGTTTATAACTGTTGTATCTTCATGATGGATAGACCCTTTTTATTAGTACAGAGTGTCCCTCATTGTCTCTAGTAACAATTTTGTCTTAAAGTCTATTTGGTCTGATATTAGTACAGCCAACTCCAGTTCTCTTTTGGTTCCCGTTCACATAGTGTATCACTTCCATCCTTTCACTTTCAACCTATTTGAAACTTTGCATCTAAAATGTGTCTCTTGCACGCAGCATATAGTTGGATCATGTTATTTTATTCATTCTGCCAGTCTCTACCTGTTCACCAGGTTGTTTAATCCATTCACATTTAATGTAATTACTGCTAAGGCAGAATTTACCTCTGCCATTTTGGTGTTTGCCTTCTATAAGTCTCATATCTCTATTTCTCTCTTTTTCCTTTGCTGTCATCTTCTCTTTTGAGTGGGTATTTTCTAGTGTTCCATTTATAGTGATTGCCCTAGTATCAGTATTTGCTTCAGATTTATACTAAATCTCTATATTTCTGTATAGATCCATTCCCTCCTCCCCTCTTTGTGTTATTATTATACATATTAAGTCCATATATGTGGCAACCCCAAGAATGAATTTTTATAGGTATCCTTTGATAGAATTTTGTGTCTTTTAAAGAAGTTGAGAGAAGAAAGGTGAGCAAGTTATCTATTTAGAGTTTACCATTTTAACCTTTTTATTTACTATTTCTGGTTCTCTTCATTTCTTTATGCCTCTTTGCACAGCTATTGTTAAGTATGTTACATTTCTATATATTATAGGCCCAACAATACAATTATATACCTATTATTTTATGAAATTCCTATTTAAATCAGATAAGAGAAGAAAGGAGAACAAATAGGTAATTATACTGTCTTTCATAATTCCCTATGTAATCACCTTTGTTGGTGCTTTTTGTTTTTTCATGTGGATTTGAATTACTCTCTGGTGTCACTTGCTTTCGACCTGACAATCTTCCTTTAGTGTTTCCTGTGAGGCAGGTCAGCTAGCAATGAATTTTCCTGTTTTTGTTTATCTCAGAATGTCTTTATTTCACCTTCATTTTCAAAATAGTTTGTTGAATGTAAGATTCTTGGTTGACAGTTTTCTTTCAACACTTTGAATGTGTGACCCCATTGTCTTCTGTCCTCCATTTTTTCTGATTAGAAGTCAGCTGTTAATATTATTTGAGTTCCGTTGTTCTGGTTAAGTCATTTTTCTCTTGCTGACTTCAAGAGTTTCCTCCTGTCTTTGTCTTTCAGAATTTTAACTATGATGTGTCTGGGTGTGAATCTTGTTCCGTTTATCTTACTTGTGGTTTATTGAGCTTGTCAGGTGTGTAGACTTTTTTTTACCAAGTTTGGGGTGCTTTAAGTCATTACTTCCAGTATTTTCTCTGCTTCTTTCTTTCTCTTCTCATCCTGGTACTCTCACTATGCTTACGTTGGTACACTCGGTGTATTCTCACATTTGGCGGGTGCTCTGTTCTTTTTTTTTTTCTTATTCTTTTTTCTGTTTGTTTTTCAGATTGCATAATCTCTATCATTCTATCTTAAAGTGCACTGAGCCTTTCCTCTGTCAGCTCAAATCTACCATTGAGTCCCCCTAGTGAATTTTTAAATTTTGGTTATGGTATTTTTCGACTCTAGAACTTCTCATTAGGTTCTTTTTAAGTCATTTCTGTCTCTTTATTGATATTCTCTACTTGGTGTGGTAGTGTCAGCATACTTTAATTCTTTACACATGGTCTCCTTCAGTTCTTTGTTAAAGTCCCCTACTATGAATGTGTTACTGTCGATTTCCCTTTTATGGCTGTTAGTATTTGCCTTATGTATTGAGGTGCTCCTGTGTTGGGTGCATAAATATTTACAATTGTTATATCTTCTTCTTGGATCGATCCCTTGATCGTTATGTAGTGTCCTTCTTTGTCTCTTGTAATAGTCTTTATCTTAAAGTCTATTTTGTCTGATATGAGAATTGCTACTCCAGCTTTCTTCTGATTTCCATTTGCATGGAATATCTTTTTCCCTCCCCTCACTTTCAGTCTGTATGTGTGCCTAGGTCTGAAGTGGTCTTGTTTTTGTATCCATTCATCCAGTCTGTGTCTTTTGGTGGGAGCATTTAATCCATTTACATTTAAGGTAATTATTGATATGTATGTTCCTATTCCCATTTACTTAATTGTTTTGGGTTTGTCATTGTAGGTCTTTTCCTTCTCTTGTGTTTCTTGCCTAGAGAAGTTCCTTTAGCATTTGTTGTAAAGCTGGTTTGGTAGTGCTGAACTCTCAGCTTTTTCTTGTCTGTGAAGGTTTTAATTTCTCCATCAAATCTGAATGAGATCCTTGCTGGGTAGAGTAATCTTGGTTGTAGGTTTTTCTCCTTCATCACTTTAAATATGTCCTGCCAATCCCTTCTGGCTTGCAGAGTTTCTGCTGAGAGATCAGCTGTTAACCTTATGGGGATTCCCTTGTGTGTTATTTGTTGTTTTTCCCTTGCTGCTTTTAATATGTTTTCTTCGTATTTAATTTTTGATAGTTTGATTAATATGTGTCTTGGCGTGTTTCTCCTTGGATTTATCCTGTATGGGACTCTCTGCGCTTCCTGGACTTGATTAACTATTTCCTTTCCCATATTAGGGAAGTTTTCAACTATAATCTCTTCAAATATTTTCTCAGTCCCTTTCTTTTTCTCTTCTTCTTCTGGGACCCCTATAATTCAAATGTTGGTACATTTAATGTCCCAGAGGTCTCTGAGACTGTCCTCAGTTCTTTTCATTCTTTTTTCTTTATTCTGCTCTGCAGTAATTATTTCCACTATTTTATCTTCCAGGTCACTTATCCATTCTTCTGCCTCAGTTATTCCACTATTGATCCCTTCTAGAGTATTTTTAATTTCATTTATTGTGTTGTTCATCATTGCTTGCTTCCTCTTTAGATCTTCTAGGTCCTTGTTAAATGTTTCTTGTATTTTCTCTATTCTATTTCCAAGATTTTGGATCATCTTTGCTATCATTATTCTGAATTCTTTTTCAGGTAGACTGCCTGTTTCCTCTTCATTTGTTAGGTCTGGTGGGTTTTTATCTTGCTCCTTCATCTGCTGTGTGTTTTTCTGTCTTTTCATTTTGCTTATCCTACTGTGTTTGGGGTCTCCTTTTCGCAGGCTGCAGGTTCATAGTTCCCATTGTTTTTGGTGTCTGTCCCCAGTGGCTAAGGTTGGTTCAGTGGGTTGTGTAGGTTTCCTGGTGGAGGGGACTAGTGCCTGTGTTCTGGTGGATGAGGCTGTGTCTTGTCTTTCTGGTGGGCAGGTCCACATCTGGTGGTGTGTTTTGGGGTGTCTGTGGCCTTATTATGATTTTAGGCAGCCTCTCTGCTAATGGATGGGGCTGTGTTCCTGTCTTGCTAGTTGTTTGGCATAGGGTGTCCAGCACTGTAGCTTGCTGGTCATTGAGTGAAGCTGGGTGCTGGTGGTGAGATGGAGATCTCTGGGAGATTTTCGCCATTTGATATTACATGGAGCTGGGAGGTCTCTTGTGGACCAGTGTCCTAAAGTTGGCTCTCCCACCTCACAGGCACAGCAGTGACTCCTGGCTTGACCACCAAGAGCCTTTCATCCACAAGGCTCAGAATAAAAGGGAGAAAAAATAGAATAGAAAAGAAAGAAAGGAAGGAAGGAAGGAAGAGAATAAAATAAAATAAAGTTATTAAAATAAAAAATAATTATTAGGATGGGGTTAAAGGAGCCGCTGATTGGGGGCTCTGGCTCACTCAGGCCAGGGGGGAGGGAGGGGCACGGAGTGCGGGGCGAGCCTGCGGCGGCAGAGGCCGGCATGACGTCGCACCAGCCTGAGGCGCGCCCTGCGTTCTCCCGGGGAAGTTGTCCCGGTATCCCGGGACCCTGGCAGTGGCGGGCTGCACAGGCTCCCAGGAAGGGAGGTGTGGATCATGACCTGTGCTCGCACACAGGCCCCTTGGTGGCGGCAGCAGCAGCCTTAGCGTCTCATGCCCGTCTCTGGGATCCGCGCTTTTAGCCGCGGCTGGCGCCCGTCTCTGGAGCTCCTTTAAGCGGCGCTCTTAATCCCCTCTCCTCGCGCACCAGGAAACAGAGGGAAGAAAAAGTCTCTTGCCTCTTCGGCAGGTCCAGACTTTTCCCCTGACTCCCTCCCGGGCAGCCGTGGCGCACTAACCCCCCGCAGGCTGTGTTCACGCCACCAACCCTAGTCCTCCCTCTGCCCTCCGACCGAAGCCCGAGCCTCAGCTCCCAGCCCCGCCCGCCGCAGTGGGGGAGCAGACAAGCCTCTCGGCCTGGTGAGTGCCGGTCGGCCCTGATCCTCTGTGCGGGAATCTCTCTGCTTTGCCCTCCACACCCCTGTTGTTGTGCTCTTCTCCGCGGCTCCGAAGCTTCACCCCTCCACCACCCGCAGTCTCCACCCGAGAAGGGGCTTCCTAGTGTGTGTAAACCTTTCCTCCTTCACAGCCGCCTCCCACTGGTGCAGGTCCCGTCCCTATCCTTTTGTCTCTGTTTTTTCTTTTTTCTTTTGCCCTACCCAGGTACGTGGGGAGTTTCTTGCCTTTTGGGAGGTCTGAGGTCTTCTGCCAGCGTTCAGTAGGTGTTCTGTAGGAGTTGCTCCACGTGTAGATGTATTTCTGGTGTATCTGTGGGGAGGAAGGTGATCGCGTCCTACTCTTCCGCCATTTTCTCTCGAAAACCTCCTTCAGTTCTTTGAACATATTATAATAGCTACTTTCAAAGTCTTTGCCAATATTTGGGGCTCCCCAGAGGCTGCCTGCTTTTTTTCCTCTGTATGGATCACACGTTCCTGTTTTTTGAAAACAGCTCACTTGCGATAATATATCGTATCAACTCAGAATACTGATATTCAGCCCCCGCTGGTTGTTGTCATTGTTGTTCGCTTATCTGCTTACTTGTTTAGTGACTTGCCTGGACCAGTTCAGGGACGTCCGTTTCTTCAGCAGTGTCTACCCTCCGATGTCACCCCTCAGAGCTGCAGCCTTGGGCACACGTGCAGTTTCCCTGACAACCAGGGATGACCGGTCTTAGCCAGGGTCCCCTTGTCTCTCGTTCTTGCCTCCCTATTAGGATTCTGGGTTGTCTCCCACCACGGGTATCACACCCAGCTGTTAACCTCCACTACCTGCTAGCTCTATCATTTTTGACAAAGCTCCAGGGTATAAATTACTCCATAGTTTGATCCAGTTACAGCCCAGCCCTTTTGCAGTGGCAGGATGTTGTTAACCTTTGAATTTTTCTCTAACCCCCGAGAGGGCTCTCCTTCGCTGTCTCTTTGCCTGGTTCTGCTGCTAAACTTCTTGGCCGGTTTGTTATTACTTCACTTGTTGCTATCGTGGAGCTGCCAGCTTCCTCTCAATTTCTCACCCCTGTGGCCGCCATTGTTTCCAACAATGCCCTTAGGCCTGCTCTGGTCCAAATACAGACATTCCCCTCGGGCAGAGCAGGGGAGCTCTCTATTCTTAAGGACTGACTCTCCCCCTAGCAGGACCTCTGTGTCACAGCACCAAAGCTGGAGTGGGGCCAACAGCCCTCTTCTCCATAGTGACGCACTTGCTGAACCAGTGGGGTGCTGGGTGGAGACGGTAGCCCCTGGTCTTCTGGGCAGTGTGGAACTTCTTCCGTCCTAGCCAGCTGGGGTGGGGGCGATCAGGGCTCAGTATTCTCGACCTGCTGTGCCTGACGCACATCGTCCAGCCTCCCAGCGAAGGCTGCGTGAGGGAAGGAAGCCCGTTCTCTTGGCCATACCTGCCTGGCATAGAGTTCTGCACTGTGGAGCTGGGGGCGGGCAGTTGGATGAGAAATGCCAGCAGCTTCAGGTCGAACCAAATTGCTGGACTAGGGGCTGGGTCTTCTTGGCCACATGTGCTCAGAGTGGAGCTTCTGTCACCCTGGGCTGAGGGGCGGTGGGGGGTGCAAATCATAGGTCAAGTGGCTCAGACGCTTGCTAGTTTTAGTGATTTTAGATTTTCTGCAGTAAGTCTTCCCCCCTTTGCTATATGCCCTTGGCACCAATTCCAGGGACTCTAAACGTTTATAAGATCATTTTCCCCAGTTAAATCATTGTTCCACTAGGGAGAGGACCTGCTGGCTCCTGTGACCGTCCTGGAAGGATCTTTGTATTGATGATTGGTTGACTGGGGCGGGGTCTCCTGACCTCCCTTCCTGTCCACCCGCTCCTCCAGAGCCAGAAACCCTATGAGGTCTTGGCTGGAAGAGCTCTTTTGCAAAGCTAATATTTCACTAAAAAAAAAATAGTGATGCCATCCTTTTCTCCCAATTTTCAGAAATATTGCTCAAGTGAAAATTCTAAGAATCGGTTCACAGGTGCACACCAACCTGACTGATCAGAGTTGCTCTGAATTAGGCCATCAGCGTCACATGACACGTGCTGTGGCTCTCTGTGTACCTCTGTTTAGGAAAAAGAGGCTCTGTCTCTGTCTTATCGCACAGATGCTTCTGAATTACATCAGGGCTACGGTTCAAATCGCATCTTAAAAATTGTTTTCGAAATCCAAAGAAACAGTTTTCAAGATCTCTCCTCCAACCAACTTAGACCAACCCTCTCCTGCTTAATTAATTCCCTAATAATGTTTGAGCCTTTCATCTCGCCCATATAGTGCCCACAGTGCTGAGATTATCTCTATTAGCAGCTTGCCAGGCGTCCATGCACCTTTAGAAACTCTCACAGCCCGTCTGCCAGCACATCCAATCACAGGCTGGCCTTCTACGGTTTCCTGGGAAACCAACACACAACGCTATTTCATTATCACACAGGAAACTTAAAAAAAAGACCCTGCAGTGTTTCCTTTGTGTCAATAATTCTAAATCACTAAAATACATCCTCATGAAAAAATAATAATGTCATATAAACAATAAGCAGGGCAGGCAGCAGAAGGACGAATGGCATTTTAATTCAGTGCCTTCTTGTGAAGGCAAAGGCAAGACCTGAGCAGGAGCCAGGAGGCCCCGCCCCCGCCCTCGCCCTCACCCCCGCCCCCGACCCCGCCCTCGTGTGTCATGAGACCTGGGTACCTCTCACTCTCCCTAAATGAACAGGAAGAAGCTAAAGGAGCAGCTCTTAGTCTCTCCTCTCCTTTCTGCACGATGGTTATCAAAACCATCTCTCACAGTGGCTTTTGGGACCACTCGGCTGGACCTGCAGCCCTGACACTCAAGGCTGCCAGCCGCCCAGCTTGGTCCCCACATGAAGCACTCTGCCCTTCCAGATGCAGTGGGAAAAATCCCAGGGCAGGTTCTGACTGGCTCAGCTTAAGCCGCATGCCCACCCATTAGCCAGTCACTGCTTTCTGAGGGTCAAGCCCTTCAGCCCATGTCACAGGGAAAGGTGGGACAAGGGTCACTTCCTTCAAAGGGTCACACTTCAGACGCAAACACTGGGACATCACTGTGAGCTGGACAGCCGACCCCGACTGTCTCCTGCCAGGGCCTCTTAGTGCCCACATTTGTCACAGGCCTAGAGGACACATAGCTACTAGAGGTCTCCAGTGGAACTACGTTTTGTTAATCACGTGGACATACACATGAGTGTGGGACACGTGATGTGTTCATTCCCGAAGCAGCGCTGGACATACTCTGAGAAGTGCTGGCTCCTGCAGGAACGCAGAGCCCCCTTCCAGGCCGCACCTCGGTCCCTCGGTGACTGTGAACCCGGCTTCCCCACATCCTGAACAGCTGCAGGAGGGGGGACAAGGGTAGAAAGAGGGGAGAGAAGTGCCCCGGGACACCCCCTGGGTGTGGGACGTGTTTATAAAACGAGTGACCGCCGCATATGATGGCCTTTCCATCACTGGAGAGACCTGGTGTGAGACCCACCCATGGAAGTGTCTCTAACCTTTTATACAGCTGGGGTTGAAGGCGGCCCCGAAGGGTTACTGAGAAGCCTCTGTCTCTGCCACCTGGGCTGCGATGCCAGAGCTGGGTCTGCCCCCACTCTGTCCCCAGCCAGTATGACCCTGACATGGTCACTGCCTCTGTGGGCCTCCATTCTCTCCAACACAAAATGAGATGGAACCCAATCGCGACTTCTCACATTCGTCCTCACGTGGTTGGGACGGTGGGTGGGGAGGACCCCAAACACTGAAGGGTGAAATCTTGAATCTTAACGTTCAGTCTTCAGCTCATCATAAACCCTGACCCCGTCTGTGAAACCAGGAGCCATATTGCTGTCGTCCAATCCTGAACATTCCGTGAATTCCTCGTGAGGAAAGAGGGCTTCGGTGTCTTCCTTCCCCTGAGCTTCAGGAAATTTAGAACCAAAATCAGCGTCTGAAGAAGTGACAGACCCAACTCAGGGACGGATAACAGATTCCTCAGCTTCTCTCCACGAGCTCTGTCCTCCTTTCTCTGAGTTTACACAGAGCTTGGCCTCGTAAGCCCCTCAAGGCCTCTAGAAAACAGATGAAGATGAATCTTAACCACCCGCCACCCATGCAGGTGCCTGACCTCTTATCTGAAAAAGATGCACTTTCGAGAACTGCGCGTTTCTCAGGTTGGGGCTGAGTCCCGTATCGGGTCACATCCCCAGCGGGGCCGGGGGGCACTCTCGCGGAACCCACTCGTGTTTCTGCAGCAACCCCTGAGGACATCCACACCGGACGGCCTCCCAGCAGTTCAGCTCGGGGTCCGCGGCACTTGAGCTCGACGCAGGTCAGGCTCTGCCTCCAAACAAGTTGCAAAAACAGCCTTTGGTTTTCAGTGCATCATGGGCTTGGGACTGACGTCTAGGGGGTGGTGAGCCTGTTCAGCTGCTGTGCAGGAGGGGCTTGGAGCCGGGAACCCCGAGGCCTGGGTGGCCAGGCTCAGGGGAGGCTCCCACGCCGCCCAGGGCCCACACAGCCCTTTTTCATCCATAAGCCGGAATCCTCACTCCCACCTCGCAGGGTCATGGTGCAGCGACAGAGGTGGCACGAGGCTACTCTGTTGTGAGCAGTGTCCACAGGAAAGAAGCCTGTGCTGCCTCTCGGCATCGCTGTCCAGTGACGGAGGAGCTGTCCTCCACCTCTGGGATGTGTTGGGAGGGCGTTTTTGTCAGCCCCCGTTTCCAGGAGCTCTGCCTCAGCCATGTATGATGTCACAACACAGATGGTTTACATTTAACGTCCTGAGAATTCCCAGATCTGTGACCCACCGTTGCTACTTTATGTAAATATTCCATTTAGAGCAAGGGTTTCAGTCTGTGTCTGAAAAATCCCAAAAGTCTCTGGCTCCACCGTATGTACACGAGGGGTGTCTGCACAGCCAAGAGGCCGCCCGCTCTCACAGCACAGAATGCTGCTCCCCAGGTGAAGGCCAGAAGGCAACTGTCCCCTCCTCCCCTGCCCGCACCCCAGCCTGGCCACTGCTCAGAATCCTCCCAGAGCCTCCAGGGAATACACGTTCCAGGGCCCCATCCCAGACCCACTGAGTGAGGAGAGCAGAGCGGGAGCCGCCGCCCAGGAAGCTGTGCTCTTCCAAGACTTCCCTGGAGATTCTGAGCCAGCATTAGGGGGACACTCAGTCCTTTATACCACCCAGGCCTCCGTCACCCTGCGGGGAGAGGAAAAAGGGCAGGTGTGACTGAACCCTTGACGGCTCGGCCCTGGAGCCCAGCGGGGAGGCACCCTGCCCGTGGGCGGCTGGAGTGTGAGGGACCAGCCAGTCACCCGCCCACTGCCCACGGCGACCTTCACCTGGCAGGGTGCCCCGCGAGGGGAGGGGCTTTACTCGGCCACGATTCCTGTCCCCTCCCTGAACTTGAAAGGCCGGAAGCCACCGTGCCTGCAGACCCATTTTTGGCACATGGAAGGTGGCCTCTGTGAGGTCCGGGGTAGCAGGCGCGGGGAGGAACCCCTGTGCTTTCAGGGTCTGGGGAGCGTCTTGGGTGCGGGTCCTCACAGCAGAGCCCGGCCAGCCTGGGTACCATCCCCACCCACCAGGGGGCAGGAAGCTCCCAGGAGTCAGGGGAGGGGCCCCGGGACCGCCTGGCAGGTCTGGGACAGGGGAACCGGGAGCCCTCCCTGCTCTGGGAAAACACTTCGGCCTCCACTGTCTGGATCAGCCGACCTTCCAGCACTGAAAATCCACTCCCAAGACCACACAGCACACGGCACAGAGTTTTACTTCAAGAAAATGAACATAGAAACGGTGCGGGCTAAATGCTCTTACTAGAAACTGCTGCTTTGTTTTGTAGAAAGAAAAGGGGGGAAAGACCCTCAGAGGGACTGATCTTGAGCCGTCAATGGGTGGCCCACTTCCTCCACCAGCTGCTCGGGGGCCGCATGGTGAGGGGTCAGGTCCCTCAGTGCCTGGAGAGGGAGGGGCCCGTAGCACTTCAGACACCACGACACCACGTTCATTTACGGTGTCCTTTCTTGGCAACCTCCCCTCGGAGATCGGCATGGACGTGACATTCCCTGGAAATGTGTGTCCCATGAAGGACAGACCTCCTCCTCACCCCCTCTCAAGCTCAGGATGGGATCCCATTGGTCTGTGGGAGCCTGCGTCACGGTCTTGGGCAGGCTATGGCCCCTAGGCCTTCCACATTCCCGTGCTCTTCTGTACTCTGCACTGCGAGGATACACACCATCCCCTTGAGGCTGTGTAGACCTCTCCTGGGTGGGAGATGGGGTGTAGACCTCTCCTGGGTGGGAGATGGGGTGTAGACCTCTCCTGGGTGGGAGATGGGGTGTAGACCTCTCCTGGGTGGGAGATGGGGTGTAGACCTCTCCTGGAGCACGAGTGCAATGCAGACCCTCCGGGGACGGGCTCAGGCACAGTGATGGGTTGGGGAGCAGAGGCTCAAGGGCAGTGAGACAGCACATTGCCTGGCTTGGCGCAAGCTCAGCCCGGGTCTCTTGGGGGGTGGTCCGGGGGTTCCGTGTGCGGCTTGTGTGGAGTGTAGGAGGTCTGGGGTGGGGGAAGTGGGAGGAAACAGGTGACCGGCACCATCCCACCGTGGGCGGCCAGTACTGGTCCCCTTCCTGGCCCTTCCTGTTCCCCGCTCAGCCCTGCTGCCCACGGCCACGCTCCCGCATAGCTCCCCCCGTCTGTGACCGCCCCAGTGTCCACGGGCCCCCTGAGCTCCCCCCAGCCCCCCGGCCGCCTGGCTGACGCCTCGCTGTCCATCCGTCTATCCGCAGGGCACCGAGTCCGAGTCCGAGGACGCGCTCCCCCAGCACTCCTTCGTCAACCACTACCTGAGCGACCCCACCTACTACAACTCGTGGAAGCGGCGCGCGGGCGCGGCCCCGCACAGGTACGAGGCGGTGGCGGGGGCCGAGGCCGGGCCAGCCCCGCGCGCGGTGGTCACCACGCAGAGCGCCGTGTTCGCGCCCGCCGCCCACGGCGCCCGGACTCCGCTCACCGGCTTCTCGTCCTTCGTGTGAGCGGCACCGACCCCGCGGCGACCCTTGTTAAGACAGTCAGCTCTGGGAACTGGGCTCCAGCTTGGGTTTAAGAGGATCTGACGCCTGATGATTGATTTTACCCACTTGTGAACGCGAGATTGCAATTAGGAAAGTTTTTTTTTACTGGCTTTTTGTAACATCGCTGCAGGAAGCGGGTTTCTTTGTTTTTCTTTTCTTTTTACGAGAAGGTGTGTTTCACTGGTGCAAGGGCTCGTCACCCCGACCTGGGAAGACCTGAGCCCTCGGGACCCGGGCTTCTCCATTCTGCGCCGACTAGGAAGGCTGGGGGGTGGGAGACGGGGGTCCAGGGAGGCCGCGCCTCTTGCAGGCCGCTCCCTTCTCTTCTCTAACCCCTGCCTGAGAACCAGCGGCCCGCCTGGGGCTCCATCCCACCGTCTCCATCTCCGGCGTGCGAAGAGCATGTGTGTGACCCAGGCTCAGGGCCTCCGGACCCAAGGGCGTCCATCTCTGAAATGTTCTCACTCGGCAGTTTGTAGGCGAGGAATCGGCTTTAAGGTTCCAGGCCGCGGGGCCACAGATTCCAAGGTTCCGTTCGGCGTCCTTCCAGGGGTGAAATATTCGGGGCTCCCCCTTCCTTTCTTCCTTTCGACCTCGCAGCACAGGAGCAGGAAGCACCCCTGCTGGGAGCCACCGCCGTGGCCCTCGGCAAGCTCGCTCCTTCCCTGACAGCACAGCACACGGCCAGCCCGCCAACCCGAGCGAACGAGGCAGCGGCTGCAGAATCGCTCGCTGTGTTAAGAGGTGTGCATTGTTAACCAGAGTATTTTTAAAATCTTTTTATCTTTTTTTAAAATATGTCACATGAAATGAATGAGTCTCAGCTGTCTCCAGGTGCCTTTTTATTAATTGTTTAGCTTTGTACATGGGAAAGACGAAGAGCGACAGTGTCTCCAAGTATAGCAAAACGGCTCTGAGAAGACGGGGTCCCCAGCCCCTCCCCCCGCCCCCCGTGCCTGCCAGGCCCTGCCGTGCGCGTGGCCCGCGGCTTTCCTTGGAGCGCGCGCGGCCTGGGGCCTCCGGGTTCCCGCCGCTGCCACGACTGGTGTGGCTGTCCCTTTCCCGACCCCAGGCCAGCTCTTAGCCTTAATGGATTTTCTGGAAACCGTTTTTTACTTTAATTGTTACTGTTTTGTTTTCGTTTCTTAGCTAAATGGAAATAGCGTGAACTATTTTGAAACTCCAAACCGTAGCTCTGCCTCTAGCCCATCACATCATTTTTTGCAAAAGGTGTGTGAGGTACACGTGGTCAAGCCGTGGTCCCAGGGCCAGATGTACCGGGAGCGCTGCTGCTGTCAGCGGGGGGTGTGCCCCACCCCTCCGGGGGGGGCACTGCAGAAGGACCCTGCCGCCGGCAGCCCGGTCAGCCGGAGCCTGTCCACACCCCCCAGGGCACAGGACGGGCCTGCAGCCAGTCTCGTGGCCACCCGCGGGTCACGTGGTCTGCGGGGTCCCTTCTTCCCACGCCTCCTCCGGGCAGAGGGCTGTCTTAACCCTCTGATTTCAGAGTTGCTGGGTGCGGTATCCCCAGGAGACCAAGGAGAGTTTTGTGTTGCTGAAAAAAGGCCTCTTCTGTTTGAGAGTTTGTGTTGGGTAAAAAAAAAACCCTTTCAGTTTCTCCAAAAGTAGAAGTAGGAGGTGTGGAAAGGTTCCTTTCTCTCTCTCCTCCTCCTTCCTTCTCTCTTTTCTTCTTCCCTTCTTTCCTTCCTACCTCCCTCCCTCCCTCCGTTCCTTCCTTCCTTTTCTGTGTAGAGGGGAAACGTTCTAAACCAAAAATCCTAGACGCTCTGCCCAAAGGCTCTCCTGCATGAGAATCGCTCCCTGGACGGGACCCACCCAGGGCACAGGACCAGCCACCTCGGTCCTCTCGGTCCCAGACGGGGAAGTGGACAGGAAGCCCCAAGGCTGCAGCTCGAATTTCTCGGAAGACAAGCGACGGACAGAGAACGTGGAGAAACACTGCCTTCCGCGCTCTGCTCTCTAAGCCATACGTCCACTGCTTTATATACGGGAAAGTGCTGAAACGTCCTAGCGTGGGGACGGCTTGGTTTGAGGCGTGTTTTTGGCTTTTGGGCTTTTGTGACAACATGACGCCTTTTTCCCCAGGGTCATTATACTTCCTGTGTTCTCTCTGCTCTGAGCGAACTTCTTTGGGACGGAACAGGCGGTCCGAGGCGGCGGTGGGCGTTGGCGTCCGCACTCCGCCCAGTGGCACCGGCACTGTGGGCTGTGGGAGCTACTAGACCAGAGGAAAAGTGGGGTGTCTCTGGTTAGGTTTCAGCCTCCAGGTAGTGTGGGCGTTGAGAAGCGTCGACTCCTAACCTCTCATCTTTAGGGAGGAAAAAAGAAAATCACAGGATAGGAAAATGGATACTGGATTTTAATCTCGGCTCTGAAAAAAAGAACGAGCACCATTTCTCTAACCGAGGCAAGGAGGAGTGTTCTATCCTGGCGCCTTCCAAGCCATGGTGCCCTTCAGGTGTCTCGCGCTCAGCTGTCGCTGAGTCCCCCGACGAAGGCCCCGTGATGGGCAGGCGAGCTGCCCCTTCCGCGTGAGGACCCGCAGCGAAGCAGCCGCAGGGCCGCGCTCTCTGTCTGAGCGGCAGGGATGGGTTTGCGCGGGGCTCCCGTCCCCACTGGGGACTCCGGGCACAGGTTTCCAGACCAGTGAGCGGCCGGGCGGGGCTGTGGGCCGTCCCTGTGGTTAGCGGGCCGCGGGGCACATCTCCTGGACTGCATCTCCTCCTCTGAATAAATGGGTCCAAACCAAGGCCTCCCCTCCTTGGCCATGCTTTCAAGGAGCGCTCGGTAAATGTCGTCGCGGAAGAGACGTGATGTGGGGGAGCTTCGGGGGAGACCGCGGAGGGTGGCGTGCGCTCCGTAAACCCCTTGTGGCGCTGTGCCTGCCCTGGACCGCGACGGGACTGAAGCATGGTGTTTGCATAATGTTTCTAAGGGTTTGTAGCATGGTTTTCCGTTTTTACGAATTCCTGGCACACTGTAGTCCTGGTGCCAGTGAGCGGTCGTATCCACGTATCCAGATGCGGCCCTTTGATTCAGCATCCCTGTAGCGGGGACCCTCCGAAAGGTGGGAGCAGGTAGAAATCCAGGAGCTGCGCTGGTCTGCTGTGCGTGCCTCACCTGCTGGTTTATCGGGGGCTTAGGTCAGTCCTGAAGTCTTCCCGGCGATTTCTGGAATCGTGCAGAAACCAGACCTCCTTAAAAAAAAAAAATTGTAGGAAGACAGGGAGGTGCTATGGGTACGGTTTTTAATAAAAGCATCATTTTGTTCCTTATGCGCCTGTGATTTTCTTCAGCAAGTGTTGATGAAGTGACTCATGAATTCTAGGGCTGTAGGATCGAACATTGAAACGTCAGCCCAGTGCCGCGCTGGCCCCTCCTGGAGATGCAGGTGTGGACGCACAGCGGAGGTGAGGTCAGAGGGGTTCAGTTTTAGATCTCCCGGGGAGAGGCACGCCCGGGGAGCAGCCCGGCCAGGCGGCCAGGGGCCTGAGGCGAGCAGCCTGGGGCCCGCACACCCCGGCATGGCCAGCAGCCATCCTCAGTAGCAGCCCCCCACCGCCTGGAGCACCCCACAAAGACTCCACAGCTGCCTGGAGGGGGGACTGATCATTGCCAAACTTAGCCTTGACTGGGAGGAGGCTGCCCGCTCCGATGGACCCTCCCCTCCCCTCTCCATGAAGGCCCAGCAGGTTCCGGGAACCTGAGGCCCTTCCCGCCCCTTCCAGCTGGGCCCATGTGCCCTGGGGCCAAGGTGCCGTGGGTGCCAGCGTCCAGGAGGGGCGTGGCTTTGCCCTCAGCCTCAGGTCCTCCCAGCCTCAGAGCGCGGCTCTCCACGTGGCGCTTAAAAATCCCAGTGCCCGGCCACACCCAGGCCCAGGAAGACAGAACCTCTGGGGGTTGAGCCCAGGCATCCAATTTTCGGGGGAAACGCTGCCCGAGTGATTCCAGGTACCACCAAGGAGGACATGCGCTGTGAGGACGGGGCCCGGGGGCTGGGTCGAAGGAGGGACAAGGGGGCCTGTGCAAACACTGACAAGCCAGAGGTGAGAACATTTCATTTTCTCTCTGTTCTCCACATTGTCTGCCTACATTCCGCCCCCATAAATATGCACTTAAGGTCAGCCCACGTCGCAGTATTTTGGACGCCGCAGCTGCCGTGTGAAGGGTACCATTTCCGGGTGGCGCAGTGCGCTCTGCTTTCGTCCATCTGCAGGGTCCATCGTGCCCTGTGGGTCTGTCAGGATCCCGTTTTGCAGGCGAGGAAACATGCCCAGGGTGAAGCCATTTGCCCCAGGTGGACACGGGGCAGAGGCAGGGTCCAGACCAAGCAGTCAGGGGCTGCAGAGCAGGTAGAACTGCTGCACGGCCCGCCTTCCCAGAGGGCATCTGCCTTCCCCAAGCTTTCCTCCCGTCGGGGACAGCTGGCCTCGGGGAGGCAGGGCCCCCTGCACACAGCGCAGGGTCCAGCGTGGCGACCACACCTGCACAAAAAGGCACCTGGAGCTCAGAAGTTATTCTCCCCCCCGCCATGGATCTCTCCTTTGTTAGTAAAGAGAAGATGCAGCAGTTCACTTGCGCAATCTGGCCTGTTCTAGGCAAAGCCTGGCCGTTGTTACTGTTACTGTTGTTATTACTGAAAAGTTCATTTAAAAACTTTCGAAATGCAACCAGTGATCACAGAGAAAAGAAATCTCTATTACCTTGTTGGGTGACAGTTAGATGGACCTCCCCAAGAAGGAAAAATGGCTCGGGGGGGAGCCCTCACTGCACCCAGCCGGCTGGGTGAGCTCAGTGTGACCTCTCCGTTCTCTGCAGGAGGGGAGGGAGTCATCACCTCGATGCCTACACCTTCCTGGGAGAAGCACGTTGTTCCCGGGCTTTGAGTCCTGCGGAGCCCGGCCCAGACTGTGGAAGGTGGGCGTCACGGGCTGGTGGGCCCTGCGTCTCCGCGAGGTCGGATTTCTTCTGGAAGGAGCTGGGGGTCTGGGTCCTCTCCTCCACAGAGAGCCCAGTGCATGAGCAGGTGAAGACCCCGGCATTGCCCTCAGCAGGGCAACTCTGAGACGAGCTGGGCCCCCAGGGCAAGCTCGGGGCTGAGGGGGCCCTAGAACGTGTCTCTCCTGCCCCACGCACCCTCGCCGCTCCTGGGGCTTTGCCTGTCCCCCGAGCGATACTGTTGGGGCAGGACGACCTCCCAGGAGACAGGTGAGCCAAGTGGGGCTGAGGGGGCAGGTGCCCCTCCTGGGAATGAGGCCCCCAAGCAGGGGAAGAAGCAGAGGCGCCTCTGAGGTTCCTCCCGGCTGCAGCAGCAGCCTTGCTTCCTGCCAATTCCAGGGCTCCCAACAGCCTCTCAGTAAGTTCCCCTGTTTAACTTAGCTGGAGACCACGCCCCTGCTGGCAGCTGGAGGGGTCCTGGTCCCCAGGCCGAGCTCTGGGCGCCTGTAAGGCCACCCCGGGGGCTCCTGCAGCAACGCCTGGGGGCCCTCAGCCCCAGGGGAGCAGTCACATCCTGGGCTGCCTGGGCTCAGGAGCAAATCAGAACGGCCTGGTTTCCAGCTGGGACAAAGGGACGGTCCACATTATAGACAGGATGTGCCAAGCGGGCAAGGGCTAGGGCACAGCGAGCTGTGGATGTCGCCTTACGTGTGTTTCCACAAAACAAGGCATTTCTGGGGGGGAAAAAGCACTCTGTGAAAATCATGAACTACATTTTATCCTTTTTTTTTTTGGTTGATTGATGTTCTTTACTTTTTTTTTTACATTCCTTTTTTATAATATTCTTTTCCATTATGGTGTATCAAATACTGAATACTAATACTGAATATAGTTCTCTGGGCTATATAGTAGGACCTTGTCGGTTATCCATTCTATATATAAAAGCTTACATCTGCTCATCCCAACCTCCCACTCCATCCCTCCCCCAACCCCCTCCCCCTTGGCAACCACCAGGCTGTTCTCTACGTCCGTGATTCTGTTTCTGTTTCATAGATAGGTTCATTTGTGTCATATTTTAGATTCCACATATAAGTGATATCATATGGTATTTGTCTTTCTCTGTCTGACTTACTTCACTTAGTATGATAATCTCTAGTTGCATCCATGTTGCTGCGAATTGCATTATTTTATTCTTTTTTCCGGCTGAGTAGTATTCCATTGTATATATGTACCACGTCTTCCTTATCCGTTCCTCTGTTGATGGACATTTAGGTTGCTTCCATGTCTTGGCTGTTGTGAATAGGGCTGCTATGACATAGGGGTGCATGTCTCTTTTTGAATTAGAGTTTTGTCTGGATATATGCCCAGGAGTGGGATTGCTGGATCATACGGTAGCTCTGTTTTTAGTTTTCATGAACTACTTTTAAATGGCCCAGCCCGAAGTGTCCTCTAAGTCAGCATCGCTGTGCCCACCCACCCAGAACATCAGGTAAATGGTTAACAGGGACCAGTTGCCCCCTGTGTACACGTGCCCCTTCCTCCACCACAGCCGAACCCTTCTCCCCGGACGGAGGCAGTGATTCTCTCTGCCTCCAACAGTGATGATCTCCCAGAGCACCCGCCTGTGGGCACCGGAGACCCCCAGCACCAAGAACAGGCAGAGCGACGAGGGGCTCTGAGGTTGGTGACGAGGCCTCCCCGGACGTCCCGGGAGAAAACTGAAGCTTGACATGGTTGTTGCCAATTTCTGTGACATTGGCACGTAAGTTTTAGAGGTTTAGTTTTGTCGTGAAGTGAAACCATTTTCAGATACTTTATTTGGGAGCCGCAGAAGCTCTTGCAAACCTTCTGATCAACCGGCCTGTTTTCCGAACACGATCGGTTCGCCAGACGCCTATTTTAAAATGATTTGAACATGTCCATGGCTTTGCTCGTACAAGGACCTTAGGGTTTGCCAAAGTCTCTTTCCCTTTAATAGCTGGAGTCAGTTAACAGCCAGCATGGGCGAAAATTCCAAGCTGTTAATTTTGGGCTCTGCAGTCTTAAAAATGTCCTGCTTCTCCTCAGATAAGACAATATTCTGCAGTCGTAAGCAAATAACGACATTATGGGGTTGAATCTAATCCAGACTCAAATATTTTAATTAAAAAATGCAGATTTCTAAGGCATCCTGAAAATGTTTCTGTGGGATTCTCCAACCAGCAAACAGCATAATTGGTCTGCTGACTTGGGGGTCCAGACAGCCCCATGGGGCCCCAAAGGAGCCCAAGAAGAAACCTGATGGAGCCCCGGAGCCTGTGGGGGATAGTCCTGTACCCCTCTTGGTCTTCGGGAACATTTTTTCGAGAACGTCGAAGAAGATTCGGGGACTTGCAGCTCCAGAGATGAGGGGTGACAGAAACCAGAAAGAAACCCAGCAAGCCCTCCAGGGGCATCTGTGATGGATAAAGGGGGCCACACAGCCTCGTGGGGACCCCAGCGAGGGGGACCTTGTCTGCATCTCAGGGAGCCCCCCTTTCATCATCCACCTCAGTGGCGCCCACTCACCCAAGCAGGGAAAGAATCCTGCTACGTCCACACACTGGAGCCTACGCAGCTGTTTCAACAAGATGAAATTACACACACAGGTGCAAGGCAATCTCCAAGTTATGCCATGCTGTGCAAAAATAAGTATGCTCCCACCTGTGTGTGTGTGTGTGTGTGTTTGCACACGTGCAGATGTGCACATAGGCCAGTGCAGAATGTGGAGAGACTGTCTCTGGAAAGATGGACAGGAACTTGGTAACAGTTACCTCTAGAGAGAGGACAAAAATGGGGGGGACCAGGGTGGATTGAGATTAACCTTGGCACCCTCTGTATTTTTCACCAGGTACATATATTATCTTTTCATGTAAAAAAGAGAACAATGGAGCAGTGCTGGAGCTCTGAGTTGACTGGGCCTCTCCCCATCCCCGCTCCCCAGAGCCCATCCTCTCTCTCGGCATCCAGGGCACTAGACGTCAACAGGCATTGAAGACAACGGGCCACTTCCTAGCTGTGTGCTCTTGGGAAACTCACTAATCCTCTCTGTTTTTTTGCTTTTGTTTTTTCCTAATATAACTAGGTTATTTTGAGGCTTAAGTGAAGAATGGGTGGGAAGATGGTTTGCGGACTCCAAAGATATGTTAGGTCGGTTTATTCCTGTGGTCACCACCGCCACCATCTCAGGGCACCTTGAGTGAGAAATGGAGGCCAACCCCAGGATGTGCGAGCCATCCCGGCCTGGCCGCCCAGTGTTCACAGGGGGACCGAAGCAGAAGACAGGCCCAGGCTCCCCACCTCAAGCACGCCATTCCTGCTCGTAGGTATTAGAGAAAAGTAGCCCCGTTCAAAACAGAATTCACTACGCTGGTTTCAGCCAGTTCCCACTGAAACTGAACCGTGGTCAGTGTTTCATTTCGGGGCAACTTACAGTCTTTTGGCCAAGAAATTGTGCCTTGGGTCAGTCCCATCTTCCATTCAGAATCCTGTCTGTACTGGGGAGTGTCATACATTTTTTAAAATTATTTTTGAAGTTTTGGAAATACATACTTATCTAACTCGTGAGTTGAAAACTAGCTCATGAGTTGAAAACTTAAGGGGCTAAGCCCCTGTCTCTTCTCTTGCCCCATCACATCCTGGCTTCCTGAGTGGCCTTTCATTCTGATTGTCTTTCATCATGTCAAGGACAATCACCACTGAATTCGTTGTCTGAATTTTCTGTTGCCTTCGGGTGAATCAGAATCCAGCTTGTACTAACACTGGAAACGCACTGGAATCACAATGAGACTACAGAGAGTCTGGGTGGCTGTCAGCAGAGATGACTGGAAAGGAGGAAGATGAACGTCGGGCAGAAGAACGCCCACGTTCGATGAGTTCACGGTCATCACAGCTCCCGTTGCCCGTGTCTGCTCTCAGAAAGGCGGCTGTTCCGCCAGCTCTACCACCCGCCAGTGTGTCTGCCCTCGCTGACGTGCCGCTTCCATCCAGCCGACGGGAAGAGAGACTGATCGCCGTGCCAGGGCTTAGGAAAGAGCTGAACAGGAGGTAGCTAGACAGAGGACGGTGGCACGGCGGGCTGTGCGGGACTGTCTGTGTCCCTGAGAGGCACGGGCTTTGCATGGCTGTCTTCCCAGTTTACGGATCTCCTGGAGCTAAAATCCCACATCAGATGCTATCAGAACCCCCCAGGCTTGCACCAGATGATTATGAGGGTAGACTGTGAGCATGTAGATTATGTGTTTACATTTCTCTAAATCGAAATGCACCTGCACGTTAAGCTCTGTTTTCCGCAGCCGTATACTCTCACCTTCCAGTAGAGCTTCTGGAAGCTCTACTCACCAGTCTGTCCAGGGGTCCAAAGAGGTACCATGAGGGGATTTCGCAAGATATTTTCAATATGCCCAACAAAAAGTCATCTATTTTCCCTACCTTCGGCTGTACAGTCTCTCTGCTTTCCACTGAAATAACATCGGTGTGAAATTACAGCCCCGAGCTGGGGCCGCTGCCTTGGGGCCTGCAGAGGCCACTGTCCGGATTCACACCCAGGACCCATCCTTACTGGCTGCATGACCTGGGGTCAGTTCTCCCATCTGTAAAACACTTACAATATTCAAGAGATGGTAGCTATTGTTACTGTACCCGATTCTTAAAATATTCATGAAAGGAAAGCTAAGTATTTCTTAGTAATCATTCCTTCATTCAAGAGATCAGTGTTGAGCTCTTTACAATGGTCCATGTACTTGGGATCCATCGGTGAACAAACAAGACCAACCCGCCCCCCTCTCGGAATTGACTTTGAAGTAAGGGGAGCGAAGAGTAAGCAGTAGATGCAATTAAAAGTGAAGTGTGTAGGCTGCTGCGTGGTGGTAAGATAAGCAGAAATAGAGCGGGGAGGGGAGTGGGGGCAGGCGGGGGCAGTTGTCACTTGAACTAAGGTGGTGAGTGTAGGCCTCAGTGAAAGAGTGGTTTCCCACCAACAATCTGAAGGAGCTAAGCCTGCTGTTCTTTGAGGAAAGGTAAATGAATCTGCTACCTAGATACAGTCTTCCAGAATACAGAGTTCAGGAGCGGGGAAAAGATAAATACGGCTCTTTCGAGAAAACCTTTGAAAATCCGGGGCATGGTTCATTGTGCAACAAGCCCTGAGAATTTAAGAGACAGAGGTTTCTTCCAGGACGAATGGGACGCAGGCTGGACCACTGCCCAGTGGGGTCAGGGTGGTCCCAGGAGGTGCAGACAGCAGGCACAGGCCACGTGCTGCCCGCTGCCGCTTAATGTTTTTCTACGGGCTTTATGGAGAAATAATTCACGTGGGTTTAAAGTGTGGAAGTCAGCGATTCTGACTTGTCCCTTTACAGAGCCACAACTATCACCTTACTCAAATTTTAGAACGTTCACCTCATCCCCAGAGGAAATCTCGTGCCATTAGCCGTCAGCCGCCATTTCCCTGAGCCCGCCCCCCTCCCGGCCTGGCCACCACAAGTCTATCTTCCGTCTCCACAGAGCTGCCTATTCTGAACATTTCATGTCAACGAAATCATACCGTACATGGAATTTTGTGACCGGTTTCTTCTGCTGAGCAGAACGTTTTCAGGATCCCATGCTGTAGCATGTATTAGTACTTCATTCCCTCTCTTTGGTCAAATAATATTCCACTGTATGGATATCCACATTTTGCTTATCCACGCAGCAGTTAAGGGACAATTGGATTGTTTCGGGGTTTGTCCATTATGAATAATGCTGCTATGACCGTTTGTTTGCAAGGGTTTGTGTGGACATAGGTTTTCACTTCTTTTGAGTGTATACCTAGAGGTAGAATTGCTGGGTCATACGGTACCTCTACATTTAACATTTTGAGGAACTGACAAGACTGTTTTCCAACGTGGCTGCACCATTTTACATTCCCATCACCAAAATATGAGGGTTCCAATTTCTCCACATCCTTGTCAACACTTATGATTGTATGTCTTTTTCATTCTGGCCATCTTAGTGAGTATAACGTGGTATCTTGTGGTTTAATTTGCATTTCTCTAAAGACTGATGGTTGAACACCTTTCCATGTGCTTGTTAGACATTCATACGTCTTCTTTTGAGAAATGGTTATTGAAATGCTTTGCCCAACTTTAAATTCAGCAATTTCTCCTTTTATCGCTGAGTTTTAAGGGTTCTTCATGTTTTCTGGATACAAGTCCCTTATTAGATATAGGATTTGTAAATGTTTTCTCCCAGTCTGGGGTTGTATTTTCACTTTCTTGATGGTGTCCTTTGAAGCACAAACATTTTTAGTTTTGATAAAGTCCTATTACCTATCTTCCCTTTATCATTTGTGGTTTTGGTGTCTTATATAAGAACTCGTTGCCCAGGGACTTCCCTGGTGACGCAGGGGTTAAGAACCCACCTGCCAATGCAAGGGACACGGGTTCGAGCCCTGGTCCGGGAGGATCCCACATGCCACAGGGCAACTAAGCCCGTGTGCCACAATTACTGAGCCTGTGCTCTAGGGCCTGTGAGTCACAACTGCTGAGCCCGCACGCCACAAGTACTGAAGCCCATGCGCCTAGAGCCCGTGCTCCGCAACAAGAGAAGCCACCGCAATGAGAAGCCCATGCACCGCAACGGAGAGTAGCCCCCGCTGCCGCAACTAGAGAAAGCCCGTGCACAGCAACGAAGACCCAATGCAGCCAAAAATAAATAAATAAATGACTAAAAAAATTTTTTAAAATACTCGTTGCCCAGCCCCAGATCACAAAGTTTCTGAAAAAGAGTAAACAGGAAGAGCCAGTTTAGGTGTCCTCAAGACATTATGTAGCTGCAGTAATCAAGATGGCATGCTACCCTGGTGGTCCAGTGGTCAGGACTCTGCACTCTCACTGCCGAGGACCCAGATTCAATTCCTGGTAGGGGAACTAAGACCCTGCAAGCTACACAGGCATGGCCAGAACAAGACAGTGTACTATTGACAGAGGTTTACATACATAGATCCATGGCACCCGATAAAGAACCCGTAAATACCTCCACATTTGTACGGCCAACTGATTTTTGACAAAGTGCAAAAGCAATTCAATGGAGAAAGGAAATTCTTTTCAGGAAATGGTGCTGGAGCCATTAGACATCCACACGCCAAAATGAACTTCAACCTCCCTCATCCCCACTCTCGCCTTCCTTCCCTCCCTGGGGGTGTCCCCTTGGCATCAGCATGGGTCTTCAAAAGTTAAACGTACACCTACAGTGTAATTTAGCTCTTACACTCGAGGTATGTACCCCAGAGAAGTGGAAGGTGGTGTCTATCCAAAGACTTAAATATAAATGTTAATCGTGGCTTTATTCGCAGTTGCCAGAGTAGGAGACAACCTGAATGTCCATCGCAGGGGAATTGATAGAGCAAATTATGGTCCATTCATACCGTGGAAGACTCCACAGCAACAACAAAAACAACAAAATGGACTCTGCTGACACAGGGGACCTCACAAACGAATCGCAAAAGCACCGTGAATGAAGAAGCCGGACAGAGCAAGGAACAGACCATATGGTTTCATCTTATATAAAATCCTAGGACATGCAGGCGAGTGACAGAGGCAGGTCCTTGGTTGTGGAGGGCGGGTATGAGACACTTGGTGGCGGGCAGAAGGGAGTGATCAGAGAAAAGTTTGGGGGGCAACATTTTGATTGTGGTGATGGTTTCCTGGGTATGTGTGTATATCTCTTAATTGTCCTCTTTAAATACATGCAGTTTATTGTATGTCAATTATACCTCAATAAAGCTGCTGAATGTTGAAAAAAAGAAAATCTATTTCTGGATTATATGTGTCATGGTAAAAAGTGGGGGAAGAAGATATGTTTTAGGGAGAATGGATGCTAGATCAGAGTTCAGGGTGGCCTCCACCTACCCCCTGCTCCCACCCAGGCTGCCCACCACAATTCTGTGGCCCGAGGCGTGGCCCTGAGGTCACTGGCAAATTGTAAATTGGGTAGAGGTTTGAACCTCACGGTGGCAGCTGGAAAGGACGGGGGCCACCGTGGACCTTTATTCTCTGTAACTGAATGGAAGCCTCAGCGCCGTTCCTCCTAATGATGGGCTGGGTGGCCGCCCCTGTGTGAGCTCCGCCTGTCACGGGCCACTTCCACGGCTCTCAGGTCCGTGGTGCATCTCTCTCCCCTGTTTTCCGGGAGCCAGTCCCATGTGGCCAGAGCCCTGATCCCTCTTCAAACCTCCCCACCTCTGAGAGCCACTCTCCCCACGGACATTCTGCCCACCCAGCTCTTGTGTCACGATTGGCAGCCGCTGTGAAAACGGGAGAAGGTGGAAGGTAAGGAGGGCGCATTTATGTGTAAAAACGTCATTCTTAACCGCACAGACCCGTGCTGATGCCCCGGGGACACCCCCAGGGAGGGAAGGAAGGTGAGAGTGGGAACGAGGGAGGTGGGTACCACGCTGCCCACGAGATGCTGTATGTGGTCCTGTTAGCGGAGAACCAGCAGCAGCGGGTCTGTGCAAAGCCTGGTCCGCAGGGCCCTGTGACCTGCGGGCCGGCAGGAGGCGTGTGGTCCTCACGGGACTCAGGGGTGTCCCTGGGGTGGGCTGTTGGCATCGAGCGCTTCCTGGCTCGGGGACAAGCCCAGCATATTGAAACCAGAGCACACATCCCGCCTGTGAGAGGGTGCAAACCCTCCCCCTCTTCTTGTTCGGCAGGGAGATTGTGCAAGAGATGCCCCTTTTCATGGTTTTTTCTTTTGTCGCCCCAACATTCCAATTTTTAAGTGATGTGGCTGAAGTTCATCTCGCTCCCCAGCCCTAGATCATGTCAAGAAGTCGGGAACTTCCAGCCCATCGGGGAATTTTCATTCCTACCATGTTCTTAATTCACAGTCCAGGCCTCAGCAGACCCCAGCCCTTCCTTCCAGCTCCCGGCCCCGGAGGGACCACAGCAATCACGGGGTCCTGATTTTCAGAGCCCGTGACCCACCCACCTCCAGAGAAGTGGACCAAATCCCTCCCTGGGAATGGTTACCTGCCGGGGAAGAAGGAGGACGGCCGAGCCCAGGAGACCTCGAGGGACGCGCCTCTCTTTCAACACGCAAGTAATTTCCCAGTTTCTCATCGATGGGGCCGAAAACACAGATGAAGGCGGAACGCCTCTTTCTTCAAAGGACGTCTGAGAGGCAGTTTCAGTTGAAAGATGAGACACATTCTGTCTTTGAAACGGAAAAGGTGATCAAACTTTGAATGTGGCTTTAGATGTGCGAGAGACCGCCGTTCTCGGGGGACAAAACACCTGAAAACATTCACCTGCCTCTGCGTCCCGCGCCTCCCAGGCACCAGCTGGACAGCGGCACGTCTTCACCTCCACGTTCATCTTTCTAATGTGACATCTTAGGGGTTTTTCTCTGTCAGGTGAACGTGGGCTTCACTGAGGGCTGAGAAAACCTGATCGTCGTGGGCAGGCTGATGAGTGTTGACAGCTGACCGTACCCCTCCCTACTTTTGGTTTCATGCCCCCTCCCCACGCACCCACCGCCTAGACAGAACTGGCTCTCCTCCCTCAAATCCCACTCTGTCTCTGCAACCATATGACACTACCATGTCCACAAATCCCCCTGATTCCTCACTGCTGAGGAAGGAAGGGGGCAGATGGACGGAGGGG
This sequence comes from Globicephala melas, assembly GCF_963455315.2. Lineage (NCBI taxonomy): Eukaryota > Metazoa > Chordata > Mammalia > Artiodactyla > Delphinidae > Globicephala > Globicephala melas. The sequence goes on from NC_083328.1 coordinate 3,181,236, forward strand.
TGTCTTGAGTCATTTCACTATTTCACTAGCCCTTAAATGCATTCAGTCTGGAGCTGTGCTCTCCAGTACAGAAGCCACCAGTCACATGGGGCTGCTTAAATTTAAATTAATTAAAATTTAAAATGTACTTCCTCGGTCACACTAGTCACTGTTCGAGGGTTCAGTATCACGTGTGGGTAAAGGCCACCGTATTAGCACAGATGATGGTACATTTCCATCACTGGGGAAACTCTGTTGGACCAAACACCTTTTATACAGCCTCGCTCTCCATCACAGGTGTGGGATATGGGCAAATAATTTTTTTAAGAAACTGGGTATTCCTAGACCCAGGCCTCTATCATTCACTGGGACATTTCTGGAACATTGAAAGGTGAGTGTGTTTCAGAGTCATTTTCCCCCAGTGGTTGGGACCCTTTGGCCTGTCCACCTAATTCTAATGGGGAGGTGGGGTTAGGAAGGCAAAGAGGAGAGAAGCCATAACTGGGACCCGAGGCGGTTCTTGGGTCTCCGCAGGGGAAGGAGGTTTGACCAGCTGGAGATGGAAACATGGTGCCTTTCCAAGCCCTTGGCCCAGGTGGATTCACACCCTGGAATTCCAGGGTTTGTCTTTTCTAATCTTCTGAAAGCAGTGTCTGTCCTCTGTGCTCTGGGGAGACAGCATTTTGTTTCCATCCAAAGCTGTGTCAGCACCAAGAAGAGAGAGGCACAGCCAGGAGCGTGGAGATTGTTTCTAAGATAAATCCATCCACTGCAGCCCAGTTCCACTTCTTGGACTAGTTTGCAAATGCAGATGCCAACTGGTGCTAATTTTTTCAGGTTGAAAAGTGACCAGACCTCACAGAGAACTGTTGGAGAACTCTTCCTTTCTAGTCCCTGGGTGGGAATCTGATGATTTCCATTAATGCCTGAGCTCCTTCTGGGCATGATAGGGGCTTTGGATAGTCCAGTGTTTTTCCAAATTTTTGACATTCACCTACTGTCATCACTATTTTTGCCCATCTCCAAATACTATCTGTACTATAATTCACTACATGATTTTCTTTAAGTCAACCTTTAATTTTTTAAACCTAAATCAATGTAGCTTTAGCTTATGAAATAATAGCTTAGAAATTCTGGACTACACGTACTAGCTGTATGTTTTTCTAACTTACCTTAAAATAGTTACTATTAACCTAACGGATGTTAGTCCACGTACCACCCAAATCATCTTGCGGCCACTTTGGGAAACAGTGGATTGGGAGGTGGAGAAGGGTCCCCGAGTGTCTGAGCCATGTGGACTCAGCAGAGGATCACCTGTCTAACAGGTCTTTCTTCTTCTGTGGGGGATTTTGGAATCTGAACTGTTTTAAGAAATACGGCAAAATATGGGGTAAGCCTCTCACCGTGACTCCTTCTCCCTCCATTGCAGCAAGATAAGACGGGCGGGGCCTTGTCCAGCTTGCAGTGCAAGCGCAGTGGCCACTGTCGTCTCTGCTATGGAACACCCTGGTCTCACTCATACAGGGGATTCAGAGGCATTGCTGTGTCCTCCTCAGTTTGAAAATTAATCAGCCGGTACTTGGACCACAACTGCATGCAGAGCCCTGAATCAGGTACAGGGCAAGGGCTCATATTTCCAGAATCTTCTTGGACTGGGTGATATCTGAGTAAGGTCTTGAGAAGTTCGTAGGAGTGAGTAGAAGCTGGTTACATAGAAAATCTTGGAGTCCATTGGGGAAGATGGCCCGATGCAAATACAACACTCGGAGGCGGGATACAGAGGGTGCTGAGTGAGCCAGGAGCCCAGCTGGCCCCGGGTGACCTCAAGGATGAGCAGAAGCCGCCACTCCCTGCAGCCGAGAGGACCCCCCTTCTCCAGTGTGCGTGCCCAGGTCCCGGCAGAAATGTCCTTATGCAGGTTGATTTCTTCTTTAAAATCCTTCCCTGTGAGAGCCACAACCGAGGCAGCGTTTCGTATGCTGTGGCTGGTCCTGCCCCAGTTTCCCTTTCTCCCTCTATCCTCTCAGGAGTCAAGCAAAACAAATTTTAGTGCTGCTGCCCGATGTCCTCTGCTAAGAAATTTGAGGGCAGGGGACATGATATAGGACACCATCCATCAGTGTCTTGATAACACTTTTATGCGGTTTGACCTCGACGTCTCTTGAAATTCCCATTTTAAAAGAATCAGAAATGCCAAGATTTCAAAACCAGAAATCAGCTTCGAACCCCTTCTCTGCTTCTCATTCATTCATCAGACTCTGGGGGCTTTTGCTGTGGGTCAGACACAGTGCCAGGCACTAGAGGGGCAGAGACATACGACGCACCACTTCTGTCTTTAGGGATCTCATGGTTCTGTGAAGGAAAGATGATTCAAAGTCCACACGAAGCCCATTCTAGTTCTACAGGGAACACAGACAAAGCCGGAAAGCCACATAGAAAAGGTGGTGTCTGAGCACTTGAAGGGCAAATAGAAGTTGGTTAAACAGAAAAGGAGAGAACCCATTTCTCACCCATTAGAATGGCTAAAAATAGAAAAGATTGGCATCGTCACATGTTGGTGGGTATGTGGAGCAACTGGAACGCTCACATTATTGGTCAGAGTGTAGAATGGCTCCACCACTTGGAAGAACAGCATCTTATAAAGTTAATCCTACATTTCCTCTGTAACCTGGCAGTTCTTCACCTAGGTATCCACCCAAGAGAAATGAAAACGTGTCAAGAACAAACAACTCGCTCAGGAATGTTCACAGCAGGCTCCTTCATAATCCAAGTGTTCATCAATACAAAATGGATCAACAAATTATGGATTAGTTTGGAAAACGGACACATTCCATTCAATGGAATCCTACTCAACAATGAGAAGAAATGAACTACGGTTACACTCACCAACGTGCATGCATCCCACAAACATCACGTTGGGCAGAGGAGGCCAGACACAGTAGAATACGTATAATATGATGTCAGCCTTTTGAAGTCCAAGAACAGACAAAAAAATGAATCTATGGTGGTCGAAATCAGAAGGTGGTTTGGGGGTAGGAAGCTGAGTGGCAAATTGACCGTAACTTTCTAGATGGTGGACACGTCCGCGTCTTATTTTGGGTGGTGGTGATCACAGCTGCCAAAAGTCTCAAAACTGAACTCTTCCGATTACATGTCCCAAAACAGAATGGGGGGGGGGAAATCCCAGGAATATTCTGGGTGCAGCAAAGACTAAAGATTTCAACACGACTGGAGACATGATGCTTGATAAAGCACTGGGGAGGTGAGTGGAGGTAAGATCGTGGAAGAAATCCTATCGGGCTGTGCCCTTAAAATTCATACTCGGGTTTTTTATACTGTAAGGGGGAAAGGAAATGGGGGACTTGCTTAATCGTAGAATTCTCAGAGAGGAAATGCCAGGCTCGCTAACCGGGACATCTCGGCTTCTTAAACAGCCATTGCCATTTTGTTTTGTCTTGGTCTTGGATCTGCAGCAGCATCTGTGAAGGCAGACAGCCCGTCCTGGTCGTCCTGGGTCCTGTCCTCATCAAGTAAGTTCTCGTGCAGGAGTTTCGCACCCTTTGTACCAACCGAAGGGTAGTTTCCAATGTGCAGTTGCTCCTTCCCTTCGTGTTCTTGACCAGAAGTGAGTTCAACACGGGCTTTGTGAGCTGGCAACTTCCTTTCCCTCCCTCTAGACCCGAGACAGGAATGAAGCATCAGCTAATAGGCTTAAAGCCCTTTTTCATATTCATTGTTCACGTCATACTCAGATGGCTTTGAAAAATACGGTTTGTCTCGCTGCGATCATGCCAGCATCTAAGATGTGGAAAATTTGCCTGTGAATTGGCGATCATTTTCGGAAAGTAAAGGCAAGTTAATGTGGAAATGACTGCACCCAATGGTGGCACCCAAAGTAACACGATTTATCTCTTTGCTGAAGTTAAAATAGTCATATGTCAAGGCAGCTAGGATCTGAGTGGGTTCCACGTGTAAGATTACAGGCCTTCACCAGCGGGCAGCCTCCTATATAGGGGATGTGAGAGGTCCCAGGCAGACCTGTCCCCAAGCTCTCTCTCCTGTCCACTGGTCATGATAATGACATTTCTACCTTTGGCTATTAATTTGTCCCATTTCCCACCCACCCCCCAGCAGGGACAAGGGGAAGTGGCGTCTTGGGAACCCTGCCGGCGGGTCCCAGTGACACGGAGCCTGGCAGTGGGAGGCCCCACGTGGGACCTTCTCATCCCTCAATTTTTCACCTGCACTTGCCTTTTAGGCAAAAGGGGCCAAAGATAGCAGAGTAAACACACAGCTGAAATTTTTTAAAAGTAAAACTAAAAGGTCTCCTGGGAGTGTAACCGCTGGCTTGTACCCCCTGTCAGAGCCAATTGTGCCAAACTCGCTCCCATGTCACATTCAGGGATGTCACACTGCAGCCGGAGGTCATTCCCGAAGGAGGACTCACACCATGGAAACTGGTGAACACTCCAAACCAGAGCTTGTTCCCTGGAGAGTCAGTACCTGCCCAGCAACAATATCCCTCCACCTAGAATTCAAGCCAGTCTCCTCTCCTGCACGGTGATGACTTCAACTATCATGATCTTTAAGTCCTAGAAAGATTTATATTCCGAGGCCGGACCTGCAAAAACAGGAAAGTCAATTCAAGCTTCAGAAACATTTTTAGAACCATCGTGAAATGCAAGTCCTTTTCTTGTTCAATTTAAGTGATCAGAGTATCTCCTGCCTCTTTCGGTTCGCCCGAACCCCAGCCCCTACCCCAGTCCCCGCCCCCCATGCTTCGGCAATTCTGGTCGACAGAGGTTTTGTATTAGGTGCACCCAAATGTCTTTTGGGCGCTGGTTGCACCAATGGCTAAACACCGAATGGCTGTGACTGTGCTTCAGACGTTTCCCCTTGTCCAATGCCAGGGAGACTTTCTGGTGCAAAACATTGGGAAGGAAGGGGCTTGGAAGGAGTTGGAGAGGGTGAAGGGTCGTGTGACCACTGGGGCGGAGAGAGGCAGCATCTGGGTCTTTCCAGAGTCCTAGAGCTGGAGCACATGGATGGAAGGGGCTCTGGTCCAGGAGCCCGGGCATACATGGTCACGATTTTCTCTTCCTCTTTTTATAGACTATCGTGGGAAGCCAGAGGAGCCCCATTTGCCTCTTCCCAGGCCCGCACATTATTAGGATGGCCTAAAAGGCCCAGAGCCCACGTGAATTGAGAACCGGTATGAAAATATGGAGCTGGAAGTTACGACCCGAGGCCTCAGTCATCTGCGGCTGCAAGCACCTGCAGGCCAGGCCGCGAAGCGTGGCGACACGTCCAGCTGTGCAGATGGGCGTCGTGGGCGACTGCGGGAAAGCTGGGGGGGTCGGGGCTGGGAGACCCCGGGGGACTGACTGAACATTTAGGGATCATGTCACAGGGCTGGATCCCGCTCCGGCTGCCACACTGCGCTAGGGGTCTCCCGATCGTGTCCTTTTTCCATTCCTTCCAGGGTGTTCCCTTGCCTTGTGCCGCCATTGGTCCAGCGGTGGACAAGCAGGGCGAGAGCTGTAACCTCAGGATGCTCCCCTTCCAGGTGTGATGGGCGGAGACGGGCTGGCTTCCGGGTGGGAGGCCTGAGCAGGCACACAGGGCCACACGCTTGATTTGCTGTGTTGCTTAAAATTCTTATTAATTTTTGAACAAGGAGACCTGCGTTTCCATTGTGCCCTGAGCCCTGCAAATTGTGTAAATGCTCCCGGGTGGGGAGGTGGCAGAAGGGCAGCAAACAAGTCGACCCACAAAGAAGCCAGATTAATGCAGACAGTGAGCCGTTCGGTGAAGGCAGCACGGAGGACCGCAGGCTAGGGACTGGGGGCCGGGGAGGGGGTGAGGACGGGCTTGGCTGGAGGTTACACTTGGGGTCACGTGTTCTGGGAGGCATCTCCAAGGAGGCAGCCTTAGGATAGAGCGTCCCGGGTGGAGGGGCAGGTGGTGCAGAGGCCTTGGGGCAGCGATGGGCTCCGTGAGCCCAGGGTGAAGGCCAGGGTGACTGGAGTATAGAAAATTCAGGGGAGGCCGGGGAGGAGGGCAGGGTCCAGATCCTATAGGGCTTTGTGGATGGGATAGAGCTGGGCTTTTGATCTCTCTGCAGCGGGAAACCACCGAGCTGTGGGGGGGGATGGGATGGGACACATGCACGGGGCAAAAATGGAGGCAGGGAGGCCAGTGAGGATGTTGAGGTCCAGGTGGAAAAGAGGACAGCAGTGGACACTGAGAAGTTGATTGGATTTGAGAGATTTGGGAGGTGACATGGATGAGACTTGCTGTTGGACTGGACAGGGTGTGTTTAAAAATAAAGAACCAAGGGCATGTTTAGGGTTTGTGTCTGAGCAAGTGGGTGGAGGGCAGGACCATTGACAGAAAGAAAGGAGGGGAGTCGGCAGGAACCGTCTGGTGGGGAAAGAGAATTTTGTTTGACCATGTTGAGTTAGCCGTCCCAGGGAGACACTGAGTAGACTTCGGATATCCATACACATATAGGCACAGTCTGTCGTGAGAAAGGAAAGGTTATACCAACGCTAAAAGAAGCCTAAAAGTAACCGCCCCTAACCCAGTGCAAGACGCACGGTGATAAATACATGATGGCAGCCAATGACGTACGGGACGGTCCAGCCCCATCTCACTGCAGCTCACAGCATCTTCTCTTGTGCAGTCATTCCATGGGCCCTGCGCAAGCAGAGGTGCCTAGTAGAATTCTGAAAGACAGAGTTATTTTTCTTAGCGTCCAGCATTGGACGCATTCTGTAACCACTTACTAAACACGTTTCTTTCCAGCAGGTGGACCCCTGGAGGTGAATGAGTTCCTCAGGCTCTACTCCTCCGCGGACGTCTCAAGAGGGTCTGCAAGAAAAGATCCCCGGGGTGACCCTCCCCAAGGGAGCACTTGTTAGTGACCCCCATCTGCATCTTCACCCCGATCCCAAGCACTGGCCGGAGCCTGGGGAGTTCCATTCTGAAAGGTAAGCGGGCTGGACACGCAAAGTTCTGGTAACTCTCGGGGGTGTATCATCTTGGAACTTTTTTGATTATGAGATAACACTTACATACAGTGACATGCCCAGGCCATAAGCGCAAACTTGGATGCACTTTGATAAACATATAGACCAATGGGACGACTGCACCACTCAAGGTGTGGAATATTTTCATCACCCTGGAAAGTTCCCTTGTGCTACTTCCAAGCCAGGCTGCGCACCCCCATGAGGAACCACTGTTCTGATTTCTGTGACTATAGATTAGTCTTACTGGCCGTTGAATGTCAAAAAGTGGAATCATCCAGTATGTACTTCTCGTGTCGTTTGTTCCCGTTTACTATTGAGCAATAGTCCCTTGTATGGACGTAACACAGTGTGCTTATCCGGCCTCCTGTGGGCAGACATTCGTGTTGTCTCCTGTTTGGGACTAAAACCAATGATGCTGCTATCATCATTCTTGAAAAAAGCCTTTTGTGGACCTATGTCTCCATTTCTCTTGCATTGATCTCTAAAAGTGGACACATCATAGAATTTTTTTAAAGGAACATACAAGCACCACTTTCCACCCAACCCCAGATGGCCTCTGGCCACTGTGTGTTGACACCATTGTAAAAAGATAATTCGAATGTTCGCCCAGATGCATGCAGCCCACTCTCTCCAGCCAGGGAGTTTTATCATCTCCATTTGCACGCTGTGCTCGCAATTAACTGTGTCGAGGAAAGTGACAGCAGGACCGACTCAGAGCGGCTGTAACACTGAGGGGTTTATCGCCACATATTAAAGCCAAAGCCATGGGGAGATTGGCTCGGAGCCAGACACATCAGGCAGCAGAAGTGTAAAGGTGTGTCGAAAATAAAATTTAAACTTCCAGCTGTGGTTACGGGCAAGCCATTTTCCGGACTCACTGTGGGGTCACAGCCTAACGAATGAGGCCGGCCTGGAGGATGCGTCAGAGCGGGAAGGACGCAGCGCCCCCGCGTGGCTGGATCTGTACGGAGCGCAGCCCCCAAGACGTCTGCGTCCTTTGCATAAATCCTCACGGGCACTATCAAGGGAATCAGAATCACCTGGAACCTCTTTAACTAGATGGCTTTTCACCACAGCTCGGGCACAGCAGGAATCAATCCTGTGTCCACCTGGAGTAAGGATGGAGCAGAGCCTGTCCCTGGTCAGGGCAGCCATGCAGTCGAGCACGTGGCCCCTGCAGGACGCAGCCTGACCCCGCTGCAGCCTGTTCCTGGACGCGTACCCACTTCTGTCAGCTCCGTGGCCCAGGCAAGTCTACACGTGAGTTCTGCCTCATTTGTAGTTGAGGCCAAGACTCATGGTGAAGACAGAATGGCTAAGTGTGGTCTTTGGCAAACATAACGGGTCGGGACAGGTAGAGAGACATTCCTCCTCTCTACCTTGAACCCCAGGTTGGAGACTTCTCTTTACAGCTCTAGTGAAAAGAGGACAGGCCCAGGAATTCCCTGGCGGTCCAGTGATTAGGACTCTGGGCTTTCACTGCCAAGGACCCGGGTTCAATCCCTGCTCGGGGAACTAACATCCCGCAGGCCACACGGCGTGCCCAAAAAGAACAGAATAAAAAAAATAAAAAGCACATTTTAAAAAAAAAGAAAAGAAAAGAGGAGAGGCCCAGAAATCTTGAGTATATACCTAGGAGTGGAACGGCTGGGTCACATGGTAACTCTGTGTTTAATTGTCTGACCAACCACCAGACTGTTTTCCACAGCACCTGCGCCACTCCCACCAGCGGTGTATGAGGGTCCTGACTTCTCCACATCTTTGCCAGCTCTTGTTTTTTAGGATCTGACTTTCTGATCCCAGCCATCCTACCTGGTGTGAAGCGGTACCTCGTGGTTGCGATTTGCATTTCCCTGATGGCTAATAATGTTGGTTTCTAAAGTTCTTCCCAAATTCCAAAGTCCTACGATTAGGGGCATGATATATCCGGATTCTAGACCGTATTTTGTAACAGGTTTACCTTGCAATGTGGCGTATGAGACAGGAGTCTTCCAGGTTCATTTCTAGGAAATCTGTATGTGTCACTGTGTCATAAAGACTTTAGCCTTGCCCCCAAAGAAGTCTGGCGCTTGCCCTCAGCTTTGGGAAGTGATCGCAAAGCCCTTGGAATGTCACGGCTGATAGAAGTGTTTGTGTTGCTGGGGGTCTTGGGTCACAGCAAGTAGTCAAGATGTGAATTAGGCCTGGGGCTTTGGGTTTTGGGACGTCAGTCCAAGCTCCAGAGGGGGTGGAGGCTGAGCTCGGCCACACGGGGAGTCGCAAGCCCACGTGCTGGCGTCCGGTGAAAACCCTGGCTCAGGGGAGCCTCCCGGGCTGGCAGTGCTCTGTGTGTTGTCACAGGAAAGTAATGCTGGCGTTCCTCGAAGGGCCATGTGGGAACTCTCCTGGCCTCTGCCCTGGGCACCTCTTCCCCTGGCTGATGTCAGTCCGCATCCTGTCACTGCTACACCATGACCATAACCAGAGCTCAGCTTTCATCGAGTCCTGTGAGTCCTAGAGAATCATGGAACCCGAAGGTGGTCTTAGAGACTCCTGAACTTACAACTGATGTCAAAAGTGAGGGTGTCTTAGGGACTCTTCCCTAACCTGCATCTCCAAAGTGGCTGGCTTCTTGCAGATACAACCCAAAGACCATGGTTCTTTTGAATCAAACTGGGTTGAAAGTGGAGAGAATGCTTCTCCCCAGAGCACTCAAAACATATGCCCAGGCCGATGCAGGGGACACAGGTTCGTGCCCCGGTCCGGGGGGATCCCACATGCCGCAGAGCGGCTGGGCCCGTGGGCCGTGGCCACTGGGCCTGCGCGTCCGGAGCCTGTGCTCCGCAATGGGAGAGGCCACAACAGTGAGAGCCCCGCGTACCAAAAAAAAAAAAACAAAAACGTATGCCCACACAAAAATTGTCAGGAATGTTCACAGCAGCATAATTTATAAGAGCCAAAAAGTAGGAACAACTCAAAGGTCCATCAGCTGGTGAATAGATAAATGAAACGTGGTCTGTTCACGGAATGAAATGTTGCTCAGCCATGAAAAGGAATGAAATACTGATATACGCTAGAACCTGCGCGAACCTTGAAGACGTGCTTCGTAAAGAAACTCATCAGAAAGACCACCTCCTGTGTGATTCCATCTATATGAACTCTCCACAACGGGCGATGCTATAGAGACAGAAAGCAGGTCAGTGGTTGCCTAAGGGGTGTAGGGTTTCTTTTTGGGGTGATAAAAATGTTCATGGCGCTGGACGCACAGCAATGTGAATATACTTAAAAACCATTGAATGGTATGCTTTAAGCCAGTGAATTACATCTGAAAGTAGAACTGTTTAAAAATAGTAATTGAATGCTTAAAACAAGTTAACTATTCTCTGCACTTTAGAGGTGGGGAGACCCAAGCACAGCGAAGTTGCAGGACATGAAGCCCAGATTCTGCTTCATAATTTCTGTTTCTCCAAGAGCATGTCACACCACCCACTCCTCATTGAGGAATGAAGCAAGATTATTAACTAATTGGATAAAAAGAGTTTCCTCCCTTGCATTATATATTAAAAAAAACTGCATGCTTTAAAGAGTTAAATCTAAACAGCAAGCCAACAACTGGAAAGAAATACAAGGAGTCTCAAGGTAGAAAGGACTTTCTAGGCATAAAAACATGAAAGAAATGGCAACAGAGATAAATGAAATTACACTAATATACTGAAAATAGAAAAAAAACCTCACAAGCAAAATTAAAAGTGGAAAGGCAGAGTAGGAAAAATATTTGCAATGTGTACGAAAACCTGGCTTTGAAAGCAAGTTCTGACACTGGAAAAATAACTAGCTATCAAACATACACAACAGCTGACTTATTCATCACAAATTTAAAACATTGCAAAGTAAGGTATTAAAACTCCAATATTTGAGCCCCACCCCCCACAAATAGCGTAAGTGTTGGTATAAGAACTATGAACTAGACATTTCCATTCAACTTTTCATAGAAGAGAAAATCTCCCAATATTTCTGGAGCACCATTTAGAAATAAGCATCTAAAACTTACATGATATTTATACCTTTGACTACAAATCTTACTTCGCAATTCATTCTCAAAGAGCAGTTAAATAAACACACAAAGAATTATATACAGATATTCATTTATAACAGCCAGAAACCTCCTAAATACGTACAAATAAGTAAACAGTTAAATAAACCATGATAAATTTGTATAACAAATTATATGTGCCAGTTAGAGAACTACTGAATGGCATGGGGAAATGCAAGAACTAAAACATTAGGTAACAAAAGCAAGATACAAAATTAAAAGTGCAGAGTACGTCTTAATTCTGAACTACGTAAATACAGAGACATATAATCACAGAAAAAAATACTGAAAGGAACAGTACTCGACATATAGTCAGCTCTCAGTCATACAGTGGAACGTTTGAAAATTCTAATGAGACAAATACCTCGAGATACGAGGCCCGGCTTTGGGGAGGTGTGATTTGGGGTAGTACTTGTTTTGTCCATGATTTTTGTGCATTTCCCAAAGTTACTACAATCCACGTGAAAATAGCAGTAATTCAAGTACAAAAGCCTGTAGAGATGTCAAGTGAAGTATTTGACAGCGCGTTTAACGAGGAGGTGAACACAGTCAAAAGTTCAAACGAAACAAAAGCGGAACGAAGAGAGGATGCAGTAGAGGAAGGACACTCGCTCTTTGTATCTCTACCCTTTAGATTTATAATAAATTAGTTTCGAGTGAATTTTCAGTCCATCGTCCCTGTGTGGAGTAAAAGCCAAAACTGTTACCCACAACAAAAACATTTCAGTGGGTTTTCTTTACTGTTTGAGGCCCAGTCCATAACTGACTGTCCCTTTCATCACAACAGGTTGTCACTAGTGGCTCCTAAGAGGTGGGAGATTGCAGTTGCTTTGTCAGAAATCACAGGAGTGTTTCAGAGGCAGGTGTGCCCCTGTGTCAAACACGGCGCAGGTGCTGGCGCTCCGAGGCCAATTACCTTTGACAGAGACCTCTTCCGCCACCTGTGAATTTGGCTGGATTCCTTTGACCACCAGCATAATCACAGCAAATGAACACGGACAGTGAAAGTCCTTAGTAATGCCCAAAATGACCCAAATTTCCAGGGAGTAGAGATACAAACATGTAACAGTGAAATCCAAAAACCCTCTGAGGTAGGAGAGCCAGGCTCTCATAATCTGTCTGTAAGAGCAGCTGAAACGTCTCTGGAGAGCAGCTGAGGCACAGATAATGAAGAAGATCTGGGATCATTTTTGAGCCAAACAAAATAATGGGATTCCTACTAACAGCTGCTTCACGAACCCAGAGTCATTCTGGCTCGTTTATCCCGATACCCGCTCCAGAAGATTCTTCTTTCCACTCAGATTTACATTCATGGTCCTAAAACTACGGTTTCAAAGTCGAGATATTTGGGGAAATGTAAAATAGCACAGCAACGGCAGCCTTCTTCCTAGGGGGTGACAAATCAGGGTCATTCGCGAGACCCACCCTGGGGGAGGGCTGTGTCAGAATTAAACTTCAGAGAGATGCTTGGTAGACCGCTGGCATCTCACCTCTTTGTGGCTCCCAGCGAGGCTTGCTGGTGGGTTGCAATCTCTTTGCAAGGTGGCATTTTTCCTTCCGCTCCAGGTGCTGCTTTGTGCCCCTGAAGATCAGGACCTTGAGCCAGATTTGACACAAATACTGGTGCTGAAGTAGGGGTTCCCTACGTCCCTTTGCGCACATCTCCCCGGGAGGAGCCCCATATGACATCCGGAACAGGACATTGCAAACTGGCCACCCAAATGTGGCTGTGGACCCTTCACCTGCAGTTCCCCTGGGCCCTGGTCTTCCGTCCGCCTGCTTCCCACATTCACACACTCGGTCCAGCCCCGAAGGCATTGGTGAGATACCTGGTGGGGACCGGAGCTCCCCCAGAGGGAGACGCGCTCAGTACATTTCATGCTGTCCATTCTTTGCGCAGATGAGGACCTTTCACGGAGGAGCCCCCAGCACTGCGGGGTGACGGCAATCTGAGGAGTCGTCCTCAGGAATCGTCCGTTTGGAGAGGTTCCATGAGCATTCGTATAGTCTCCTGTCTTCCTTTTTTCAGTGTGGAATGGCCACCAGCATATCAGGAATAAGTAAGTGTGCCCCGTTGCTGGCTGTGAGAATTCGTGGAGAGTGTGTAAGAGCACGGCGCGTGAGCTTCCACGCCTGGCACCATTCCGGGGGGAATTATTCACACAAGAGGGCACCCTCTGCATAGATCACACTGTGAACACTGCCCCCTGGAGTTGTGCCTCAGGACAGCCCGAAGATGTGACTCCTGTATTCCAGCTGGCGTCTGTGCTCACGTCCATCTCCAGGGGTGGCACGTCAAACCAGGGTAGGGTTTGGGGGTGTTTGGGGCTTGACTCTGGCTCTCAAATTGATCGAGGCTTCCACTCTGATGAGTACATTGGGCCAAAGCCAACGTCACACACACCAAACTACGAGCTGACCGAGAAGAACTTACCCCAGAACATCACAACCTTCCAACACTCACAAACAACAGTGTCAGAGATGACAGCAGTAGAGTGATCACGTGAATCAGCTAGAATCATGTGCTGTCTTTTTTTTTTTTAGGAGCCTTATTGAGATATAATTTATGTGCTATATAAGTCACCCTTTAAAGTGCACAATTTGATGGGGTTTTTTTAACATTTTTATTGAAATATTGTGACTCACTATGTCGTGTTAGTTTCAGGTGTACAGCAAAGTGACTCAGTTATACATATATATATTCTTTTTTTACATTCTCTTCCATTATAGGTTATTACAAGATATTGAGTAGAGTTCCCTGTGCTCTACAGTAGGTCCTTGTTGGTCATGTATTTTATATATAGTAGTGTGTGTATTTTAATCCCAAACTCCTAATTTATCCCTCTCCTCTCCGCTTTCAATGGTTTTGAATAGAGGCACAGTTTTGCAACCATCAACAGATCTAACTGTAGAACAGTCGCATCAGCCCCAAAAGGAACACTGTGCCCGTCGGCAACCACCCCCGTTTCCCTTCCAATCCCACCCCTAGGCAAACACTAATCTACTTTCCGACTCCATAGATTTGCCTGTTCTGGGCCTTTCATATAAATGGAATCCCAATATGTGGTATTTTGTGACTGAATTCTTTCATTTATTATAATGATTTCAAGGTTCACCCGTACTGTAGCACGCTTCAGTAATTCATTCCATTTTATTGCTGAAAATTACTCCACTGCATGACTATAGCACACATTGTTGAACACATCGTCCGTTGATGTACTTATCAGCTATTACAAATGATTCTCCTATTAGCATTTATGGACTAGTTTTTGTGTTTTTCGTTTCTATTGGGACTGTATCCAGGAGTAGAACGTCTGAGCTATAGGATAGTCATATGTTTAGCATTTTGAGGATATGCCAGGGTGTTTTCCAAAGTGATGGGACTATTTTATGTTCCCACCAGCAATGCATGAGGGTTCCAGTTTCTCCACATCTTCATCAACACTCGTTATTGTCGGTCTTTTTGATCACCGCCATCGTAGAGGGTGAGAACTGGTGTCTTGTTGTGGTTACGAATTGCATTTCCCTGACGGTAAGCATCATCACGTCATGTGTTTTTTGGCCACTTATATATCTTCTTTGGAGAAATGTCTATTCAGATGCTTTGTGCATTTTTTTCAAATTGTGTTATTTTTTTAAAGCATTATCACTGAGTTGTAAGAGGTTTGCGTATTTGGGATACAATTTCTTTTTCAGATGTAGATTTACAAAGATTTTCTCTCAGCCTGTGGGTTGCCTTTGCACTTTCTGGATGGTTTCATTTAAAGCACAGAGGTTTCTAATTTTGACGAAGTCCAATTTATCTCTTTTTCCTGTTATTGTCTGTGCTTTTGGTGTCACGTCTAAGAAATCATTGCCTAACCAAAGGTCATGAAGATTTACTCCTGTGCCTTCCTCCAAGAGTTTCATAATTTTAGCTCTTACATTTAGGTTTACAATCCATTTGGTTTAATATTTATGTATGATGGTGAGCAAGGGTCCACTTCATTCTCCAGCTTGTGGCTATTTACCTCTCCCAGCGTTGTTCATTGAAAAGACTATTATTTCCCGTTGCAATAATGGGGCACCCTTTTCAAACATCAAGTGATCATAAATGTAAGGATTCGCTTCTGTACTCTCAGTTCTATTCCGTTGAGTTATGTCTATCCTTATGCCAATACGTTATCTTGATGACTGTAACTCTGTAGTAAGCTTTGAGATGAAAAAGTGTTACTACTCATTTTTATTCTTTTTTTTCAAGAGTGTTTTGACTATTTGGGGTCCCTTGAATTTCCATATGAATTTTAGGATTAGTGTGTTTATTTCTGCAAAACAAAGTAACTGGGATTTCAATAGGGATGGCACTGAATGTGGAAATCAGTTGGGGTAGTACTTCCATCATAACAACATGTCTTCCGGTCCATGAATATGGGATGTCTTTAGATCTATTTAGATCTTTAAAACTTTTTTCAACAATGTTTTATGGTTTAAAGTGTACACGTTTTGCACTTCTTTTACTAAATTTATTCATAAGTGTTTTATTCTTTTTGTGCTATTGTAAACGGAAATGTTTTCTTAATTTTATTTTAGAATTGTTCATTGCTAGTATATAGAAATACAAGTGAGAAAGTGGAATAGGGCAGAAAACTCATTCAGGTGATTATTGCAGTAACTGGAGGAAAGTGGTAAGAATATGAATTAAGGCTGAAGTAACACTAATAAAAAACAATAGACTTTGATATGTTTAGAAAGTGGCCAGTTCTACGATGGAAAGTTTTTAAAATGAAATGATTCAGAGGCTTGTTTGGGCAACTGAAGGAATAGTCACAACATAGAAGTACAAGTGACTTTTTGTGTGTTGATTTTTATCCTGAATCCTTGCTAACTTCATCATTCATTCTAATAGGTCTCTCTTTTTTTTAAGTGCATTTTTTGAGATTTTGTAAATACAAGATTATATCTCTGCAAATAGAGATACTTTAACTTCTTACTTTCCAACATGAATGCTTTTGGTATCTTTTTGTTGCTTAATTGCCCTGCCTAAAACTTCCAGTACAAAATGGTACAAAAGTGGTGAAAGCAGGCATCCATGTCTTGTTACTGATCTTAGTGGGAAATCATTAAATTTTCACCATTAATTATGATGTTACTTGTAGGTTTTTCATAGATGTTCTGCATCAGATTGAGGAAGTTCCCTTCTATTCCTAGTTTGTTGAGTTTTTTCATCATGAAAGGATGTTGGATTTTGTCAAATGCCTTTTCTGTGTCTATTGAGATAATCATGTGGTTTATGTCCTTGAGTCTATTAATATTTTTATTATGTTGATTTATTTTCACTTATTAAACTACCTTGCATTCCTGGGGGTAAATCCCAGTTGGTGAAGGTATATCATCTTCTTCATATGTTATTAGACTTTATTTACTAATATTTTGTTAAGGACTTTTGCGTCCCTACCCATAAAGAATATTGGTCTGTAGTGCTGGTCTCCTTTTGTGATGTCTTTGTCTGGTTTTGGTATCAGGGTAATACTGGCCTCACAGAATTAGTAAGTGTCCTTCCTCTTCTGTTTCTTGGAAGAGCTTGTTAAGCATTAGTGTACATTCTTCTTTAAGTGTTTGATAGAGTTAATCAGTGAAGCTATTTGGTTAGGAGCTTTTCTTCATGGGAAATGTTTTTATTGCTTAATTCAATCTCTTTACTTGTTATAGGTCTATTCAGATTTTCTATTTCTTCCTGAGGCAGTTTTGGTAGTTTGTGTCTTTCTAGGAATTTTCTATTTCACCTGTTATCTAGGTTATTTATATAATTATTCATAGAATTCCCTGTAATCCTTTTCATTTCTGTGAGGAACTAATTATATCCCCTTCTTCATTCCTGATTTTAGGAATTTGACTTCTTTTTTTCTTGGTCAGCCTAGCTAAAGTTTTGTCCATTTTGTTGACCTTTTCAAAGAACCCACTTTTGTTCCATTGGTAATCTGTATTGATGTCTAGTCTTTATCATATTTCGACTCTAATCTTTATAGTTTCCTTATTTCTATTCGCCTTGGGTTTTGTTTGCTTTTCTTTTTCTTGTTTCTTGAGGTTGAAAAGTTAGTGATTGATTTGAATCTTTCTTCTCCCCCCGACCCGCCCACTCCTGTAAATTTCCTTAAACACTGCTTTAGCTGCATTTCATACATTTTGGCTGGTTGTATTTTTTTCTCATTCATGTTAAAGTATTTTCTAATTTTGCTTTTAATTTCTTCTTTCACCCATTGGTTATTTAGGCGCATGTTTTTAATTTCTAAGTCTTTGTGAGTTTCCCAAATTTTCTTCTACTATTGATTTCTAGTTTGATTCTATTGTTGTTGGAAAGTGTACTCTGTATGAGTGCAACTTTTAAATGTATTGGGGTTTGTTTTATGCCCTAGAACAGGGTCTATCCTGGATACTGCTCCATGTGAACTTGGGAAGGATGTCTATTCTGCTGCTATTGGGTGCAGTGTTCTATAGATATCTGTCAAGTCTTGTTGATTTATGGTGTTTTTCAAGTCTTACAGATCCTTGATCTTCTGTCCAGTTTTCTATCCATTTTTGAAAGCAGAGTATTGAAATCTCCAACTATTATTGTTGAATTATCTATTTCTCCCTTCTTTTTTTTTGGATCTTCATTGCTGCACGCGGGGGCTACTCTTCGTTATGGTGTGTGGGCTTCTCATTGCGGTGGCTTCTCTTGTGGTGGAGCACGGGCTCTAAGTGTGCGGGCTTCAGTAGTTGTGGCGCAGGGGCTCTAGAGCGCAGGCTCTAGAGCACAGGCTCAGTAGTCGTGGCGCACGGGCTTAGTTGCTCCACGGCACGTGGGATCTTACCAGATCAGGGTTCGAACCCATGTCCCCTGCATTGGCAGGCAGATTCTTAACCACTGTGCCACCAGGGAAGTCCCTCTCCCTCCAATTCTATCATTTTTTGCTTCATATATTTTAGGACTCTGTCTTGTTAGAAGCATATATGTTTATAATTTTATATATCTTTCTAGTGGATTGATCATTTTATCATTATAATACGTCCCTATTTATCTTTAGTAACATTTTTGGTTTTAAAGTCTATCTTGTCTATTAGGATAGCCACTCCAGCTCTCGTGCTTGCTGTTTGCATGGTATTACTATTTCTATCCTTTTATTCTCATTCTACTCACATCTTTGGATTTGGAATATGTCTCCTGTCGAGAACACAGCTTGTTGCTTGTATATTGGTCTGAAAAGCTCTGCCTTTTGACTGGCTTGCATCATCCGTTAACAGTCAACCTTATCATTGATATGATTGGGGTACATCTGCCGTTTTGATTTTTGTTTTCTATATATCTGTATTTTTGTTCCACTAAAATTTACTCCTCCCCCCATTTTTGGGTTAAGTGAATATTTTCAAAAATAATATTTTAATTCCTTTGAGAAATTTTTACCCAATTTTTTAAGTTATTTTCATATTGATTTCTCATGGGCTTACATCTTAACCTATCAGAATCTACTTCAGATTTATACTGACAATTCCACTGAGGTACAGAAATGTTACTCTTACGCAGTTCTAATCTCTCTCCCCTCTTTTTGCACTATTATTATATACACCATGTCTACATGTGTTATAAACTCCACAGAACATTGTCATAATTTTTACTATCTGTGGTTGTATGTCTTTTAAAGAAACTTCGAGAATCAATAATATATTTATGGAGTTTGTGACAGTAACCTCCTTATTTACCACTTATGAGTCTTCATTTCTTCTGCAGTCTCATGGTGTCACCTGGTGTCATTGCCTTACCCCAGTACAGCATGGTTCCCACTGCTTCCCCTGTGCTGCTGTTGTTAAATACACCATATTCATCTATATTGTAGGCTCAGCAACATGCCTTAAAGGTGTTGAACCTTTCTCCTGGCCTCCATGTCTTCTTATGAGAAATCTGTAATCATTCAAATCCTTCTTCCTCTATAGGTATTGCATTGTTTTTTTTGTTGTTGTGTTTTTCTTTTTTTGTGGTACACGGGCCTCTCACTGTTGTGGCCTCTCCCGTTGCGGAGCACAGGCTCCGGACGCGCAGGCTCAGCGGCCACGGCTCACGGGCCCAGCCGCTCCGCGGCATGTGGGATCTTCCCGGACCGGGGCACGAACCCGCGTCCCCTGCATCGGCAGGCGGACTCTCAACTACTGCGCCACCAGGGAAGCCCTGCATTGTTTTATTGTTGGCTTTCCTGGCTATGTTCAACATGTCTTCTTGTTTTTAGTTTTCAGGGGTTTTTAAATTATGATGTGTCTGAATTCTTCAGGTTAATCCTGTTTGGGGCTCACATAGCCTTTGAATCTGTAGGTGTTTGTCTTTCTCCAAAATTAGGAAATTTTCAACCATTAGTTCTTTAAATATTTCTTCAGCGCCAACCACCCTCTCTCTCCTTTCCTTCTGAGACTCTGATGACGTGAGTGTTAAACATGTTACTATCCCAGAGGTCCCTGAGGCTGTATTCATTTTTTTTTCAACCCTTTATTTTGTCCATTGTTGGGACTGCATTATTTCTATTGACCTATCTTCAGTTCATTAAGCCCTCCGTCATCTCCATTCTGCCACTGGGTTCACCCAGTGAAATTATTTCAATGTTGTAACTTTTTCATTTCTAAAATTTCCGTTTTTTAAAATGTCTTCTATTTCTTTACTGAGACTTTCTATTTCAATATATATTCCAAGAATCCTTGCGATCGCTCATTTGATCATCATGAGAGTTGAACTTTCTGTGGTTCTTCATACTCTAAATAACTCTGGATTATATCCCGGACATTTTTAACCGTAAGCTGTGAGACTCTGGGTTCGTTCAAACCCTATGGAGAATGTTGATATCTTCGCTCAGTGAACAACCAGCCTCGTGAGGTTCAAGATGCAAGTTCCGGGGACCACAGCTCCGATGTCGTTCAGCTTTCAAAGCCTTCACCACGCTCTTCACGTCGTCTGTCTGTCCTGGGTGTGTTCCCCCCGGGTGGTCAGTCTGGGGCCTGAAAGGTGGCTTATCCACCAGTTCACGTCTCAGGTTTTGGGGTATGCTAATTAGGACCAGGCATCCCCCCACAGACCCCGAGGGGAGCCTGGGGCTCACAGTGTACTGGAGACACTTCCCGGCTCCTACATCTGCCTGCTGCTGCCTTTGTAGGTCCTCTGTCCAGAGCTTAAGGCTCCAGGCACAACCGTCTGCTGGGCACTTCTGTGACCAGGTCTGCATCTGAGCCCAAGTGGTGGGAAGACAGAGAGAGAAACACATAATCCCGGTTGGTTCCTCCTCTTAGGATCACACCTCCATGTAGAGGAAAGTGAAGCGGAAGCCGAATCATTAGCCAAATCCATCGCACCCGCCTCCGCCAATCAAGGTCTTCCCGATGCACGTCCTCCAAGCAGCACGGAGCCTAAACAATAAGGCGTTTCCCCGAGTTGTGGTCCAGGAGCTCGGAGTCAGCTGTGTCTGCTTCCAGCTGGGCGGGTTAAGACTGGATAGGACCACCGATCCTCCAACTGGGCATGCGCGAGTGTCCGCTCCGTGACCTTTTGACGTCAGAGGACTGAAAACTCCACCCTCAGGTCGTGCTGAGGGCCGTGGCTTAGTTACGCCTGCGCAGAACGACCTCGACCCCACCTTTTCCCATCCCCTCTCCGCAGGCTCTCCACGCCCCCACTGCCCTGCTGCTTCATTCTTCATCCCACAGACACCCCAGCCCCTCACCTTCGGGGCGCTGATCTGAGACCTGTTCTGTCTCCTCGCTTGGCTGCTTTGCCAAGAGCCCGTCTCTTTGCTGCAAACGTGGGCATCTTGGCATCGGGCAAAACGAAGCTGGTTCTGTAACAGAAGCTCCCCTCTCCGGGAGTCTCGGCTCCCGCTGGGGCTGTCTGAGAGCTGGGGTGTGAGAGGATGGAGAAAACAAGGGAGAAGGAAGGAAAGGAAACCCCGGGGACTGATGTTCTCTCTCTGTCTGAGGATAAGAGTTCCTGTTTTGTCTTTGAGCTGGAACCAGCCACTTTCCCTGGGTTCTCTCCCTCCCTCTCCCTCTCTCTCTCTTTCTCCCTCCCTCCCTCTCTCCCCTACCCCCATCCCCCTCTCCCCACAGCTGCATTAAATTCAGGCTGGGGACACTGGAGGGGGAAAATGGTGAATCCACCACCCCTTTGGTGGTACTTTAAATTCTGGTCTTCTTCCCCAATCTGACGGCTACTGCTTTCTCTTCAAAGTCCTCCAGTAGCTGCTCTGCATTCTGTCCAGGTTTTATCATTACATACAGTGGAAAATAGGGGTGAGATATTATTCCGTCTTATCCAGAACTGGAATCCGAATTGGATTTTAGAAACCAAAACTAAAAAAAAACACAGATTAGCACAAATCCACTATTTTTACTAGAAAGATAATCAAGGGCATTGTTTCCTGGTGGTAGTTTAACAACGTCATCTTCACCTGCAAATGCAAACAGGTTCGTTAACCACCTAAATCTTATGCCCCAAGCATATCTTCATCTAGTTTTGCCTTATTTGAAAGAATATTCAAATTCATTGAAATTTCCAGCTGCTCCTAGACTAGGTTGAATAAATAAATAAATGACTCTTGGAGACTTTCTTTTAAAAGAGATTTCGTAGCCCGCATACTCTAGGATTCTTCTGATTTCTACGGCGGGGGTTCTTCAGGGATGATCTCAACCCACTGTCTTAAATATTGAGCTCCATGATTGATAAAGTTGATGGCAAGGCTAACTCCAAACACGTGAATTTAAAACACTAGATCACATCGATTAGAGGCATGTGGGTGATACCCCCTGTTGATTCTTTAAGAGTTGGTCTAGCAAGACGCAAGGAGAGCTCGCTCCCCTCGCTCAGCCCTCACCTCACCGGAATGCAGAATTCATATGGTGGAGACCGTAGTTCCCCCAGTCAAACGTCAGAGAATATTGTTTAAAATACTGATTTTCTCCCCTTATTGATGCTATCAGCATCGGAAGATTTGGGGCAGGGAGGGAGACAGGAGGCGTTTGCCAGATACTTTCTCTCTGTACCTGGTTTAGTTTCAAAAGCTTAAGCTCATCGATAGTATAGTTTGAAGAGAGAAGTGAGTTTCTGGGGGAAACACAGAAGCAGAGGGAGAGTTTCAGATAAAAAATCAGCATCTCCTGGGCATGTGCAGGAGTGGCTACAGTTCCCCTCAACAGCGGGGGCCTGTGTCAGACCTTTATACCCCAAATGGTGCCCAGACCCCAGAGGCATGGCCTCACGATGTCCCTGGGGTGTGGATCTCAGCCTGGACCCCCAGCTTCCCCAAACCTGGTTCAGAGGCAGCAAAGAGAGCTCCAGACTCGGAGGGTCCATAGGAGCTGGTACTTGGGGGTCTCTCTTCTCACCCATCTCTGACCCAAGCAACACCCCAGCTGTCTTTGCCCCACCTGGAACTCCAAATCCTAGGCTCAATTTCCAAAAGAAGCCAGGGTGGGAGCATGTCATCAAAGCGCCTCTTGTATTCCCACCCAGCCAAGCAGGACGGAGACTCAGAGACAAAATTAAGTTGATGTAAAGACCCTGAAGGCATAGACATTTCTGGCACACCCGAGCGGTGGACGGAGATTCCCCTCCACCCGACTCCCACTCCCAGCCCCACCTGCACAATAATAAATAGTAAACAGAGACATAACCTTTGTGGAAAGAAGAATTTTTAGCAGAGGTACAAGGCTGCCAAAGCCAAGGGAGTCTTATTCGGCCAAATGGCTACAGCCTGGGTTTTATTTCTAAGCGTCTTTTTAGCATTATTCTGTCACCTATAATAAGTGGCTTTGCTTGCGCAAACAGTGGAGGATCCTAATTGGCCCCGGCGAAGGGATTTTTCATACGTTTCAGGAGGGGAAGGATGAGCAACATAGGCTGTTACACTAATGGTTTCATTTTTTAAGATACTGAGTATTGTTTATGTGTGGTTCTTATTTTATTGCGTGCAGATGAACAACTGCTCTCCCAAGTGGAGGGCCGCATATGGGGGGGCTGGGAGGCTCCCTGCACTTTCTGGCCGCTCCCAGCCTCCCTGATTGTTTTTCTCTCCCCTTATGAGGTCAGTAACCAGCTCTGATTTCTGCTGAATCGTTTTGCTGTGATCTGTCTTGTCCTCCCTCGCAATGTTAATTATGTCTCCAGAGGAGGGCGGGACTAAAATACAGAGCAGGAAGACGTATTTCTCCTTCTTGGACCTTCCTTCATTTTGACGCTCAGCTCCCTCCCCGTCTGGCCAAGGTCTGTAATCAATAGTCAGGCGGTTCCCGGTCCTTTATCTGGGAGAGATGGGGAGACCTTGGCGGTACTTTCTTTTCAGACTTCAGAATCTAGAGTTAATGTACGGATAAAAGGACGTTATTCTCCATCCCTTTTCAGTGAAATGCCCTCCTCGTTTTAAAAGAGCCCTCCCTTCCGGAAATCTGCTACATGTCTTCCATCTTCTGGGAATTTATATAGTTCATCTTATGGAAATAGAACGTTGCCTCCAGGTGCCCAAAAGTAAGAGTCAAGTTCAAACAAATAACTTCCCCCCCAAACCCCTTTTCTTAAAGAGAAAATAATTTTTTGTCCGATTTAGAAAGAGAATAGGTGTCAGGTGCCTCCACATTCCCAGAACTTCGGGTGTTTATTCCCCAAATGTACTGTGTGGTGCTGTGGGTTCGTGGCCACCTGAAAATGAAGATGTGCCCGGCTCCAGCCTGGCACAAGGGTTATCCTCCACTAATGGTCATTAAGAGAAAATGAAGGCCACTAGGTAAGCCCAAAATGTTGGTCATGGGACTTAGACTCCATGGGGAGGAAGGGGAAGTTACCATCTCCATTGTCCGTGGCCGTGAAGAAGGGCTGATGAAATCACCACACAAACGGGAGTCACGAGATGCCCCTTGATCCCTTTTCTAATCCTATCTCCACCTTTGGAGGCCCAACTCCCAAAAAACCATTAAGCAGAAGCACCCCTAAGGTGCCCCGCAAACCCTTGCCCCGTTAGTGTCTTACCAACTTAGCCTAGAAGCATCTACAGCTGATTCTCATCATTCCCAGTAATTACGTCCTGTAAAGTCTCCGCCAGTGTGGAACCATGGCTCCCAGGGGCAATACGCCATCCCCAGGGAGCCTCTGGACACAGCATACGCAAAACAGATCAATGCAAAACCTAGTGTAGGGGCTTCCCTGGTGGCGCAGTGGTTGAGAGTCCGCCTGCCGATGCAGCAGACACGGGTTCGTGTCCCGGTCCGGGAAGATCCCACGTGCCGCGGAACGGCTAGGCCCGTGAGCCATGGCCGCTGAGCCTGCACGTCCGGAGCCTGTGCTCCGCAACGGGAGAGGCCGCCCCAGAGGCCCGCGTACCGCAAAAAAAAAAAAAAAAAGAATGCCTTTGGAGTTCCCTGGTAGCTCAGTGGTTAAGAATCCGAGAATCCGCCTGCCAATGCAGGAGACACGAGTTCGAGCCCTAGTCTGGGAAGATGCCACATGCCATGGAGCAACTAAGCCCGTGCGCCACAACTACTGAAGCCCAAGCCCCTAGAGCCCGCAAGCCACAACAAAAGAAAGTCCACGCGCAGCAACGAAGACTCAATGCAGCCAAAAATAAAATATAAATAAATTTATAAAAACAAAAAACCTAGTGTAGGTGCATTTCCGTTTAAAGACACCTTATTTAATCCGCGTGTATTGTTTATTCTTTAACCCTGAATAGAGGGCCAACAGCCCTCTATCTCATGCCTGGACGAAGCTCACCTAACATATGCAACTTGCGTTTAGGAACACGGGACAGGCACCAAGGTTGGGGCCGTTTATGACCCCACGAATGTGCCGCAAGTGTGGGCTTTGGGGTTACAGATAAATTTTAAGGAGTCGGTGAATTTGTAACTGTAGAATCCGTGAATAATGAGGAGGAATTCTACATCCTAAACCTCTTTATACCTTTCTTACCCAAATCTCTCCATCTTGAGTCTCCGTATTGGTTTGCTGGGGACACCATGACAAAGCACCACAGACTGGGTGGCTTCACAACAGAAATCTATGTTCTCACAGTTCTGGAGGCTAGAGATCTACGATCAAGGTACCGGCAGGGCGGATGCATTCCGAAGCCATCCTCCTCGGCTGTACACGACTGTCGTCAACCTGAGTCTGCACGCCATCTTCTCTCTGTGTATCCGTGTCCTAATCTTCTCTTCTAAGGACACCCGTGTTACTGGTTTAGGGCCCTCCCAATGACTTCATTTTACCTTAATGACCTCTTTTAAGGCCCCATCTCCAAATACCAGTGCATTTTGTGATACTGGGGGATTCAGACCATAAAATGTGAATTTGGGGAGGACAAAGTTAAACCCATAACAGTCCCTTCCCTCAAGTCCCTGCTAAGCCACATGGATTTACCGTCTCAATTGAAGATGTCAGGATCTTAATATTCCCCCTCCCAGAGCTACTGTGTTGAATTTTAAGTGTGAGCAGAACAGACTTCCTTCTCATCAGGGTTGGGATCAGGGTACCAGGTTTGGGCCCATAATGAAGATGACGATCTCAAGCAAAGCAGACAAAACAAACCTCCAAGCAAAGCGTCGGGCATCTTCTCCCATGCAAGGCAGTCACTGGGGAGACCAGGAAAAGCAGCCTCATCCCAGGCTGGACCAGAGCAAGGCCACGTCCGCTCGGAAGACCTGGACCCCGGGTCCTTGGGCGCCCCTGCAGGGGATGGATATCGACCTTTACAGGCCCGATCTGCTCGCAGGAGCCTCGTAACCTCAGCCTGGGGGCGAGGGCGCCATGGGGATGCCCACAGCCTAGGGCAGGGACTCCACCCACCTCTGGGCCTCAGACCCTGGAGGAAGGGCGGAGAACTTTCTTCGTGAGCTCAGTCAGTAGTTCTGCCTTCCACTCTTGGTCCCAAACTCACCTACCAGGCAGCCCCGATGTTACAGGTTGAATTGTGCTTTCCTCCTCAAAAGATGTTACCGTCCTAACCCCGGTGCATTTCCTTATTTGGAAACGGGTTCTTTGCAGAGGATCCAGTTAAGATGAAGTCATTAGGGTGGGGCCCCAATCCGATATGACTGGTGTCCTCATAAAATGGGGACATTTGGACGCAGATTCACACACAGGGAGAATTCCACGTGAAGATGAAAGTGGAGAGCAGGGTGCTGCTTCTACAGGAATGCCAAAGACTGCGAGCAAAATCCCAGAAGCTCAGGGAGGGGCCTGCAACAGACGGTCCTTCACAGCCTCAGAAGGAACCCACCCCGCCCATACCTTGATCTTGGACTTGCAGCCTCCAGAACTGGGGGAGATTAAATTTCTGTTACTAAGCCACACAATTTGTGGTATTTTGTGACAGCAGCCCTAGCAAACTAACACACCCAGAGAAACGGTTTTTAAATCAGATCCCTTCTCCCTGCCACTTCAAACTTACCATTTTACTTAGGAATTAATTCACCCTCGCTACAAAGGCAGACAAGCCCCGCAAAGCCTGCTCTTTGCTGACATCTACCCCATTTTATGTCTCTCCCTGAAATTCAGTGCACTCCAGGCTCACCAGACGCCCTATTCATCCACAGCCATACCAGATCCTTTGCTATCTCAGGGCCTTTGCACCAGCTCACACCTTCCTCTGGACCACTCTTTCCCCAAGTCCCTTGCCATTTTTGGTTTCAGTAAAAACATCACCCCCTCTGGGAGTCCTCTCTGACAACCCCATCTAAGCCAGTGCATCCCAAGACCCCAGGCCTGTTCTAGCCCTTATCCTGTTCCATTTCTTGCACAGAACTAAGTGTGATCTGAAACTAAAAGAACTGAAATACAACCACTGGTAACATGGTGGCTTCTCTCGGATGGGATGCTATATGGCATGATTTCAAGTTTCTCTCTGCTTTCCAGAGCTCCTACCATTAACATGTATTATTTTCTAATCAGCAAAGAGGCAACAGCTGCTCAAAAAATAGTCAACAATTTACTGGCATCTGTGCCTTCAACACAGCACTGGTGGCTGGCAGAACGCTGCCCTTCTAGGTGGTTCTCTAGCAGGATTTCCTTCCAGATGATTGTGGTGGCTTTAAAACACTTCACTAGAATTCTTTGATTCTTGTCCCTCCAGTACAAACGAGGCTGACCTTGGTGAGTTCTTTGTGACGGAACAGAAGTGATGCTGGGTGACTTCCAAGGTCAGGGCAGAAAAATACCATTCTCTTCGAACGTTTGCTCTGGAGGCATCTAGAGGAAACCAGATGCCATGTTCGGACAAACTCCACCAGGCTGAAGAGGCCACCGGCCCCGACGACCACCAGACCATGGGCGAGCCACTTGGGTGTGCCATCTTGGAAGTCCATCCCAATCCAGTCCCCAGACAACTGAACATCCCCACCGTCTGATGGCAGCACATGAGCAGAAAGGGCGCAGATAACTCTCGCGCAGCGAGGTGAGACTCAGCGTCACGCGTGTGAATCCTTATGCCCGACCTCATTGCATGACGTGTTTGCCATATTCCATTGGATTTGGGGACCCTGTTTCAGAGGCTTTTGCCAAGGAGCTTCCATGGTAAGGTGACAACCACAGGACTTTGGAGGCACACAGCTCTGAAAACATTTTAGCTCTGCTCTGCTACTTTATCAGGCATGCATTTTGGCTGCAGTTAAGAGAAAATTTGAATAACCAGGGTTTTTAAAAGAGGGAGTTATTTTTCTCACAGAAATCTGGAGGTAGGCTTTTGCTGGCATTGCTTCAGCTGCTTTAATAACGTCATCAGGGGCTCAGGCTATGTTAGCTCCTAGACTCGTGATTTTTTTTTTTTTTGCCTCAGGGTCACAAAATGGCTGCAGTAGCACCAGATATCAGTTCTGCTAACAAGGCAGTGAGAAGGGAGGAAGCCTGAGAATTCATGCTAGCCACATCTTTCCTTTTTTTTTTTTTCTCTTTAACAAAAAAGCAAAAGGTTTCCCAGATGTCCATGTAGCAGTCCTCTCCTTAGGTTTCATGGGTCAGAATTGGATCACATGGCTTCCCCTAGCTGCAGGAGAGGCTGGGGGATTGGGAAACAGCTGATTCCCACGATCATCTTAGCTAATCATGTCTCATAAGTCATCACTTGGGGCTGGGTGCATTGCAGTATTAAACTGAAGTTCCTCTTAGCAAGGAAGCATGGGATGACAAGTTTTAGGTGTCCAGTGAGCAGTGTCCACTCGAGCCACCTGACCAGGTTATGGCTTAGTGACGTAGAGCAAGACCCTTGAGCCCTGTGAGCCTGTTCTTTGTCCATGAAACGGAACAACACCATGTCCTCAGCCTCCAACAGGGTGGCTGGGTTTCGAAGGATGTCCTGAATGAAGGCATCCCTGGAAGAAAGCCTGGCCGTGTCCTCTATCCAAATACATCACACACTGTCCAGAATTAACCTGGTGATGGGTTACATTGTGGGGACACAGAAATGTTCACAGTTTTGGCTCTGAGACCAGCAATCTGCTTCAAAAGGGAAAAAACAACAAAATTGGATGCTCCAGAGAAACCTTAGTGCTGCAAGTCACAATCACGTAAGGAGATGAAGTGAGCTGCACTTTCTCCGTCTTTATCGGGCTGGAGACCCCAGATGGAGGCAGACTTACAGCCCTAACAACACTTCTGTCAGCTCTCTGTGCTCAGTTCATTTGCCTCCCGTGGTTACAATGCCCAGCAGGGGGCGGCTGTGCCCACCGACATCCCTCTTTGCGTTTACTCAGTGGCACCTGCACATTGATTTCCTGGGAGTTTTTCCTTCTTTTGTAGAATCAGTACCTACCTCCAGAGTGCGTCTGGGCCATTGTCTGTGGAGAGCCCAGGCATATTTTGCCCAGGGCAATATTATCAAGGCTGTGCCTGGGGCTGGCAGTCAGGGAGGCACAAACCCAGACGCATCCTGTCCTCCTCATCTGCTCTTGTTGTCGTCAGTCAAGCCGATTCTCAGTCACCAGCCTAAATTGCTACTTGCCACCGTCTCTTTGCCCTCCAGAGAAATCCCTTCTACTGCCGTTTCTCAAGAGGCCAAGACCTTGGCTCCTTCGAACCAGAATAAAGTGACTCATTAAACTATCCCATTGCCTTTCAGAATGAACATGGCTGCATAAGAACATTTTTCTGCGTCTCCTCCTGGAAATCATGCGTAAGGAGCAAGGAGAATTATAAAACCCCATAAACTTCATGTTCAGAGAAACCAGACAATAGATATAGTCCACAGACTTCAAAGTACGTGTACAGACTGACAAAGCAGCCGGGGTTGAGCAGGACCTGACAGGAGGGAAGGAAGTGAAGAAGTGTGGGGGCACCAGGGGCAGTGGAGGAATGCACCAGTTGTGCAGAATGCACCCCTAAGATGAGGGGTTCGCCCTGAAACACAACAGCTGCACCGATGTCGGCAACAGTGAGCATGGGAGCTGGGGCAGGAGGCGGTGGAGGAAGCTCCCTCAGCCCCAGTTTGGTTCAGAGAAGCAGAGGAGGCAGGGCTGTAAAGGATGGGTGAGAAGCAGGGAAATGCAAACCAAAACCACAGCGAGACAGGATCTCCCACCGGTCAGAATGGCCATGATCAAAAAGAACACAAATAACAAATGCTGGAGAGGATGCAGCAAAAAGAGAACCCTCCTGCACTGTTGGTGGGAATGTAAACTGGTGCAGCCACTGTGGAAAACAGTATGGAGGGTCCTCAAAAAACTAAAAATAGAGTTACCATATGACCCAGCAATTCCACTCCTGGGTATATATCCGAAAACAAAAAACAAAAACTCTAATTTGAGAAGATACATGCACCCCAATGTTCACTGTAGCATTATTCACAATTGCCAAGATGGAAACAACCCAAGTGTCCATCAACAGATGAATGGATAAAGAAGGTGTGGGACATACACACAATGGAATATTACTCAGCCATAAAAAAGAATGAAATGTTGCCATTTGCAGCAACATGGATGGACTTGGAGGGCGTTATACTTAGTGAAATAAGTCAGACAGAGAAAGACAAATACTGTATGATCTCGCTCATAGGTGGAATCTAAAAAATACAACAAACCAGTGAATAAAACAAGAAACAGACTCACAGATAGAAAGAAAAAACTAGTGGTTACTAGTGAGGAGAGGGAAGGGGGAGGAGCAGTATACGGGTAAAAGGAAAAAGGGGTTATTATGAGATTATACGAAATCATCTGGGTGAAACTTCTGAAAATTGTAAAGCACTGTAGAATTTAAAGAATCTTTCGTTCAATTAAAAAAAAAAAAGAATGGATGAGAAGTAGCCTCACTCTGGCAGGAGAGAAGAAACACCTGCCTGGGGCTGACATCGTTCAGCCGTCCCTCAAGGACTTCCTGCAAAGACCGCTGCCTGTCTCCCCAGATTCTCTCTCCTTTTCCCGTGTAAGCGGAGCTTTAGCCATGAGCACATGGCCACCCGCGGAGACTACACCTCCCAGCCTCCCTTTCAGCTCCATGTGGTCATGTGACTCTGAGGGACCAATGGGGTGTGAGCAGAAGGGGCGTGCAGGGCTCCGGCCTAAGGCAAAGCGCCTGTTTCGGAGGTTGGCGTTTTTCCTTCCTCTCCAAATGCAGGAAGGCGGACGTGGGAGCAGTGCCGCTTCCACGGTATTGGATGTGGACGGAATCTGAGGGGAAGGGAGCAACGAAACGGAAGGACCTTGGGTCCCGAGTGACGTCGTGGAGCATGGAGAACCCTCCCACCCCCCAGCAGCAGGCAGGACTGAGAGCCGCTGACGCTCGTGTAAGAGAGACCCTCACGGGAGCCATGCTTCCTGTATCCTCAGCCCACACCCTACGTGATACCCCTTAATATAAATGTGCACCCAGAAGTGGGGTGCGGCCATGGCGAAAACCTCGGAGAGTGCCTGGGAGGGGCCCCAGGGGCGTGGGGCGAGCCGGGTCCTCCTTCCAGCCCTTCTGCATGGAATCCCCCCTCCAGGGGCCACGGAAGCCCAGCGTCTCCAGGTCCTGGAGCCCGCCTCTTCGCCCTGCACGATTAGGGGAACCTCTCACCCTCTACACAGTTGCCAGTTAACTTCCAAAGCTTGTTCTTAATCAGGATCCCATGTTTCAGAGATGTTTGCCCAGAAAGCCTAAAAATTGTTTAGAAACGCGCAAGTGTTTCCTCTGCAACACCCCCGCTGTGAACACTGCACTGTCAGCTGCCTCTAATCTCCCCGCCTTTCCTATCTCACAGCTCCGGGAGGGCTCCTCAGGCTTCTGGAATGTTCCACGAGACATGAGCTCTCTGAGCAGGACGAGTGCAGCTCGCCAGGGACAAGCAGCAGTATTCCGGGCAGCGGCGTCACCAGCTGGACCGCGGCCCCTGCAGGTACAGCCTTGTGCCGGGGTCTGGGGGACCTTCCGCTGAGTCTCACGGGCTTCTGCGCCCACGCTGCGCGGCCAAACGTTTGTTCGTTGATTTTCTAAAATCTCAAGCTCTTGACTGTGAAATGGTTTCTAGCTGGAGGATGTGCTCAGTTCAGAGAAAAAGAGTTGACCTGACGTTTCCAGTCCGTGTTTCTCAAATGATGTTCTGGAGGAGGAACTCTTCTTTTTCTCCCGAAACACAGCCTTAGCCAAAGCGTCACTGTGTAAAAAGAGACGAAAGGGGGTCTGACTGTAATGGGTTTGGAGGGCACAATGGCCCCCATCCCCCGTTCCTCAGCCAGTCTCCGGGATCAGAAAAATCCTTGTTCAAAGCAGTGAATTTCCCAGGCTCTCTGTGGGTCCATTATGGACCCCTTGATCCTGCCGCAGTGAGTAGAAGTCACAGACGAGCTGCTAATGCGCACAGCAGCAGCGATGAATGTCACGAACGTCTTGCTAAGTGACGGAAGCTAGGCACCAAAAGTGCATACTGTCGCATCCACTGATGTGAGATTCCGGAACGGGCCAAACAAATCCTAATTGACGGAAGTAAATCAGTACTTGCTTCTGGGGGTGGATGGAGACGGGGAGGGACCTGAGAGAATAACTGGGTGATGGAAAGTTCTATGTCTTGAGAGGGGTTTGGCTGACACAGGTGTGTGCACTTGTCAATGCTCTTCAGATCCTAACACTTAAGACTTGTGCATTTCACTGTATGTAAATTTTACCTAAAAAAAGAAGCAGCAGCAGCAAACAGGGAGCTGAGGGTGGGAGGTGCCAGGGCGAGCTGAGCCCCGGCAGACCGGCTGGAGCCCGCCAGCGAGCCGTCACCAGGGGACGGGACTCTGGTTTGCATTGCAAGCGATGCGCTGAGTTTTAGCGTAAGAGCGTGACGCCACCGACGCTGCGCAGGCGCACCCCGTCCTATTGGGCTTTGCTTCATTGCACTTTGCAGATACTGTGGGTTTTTACACATCGAAGGTCTGTGGCCACCCCAAGTCCCGTCAGTCTGTGGGCGCCGTTCCTCCAATGGCGTGGGCTCACTGCGTGCCTCTGCGTCACATGGCGGTAAATCTGGCAGTACTTCAAACTTTTTATTATTATTATACTTATGGTGATCTGTGGTCCGTCTTTGATGTTACTATTGTCATAGTTGCGGGGCGCCAGGAACTGTGCCCGTGTAAGACGCTGAACTTAATCTGTTGTTGAGGTGACAGCTAAGGATTTAGAATATTACATAAACTCAGTTGGTCAGGCAGCAGCAGGGTTTGAGAGGATTGAATTTTGAAAGTAGTTCTGCTGTGGGTAAAATGCTCTCAAACGGCACTGCAGGTTACAGAGGAATGGTTCGTAAACGGAAGAGTCAATCTATGCGGCGAACTTCATTGTTGTCCTATTTTAAGAAATTTCCGCAGCCACCCCAGCCGTCAGCAACCCCCCGACCCCAATCAGTCAGCAGCCACCAATGCAGAGGCAAGACCCCCCCCACCAGCAAAAACTTTAGGACTCGCTGGAAGCTCAGATGAGGGCTGGCATTTTTTAGCAGTATTTTTTTAAATTAAGGTATGCCTATTGTTTTTCTAGACGTAATGCTCTTGCACACTTAATAGACTCCAGTGTAGTGTAAACATCACTTTTCTATGCCCTGGGAAACCGCAAAGTCCATGTGACTTGCTCCACTGCAGGGGTCTGGAACGGACCGCAGTCTCTTCAGGGTCTTCCTGTAGTTGAGGAAGATAGTTATTGTGTTTGTCACTATGTCACATGGGCGCATCCCGCTTCTCACGGTGAACATGGCCGTGAACTCTGGTCGCCCCACCTGCGCCTCTCCTGTGTGTCTGGGGAACTGGGCACGGGGCCTCGACCTCCCGCAGACAGACTGGAAAGTGGGCAAGGGCTTGTGGCCTGGGCTCCAGTTTCTCTAGTCTTGGAGTCGATGCCAGGAGGCCAAGGAAAAGGGACGTCCTGGGTCCCTCCTGCCAAGAGTGGCCATGGTAGGGCAGCTTTGTCCAGTGTCCAGAGCCAACCATAGAGGCAAACCCAGCGTGTGGGATCCAAGCGGTGCCCCACGGTGGGGACTTCGGCGTCTTCCAGTGCAAGTTGGGGGCGTTGTTTTTTTGTTTTTAATTTATTTATTTATTTTTGGTTTTATTTTTCTGCATTGGGTCTTCGTTGCTGCGTGCGCAGGCTTTCTCTAGTTGCGGCGAGCGGGGGCTACTGTTCATTGTGGTGCGCAGGCTTCTCTTGTTGCAGAGCACGGGCTCTAGGAGCACGGGCTTCAGTAGTTGTGGCATGTGGGCTCAGTAGTTGTGGCTCGCGAGCTCTAGAGCGCGGGCTCGGTAGTTGTGGCGCATGGGCTTACTTGCTCCGCGGCATGTGGGATCTTCCCGGACCAGGGCTGGAACCCGTGTCCCCTGCATCGGCAGGCGGATTCTTAACCACTGCACCACCAGGGAAGCCCTGTTTTTGTTTTTGTTTTTTAATGGAAGTAGAGTTGATTTACAGTGTTGTGTTAGTTTCAAGTGTACAGCAAAGTGATTCAGTTATATATACGTATATTCTTTTTCAGAGTCTTTTCCATTATAGGTTCTTACAAGATATTGAATATAGTTCCCTGTGCTGTCAGGAGGTCCTTGCTGTTTAGAGTTTGAGGTGCTGTTATCGGCAAAGCAGCCTCCGGGGCGTGAACCAGATTCCGTCTCTGTTGCTTGTGAGTCAAACCCCTCACCCAGAACACTCTTCTGCTTTGAGGGTTGGTCCGTTGGGTTTGAAGGTAGGCGTGGCAGAAATGTCAATAACGAGATGTCAATAAGGAGATCCTTGTCAATAAGGAGATGTCAATAACGAGATCCTTGTCAATAACGAGATGTCAATAACGAGATCCTTGTTCTTATGTCTCTGGGCCTCCTCACCTAAGAATGCGGGAGTTCTAGCAAGTGATCTGAAGGTCTCGTCTGGCGTTACAGACGTGAAAGTCATTCCTAATAGCACTTGAAGCCTTCAGTTGGATGGCTGCACTGGGTTGAATGGTGATGTCATTGCCCACCTGCCACAGGGCCCCTGCATTGAGGGGCTGGGGGACCCCTGGGAGAAGCAGTATTGCCGAGGGTCCCAACAGCGGTGCCACAAAGGCTGTCTGTCACCAGCCTTCTCTTTGTCTCACATGCCCACCTCCACCCCCCGCCGAGACTTTGGCCCAGAGAAGGGAGGCCGGGGCTGCCCATCTTGCCCCTGTGAGGGCGGAGTCCATCTCTAGGCCCCTGGCTGAAGTATCAGAACCAAGAACTGGGACTTCCTGCTCAGCTGTGTGGCTGTGATGCAGTAAAGGACCTCATCACTCGCTTCAGGAACTTCTTCAGAATCGACTTATCCGAACCACAGATTCCCCAACAGACCCCTTCCAGGACATGCGACTGCTCAAGTGGGCAGAGCATTTGCCCACCAAACAACTGTGTCTTTATCAAAACTCCTCCTAGATCCTTGCCTTACTGTGCCCGTCAAACCTGTGCTGTTACAGTGAGAGCTTTACCTGATCCCGGTATGATCTCCCCACTGAAAGACCCACCTTAAACCACTGGTGACACATAGTGGGCTGAAGGGTGCCCCCCCACAAAGATATGTCCATGTCCTAACCTCTGGACTCTGTGATTGTGGCCTTATTTGGAAAAAGGGCTTGGTAGCTGTTACTAAGGATCTGGAGATGAGGAGATCATCCTGGATTATCCCAATGGGCCCCAAATCCAATGACGAGCGTCCTTCCAAGACACACAAAGGAGAGACACACAGACAGAAGGAGGAAGCAGTGTGACCACAGAGGCAGCGACAGGTGTGGGACCGGCACCAGCCCAGAAGCGCTGGTGCCACCAGAGTCAGAAGGGGCCTGGAACAGATCCACCCCCAGAGGGAGCGTGGCCCTGCTGGACTTGGACTTCCGGTCCCCAGGACTGTGACGGAAGAAATTTCTGTTGTCTTAAACCTCCTAGTTTGTGGAAATTTGTTAGGGAAGCCACAAGAGACAAGTATAACAGCTAACGGTCAACTCATGTTGACGTGTCCAAAACTGAGCCCCAGGTCTTCCTCCGAGGCCCCGGCACCCAGACCCGTCCCCTCTGCGTTGATGTCGTCTCCTGTTTGCAGCTGCTCAGGATAAAACGTTGGAGACACTCTTGACTGTTTCTCTAAGATTTCACAGCCAAACCATCAGGAAATCTTGTAGCTCCAGCTTGGAAAATACGAACCCAGAATCGGAGAGGCAGGATCTCTGCCTCCACCTGCTGGATTAGCGGGTCCTCCCGCTGGTCTGTCTCTCTCTCTCTCTGCCCTTTTTCTCCCACGTGCTCTCATTCGTCCCATTCCAGCCTCTTTGCCGTCCCTCTAGCACCCCAGGGCCTTTGCACAGGCCACTTCATCTGCTTAGAGCACACTTCCTTGACGGCTGGATGGCTCAGCATCTCTCCCCCTTCAAATCTTTGCTCAAATGTCACCTCTCTCAATAAATTCTCTCTTGACCACTCATTCCAAATACCAACCTTGCCGCCAGCGTTCCCCATCATTTTTATCCTGCCCTGTTTTCGCCATAGCCCGTGACACCTTCCGTCGTGCTCTGCCCTTTATTTATGTGCTGTGTTTGTGTATTGTCTGTGTCTCCCCTGCTAGAATGTGAACTCAGGACCAGCAGGCATTTTCACTTTCTTTATTCTCCCATCTATCACCCAGAAGTGTGCCAGACTCAGTGAATATTTGTTGAATAAATAAGTAGGGGGGAAACAGTGTCACCTGTTTCTTTCGTGATAGAGTGCACTTGTGGGGATGACAGAATAGATGGCAGTCGTGTGGTCACCAAGACGAGTTGTCTGTGGTGTATTTGAAATATGAAGATCTTCAGCGTTGCTTAGCTGGTTGGCCTTTTTTCCCTCTTATCAGCTACATTGAGAAGCCTCTGCAGTTTGTAGAACAGCAGCATTTTTCTCCCGAGTGTGGGCCAGGATAACCACTGTCAAAGGCGAGAACGTCTGTAGCCCCTGCACACACTCCCGAGAACAGGCCAGGTTAGGCTGCGGCAACAAACAGCCCCAAAACTTCAGTGGCTGAAGATGGAAAGTGCTGGTGTCTTAGTTGCCCCAGAGTGCCTGGGGGGCCTCGGTGACCGTCCAGGCAGCTGCCCTCCGTGTGATGGCCCGTTCTTGTGCCTCCATGGTGAGTGCTGCCACGGCCACATGGGTGGGGAAGAGGGCCCTGGAGCCCCTCCTACAGGCATTTAAATACTGCCACCAGCAAGTGACATGTTTCACTTCTGCCAGAGCCTGTCCCGTGACCTCAGAGGCACCTGGGCCAGAAAGGAGGGGACCCAAAGGCCGACGGGCCGCAGCGCCCATCCCACGGCGAGTGAAGCTGAGTGTCACGTAAACGATGTTTTAACTCTGTCTTCGTATAGTTTGTCAATTTTTCTAATAAACAGCTGCTCTGTTTCTTACTAACCTGGAAGAACTCTTTATACAATCCGTCAGCCCTTTGCTTCTGATATAAGTGGCCAACACGGTGTCACAATCTGACTTCGACGTTTGACTTGCGTGCTGTTTTATGCCATGCAGATTTTAACACTTTTATTGTAATATAAAACATGGGCGCAGAAAAACACACAAAAGAGACACACAGCTTCAGGAGTGATTTTAAGGCAGACGCCCTTGTACAGGACACCCGGGTCGTGAATGGCCTCCGAAGCCCTCATCTACATGGGCTGCAAGTCCTCCTTCACCCCACAAAGGGACCACCCTTCTGGCTTGTACAGCCATCACTTCCGTGCATTCCTTCCTTTTTTTTTGATCTCTGTCAAATCCTTTTTGCTGTGTATATTTCAGGTCTTTTCATTTTTAAAGAGATAACATCGTATGCCTGTAACCAAAGCCCCCCACATCTTCCCCCCGACCCTCCTCCCTTCCCCTCCCCATAGGCAGATGCTCTCAGAAATTGGTATGCGTCATTCGGGGGCCTGTTTTTATGTTTTTTTGCTATTAACACACAGAGGTGTTTCCATGGCTTTTATAGGGTACTCTTTTCCACTTCTGCAGCCCCATAGATTGAAGGCAGCCTTCTGTGCAAGTCTTTCTGCACGTTTCTTCATTCTGTCCTGTTTCTCAGATTCATCCACATTGACATGTGTGGCTCTGGTTCCTCTGTTTAATTGCTGCGTAACATTCCTCTGGGTGAAGAAGCAACCCGTTTATCGGTTCTCCCACTGATGGGCACTTAGCTCGTTCGCAGTTTGAGGCGCTCACCAGCAACACGGCAGGTGGTACCCCCATACATGTCTGTCTCCTGGGCTCGTGGGCAAGGGTTTCTTGGCCGTGTTCCTAGGGCTTCCTTGCATTTCTGGAAAAGACTGATTCACCCAGAGTGCGTCCCCAGGACCCTATAACTCAGTCTTGTCCACTTTAAAAATTATGTTTAAGTCTCAGTTCATCTCGGGATTTCCCTTCGCTCCCTTTTTCTTGCAGTTTCACTGTGGAAACTCCAGGGTGTTTTTGGCCGACTGCATGCCCTTCAGCAGGTTGCTCCAGTCTCTGTATTTCCTGCAAAGTGGCATCTGGATCCAGAGGCTTGATTAGACCCGCATTCGATCTCTTTGGCAAGACTCTAGGTGGTGTCTCCCCCTCCACTTGCATGGGCTGGAATCTCCAGTGCATTGTGAAATCACAGCAACAGTGAGAGCAGCCATCATTAATATGTTACCGACTTCAGTGGAAATGCTTCTGGGGGATTGCTGTTAAGAATGACCCTGGAGAAACTACAAATAGAACTACCATACGACCCAGCAATCCCACTACTGGGCACATGCCCTGAGAAAACCATAATTCAAAAAGAGGCATGTACCACAATGTTCATTGCAGCTCTATTTACAATAGCCAGGACATGGAAGCAACTTAAGTGTCCATCAACAGATGAATGGATAAAGAAGATGTGGCACATATATACAGTGGAATATTACTCAGCCATAAAAAAGAAACGAAATTGAGTTATTTGTAGTGAGGTGGATGGACCCAGAGTCTGTCATACTGAGTGAAGTAAGCCACAAAGAGAAAAACAAATACTGTATGCTAACACATATATATGGAATCTAAAAAAATGGTTCCGATGAACGTAAGGGCAGGACAGGAATAAAGACACAGACATGGAGAACGAAGTTGAGGACATGGAGAGGGGGCAGGGTTAACTGGGTTGAAGTGAGAGAGCGGCATGGACATATATACACTACCAAACGTAAAATAGATAGCTAGTGGCAGCAGCCGCATAGCACAGGGAGATCAGCTCGGTGCTTGTGACCACCTGGAGGTGTGGGATAGGGAGGGTGGGAGGGAAACGCAAGAGAGAAGGGATATGGGGACATATGTATATGTATAGCTGATTCACTTTTTTATACAGCAGAAATTAACACAACAATGTAAAGCAATTATACTCCAATAAAGATGTTTTAAAAAAAAAAGTATACCTCCCGGCATACATGTGTCAAAAAAAAAAAAAAAATTCTGCTTTTCTAGAGCAGGGGTTGGCAAACTTGTATAATGGGCCAGAGAGTAAATATTTTAGATTTGCCATATGATGTCTATTGTATCTACTCAGCTCAGTCATTGTAGCCAAAAAGCAGCCACAGTAAAATGTAAATAAAGGAGTGTAACTGTGTTTCAATAAAACATTATTTATAGACAAGGAAAAAATAAAAATAATAAAATAAAACATCTTCTTGCTATTTAAAAAAAGAAAGAATGACCCTGGATTTTTTTATTATTATTATTTTTGGCTGTGTTGGGTATTCGTTGCTGCGTGTGGGCTTTCTCTAGTTGCGGTGAGCAGAGGCTACTCTTTGTTTTGGTGCGCAGGCTTCTCATTGCGGTGGCTTCTCTTGTTTCAGAGCACTGGCTCTAGGTACGCGGGCTTCAGTTGCGGCACACGGGCTTAGTTGCTCCGCAGCATGTGCGATCTTCCCGGACCAGGGCTTGAACCTGTGTCCCCTGCATTGGCAGGCAGATTCTTAACCACTGCACCACCAGGGAAGTCCCTGACCCTGGATTTTGAGCTGGGGTAAATATGTTTTAATAGGTGCCTGTGGTGGATAAGGTAGTATCCAGCTATCCCTATTTCTTTGGATGCCTTTTATAAAATTAGAATGGATGTTGAAAATGTTTAAATACCCTTTTAGCATAAAATGAAGTTGAACTTTTCCTTTCCCTTTAAATTATATTATTTTATTAGATTTCTTCTAATTGGATTGTTTTTATATTCCATAATAAAGTACTTGGTCATGATGTATTTGAAAATGTTAGTAGATTCATTCACTCGTATGATATTTTATTTAGAAATTTTGCATCTACATTCATGAGTGAAAGTAGCTGACAGTTTATTATTGTTGTCACTATTATCATTCGTGGTAACTAGTGATGCTTGTATCCTGTCTGCTACTATTGCAGTCTGTTGGGTATTAATATCAAGCTTATGCTCTTTTCATGAAAAGAATTTGAAACATTTCCTTCTTTTTCTGGTCACAAGCTGCTTGGCTAAAGTAGATCTGGTAATTGGCCCAAGAAGGACTCATAGAATGACATTTTCTTAGCAAGAGGCATTTTCGTGGTAGTGTTTACACTTCAAGGATGGTTTGGCTGGATGTAAAATCATGGCGCACACCCTCTTTCCATGGGAATATTGTAAGGATTTCTCTCTCTCTCCGTCTCTATCTCTGTCTCTCTGTCTGTGTCTCTCCCTCTCTCCCCCCTCCCTCCCTCCCTCCCTCCCTCCCTCCCTCCCTCCCTCTCTCTCTCCCTCCCTCTCTCTCTCTCTCTCTCTCTCTCCCTCTCTCCCCCTTCCCTCTCTCCCCCTCCCTCCCTCCCTCCCTCCCTCTCTCTCTCTCTCTCTCTCTCTCTCCCCGTCTCTATCTCTGTCTCTGTCTCTCCCTCTCTCCCCCCTCCCTCCCTCCCTCCCTCCCTCCCTCCCTCTCCCTCTCTCTCCCTCTCTCCCCCCTCCCTCCCTCCCTCCCTCCCTCCCTCCCCCCTCCCTCCCTCCCTCCCCCCTCCCTCCCTCCCTCCCTCCCTCCCTCTCTCCCTCCCTCCCTCCCCCCTCCCCCCCTCCCTCCCTCCCTCCCTCCCTCCCTCTCTCCCTCTCTCTCTCTCTCTCTCTCTCTCTCTCTCTCTCTCTCGGCTTTGAGTGTTACTGTGAAAACATCTGAGACCTACTTGGACTTTTTCCTTCTAAGAGTCTTCCTTTACTTGCATGGCTGCCCAAAGGAATTTTTTCTTTATCTTTGAAGTTTAGTAACAAACTAGAAACGTTTCAGTGTTGAATGCTTTGAGTCATGTAGTACGTTCTTTCGTTACATAGATTCACGTCTTCTTTTACTTCAAAGAAGTTCTCTTGAATTGTATCTTCTAATAGTTCTTGTGTTCCTGTCTGGGTTTCTTCCTCAGGGACTCCAATTACCTGGATGTAGCAGTCACCTTTCATAGCTTGTGCACCGT
Source organism: Globicephala melas (assembly GCF_963455315.2). Lineage (NCBI taxonomy): Eukaryota > Metazoa > Chordata > Mammalia > Artiodactyla > Delphinidae > Globicephala > Globicephala melas. The sequence goes on from NC_083328.1 coordinate 3,222,189, forward strand.
TCCCTCCATACCCTGTTTTAAAATGGTCTCTTTTTGGTTTTTCCTTTTTTTTTTTTCTGCTTCTTATGTCAGCTGTAGACCACAGCTTTATTATTTTTTATTACCTTTATTTTGGGCAGTATTTACTGTGGCAGTCTCCCCTTTCTCCTTCCAACTCCATCTACGTTTCCAAGATGGTTTAACTCTTTTCTTCTGCTTCTTTCCCAAGTGCTGTCAGCTTTTGCTTTATCCCTCTTTCTCTCTCACTTGAGATTTTGAATATTTTACTTATCGTCTTCCTTAGTTGCAGTTGTTTCATTAATTTTTTGAAAAAAAAAAATGCCTAGTGAAACGTTTGTTTGCAATTTTCTCGTGTATACTCTGGTGTGGTCGGCAGGATAATGACCCCAGTCCCCGCCAAAGGTAGTCACGTCCTAATTAGTGGAAACTGTGCATACGTTACGTTATATAATAAAGGGGAGTGAATGTTGCAAATGGATTCATGTTGCTAATCAGATGACCTTAAAACGGGAAGACTACCCTAGATTATCTGGCGGGGCTTAATGTACTCACAGGGGTCCTTAAATGTGGAAGCACGAGGTAGAAGAGGTCAGGGTGATGCAACATGATAAAAAACTCAACGGGCCATTGCTGGCTTTAAATGTGGAGAAAGAGGCCGTGAACTAAGGAAAGCAGGCAGCCTCTAGAAGCTGGAAAAGACAAGAAAACACTTCTCCCCTCAGCCCTCCAGAAAGGAACACAGCCGTACTGGCATCTCCATTTTAGCCCATTTTGTGACTCCTGGCCTTCAAAATAAGCCACTTGTTTCGTGGTAAGTTGTTACAGCAGCAACAGGAAACTGATGCACCTTGCAGAGTATCTGAGTGACTCTTTGTGGAACGTTTGGCTGCTGTCTTTCTCACTTTTTCCTCTTAGTCTGTTTAGGTAGATGTTGTGCTGCTTCTATATATTTTTATGACTCATTACCGAATGAGTTAGGGCTCTGTACCAACCACCGTCCAGACAGTCCTGTAGGTGGGAAGGGACGTTCAGGTAGCCTTCTAGCCTTGCAGGGTCTCGTGACGCAAAGTCTTGCCTTCTGTCCACTGCAGCAAGAACAGACTTTTTCCTGTCGTGTGGCGTGTCTTCATGATCCTTTGTGTAGACTTCTGTACGTTGGAATGGTTCCAGGGGAGCATTTGTCACCCTCCATTTCTCTGGCCACATTGCAGCAGCAGGTGAAAAGCTTTTGCTCGTCAGTTCTCTTACCTTACAGAACTGCATTTTTGCTGGTATTTTCCGAGACTTGCAGCACCTGGACTGTCGCCATTTGGGTCTCTCCTCAGCGTCTCCGTCTCCTCCTGCTCTAGGAGGAGCTCCATTGCTTTTGTCAGCATTTTACCTCTATGCTAGAGTTTATCTTCACTGGCTGAAAATGAAGTGTGCATTTTTTACTTTTTTTTTTTTTGAACTATGGGGGAAATTGAGTTTCATAGATATGTTCATAAGATAATTCTCCTCTGAATTTTTAACAAGTGTCTCAATTGACTGAAAGAAATCTTTGGGCCACACTTTGAGAAACATCTAGAGATTTTTCATCATTGAAGGGAGAGACTTGATCTGGAATCAAAGATAAGTTCCAGCCCAGCTAGCACCTTGCACCATGCTTGGCAAATACAAATGGCTCCATAAACTGCGTGGACCAAATGGGGTTTTTTTTTTCTAGTTCTTCTGCAAAGGAAAATCCTACAGGCAAAATTTTTTGTTTGTTTGTTGTTAAATCAAAAACTAACAAAAGGGCTTCCCTGGTGGTGCAGTGGTTAAGAAACCACCTGCCAATGCAGGGGACATGGGTTCAAGCCCTGGTCCAGGAAGATCCCACATGCCACGGAGCAACTAAGCCTGTGTGCCACAACTACTGAGCTTGTGAGCCACAACTACTGAAGCCTGCGCACCTAGAGCCCATGCTCCACAACAAGAGAAGCCACCGCAGTGAGAAGCCCGCACACCGCAATGAAGAGTAGCCCCTGCTCGCCACAACTAGAGAAAGCCCACGTGCAGCAACAAAGACCCAATGCAGCCAAAAATAAAATTAATTATTTTAGAAAAAGAACAATTATTATTAAAAAACAACTAATAACATGTCAAGTAAGGTAGTTTAGCCCCAGCCACTAGCCAGATGAAGCGCTATTTATGAAGGCAGCTCTTAGGATCCTGGTGAGAAAAGATCAAAGGCAAGTGCAATGGCCCTGTTTGCCCAAAAATATCTCTTAGTCAATCTTCAGGGCTTGAAAACTCTCACCACTCAGTGGGCTAAAAAGTAAGGAGGGAGGAATTGTCTCTAAAAGTACATGAGAGGGGCTTCCCTGGTGGCGCAGTGGTTGAGAGTCCGCCTGCCGATGCAGGGGACGCGGGTTCGTGCCCCGGTCCGGGAAGATCCCACATGCCACAGAGCGGCTGGGCCCGTGAGCCATGACCGCTGAGCCTGCGCGTCCGGAGCCTGTGCTCCGCAACGGGAGAGGCCACAGCAGTGAGAGGCCCGCGTACCGCAAAAAAAAAAAAAAAAATATATATATATATAGTACATGAGAATGCCTGATGAAAAAGAACAGCCCTGCATCAAGCCCTACCGTGAGATGAGGGAGGAGCAGTCTTTGTTTATAATAGCAGGAAACAGCTGCTGATGAAAAACATCTTTGATTAATTCGTTAAAGGACCAAAGACTGACATGTAAGACTTGATACCATAAAGCTCCTAGAAGAAAATGTAGGGAAGAGCTCATCAATATTGGTCTTGGGAATGAGTTTCTTTAACATGATTCCAAGAGCACAAGCAGCAAAAGCAAAAATCCACACAGGGGACTACATCCAACTCCAAAGCTTCTGCCCAGCAAAAGAAACCATTAACAAAATGAAAAGAGAGCTTACAGAATGGGATATTTTTGAAAACCATGTATCAGGTAAGGAGTTAATAGATAACTATATCCAAAATAGATAAAGAACTTACAGAACAATAACAAAAAACAAAGTCTGATTAAAAATGGGCAGGAGGGGCTTCCCTGATGGCACAGTGGTTAAGAATCCACCTGCCAATGCAGGGGACACGGGTTCCAGCCCTGGTCCAGGAAGATCCCACATGCCGCGGAGCAACTAAGCCCCTGTGCCCCAACTACTGAGCCCGTAAGCCACAACTACTGAACCTGTGCTCTAGAGCCCGTGAGCCACAACTACTGAACCCACGTGCCACAACTACTGAAGCCCGCACACCTGGAGCCCGTGCTCCGCAACAAGAGAAGCCACTGCAATGAGAAGGCCACGCACCCCAGCGAAGAGTAACCCCCGCTCACCACAACTAGAGAAAGCCCGCGCGCAGCAACGAAGACCCCATGCAGCCAAAAATAAATAAATAAATAAATATTTTAAATTTTAAATTAAAAAAAAATGGGCAGGAGAATGAAATCAATAGACATTTTTCCAAAGAGGACATCCAGATGGCCACAGGCATATTGAAAGACGCTCGGCATCACTAATCACCAGGGAAATGCAAATCACAACCACAAGGAGGTGTCACCGCACACCTGCTGGAATGGCTGTCATCACTAAGCATCTGTGTTGTGCCAGGACTATGTGGTCAGATTTATCAAAACTGTGAGAGCTAGTCTCAAATCTGTTTAGACAGTAAGTAAACGTGATACTGATAAGAGAGCGTGTGCCTTGTGAGTAATGGTGGTTTTTCTCTACTTTTGATCAGAATATCATTCATGGAATAGCTAATGTTGGCATTACTACTCTGGAAAGAGTTACAAATGCTGAGTCCTCCCGAACTTGTCCTTTATTCACATGGCTGGTGTGATGTGCTGAACTGTGTGCCGCTCCCACCTCAACATTAATATGTTGGCGTCCTAACCCCCAGTTCCTTAGAATATGACTGTATTTGGAGACGGGGTCTCTAGAGAGGCAATGATGGTACAATTAGGTCACTAGGATGGGCCCTAACCCACTATGACTGGTTATAAGAAGAGATTAGGACACAGACACAAAGAGGGGTGACCACGTGAGGACACAAGGAAAAGACGGCCATCTGCAAGCCAAGGAGAGAGGCCTCAGAAGGAACCAACCCTGCTGACACCTTGACCCTGGACTTCCAGGCTCCCAAACTGTGAGGAAATCAATTTCTGTTGGCTCAGCCACCAGTCTGAGCCCGAACAAACAGGCGGGGCCCCCGTCACAGAACATCATTGCTAAGCATCACCTGACTGCATCCTTGGAAAATCTTGTTCTCCTCACATCAGTCTCCCACTGTCATGCTCTTCTTTGACCTTCTTGTAACAAACCCCTAAAGAAATAATAAATATCTTGAAACCCAAGACTGACATGAGCGGACAACTTGGATAAATTTATGTCAAGATACCGACAGAGGCCTGCCTTGCAGACAGGATAATGAAGGTGGATATTCCCAAGTTCTGTCTGGGTTTCTACGAAGCTTCTGACTTACTCCTCCCCCTCCCGCCAACAGCAGGGGTTTATAGACGAAAGGTCAGCTGGGATTATGGGCTTTTTAACCTAATGCAATCAATGACAGCGACCTCTCCAAGTTTACTTCCAACTCAAAAAAGATGGGCAATTATACGAAATTAATGCCCAGCTAAGAAGAAAAGCAATTATAATGATTTTTGCATGCATTTGAATATTGATGCATTCCCCACAGGTGTATGGAAGCTAATTAGCATTTCCATTAATATTAGTTAACGTGATTAATATTTACTTCTCTGTGCCAGGCACCGTGCTCGGTGCTGCAGACAGAAGAGATCTGGTGCGGGGCTTAGTGGAGCTTAGGGTCTCGTGAGAGAACCAGATGCTGATGAAACAAAAACAAAGATGCTTCACAAACTGTGATAAGCCTGATGAAGGAGAAGGCGGGGTACCCTGAGAGGGTGGGGCTGGGGGAGGGGCAGACCCGAGCGGAGACCCACGTGAGCTGCATCTGAGAGAAAGTCTGAGCACAGAAAAGCATCGCAGTGGGGAGACAGCCTCCCCTGGGTCACTCTGTAGCCATTCAGGGCTCCGTAGCCTGCTGGAAAGACTCCTAACTTGAGAGTAAAAGCAATGGGATGGAGTGTGTGTGTGTGTGTGTGTATAAATTCATCTATTTATTTATTTTTGGCTGCACTGGGTCTTCGTAGCTGTGCGCAGGCTTTCTCTAGTTGTGGTGAGCGCGGGCTTCTCATTGCGGTGGCTTCTCATTGCAGCGGATTCTCGTTGCGGAGCCTGGGCTCTAGGCGCGTGGGCTTCAGTAGTTGTGGCTCGTGGGCCCTAGAGCGCAGGTTCAGTACTTGTGGCGCACAGGCTTAGTTGCTCCGTGGCATGTGGGATCTTCCCAGACCGGGTCTCGAACCCGTGTCCTCTGCATTGGCAGGCGGATTCTTAACCACTGCGCCACCAGGGAATCCCTGTGTGTTTTTTAAAAGCAGCTTTATTGGGCTACAATTCATCCACTTAAAGTGTACAGGATCAATGGCTTCCCTGCCCCCATCGTAGCCCCTGGCAACCACTAATCTAGTTGCCATCTCTATGGATTTCCTTATTCTGGACATTACCTGCAAATGAAATCATACAGTGCGTGGTCCTTTATGACCAGTTTCCTTCGGTGAGCATCACGTTTTCAAGGTTCATCCATGTGGTAGCAGGTGTGTCAGTTCTTCATTCCTTTTTATGGCTGAATAATATTCCATCGTATGAACAGACCACATTTTGTGTATCCTTTCATCCATCAGTGGACACTTGGGTTGCGTCTACCTTTAGGCCACTGTGAATAATGCTGTGTGAACACGGGTGTGCGAGTTTTCATGTGGATGTACATTTTCATTTCTTATGGGTATACAGGAGTGGAACTGCTGGGTCGTACGGTAACTGTGGTCAGTCCTACAGCCACCAGACTGTCTCCCTCAGCGGCCGCACCGTGGTCCGTTCCCACCAGCAGTGGATGAGGGTTCCAGCCTCTTCGCATCCTCGTGGACACTTGTTGTCGGACTGTTCGATCTACCTGTTCTGGAGGGTGTGAGGGGTATCCCACTGTCTTTGAGTGCTTTTAAGCTCAGAGATGCCAGGACCGTCCAGGGCTGCGGTTTAGTGCTACCCTTCTCAAACTTGAATGCTCGTCAGCATCACGCAGGGAGATTAAAATGCAGAAGACGGGCTCTGCTCCACTGTCTGACTCGGCAGGTCTGGGGTGGCCGGGAACTGCATTTCTAATGAGTTCTCAGGTGATGCTGCGGCTCCAGAGACCACACTTTGAGAACCACTTTGCCAAACTACTGACGCTGTGGGTAATCATTACTCAAATCCATTTCCCCCGCCTTCAGTAATTAAGGTCGTCTACCGAAGACTTGCACGTCCTCCAAGCAGCACGGAGCCTAAACAATAAGGTGTTTGCCGGAATTGTGGTCCCGGAGGTCGGAGTCAGCTGTATCTGGTTCCAGCTGAGCCGGTTAAGACCCTCCAACTGGGCATGCGCGAGTGTCCGCTCCGTGACCTTTTGACGTCAGAAGACCGAAAACTCCACCCTCAGGTCGTGCTGAGGGCCGTGGTTAGTTACGCCTGCGCAGAACGACCTCGACCCCACCTTTTCCCATCCCCTCTCCCCAGGCTCCCCACGCCCCCACTGCCCTGCTGCTTCATTCTTCATCCCACAGACACCCCAGCCCCACACCTTCGGGGCGCTGATCTGAGACCTGTTCCCTCGCTTGGCTGCCTTGCCGAGAACCCTGTGTGTGCTGCAAACCCGGGCACCGCGGCGTTTGGGCTTGCTGTGCGCGGGCAAAAGAAACCTAGTTGGGTAACAGCTTTGAGAAAGGAAGCGAGAGTGGGTTGAGTTGAGAAGCGAGTGGGAGGTGAGGGAAGAAAGGCGGAGACAAGGAAGGAAATGGAGAAGGAGCCGCAGGGAACGGAATGAGGCGTCGAGACTTGCCTGCGTCAAATGCAAAGACCTGCCCCTGGATGCTCGCAGCAGCTTCACCGAAGTCGCCAAGAATTGGAAGCAGCCACGGTGCCCTCAGCAGGTGCATGGATACGCATGGTTCATGCAACCCACGCATTATTATTCAGCACAGAAAAGAAACGAGCTGTCACGCCGTGGACAGGCGCGGCGGAACCTTCAGTGCGTATCACTGAGCCAAAGCAGCCGGACTGAAAGGGCCACAGACGATGAGGCCAAGCGCATGGCATTCCGGAAAAAGTGAAACTCTGTAGACAGTCGAAAGATCAGCGGTTGCCAGGGGTTGGGAGCAGGAGGGAGGGAGGGATGGATAAGTGAGCACAGAGGAACTTCAGGGCGGGGAGAGGACTCTGACGCAGGCCCGGTGGATGCATTTGTCGAAACCCATGGATTGTTTGACGCACAGTGAAACTGCACTCAGTTAATGGCAAGGCAGCAGTATTGGTCCATCAGCCGTAGCACACATCTCGCACAGATAAGATGTGAACAACAGGGGGGAATGAAGGAGGGGCTCAAGGGCACAGGGGAGGGTCAGGCCCTGATCTGGGCCTCCCCCCACCACCAGGGGCAGCAGCTGGAAAGGAGGAGGCAGCCCAGGCGTAGGGCCCTTGTGGGCACAGCCTGGGAAAGTGAAGGAGTCTCGCACGGGCCGCTTCCGTTTTCTAGGTGGAGAAGGATGCAAAGTTATTGTCTTAAAATGGGACGGGGTGGTGGGGGGGGAAGGATGCGGGGCTTGAGAGTCACAGACACGGGAGCTGATGAGAGGACCTGGTGGGCGTGCTGGGGGCACGCAGGGCCTGGCCCTTAGCCGGTCATGCTGGCCGCGTGCAGACGCAGGAAGTCTGTACCTCACACCCTCTGCATCTGTTTTTGTTGGTTTTTGGCCGTGCCGTGTGGCATGTGGGATCTTAGTTTCCCGACCAGGGATCGAACCCAGGCCCCCTGCATTAGGAGCGCAGAGTCTTAACCACTGGACACCCGGGAAGCCCTTTATCTGCATCTTAAAGGTGCCTTTGGGCTCCTTCCTCCTGAGCTCCCCTCCCCTGTCGGGGGGTGGGGCCGGAAAGACCCGCCATCCCAGGGATGTGCTTCTTCCCTTCCTCGTGTTCTCCCCAAATGGTGAGCGTCCTTCTGGCACTGATTCACCACATATTAATGATCTGTTTTGGGGCCCGTTTCGACTCCGAGAGGCCCTGGAGGCCAGCTCAGTGCTGCCTTCATGTTTTTCTACCAAGTGTCTGGCGGAGTTGACTTGTTACCTTAGCGTTTTGTCTCAGATCCAAGTATTTGACTTTTGTCAATTAGGAGTGAACATTCTCCCACGTCCTTGACGGCAGACACGCACTTCGTCAAGGGGTCATCCTGGCCCTGGTGTCATGACGAAGAGTCGTTTCTGGAGGAACAGATCTGGGCAGTTGTGCTCACGTTTGATTCTGCCTGGTTCTCAGAATAAGTGCTGCCCTACTTTATTTATTTATTTATTTATTTATTTATTTATTTATTTATTTTGCGGTTCGCGGGCCTCTCACTGTCGTGGCCTCTCCCGCTGCAGAGCACAGGCTCCGACGCGCAGGCTTAGCGGCCATGGCTCACGGGCCCAGCCGCCCCGCGGCATGTGGGATCTTCCCGGACCGGGGCACGAACCCGCGTCCCCTGCATCGGCAGGCGGACTCTCAACCCCTGCGCCACCAGGGAAGCCCTAAAATTTATTTTTTATTGAGGTGAAATTCGTATCATATAAAATTGCCCACTTTAAAATGAACAGTTCAGTGGTATTTAGTACGTCCGCAGGGTTGGGTAGCCACCACCTCTAATTCTAGAACTTATCTCAGAAGGAGACCCTGTCCCCTTAAGCAGTTGCTCCCCGTTCCCCCACCCCCGAGCCCTCCGCCAGCGGATCATGACAGATGCTAGTCTGCTTTCTATCTCTATGGATTTGCCGACTCTGGACCTTTCGTATAAACGGAATCATATAATATGTGGCCTTTTGTGTCTGGCCTCTCTCACCTAACATGTCTTCAAGGTTCATCCATGCTGTAGTGTGAAGCAGTATTTTTTTTTTTTGGTATGAATGATTAATATTCCATTGGGTGTGTAACTATACCATCCATTCATCTGTTGGACACTTGGGTTTATCTACCTTTGGGGTTGTAACTAACGATGCTGTGAACACCCGTGTAGATGCCCTGCTTTTGAACAGACACGGGCCTGGGCCACTTCTCCACTCACCTCCACCCCGTCCTTCTATCCCCTCCAGACTCCCAGCCCAGTTACCACCAACGCCCCCCCGCCAAGCCCTGAGAAAGGGAGAATGGAGTCACGGTGGCCCTGCCGCTCGCAGAGAGCGTTTCCAGACCTTTTTCTATGTACTTCTGTTTACATACACAGACGTGCAACTGAAAGAAACACTGTGTTTATATGAGAGAGAGGGAGTGAGAGGGAAACGTGGATGAAATGATTCTGGACCTTTCATATGGTAATTTGCTTTTTATTTTCCTAACGCTTTGTCTCAGTGGTCTGTCCACAGTAGTACACACAGATGCACTTAATTATTTTTAGCTGCTGCAAAATCGCCCCGCGTCCCAGTCACTGCTGCTTAATGAGCTCCTCTCCTGTTGATGGGCACATAGGAGGTTTTCCATTTTTCACTCTGCCAAGTCATTTTGCTACAGACATCGTTTAAACGCTTCCTCTTGTAAAAGTGCCACGATTTCTGCTGGGTTGACTCTGAAAGAGGTCTCGGTCACTGGGAATGTGCATTTTTAGTTTGAATAGAATCTAACAATTGCCCCCCTCCTCCCCAGTGCTTGTCCCAACACGCCCCTAGGAGAACCTGTCTCCCTGTTCTTTTGTCAACACCCTGCGTTCTCCAACTTGATGCTATTGCAAATCTCGTGACGAAAACAGTTCTGAATTGTTTTCATCTCCATCTCCCTGGATGACAAGCCACATAATTGTTTGTGGATTGGATGAAGGCAGTGGTTCTCAAGCAGGGGCGATTGTATCCCCTCCAGCAACAACGTAGCAAAGTCTGGAGACATATTCGGTTATCATGCTGGGGGAGCAGTGCTCCTGGCATCTAGCGGGCAGAGACCAGGGATGCAGCTGAACATCCTACAGTGTACGGGACACCCCACAGCAAAGAAGGTCAGTGAGGCCAAACCTGAGAAACCAGAGAGAAGGCAAGTACAGTGTACGAAACCTGTCACTGTAACTGAGCGCGCCCTAGAACAAGATGTGCGGTTTTTATAGAAAACGATGATGATGAGACATTTCTCAGCAAAACCTCATCTCCATACACGAGCGTCGGAGAGCTGCCCTCTAGTATGAAGTACACAGCCACAATGGCAGTGAGGACTTCCTCTCCACGGTGATTAGCCGTGCGATTGCCCACGTGTAATTCAGCATCTCCAGCCTTGAGTGATAAGAACCAGGTCCGTGGGACTTGCAGACCACAGCCCCTCACTGAGTCACACACAATGCCCTTCTGTCATTTCCTGTTGCTCTCCTGCCCCCTCTGTGCTGGGCGCATGTCCCTACCTGAACGATTCCAAGCATCCCTTCACTTTTTGTGCCTCGCCTTTATTTCACAGGCAGGTATTCGAAAATGCCCATTAAATTATTCAACGTTTTCTGCTACATAATGAAAATGTTTTCCCCTCCACTTTCCCAAATCATCTTAAGGGAAGGAATTAACTGTTTAGGAAACAAATATTTATGCATATGATTCCTGACCTCTGCCTCTCTTCAAATGTTAAAGGGAAGTTCTGCACCAACCTGACAAAGACGAACCTTAAAAACAAATTTCACTGCATAAAAATCCCCAGGATTAACTTCCATGGGCAAGAGCTTGGAAAGGGCCCAAGGGTTCCTGTAATGAAATTCAGAAAATAATCAAAAGAACAAACATTAGGAACAATAATGGGCCAAAATATTTCCTCCTTCATAAGCTGTGTTAATAATTCCCGTATATACGCCCACACTCTTCCTACAGTGCTGGTTCAATAAAACACGACGGTCGACAAGCATTTCATAAGGTTTCAGCCTTTTGCTCCCTTTTGACGCGTGAGTGAATGTTAATACAGCAGACGGGGACGGGGACCGGAGGTGGGTTCACCCAGATGGCCCCGTGTTGCCTCAGTTCACGAGGGAACTGAACATCCCAGTCAAGGCTGCTGTCCGTTTATGACATGGACCCTCCAGGTGGATTTGAAACAGTCAGTGCTGCCTTTAAAAACGGGCGGGGTGAGGTAGAGGCCCATGTGGGAAGCAGCCTCCCAAAGTGCGTTCTCACGTGTGAGTTAATGTGCAGTTGCTGAATTCCACACGGTTGACGAGGAATCTTTCATAATTTCTCGAATAGACCATATTCGCTGATTGCACAGATATTTGCATACCCTGGGGTAGACTGAATTACTGGTGTGAATTCTTCCCTCCCTTGTATTGTACATCCAAACGTTCGTGGTGGGCAGGGTATTTGCCCACCACCGGACACTGGCCTTGGCCGTATGTCATGCTTTGGCTAATAGGGTGTTAGCAGGCGAGATGCTAAGGCTTCAAATGTGCTCATCCAGTTGGGCTACGTGCTGCATGCCTCTGGTGTCCCACGAATCCCAAAATAAGAAGCACAGAGCAGGCAAGCTCTGGCGGAGCAGAGCCAAACCCAGCCTAGATCAGCCAAATCCCCACCAGCCGGCAGACATGGGAGCCAGAAATAAGCGCTTGTTATTGCTAAACGCTTGCCATTGTTCACCAGTGAGTTTGGGGTTGATTTGTTACACAGCGTTATTGTGGCAATAGCTGACCAATACACTCCTATAGTACTCTCAAACTCAGGGTGCAAAGATGAAAAAAGTCTTATAACAGAAGATCCCAGTGTTTAAGGGGCTTGAAGTCGAGTGAGGGGTGCAGACTTGTAAACTGATGCAAAACTGACAGAGGTGCTGTTACAAATGTATGAGCCAGGGTCGTAGGAACCTAGAGGCAGGGCAGGGTGCTGTGCTCCTTCTAAGAGATCATGTTACCGTGTCCAAGCTCGTACTACTCACCACACGACAGGCCAGTAAATCAAGATACGAGTTGCTGGGGCGAGGAAGAGCGACTTTATCTGGAAGATAAAGAACCATCTTAGCCAAGTCAGAATTCAGGCTCCTTTTATACTAAAAAGGGAAGGTGATGTGGCTGGTCGCGGCAGACTTCTTGGTGTCAAGAATCCTTCGTTCCTGCAGCTGTGCACGTAGGTCAGGTCACCGTGTTCCTGTAAACCTCCAACAGGACGAATGTCTTTCTCTGTTCTGCAACTTTTTATCTCGATCTAAATGGAAAAGTGTTATACCCTTAAAGGTCAGAGCCTTGAGAATGGGCTCTCCTGTGTATTTCAGGCTATAGGCAACATTCTTAACTGGAAGCTAAAGCAATAGGGTACAAAGGTTAAAGTAAAAGAAACAGGTCCAGTATGGAGTCAGATTGATTCTTCCCTGTTACAATCAGGGTACCCTTCCTTGGGAGGGCGGCGCAAACTGACACTTATCAGGCAACTAAGGGAGGGGAAAGAGCTTTTAAGCAAAAAGTGGGTGCAGTGTCCGTGGGTCTGCTGGCGTTCAGTCTGGCCAGAGTATGGGATGTTAGGAGCAGGTAGATTGACAAATGGGGCCAGAACTGGGGCCCTGTACCCCACACTGCACCCCATTGCAACCAGACCAGTAGCCACTTCTAAAGTCCTGTGGAAAAAATCTGATGTAAAGACCTGAAAATGATTAAAAAGAGACTTTGAAATAGTGAAAGAAAAATTCAGTGTGAAATGAGTATAATAAAAAATGAAATAGCAACCTTAGACAATGCTGGCATCTCCAGATGAGACTTGATTTTTCAGCTATGCCTGATGATGGACAAACTGAGGGTCATGGAAGCAGAAAATGTCATCCAGACCTACAGGCTGTGAAAGTCAACAGAGAATTGGAGCAAAACACCGAAAGGATAAAAAGCTTATAAGTGGGCTGAAATCTCCCAGACAGAAAAAGTGTCAGTTGACCGAAATCTAAGCTTCTGCACGCTGGGTGCGATGTCCCCTGCTCACCCTGTCTCGTCGATGACAGCAGTAAGTATCTGAAGAGCTCCCAGGGCTGGTGGCAGGACAGCGTGTTGAAGGATCCTGCAGCCCCAGAAGAGCACCTTGCAGTTCACTACGTCCAGGGTCAACGCCTGGAAGGGTGCCCATGGGAAGGACCGAGGCACAGACTCACCACCCACCAGGGGAGCCCGGCAGCCAGAATACATGCAGGGAGCAGGCTCAGGTTAGGACAACAGGGCTTGGTGGGGACTGGGGCTCACAGCCCAGAAGGGCAGCTGCTGCTCAAACCCACCCACCTGTGGGCAGGCGGGCTTGAGGACCCTGTAGTGCTGCATCTTCTGATTGTTTTCGGAGGGGTCCGAAATCAAGATTCACTTAAAAGCTGTGTAAAAGCTGTTAACAATTCAAATTAAAACAAACAGAAAACAGATAAGTACTGCATGTGTCCAATTAAAAACCCGGAAAGATTAAGTCCCAACTGCTGGCCAGCAGTTGAAAGTTTTCATTTAAATCCCAAGGGGTGTGGAAGGGCTCGCCACCAGCGTAGGATTTCGGAAAGAGCCAGACTTTACCTGGAATCCCGGAGCCTCCTTTGCATTAAGGGTCAGACTAGGAAAGGCTTTTTAAAACCTTGGGAGGGAGAACACGAAAGGCAAGAGCAGAAGGTACCAGCTGGCTTCAAAGTATTCGTGAAGCATCTGTGCCAGGTCTTGAGAATAAAATACAGGTACGGTGACCATGTTTTCCTCCAAATGTGGCTTTGTGGGATCTGGGGGGCGGGGGTGTTGTTGCTTTGGGGTTTGTAGAAGTATCATACAAAGGAATAAAAACAAAATCGCATTTAGTTATGAATTTACCTGAGGGCTTCCCTGTGTGTTCTGAATACCGGCCTTTTTCACAGTATTATGTCACCGTGAGAACCACTGCAGGGGTCTTAACCATTTCAGAACTTTTTCTTGGTGTATCTGTCAGGGTTCAGTCAGGGAAGCAGGGCCACTATGAGAATTTTGGAACTAGGGGTTTATTCTAGACGTTGGACCTTTACACACCCGGGAAGTGAAGGCTTGGAAGGTGCTTCTGGGAGATCACAGAAAAGTCATTCAGCAGTTTCCCCGGAACATGGAGCAGTGGGCAAGGTGGGTCCTTGGGGGAAATAAGTCAAACACATGCGGCAACTTCAGCAGACTTGGCTGGGAATTCCATGGAGAGGATGGTGGGACGCACACCTGGGTGGCTACTGTCCCTCTGGACCATGGCCAAGGGTCTGCAGGTGAAAAGAGTAGAGGATGCTGTGACATGGAGCCCAAAGGATGTCCGCATCCGCCCCGGGCAGAGTGCAGAGTGTAAGGACCACTGGCCCCGGGGGCACCTTGCGTCTGCCCATTCTGACGTCTGACCGGCAGCTGCTGCTCGTCCCTCCCTCAGATCTCCCATAAATTCTTCTTCCCACCAGCTCTAACCAGAAGCTTATAGGGCGGAGACTGGGAAATGTAGTTCTCAGCCTCGGCCAAGGTGATAGGTAATTCTGCATGCGTGGTGAATGCTAAAGTGAAGTTAAAACACTTTAGGTCAGTATGATTTTGAAAGCATATTTAGCACAAGTTATTTTATAAACATTTATTTCATAAAATACAGGCAAATAGGTGGGGTTTTCCAATAAGCTACACAAAAAGCTTGATTCGTTTACTTAAAATTTTAAAATAAAAACTGAATATTGAAATCTACCTTGAATTTCAACTACCTGTTACATCCTAAAAATGGACAAAAGTTGGCGAGATGTTTGAAATTCTTGAATCTTGGATTTCAAAATCGTTAACGGTTTTAAAAACAAGTCTCGTGTTTTATTTATTTATTTTTGGGGGGGTGGCTTTTTTTTTTTTTTTACATCTTTATTGGAGTGTAATTCCTTTACAATGGTGTGTTAGTTTCTGCTTTATAACAAAGTGAATCAGTTATACATATGCATACGTTCCCATATCTCTTCCCTCTTGCGTCTCCCTCCCTCCCACCCTCCCTATCCCACCCCTCTAGGTGGTCACAAAGCACCGAGCTGATCTCCCTGAGCTATGCGGCTGCTTCCCACTAGCTATCTATTTTACGTTTGGTAGTGTATATATGTCCATGCCACTCTCTCTCTTTGTCACAGCTTACCCTTCCCCCTCCCCGTGTCCTCAAGTCCATTCTCTAGTAGGTCTGCATCTTTATTCCCGTCTTACCCCTAGGTTCTTCATGACATTTTTTTTCTTAAGTTACATATATATGTGTTAGCATACGGTATTTGTCTCTCTCTTTCTGACTTACTTCACTCTGTATGACAGACTCTAGGTCCATCCATCTCACTACAAGTAACTCAATTCCGTTTCTTTTTATGGCTGAGTAATATTCCATTGTATATATGTGCCACATCTTCTTTATCCATTCATCCGATGATGGACACTTAGGTTGCTTCCATGTCCTGGCTATTGTAAATAGAGCTGCAATGAACATTGGGGTGCATGTGTCTTTTTGAATTATGGTTTTCTCAGGGTAGATGCCCAGGAGTGGGATTGCTGGGTCCTATGGTAGTTCTATTTGTAGTTTTTTAAGGAACCTCCATACTGTTCTCCATAGTGGCTGTACCAATTCACGTTCCCACCAGCAGTGCAAGAGGGCTCCCTTTGCTCCAAGTGAAGAGATGAGAGAGATGGTTTCAAGTGCTTGCTGCTGGCATCTCTTCACAAAGAGCGCAGCGGAGAGAGATGGGTAGACTCTCCCGGGAAGAGTCAAGTCAGGCGGGACTCTTGCCTCACTCTTTGTGACACGTTTTTGAAAGAGAAAGGAATCTCACTGTGTCATTTTCGATACAAAGACAGCAATTTATGGCTCCTGTAAGGAGCTACTGAGTGTCATCTAGAGACAAATCTGAAGTCTGCCTCTTTCTTTTTTATTCTCCTATTTAACTTGTGTTTAAAATTGAGCATTCAGTGTGCACCCCATCTTGGAACAGTGGTCTGGTCCATGTATGCTCTAAGCTGTGGCTAAGGACGACAGCCATGTAAAATTACACAATTAAAACGTTTAAAACCATTTAAAACTTTATAGTGGTCAAGACTGCCTTGGCGGCCTGAGTCATTCCACGACTGACAAAGCAGACGGGGGAGAGATGGCCACAGTCATTCGAGCTCCAGTTGCCCGTCAGGGGACCTGAGGGGCCGGTTTCTACCTTGCCTCATACGGGGCACTGGCCGAGCTGGCAGTCGGACACCAACCAGAACGAGAGATTATAGCCTCCCCTGCCTCAAAAAAAAAAGACGGGACATCTGGGCAGTGAGGAACAAAGGCCCAGATCTCTACCAGGCTGACCGGTAAAGGTCTTTCCAGTCAAAGCCAGTCCTTAACACCTGAGGTAGGCGGCTGTTTCTTCAAACACGCAGACACCGATTCAAAGCTACAAGCAACACAAAGAATCAGGAAAACAAGAGAACAAAATAAATCTCCAGTATCTGACCATGGATGTCCGTGGGCCGTGACACGTGCCCGTCATGAAGTGGCACTCAGTGAATGGGGACTGAGAAGATAGAGGGGGGCCGTTCCCTGAGTACAGGGGAAGATTTGGGGCCTGATGACTCAAGTCAAACTGGTTTCTTACAAGACAGCATCTATTGCTTTGTATAACCAAAAATCCAAGGGGAGCCCTCACCTTGATCCAGGGCTGGTGTCATCAGGCCCAGCCCGGCTCCATTGCTAAGCTCTGCTTTCACCATGTTATCTTCTCTATTGACTAGAATCGTCTTTGACGGCAAATAACAAGACATCTGAGCAACAGCTGCTGCATAGCACAGGAGGAGCCTCCGAGAACACTTCTGGCAAAAGCGGGGCCTTCCCTTGTTTGCAGCAACATAAATCAGGTACCTGCCCTGGAGACAGAGGTCCCCCTGAAAGGGAAGGTTAAACGCGAGAAGCAGGGCAGGTGGGACAAAGTGGAAATCACAAAGAGAAGAGAGACTTTTGCTTTGTATAAAACTGCAGGCAAAAAGAAAAGAAAAAATATTAATACATAAAAAATGTCTTAAAATATAAAACAACTAATTAGAATATATAACAGAAGAAGTAATTCCCTAAAAAAAGCAGGAACGTCAACAGCGAAGATAAAATACCTAAGGATAAAATATGCAAGGTCATTATGAAGAAAACTTTAATATGCTCCTGAGGGGCACAAAATAAGCCTAGAATACGTGGGAAAATATATCACATTCTTACATTGGAAGATCTACATAATAAGATGCCCATACTTCCAAAATTAGTGTGTAAATCTACCATAACCCCAATAACAATACCAAGAAGGTGCGTGTGTGTGTGTCCAGTATACACCACTGATGTCAAGTTGATGTGGAAAACCAGGTAAGAACAGACAGGAACATCTGAAAAAGAAGGGGAAAATCAGTCCTACCAGATATTAAAACAGATTTTAAACTTACCTTCCCTCAAATCGTGTGGCACTAACACGTGAATGGACAGAAAAATCAATGGGACAGAATAAAAAGTCCAGAAATAGACTCAAACATTTATGAGAATTTCATTTATGACAAGGTTGGCATCTCGATCAGTGGTTTTAGAGCAACCGGACAGCCATTCTCACATCCACATAAATAATACGTTAGAACAAAGGTTTAAATTATTTTTTAAAAGGAAACCACAAAAGTAATAAAGAATAACACTCTAGGTTTAAAAAATAATCTTGGATTTGGGGAGCTGTATAGCTATGATACAGACTCAGAAACTGTAAGAGAAAAAACCAGATTTGATCACATAATAACAATAATAATCACAACTTCTGTGTGACAAGCCACCCTAAGCAGACTCATGAGACAAACAACAAACTTAGAAATATATTTGCAAGTTGTATCACAAGGGTCTAAATTCCCTAATAAGAAGACACCAGTCACAAAAACCTTAAAAGGACAAAGGCTATGAAGAGACAGTTCAAAGAGGAAACTTAGTGAGAGAAACCAGTAGACGCTTTTGCCATTCTGCCTGGAAATCTTAGCCAGATCCATCCGTTCATTACAGACAGTTCCTGTTTCCCATGTTACCACAGCAACCATTCAGCTAAGCTTTCTGCCACCCCGGAGCCAGGGTCTCCTTCCCACCAGCTCCCACCAGCACGTTCTCAATGGCAGCCCAACCCCTCTGCCCACCACTATATGCACACGTGTGTGCATGTGTGTATATATCTCCATGCACATACGTGGATACACACATATATATGTATACACATGTACACACACACATGCACCTGGTTGGTTGTAGATAGAAATGTGTCTGGAAATCTATACAGTTGTCCCTCAGTATCCACGGGGCAGGGGTTCCAGGACCCCCGGAGGATACCAAAATCCACGGATGTTCAAGTCCCTTGTATAAGTGATGTTGTATCTGTAGTTCTGCATCCGCAGATACGGAGAGCTGACCATACACGTGTATGATGACAAACAAGATAAGTTGCCTCTGGAGAAAAGAACTAAGTAACATGAGACGGGGGTAGAAGGAAGATTTTCACTATGTCCTATTTTGTAGCTTGTGAAGTTTGAACCACGTAAATGTATTATCTATTCAAAAAGGTGTTATCGGGCTTCCCCGGTGGCGCAGTGGTTGAGAGTCCACCTGCCGACGCAGGGGACACGGGTTCGTGCCCCGGTCCAGGAAGATCCCACATGCCGCGGAGCGGCTGGGCCCATGAGCCATGGCCGCTGAAAAAAGAAGAAAAAGAAAGCTGTTATCAACTTTGAGGAGGAAAAAGTTTTAACTTTAAAATATATATTTAAGGCTGTTGTATGTCCATGATTGTGAAACAATTATTGTTCATAATGATTTCCATAAAAGAGACCCTCACTAAATGGATGAGAACCCATGAACTTCCCTGAAATGCACAATGATCAATTAAAACATTAGGTACCATTCTATCAAAAACTGGTGTTAAGAGGTGTTGTCAGGAGGAGTAAAGGAAACGCCTCTTCACTTTCTCGGGACATGTAATGGTCAGTTTTTGCTAAGGAGGGATTCTGTCTGGGCCACACCCTTGGTTTTACGGCATGCTGCTAATGAGGCCAGTGTCATGAGGTCAGTATTTCGGGGAATTGTAAGAAGGACTGCTCACCCCTTCCAGCCATCCTTTAAATCCCAGCCAGTGATCCAAGGGGTTGCCCATTAAGAGGGTAAATGTCTCAGTGTAAATCGTTGGTCATTACTGGCAAAAGAACAGAGGCTCTGGGTCCCACTGATGTGGGTCAGTGGTGTCACGGTTTTAATGGGCTTTGCTTCATCCTGCGACGGCAGCACTGATCTGTCACAGGGCACCGGTGCACACGGGGAGGCAGCAAAGCCCGGGCAGCCCCAGTGGCTTCCGGTCATCCTCCCTGCTTCCGTCAGCCTCTGCAACGTGTTCGGCGCTAAAACCAGGAGTCAGTGAAACTTGTGTAAGGGATTTGAGGTACAACTGAGTTGGGAAAACGTCGGCCCACAGCGCATGGACAGAGCTGGGTTCTTGGTGAGACATCTCTCTCCTCAGTCTCTGTGTTACGCACTTATGCCTCGGAGATCCAGGGCCTGTTCTCTGCAGGGTGGGGCTGTGATTCGATCAAAATCCGGATGTTTGATTGTAGATGTGAGGAATAGACCAGACGCTGGGCTTGGTGACAGTCTAGTCACCCTCCACGTCATGGATTCAGTATTTGGGAATTTGCCTATTCGCTAAGATGCACGTGAAACCCCAGGCCAGTACTGACAGTGCTTTCACGGCCATCGTGGACACACGCAGAGCAGCAAAAACTTGAGTCTCTGGATTAGTTTACTAGGGCTGCAAGAACCAAATACCATAGACTGGGGGCTGAAACGACAGAAGTCTGTTGTCTCACAGTCCTGGAGGCTGGAAGTCCAAGATCAAGGTGTTGGCGGGGTTATTTTGTCCTGAGGCCTCTCTCCCTGGCTTGCAGACGGCCGCCTTCTCCCTGTGTCCTCACCTGGCCTTTCCTCTGGGCACAAGTGCCCCTGGAGTCTCTCTGCATACTAATCTCCCCCTCTTATAGGGACACCAGTCCTGTTGGATTAGGGCCACCCTAACGACCTCATTTTAACTCGGTCACCTCTTTAGAGACCCCGTCTCAAAATACAGTCACGCTCTGCGGTCCCGGGGGTTAGAGCTTCAACACGTGGCTGGGAGAGGACACAGTTCAGCCCAGGCTGGCTACCTGGTGACACGTTTCCAGCTGAGGTTGAACAGGTGGTGCCGTGCCTTCTCAGTTCAGCTCACGCTTCAAACAAGCATGCTTCCCGCAGTCTACCTAGGGAAGCTTGTTCACCTTTCTGTGCTTTCTGGTGGCGATTTTGCTGTTGAAAAAGGCCCCAAGCCTGCTGCTGAAGGGCTGGCTGGTATTCCCAAGCCCAGGAAGGCTGTGATGGGCCCCGTGGAGGAAACACACGTGTTACGTGAGCTATGTTCAGGTGCACGTTGCAGCACTGCTGGTCGTGAGTCTGATGTGAATGAATCAGAAATATCATTGAATTGGGTGTCCTGAAAGAGAAACACGCATAAAACCAAGGAACGTGTTGATTGTTGGCAAGAGTGTTGTGACCGGAGGCTCACAGGAACCTGACCCTGTACTTCCCCTGTGAGAAATGGTTCCACAGTCACTAATTGCACGTTCGCGGCGAGTTTATAGGACGTAACTACCATGAGTAGCTAAAATCAACCGAAGCTTGATCCCAGTCTGGTCTGAAGGAGATGCGTTGGCCCGTCTTTAGCTTGTTTGTTCTATTCGTTGTTTCCTCCCCCGCCCCCTGAGGTAATTCTCCTCACCGTGGGGCGGCCTGGACGTCCAGATGTTTTCATAACTCTCTTCATGGAGCTTGGAAAGCCTTCTCTACCGTCATTCAGGTACAGGTCGTTTCTTCAGAAGAGGGACCACCAAGGAAAGATGGGGCTTTAATTCTAGATATTTTGGAATCTGTCTCTTGAGCTCATGGTAATTATGCATCAAGTTGTCACTCAGATTGGAAGATCTGTATTTATGTACTATTTCTTCCAGAGAAAGAAAAAGTACATGATGTATTTGAGAAGAAAGAGAAAGAAAGAAAAAGGAAGAAGGGGAGGGAGGGAGGGAGGAAAAAGGAAGGAAGGAAAGAAGGAAGGAAGACTGTGTCCAACAAATAACCCATAACTAAGCCTCCTGTGGATGAAGCACCTCTGAACGAGGTATTTCAACAAGTTCTCACTGCAAGTCTCCTGGAAGAGGAGGCACCTCAGTGCATCAGGTTGGCCACCCAGAAGCCGACTTAGTTGATATTATCCCGGTCTTAGTTCAGATTGTCCCTAAAACAAACCTTGAGACAAGGACGTGGGTACAGGCATCGTCCTTGAGAGCCATCCCAGGGAGCATAGTGAGGTCGTGGGAGGATGAGACAGGGAAGGGAGGAAGGGAAGTGAAGGGTATCACCACGAGAGACAGTGTAGGGTACTCAGAACTGCCCTCTCACATGGGCGCGGGAGCTGGGGTATCTGTCCTCCTAGCCCCTTTCTGCACTGGTGGAGGGTCTCTCCTCGGGTACCAACTCCTTGGCGCTTCCAGCCTGGCCTCCACGCTCGGGCCAGGGATGCTCCCGTGGCCAGAGAACGGACTCCGGCAGGAGACGTGGGGAGCTGCTGGTGTGTATAAGACCCCCCTTTCAGGGATCTCTGGAAGAATCAAGGGGATGGGAGTGGGCACTGACTGCCCAGTCCCCGTCTTACAGATGAAAAACGGGAAGCAAGGTGCCCAAGGTTACCGAACAGTACCTGGGAGAGATGGTGTAGTGGCCACGTAGCAAATTAGCCCCCAACCTTGAGGCTTTAAGCGTCGTGCGTTGATTATCTCACACGGTTTCTAAGGGTCAGAAATCTGGGAGTGGCTCAGCTGCTTGGTTCTTGCTTGGGAGGGGGGGAGTCTCATGAGATGCAGTCAAGCTGTCAGCTAGGGCTGAAGTTGTCTGAAGGCTTGACTGGGTTGGCGGATGGGCTTCCAAGTTCTTGGTCATGGCTGTTGGCAGGAGGCCTCAGCACCTCACCAGGTGGGACCCTCCAAAGGGCTGCTCGAGACAAGGCAGCCGGCTTCCCCCGGCGTGTGGGATCTGAGAGGGGTAGATCACGATGGAAAAGGCAGTGTCTTCTATAACCTGATCTAGACAGTGACAAGCCATCACTTCTGCTGTGTTCTAATCCCCGAGGCCAGCTTGGTGCAGTATCTCTCTCTACTGCAGATAGAATTTGAGCCCAAATTTTCCTGACTGCAATGACCATATTCTTTTTGTTATATGTGGTCAGTGTTCCCGCGGTGGGGTGGGGTAAGCCCTTTGAAAAGGCAGTATCTAAAATGCAAATCTCCGTGCTCTGAGGGAGTTTTTAATAAGATAGGATGGTGTGTCCTCTTTCTTTGCTGAGCTCACACGTGCAGACCCTCCGCCCACTTCCTGCAGCCTTCACCTGGTGAGGGGCAGGGGGCACGAATCTCGCCAGCATCTAAATTTCTGCTGTCTTTCCAAGTGTCTCCTCCTCCACAAGTGCAGGGAAGATTTATTTCCTCTGGAGTGACATGAAGTTTGGGGGTGTTGATGCCACAGTGCTTATACCAAATCTCTCCATCTTATATCTAAGCCCCGGTTCTTTCAAACTTAAAATTCAGTAATTTGATTTGATGTTCCTGCCCCCCCCCACCTTGGACTGAGGGCTGCAAGGGAAGCCCTCTAGTTACAAGTGACACCACTGAGGGTTTAACAGAAGAAGAAAAAGAACATGGTATATTCTTCACAATATCGCCCCCAAACTTGGATGATCTCCTTTCCTCCCTACTGGTTACCATCCTTACTTTACAGGTGAAGAGATGGGTGCAGAGATTGGTGAAGGGACTTGCCCAAGGCCACGGGCATTGTGGTACCTGAGTCCAAACTCGGTGATTTTCCACTCTGTGTCACTCAGCTATTTCTTGAAGAGATGAACAGATAGCTTTCATGGTTGACTGGTCTTGTCCCTGTAGCTCAGTGCTCAAATGACAACATAGAATCTGAGCGAAAACCAGAATATTTGAAATCAGAGCTGTCCTGTAAACTCTGGGGCACGTGGGTGCCACGCTGGTGTTATCAATACTAATACAATTGCATCCACGTTGAGTACTATTAAATGTGACTTTTCTTCCTTTTCTGTGTATTTTTAAGCATGCTGTAATTCTTTTGTTGTTTGGAGTGACTGCTGTTAGCAGGAACTGGCTCCGTCCTGGGTAGAGCATCAATGCTAATACAGTAGTAGGGCATTAAACACTCGTAATACACATTTTAGATGTGTATCTTCTTCCCACTTAATCTGGTTTATTTCAGTATTCCCCACTCTACGCGCTGTCGACCATTTTTCTGCACTATTGTTTCCCAAGGACCTTGGTAAAAATACTATGTAAACAAAAAAGTATACGGCAAATGCATGAAGAACAGACAAACGAATGAAATCATCAGTTTGCTGGGCCAAGATGCCACAGAACAAATGCAGCATATTCCAAGAAGAGAATCCTTATGAAAAAGTGTGACCCTAAGGCATTCGTGCTTGCTGGAGAGAGAGAGATGAAGAAAGATAGAGAGACAGCGACAGAGAAGGGGGAAGGGAGAGAGAGAGCCCTTCACACCGCTGTTGGGTATTTTCTTTGCAGAATCTGGGGAGACACTATAACACAGTGCTGAAGAGGAGTCTGACACAAGAGCAGAGAGGTATTGACTGTCACCTCCCCGGAAGACGACTTACCCATTGACCGAGCAGAGCTGGGCTTCTCACCCACAGCGGTTAAGTCTGACCCCAGCTCGTCGGAGTCTCACTGCTTCTAAGGGGAGAGGGTCAAGGGTGGACGTGTGTACGGTTTTGAGGTCCAGGCTTGTGTCAGTTTCCTGTGGGTGCTATAAACCAGCCACCACACACTGAGCAGCTCAAAACAACCGAAATTTCTCCGCTCACGGTTGTGGAGGCCAGAAGCCCCAAGTTCAATGTTGGTAGGACCGCACTCCCTCCAGAGGCGCCAGGGGAGCGTCCGTTCTTTGCCTCTGCCAGCCTCCGGTGGCTGTCGGTGCTCCTTGGCTTATGGCCACATCACTCCAGTCTCTGACTCGTGTCCCACTGCTCCCGCCTCTTCTGTCTCTGTGTCTCTTGGAGTTGGGGGCCCCCAGGCTAACCCGGGATGATCTCCTCACCTCAAGATCCTTCATAAACCTACGAAGACCTTTTTTCCGAACAAGGCCACACTCACAGAGTCCAGGGGTTAGGACATGGACATATCTTTGTGGAGGGGCACCCTTCAGCCCACTACGTGTCACCGGTGGTTTAAGGTGGGTCTTTCAGTGGGGAGATCATACCGGGATCAGGTAAAGCTCTCACTGTAACAGCACAGGTTTGACGGGCACAGTAAGGCAAGGATCTAGGAGGAGTTTTGATAAAGACACAGTTGTCTGGTGGGCAGATGCTCCGCCCACTTGAGCAGTCGCGTGTCCTAGAAGGGGTCTGTTGGGGAATCTGTGGTTCGGATAAGTTGATTTTGAAGAAGTTCCCGGAGCAAGTGATGTCAAAGGGAGATGCTGTTAGGATCCAACATCTGGTGGGGGGTCTCGGCCACACGTCTGGGGTCCTCGGCACCAACGCCACCAAGGCGGGACCCTGCTAGTAATGGCCAAGCTTCCTGGGGACAAGAAAACAAACCATGGCTGTCCTAATAGGAAGGAGCTTCACACACCCAGGAATGGGACAAGGAACCCCACTTCTCAGTGGGCGGCAGCCAGAGGACCCACAAAGGACAAAGCAGCCCCTCTTCTTGACCAGCAGGTATGAGGCCAGGGGCTCTCCCGGACACAGTGCCCTAAGGACGTGGATGCCCCTGGACCCACAGCTGCCTCCTTGGCGAGGAGATTGAGTGCTGGGAGATTGAATGTTTGGCCCAAAGATGGTATTTGGGGTGGCAGAGGCTGACTGGGCAAATATGTCTCCCTCCCACCCTTCCATCCTCCAGGGGGCACCTAATAAGGAAAATGAGACCCGTGGTAGGAAACAAAGACGCTGCATCTCATTTCCACATCTGAGAGGGGTCACACCTGAGACGCTGCAGGTTTCACATGGTAACGGTCCACCTGAAAAGGGTGAGAGGAAGGGATGGGGGCACCCAGAGTCAGGGACAGGGGACTGTCCGAGTGCCCACTGGGCTGGGCGGGTCAGCGAAGCAGCTTTGACCCAATGGTTCCTTGAAGGCCGCTTCCAGGGGGCACTCAGCGTTCATACTGCAGATGGAGGTCTGCGGGGGAAGCTGCCTTTACGGTGTGTAACTGTTCCCACCTACGTTCATTTCCCCTCGGACTTCTTTTCTTTTTTTGTGGGATAACCGAGGTTGGGGGATACCACATAACCAGAGCAAGAAGAAGAGAGATCCGAGCCCCAAGCCCTGGGCAACACCAGTGTCTAAGGGATGCACTGCAGAGGAGGGACGGGCAAAGGCAGAGAGATGCGGTGGGAGATGCTGTGGAAGATGCTACTGAGAAGCCAACAGACAAGGAAGCTTCCAGGAGAAAATGTCTCTGTTGTTCGGCCACGGTTGCCATCGCTCCAAGGAGCACTTCTGCAGGGGGGTTGGAAACACTGTGCTCTTGCTGAGGGATGAGTGGGTCAGCATGCCCTCTGTGCTCATGGGCACCGGCCCCCAGCATCCGTCCTCTGCCACCTCCCACGCAGGACTCTCTGTCTTCGTCCTCTCGGATGTTCAAGACCAGCTCACGACGCCTCTGTCTTCCGAGCATCAGAGCTTCCCTGGCCTTTCCAAGTCCATTTTCCCCGGCTCATCGGCGAAGGGGTTTCTTCCTGGAAATGCAGGATGGCATTACCACTGCCCACTGAGCTTTATCTTGCGAAGCGGATGGTGGTGTCGCCCTGGCTGCTCCTGGAAACCAGAGGGCAGAAGGGAGGGCTGGCGACATCCTTTGCCCCCCGTGTCTGAAGCTGGAGTGGTCCTGCGCATCTCATCAGACTGTGCTCCCAGATGAGGCGGCACACTCAGCCCCGGGGGTAGGGAGTGTTCTCGCTGGTCTCCCCGACAGCTGCACCGCATCCTCTCTCCATGTCTCTCCCTTCCAGCAGGTGGAGGGGCCACGCAGGCAGAGTCTCGACAGCATCACTTGGGTTCCTACCTCGGAGGTAGGATTCCAACAGCTGAAAGGGAAGTCAGTGACCAGTAGATTCATCTCTTCACGCGAAGCAACTAAAAGTTTCCACCTAGACTCACACCTCCTGACGCTGCCAGTCTCTCGACAAGGATTAATTTACCGCAATGGGGCTTTGTTCACAGTAACGAATTCTCCTGCAGAGGCAGGCAAAGGAGCAAGGCTGGGTGTCCAAGCGTCAGCTTCTGTCAGCATTGCAAGAATAGTTACCTTGTCAGTGGGAGGCTCTAACGAGAACTGTGTTTCAAGTGCAGCGCTTCCTGGTAAACCTAAACGTTCAAAGCAGCATTAGTCACAATAGACAAAAGGTTGAAACAACCCAAGTAACCAAGCCACAGATGAACGGATAACCAAAATGTGGTCTATACGTTTTATATATGGTAGTTTATTAATAGTGTATTCCATTTACACATAAAGGTATACAAAAATGGAATATTACTCAGCCTTAAAAAGCAGTGAAATTCTGCCACCTGCTACAGCGTGGATGAACCATGAGGACGTGATGCTCAGTGAAATAAGCCAGACACAAAAGACAAATCTTGCAGGATTCCACTTCTGTGAGGTCCCCAGAGGAGTCAGATTCATAGAGGCAGAAAGCAGAAGGGTGGGTGCCAGGGGCTGGGAGGGCAGGGGCAGTCAGTGTGTAATGGGGGGCAGAGTCTCATTTGGGAAGATGAAATGAGTTCTGGAGATGGACGGTGGTGATGGTTACACAACAGTGTGAATGTGCTTAATGCCACAGAACTGTTCACTTAAAAGTGGTTAAAATGGGGCTTCCCTGGTGGCGCAGTGGTTGAGAGTCCGCCTGCCGATGCAGGGGGCGTGGGTTCGTGCCCCGGTCCGGGAGGATCCCGCATGCCACGGAGCGGCTGGGCCCGTGAGCCATGGCCACTGAGCCTGCGCGTCCGGAGCCTGTGCTCCACAACGGGAGAGGCCACAGCAGTGAGAGGCCCGCGTACCGCCAAAAAAAAAAAAAAAGTGGTTAAAATGATAAATTTTGTGGTGCATATATTTTACCCCCATTAAAAAAAAGTGAAAAGCAATTATCTGTGAAGTGTAGACTTGGGGATGGGAGGACTGATTTTCCTTCTAAGCCTTGTGATACTATCTGATTTTTTAATACATGCACATGATAATTTGATAGATATTTTTAATTAAAAAATCAAACACAATAAGTGATACCTTTTAGTTGGAAGAAAAGAAAATCTATATAAGAATATAAACTATCATCACTATTCCACGTCTCTTATCTCTCCAGAAGGAGAAATAACGTATTTTTCTTCCCTGGTGGAACTGGCGGAAACTTGGAAGCAGTTTGGAATGACTTGAGTTTAACATCAGAGATCCTTCTCTAGTGAAAAGACGGTGCTTTTAGTTTACACTTTTCAAAGTGTGCTCACAGATACCACCTTATCCAATATCACACGTTTGTATTATGAGCCAGAAGTGCTTGTTACCCTCATTTTTTAAATAAGGAAACTAAAACTTAGATTAATTCTAAGTTCCCGGAGTAGAAGGCTTCCCAGTACACAGTCAAACCACACTGCGCTTAACATTTCACAAAACAGTAAATTTGCCAAATATTAGTGGTCAGCCTGAGCATAGTTGGCTCTAAAATTCATTGACAATTAGCAAAACAATCAGTCTGTCATCACCTATCATCTATCTACCTGTCATCTATCACCTAACTATCATCTGTCTATTGTATATATGTGTCATCTATGAATCGTGTATTTATCATCTATCATCTATGTGTTGTCTATTATTTATGTACCTATCGTCTATCATTTCTCATCTCTCTCTCTCTACCTATCACCTGTCTATCTATATATCTATCATTTATCTGTGTGTCATCTGTGTATCGTTGTTGAACCCAAGTTCATGTGCCTGATGCACAGTGAGGCCAAACAAACGGAAACGTCAGGGTTTGGAGCAGAGAAAGGTTTATGGCAGGACCAAGCAAGGAGAACGGGTAGCTCGTGCTCAAAAGACTCGAAATCCCTGATGAGTTCAGGGAAGAGGTTTTTATAGACAAAATTTGGGGGGAGGGCTGCAGGGTGTGTAACCCTCCTCTGGTTGGTCGGTGGTGAGGTAACAGCGATCTCAATCATCAGCCTTCTGGTTCCAGCCAGTCTGGGGTCCCCGTCTTTGTGCTCAGCCTGAAGCAACGTCCTCCACCTGGGTGAGGGCCTTCGTTGCTGTGTAAGAGCTCAGAGACACCTATCAGATTGGTGTGCACGTGCCCACAGGAGGAACCAGGAAGTGCATCTCTCTGCATTTCCCTAATAGGTAACCGAATCTGCCCTTTGGAGCTCAGAGAAGGTCTAGGAGGCTGAAAGTCTGTTCCCTACAAACAAGAAACGGGGGACGTGGAAAGGTTTTTATGCCAGGGAGGGCCCCACAGGGTCCTGCTCAATTTCAGTCCCCCGTTTTCTTTGATTCTCCTCTATCTAGAGGGGAACAGCTGTTGGACGAGAAAGAGAAGAACATTTTGGATAGAGAGGTTCATCGCAACCTCAGCAGAGGAGCTGGGCTCTAGATGGACTTGGTTTCATTATCTGTCATCTGTGTATATATCCTCTATCACTTATCTATTTATCATAGATATAGAGATACAGATATAGATCAGTCTCTTATCTATCATCACTAGAGTGACCCAACTTCCCGACTTGCCTGAAATAGTATCAGTTTATGCCTGTGTTCCAGGTCAGCGCTTGTCTAGCTCTCTCATTTCTGAGCACCCAGGGCTGTAAGCGCTTGTCTAGCTCTCTCATTTCTGAGCACCCAGGGCTGTAATCGCCACATTAGCGTAAGCCCAGATGGAGAGCACTCTGTGTACGTGGCGCTTCAGCCCTCACCTCGTCTGGTGGTGTGTGTGATGCACATGCAGGAGATGGAGTTTTCACTCTCACATGTGACGAAATCTGAAAGCTAAACTGAGATCATCCATCCCTTGTTTCCCCATATTTCCAACAGAAACGGATCCCTGTCTTTCAGGGATAGCATGTAGGGGACCCACTGAGAAAACAAAGCAGGCTTGCTGACCAATGGAGTGAAGTCAGGAGAGGCTGGACACGGCTAACTCCTTCCAGTTGGGAATGAGGGGGAAGTATTCAGTACAGCTGCCTGTGCTTTGACCTGCAAAATGTATGAAACTACCAGGCCAGCGGTTGGTGAGGCTGGTACGCAACGGGGGAAAACATATGTAGGTGCGTGTGGAATTTACGTGGGAAATGGAGACTGAGCCCCTGCTGGTGAGTGTGTTAGAACCATCTGAACACTCTTGCTGTAGTAGTACGGACATTTATTGCATAGAGTAAATCAACAACTAGTTACGTATTTTATGGCTAGATAATGCCTTTTTATTTCACAACAAACTCCTACAGTAGTAATAAACTGGAAATGAAAAGCAAAAGTGCATGTTTAATAAAAACTAAGGACTGAATTTCCATTTCTCCAGAAAATTGATGACAAATGCATCATTGACACAAAATGCTTGTTGACATTTACCACTCACCCGGGGGCCATGGGGATAGCACTCCCCCCAACGAAAACCAGAAAAAGGCCAACCTCCTGAAGATGCTTCAGTATCTACTTCAAAAGTTAACTGAGGGACTTCCCTGGTGGTCCAGCGGTTAAGACTCCGTGCTCCCAATGCAGGGGGCCGGGGTTTGATCCCTGGTCAGGGAACTAGATCCCGCATGCCGCAACTAAGAGCCCGCATGCCGCAACTGAGAGCCCACACACCACACATAAAGATTCCACATGCCACAACGAAGATCCCAGGTGCTGCATCTAAGACCTGGCACAGCCAAATAATAAAATTTTTTTAAAGTTAATTGAGGGACTTCCCTGGTGGCGCAGTGGTTGGGAATCCGCCTGCCAGTGCAGGGGACATGGGTTCAAGCCGTGGTCCGGGAAGATCCCACATGCCATGGAGCAACTAAGCCCGTGCGCTGCAACTACTGAGCCTGCGCTCTAGAGCCCGCGAGCCACAACTACTGAAGCCCGCGTGCCTAGAGCCCGTGCTCTGCAACAAGAGAAGCCACCATGATGAGAAGCCCACACTCCACAACAAAGAGTAGCCCCCGCTCGCTGCAACTAGAGAAAAGCCCGCGTGCAGCAACAAAGACCCAACATAGCCAAAAATAAATAAAAATGGCCATGATTTTTTAAAAAAAATTTTAATAAAGTTAATTGAGCACAGCCTTCTTTTTTTTTTTTTTTTGCAGTACGTAGGCCTCTCACTGTTGTGGCCTCTCCCGTTGCGGAGCACAGGTTCCGTGGCCATGGCTCACGGGCCTAGCCGCTCCGCGGCATGTGTGATCTTCCCGGACCGGGGCACGAACCCGTGTCCTCTGCATCAGCAGGCAGACTCTCAAGCACTGCACCACCAGGGAAGCCCGAGCACAGCCTTCTTAAAATGACAAAGATGACAACGAAACGTGCAGCTGCAGAAGGTCCATTTCTATGGCACTCCATGGAGCATGACTTTTCATTTAGATCAAATGACTGTTCTTCTAAATCAGTGTTGCTAATGTTACTCCCAAATTTTACTGCATATGTATAAAACGTGAAGGAATTAGCTGTTAAGTTGTCAACTTCATTGGCAGAAGAATTTCACAAACAGTTAAATGATGCCAGTATTGTATCAACATCATGAGATGTTTCTGATAGAAAATCAGTTCATTCCAGTAATAGTGTGATCTTTTTCATCCAATTCACATTATCAAAGTAAAGCCTTTGAAAATTCATCTATTTGAAGGTGAAACCTCTAAAAGTATTATAAATACTATTGAAAATTCAGTTTAAAAGTTCAGTATTGAAGATAAAATAATTTAGGGGACTGTAATCATACAGTACAAAATTTTATGAAGAAAAATGTTGAGATAAAAATAGCATTCTTACTAAATTATTAAAATCTGTGGAGCAAAAACATACTTGGAACTGGTTGTGGTACCCACATAATTGTTCCCAAATATGAAGTAAGATTCTAACAGTAGAAACAGAAACTGTGCCTGTCACCATTTACAGATAGCTTTTTATGCACAGAGTAACTGAACTACAAAATTATTTAAATGATGTTGATGCTAAATTCAAAAGAAAAAATTTCAACACTTTCTATCTTTGCTTCCCATCATCAATGCATTTTAGAAATATTTCCACTGTTAGAAAAAACTATCTCATTTAAGCATCCTGCAATGGTAGTGATATTTTTTGTTTGTTTTGCCTTTTTATAAATGAATCTTCCAAATTTGGGGCCCATTTTTTCCCAGATACGTTGGAAATTTTAAAGTAATCATGGAATGCCAAGAGATCTTCAGCACTTGAAGATCTTAGCCAAATGCAATTATTGGAAATAAAGTCTGCAATCAGGAAGGTATTGAAATTTGTTGCCGCAAAAGTAAGCGAGGAAATAAATGATGTGAGAATTCAAACCATGTACAGGATTTAATTTTAAAATTCTAAAATTGTGATTGGGAATATCTAGACTTGCAGAAAGAATCTTCTGGTGGAGCTTCTATTTTTCATTTGATAAAGTGACAGTACTTACAATTTCTCAACATTTTTGATTAGTGACATGCTTAAGAGAGTCATAAATAGAATAAACTTCACAGAAATTTTTTTAATTTTTATTTTATATTGGAGTAGAGTTGATTTACAATGTTGTGTTAGTTTTTGGTGTACAGCAAAGGGATTCCATTATACACATACATATGTCCATTCTTTTTCAGATTCTTATCCCATGTAAGTTATTACAGATTATTGGGTAGAGTTCCCTGTGCTATACAGTAGGACCTTGTTGAATATCTATTTTATATATATTAGTGTGTATATGTTGATCTCAAACTCCTAATTTATCCCTCCACCAGCCTTTCCCCTTTGGTAACCGTAAGTTTTCTATGTCTGTGAGTCTGTTTCTGTTTTATAAATAAGTTCATTTCTATCTGTTTTTAGATTCCACATATGTGATATATGATATTTGTCTTTCTCTGTCTGACTTACTTCACTTAGTATAATAATCTCTAGGCCCATTTATGTTGCTGCAAATGGCATTGTTTCATTCTTTTTTATGGCTGAGTAATATTCCATTGTATATATACAGCACATCTTTATCCATTCATCTGTCCATGGGCATTTAGGTTGCTTCCATGTCTTGGCTATTGTAAATAGTGCTGCAGTGAACATTGTGGTGCATGTATCTTTTCGAAGAATGGTTTTCTCTGGATATATGCTCAGGAGTGGGATTGCTGGATCATATGTTAGCTCTGTTTTTAGTTTTTTAAGGAACCTCCATACTGTCTTCATAATGGTTGTACCAATTTACATTCCCACCAACAGTATAGGAGGGTTCCCTTTTCTCCACACCCTCTCCAGTATTTATTGTTTGTAGACATTTTGATGATGGCCATTCTGACTGGTGTGAGGTGATACCTCATTGTAGTTTTGAGTTGCATTTCTCGAATAATTAGCCATGCTGAGCATCTTTTCATGTGCCATTTGGCCATCTGTATAGTTTCTTTGGAGAAATGTCTATTTAGATCTCCAACCATTTTTTGATTGGGTTGTCTGTTTGTTTGGTTGTTTTTTATTGAGCTGCATGAGCTGTTTTGTCTATTTTGGAGATTAATTCCTTGTTGGTTGCATAGTTTGCAAATATTTTCTCCCATTCTGTGTGTTGTCTTTTCATTTTGTTTATGGTTTTCTTTGCTGTGCAAAAGCTTTTATGCTTAATTAGGTCCCATTTGTTTATTTTTGCTTTTATTTTTATTCCTCTAGGAGTGGATCCAAGAAGATATTGCTTTGATCTATGTCAAAGAGTGTTACGCCAGTATTTTCCTCTGAGAGTTTTATAGTATCTGGTCTTACATTTAGGTCTTTAATCCATTTCAAGTTTATTTTCATGTATGTTTTTAGAGAATGTTCTAATTTAATTCTTTTACATATAACTATCCAGTTTTCCCAGCACCACTTATTGAAGAGACTGTCTTTTCTCCATTGTACATTCTTGCCTCCTTTGTTGTAGATTAATTGACCGTAGGTGCATAGGTTTATTTCTAGGCTTTCTATCCTGGTCCATTGATCTATAAGTCTGTCTTTGTGCAAGTACCATATTGTTTTGATTACTGTAGCTTTGTAGTATAGTCAGGTCAGGGAGCCTGATTCCTCCAGCTCCGTTTTTCTTTCTCAGGATTGCTTTGGCTATTCAGTGTCTTTTGTGTTTCCATGCAAATATTAAGATTTTTTGTTCTAGATCTGCAAAAAAAAAAAGAAGTTCTGTTGGTAATTTGATAAGGATTGCATTGAATCTGTAGATTGCCTTGGGTAAAATAGTCATCTGACAATATTGATTCTTCCCATCCAAGAACATGGTATATCTCTCCATCTGTGTCATCTTTGATTTCTTTCATCAGCATCTTATAGTTTTCAGGGCATAGGTTTTTGCCTCCTTAGGTAGGTTTATATCTAGGTCTTTTATTCTTCTTGATGTGATGGTAAGTGGGATTGTTTCCTTAATTTCTCCTTCTGGTCTTTTGTGGTTAGTGTATAGAGATGCAACAGCTCTCTGTGTATTAATTTTGTATCCTGCAACTTTACCAAATTCGTTGAAAACTCTAGTAGTTTTCTGGTAGTGTCTTTAGGATTTTCTATGTATAGTATCATGTCATCTGCAAACAGTGACAGTTTTACTTCTTCTTTTCCAATTTGGATTCCTTTTATTTCCTTTTCTTCTCTGATTGCCATGACTAGGACTTCCAAAACTAGGTTGCATAGAAGTGGTGAGGGTGGTCATCCTTGTCTTGTTCCTGATCTTAGAGGAAATGCTTTCAGCTTTTCACCGTTCAATAACAGAAGGTATTCTGAATGGAAGCAAAAAAGACAGGCTCTGTAAAATTTTGGACTGAAATATTTACACATTTTAACACAAAAATAACAAAATTGATAATAACCTCCATTTATCAGAATTGTTCTGAGCCTACCAGATACCTCAGCACCTGTAGAGAAGAATGTTTTTGTAACTTAAAATATTATGATTGACTGAGAAAAATCGATGGAAGGTGTCAGCGATTTCAAATGCATTAGTCATAAAAACCACTTTGAGGAAGATTGCAGGCAATTTTATAAAAAATAAAATAGAACAATATTGAAAAACTTTCCTTTTCAGAAAAATACCAGTGAGATGGTGTTAGAAGTAGAGATGAATAAAAAGACTGAGGGAGGTCTTCCCTGGTGGCGCAGTGGTTGAGAGTCCGCCTGCCGATGCAGGGGACACGGGTTCGTGCCCCGGTCCGGGAAGATCCCACATGCCACGGAGCGGCTGGGCCCGTGAGCCATGGCCGCTGAGCCTGCGCGTCCGGAGCCTGTGCTCCGCAACGGGAGAGGCCACAACAGTGAGAGGCCCGCGTACCGCAAAAAAAAAAAAAAAAGAAAAAAGAAAAACAACTGAGGGAATACGTGAATAGCCGCCAGGAATAATTATTCTTCCCATGTTGTTATCTAGTGTTCAGATGATTAATATAAACATTTTAAAATTCTTTTTTCTTTAATGCGTGTAGATTTTGATTTTGGTTACTTTTTAAAAATATTTATTTTTGAAAGAACTACTGTAGAGCTGTACCAATATCATGAAACCAACTTGTAAGTCAATAAACAAATAATTTTAAAATTATTTATATTTTAGCATCACTTTTTAGCTTCAGAATTTTTCCAGTTGGGACAAAAAAAAACTATATGGTAACCCCATCTTGTAACCTTTCTTGTTCTGGAAGAGATTTAAGGCAACATAAAAAGAGATGGAACGTCCCACCTTTTAACTTTACTAAATCACTAAGCCTCACTAAAGATTTTGGGAGCTTAAAGCTCTTTTCAGGATTTATCCTGCTTTTAGTTAAAGTAACCAGTTTCAAGCTAGAATGATTTTACCTTGATTAGCTTTTATGGTAAATAAAATTAGGGTGACTAAATAGTTTTTATGTTATTTCGTATTTAATCATTTATCTGACTACTCCTTCCTACCAAGAAGCAAATTACAAATATGGCATAGAGAACGTCCACCTTCAGGTGCTATTCAGGTAGCTTACTTTATACATTTTTAATTTGAAAATCAACCCAGCAGTTACTGGAACCCCACCCCGATTTGTAGGGTAGCATGACCTTCCAGAATACAACGATGGGGGAGACAAGTGTATAACAAAGTCCTTTATCAAAACGGTTGGGTAGAATTGTGTGCTTTTGTTCAGAAATAAGTCCAATTTGTTCTAAGGTATCTCAGAGTCTGAGAGTGGGAAAGGGAATCTTGTCTCTCATTGTCCTCTGGCATGAGGACAGGAGCAGGAGCTCCTGAGATTTAGAAGAGGCATTTTATGGGGATAAACTTTGTTCTGCGTGGTCAGCGAGTGAGTTAGCCAGGCCATTGGGAAACCGATGAGAACATATCCCAGAGGTCAGAGCCTTGCTTTCTTTCCCGTGAGCCACAGAGAAGAGGGTACAGGGAGTCAGCTGAGAGAAATGAGTGAATTAAAGGGACAATTCATGCTTCTTGCTACCACTGGAGGGATGGCAAGCCTGCTGGGGCACTTACAAAGAATTTGGGGACTGTTCCCAAAGATGGCTTGTTTCAAGCCAGGTCTTACAGTTGGTTTCCCCCAAAGGCTAGCCCTGAGGCAAGGACTGGGCCCACATCATCTTCCTGGAAGGAAATGTGAAAATAATAATAATAGTAGATAATAAATATTTAATAATCTTATAATATTATATTATATTATTATATAATAATAATTTAATAATATTTAATATATAATAATTTAATAATATTAAATTAAATAATAAATATTAAATAAATAATAAATAATTATTATTAAATAATAATTAAATATTAAATAATAAATATTAAATAAAGCAAATATCCCTTTGCTTCTTCTGGCCACCTCCAAATAGTGGAAAGGAAAGCAGCTTACATCATGGACCCTGGGGCTCCATCCCACTGGAGGACTCTGGGAGACTGCCTGGAGGGGAGTGTCCTCTCCTCCTGGCTCTGGGAGAGGCCTCAGAGGGATCATGGAGCCAGAGTGAGTTACCCACCAGCTTCCACCAGTCAGTTTGAAGATGGCTCTCAGGGGCTGGGGGCTGTTAACACCCCAGAACTTCCAGCCTTGCTGGACAAGGGTTGATTAGGCTCCCATCACAGGTTCAATCGGAAGCTGGGGGTCCATGCCCACAAGATGGCATCTGTTGTGTGGCATAGTGCATTCATCTGGTCTCCTGGTGACAGTTGTTTACGTTATTCCCATCATTTTGTTTTTATAGAGGCTGCTGCTATGAACGTTCTCAACCAAGTCCTTGTGGATATCTGTGCGAGGTTTTCTCTAGGGACTGGAATTGCTCTCTGGCAGAGTGTGGGTGTCATTTTCAGCACCAGATAGTGCCAGATCGCTTTCCAGGATCGTTGTGTCTTACTGTCATCGTCTTGGCAGTATACGAGTATTCCCACTGATTCACATTCTCACCAACGTTTCCTAGAGTCAACCTTTCTAAGTACTGCTAACCTGGTTAACTGTGGCTTTGATTTGCATTTGCATGATTACTAATGAGGTTGATCATGTTTTCATACGCTTTTTGTCTAGCAGATGCCTTTTCTTTTTTTTTAAGTCTGGTGTTGACAAAAATAAACTCAAAATGGATTAAGGACCTAAATGTAAGGGCAGACACTATAAAATTCTTAGAGGAAAACATAGGAAGAACACTCTGACATTAATCACAGCAAGATCCTTTTTGACCCACCTCCTAGAGAAATGGAAATAAAAACAAAAATAAACAAATGGGACCTAATGAAACTTAAAAGCTTTTGCACAGCAAAGGAAACTGTAAACAAGACAAAAAGACAGCCCTCAGAATGGGAGAAAATATTTGCAAGTGAAGCAACTGACAAAGGATTAATCTCCAAAATATACAAGCAGCTCATGCAGCTCAATATCAAAAAACCAAACAACCCAATCCAAAAATGGGCAGAAGACCTAAATAGACATTTCTCCAAAGAAGATATACAGATGGCCAACAAACACATGAAAGGATATTCAACATCACTAATCATTAGAGAAATGCAAATCAAACCTACAGTGAGGTATCACCGCACACCAGTCAGAATGGCCATCATCAAAAAATCTACAAACAGTAAATGCTGGAGAGGGTGTGGAGAAAAGGGAACCCTCTTGCACTGTTAGTGGGAATGTACATTGATACAGCCACTATGGAGAACAGTATGGAGGTTCCTTAAAAAACTAAAAATAGAACTACCATGTGACCCAGCAATCCCACTACTGGGTATATACCCTGAGAAAACCATAATTCAAAAAGAGGCATGTACCACAATGTTCATTACAGCACTATTTACAATAGCCAGGACATGGAAGCAACCTAAGCGTCCATCGACAGACAAATGGATAAAGAAGATGTGGCACATATATACAATGGAATATTACTCAGCCATAAAAAGAAACGAAATTGAGTTATTTATAGTGAGGTGGATGGACCTAGAGTCTGTCATATGGAGTAAAGTAAGTCAGAAAGAGAAAAACAAATACCGGATGCTAACACATATATATATGGAATCTAAAAAAAAAATGGTTCCGATGAACCTAGGGGCAGGACAGGAATAAAGACGCAGACGTAGAGAATGGAGTTGAGGACACGGGGTTGGAGAAGGGTAAGCTGGGATGAAGTGAGAGAGTGGCATGGACATATATACACTACCAAATGTAAAATAGATAGCTAGTGGGAAGCAGCTGCATCGCACAGGGAGATCAATTCAGTGCTTTATGACCACCTAGAGGGGTGGGATAGGGAGGGTGGGAGGGAGACGCAAGAGGGAGGGGATATGGGGATATATGTATATATATAGCTGACTCACTTTGTTATACAGCAGAAACTAACACAACATTGTAAAGCAATTAAACTCCGATAAAGATGTTAAATAAATAAAGTCTGTTGTTGAATGCTTAATTCCTTAAGCCCCTGTGTCCATGTGTGTGGTCTAGGAAGGTGTGTGTTGGTTTGGGGGAGTCTTTGTTCACTCTCAGGATTTTTGTCAAGCAAAATTCTTCAAGCTCCCTAGGGAAGCTATTTGTGACAGTTATTAAATAGTGTTTTTATGGAGAACCTCATAATGACTTGAGCCACTGTAATACTAAAGTTATAAATAATAACATCCTGATAAAAATAGTCATATCCCCCAATACCACCATCACAATTCCTTGACATTTACTGAAATCTCATTGTTATTAAATATTAACCTACTTTTGTATTCGTTAAACCATGCAATTACCTAGGGAGTCTAAACAGTACCGGTTCTACATGGTTCCATCAGATTCTGAATGGTTACCTTATACTTTGATCACAATCCAAGATTTTTCTTGTCATATGTAGCTAGCATTCCCTTTTAATCCATCTCTTCTTCCACTGTCAACATATCAGGAAGAACATCACCATCTGTCATAAATAAACCCCTTCTTAGTTTCTTAATTAGATTTAAGAGCAAGATAAGAGAAGCAGCTGAGCAGGAGGGAATCCAGGTAAGGACATTCTTCTTTGTCATCTCAGCCCCGGAATGAACTTCAGATCAAGGGCACAAATGGCACAGCAGAGTTTAAATCACAGTTTAAAGGAATAGGTAACTGTTGGTGAAAGGGAGTCTGGGCAGCAAAGGGTTAAATCAGCAGGTCCAAGTTGTCTAAACCTGCACATTAAAGGTTTGGCTCTTGATTGGCTCCTGGGATGTGGTCTAAGCCCTTAGCATGTTCTATCTGATATGAGTGCCTTTGTTTATCTGGGGCCTTAAATTGTGCCAGAGAGTCTACGCTAGTGATGTGATTTAGGGTGGGACTTCAGGCCACACAGTATCCGCTTGACCACTGGAAGGACTGGAGACCAGGTTCAGCCACACGAGTGGTCAGCCACACCTCTGCAACTGACCCCCAGTAAGAATTCTGGACACCAAGGCGTGGGTGAGCTTCCCTGGTTGGCCATGCTCCATATGTATTGTCACGCGTCCTTGCTGCCTCCATGGGGATGGAGCTCTACCCAACACACCTCTTCCCTTTGCTCACTCCAACCTCTATTTTTTTTTTTTTTTTTTTGCTATAATAAACCGTAACTGTGAGCATAACATCTTTTCTGGTTCGTGAGCCCTTCTAGTGAGTCACTGGACCTCACACCATGCAGTGCACACATACGAAGCATGAATGCAGGCTACAGATGCACTGAGGTCCCGTTACTCCTACATAACCTTTGTTACCACTGTCTTAGTCAGTTCAGGCTGCTGTAACAAAAATACCATAGACTGGATGGCTTAAACAACAAACATTGGTTTCTCACTGTCCTGGAGGCTGAAGCCAGAGATTGGGGTGCCAGCATGGTTGGGTTCTTGGGGAGAGCCCTCTCCTTGTTTTGCAGATGGATGCCTTCCTGGTGTGTCCTTACATGGCAGAGAGAGAGAGAGAGAGAGAGAGATTGAGGAAACAGACTATCTCCTGTTCTTCTTATAAGGGCACTAATCCCATTCATGAGGGTTCCACCCCATGACCTACTCACCTCCCAAAGACACCATCTCCAAATTCCATCACATTCCAGACCTCAACATATGAATTGGGAGGAACACATATTCAATCCATAGCAACCACTAATCATGGATGTCCCTCACCCCCACCCCCAAATGCCAGGGTCTAAACCCCATGGGAGCCAGCCAGAATTTCCTAAATTGCAATAAAGAGATCCTGGAGATAACATTTACTATAAATAGACTGCCTTTTGCTTCCATCAGCTAAATTCATGACTCTTGGTTAATTTCAAAGAGTCATTTTAGAATTGGCCCAGCCTCACAGATAACATCCTTCAGAAACTCACATTGTCAATTCTTTCTCTTGCTTAACCTATTTAAATCCTCTAACTAACAACACCTTTTCAGGCAATAGGTTTGTATCCTGTGACACTCACCTAAGAGGCCATAAATTCAAAAATTTCAACCAGCAAATAAACATAAATTACACTGATAATTCATCCTCTTTTCTTCAGCTCAGGTTAGAAAGTTCATTTGAATTAGAAGAAAATTGCGTGGAAAGTAGAATATATATTTAAGCGAGAGAGATTGCAGAACTAGATATGGAGTATAATCCTAATTTTGTAAAAACCACCTAAATATCTGCATGGAAATAAGCATGGAAGGAAAAGCCTTCAGATGTTAACTGTGGGCATGTGGCCTTTGAGAACTTGAGATGGGGCTAATGCAACTCAGGAGCTGAATTTTAAACTTTCTTTAATTCCAGTTAATTTCAGTGTAAATGGCCACCCTATTGCATAGCACAGATACAGAGTCGACTTTGCTCATGCGTCTGGCAGTTGGCGCCGGCTGTCAGCTGGAACCTCAGCTGGGCTGGTGGCTGGAATGCCTGTGTGACCTCTCCATGGGGTCTCTCTGCATGGGCTAGTTGGGCTTCCTCATGGCATGGCAGCGGGGTTCCAAGACTGAGCACTCCCAGAAGAGCAACAGGAAGCTGTGTCACTTTTCAGGACTTAGGCTCCGGAGTCACGTAGTGTCACTCATGCCGTGGTCACAAGCAGACCCAGATTCAAGGGGAGGGAACATAGATCCTGTGACCTGATGGAAGAGCCTCAATGTCAAACTGTAAGATGAGGACATGGAGTGAGGGATGATGTTGTAGCAAGAGGGAGGTTAATTTCACAGTCAGTTATCTGTTACTGCCCACAAGCCACCCCACGCTTAACACCTTAACAATTGTTTATTTTGCTCACAATCCACAGGGTTCAGAGGAGACAGCTCATCTGGGCTCCAAATAGCTTCAGCTAGGCCAGCTCAACTGGGGACCATAGGATCCACTTTCAAGATGGCGCAGTCACATGGCTGTCAAGGTGCTGGCTGGTGGTTGGCAGGGAGCTCAGCCAGAGCTGTTGTTGGGGAGTGGGGGGCAGGGTGGTCCTGGTTCCTCTCCATGTGTGCTCCCCCCCTCCCCTCCCCCTCTCCCTCCCCTCCCCTCCCCCTCTCCCTCCCTCCCCCTCCCCTCCCCTCTCCCTCCCTCCCCTCCCCTCCCCTCCCCCTCTCCCTCCCTCCCCTCCCCTCCCCTCCCCCTCCCTCCCTCTCCCTCCTCCCCTCCCCTCCCCTCCCCTCCCCCTCTCCCTCCCTCCCCTCCCCCTCTCCCTCCCTCCCCTCCCCCCTTTCCCTCCCTCCCCTCCCCTCCCCTCCCCTCCCCTCCTCCTCTCCCTCCCTCCCCTCCCCTCCCCCTCTCCCTCCCTCCCCTCCCCCTTTCCCTCCCTCCCCTCCCCCTCCCCTCCCCTCCTCCCTCCCCTCCCTCTCTCCTTCCCCTCCCCTCTCCCCTCCCCTCCCTTCCCCTCTCCCTCCCCTCTCCCTTCCCCTCACCCTCACCCTCCCCTCCCCTCCCCCCTCCCCTCCCCTCACCCTCTCCCTCCCTTCCCCTCACCCTCTCCCTCCCCTCCCCTCACCCCTCTCCCTCCCCTCACCCTCTCCCTCCCCTCACCCTCTCCCTCCCTTCCCCTCACCCTCTCCCTCCCCTCCCCTCACCCTCTCCCTCCCCTCGCCCCCTCCCTCCCCTCCCCTCCCCTCCCCTCCTCCTCCCTCCCCTCCCCTCCCCTCCCCTCTTCCTCCCTCCCCTCCCCTCTCCCTCCCCTCCCTCCCTCCTCTCCCCTCCCCTACCCTCCCCCCTCTCCTCTCCCTCCCCCTCTCCCTCCCTCCTCCTCTCCATCCCCTCCCCTCCCCTCCCCTCCCCCTCCCCACTCCATCCCCCCTCCCCTCCCCTCTTCCCTCCCCTCCCCCTCTCCCACTCCTACTCCCTCTCCCTCTCCCTCTCCCACTCCCTCTCTCTGTAGGCTACTTGGGCTTCCTTAAGCATGGTGGCTGGGTTCCAGATTGAGGTTCCAGGAAGGCATTTTTATGAACCAGCCTTGGGAGTCACAGAGCATCATTTCCATTGTACTCCATTGGTGGAGGCTGTACCAGGAGCCACCCGGGTTCTAGAGGAGGGGACACAGATCCTTCCACCTGGTCAGAAGAGTGGTAAGGGGAGCACGTAGGGTGGGAAGCACTGCAGCAGGCGTCTTTGGAAAACGGGAAGGTGAGAGTCTGGAGCACCCCCTGCTCGCCCTGTGCCTGGAAGTTTTCTAGAGGATGCAGCAGGTGCCATTTATGGTTGTTGCCGTTCCCAGTAAACATTCACCTGTGTTCTCGGTGGACTCTTTGTGCGTACTTCCCATCAGCATCCCGCGAGGCGCAGTGCCCGTTTCCCTTTGCATCACCTGTTCATGCCCTGCGTCCAGTGTTGGCTAACTGTTCGCTTTCCCCC
This sequence comes from Globicephala melas, assembly GCF_963455315.2. Lineage (NCBI taxonomy): Eukaryota > Metazoa > Chordata > Mammalia > Artiodactyla > Delphinidae > Globicephala > Globicephala melas. Next base: position 3,264,837 of record NC_083328.1, read on the forward strand.
TCAAGGAGTATAAATATTTCCCTCTCCTAAGCAGAAGAACTTGGCCCATTTAGGCTGCTGCCAGAGGTGCTAAAGAGGCAAACTGGTAAAGATTTTCACGTGCAGCTCCCCAAGACAAAAAGAGAGTGGCACTTTGCACCGACTAGGAAAAAACTGTGATTCTTAAATTTGAGCTGTTTCCAGTCACTGCCCATTTCCCTATCTGGACAGAAATCTGGGACAGCTTTTCTTTTTTTAATTTTTATTGGAGTATAGTTGCTTTACAATGTTGTGTTAGTTTCTACTGTACAGCAAAGTGCATCAGCTATGTGTATACATATATCCCCTCTTTTTTGGATTTCCTTCCCATTTAGGTCACCACAGAGCACTGAGTAGAGTTCCCTGTGCTCTACAGGAGGTTCTCGTTATCTATTTTATACATAGTTTCAATAGTGTATATATGTCAATCCCAATCTCCCAATTCATCCCCCCCTCCCCTTTCCCCCTTGGTATCCATACGTTTGTTCTCTACGTCTGTGTCTTTGTTTCTGCTTTGTAAAGAAGATCATCTATACCAATTTTTTCAGATTCCACATATATGAGTTACTATTACGATATTTGTTTTTCTCTTTCTGACTTCCTTCACTCTGTATGACAGACTCTAGGTCCATCCACATCTCTGCAAATGACCCAATTTCATTCCTTTTTATGGCTGAGTAATATTCTATTGTATATATGTACCACATCTTTTTAATCCATTCTTCTGCTGATGGACATTTAGGTTGCTTCCATGTCCTGGCTATTGTAAGTAGAGCTGCAGTGAACATTGGGGTGCATGTGTCTTTTGGAATTATGGTTTTCTCTGGGTGTATGCCCAGTAGTGGGATTGCTGGGTCATATGGTAATTCTATTTGTAGTTTTTTAAGGAACCTCCATACTGCTCTCCATAGTGGCTGTATCAATTTACATCCCCACCAACAGTGCAGGAGGGTCCTGTGGCAGATTTTAAGAAGCACCACTTCCTGGCAGCCGCTGGAACATTCCAGGAGCCTGTGCGTGTGCATTTACCTCTACCTGGAATTGGAATGTCTGTCCTTTTCCTCCCCCTTCCACCTGTTCACATCAGTCCTCTTCTGAAGCATCTCTCTCCCCGCGTGCCAGGCTGAGATGGGTGCCCCCCCTCTATGTGCGACTTGTCACAGGGCAGGAACTGTCATTGTTGTCATTGTTCACTGGGGACAGAGATGTGTGAGAATGCTTCAGGGTTGCAGTATGTTAATTTAGTCCCTGAAGTAGCTCCTCAGAGGACTGGGTTTGACGTTTGATAAAATGAGTTCTCTGACACACATATCTTTTAGAAGTTGACATTTTCTGTAATAAGCTCAAGGGACATTCTCAGTAAAGCCCACCAGAAGAGTCCAGGCTGTAGGATGTAGGGAGCACTGCTTCCCACGTCTTCCCAGTTCCTCACTGGGGAGGAGCTTGGACTGGTGGCGACAAGGGGCTGCTTGTCCGGGGTGTGGTCCCACTGGTCGCAGGAATTCCTGGGTGGGGGGCTCTCCATGCCTCAGAGACACCCAGCTCTGTTACCCTGAGACCGCAGCATAAACGCCTTGTGCACTTTCCCTGGACTTGCTCCTTGGTCACCGTAACATTTCAGAACCCAACCCCTGCCTGTGACTGGATAGAAACTCAGTAGATGGCTGAGACCAAACAGATTGGGAAACAGTGTAATTGCATCCTACGAACACTTGCCTTCATACAGTGTGTGTAGTCAACTATGAGAGGGTGTGATTCTCACTTTTAAAGATTCTTCTTTTTTTTAGCCTGCACACTCTTAACTAACCACTCTGTGTATACATGAAACCATGGACACTATGTTATCAATTATGGGTATATTACTATATGTATGTTATATCTGATATACAATGTAATTAATATAGTTAGTATAATTTTATAAATAATATATTGACTGTTACATTTACATATATGCATTATTGATTATGCAAATTACAATTATAGAGGATACACTGATCTCTATATTTATTTTAAAGCATTGGCTCACACAATTGTGGGGACTGGCAAGTTCAAAATCTGCAGGAGAGGCCAGCAGGCTGGCAGCGCAAGTAGGAATCGACACTACAGTTTGGAGGCAGAAGTTCTTCTTCTCCAAGAAATCCCAGTTTGTGCTCTTAAGGCCTTCAGCTGATTGGAGAGGGCCGACCACATGATGGAGGATAATCTCCTTTACTTAAAGTCAGCTGACTGTTAGATATTAACCACAACTACCCAAACCTCTGTGACAACACCTAGATTAGTGTTTGATTATATACCTGGGTCCTGTAGCCCCACCAGGCTGAGCATCAAACTCACCCTCACATAGGACATTTCCAAGCGTACTATTGACAGAACCACACTTCCTGACTTTAAAATCAAACTCCGAGAGGGACTTCCCTGGTGGCGCAGTGGTTAAGAATCCACCTGCCAATGCAGGGGACACGGGTTCGAGCCCTGGTCCGGGAAGATCCCACATGCCTCAGAGCAACTAAGCCCATGCCCCACAGCTACTGAGTCTGCGTGCCACAATTACTGGAGCCCGCGCACCTAGAGCCCGTGCTCCGCAACAAGAGAAGCCACCGCAATGAGAAGCCCGCACTCCGCAATGAAGAGTAGCCCCCGCTCGCCGCAACTAGAGAAAGCCCGCGTGCAGCAACGAAGACCCAACGCAGACAAAAATAAATAAATAAAAATCAAACTCTGAGAAAAGGGAACCCTCCTACAGTGCTGGTAGGAATGTAAGTTGGTGCAGCCACTGTGGAAAACAGTATGGAGGTTCCTCAGAAAACTAAAAATAGAGCTACCATATGATCCAGCAATCCCACTCCTGGGCATATATCCAGACAAAACTCTAATTCAAAAAGAGACATGCACCCCTATGTCATAGCAGCCCTATTCACAATAGCCAAGATGTGGAAGCAACCTAAATGTCCATCAACAGAGGAACGGATGAGGAAGACGTGGTACATATATACAATGGAATACTACTCAGCTGTAAAAAAGAATGAAATGATGCCATTCGCAGCAACATGGATGCAACTAGAGATTATCATACTAAGTGAAGTAAGTCAGAAAGACAAATACCATATGATATCACTTATATGTGGAATCTAAAATATGACACAAATGAACCTATCTATGAGACAGAAACAAAATCACGGACATAGAGAACAGCCTGGTGGTTGCCAAGGGGGAGGGGGTGGCGGGAGGGAGGGACTGGGAGGTTGGGGTTAGCAGACGTAAGCTTTTATACACAGGATGGACAAACAACAAGGTCCTACTGTATAGCACAGGGAACTATATTCAGTATCCTCTGATAAGCCATAACGGAAAAGAATATTTTAAAAGAATGTATATATGTATAACTGAATCCCTTTGCTGTACAGCAGAAATTAACACAACATTGCAAATTAACTATACTTCAATAAAAAGAATCAAAGTCCGTTATATACACAACTTCCTTGCATACCTAAGCATTATAATAAAGGTCCAAGATTAGGATGTCAGTATTGTTGGGGGGGGGGCATTATCCACCCTACTGAGCAAATCAGCAAGTGGTTAAGGGCAGAGGCAAAGTGTGTAGTTCTTGTGGGTTTAGGAAGCAACGTGTGTCTGTAACGTCCGTACCTCACTTAGCAATCTCCATTTACTTCCGAAAAACCCTACTCCTGAGTGAAGAGCTATTAAGTGAAAAAAGTGTTTCCATTATTCAACGTAAAAATTGTGATGTGTTCCATCCCGACCTAAAATATCCAAACAGCTTTCACAGATAAAATACAAATTGAGCAAGGAAAACAAGGTTATAAATAGTAACACTCTTAAAGGAAATAGAGTTTGTCCATAAAATAAAATGTAATAAAGTTTTATTGCATTTGCTCTTTTGTCTTCAGCACTTTCTTCACCAATTTTTCAACCTTTTGGGGGGGTGCCTGGTGACTCAAAGCGAACTTAAAAATAATGACGCATAAAATCGCCCTGAGGGCCAAATAAAGGCAAAACAGAGAAGTGTTCAAAGCCAAAATGTGGAAGTAGGGTGTCCACAAAACAGACTGAAGACTTGTTGAAAATACCACCTCTCAGCTGGCGTACGTAGGAAAGCAAGATATGCTGGCGTGAAATTAAAGTGGTTTTTAAATTTTATTTATTTGTTTATTTATTTATGGCTGCGTTGGGTCTTTGTTGCTGCACGCGGGCTTTCTCTAGTTGCGGCGAGCGGGGGCTACTCTTCGTTGCGGTGCATGGAGCTCTTCATTGCGGTGGCTTCTCATTGCGGTGGCTTCTCGTTGCGGAGCGTGGGCTCTAGGCGTGCGGGCTTCAGTAGTTGTGGCACACAGGCTCAGTAGTTGTGGCGCACGGGCTTAGTTGCTCCACGGCATGTGGGATCTTCCTGGACCAGGGCTCGGACCCGTGTCCCCTGCATTGGCAGGCAGATTCTTAACCACTGCACCACCAGGGATGTCCCTAAAGTTTATTATACAGATATTCTCCGTCAAGAAACTGGGTCAAGTAAGTTGTATGTCCTTGCTTGAAGCTGTCATATCAAAATATGGCATCTTTATAGCATATTTATTTAGTGCGATTTTGGTGAAAAAGTCATGACGCACATGTGCACACACATATATACACACAAGGAGTCATTGTTTAAAAAGTGCTGTAACTTCCCGAGAGCCATCACAGCCAAAGCTCGTACGCTGAGGCATCGTTATGTGAGGTCCATGTGTGTCTGCTTGCAAATTCACAGAATATTTCTAAAAAGATACACAGGGAGCTGGTAACGGGCTGCTTCTAGGGAAGAAGACGGGGGGACGTGATAGGAGGGAAATTTCATTTTAACTTAAAACCTTTTTTGAAATGAATGGAGAAAAAATATATAAGGATACCAGCAGGAGTCCCTGAGTGGGTCCCTACGGCCTCAAAGCAAAGTACACATTGAAAGGTATCATAGTGACTTGTTTCCCTGCAATGCCATCCTGTGGAAGAAGAGTGATTGCATCAAATTCTGAGATTGTTTGGTGAAGACTGTTTCTTTTCCCAGACCCTTGAAGACAATTCACAATATTGTCCTGTGCAGATGGGCCTGTGGAGCAGACTTTATTGCCGTTCCTTCCTCCGCCCTCTTCCCAGGTGGCAGAGCCTCCTCCCACCGTAGCAGCTGAAAGTGAAAAACATGTACATTGAAGCCTCCCTTGCAGCTAGGCTGGCCCAACTCCTGTCCAGTGGATCATCAGAGGACATCTGCTGAGAGAAATTCCCTGGTCAAGCAGGGAATGAGAGAATTAAGTCCTCCTTATTCTTTTGGGCATGAGTGGGTAAAGATGTGATGTCTGGAGCTGTGGTAGCCATCTGGTGACCATGAGGAAAATTACCTAAGGGAGAAAGCTGAGGATGACTGAGCAGAAAGAGAGAAACTACCCAGGTTTGTGATGTCTTCATGGTTCCACTGAAATAACCAGTCTTGGAACAACTTACTGTTGGACTTCTTCCAATGAGAGAGACTCAACTCCTGTATCATTTAACCCTAATCATCCTAAACATCCTATTCATTTAATCAAGTTTTCAGTTACTTGTAGCTAAAGTATCCTAGCTGAGGTAGCATGTCATAAACTTTTAAATAATTTTTCTAGATTTCCCGTGCCAATGAACATGAATTTCACTATGACCTATTTTATTTGTAGAATCGGTGAACAAGAAATAAAAATTTAAGGGGTGAGTATTTTATTAGAGGGCCAAAGTCAGGGCCAAAGTCCAGCCAGTGTTTTATCACCAGGGATCTGCATAATGCTAATCATGTACAAATATGTTTTGGGAAAATGTCTCTTTGAGGTTTATCACTTCTAAAATTTCTTAAAAGTAACATATATTTTATCACTACATCACACTAATTACAGATCTCTTTATAGTACAGGTAGCTGTCATTAAGTAAACCATGCCTTGGAAAACAGTTCCTGTAAGTTTGTTAAAGTCTACGTTCACCCAACCCACTAGGCTTGCACTGCCTTCATCAGCTTCCTTCATCAGGGATCCAAGATCACTCCATTCTTTGCTTCCTTCATCTTTACAATGTGAGCTTTTTGATCTGATGTTTGTTGCTTCATGGTCACAAGATGGCTGCTGCAGCTCCAGGCATGGTTGCCTTATTCGAAATCAGGAAACAATGGGTGCAGTGGCAAAAGGTCGTTTTCTGTAGTGGTTCTCTTTTATTATCACCAACAGAAAAACTTTTGTTGAAGCACTTCAGCACATTCCCTTGGGACTATGATATATGACAATCCCTTGTGGCCAAAAATAAACAAACAAACAAAAAAACTGGGAAAGCAAACATCTGGCCATTTTACATTCTCTCAAGTGGAAGGTAAACAAAAGGGAAGAGAGCTGGGGATGGTTGTTGTCTGACAGTGTACACCTGTTTTAATTAGGGTTCATTCCAGAGATGCAGCGACTCCCAAACAGTGGTAAAGTAGGTTGGTGTCATAGCCACAACCACAGAGAGTCAGGGTTAGTAAACAAATTCGTACTGAGCATCTATTAAACGCCAAGCAATGTACGAGACAGAGAAGATTCCAGTCCTCAAGGAAAGTAGACAAGAAACGTGTGCAATTAAGTAACCATGATCATTTTAAATGGTGATATACACCTTGAAGAAACTAAAAGAGTGTAAAGAGGTAGAGAGTGATGCCGGAAAGGTGAATCATTCTGGCCAAAATATAAAATAACACTGGTGAAAAATGATACTGAGAACCAAGTGTTTTTCTCAAAAATCCGGTTGCTTCCTAACTGAAAGTGATAACGTGACTTTGCTTCCCTCCTGAGACTGTGCTTATCCACTACTCAGAATGTCCCTTTCATTTATACAAAGTTTTGTAGGGCCTTTATACTCTACCACCCAGTGAAGCATTATTTATGAATGAGTTTCATGATCATTATTCATTTAAGAACATGTGTTTCCTCTCCATGGGGAGGCCCTGCTTCCTGTGCAGGTTTCTTTTTAACAGTTTTCTTTCAATTTTGCTCATTGATCCTACGAAGAATTCTCGGATTTCTCTGGGGAGGTGGTCTATATTCAGCATTGTAAGAAGAGGGGCTAGGAATGTGAATACAATTGTGAAAAGAAAAAGAACACACGATGGAAAGACAGGTCTCCTGCTGGAGCATCTGTCTGCCTTGATGTTATCACCAGGATGAGGTATGCTCACTCCCTCAGATTATGTGACCACAGCTGACTGTCACAGAGCCCACGGCAAAGTGAACGATGGGGTCTCAGAGCTGCAAGTGACCTTATAAATCGTCTACGCGGCCTTCCTCGTGCGGTAGAAGCCCTCCTGATAAATGTGCAGGTCTGTTTCCTTGCACCGGGTCCCGTAGAGGGGAGGCTCCTGTGGATAAGCGGCCACCGTGGGCAACCCCAGTGGCCTTGTGCCCTTTCTTACAAAACCGTCACCGTTGGTCCCGATGCTGCTTCTGGAACCACTGCGCTTCCCCTCTTCTGACGTCTCTCAGGCAGACTCCAATCAGAGTTTTCAAGACCCTTCCGTCTCAACGGTGCTGTGTCGATTCCACCAAGAGCTCCACGCTGTTCCATCTAACGCCTGGTGTTCAGCCTGCATCCTGTTGGTTCAGGTGTCAGGTAGTGACACCTGACACAGCTGATCACCCGCTTCTCATCCAGCTGCTTCCTTCATTCGGATTCAGGATGCCAAACCCTCTGGGTTTCCCTCCCACCTCTCTGGCTGCTCCCCTGGAACCCCTTTGCTGCTTCCTCCTCTTCTCCCCTCCCTCCAGTCTCCAGGGCTCTGTCCCTTAGCCGTCCCCTCTTCCAGGCTGAAGCCGATGGCCCCGAGTGTACATCCGCAGCCCGGTCCTCTCCCAACCCTCGGGCTCAGAATCCCACTCCCTTCTCCCCACCCACTGCCTAGCAGGCTTCCCCGCCTTCATGGGGCTGAAGAATGGAACCCTCGGCTGCCCTGCCACTCAGCTCTCTCGCTGGGCTCCTGTCTCAGTTACTCCAACACCGTCCTCCCATTGCTCAGGCCCCAGAATGAGGATTCATCAGTAAGTCCTGTCCCTCTGCCCTCAAAGTCGTTTCCTGATGAGATACCATCACATGGCTCACATGCACCCCTCATGTAATCACGTAAGAGTCCACGCACACAAACACTGCACATAGCTAGATGTTAGCGCTGCCTTCCCAAACTTCCATAACACTTACAGCTTTCTGCTAGTATCTGTCCCATGCCACCTTGTGTAGTACCTATTTGCGGTCGTACCTTATCTTCCCTAAGAGCATACAAAGCCCTTGAAGACAGAGGTTATCCTACACATATGTTCAACCTTCATAGTGGAACATTCATAATCAGGCCCTATAAGTATTTCCTGAAGAAGTGGTTATAAGTCTTACCAATGACAGCTCAGTCTCTTTTTTTCCTTTCAGTATTTTCTAATTTATTTTTTAATTGAAGTATAAGTTGATTTACAATGTTGTGTTAGTTTCAGGTGTACAGCAAAGTGGTTCAGTTATATAAATATATATATATTCTATGTGGGTTATTACAAAATATTGAGTATAGTTCCCTGTGCTATACATAATTGGAAAAGATACATGCACCCCAATGTTCACTGCAGCACTATTTACAATCGCCAAGGTATGGAAGCAACCTAGATGGCCATCGACAGATGAATGGATAAAGAAGATATGGTATATGTATATATACAATGGAATATTCCTCCGCCGTAAAAAAAGAATGAGAGATAATGCCATTTGCAGCAACATGGATGGACCTAGAGATTATCATACTGAGTGAAGTCAGACAGAGAAAGACAAATATCATGATATCACTTCTATGTGGAATCTAAAAAAAAAAAAGATATAAATGGACTTATTTACAAAATAGAACTCAGTCTTAAGTACCAAAAGCTAGGAGTTACTTGGGAAGGGTACTGTCAGTTGTGTCTGAGCACCAATGGAGGAGGGCTGGATCCCCAAAGACCATCTTTAGGGAAGGATCATCACAGTGTCCTGGAAGAGACAATGCGGTAACCAAGTTGACCCCAGAGTCAGGTGCAGATTTCACAAACCCCATCTTCTAAATTGTCCCCTGTGATCCTATCTCATCTAAGACAGGGGCTTTTTTTTTGCTGCCCTCCAGCAAAATAAACATCTGTCCCCCAACAGAATAAACATCGGCAGTAGTTGATCAAAATGGGACCTTTATCACAAAGCCATCTAGAGATCAGTCTCTCCAGTGAGCTCCACATCACTCCAATTTTAAAAAACTGAAAATTCCCAGACTTCACTTTTGTATTGTTTCCTTTCAATGGATTTATAGCTTTTTAACACATCAAGGGCCAAGTTAATGCCTGTCTTTTCCTGTCTCTTTGTTTGTTCTTGAACATGATAAACTATTTGAGTCATAAATACACTTAGGAAAGTAATTATGTTGCATATTCTTTGGATAAACTCAGTGTTTCCACAGTCGAATCGAGTTGAATGTATACAATAGGGATTTTTTTTAACACTTAGACACAGAGAGCATCAGTGGGACTTCTCAAATGGAGAAAGCTGAACAGGTTATGACCTAGTTCTCAAGCAAACTGTCCAGAAAACATTCTAATTGCGGGAAATAGCCACAAGGGTCCGGGGCGGCCGACACAGAGCCACCCAGCCCGCTGAACGCCTACTTTTCATTCCTGTTTCTGCAACTTGTAAGGGATTAAACGGGAGCTAAGAGCTTGACATTTGAAAAGGTGAGCGTTCTTCTGGGTGATTCGAGCCTCATCTTTTAAAGGATTCCAGTCTGTGAAGGTAAAACTTGCCAAGGGGCGAGGTGGGCAAGGCCGGGAGGGTGGTGTGATCAGGTGAAGCCGAAGCCGAATCATTAGCCAAATCCATCGCACCCGCCTCTGCCAATCAAGGTCTTCACGATGCACGTCCTCCAAGCAGCACGGAGCCTAAACGATAAGGCGTTTCCCCGAGTTGTGGTCCAGGAGCTCGGAGTCAGCTGTGTCTGCTTCCAGCTGGGCGGGTTAAGACTGGATAGGACCACCGACCCTCCAACTGGGCATGCGCGAGTGTCCGCTCCGTGACCTTTTGACGTCAGAGGACGGCAAACTCCACCCTCAGGTCGTGCTGAGGGCCGTGGCTTAGTTACGCCTGCGCAGAACGACCTCGGTCACACCTTTTCCCATCCCCTCTCCCCAGGCTCCCCACCGCCGCCGACCACCCTGCTTCTTTAAGCTTCATCCCATAATTTACCCAGACCCTTGGCTTCAGGGAGGCTGATCTGGGGCCTGTTCTCCCTCTTCGCATCGCTTCCTTGCAAATAACGCCCCTCTTTGCTGCAAACCTCGGTGTCTCAGCGTTTTGACCTGCTGTGTGCGCGGGCAAAACGAATCTGGTTCGGTAACAAAGCCCCAGATTCCAGAAATTCAGCACGGTTCCCCTTAGCAGTGGCTGAGCAAGTCGGTGTAGAGGGGCGCCAAGGATGCTTCTTTACTGACAGTTTGTTGACTACTCTTTGTGTTCTTTTGTTTGTCACGTGGGCGTTTCGGAAATTGTGATGGAAAAGTTCCAGAAATGACAATCATAACAAAGGTCCAACTGGACGTCAGATTTGCTTCTCTTTAAAGAAGAGGAGGCTCTTCTTTTTTTTTCTGTTTTAAAATTTTGTTTTATTGAAGTATAGTTGATATGCAATATTATGTTAATTTCTACGGTACCACAAAGTGATTCAGTTATACATGTATATACATTCTTTTTCATATGCTTTTCCATTATGGTTTATCACAGGATATTGAGTATAGTTCGCTGTGCATATACGGTAGGACCTTGTCGTTTATCCATCCTATATGTAATAGTTTGCCTCTGCTAATCCCAAACTGCTACTCTATCCTTCCCCCACTCCCCCTCCCCCTTGGCAACTACAGTCTGTTCTTATGTCTGGGAGTCTGTTTCTGTTTTGTAGATAAGTTCATGTGTGTCATATTTTAGATTCCACGTCTTTATCATTCTTTTATTTATTTATTTAATTTATTTGTTTTTGGCTGTGTTGGGTCTTCGTTGTGGTGCACATGCTTCTCAATGTGGTGGCTTCTCTTGCTGTGGAGCACAGGCTCTAGACATGTGGGCTTCAGTAGCTGTGTCATGCAGGCTCAGTAGTTGTGGCTCGTGGGCTCTAGAGCACAGGCTCAGTAGTTGTGGCGCACGGGCTTAGTTGCTCGGCGGCATGTGGGATCTTCCCGGACCAGGGTTGGAGGCTCCTCTGAAATAGCATCTGATGGACGTGCTGACTCCAGGGCCCGGCTGCGCGGGCTGAGGCTTAGCTGGCCTCTTGGGCAGCTTCACTTTTTCCTGCTTCCTCCCGTTCTGTTCTCCAGAACTGGTCCCTAATGAGCATCGCCACCCACGTATCCATCTCCGACTCAGCTTCCAGAGAACCCAAGCCGCTCGCCTGGGTGCTGGGATGGAGTGTTTGTTCTCTTTTTTTTGGGGGGGGTGGTGCGGTACGCGGGCTTCTCACTGTTGTGGCCGCTCCCGTTGCGGAGCACAGGCTCTGGACGCGCAGGCTCAGCGGCCATGGCTCACGGGCCCAGCCGCTCCGCGGCATGTGGGATCTTCCCAGACCGGGGCACGAACCCGTGTCCCCTGCATCGGCAGGCGGACTCTCAACCACTGCGCCACCAGGGAAGCCCTTGTTCTCTAAAATGGTTCATCAGGGCCCAAGAGTCTAACCAGTTGTTCGTGACCTCTTTTAGGTCTGAGACCCTCACCAAATGACAAAGATAAACCAATTTAGTAGCGAGTTCAGTGTTTCTGAATTCAAAGGAAAACAGCGCATGGACTCAGGGAGGACAGCGCCTCACAAGCAGGGGAGCACCGTTCCCGAGGGATTTGGGGCAAGCATGAGGTTTATGGAGCAATGGAAGCAGGCAGGGGCGGCTGGGAGGTGGGATTTCCTTCCTCGTAAGGCTGGATGCTCAGGGAATAAGGCGAGAGTATTTGGCTTAAGCTTGATTGGCTGGGGTTGCCCATTTGCACTTACTTAAAGCAAGGAAATCATGACATTTTCTTGGCGTTTGTGGACCGGCGTTTCAGGTCAAGGGGAGCATTTACAGGGACACAAAAGTTACCTACGTTTCCATTTGCTGACACAGCATCCGGGGGCAGGAATGGCGCTATCTTGGGCCTAGAAACTTCAAAACCCTTTCGATAAAACGACGCTTACATTTCCCCCCAGAAAAATGTACATAAACACTTATCATTTTGCCTGCAGTTTCGTGGAATTCGGAGCACCTCTAAAACCCTGAGAGACACAATCCCCAGTGTTAAAATCCCCACCCAATCCTCCTGTGAGTAAAGCTCTCAAAAATTCCTTGGACTCCGGGGTTATTAGGCATATGGAGTGGTGAAAGTTTGCCTTTCGAGGTCGATGTTTGAGGAGTTGAGATAAGCCATGAAAGTGACGGTGACTCTTGAATTAGGAAAATGAAGTATTGACTTGGCTTAAGCTTTCCTTTCCTTTGAGAAAAACCCACGTAAGAGATTTATCAACAGAGCTGGCCTCTGAGTAGCAAACAATCACCTCTTTTCTTTCCCGCTACTGACTCTTCGCACCCCTTTTCTTCACCAGTTCTTCTCACCCCTTAATGAACTCTCAGGCAGATCACAGAGATGTTTGGATCACTTCCAGAAAATACAGACAAGTATCGTTTTCAGGGATTGAATTTTCTAATTTTATTAAATCTCCAGTTGTCTTTCCTCCATCAGCTCAGGCTGGCTTTGGGGTTAGAAACCTCCCATGGAAAGGAGAATGGTCTTCTGTGTCCTACACTCAATAGCTATTGCTGTGAGTTCCCCAGCGTCAGGCAGGGAAGGAGAAGGACAGGGGAGGAGATGTTACTTGGCTGGTGAAGTTGTGATCTGGTGTCTTTGGGGTCCCCCTAGGTAATCCCTGCTGGGAATCTGACTACATTTCCCAGATGCAAAGCGGTACCTCCTTCATCTGACTGCTCTCAACAATCCCAGGCTTCTTGCAATTCACAGGTCAGCTGAGTCACTTTGCCAGGCACTCTTTAGAGGCTGGGAGCGACCTGCAGAATGACTCACTGCCTGGAATCTACATTTGGTCACTCCCCCCGCCCCTCCCCCATCACCACCAGAACAAGCACTTGGTCCCATTGATGGTGGTGCCGCCTGTTCCCAAGGAGCCTTCATTTCTTTGCGCAGCCACCAGGGGGCGCTCCACACAGCCCTCCACCTTTACAGCTCTCGGAATGAGTCTGATCCCCAAGCCTTCCATCTCTGACTGCACGGGCTTCATGGCAAGTCCCCACAGTGTTCTCTCAAAGGCACCCTCCGAAGAAACCCTCCCTTTCCAGTCTCCTGAACCCCCGTAACAAATTCCCTGCCAAACTCCAAGACAGACAGGTTTCCAGGTCGCTGTCCTGGGACAACTCCATGACTTATTCTTTAGAATAAAGTCCGTCTGTATCCTTTCCTTCCCTCTGAACTGTGAGCCATGTGGGAAAGGAGACAGTGATTTTTCTACAGTAGAAATTCTAGCATCTTGAACTATGTAACCATGAGCATCTTATAACCATTTCTGGCTGATTAGGAATACTTTGAAATGCTCAAGGGACTTGCCCATCTGTGTCAAAACCCCAGAGAGCATATACATTAAGAAAATAACCCTTCAAAGGACATAACTGTCTAGAGCAGCAGAACCACTCTTTCTTTCAAATGAGTCCCACATCCTCCAGATTGCTGAAAGGCGACGGCCGTGAACCTATTTTTGGAAAACCTAAGATCATAGAATTTCAGACTTCCAGCACAAGCCCATGAGTTACCTAACACGTGTTTTAGGGAAAGAAGGAGAAATTTTCCAGCCCTAACTTATTGAAAGGCCATTACAGTTCGAAGAGCATCAAAGAAATGCACCTCAGGGATACCCACCTTTGAATGTCCTACAGGGCTGGGTAGCATTCCTACAAGTCAAGAAAAACCCAAGAATAGAAAGTTGTGGCAAAAATACCAGAAATTAGCACTGCCTCTGCCTCATAACCTTGAAATATAGTTACCTGAAAGGTAACTTCTAAATAACATTCCAGCATCTACAGAACAGATAAGTGCTAAATGATGTAGTAAAAAGAGTGCTTAGGATGGGTGAGAAAGAAAGGTAGGTCCTGATGCAATGAAAAGTTTCATTTTGATTTAGTTAGGGGAAGATGTGGTTATATTAACAGCATATACATTTAGTAAGCAACCTCCGAAAAGCAGAAGTCCTGCTGAACTTGATTTAATGAACCCATGAAAATTATTTGGAATTCACATTTATATTTCTATTTAAATCCATACTTAGAGAACATACTTATATTTTTCTCAAGTTTACTTTTTTCCTGGTGTGATTCTTACCCTTTATTGTGTTGATGATAATTAAACATTCATAACATGATTTGTACATCGACACTTGTTGTACTTTGAGTGGCACGAAAAGAGATTTGTCAGTAGAAATCCAGCTTACGTGGTAGCAAAATGCTGGTTAGAAACTTCAAATGACAGGACCACTGGGTTTGATAAAAACTAGCTTAGGCTTTGCTGGCCACCACGTGGTCTCTGTCCAAATACGCATCTCTGCTGTGTAGCCTGAAAGTAGCCAGAGATGATGTATAAACCAATGATACATTTATGGACATCGAAATCTGATTTTCACATAATTTTACGTGCCCTGAAATATTATTCTGTTTGGTTTTTTGGTTTTTATTTTTATTTTTTTAGCAGTCATTTAAAAAGGTAGGGACTTCCCTGGCGGTCTAGTGGTTAAGACTCCGCACTTCCAATGCAGGGGATGCGGGTTCGATCCCTGGTCGGGGAAATAAGATCCCGCAATGCCATGCGGCACAGCCCAAAATGTTAAAAATAATAATTAATAAATAAATAATAAAAATATAAAAGTCATTTTTAGCTCACAGGCTGTATGGGTAGAGAGGCAGACTTAGCCAACAGGCCCCATGAAGCCATATACAGGCCACAGCAATCCGGGAGGCAGTAATACCGTAATCGTCCCCTTATGGATGAAGAAACGGAGCCTGGGGATATTAAGTGATTTCCTCAATTGAAACAGCTGAGGATGACAGAGCAGCGAGCGGGACAGACGTGTCTGCCTCTGAGACCCCACCTTTAATGCTGCGTCAGATCCGTCTCTGGCAACCGTTTATATAGTGTATTTATCGATCACTTCACCACCGTGGTACATGATGTCATTCGTTAAATGAAATTCTCCACCCAGCGCGGCGTTTGATTTCTGACACCTCCAAAGTTTTCCGTGATCAAATTTATTAACAAGGAAGCAGCAGTTTGCAGTCAGCCTAGCAAACAGCCTGCGACAGCGGATGCTTTATTTTCCCAGGCCTCGGGTTCGGAAGACATTATCATTGTAATTATTTACTTATTTATTTACATCCTACGATGTTCCTAAAAGGGTTTTAGGTAACTGAGAGCATTATTATAACCTCATAAATTAATGAAGTCGTTATAAATGGGTGATGTTATATCTTTACAAACCATAAGGCCTCGGGGAAAGTTCCTGCGGGGTTATTAACTTGATTTCTTTCTCTTTCCAACACTTAAACAAGAAAAATCATTCACCCTCGGGAAAAGCCAAAGGTGGGCCTGGCAGCCTCCCAAGTCATGGCCTCGAGTTTCTGAGAAGGTGTTGACAATTCTCTTCCACGAGCATTTCCTCATCGCCACCTTGTGTTCTCCCTGCTATGGCAAATTATTTGAGAAATTCTAAAAAATTACTGGACCCAACCCTTATGCTCAGGAAACTTACAACCACAGAAGAAATGAGTTCCAGATGAATCCAGCACTTAAGAAATGTCACTGCGGCCACATTTGCTTGTCTTCAGCTTTTAGAACACATCAAGCAGTGTCCTGCCTCAGGACCTTTGCACCTGCCTTTTCTCCTACTCAGAACAATCTGTTCTTTACAGAATGGGCTCCTTCTTATCCTCCAGGTCTTGGCTTGAGAGATCTGCCCTGAGCAACTATGTAAGGTATTTTCGTTTTGTTGGTCTGTTTCACCAAATTCTGTTTCCTTCGTAGCCCTGTTCACAATCTGTAATGACACGATGCACACTCATGGTTACATCCTTATCTGTCTCCTCCTCCAAAATGGAAGCTTCAAGGGGATCACGTCTGCTTGCTTGCTCACCACTGTTTCCCCGGCATATTGCACAGGGCCTAGCACATAGTAGATGCTCAATAAATAGATAAGGAATAAACATGTGAGTGAGTGAATGAATGGAGATGAGCGGGGAGGGGACCACATTGGGGGGCTTCAGCCCCCCTCCCTCACCCCAGCCCCAGACACAGCAGGTCAAGTCTTGCTAGATTCACATGTGGGAGTTCACAGAATTTTCTGTTTTGATTTCTAAAACCAAAAGCAGTGAGGCAAACCAACAAAAAGAGAAGAAGGTGGCGTTGCTTAACCAGAGAGACCCTCCCTCCCTCCCTCCCTCCCTCCCCTCCCCCACCCTCCCTCCCTCCCCTCCCCCTCCCTCCCCTGCCCTCCCTGCCCTCCCTCCCCTCCCTCCCCTCCCTTCCTTCCTTCTGCAATGCCTTCCTGGGTTTTTCTCTCCTGCATCCCATTTATCAAAGTCATCACATCTAGGAAAAGTTGTGTGTTTCCTAAACACCCCCACCTCAATTCGTTCTGAATTCCCTTCATTCAAACTGAACACAGACACAAACATTAAAAATACACACACATACACACAGTTAATGGATTGGGGAATACATTTACCCTTCTGTACTAGCCTAGAGATGGGCGGAAAGGTCGTTTCAAATAATTATCACCCTGATAATTGAGCAGATGGCAATCACCAAATCCAGCCGTCCCTGCCCGTCAGTGCCTCCGTAGCTAATTCACCCTTCATGCCTGGGCAATTTATTCTAACTAGATTCCATTTCATGATTGCAACTTGTATCATTGCTTTTCAGGTGCCCCAGAAACTGAATTTGCAAAGGGTTTGTATGTCACAAGAAGCTATTCCTACAGAAAGTAGGAAAATTGGCATGGGTCCCGAGACCTCATGTTGGCCACTTGGGACATCAGAATTAGAGCCAATCATGCCTTTTTTCATCACTGCCTGTGTCTTTGCCGAGTTGTGCCTCTCCCCTGTACTGTCCTCTTCCCTAAGCCACAGAGGTCTTTCCTAAAAGCTTCTGCAGAAGCACTCCACACAGAAAAGGTGTTCAGTCCCTCCCACGTTTTAATGACTCAAATCCAAAGATGAGAAAAGCAACTCAATCAGTTACCATTCTTCTTAATTTGTCATCCTGGAGACCAACTGTTTCCCTTATTTTTTTCTACCTTTTCCTTTGCGTTTAGCTCTTTTTGTAAGAACTCTAAGGGGGTTGCCTGCCTCTCCCCAGGAAACCAAGCACCCACCATGGCAGGTGCTCCCTCTGTGAATGGGTTGTTACTTTTCGGCAGGGATGTGAATAGTCCATTTACTCTGAAGAAATTAGAGAGAGTGTGGCAGCAACAACATATAATCACTTAATTTGGAGCAGATCCAGAACTGAATATAAGCACCTTTGATTTAAAAGGAAAAAATCAATTAAAGGCAGTTGGCAGAAAGTTCTTTCAAGTCAATGAAGTCATTCAATCAGTCCATAAAAAATGACAGTTTTTGAAAGCATACCTTGATTTCAAGTGAGAAGAGAAGGGCGGGAAGCAAAGATTGGCATCCATGAGAAGGAAAAAAACTCAAACCAAATGATAGACGATTTAGGAATTTCCATGATCTCATTGGTTTTCTACTTGCGCTTTGTTTTCCGGTCAAGGGTTCCTTCTTGGTGTGTGTTTGGGGTGGGGGTGTGTGGAAGAGACAGCTCTCGAGACCAGGGCTGAAGATGCCAGAGACTCACTTTCCCAGCCTCCCTTGCAGCTCAAAATCAGACAGGTGTTGCAGGAAGAGGGACCCCTTCCAGGGCCCGAGAGCGGGCTCTTGTCTAACACTCAGAAACGAATTGTCTGAGGAGACACACGTGCTCACAAAGCAAAAGACTTTACTGGGAAGGGGCGCCCGGGCGGAGAGCAGCAGGGTGAGGGAACCCGGGAGATCTACTCTGCCACGTGGCTCGCAGCCTCGGGTTTTATGCTATCAGGCTTAGCTTCCAGGTTATCTCTGACCAGCCATCCTGCGTGGCCCATATTTGGTCTGACTCAGGGTCCTTCCGGTGGCACGCGCATCCGTCAGCCAAGATGGATCCCAGCGTGAAGGATTCTGGGAGGTTGGTAGGGTATATTATGGGCTGGCATATCCTCCCTCCTTTGGCCCCTCCCGAACTCTCCTGGGTAGTTTTTGGGGACAGCACCACGTTCCTTATCAGGACCTCCTGTTGTGAGACAGCCCATCAGAAATTTGCTTTCAGCAGAACTCTCCCATCATTCCTGTCTCTCTCCCCAAACTGCCCCGAGTGCCTCACGAACGTCCGTGGCCCCGGCTTTGCTACCAGATACCCACGAAGCGCTGCCCACCTGAGTCCCCCAGCCCTTCGCCTTCCCCCGCCCAGAGTCGAGCACTCTGCTTGTAGGCTGAACTGCAACTGCATCGTGTCATATCACCATGAGAGGCCAACGCGCCTTATCCAACACCCTTGGGGCCGTACGTGCTTTCGCACTGAGAACTTTGCAGCTTTCCAAAGAATGCACGACCGAGGCTTTCTATCCCGTTAAAGACACAGAAGGATCCAGGGACGGCAACCTGTAATCAAACCCATTAATATTTCTGCAGAAAAGCACATGAATATTCAGACTAAGCAGGGAAAATGATGATTATAAGTAGCCTCTCATCGGGTCAGGTCAGGTTCTGAAGAACTTTAGAATTTTGGAGTGGCATGTAAGGATTGCGCACCTCTGTTTACATACCTTTCTACCCCGCCAGACGGAACAGAGGCTGGGAGACACTGGCTCCCCAGCCATCCATAAAACCTGAAGCCTCAGTACCATGTGTGACCAAGAAAATGCTGAATGAAATTAAAGGTAGCGCTGAGGAATCAAAGGATGTCCTTCCCTGCTCCGAAGTGCAGCTCTCCTCTGGGCAACTGGTAAACTGACAACCTGACCCAGAGCTGGAGAAACCTTTTCTGTCAAGGGCCACAGAGTAAATGGTTTTCAGCTCTTCAGGCCAGATGGTTTCATTTGCAGCTACTTCACTCTGCCATTATAATGCAAAAGCAGCCTTAGACTATGTAAATAAACAGGTGTGTCTGTGTCTCAATAAAACTTTATTTATAATAATGGGCTGAGGGCCTCATTGGCCCAGAGACCACATTTGCTGACTCTTGAACAAATCCATACAAATGTCTTATTTGATGATTCACTCAGCAAACACAGGACTTCTGTCATGTGCTAGGCACCGTTCTCGTGCTAGAAATTTAGCAGTGATTAGAAACACAAGTTGATGCCCTCATTAAGTTTACATTCTAGCTGATTGCAGGAATTAGATTAGAATCTTCAGATCGTCTCAGCTCTGTGCTTCACTTTGTCTCTATAAGAGTGGACCATAGGGGCTTCCCTGGTGGCGCAGTGGTTGGGGGTCCGCCTGCCGATGCAGGGGACACGGGTTCGTGCCCTGGTCCGGGAGGATCCCACATGCCGCGGAGCGGCTGGGCCCGTGAGCCATGGCCGCTGAGTCTGCACGTCTGGAGCCTGTGCTCTGCAACGGGAGAGGCCGCAGCAGTGAGAGGCCCGCGCACCGCAAAAAAAAAAAAAAAAAAAAAAGAGTGGACCATGGCCGAAGATATTAACAGACACCTCACCGAAGAGGATATACAGATGTCAAATAATAGTATAGAAGATGCTCCACATTATATGTCATTAGAGAAACGCAAATTAAAACAGTGAGATACCATTACACACCTATTAGGACAGACGAAATCCTGAACACTGACAGCACCGAACGCTGGGGAGGATGTACAGCAGCGGGAACTCATTCACTGCTGGAGGGAATGCAAAACGGTGCAGCCGCTTAGGAAGACAGTTTGACGACTTCTTACAAAATTTAACTCTGCTCTTACCACAGTGCCGTGGGACCCAGCAGTGACGCTTCTTGGTTTTACCCAAAGTGAAACCATGGGTAATCTTTAGTTAAATCCATTTCACCTGTGACCCGCCTTCACGAATCAAGGTCGTTTTAATTGTTGCTGCAAAAGACTTGCACGTCCTCCAAGCTGCACGAAGCCTAAACAACCAGGTGTTTGCCTGAGTTGTTTTCCAGGCACTTGGAGTCAGCTGTGTCTTATTCGAGCTGAGCTGGTTAAGACTGGTTAAGACTGGATAGGGCCACCCACCCTGCAGTCAGGCGTGTGCCAGTGTCAGGTGACCTTTGCTGCAAACCTTGGCTTCTCAGCGTCGTGGCTTGCTGCGCGGCAGGCAAAATGAACCTGGTTTGCAAACAAAAGGAGTGGAAAACGTCTGTACACACGAAAACCTGCACATGGATGTTTATAACAGCTTTATTCATAACTTGGACGTAACCGGGATCTCCTTCAGTAGGTGAGTGGATAAATAATTGTGGTCCATCCTGACGATGGAATATTACTCAGTGCTAAAAAGAAATGAGTTATCAACTCATGAAAAGAGGACATACTGTGTGATTCCAACTATATGACAATCTGGAAAAGGCAAAACTATGGAGACAGTAAAAAAAAAAAAAGCAGTGGTTTCTGGGGTGAGGGAGAGATGAATAAACAGAGTTCAGAGGATTTTTGGGGCAGTGAAAATACTCTTTATGATATTATAATGCTGTATATATGTCATTACACATTTGTCCAAACCCGTAGAATGTACAGCACCCAGAGTGAACAGTAATGTAAACTGCGGTCTTTGGGTGATGATGATGTGTCAATGTAGGTTCATCCTTGGTAAAAAAAAAAATGTACCATTCTGGCGGGGATGTTGATAATGGGGGAGGCTGCTTGAGGGGTGGGGGAAATGGAAAAGCTGTGTACCTACCCCTTAATTTTGTTATAAACCTAAAACTGCCTTTTAAAAAAATCAAGTCTTAAAAAAAAAACCACCGGCACCTGCAATTGATGCTTTTTATTCGCGGGTTCCATAATTCCGAATGTGCCTTCACCCTAAAACGTATTGGTAATCCCCATACCAGCACTTGGAGGGCTGCTGTGCAAAGCACAGAAAAACTTGATACACCCAATGCGACCCCTTGCCTTCGTGTTTCAGTTCTTGTGCTGTAAACAGGCAAGCTTCCTGCGGTATATTTATGCCATGTTTTGCCTTTTCATGCTCTTTGCTGTTGAAAATACCCCCTAAGCCTGGTGCTGGAGTGTGGTCTAGGGTTCCTAAGGGCATAAAGTCTGTGATGTGCGTTTCAGAGAAAACACGTGTGTTAGATGAGCTTCATGAATGCCTAAGTTGCAGCGTGGTTGGCTGTGAGTTCAATATTAATGAATCAATGATATAAAATAAGGTGTCTTTTAACAGAAACACACATAAAACAAAGTTATGTACTGACCCGTTGATGAAAATGCTGGGACCAGAGGCTGGCGGGAACTTAACCCCAAAATTCCCGGGAGCAACTATTAATTCAGAGTTTGTGGTGACTTTATAAAACATAGATGCCAGGAGTAACAAAAATCAACTGTATTTGGTAATAGTGTTCTCTTTTAAATCTCGACTTTATCCATAAGTATGATTCTTTCTCCCTTTATAACGTTATTTATCTGGGCCTCCTCTCTTTTTTCTCGATCAGTCTTGCTAGAACTTTGTATGGGTTTGTTTGGTTTGGGTTTTAATTTTTTTTAAGAATCAACTTTCGGCTTTTTAAGATTTCTTCTCTAACCCACAAATTGTTTAGCAGCATGCTTTAAAATTCCCAGCTACTGAGCATTTTTTGATTGTCTTTTCACATTAGCTTCTACCTTAATAATATGTGATCAGAGAACAAGGGCTGTATGTAAACTATCCTGTGAGATTTATAGAGGATGCTGTGTGGCCTGGTAGTGACGCTGCTAACATTGGTGGGTGCCCGAGGGTCCTTTCCATCTTTGGCACTGAATGCAGGATTCCACGTGGGTGCGTTCAGCCAATGTTGTCATTTGTGCAGATCTCCCAAATCCTTGTTCATTTTTTGTGTGATTACCTTATCAATAACTGAAACAACTGTAAGGGTGAATTTATCCACTTCCCCTGCAGTTCTAACCATTTTTAGCTTCCTCCGTGTAGGGCTATTTTGTTGGGTGCATTCATGATTAGAACAGCCGTATCTTCTCACCAAATGGAACCTCTTACCATTTTGCAGAGACCAGCGCCATGCCTTATCACGCTTTATGTCTTAAAGACTAATCCGTCTAATATTGAAGAGCAGTAGTCTTTGGGGTAGCATATTACTGACGGGTCTTTTGCTCCATCCTTTTATTTTCGACCTCTGCATGCCTTTTGCTTTAGATGTACCTCTTAAAAACAAGAGACGGGGGGTAGAAGAGAATGGTTGGGGTCATAGCAACGTCTCCCCTCTCCCAGAGCAAATTATACAATCCCTGACTTCTTCTGCAGACACTGCTTAGATTGAAGGAAGGGGTTCACTTCCTGCCCCAGCCTGCCCTCTGGCTTCCCAGATGGAATCATAGGAGCGGCTGGGGAAAATCCAGCTTCACGTGCACCGTTGAAAGGGCCAGAGGAGCCCATTTGTCACACAAAGGGTGGAGACCGCAGCTCAGTCTCTTTCCTTTTCCTATATTTTGACTTCTTTTAGTTGCCTTCATTTTCCATGAGGTCAGACACGGGACTTGGGGACCAGAGGCAGAAGGGGACCCACAGAGAAAGGAAGAACCAGGAGAGCCAGTGGGAAGCGACCCCCCGCCCCAATCTGGGCAGAAAGTCCCCCCTCCCCAGGTCCGTTCCTTCTACAAGCTCTGTGAAATAGAGTTCACCTGAGGTCACTTCACAAGTTCCGTATTTGCACGTAAGACCCTTTTCTTCTAAACCAGAAGAGATTTAGAACAAAATACATAGATAGTGTAGCCAAAATTTGGCTTCTGTCCACCAGTACTGAACTGAATCTCGGAGACAGAGTTTGGGGTGAAGTAGAAGAGAATAGCTTTATTGCTTTGCCAGGCAAAGGGGGCCACAGGAGCCCAACCACTCAAAACTGTGTGTCCCGACCTGGAGGCGGGAATGAGGAGTTTTATAGGAATGGTTCAAGGAGGAGGGCGTGGTCAGCTCATGGACATTCTTCTGATTGGTCGGTGGTGAGGTAATTGGGAGTCGGCATCATCCACCTTCTGGTTCCAGCCTGGCTGGGGTCTCCGTGCTTGTGGGCAGCATGCTGTTAACTTCTTCCACCTGGTGGGAGTTTCAGTATGCAGAACAGCTCAAAGGTACTATGTGTATCCCTGGAGGGGAACAGGACCCCGCCCCCAGGCTGCACTCTTGTTTCTCGACTGTTCCTCCCTTGTCTCCGCATCTCCTCCCTTCCCTGATTAGCCACCGTTGGAACCTGCCCTTCAGAACTCAGGGAAGGTCCTGGAGGCTGAATGAAGCTTCTTTCCTAAAAACAAGAAACGGGGGACACAGAAAGGCTTTTGTGCCCAAGAGCCCCACAGGGTCCTGCTCCAATAGGGCCATAGAAACAAGGAAGGGAAAGTAAGTGAAGCAACCAGGCTTAATCATTGGGGAACAGTGGGGACTATGTGAACAGATGTATTGGTCCCACCTAGAGGCTGCCAGTTTCCAGCCCGTGGAATTTCCCAGCCGTTGGGAGGTGTCTAGTGATTGGAGATCGGTACTGGTTTGTTGGAAGCAATTATTGATGTAGGGATGCTGAGCTGGGAGGGGATGAGTAAGGTACTCAGAGCATGTGAGAGCTGAGTCTCAGGAGAGAGGCAGTAGCACCGTCTCTCTCTTTTTTTCCTGCATATGTGTAGATGTTCCCCTCTAATGAACATTGAGTTGAAAGGACCAAAATTCAAAGTTTTTGATTGAGTCACAAGGACATCAAACTTTTAGAACCAACTTACAAACTTGAAAATAATAGCCTTTAACATCAAGAGAGAGACTCAGGTACAGTATATGTTTCAATGATGACATGATCATCTTATCAAAATAATTAAAGTTTTAGAGAAGACATTTAAAATGGAAACTCTGGAAGTCAGTTTACCTGAATATATCAAGTGCTTTATTCAAAAAGCACACATTCGACCTGAAAATTCCACACATAGGAACCTGTCTTAAGGTCAAAAGCGGACCGTTGGACATATAGTAATATGATACTACTAACTGCATTACTCTTTTTTTTTTAATGTTACATCGTATTTTGGGGGGGGGGGGCTGCATTGGGTCTTCGTTGCTGCTCACGGGCTTTCTCTAGTTGGGGCGAACGGGGGCTAGTCTTCGTTGCAGTGTGCAGGTTTCTCATTGCAGTGGCTTCTCTTGTTGGGGAGCACGGGCTCTAGGCGTGCGGGCTTCAGTAGTTGTGGCTCGTGGACTCTAGGGCACAGGCTTAGTAGTTGTGGCACACGGGCTTAGTTGCTCTGCGGCATGTGGGATCTTCCTGGACCGGGGATCAAACCCGTGTCCCCTGCATTGGCAGGCAGATTCTTAACCACTGCGCCACCAGGGAAGTCCCTGCATTACTCTTTATATTAGAGAAAATAAGAAAATA
The DNA here is from genome assembly GCF_963455315.2 of Globicephala melas. Lineage (NCBI taxonomy): Eukaryota > Metazoa > Chordata > Mammalia > Artiodactyla > Delphinidae > Globicephala > Globicephala melas. Next base: position 3,289,557 of record NC_083328.1, read on the forward strand.
ACCTAAAAGACTATTGATAGAAAATTGATTAGCAAGTCATGACACAGCCATGCAAAGAATACTTTTCAGCTATAAAATTATGCTGCAGTTCAGTAATCATTGACATGGGAAGATGGCCATGTAATATTAAGTGAAAAAAGCAATATGATATTATTTTTCTTTGAAAAAGAAATATGTGTATGAAAATACACATGCCTTGGGACTTTGCTGGCGGTCCAGTGGTTAAGCCTTCGCCTTCCAATGCGGAGGGTGTGGGTTCGATCCCTGGTCAGGGAGCTAAGATCCCACATGCGTCACAGCCAAAAAAACAAAACATAAAACAGAAGCACTATTGTAACAAATTTAATAAAGACTTTAAAAATGGTCCACATCAAAAAAATTCTTTAAAGAAAATACATGTGCCTTGAAAAAATGTCTGAAAGGTTATTGATCAAAATGTGAAGAATGGTTATTTGAAAGTTAGGATTACTGGCAGTGTGTTTTTTTCTTTGTTTCTCATACTTCGTAAAGTATTTGAAGTAAACACAAATGATTGTAATAACTTACAAAAGTAAAGTTACTAAAGAGTGCATTGATAAATTTCTCTCGGCATTTAAATGAATAATTGATCTATTTAGTGGCTCACTAAATAACTAATTATAATTCTAAGTTATAAATTCCCAAAGCGTGGGAGAGTGTTTTTCTTCTCTTCTCCCAGCAGCTCCATACACAGCCCTGCAGGTAACAAGAACTCCATTATGGCTGTTGACTGACTGGGTATTTAGATGTGAAGGGCTGAGGAGATATTAGTGAAAATAGCTAAGAACTGAACTGCACAGCTGAGACTTTGGCACTCGAACTTTCATAATTGAAAACTAAAACGTTCAAGGCATTTCATTTTATTATAAATGAACCCACCCCACAACTCTCCTTCGGTTTTGAAATCTTGCCAAAGTGTTGATTATGATCCCAGCCTTCTACTAATGGAAGAGTTTTTAAAGCTGTTTAACGACATCGTTTTCTGCAAATCGTAACGAGGGAGACAAAAGTGAATCAGGTGTTTGAAAAAGCCATGCATGGACCTGTGATTTCTGATGCAGGAGCAAGGCCTGGCTGGGCAACTTTGAGGGGAGAAAAGTATATTTTGCATCCCCAACTTCCTCACCATTGTCGTTGCCTTCTGCATCAGTCAGCTATCACTGCATAAGGAATAATCACAAAAATCTCAGTGGCAAAAAAAAAAAAAAAATTGCATGTGTTTGTTGATCTAGTCTGGGCTCATCTGGGGGGTTTCTACTGCTTCAGGCTACGAGTCTAGCTGGCCTTTCCCCCTTCCCCATCTAGGATTAAGACTCTAGTCTGTGCCATATGGACTCACTTTGGATCCAGGTGAAAGACGCAGAAGCTATTCAGGGGAAGCTCCTCTTTTGTCAGTGATAGAAGGTCAAGAGTCCATGCCCAACCTTGCAAGCACACTTTGAATCCCTGCCTGTGTCATCCCACTGGCCAAAGCCAATGCCCAACAACCATGGACAGGAAAGACCACACAAGGGTGCATTACAGGAAACCATAACCAAGTATTCAACTGACCAAGCCCTTATTCTTTTAGAAGGTTCTTTGCGGGGGGAAGGGCACCCCCCGAGCTGTTGTAGGCATGGCTTTTCTCATCTCTTAGTTGTAGGGGCACAAAGGGATTTCCCAGCGTGTACAGGGAGCATCCTGGGGGCTGAGGGGAGACTAGAGTCCATTTCCCTCCATGTGAGATGACATGCAGCAAGAGGAGGAGGCCCCGTGTGTGCAGCTCTGGCTGGGTACCAGCCAAGGAGTATTTCCATGTCCCTCGAATTCACACTAACGACTCCTTGCTTTAAATCTCCAAGAAAAGCGTGTGCAGTGTTATTCTCTGAAGACTTAAGCTGGGTCCTTGGGGACCGTGGCGAGGTGTACATCAGGATGTCCACAAACGCGGACGACATTAGGAAAGTTGCAAGGAAAGAAAGTGCGAGCGACAGGGCACTTCTGCAGCCTTTGGTGACTAACAAAGGTCAGGAAGGCTTTCTTCTTTCTCCTCCCAAGTCTAGACACCAGTTGGCAGTTGGCGTGTCTATCGTGTCCTAAACCAGGAGGGGCACACAGAACTTCCCGAGGCTTAAATGTGGCCGGGATGAGAGGAAAACAGGAAAGTCTAAAGAACAATACAAAGCAGTGAATGGGAAAATCTAGAGCCTCTCAGGGAGGCTTGAACACAGGATGGATCAGAGCAGGGGGTGCTCAGACCATCAGCCTCAGCATCCCCTGGGAACTTAGAAATGCAGGTTCTCGGGCTTCACCCCAGACCTGCTGAATCAGAAACCCTGGGGATGGGGCCCAGCTACACATGTGTTTACCAGCCCCGCCCCCCAGGTGATTGAAATTGGAGAGTCACTGGAGAAGGACAGTCTGTAGAGGAGAGAAGGATGGGCATTCCCGGGGTGATGGGTGGGGTGAGCTGGGGGGAGGGAACAGCAGAGACAGATGGGCACGGCCTGACCCTGGGGCAATGGGTTGCTAGGGCTGCCATCACCAAGTGATGACTGCGCAGCCGAAATAACAGAAATTGGTGGTTTCCCAGTTCCGGAGGCCAGAAGTCCATGATCGAGGTGCGGGCGGCGTGGGTTCCTTCCGAGGCTGCGAGGGAGGGTCCTTTCTGCGCTCCTCTCCGCGCTGCAGGTGGTTTGCTGTCAGTCTTTGGCGTTCTGTGGCTTGTCGATGCCTCACCCTGATCTCTTCCTTCTCCCTGTGCGCCTTTCTGTCCCTGTGTCCTTTTAATGAGGATATAGATCACAGTGGATTAGGGCCCGCCCTAATGACCTCATTTTAACTTCATCCTCTGCAAAGATGCTATTTCCAAATAAGGTCCCATCGTGGGTGCTGGGCTAGGACTGCAACATCTCTGGGGGAGACACAATTCAGCCGCAGTTCAATCGCTGACAGTAGTGATTAATGCAGGAAGGAGCATGTGACCCAGTAGGAACCAATCGGATGCAGCGAGATGACAGCTAAGAATTCTGGATTTGACCTTGAGGGGACATGAGGTCTGGTGGCGCCCCAGCCTTCTCCGGCCTGTCAGAGGGAATAGGAGTCCAAGAATATGAGGGAACCCCCCTCCCCTTGGTGGTGAGTGGGACCAGAGAATATAGGAAAACAGTGGGTCCAGGTGATGTCATTTGAGTCATTAAAGCCAGGACTCTTCCTAGACTTTCCCAGTACATGAACCAGTACATCTCCTTTTTGTCAAAGTCATTTTGGATTGTGGGTTTTCGTCCCCAGAGATCTAAAGAATTTGAACAGATACAGATAGTTCAGGGTCTATAAAGTCAAAGCTAGCTCATACCCCGTACTGGTTAAGTGTAGGAAAAAAAATCAAAACCACTGGAGTAAAAGTATGAGGCTGTTCTTGGCTAGAGGGAACCAGTCCAGAGATTCAGGCCGCCCCAGGCCCTACCCGTCTGCAGAGAGCGACGTCTTAACTCCTGGGATGCCTGGCAGACCGTGTCTCCACGGTCTACCCCTGCTGCTCAGACTGGGGTCCACCGGGGCCAGCAGCGGCTGCATCCCCTGGGAGCCGGTCAGAAATGCAGGTTCCCAGGTCCCGCCCTGGAATTTCTGAATCGGACTCGGCATTTTAACAGGATCCCCATTGATTCATATGCACATTAAAATCAAGAAGCACTGTTCCAACCTAATTAGCAGGGAAGGTCGTGGTGGATTGAATCCTAGCTCTTTTAACAATCAAATTGAATTTCTGCTTAATCTGATCGAAAGCTATACCTCCAAGGATTGAGATCCAGGACTGAGATCAGACAACCAAGTCATCCTATGACATAATAATATCATACTATATTATACTCTACTATATTATACTTATATATGACATAATAAGTCAATAGTAATTTACATTATAGTGTAGTATCGTATATGGATTCCACTTTGAAGCATACAAGGCATCAGACCGTATCTTTTTTGTACGTGTTATGTCTTTGTTGAATTGCATCATTAATTCTGTTAACCAGGGTTGTCAGCATCCTAAACAAAAGCTGCTGAGCGACGGCTCAGCTCTCACCTTCATACATTTCCATTCACTGAGTGTCCAGAGCAGCCCACTGGACACTTGATCAGCACCAAAATAACCATCCTTAGAAACCTAGACGGCCCAAAGGGGAGGAGACATCTCCAGCGATTCACCTGCTAGGGAAAGTAAATTCCGTCTTGCTTCCTGAATTTCAAAGTGATTTTTTCCTGCCCTTCCACTGCATGAAGTCCTCTGGGAGTGACTTTCTACCTGTTGTCATTGTTCATGGCTCAATATCAGGGTAAGGGCACCAAAGGTGTAAGGGTCCCTGGGTGCCACATTTCCTTGGTATCAGCAACAGTCCATAGACGGCAAATAAACCAAAGTTGAACTTATCCTCACTGGCCTTTTCACATCTCTGACTCTTTATATGCTTATTTTGATCAGAATGGATGCCGTCAAAGAATAAAGATGATCAGAGCTTAGACAAAACATGCAAAGCCGAGTCCATTCCAGTGCAGACAACGGGGCAGGTGTCCCTGAAGATAAGTGCTGAGGAGAAATTCAGGGTCTAGGGCTTCCCTGGGGGCGCAGTGGTTGAGAGTCCGCCTGCCGATGCAGGGGACGCGGGTTCGTGCCCCGGTCCGGGAGGATCCCACGTGCCGCGGAGCGGCTGGAGCCGTGAGCCATGGCCGCTGAGCCTGCGCGTCCGGAGCCTGTGCTCCGCAACGGGAGAGGCCACGACAGTGAGAGGCCCGCGTGCCGCAAAAAAAAAAAAAAAAGAAAGAAATGCAGGGTTTAGATTGTAGAGGGGACCCTGGTAGTTGTGCTACTTAAAGACTGACAGCTACCACTGTAAACAGAACAAGTCCAGGGGTGTGCACAGCGGGTTAACACGAGTCTTGTCAGTCACGGGTCCTGCGAACATCTTCAGTTTGGGCCAGTCGGGGTCAGGGGTCAGGCCATACACGTGGTCCTGCAGCAGCAGCCGCAGCCTGGGACCAGTTGTATGAGCCGCGCAGGCGGTGCCGTGGGCGGGAGTGTTTTATATACAGCATCAGTTCACTTAGTCAACATCTGTTGATCCCCTGATATGTACTGCTTCGTTCTGATCTCGGCTCAAACGGCGTCGGCATCGGCGTTGGAGAGGCTCTTCCCCGTCATCCGATCTGAGATCGCACACACCCGGCCCCGCCCACTCCCCACCCCCTGCTCCGCAGCCCCTGCCTGTCAACCCTGTTGTGTGTGCGCTTGTCGGCTGGGCTGGGGTCTCTTCCACTCCAAGCTGCAGCCATGGGGAAAGGGCTTTGTTTTGCTTCTGGCTGTGTTTTCACACCTAGAGCAGAGAGTGGGTGCCCCGTATGTTTCCCAGTGAAAAGCCTCAGGTGCTAGACAAAACTAGAGCTTCTGAGACCAAAACACTATGATCAAGCCAGATGCTCTGTATTTTACTAAACTATTGTTTAAACTCTGTATTAAAAGCAGAGGGAAATGAGAACGCTTGTCACTTGTATCCTGCTTTGGAAGGCGATCTGTCAGCATCCGTAAACCTTTTAACTTCTCACACCCTCCGATGCGAGGGTTCTGTCTCCCTGGACCTCCACCTGCCCCCACCTGTCTCGTGTATAAGAAGGGATGTGCCTGGATGTTCGTAGCGACTTGGTGAAAAATTGAAAACAGGTTTCGGGCCCCGTCGGCCACGTGCTTCCCCTGGGTCCCCTCAGAGGACAGAGCAGGCATCCAGTGACTGCAGCCCTCGTTACCCACGGCCTCACCCCGCCTTTGTCATGCCACGTACGTGACCGTGGCCAGTCCGTTCAGTCACCTGCCATGATCTGTTTCCACACTTCATGGCCCCAAAGAGGGGTGTCCTTGACCTTCTCTGGTCTGAGGGTCTGCACTCCCCCCGCTGAGCAGGCTGTCCAATCCCAGCCCTGCATGCTGGCCGGCCAGAGCAACCGGCATAGGCGTCAGCTCGGCCGGGCCCAGGCATTTAGGGGAACTTTTGTGAAGGAAGGACCCTTAAGAGCGAGTAACTCATGCTTTGTCACTTTCTCCTGTAAAGCTCAGCTGCTCTGGGGCCAGGTTGACTACAGTCCCCAAGACACCGGGCCCACCGGACACGAAAGGCTCTTGGGCCCTTCCCACCAGTCAGTCATAGAGTCCAATACACCCACTCCCCCAAAATGGGAAGATCACGCAGACGACCCAGGCCTCTGTTTCACCAAGAGCCCGGTAGCAAGCTAGAACCTGCTTTTTGAAAGTCATGTTATCTAACCGCTGTGTCAGAAGAAGCCCAAAACCCCGAAGGGACCTCCTGGTGGAGGCTGCCTTGCTGTGGAGCCCAGAGGCTCCAGTTAAGCAGGATCCTCATGCTTGTTCAGCCTCCAGTATCTAGAGAGGTCGCCGGGGTGCCGGGGCCCCGCGCAGAATCCTGACCCGTCATCAGTGGTAGCAAATGGCAGGGAAGCCCACCCCCTCCGGCTCTCCGCCTGCAGCCCCGACAGTGTGGAGGCCGATCTGCTAACTCAGAATTCACCAGCTGAAACGTTCATCTCACTCCAAAACAGCCTCCAAGGTGACACAGAAAATAAACCCTTGCGGTGCGTTTACCCCTCCCCCCGCTGCACCCAGCGTCCCATCCCCCGCAGGACCAGGTAGGATGGACACACTTGGGTACCTGTATCCAATGGGGAAATCGACGTTTGAGGTCCTTCCTCCCAACGTATTTAGACCGTCGTCCGGGGTGCTCAGTCCTCCTCTGGCACAGGGAGACGCAGCCTCACCCTGAAACCTGAAAGCTGCAGGGCGGGACCCAGAGACAGCGTGTGTGAGTCACATCGACGCGCAGGTCTCAGCAGCGTGACAGCCTCTCCTCGTGGTCCAGTGAACAACATTCCAACGTCACGAGTCCACCCCAAGCCCTCTGCCAGCTCTGGGGGCTCAGCACCCTTTCTTCTCCCACCTGGAGGAGAGAGCAAAACCCAAAATCACCATTTGGATTACTTGTTTCGACCGTACAGCCTCCTTCCCAAGCCACACTACTGACGGGCGACCGAGTGGAGAAGCCCGTACAGCCCAGCTGATCGTGGAGTTTGGCCAACATGTCAAGTACCGATTCCCATGACCTTCCCTCAGGTCCCATTACTTGGTCTTTGGGCCCCTCGTCTGCCGTGTCCAGGAGGCCAGGTCAGGACCCCAGCCTCATTACCAAAAGCGTTAACGAGGATCTGGGAAGGGCCTGGGCTTTCTCCCCACCAGCGCGCTAAGGATTTACTGGCCACCATTTCATATACCATTTTATGTCCGTAGACACGGGTCGGAGACACGACTGATGTATCACTCATGGCACAAACAGTAGACAGAGTGGCATCTCATGTGTTCTCCCACACCCGAAACCCCACAGCACCGTGCCTGAAGGGCTAGATGTCACCTATACAGGCAGTGGGGTGCACCCCAGGGCCCTAACATGGGGAGATTCTGAACTCTTATGGGATTTCTGGCATATGTGCTAGCCTTCCCCTCTGGAGAGGAAGATTAATCACTACCCTGGTATGCAAGCAGATATTTCCAGGAGAGGAAGGAGATTTTATCCTGATGACCCTGGGACATCTCTAGGAAGGTACTTCTCTAAATTTCTCTGGTGGACTATTCTAGCTCTAGGTTTCAGTACAGGCTCGCTGTTGAAATGTGTCCTTTGCTCAGAAGGCCCGGACCCTGCCAGCATACAGGAAATCCATGGAGAATTGTGTTTTCAAATATTTGGCCCATTTTTAATTTGGCCATTCATCTTCTTCTTATCTACATACATATGATACAAGTCCTTTGCAAGATATGTGTATTACAGATATTGCAAACAAAAAAAATCCAATTATGTGACTTGCCCTCTTGTTTACTTAATGATGTTTTCAATAAGACATTTTCAACATCTTGTAAAGTCCAGTTTATCGATTGAAAACATTTTATAATTTGCTTTTTGTATCCTGTTTAAGAAATTCTTGGTTTTTTAATTGAAGTATAGTTGATTTACAATATTGTGTTACTTTCAGGTGTACAGCAAAGTGATTCAGTTAAATATATATTTATATTTTTTCAGATTCTTTTCCATTATAGGTTATTATAAGCTATTGAATACAGTTCCCTGTGCTATACAGTAAATCCTTGTTACTTATCTATTTTATATATAATAGTGTGTATATGTTAATCCCATACTCTTAATTTTTTTCCCTACCCGCCGCCCTTCCCCTTTGGTAACCGTAAGTTTGTTTTCTGCATCTGTGAGTCTGTTTCTGTTCTGTACATAAATTTGTTTGGCTCACGGGATCTGAGTTCCCCAACCAAGGATTGAACCCAGGCCACAGCAGTGAAAGCCCAGAATCCTAACCATTGGGCCACCAGGGAACTCCCTGTATTATGGTTTAGATTCCACATGTAAGTTATGTAATATTTGTCTTTCTGTGTCTGACTTATTTCACTCAGTATGATAATCTCTAGGTCCGTCTGTGTTACTGCAAATGGCATTATTCATTCCTCTTTATGACTAACATTGCACTGTATATATTTACCACACCTTCTTTAAGCATTCATCTGTTGATGGACAGTTAGGTTGCTTCCATGGCTTGGGTACTGTAAATAGTGCTGCTGTGAACATTGGGGTGCATGTATCTTTTCAAATTAGAGTTTTCGGGCTTCCCTGGTGGCGCAGTGGTCGAGAGTCCGCCTGCTGATGCAGGGGACACGGGTTCGTGCCCCGGTCCGGGACGATCCCACATGCCGCGGAGCAGCTGGGCCCGTGAGCCGTGGCCGCTGAGCCTGCGCGTCCGGAGCCTGTGCTCCGCAACGGGAGAGGCCACAACAGTGAGAGGCCCGCGTACCGCAAAAAAAACAAAAACAAAATTAGAATTTTCATCTTTTCCAGATATATGTCCAGGAGTGAGATTGCTGGATCCTATGGTAGTTCTATTTTTAGTTTTTTAAGGAACCTCCATACTGTTTTCCATAGCGGCTGCACCAATTTGCATTCCCACCAACAGTGTACGAGGGTTCCCTTTTCTCCACACCCTCTCTAGCATTTATTATTTTTAGACTTTTTGATGATAGCTACTCTGACTGGTGTGAGGTGATACCTTATTGATTTGCATTTCTCTAATAATTAGCGATGTTGAGCATCTATTCACGTACCTCTTGGCCATCTGTATGTCTTCTTTGGAAAAAAAATAAAAGGAGATTCACATCTAAAATTCACTCCCATTTTATGACCATTTATTGGCTAATAAATGATTGACTATTGAATGAAAAAAAATTGGTAGCTCAAAGGCGGCAGCATGATATGGTGATAGGACTTGGCTACAGACTGGGTTTATATTCCAGATTCACGTCTATGCTTAAGTGATGTGGGCAGGTCACTCCGTTTTCTTGTCTGTCTTCTCTATAAAGCAGAGACGATCCTTCCCACCATGCAGGGGTGCTGTGAGGCTGGGATGACGTCGCAGATGTAAAGTGCAGCCAGCAAGGACCTGGTACATTGCATGGGAAATTCCCTGGTGGTCCAGTGGTTAGGACTCCGCGCTTTCACTGCGAGGGCGCAGGTTCCATCCCCGGTCAGGGAACTAAGATCCCGCAAGCCACGCAGCGTGGCCAAAAAAAAAAGGGACCGGTACATTGCTGCCTCTCAATATATTATTTGCCTCCTTATCTGTTTGATGAAATTTATGTATCTAAAACTCCCCATTCTCCATGAGGTCTCACTGCCTTGCTATTTCTCTGACTGGAAATTATAATACACATCTCAAAAAAGAAAAAATCATTGCATGCCCTAAGTTGCAAATATTTTTTTCCCGTGCATTCTTCTAGGAGCTTTGTTTGAGCTTTCACATTCAGGCGTGTGTTCCATTTTGAGTTAATATTGTGTGTGGCCTTCTGTAAGGGTTGGTGCTTTTTTTTTTCCACATGGATATCCAGTTATTCTAGCACCATTTTTTCTTCAACTTCTTTTCAGAAGTATAGTTGATTTACAATGTCGTGTTAGGTTCAGGTGTACGGCACAGTGATTCAGATATAGATATAGATATGCATACATATTGTTTTTCAGATTCTTTTCCCTTATAGGTTATTTACAGAATATTGAATATAGTTCCCTGTGCTCTACAGTAGGTCCTTATTGGTTACCTGTCTTGTATATAGTAGTGTGTATCTGTTAATCCCAACCTCCTAATGTATCCCTCCCCCACTTTCTGCTTTGGTAATCATAGGTTTGTTTTCTGTGTCTGTAGGTCTAACACCATTTGTTGAAAAGACTTTTTCCCCCCGTTGATTTGCTCCAGCATCTTTGTCAAAAATTAATCATATATGCATGGATCTATTTCTACACTCTATTTCAGCCTAGCCCAGTAGAAATATAACACAGGCTATAAATGTAAGCTATGTGGGTAATTTTAAATTTTCTAGTAGCCACATTTTAAAAGGCAGGCAGCTATTGGGATGCCATCTTAATAACTCGTAGTTTAGTCAACCAGTAATACCTACCCACAGGTACTGTTTTATGAACGGATCCAGGTTGACCAGCACAGGTGATGGTGCATAATGAAATATGTATCAAGTAAAATAAAACAGATTCAGTTGGTCCGTAACCTGGAGCCTCAGCTGAAAGCAGAGCCCGTGAGTTGTGACTTTCAATGCGATTGTTACATAATCGACGCTAAACATTTCCTCCCAAGCAAGCTCAACAGAGCAAAGGGCAAGATGTGAGATCCGTAATCAATACCATGAGTAACATGAAGTTTATTTAACTCCAAGAGGCAAGCAATTGTTAAAGCCTGAAATAAATCTTAAAGGTTAGTCAGAACTAACATACGATATTCTGTGCCAGCCTCATGGATTAAGTTTCTAGAAACAACTGGATGAGATTTACTGGTTAACAAAGATTTAAGGGAGAAGTAACATTAGGAGAACAAAGATTGTGAATAAGCGTGTCTTTAGAATTATTGATTAGTTAGCAAAAGATAAACAACAGAGACATAACAAAATGCTGGACTAAGCATCACTTTCCTCTGACTGCAACTTCTGTAAAATGGCAGAAAATATAATTTTAACGAGAACAAATATATAATAGTACTAGACTGTAGAAGAGTTTTTTTAATTTTATTGAAGTATAGTTGATCTATAATGTGTTAATTTCTGCTGCACAGCGAAGTGATTCAGTTATATAGTACATACATACATTCTTTTTTATATTCTTTTCCATTATGGTTTGTCACAGGACATTGAATCTAGTTCCCTGTGCTATGCAGTAGGACCTTGTTGTTTATCCATCCTATATATTATAGTTTGCATCTGCTAATCCCAAACTCCCAATCCTTCCCTCCCCAACTAGAAGAGTTTTTGAAGTATGGGAAGTACACAGGATATGATCTATGGAGGGAGAAAAGACAACAGAAATAATAGCCCAAAAGCAACAGAAAAGGTGATGTTGTTCCAGGATGTTCCAAGGCCAGAGCAGAGCTGTGATTAGAACCCAGGACTCCTGGCTCTGTCCACTGATTTCTCCATCACATTCCCTATCTCTGCCAAATGTTGTCCTAAATAATTTAATATTCTAAAAGTAACCTCAAGTTACAAAACTTTGGCTTTAAAAAACAAACAGAAAAATTGCCCCATAAAAAGCATCCCATAAACAACAAGGTCCTACTCTATAGCCCAGAGAACTATATTCAATATCCCGTAACAAACCGTAATGGAAAAGAAAATAATAATAACAAATAACAACAAAAACTAAATAAAATTACAACAAAAAGAAGAAAAAGCATCCCAGTTCATTACCACAAACAACATTTCTTTTATATTTTCCTATTTTCAGGTATATTTTACATATGCATAATTGTAAGAGGAATATACGTACAAATTTGTCCTGTTTTTCATTTAACCTTATATAACGTATTTCCCATCTTGCCACTGAATCTTCATAACTATCGTTTTTAATGTCCACATAATATACTTTGATTATGATTTATTTTTCTTCCTTCTTTTTGACCTTTTGGGTTGTTTCCAATTTGTGCTATTATAAATAATACCGTAATTAACGTCTTTGTTTCCTCAGCTGAATTTAAATCTGTTTCATGAATTAAAAGCAGCTGGATTGACTTCTGTTTCATTCCTTTTTGAACAAAGATGGAATGTCCTGGTTTCATAACAAGGAATGGGCTAAATTTAGGGCTACAGATCGGGGTCTGTGACAAGTGAGCATCGCAGCGGCAGAGTTCTCAAAGCGTTTCAGACAGTGTCTGTTCAGCTTGCTTGTCCCACTTTGGGGAATACAGTAAGTCCGTGTTGCTCTGGTTTAAAATACATCTCAAGATTTTTAACTTTACCCTTGACAGGAGTGATTTTGTTTTTAACAGTATGACTTGTGGATGTGTTACTTTCTTCAGATCTTTCTGCACATGACCAAGGTTAAGGTCAACTATGAATGCATAGTTCTCAAGCCATTTGAAATACTGGGTAACACTGACAAGGTTTCTGTTTTTTCATGAAGTATTTTACTGCCCCAGATAAAGCAATGCCTAGTGAGATTACAGCAGATCGGGGGGAGGGGGGGATGACTTTTTTTTTTAAAGAACCAATGAGGAGTCTTAGAAATATTGAATATGATACTGAAAATTTTAAACTCAGCAGATCGAACGAATAGTAGGTTGATGGAGCTAAAAACTGATTATTTCCTGAATAATCGAACCATTCCAAAATGAATTTCCTAAGTAGAGGATGAAAGAATGGAGGAGAGGAAAAAATTTAATAATAAACTTATCCAGAGTTAAAGAAAGACACAAGGATTGTGGTTGAATAGGTTCACTGAAAGTTGATCAGAATGAATGAAAAAGATAAGCAAAACAACAGGAGGAAGGGGAAGTCCTAAAAGATTACAAAGCAAGCAGGAGAGAGAGAGAGAGAGAAGAAAACAGATTGCCCACAAAGGAACAAAAATGAAACTGGGTTCTGCCTTCTTGTTGGCAAAAGTGGATGCTAGAAGACAAAGGAGGAGCAACCTCAAAACTCTAAGGATAAAAATTACTTTGAATCCAGCATCTTATACACCATCCAAAACTAATACTTAAATGTGAGATCAAAATCAAGACACTTTCAGACATACTAGGACTCAAAGCATTTACCACCCAATAAATCTTTTTTGAACAAATAGTAAAGGATTTGCTCCACCAAAACAAACAAAAATAATGAATTTAAGTAGGCAGCATAAGATGCAAGTAACCAAAATGAGAAAAAAAATAAAATCACTCTAACAGTCATCTCATGAGTTTCACGTGTAGACAACTGAGAGAGTGGAGGGGAGAAAAAAATTACCTGTTGACAATTCAGGAGGCATAATATTTTAAAATGTGTTATTGAAAACTTTAAGCTGAAAACATTCCAAAAGAATTCAACTTGGGAAAGGTGTGTTAGCAAGAAGAGGGGGAAGCCTGGTAGGAAAATACGGGAGTAAAATTATACGAAAGGTCTTACTTAGGAGAAAATAAAAATTCTGATTAACTCTAGACCTTTTTAAAATTTAAGAACAGTCAGTAGAAAAATAGAAGTATACATATAACTTGATTTCAAACTGCTGGAGGAATAATAATAAAACAATAATATCAATCCTCAAAAGACAGGAAATAAAACATAAAATAAGACAGGGGCATGTATTAAAACATATTGGTAATCACAAGTAAAAACCCAGTTAAGTTCTGTTAAGAGACAAACATTTTCAGAATGTATCAAACAATAGTCAGCTACATATAGTTAAAACAAACCACCTGAAACAAATGACACAGAAAGCTTGAAAATAAAGAGATGACAAGAAGATGGCTTCTAGTTAACCTTAAGGAAACAGGTAATTATTGTGTGTTATTTAAGCTATATGTGGAGTAAGATGGAAATATTTCTAATTCATGACTTTAAAACCTGTTCATGTTAGTCCAAAATTAAAAACGAAGACCAAAAATCGGCGAGACAAAAAATCATCTAATCATTTCAAGAACTTAAAAAAAATTAAACTGCAAATAAACTAAAGAAAGTAGATAAGAAGGAAATATTAAAGAGCAGACATTAAAAAACATATACAATAGGCAGGATGAAAAAGCCAAAAGTTGTATCTTTGAAAAGACTAATAAAATCAGTGGTTCTCTGGCAAGAAAAAGAGAAGGAATAAATAGATATTAGGAATGAAAAAGGTAACATTTCTACAGATATTTAGATGTTAAAATAAAAATAAGAGCAAATTTTCTAATATGAGCAGTTATAAACTTCAAAATTTAGATGTTTACAAATACCTAGAAAAACACAACTGACACAAGAAGAAATCAAAAATCTGCATAGTTCTATAACTATTAAATGAATTAAATCTATAACTTAAAAACTCGCCACAAAGTAAACTCTAGGTCCAGACTGTTTTCACTGAGAAGTTCTATGAAATGTTTAGAGAATAAATAATGCAGATCTTCTACAAACTTTAATAGAGAATAGAATAAAGAAGGAACACTCCAAAACTTGTTTTATGAGGTGAGTATACCAGATCCTGACAAAACCAATTACATTCATGAATTTGAATGCAAAATTCTGAAGCGAAATATCAAAATTGATCCCAGTGGTAAATAAAAAGAAAAACAATAACAATAACAGTTCATGGCCAAGCTGGGTTTATTCCAGGAATGCAGTGTGGCTCTACTGCTCAAAAATCAATGAATGATACTATAGTATCTGCTCAATAGATGCAGAAAGTTTTATAAAATTTATCATCTATTTGTGATTTTAAAAATTTTAGCAAACTAGGAACAGAAGGGAACTCCCTCAATATGATAATGGATATATTTCTTTTAAAAAATTACAGCAAGGGCTTCTGGTGGCGCAGTGGTTGAGAGTCCGCCTGCTGATGCAGGGGACCCGGGTTCGTGCCTCGGTCTGGGAGGATCCCACGTGCCGCGGAGCGGCTGGGCCCGTGAGCCATGGCCGCTGAGCCTGCGCGTCCGGAGCCTGTGCTCCCCAACGGGAGAAGCCACGGCAGTGAGAGGTCCGCGTACCGCAAAAAGAAAAGAAAGAAAAAAAATTTTTAAATAAAAAATTACAGCAATACCAAACTACATGAAATACTTAATGAAATTTTGAAAAAAAAAGTTTTAAGGACAGGAACAAGAATACCAGCTGTCACTTCAATTCGACATTATAATGAAGATCCTGTGAGATAAGAATAAGGCAAGAAAAAGAAACAAAATACATAAGACTTGGAAAAGAAGAAATAAAAAGGGCATTATTCACAGATTAATGGTTTGTAGAAATCCAGAAGAATCTACAGAAAATAATTACAGTTAGTAAATGAGTTTAACGAGATTGCTGGAAACAAGGCCAATACATAAAAATCTATTCACCCATACCAGCAACAAAAAGAAAATAAAGCCTGTAAAAAGATAACATTTTAATAACACAAAAAATTCAAATACCTAGAAATGCATCTTATAAATGTCATACAGGTTATCTCTAAAGAAAACTGAAAAGCATTACTGAGAAAAAGTAAAGAAAACCTAAATACTATGTTCATGGAGTGGAAAATTCAGTATTGCAAAGCTGTTACAACCGCCTTTGTTCAATACAAAGATGTTAGTTGAATCTACAGATGCAAATTCCAATCAAAATTATAATTTTTGTAGAAATTAACAGTGTTCTTAAATTTATGTGGAAATGCAGAGGGCCAATATTAGCCAAGACAGTCTTTGGGGAAAAAAATTAAAAACAAGAGGAAATCCCCTGGGGGAGGTGAGTTCATGACTATGGTGTGTCCTAACTCTCCAGCTGGTTGACTTACGTGGGGGAGAATCTGAAGAACTAGGTCATCTGGATCTCTGGACTTCAGCACTGGTTCCCGGACACCCCTCTCTGAGCCCAGCCCTGGTGCGTTCTGAGCCCAGGCACCTTGAAGGGTCACCTGGGGGCGCTCTAATCCACAGACCCAGCTGAGCTCCAGCTGTGTGAGTGCGCCATCTTGGATGTCCATCCTGGTCCATCCTGGAGATGACGCAGCCCCTGCACCATGTGACGGCAGCCCCATGAAAGGCTCCAGGGAATTCCGCCCATCCCAACCTTTCCCCAATTCCTGATCTACAGAATCACCAGCAAAATAAAATGGTGGTTGTAAGCTGCTAAGTTAGGGGTTAATGTGTTAACTAACAACAGGTAACTGGAACAACCACCCAAAGGAAACATGCATTCTGTGTGGACCTAGAGAACAGGCTCAGGGAGGACAGAGTTAGCTTACAATAGCACCAGCTCTCTCCTTTTTCCCCTCGTCTCTCTCCAAGCTACAGGTAGCGTGTTGTGAGAAAGCAGGCCAGGGAACAGATGAGACCAATCGGGTCTCCACGTCAGGCCCCCAGCCTGAAGCAGGTCCAAACCAGAATGGAGATTCAATGCTAAAACAGGCTTGGAGTTTTGATGAATATCTCAAGTCGGATATGTTGATCTGAGATTGCTTTTGCTTCTTAAACTGACCTGGGAATGTCTGTCATGTAAGAATGAACCAAAAACTCATGGGCTAGCCACATTTTTACTGGGAGACAGAGGACAGGTACCAAAACAACAAAAAATTTGAAAGGTATGTTTTGATTTTTGTCTGGAGTCAGGTTTTATTCAACACACTGGGTAAAGATTTTTTTAAATTTTTTCCAGCATTACTGACATATAATTGACATATAACATTATGTAAGTTTAAGGTGTTACACAATGTGATTTTTTAAAATTTATTTTATTTGTTTATTTTTGACTGCGTTGGCTCTTCGTTGCTGTACGCAGCCTTTCTCTAGTTGGCGGCGAGCGGGGGCTACTCTTCGTGATGGTGCGCGGGCTTCTCATTGCAGTGGCTTCTCTTGTTGCAGAGCACGGGCTCTAGGCATGCGAGCTTCAGTAGTTGTGGCGCACGGGCTCAGTAGTTGTGGCTCGTGGACTCTAGAACGCAGGCTCAGTAGTTGTGGCACGCAGGCTCAGTAGTTGTGGCTCGTGGACTCCAGAACGCAGGCTCAGTAGTTGTGGCGCACAGGCTTCGTTGCTCTGCAGCACATGGGATCTTCCTGGACAAGGGCTCAAACCCGTGTCCCCTGCATTGGCAGGCGGATTCTAACCACTGAGCCACCAGGGAAGCCCTACAATGTGATGTTTTATAGAAGTATATATTGTGAAATGATTTCCACAATAGAGTTAGTTAACACATTCATCAGTTGCATAATTATGATTTTATTTTGGGGTGAGAACACTTAAGATCGACTCTCTTAGCAACTTTCAAGTGTGTAATACAGTTTTCTTAACTACAGTTGCCATGCTGAATACTAGATTCCCCAGAACTTATCCATCTTATAATTGGAAGTTTGTACCCTTTGACCAGCATATCCCTGCTTCTCCCACCCCCAGCCCCTGACAACCACCATTCTACTTTGTTTCTATGAATTTGGCACTTTTTTTTTCATTTCACATATAAGTGAGATCATACAATATTTGTCTTTCTCTGTCTGACTTATTTCACTTAGCATAATGCCTTCCAAGTCCATCCATATATCTGCAAACAGCAAAATTTCTTTTTTTTTATGGCTGAGTAATACTCCGGGGTGTGTGTGTGTACACATCTTCTTTATCCATTTATCCGTTGATGGACACTTGTTTCCATGTCTTGGCTATTGTGAATAGTGCTGCAGTGAACATGAGGGTAGTGATATCTCTTTGAGACAGTGATTTCACTTCCTTCAGATGTATACCCAGAAGTAGGATTGCTGGATCGTGTGGTAGTTCTACTGTTATTTTTTTGAGGAACTACCATACTGCTTCCCATAGTGGCTGCACCAATTTACGTTCTCACCACAGGGCTTTAGGGTTTTCTTTTCTCCACATCCTTGTAGACACTTGTTATCTCTTGTCTTTTTTTTTTTTTTTTTCGGTACGCGCGCCTCTCACTGTTGGGGCCTCTCCCGTTGCGGAGCACAGGCTCCGGACACGCAGGCTCAGTGGCCATGGCTCACGGGCCCAGCCGCTCCGCGGCACGTGGGATCTTCCCGGACCGGGGCACGAACCCGCGTCCCCTGCATCGGCAGGCGGACTCTCAACCACTGCGCCACCAGGGAAGCCCTGTGTATAGTTTTGAATCAGGAAGTGTGAAGCCTCCACCTTTGTTCTTCTTTCTCAAGATTTTCTTGGCTGTTCAGGATCTTTCGTGCTTCTATATGAATTTTAGGATTTTTTTTTTTCTATTTCTGGAGCCCAGTTACAGGGCCCTTTCAGAATCTACAGTCTGACTTAATTTGGAGGACTCACCTCCACGGGCTCCTGGACCACAGCCAAGAGGGGCTGGGACCAGTTCACGGGTCACTTCAGGGCCCACAGCCAGGACCAAGGTCTGTACACCTAACACCCGACCTGTGGGGGGGCCTGGTTCCTCCCTTAGCACGTGGTGCCGATGACAGGACCAAACGGGGCTGTAGCCGAGTCCTCAGGGGATACAGAGCCGTCTCTGGGTCTGTAGCTGGGACCATGGTCAGCAAATCTGCTGCCGGGGTGCGAGCCTGCCTTCTCAGAATCCTCTCCTTCATCAAGGACTGCATTGAGCTTTCACAATCTCATACCTGGATCCCAGAGCTCCTACAAGAGCATTTCTGTAGGTGGATGGACCCCAAATTGTTGTTGCGGTGGGAGGATACACGTGAGGAGCGTCTTATTCAGCCGTCTTGCTGACGGCACCCCGGGATTTTTCATGTCATAGATTGGTTCTGGATCCCCTCACCCATCCTGCTGGATCTTTTTATCTGATTACGCTTCACGCTCGTCTGGGATGTTTTCATCCTAAAACAGAACACACGTAGGCTTACACTTAGAATCGCAGTTTTTCAAAGTCTCCCTGTCTTGATACTGTTATCCACCCATGGACTTCCCTGCCCGGCTTTGTGGAGGGATTTAATTCACCAGAATGTGGGGAGGACGGCCACATGCATGGGGTGATGATTTTACAGGCCCCGGGAAGGACACAAACACACCCCCAAATCAAACATTCTCCAAATCCATTCAGCATTGCTCACGAATTCCCAAAAGAGAGTATTGGTGCGTTTGATTCCTGCCATCGACACACCGGGTTACTCGGTCCCATCAGAGTTGCAGTTGAAATCCCTAGAGCGAGTCAGGCAGGTGGGGAGAGGACCCTTGTTAGCAGGTAGAAAGGTACTCCCAGAGTAGCCAAGTCTTTTAACTTTTCCCCCAAATTCAGAAACCTGAATTCTTGTTCTTCCTGATTTCTGTACATTGCCCACAAAGTAAAAATAATTCTTAAACCTTCTATGAGCCAAGCAAAAGTAATATGTGAACCTGATTTGGGACAGACGTGCAACCCCTGATTTACGCAGAGGGCTAATCAGCGGTAAATCACAAGGGTGATGAAATTTCCAGGACCAGGACTTTGGATCCAGCAGAGAAAGGGAGGAGAGGGGCCGGGCAGATGAGAGGCACAGCCATCTCTCTGCCATGGAAAGTCCACGGGAGAAGGGTTAGTTGTTTTTTTTTGTTTTTTGTTTTTCCTGTATTAAGAGATCAATGGGAGATTAATAATAATCTTGTACATTGATGAAGCACTTTCAGACGTGAGTGCTTTCTCATCTCTAATCTCATCTGATCCTTATAACAGCCCACGAGCTTGTCAAGAACATCCAAGCCTCTAACCCGATGAGAGGGAGATAAGGACACACACCACTCATGGAAAGAAAGCGGAGAGACAGAAAGGGAACAGGAGGGCCCAGATTTCAGTGGAAACCTCAAAAATGAGTTCATTTTTCCCAGCTTTCACCTGCTCCCTCCTATCCTCCCTTTGTTTGACAGGCTGTCCTGGTCCGTGGTTGCAGGAGACCAGGGGGTGGGAGTGGGAGGCGAGGGTCCATACAGTGAGGCGCACGGCAGCGGCAGCAGTCAGGACGCTGGCCAGGGCAAGAGAACACATCTGGTGAGATCTGTAACGAAAATACCCCCTGACAGTTCAGGATCCGGACATGATCCTCACTGACTTGTTGATAGCCAAAGAATCAAACCTTGACAGACGTCAGTCAAGTCCATACTCATTAAAAAAAAAAAAAAAAAAAAAAAAGGGGGGGGCTTCCCTGGTGGCGCAGTGGTTGAGAGTCCGCCTGCCGATGCGGGGGACACGGGTTCGTGCCCCGGTCCGGGAGGATCCCACATGCCACGGAGCGGCTGGGCCCGTGAGCCACAGCTAAGGAAATCCATTTTTTTAAGTGATATCCCCAGGACTATTTAAGAAGCTATTGAAAGGATAGAAATATAGATAGAAGGAGGAAATGAATTCAGAAATAGACGCACAGGACTTCCCTGGCGGTCCAGTGGTTAAGACTCCGCACTTCCACTGCAGGGGGTGCAGGTTCGATCCCTGGTCAGGGAAGTTCTGCATGCTGTGGGTTGTGGCCAAAAAAAAAAAGAAAGAAAGAAAGAAATAGACCCACATATGCACAGTTCATTGATTCATTACAAAGGGGCCAAGGCAACCCAAAGGGAAAGAGAATGCCTTTTCAATAAATAGTTTTGGAACAATTGAACATCCATACAGGGGGAAAAAAGAAGTTAATCCTTGACTCACACTGTATATAAACATTAACCCAAAATGGATCAGAGACCTAAGTGTAAGAGCTAAATCTATGAAACATCTAGAAGAAAAACATTAAAGAAAATCTGTGTGACTTTGGATTAAGCAAAACTTTCTTAGATATGACAACAAAAGCATAATCTTTTTTTAAAAAGTGATAAATTACACTTCATCAAAGTTAAAAACGTTTGCTCTTCAAAAGACACCATTAAGAAAGCAAAAAGACAAGCCACAGACTGAGAGAAGATATTTGCAAATCCTGTATCTGATTAACTTGGAACATCTTATAACAGGATATTTAAGGACCTTCTGTAACCCAACTGAAAATGAGTAAAAGAGTTGAATAGACATTTTGCCCAAAAGTTATGCAAATAGAATGTATTGATGTATTTAAATGCCTGTTTGCATACCCTCTCAATAAAGAAACCATTGACGTTCACAGATGTTTTTTCAATTTGCTTACAGGAGCGCCTCTTGCCTGGTGCCCCCTGGAGTCTGGAACAGCTAAGACCTTGTTAAATTCCATGACAGCAACAGTTGCCTCAACTAACCTGTGTAAGACTTACAGCCGCAAACGGTAAGAATCGCATCAATCTGGTAACCCGGGGAGTCTGTGAGTGGAATTCAGGGTAGGAAGGTGGACCTCAGGGGTGCTGTAAGCAGGGGTGTGCCTGTATGTGCTTAACAACTGCTCCCCAGGGGACAATCCTGATTGGTCGTGTTTGCCACTTTCCATGGTGTAAATACTCCCATCCTGGCTAATTTCAAGCTAATGTCACGATGTCACCGAACCCAGAGTTGGGAAGAGATGCGTGCGATCGGCTCTCCTGAGCAGCTCAAACCAATTCCAGCGCATGCCTGGCAATGAGATGCCACTTCCCACAACTAACTGGCAAGTCAGCAAGCCTGGCAATACTGAGTGTTTAATATCAAGATGCATTACATGGCGGTGGGAGTGAAAATTGGTCCATCCGCTTTGGTGAGCAAGTTGGCTTTATCTGGTGATGCTTGTAGTCTCCAGTCCAAAAATGTTTGCAGTTTTCTACCAGATGTGTACACAGGGCTTCTTGCAGCATTGTTGGAAAGAGCAAAAAGGTGGAAACAACCTAAGTGTTCATCAGTAGGAAAGTGTATAAATAAATCATGGAATGGTCATTCAGTAGAAGAATGCCCTACAGCACTTCAAATTAATAAGCTAATATATGTATCAAGACAGCTGTATCTTGGAAAACATAATGTTGAATAAAAAATCAAGCTTTAGGATGTTATGTGGTGCCTAACATAGAACTTCTGTAGAAGTTTTAAATGCATAAAATGCTGCCCTGCAATATGGTATAGAGATATATATTCATTGAAACGTGATAAAATCATTTTAAATAGACTAGACAAATACATACCAAATTTATGATAATATTGCCTCTGGGGAGAGAAAAAGCAGATTGAAGCTGGGGATGGATACAAGGGGTACTTCATCTTTATTATATTATTCTAGCTCCTTTAAATGTTAAAAAATAGTGATTTGAAATAAAAATGACAACATATTAATAGTTTAAATTCTGGATTCTGAGAAATAGGGCATAGTGCTGGTTACCTTTTTCTTTGTTTTTGTTTTTGGGTTTTTTTTGCGATACGCGGGCCTCTCACTGTCGTGGCCTCTCCCGCTGCGGAGCACAGGCTCCGGACGCGCAGGCTCAGCGGCCATGGCTCACGGGCCCAGCCGCTCCGCGGCATGTGGGATCGTCCCGGACCGGGGCACGAACCCGCGTCCCCTGCATCGGCAGGCGGACTCTCAACCACTGTGCCACCAGGGAAGCCCCTCTTTGTTTTTTTGATATTTCAAAAACTCCTTCGAAACATCAAGCCACAATCTTTTATGACATGGGATTGTTAATTCTATCCCTGTTCACTGGCAAATCCCACAAAGCAAAATACTCGGGTGGAGAAGTACCATTAGCACATGACCCTGTGGGTCCTTTCCTAAGTGGGTGGGACCAGAGGGGAGCAGTTTATGTCCCCTTCACCAGGAAGCCCCTCTTGACTTCCGCCTCTGAGCTCCTGGTGGCGTTTCATGAATGTACCTCTGGTGCCATTCGTCCCACTAATTGTACAGTAGTTAACGTTTCCATCTCTGTCTCTCTCATTAAACATGAGATCCTCCTGGGTGGGAACCACATTGTATTCATTTCTACATTCCTGGGGTCTTGCATGTGCCCCAGCAGGCGATGTGATTTTGAATGAAATCAGGAATGAAGGAATCATCTCCATTTTGCAAGACCACCTTCTAAATTCAGTAAGACGGTGCTATGGTCTGAATGTTTGTGTCCCCCCAAAATGTGTATATTGAGATCCTCACCCCCAGAGGGAGGAAGGTGGAAGCATCAGTGTCTCTTCTGACTCAGCCCCAGTGGTCACAGAACACCGTGTCCACAGGATCCCCGTGGCTTCACAGCTCAGCCCTAACCATGTGGGAGGAGACCACACAAGGGTGTGAATGTGTCACCAAGTCCAAGCTTGTACTGCTCGCCACAGGACAGGCCAGTAAGTCAAGAGACAAGCTGTTGGGGTGAGGAATAGTGACTTTATCTGGAAAGCCAGCAGACCGAGAAGATGGTAGGCTCACGTCCCAAAGAACCATCTTGCCCAGGTAGAATTCAGGCTCCTTTTATACTAAAACGGGAGAGGGAGTCAAATCAAATACTTCCTGGTTTCCATCCGCCGCGGAGGGGAGGTGTTCATTTCTTCCTCCCTGCAGTCATTCACAGGTGGGCCTGGTCAGGATGTTTGCCGTGAGCGCATCAAAGGTATTTCAGCGTAATGCTCATTACCTGGGAAGCAGGGCTCCCAGAGCTGGGCCATTATGTATCCTTTAAGCTTATAGGCAACGTCCCTTTGGTGAGTAGCTTGGAATAGAATACAGAGGTTCTTCCCCGTTACGGATGCCAGGAGGAGAGAGTCACTGGGGTGCTGTTCAAAGCTGGCTGCCACAGCCTAGAGCCACAGTGTTGCGTTACTGGAAGGCCTGCTAGGGGTAGAAGGCTTGGGGTGAAGCACCCTAACACATGACGGGCACTCAGGAAAGTCAGTACTCTCTCTTTCCCTTTCGTCCTGACCATGTGAGCCTCCAGGGTCATCCCTGCTTAGACCTTGTCGCTCCTTCCTCCGAGCTGACCCACTACCCCACTGCCGCCTCCACCAAGTGATAAACATGAAGGTTTATCGCTTCCTCCAAGCCCCCTGTTCTCCTCTCTCCTCTGGGCCCTACACTTCTTACTCTGAAGGAAGGAGGAGTCTTCCAGTTGTCTCCTGTGGCCTCACAGACCAACCCAAAGAGTGGCCTTTAATTGGCTCATGAATCTGGTGTTGACGGGACTCAGCTGGGCAGCTCTCGCTTGGGGTCTGCCATGCGGTTGCAGACAGGCTGGAGCTGGGGTCATCCCAAATGTTCTCTTCAGGATTTCCCTGGTGGCGCAGTGGTTAAGAATCCGCCTGCCAACGCAGGGGACACGGGTTCGAGCCCTGGTCCGGGAAGATCCCACATGCCGCGGAGCAACTAAGCCCGTGCGCCACAACTACTGAGCCTGTGCTCTAGAGCCCGCAAGCCACAACTACTGAGCCCACGTGCCAGAACTACTGAGCCCGCGTGCCAGAACTACTGAGCCTGTGCTCTAGAGCCCATGCTCTGCAACACGAAAAGCCACTGCAATGAGAATCCCACGCACTGCAATGAAGAATAGCTCCCGCTCACCACAACTAGAGAAAGCCCGCGTGCAGCAATGAAGACCCAACAAAGCCAGAAAGAAAAGAAAGGAAGGAAGGAAAGAAAGGAAGAAAGAAAGGAAGAAAGAAAAGAAAGAAAGAAAAATGTTCTCTTCATATGTCTGGGTTGGAAAGATTCAAATAGCTGGGGGCTGGGGTGCCTGGGGTTCCTGAGACATTTCTATCTTTCTAGATAGATCCACAGATGATGAAGATAGATAGGTAGATGCAGATAGATGATAGATAAATAGGTAGGTAGAATGAAGATAGATATAGATGAATGAATGATAGGTATAGATGGATGATAAGTAAATGATAGATAGATAGATGATAGATGTAAATGGAGAGATCAAGAGAGACATAGTGGGGCTTCCCTGGTGGCGCAGTGGTTGAGAGTACGCCTGCCGATGCAGGGGACACGGGTTCGTGCCGCGGTCCGGGAAGATCCCACATGCCGCGGAGCGGCTGGGCCCGTGAGCCATGGCCGCTGAGCCTGCGCGTCCGGAGCCTGTGCTCCGCAACGGGAGAGGCCACAGCAGTGAGAGGCCCGCGTACCGCAAAAAAAAAAAAAGAGAGAGAGAGACAGTGGTATGTTGTAAAAATGTCATCCCACTTCTCTAGAACCAATTGTTAAATATTCAGGAATTTTGTGAGCTGGTTGCCAAACCACTGGTAGCTTGAAATTGATAGTGATGAGAGTATCTATGTCAGAGAAATAAGCTATACATCAGGTCTTTTTTTTTTTTTTTTTGAGAGCAAGCTTGTCTACATCACTGGATGTGGATAGATAAAGAAATGTTTTTATTCTCAGTTCTGTTGAAACATAGCCAGTTCCCCAGCTTTGTCCACTGAGCAGGATGAAAAGGTGAAGGGAAATAAAACCTCCTCCCACTGGCTTTTAGTGAACAGGCACCACATCGCACCTGTCCCCTGAGCTCACCAGACCCGCAGCAGCTCCGAAAGGGAGCAGCCTCTGCAGTCAGCTGAGGTCACTCTACAGAGTCATCAAGGCCATCAGCCCCCCGGAAACACTCCGGGTTAGAAATATCCCACGTCTGTTCAAAGTCAGAGGAACAGCGTCGATAAAGCAATAATTGTTTATACGTCTATTGAAAAGTCTTCACTTAAAATTGAAAGAAGCAAACTCCACACTTGCAGAGAAAGTTACAGAAACTGAGCAGAAATGGTTTCCCCTTCTGTTTACCTAAACCCCCAAGGCCTTCTTTAGAAAGGACATCTTACATCCAAAATTTAAATGAAGGACTTTTGCTTTTTTAAAAAATTTTATTGTAGTATAGTTGATTTACAATGTTGTGTTAGTTTTAGGTGGACAGCAAAGTGATTCAGCTATACATACACATATATTCATTCTTTATCAGGTTCTTTACCCATACAGGTTATTAGAGAATATTGAGTAGAGCTCCTGTGTTATACAGTAGGTCCTTGTTGGTTATCTGTTTTATATATAGTAGTGTGTGTATGTTAATCCCAGACTTCTAATTTACCCCTCTCCACAACATTTCCCCTTTGGTAACCATAAGTTTGTTTTCAAAATCTGTGAGTCTCTTTCAGGTTTGTAAATATTTGTATCATTTTTTAAAATTAGATTCCACATATGAATGATCTCATGGTATTTGTCTTTCTTTGTCTGACTTAGTATGATAATCTCTAGGTCCATCCATATTGCTGCAAATGTCATTATTTCGTTCCTTTTTATGGCTGAGTAATATTCCATTGTATATATGTACCGCAGCTTCTTTATCCGTTCCTCTGTTGATGGACATTTAGGTTGCTTCCATGTCTTGGCTATTGTGAATAGTGCTGCTATGAACATAGGGGTGTATGTATCTTTTTGAACTATAATTTTGTCTGGATATATGCCCAGGAGTAGGATTGCTAGATCATATGGTAGCTCTATTTTTAGGGGGTTTTATTTTGTCTTTTTTAAACTCTTTTCTTTTTTGTTTTTTTAAATTATTTTTGGCTGTGTTGGGTCTTCATGGCTGTGCGTGGGCTTTCTCTAGTTGCGGCGAGCGGGGGCTACTCTTCGTTGCGGTGCGCAGGCTTCTCATTGCGGTGGCTTTTGTTGCAGAGCATGGGCTGTAGGCATGCGGGCTTCAGTAGTTGCAGCACGTGGGCTCAGTAGTTGTGGCTCACGGGCTCTAGAGTGCAGGCTCAGTAGTTGTGGTGCACGGGCTTAGTTGCTCCACGGCATGTGGGATCTTCCTGGACCAGGGCTCGAATCCGTGTCCCCTGCATTGGCAGGTGGATTCTTAACCACTGCGCCACCAGGGAGTCCTTATTTTTAGTTTTTTAAGGAACCTCCGTACTGTTCTCCATACTGGTTGTACCAATTTACATTCCCACCAACAGGGAGGGCTCCCTTTTCTCCACACCCTCTCCAGCATTTATTGTTTGTAGACTTTTGGATGATGTGAGATGATACCTCATTGTAGTTTTGATTTGCATTTCTCTAATAATTAGTGATGTTGAGCATCTTTTCAGGTGCTTCTTGGCCATCTGTATGTCTCCTTTGGAGGAATGTCTGTTTAGATCTTCTGCCCATTTTTTGATCGGGTGGTTTGGTGTTTTGACCTAGAGCTGCATAAGCTATTTGTACATTTTGAGTTTAATCCCTTGTTGGTCACTTAGTTTGCAAATATTTTCTCCCATTCTGTGGGTTGTCTTTTCATTTTGTTTATGGTTTCCTTTGCTGTGCAAAAGCTTTTAAATTTCATTAGGTCCCATTTGTTTATTTTTGGTTTTATTTTCATTCCTCTAGGAGGTGGATCCAAAAAGATATTGCTGTGATTTATGTCATGGAGTGTTCTGCCTGTGTCTTCCTCTAAGAGTTTTATAGTGTCCGGCCTTACATTTAGGTCTTTGATCTGTATTGAGTTTATTTTTGTGTATGGTGTTAGAGAATGTTGTAATTTCATTCTTTTACATGTAGCTGTCCAGTTTTCCCAGCACCACTTACTGAAGAGTCTGTCTTTTCTCCGTTGTATATCCTTGCTTCTTTTGTCATAGATTAATTGACCATAGGTGCATGGGTTTACTTCTGGGCTTTCTGTCCTGTTCCATTGATCTATATATCTGTTTTTGCACCATTACCATACTGTTGTGATTACTGTAGGAGGACTGTTGCTTTTAATTAGAAATGAATCATGTGGGAAAGGGGTAATGGCAGGCATTTATGAGCACATATTAGAATGTTCTGGAATAATGCATTTTATGCAGTTAAAGGTGCCCTAAGGAGGGAAAATGGAGAAAAGGAGAATAGTGAGACACTGGACAGAAAGTGATGCCAGGGGTCCCTGGGCCTCAAAGTCTGGAGAAAAGTGATGACCTGTAGCTCTCCAGGCCTGATTCAGGCTGTGGACCTGGATACCTGCTGACATCCGGGATCCCTGGTAGAACAAGCCTCCAAAGCTTTACAATAGATGGCTTCATCTCAAGAAGCTCTGGACTGAGGTGGTCCTCCACACCACAAGGGGGCGCCACATCATAACAAGTCTATGCAGTGGAAGCTTCCAGAATACTGACCCCCCCACACACATGTTCCCAAACATTTTTAAAATTTATTTTATTGACGTATAGTTGATTTACATTGTTGTGTTAATTTCTGGTGTACAGCAAAGTGATTCGGTTATACATATATTCTTTTTCATATTCTTTCCCATTATGGTTAATCACAGGACATTGGATATAGTTCCCTCTGCTGTACAGTAGGACCTTGTTGTTTATCCATCCTGTATATTATAGTTTGCATCTACTAACGCCAACCTCCCAGTCCCTCCTTCCCCCCCTCCCTCTTGACTACCACAAGTCTGTTCTCTATGTCTGTGAGTCTGTTTCTGTTTCATAGATAAGTTCATTTGTGTCATATTTTAGATTCCATATATAAGTGATATCATAGGGTATTTGTCTTTCTCTTTCTGACTTACTTCGCTTAGTATGATAATCTCTAGGTCCATTTTTCTATACTTTTTAAAACATTTTTTGTCAAAAATCCCCAAAACTCTGCAAAGAGAAACAAAATAAAAATTGACTAATCTAAACGTCCTGAACGTTACCTCCACTAGGGGCAAAAATGACTTGACTCCCGTGAGATCAGGCTTACTATTTTTCCCTGGCAGTTGGAGGGAAGCTCTTATTCAGACATGTCTTAGAGGAAAGGAGAGAAGATAGAGGAGATGTTTGAAACAGAATTTGAAATCACTCTTGAATTTTCTTTGAGTATTGTAGATACTAAACACTCACCCTTGGCAATGAATACTAAGTAGCTCCTTGTCTTTCTGGAGGGTCTTTGCTTGTGCTTGTGTTATCTCTAAAATCTCATAACCTCCTGAGTTAATCCTCCATGGACAGGTGAGGGGAAATTAGAGTGGCCCGCACGCAATTTGATCTCCTAGTTAAGCAGCCTTTTCATTTATCTCGGGAGCCCTCTCTTGAATTCTAGCAGAATTAGGAAGTTAAAGTACCAGTGACCTCTTTTCGTCTAGCAAATGTAAAGTCTAAGGGGCGTGTGTGAAAGTGAGTGAGTGACAGAGTGGACTTCCCTTCTAGTTTTCTAGCTCGACACCGAAAAGATGGGGAGATGCCACAGCTCAGCAAACGACAGTGCAGATGAAAACACTCACCCTGAGTTTTCACTGTTGTAACTTAAAAAACACAAGATCTTGTCGCTGAGTGTCTACTGTGATATTGGACGCTTTAACTTTGTAAAAGAGAGTCCCAGAAATGTGGGTCTCGGTGTGCACCCACTAAGGAGTTCATCTGGAAAAGGTGGAGAGGAAGTTATGGCTTCTTCAGAGGGAAAGGAGATCAGGAAGTTCTTAGGCAGTAAGGAGACAGTGAAGACCTCCGTCGGGAGAAGCAGGATCTGAGATACAAGCTCCGCATCTACAGGAAAGGAAATCCGAGGCAGAGAGCAGCCTGCTCGCAAGGTCGTCTGGATGCAGCTCATGACCTTCAGCTCAGGGGCCAGGCCCTGGAGGAGCCATCGTGAACCACAAAGGCTCAGCCCAAATTCAGCGTCACCCGGGACATTCCGTTCAGGTAAACGTTTCATAATTTTGTCAAATCGTCTCCTTTCTAGTGCTCTCGTAGAAATGATTCTGCCTTGTTTTTTCAAAAAGGAAAACACAATTTATTTAGTGGTTAAGCATCTGAAGTCGATGGGCACCCACCCCCTTGCCTCAGTTACACTCACGCGTGCTCTGACGCACCCACTGGGTGCCTCCTTTGGTGGCACAGATGCAAAGCAGAAATCTCTTGTTCCGCCTCTCAAATCCCAAAAGACGTCACAGGTACAAGTGGTGGAGTAGATCGTGGAAAAAACTGCAGGCATTAGCAGTTCTTCAGAGAATCCAAGCGCCGCAAACTACCCGATGGTGAATACTCGGGCTGCCTTAGACACTGAAATTTCCGATCAATCCAGGAGGAAGGGGAAAAAAGGCTACCCGGAGCTCGTGCTACCAACAGGAAAGCCTGACTGTAGTGTACACAGCTTAAAAAATTCTATCCCTATCCAAAATCATCCCTCAGAAAGCTGCAAGATGGGAGGTGAAGCACGTGTTCACTAATCTTACCGAGGTAAACGTTTCACGGTACATACGTGTGTCAGATCATCACCTCGTATACTTTAAAGCTACACAATATTATTTTTCTTCCCAGTAAAGCTGGGAAGGAAAAGAAGAAGGTGCCCAGGTCCAGGGTGCTGGTGGAAAACAGATGATGGAACAGAGAGAACTCATCGGATTACAGAAGGAACTATTGAATCCAGAGAACATGAAAAAATGTCAAGAACAGAAACGGAAGCATAGAAGTGTGCGTGGCCCCAGCGTGAATGATGAGAACTTAGGTCATGATGCTGCAAACACCAAATGGGAATCCTTCCTTTCGAGGTTTTGGGAAGGCGGGAAGTGGCTGTGAGGCAGGGAGGTTGTCAGAAACCTGAACTCTCATCAGGAAACAGTAGGATAAGTGTGTCATTTAATAACACGGTTATAAACACTAGCAGAAACTTCTAAATGGGTTGAAAATGGAGGGAAAAACTAGAGTGGGGTCAGGTAGAGCAAGGCGCCACTAATTTTGTTGTAAACCAGGTAGGACTGTTCCACTTTTTCAAGCATGTACGTATATGAATTTGATTTTTTTTAATAAATGTTTAAATCCCCGATCAGCTGTGTCACCTCCTCCCAAACCCCTTTGGGATTAAATGCTCCGTCTCTTGCTCCTAAAGCACTGGGACCGACCTCCCGCCATATTGAACCAGTCTGCTCATGGGTCTGACGTTTCCCCACCAAACTGGAAGTGTCTCACGCCTGACCCGGAGAGGTGCCCAGGAAGTCTTTGTGGATCCAAACAGAAGCCCGGACAAGACCCCCTGCTGACCTCCCCGAAGTGTTTGAGGTTCAGATGAAACTCCCGATAGGGGGTGTTGGGAAATCCCCAAATGGCGTAAGGATGAGCGGTGCCTGCGGGCGTCCATCAGGCGGTTCACGAACAGCCAGGAGCTGTCCTTGCAGAGGGCCTGCAGTGTGCTCGGCAGCGGGCTGGGCCCTGAGAGGACACCCACGGTGCCAACATTAGCCTCAAAGCCCCCCCTGCCCTTTGGGTGGTTCATCCCAGCAGGGGGACGAATGAGGTCGTTTGGAAACGGCACAGCTGAACGGTGAAGGCCCCGGGTCTGGAGGGCTCTGCCCTTTCCGACACTCTCACCTTGGGCAAGACTGGTTATGAGAGTCCTCGCAAGCGAATGCACATCCCTTCCGCCGGGGGGCACTCCTGGGCCCCCGTCACCACACGTGGAGCAGAGGTTCCTGGGGGCAAGCAGGGGAGGGAGACCCGTGGGCTCTCTGCAGACTAGGCTCTGCGTGCAGGGCCACACTCCAGACGTCTCGGTGCAGCCGGAACTCATCCTGCCCAGCAGCCTCCTCGTCACCGAGACATCTAAGTGAGGAACCTCAGTGTCCCACCTCCCCTGCAGCCTGGAGGACCCTCCCTCCAGGCTGGAAGCCCCAGGGCAGAGCTCGAGTGAACGTCACCCCTGACCATGGAGGCCTGCGAGGCCCACTTGCGTATTCCCAAAAGTCCCAACCCCTCCCTACACACCAGACATCATCTTGGAGGATTTGGGAAACGATGAGTCAGTTGCCAAGACTAAACTCAAGGAGCTCGGGTTACCCAACCGAGGCTGGGAAGCCGCTGACTAAGCACTTCAAGGCATGAAGTGGGCAATCCAGTTCCCCTGTCTGGCCTCTCGTTCCGCTTTTCTGGGCTTTAACCTCTCCTAATGGAGCCCCAAAGAGTCAGACCTGAGTCCCCAAAGCACAGCAGGTACGTATGGCACAGGCCGGAAGGGAAGCCACTGTGAGTGGCGACAGGCTGCTCAGGCCAGGACCCTGGGTTCCTCTCTCACTCACCCCTACCTCCAGTCCATCCTCAAGGCCTGTCCATTCCTCCCACAGGATGCATTTCTGCTGTGTCTGCTCTGAACCACCTCCACTTCCTGAATCTTTCACCTGAATACCTGGGCAGCTCCCAGCCAGCCCCCCACTTCCACTCTGCCCCCTCCCGGGCAGTCTCCCCACTGCCCCTGCAGGGGAAGCACCCTGTGTTGCTCTCCTGCTAAAGACCCACCGGTGGGTTCCAGATGCACTTATTAAAAGTCAACCTCCTGCCACTGGCCCCTGAGGCCCCTGCCCACCCCTCCAGCCTCATCTCCCTTTACTCCCTGCCTCACTCGTGGCCCTCCAGACACATGGTCTTCTGTTATTGTCAGACAAAGCCAAGACCTTTCCTGCCTCAGGGCCTTTGCACTTGCCGTTTCCACCACCTGGAATGCTCCTCCCCTAATTCTTCATGTCTCAGCTCAGAATACTGCCTCCTCAGGCCTCCCCTGACCCTCCGGGCTAATTGGATCCCCCGTTACTCGCCATCTCAGCACCGTGTTCATTTCCGTCTTGGCTCTTAGGTGAACGTGCAGTTACTGTATTTGTCCTCTTGTTGGCTGTCTCTCTCCCCACTAGGAGGTGGGCCCCTCGAGGGCAGGGACCCCGTCTGTCTAGGTTGACCACATATCTGAAGCAGCATTGGATATGCAGTAGGTGTTCACCAAAATTGGATGGCTACATCAAAGTTCTTGATTTTGGACTTCAGAAGTATGGAAGAATAGATGTGTGTCGTTTTAACCCACCCAGTTCGTGGTGCTTCCTTACGGCAGCCCTGGGACGCCAATACGGTCACTGTCCCGCCCAGCCAGGTCTTAGGCCTCTGATCTCCTGGGTCATGAAGGTCGAGATAATAACAACACGTGCTTCATGAGACTGTTGTCAAAATTAAATGAGAAAACACATGACCAACACTTAGCCCAGTGACTCACGATTTAAGCTCTCTAAAAAGGTGAGGTAGGGCTTCCCTGGTGGCGCAGTGGTTGAGAGTCCCCCTGCCGATGCAGGGGACACGGGTCCGAGCCCTGGTCCGGGAAGATCTCACATGCTGCAGGGCAACTAAGCCTGTGCACCACGACTACTGAGCCCGCACTCTAGAGCCCGCGAGCCACAACTACTGAGCCTGCGAGCCGCAACTACTGAAGCCTGCACACCACAACTACTGAGGCCCGCGCGCCTAGAGCCCATGCTCTGCGACAAGAGAAGCCACCGCAATGAGAAGCCCGCGCACCACAATGGAGAGTAGCCATCGCTCACCACAACTAGAGAAAGCCTGTGGGCAGCAACGAAGACCCAGCGCAGCCAAAAATTAATTAATTATTTAAAAAAGAAACAATTGGCTGGGAATCCGACACAAGCAGTGTTCATAGCACAGCAGAACCTGTATCAACACCAGCATCTGAGTAGGACCTGGGCGGGTGCCTTCCAGCAAGGAAATGGTCAGTTCTCTCACCTCTGCTCAGGGGGTCAACTTGTTCATTCCCATGGGGGCATTCTGTAACTAAGTCAGCCACGAGCATCCTGAGGAGGGGATGCCCAGGTTCCTGTTTGGAGGGGCAGGAGTCTTCTAGGTCAAGATAATCTCTGCCTTGTCCATCACGTCAGTGTCCCGTGCATGACACCCACCGGAAAAATTCCTTTTGTAGTTTAAAACCAGAAAAGATCTTTAATAACCAATGGACCAGCATTCTTCCCTATTAAACAGTGTAACTTAGCCCTCTTTCCCTCAATGCCCAGACCAACGGGAATCCCAGAGCTGAAGTAACTTAGTTACTTAGTTACTTAGTTACTTAGTTACTAAGTAACTCCCAGTAACTTAGTCCTAGAAAGAGTATATTTGTTCCTTTTTATGGTTTTGATTTATTTTTCTTTTCCCATCATCTTATTGCATGCGTCTTTCATTCTAAGTGGTCTTAGTATCTCTTTGGGAATCACCAAGTCTGGTCCATGAAAGCCTCGCAGTAAACGGGTTGTGGAGCCGGTTAGCGAAAATTACAAGAAAGAGAGAGTAGGCAAGTCACGCCTTGAGAAACAGTTTTAGGAGCCTTTCCCAAAGGGAAATGGGGAAGGGAAGGAAAAAGTACAATGCTCAGAGGATAATGGCTCGAGGCAGAGAAATGAAGCCCATGTGGGTGTGGGAGATTCAGGAGGAGAACCAACATCAATAAGAGGCAAAAAAATATATGAGAAAATGGGAGGGGGGAGGGGACACAAAATTTGAGATGCACTTGTGTAATCCTAAGACATAACTGAACATTTGTGAGCTCTGAGGGAAATGGGAGCGATTTCCTGGAGAGAGGAAAATAATTATACATATGTATAATATTTTGATGTAGAAAAGGGATTTTCATACGAAGCGTATTTTAGAGTTATAATCTGAAAAGTGTTCTGCCGGGTCTGAGGTTTAGATAAAGCCTTGTAAAAACAGATGACGGGCTCGCTCAAGGTCACTGTCCTTGAATTTGGAGAGGGGATGCTTGAATTTGACTTTTGATAAAGAATTTTGCGAACTTGGATGCAGAGCCTTGGGGCTGAGAGCAGGGATCTGCAGGCTGTGTCCTCTCTTGCTGTCTCTGACAGTAAATTTAAAGCCAAAAAGGCGGGACCGGGAGTGTGTAGCTTACCTGGCCTTCTGAATTCCGAATGAAATGGAAGGGGGGCTAAATTTCAATAACAGAATAGAGGCCTTCCTTAAAGAATGGTGTATCATGAAGAATCAAGAAGGAGTCAGCCACTGAGATACAAACATGAAGATCACCATGACCTAGGAGTAGGTGAGGAAGGGGAGGAACCTCTGGCTTTGCAACAATTTTAGCTTCAGCTAAAGGAAGGAATTGACCAATATCCCTTCGTCAATCACCTGGCCCCCAGACTTCCTCTCACTCCTGGGTACATGTCCACCGCCATCCCTTTCTTCTACCAGACGGCGTTCCATGGTGTGGATGACAGAAATCCTGGATCTCCCGGTGAGATGTTCATAGTCACCTCCAGGGGCTGAGCGCACGCCTCCTGCACAGGGGACCCCGACATCCGCTTCCCAGCACTGGATGCACCCCAACCTCCCCGCCCCTCCACCCCACGTCACCTACCAGCTCCTGGGATCTCCAACCACCTAATTTTCCGAGGTTTTTCTGCAAAGACATATGTAAGCTTACAAACAGGACAATCAAGGTGGGGAAGAAGACCCAATTAGCCGACCGAAGTCGTGGGCATAATCCTAAGCGGAAGTCTGGCGTCTGTGCAGCCTCGTGACTCCAGCCCGCTCGACCCAGCTGCCAGCCAGACACTGAAAGAGGACTCTTCAGGTGCTTTCCTTGTTGTAGGCAACGTGAGTGTTACTGTGGGTTGAATTGCATCCCCCATTAACATACGTCCAAGTGCTAAGTCCTAGTACCTGTGAATGTGACCTTATTTGGAAATAGAGTCTTTGCAGATGTAATTAAGTTGAGGATCTTGAGATGAGATCATCCTGGATCGTGGGTGTGTCCCATATCCGAAGACTGGTGTCCTTAGAGGAGAAAGGAGGGGTAGGTTTGAGACACAGAGAGATGCAGGGAAGATGGGGGCAGAGATTGGAGTGATGCAGCCACAAGCCAGGGGCCTCCAGAAGCTGGAAGAGGCAGGGAAGGATTTTCCCCAAACCTTCCTGGGGAAGGTGGTCCTGCTGACAGCTTGACTTCCAACTTGTGGCCTCCAGAACTGTGGGAGAATAAATGTCTGTTGCCTTAAGCCACCAGCTTCTGGTAATTTGCTAGGGCAGCCCTAGGGCACTTATACGCGTGCCATCCATATCTGCTGTGGCAAAAAGAAAATAAGAGGGTTCAAATAAGATTGGCTTCCACTGGGCATCTTCTGAACTTCCTGCTGGAGTGAAGTTGTCAGAGAGCACAGCTCTTAAGGAAGAGACATGCTTGGCATCTCAGGAAATGCCAGCTCATTACCAAAGAGCCCCGAATAACGGGAGAACCCACAGGTGAGGTCAGCAGCCCGATTCACAAGTCATATTAGCGAAACGGGGGAAGAGGAAGGAAGGCGAGGAAGGGGAAACCCAGGAGAGCATGAGGGTGTGGGACATTCAAGGAAAGAAGAGTCATGCATTCAAAAGGCATTTCTCAGCACCTGCTCTTGCCTAACAGCCTTCAGAACTTTCAGGTAGAAAAATCACGGGAAAAAGTCTTTCTCTACGAGAACTAGAAATCTAGTTTAAAAAATATGAATACACGGCTTCCCTGGTGGCGCACTGGTTGAGAATCTGCCTGCCAATGCAGGGGACACGGGTTCGAGCCCTGGTCTGGGAGGATCCCACATGCCGCGGAAGCAACTGGGCCCGTGAGCCATGGCCGCTGAGCCTGCGCGTCTGGAGCCTGTGCTCCGCAACAAGAGAGGCCGCGATAGTGGGAGGCCTGCGCGCCGCGATGAAGAGTGGCCCCCGCTTGCCGCCACTAGAGAAAGCCCTCGCACGGAAACGGAGACCCAGCACACCCATAAATAAATAAATAAAAATTTTTAAAAATGTATTAAAAAATATATGAATACATTAACTTGATTAATGGTTGTTGAAAGCTAGAAAAGATATTAGAAATCAGCCCATGGTGGTCCAGATTTCTTCATTCATCGAAGTGTTTATTACCTGCCTCTTCTTTGCCATTCTCCGTGCTTGGCATTTTCAGATACAGCACGAGCAACAAAGTCTCCACCCTCAAAGAATCTGTATTCTAGAGGAGAAGGTAGACGATACGCAAACAAGAAAAAATATGGCCAAGAGCGATGATGACAACAGACCTAGACAAAACGATAGGAAATGATGAGGGTAGTTCAGGATGGCTGGTCAGCAAAAGCTTCTCTGAGGAGGTCGTGTTTGTGCTAGGTCTTGGTTTTTTTTAATTTTTGTTTTATATTGGAGTATAGTTTATTAACACCTATAGGTCCTTGTTGATTATTTTATATTTACTAGTGTGTATCTGTTAATCCCAAACTCCTAATTTATCCCCTCCACCTTTCCCCTTTGGTAACCTTAAGTTTGTTTTCTATGTCTATGAGTCTCTTTCTGTTTTGTAAACAAGTTCATTTGTATCATTTTTTTAGATTCCACATATAAGTGATATCATATGATATAGTCTTTATCTTTTTTTTTAAGTTTTTTCTTTGATGTGGACCATTTTTTTTTTAAGTCTTTATTGAATTTGTTACAATATTGCTTCTGTTTTATGTTTTGGTGTTTTGGCCCCTGAGGCACTTGGGATCTTAGCTCCCTGACCAGGGATTGAACCCACACCCCCTGCATTGGAAGGTGAAGTCTTAACCACTGGACTGCCAGGGAAGTCCCTGTTTTTCTCCTTCTGACTTACTTCACTTAATATGATAATCTCTAGGTCCATCCATGTTGCTGCAACTGACATTATTTCATTCTTTTTTGTGGCTGAGTAATATTCCCTTGTATGTATGTACCACATCTTATTTATCCACTCATCTGTCGATGGGCATTTAGGTTGCTTCCATGTCCTGGCTATTGTAAATAGTGCTGCTGTGAACATTGGGGTGCATGTATCTTTTCAAATTATGGTTTTCTCCAGCCCAGGAGTGGGATTGCTGGATCATATGATAGCTCTATTTTTAGTTTTTTAAGGATTCCCCCATACTGTTCTCCATAATGGTTGTACCAATTTACATTCCCACCAACAGTGTAGGAGGGTTCCCTTTTCTCCACACCCTCTCCAGCATTTATTGTTTGTAGATTTTTTGATGATGGCTGTTCTGACCAGTGTGAGGTGATAACCTCATTGTAGTTTTGATTTGCATTTCTCTAATGATTAATGATGTTGAGCATCTTTCCATGTGCCTTTTGGCCATCTGTATGTCTTCTTTGGAGAAATGTCTATTTAGATCTTCTGCCCATTTTTTGATTGGGTTGTTTGGGGTTTTTTTTTTTTTGACATAGAGCTGCATGAGCTGTTTGTATATTTTGGAGATTAATCCCTTGTTGGTTACAAAGTTTGCAAATATTTTCTCCCATTCTGTGGGTTGTCTTTTTGTTTTGTTTATGGTTTCCTTTGCTGTGCAAAAGCTTTTACGTTAGGTCCCATTTGTTTATTTTTCTTTTTTTCATTCCTCTAGAAGGCAGATCCAAAAAGATACTGCTGCAATTTATGTCAAAGGGTGTTCTGCCTATGTTTTCCTCTAAGAGTTTTATAGTATCCACCGTTACATTTAGGTCTTGAATCCATTTTGAGTTTATTTTTGTGTATGGTGTTAGAGAACGTTCTAGCTTCATTCTTTTATATGTAATTAAATTACCGTTTTCCCATGTACTGGGTCTTGAATGACTGCTCAGAAGGCCTGAGTTGCCCAAACCCTGCACCTTCCAAAGAAAGGACTGGTCCTGACCAGCTCCAGGGAGATAACCTTTAAGGTCATGAAATATCTTACCTGATAAGAGTGTCTTTGTATTGCATGGGGACCATGGGCCACACCAGATAGTTTATGCCAACAGTGTGAATCGTGGTTGGGGTCTTGGGCCCTGCTGTATCAGTTTGACCTCTGGAAGGGCTGGAGACTGAAGAGCTAAAGTCAGCCACATGGACAGTCTGTGCTTATGTGACTGACTCCCAGTAAAAAATCTGAAAGCCAAGGCCTGGGTGAGCTTCCCTGGATGACAATATGTCATAGATGTCATTACACATCATTACCCGGAGAATTAAGAGCTGTCTGTACCATTCCACTGGGAAAAGACACTTGGAAGCTTGCTCCTGGTCTCTCCTGGACTCTGTCCTGTGATTCTTTGACCTTTGCTGATTTTAATCGGTATCTTCTTACTGTAATATACCATAACTGTGAGCATAACTGCAAAATTGAAGGGAAGGCCCTGTCGAGACAACCCTCAGTGTTAGACTCTGGTCATTTTACACATTCTTTCCTATTTTTCTCGTTCCCAGTTGACTCCACCTGTGGAAAAGATCACCATCTTCCCCATACCCAGTGCTTTCTCTCTTCGTCTCAATTTGGGTCCCCTCCACACTCTTCTTACCACTAGATTTAGCACTACAGAATTACAAGAGTGTTATTATGAAATACTAGGGCAAAATGCAATAAGGTGTTCAACTCATTGGTCAAACAAAGATGGCACTGCCCAGAATGACCGGGCAGGGCCCCTGTCATGCAGCAGGTCATTTGATTGGGTGACAGATGGACGTTTGGACTCACTGTAGGGGAAGGACGTCTGTTAGGGCTGCCCCTGAGTCGTGTCCGAAAGTGGGGGGCCCCAGGAGTCAGACTTACGGCAGTAACGGGAGGAGCAGGAGGTAGAGACTGGTTTACAAGAAGATGACAACGTGTGTGTCAGCCACCCCGGCTGCTTCCCCGCATGGGTCCTGCTGGGTCACCAGCTTTATCTGCTTGGATGTTCCTGGCCACAGATGCTCACACCCACGGGTTTGCCGCAGCCTTTCCTGGTCCAGACTGGCCCCTCGGAGCTCTCCTGCCCCCGTGGGCTGCCAGTCAGGACTCCTGGCTCACCCTACCCAGGCTGGCCCTCTCGGCCAAGCCCCGAGATCAGGCAGGATTCCACATTGTGGACTGACTCCTGCTGCAGGGTTCCGATGAGTCGGCCAGAGATCGAAGGCAGAGACTGACTCTTCCTGTCCCACCAGCTCTGGCTGTCTCGGGTCTGCAAGCCACAGGACTTGACGGGAGCCACGGGAGCAAGTTAGCCTTGTTTGCCTCCTCAAGCTGCTGCTGACCAAAGCTGGCCGGATTCCACCGGACCCGAAGTCTCCTGGATTCACCCTGAGCACTGCCGGCTCTAGGGCACCAACCTCAACTTCCAGGAGATGTTTCTTTCCGACCATGACGGTCATGCTCGTCACCATCTCCTACCTTCAGCGAGCCCGAATCAGTTTCTGGGATGTGGCCATTCATCCAGCAAACATGTTCTTAGAGCCTCCTGGGCGGGGCTCCTCTACTGGGCACCATGAGGGGTTAGGAACCCAAGAATGAGCACAGCAGAGGGTATGACCCAATCTCAAACTCCAAGGGATTTTGAATATGAATGTAATTCATTCAGTTACCCATTGAACTATTTATTGAGTGTGGGCACGCTATCCATCGCCGAGTCTATGGTGCACTTTTCCCGCCATCACTGAACTTGCACAGAACTAATAGGTGAACTAAAAATAGTAATAATTACAACAACAGCCGCAAAGCTGACATCTGCCGAGCTGGGTGTTACACAACCTTTATCCCACCACACCCTCACCCAGACAGGTGGTATCATTACTGCCAATTCCCC
Organism: Globicephala melas; assembly: GCF_963455315.2. NCBI lineage: Eukaryota > Metazoa > Chordata > Mammalia > Artiodactyla > Delphinidae > Globicephala > Globicephala melas. The sequence goes on from NC_083328.1 coordinate 3,329,735, forward strand.
AATAAAGACACCAAAGCCTGGAGAATTTAAGTATCTGTGACTCCCAGAAGTGTTTGTAAAGTCGGCCGGTGATTCATTTTTCCTTTTTTTTTTTAATATATTTATTTATTTGGTCGCGCTGGCTCTTAGTTGCGGCATGTGGGCTCCTTAGTTGCGGCATGCGTGTGGGAACTAGTTCCCTGACCAGGGATCGAACCCGGGCCCCCTGCATTGGGATCATGGAGTCTTAACCACTGCACCACCAGGGAAGTCCCTCAGTGATTCATTTTTCTAACATTTGGAAATATCTGGGGACATTGTGACTTCTGATGACCCTCTTTCTTGGATGTTCCATGGCTGGATTTGACATTTCCTCGGATGAAAGTTCATAAGACATGAGAAGTTAAACATAGAATATTGGATCATTGTCACCTATTTTCCTCTTGGGCCACTAATAATAAATGAACAATTTTTTAAAATTAAAAGTCTTGCCAAGGTCACACCCCTCATAAGTGGCAGAGCCAGGCAGTGGACCCCAAGCGCTGGCCCCCAGTCTTGTCCACAGCCTGTCCCCTTGACCATGACATTTGCTGAATTAATCACATAGAGTCCGTTCGCCACTGCCAGAAGCCTGAGCTCACTCCAATTAGCGAGCACAGATTTAAAGGTGCTGAGTTCACCCTCCACCTGACTCTCAGATGATGCTGTAATGCAGTGCGATCGTGTTTTTGAACAATTAACTAATGCCTCCTTTTTTCTTTATTCTTATCGAAACCCACATAACACAAAATGAACTTTTTTTTTGGAAACGTACAATCCCGTGGCATTTGGTACATTCACAACGTTGTACAACGCTCACCTCTAATTTCAAATCATAACTGGCTTTTTTCATGCCTGGTATCTCCTTTGACCTTGCTTTGTGGTGCCTCAGGGAAAGAATGCAAAGCAGAAATGCAGAAAGAAAATGAGCCATTGCTGTGGTCTGGATGTTTCCCTCCCCCCAAAATGCATATGTTGAAACCCTAACCCCCAAGGTGATGGTATTAGGAGGTGAGGCCTTTGGGGGTGATTAGGTCATGAAGGTGGAGCCCTCACGAATGGGATTAGGGTTCTTATAAAAGAGGTCCCACAGAGATCCCCTGCCCCTTCCACCACGTGAGGACTCATTGAGAAGGCTCCAGCTATGAACCAGGAAGCGGGTCCTCACCAGAATGCAACCATGCTGGCCTTGATCTTGGACTTCCAGCCTCCAGAACTGTAAGAAATAAATGTCTGATGTTATAAGCCACCCGGGCTGTGGTATCTTGTTATAACAACCTGATCAGACTAAGACAGTCATTTCTTGGTTTTTGGTTTCAAAAACCTGGACCCCAGAAGGCTAGAAAGTTCTCTCATATGTAGATAGAGATTGGGGGAATAGGATGAATAGGATTTTAAAAAGCATCCTGATCCACCAGAGGGCAGACAGCAGAAGCAAGAAGAACTACAGTCCTGCAGCCTGTGGAACAAAAACCACATTCACAGAAAGACAGACAAGATGAAAAGGCAGAGGGCTATGTACCAGATGAAGGAACAAGATAAAACCCCAGAAAAACAACTAAATGAAGTGGAGATAGGCAACCTTCCAGAAAAAGAATTCAGAATAATGATAGTGAAGATGATCCAGGACCTCAGAAAAAGAATGGAGGCAAGGATCGAGAAGATGCAAGAAATGTTCAACAAAGACCTAGAAGAATTAAAGAACAAACAACAGAGATGAACAATACAATAACTGAAATGAAAACTACACTAGAAGGAATCAATAGCAGAATAACTGAGGCAGAAGAATGGATATGTGACCTGGAAGACAGAATGGTGGAATTCATTGCTGCGGAGCAGAATAAAGAAAAAAGAATGAAAATAAATGAAGACAGCCTAAGAGACCTCTGGGACAACATTAAACACAACAACATTCGCATTATAGGGGTCCCAGAAGGAGAAGAGAGAGAGAGAAAGGACCAGAGAAAATATTTGAAGAGATTATAGTCAAAAACTTCCCTAACATGGGAAAGGAATTAGCCCCCAAGTCCAGGAAGCGCAGAGAGTCCCATACAGGATAAACCCAAGGAGAAACATGCTGAGACACATAGTAATCAAATTGGCAAAAATTAAAGACAATGAAAAATTATTGAAAGCAGCAAGGGAAAAACGACAAATAACATACAAGGGAACTCCCATAAGGTTAATAGCTGATTTCTCAGCAGAAACTGTACAAGACAGAAGGGGGTGGCATGATATACTTAAAGTGATGAAAGGGAAGAACCTACAACCAAGATTACTCTACCCAGCAAGGATCTCATTCAGATTCAATGGAGAAATCAAAAGCTTTACAGACAAGCGAAGCTAAGAGAATTCAGCACCACCAAACCAGCTCTACAACAAATGCTAAAGGAACTTCTTTAAGTGGGAAACACAAGAGAAGAAAAGGACCTACAAAAACAAACCCAAAACAATTAAGAAAATGGTTATAGGAACATACACATCAATAATTACCTTAGGGCTTCCCTGTTGGCGCAGTGGTTGGGAGCCTGCCGGCCAATGCAGGGCACACGGGTTCGAGCCCTGGCCTGGGAAGATCCCACGTGCCGCAGGGCAGCTGAGCCCGTGCGCCACAACTGCTGAGCCTGCGTTCTAGAGCTCGTGTGCCACAGCTACTGAAGCCCACGCACCTAGAGCCTGAGAAGCCCGCGCACCGCAATGAAGAGTGGCCCCTGCTCGCTGCAACCAGAGAAAGGCCTCGCGCAGCAACGAAGACCCAACTCAGCCAAAAATAAAAGTTAAAAAAAAATAATTTAAAAAATAAATAAATAAATAATTACCTTAAACGTGAATGGATTAAATGCTCCAATCAAAAGACACAGGCTTGCTGAATGGATACAAAAACAAGACCCATATATATGCTGTCTACAAGAGACCCACTTCAGACCTAGGGACACATTCAGACTGAAAGTGAGGGGATGAAAGAAGATTTTCCACGCAAACGGAAATGAAAAGAAAGCTGGAGTCGCAATACTCATATCAGATAAAACTAGACTTTAAAATAAAGAATGTTACAAGAGACAAGGAAGGACACTACATAATGATCAAGGGATCAATCCAAGAAGAAGATACAACAATTATAAAAATATATGCACCCAACATAGGAGCACCTCAATACATAAGGCAACTAATAACAGCTATAAAAGGGGAAATCGACAGTAACACAATAATAGTGGGGGACGTTAACACCCCACTTACACCAAGGGACAGATCATCCAAAATGAAAATAAATAAGGAAACAGCTTTAAGTGACAGAATAGGCCAGCTAGATTTAATTGATATTTATAGGACATTCCATCCAAAAACAGCAGATTACACTTTCTTCTCAAGTGCACATGGAACGTTCTCCAGGATAGATCACATCTTGGGTCACAAATCAAGCCTCAGTAAATTTAAGAAAATTGAAATCATATCAAGCATCTTTTCTGACCACAACGCTATGAGATTAGAAATGAATTACAGGGGGAAAAAAACGTAAAAAGCACAAACACGTGGAGGCTAAACAGTACGTTACTAAATAACCAAGAGATCACTGAAGAAATCAAAGAGGAAATCAGAAAATACCTAGAGACAAATGACAATGAAAACAAGATGATCCAAAACCTATGGGATGCAGCAAAAGCAGTTCTAAGAGGGAAGTTTATAGCTATACAAGCCTACCTCAAGAAACAAGAAAAACTCAAACAATCTAACCTTACACCTGAAGGAACTAGAGGAAGAAGAACAAACAAAATCCAAAGTTAGCAGAAGGAAAGAAATCATAAAGGTCAGAGCAGAAATAAATGAAATAGAAACAAAGAAATCAATAGCAAAGATTAATAAAACTAAAAGCTGGTTATTTGAGAAGATAAACAAAATTGATAAACCATTAGCCAGACTCATCAAGAAAAAGAGGGAGAGGAATCAAATCTATAAAATTAGAAATGAAAAAGGAGAAGTTACAACAGACACTGCAGAAATACAAAGCATCCCAAGAGACTACTACAAGCAACTCTGCCAATAAAATGGCCAACCTGGAAGAAATGGACAAATTCTTAGAAAGGTATAACCTTCCAAGACTGAACCAGGAAGAAATAGAAAATATGAACAGACCAATCACAAGTAATGAAATTGAAACTGTGATTAAAAATCTTCCAACACAAGTAATGAAATTGAAACTGTGATTAAAAATCTTCCAACAGGGGGCTTCCCTGGTGGCGCAGTGGTTGAGAGTCCGCCTGCCAATGCAGGGGACACGGGTTCGTGCCCCGGTCCGGGAGGATCCCACATGCCGCGAAGCGGCTGGGCCCATGAGCCATGGCCGCTGAGCCTGCGGAGCCTGTGCTCCGCAACAGGAGAGGCCACAACAGTGAGAGGTCCGCGTACCGCAAAAAAAAAAAAAACTTCCAACAGGGCTTCCCTGGTGGTGCAGTGGTTGAGAGTCCGCCTGCCGATGCAGGGGACACGGGTTCATGCCCCGGTCCGGGAGGATCCCACATGCCGCGGAGCGGCTGGGCCCGTGAGCCATGGCCGCTGAGCCTGCGTGTCCGAAGCCTGTGCTCCGCAACGGGAGAGACCACAGCAGTGAGAGGCCCACGTATCGCACATAAATAAATAAATAAAATAAAGCCTTTTATAGCAGCCATCCTCACAGGCTCCCTCACCCAAAAGAGGCGGCAGAGGAGTTGAGGGGGCTGGAACCATCCTCTTCGGTTCGGTCACGTCTTGGCGGTTGGTCTATTGGCTCTGACCTCAGGAAGCCGTCGATGGAACAGGTACGGCTGGCATCTCTGCGAGGTCTCTGTGTGGCTGCTTGGGCTTCCTCACAGCATGGTGGCTACGTCCAGGCACAAGCATCCCACAAGAACAAGGAGGAGACGCACCGTAGTTTTATGACCCCGCTTTAGAAGTCACATGGCATCACTTCTCTGCTCTGTTGGTTGAGGCTGTCTTGAGGGTCTGTCCAGGCTCAGGAGTGGGGGAAGGACCTTGAGGAAGGGAAGCAAGGCTCTAGAAGAACACGTGGGGCATCCTTGGAAAACCTACTCTGCCACACCAGCTTCTACTGAAGGGTCACCTCGCCTGGCCTTAGCGTGCCCAAGACAGGCACTCTGTCTCTCAACACAACTGCCCCTCCAGAAGGCACATGACTCCAGAAAGCTGCCCAGCTTACATCCGTCTGTGACCTGAAGGAGAAAGAAACTTGCTCAAGGTTTATCTGTCGTAGCAGCTAGTGGTGCTTATGCTGACTCATAAAACCATCTAAACATGGAAGCTGTGCTTGCCTTGGTTTTCTCATGAGGTTGTAGGAAAAACACACACGACTGCAAGATTCATCGCCCTAAGATTCTCCCCCCTTAATTCTCATAATAATCAATATGATCTCGGTTCAGTTTCAACATTTACAAAGCGCTTTTATCCCCTCTCACTAAATCAGGGTAACCACACCCAACCCAAGACTTGTTGGTTTCACCACCCCAATACCTCCAGACCCCACGGGCCTCTCTCTGTCTCCCCAGGCATCCTGGCCTGGGCTGTCCTCCGCCTCTCCCGCTGACCCACTGCGGGGACCTTCTCACCAGTTTCTGCATGCACACTCTGTTCCCAGGCATCCTGGCCTGGGCTGTCCTCCGCCTCTCCCGCTGAGCCGCTGCGGGGACCTTCTCACCAGTTTCCGCATGCACACTCTGTTCCCACTCCATCCTTCCAGCTCCCCCGCTTACAACCATGCACTGCTTCCATTTCTCTTAAGACAGAGTCCAAAATCCTCACCATGGCTATGGGGCCCCTCTGCTCCAGCCCCTGTGGCTTCATCCCAGTTCCTCTGAAGCTGCCTAGTCACACGCACCACTTTTCATGAGCCACCCGTGGCCACTGGGGTGTATTTCCTACAAAATGACGATAAGAGTTCCTTACCAGCTGCTGTGAGAACCTAATGAGATAGGAATTAGGAACATGCCCAAGGATAGAAAGAATGCACAAGAAAATCTCCCTTTACCAAAAAAAAAAAAAAAAATTGGGCAATTCACATAATAGATTCCGCTAAAAAAAAAGGTGTTGAGGAAGAATATTTATGATGCAAAAAAGTTCGTGATATACTGCAAAGAGAAAAAGGAGACATCCAAGTATGCTGATGAGTATGCCACTAATTTTGTAAACGTGTGTACTTCGTAGTTTTACACAAATATATAATTTTATGATTATCTATAAATCATTGACAAGTTATAAACACGTATAATTTATGTGGGTGCGGGTGGGTGTGTACATATTTTTAAAACCACAAGATCATTACCAAGATACTAGTAGTGGTTATCTCTGAGAGGAGGATGCATGAAAGATGTTCAATCTTTGTGTTTTCTGTGGGTTGGTTGTGTTGTTTTGTTTTTGAATTTTTTTGCATTGAGCATGAGCTGTCTGTAATTCGAAGGTGAAGTTGACCATCCCCTGTGTGAGGAGAGGCTGTGCTCCTTGGACAAATGGTACAGGATTCTTGAATCTCTGGCACCTACTGAATCTGTTTAGTATTTTGAATTATAGATAAACTAAACCATCTGTTTAAAACTGAACAAAACGCTGTTCTACATTCTATCATTTGTCTGTGAAAAGTAGCTAAGATAGAACTGATGTGTCCTAATAGACATCTGCAGGCAAGGAACGTTAGTTAAGTGGCCCTGAGTCTGATTTGCAGGAAGTTGCTTTGTGTCGTTTGTCAGTTTGGCTCTTTTTCATATGACCTGGTTTGAACGAGGCTCAAAGGGACAGTTCTACCTTGATCTTGGATTTTTGACCCGCCTGGCCTCCCAGACACCTGGTGAACCCTCTCTGCTGAGGTGGATGGGAGGGCATCCCTGTAGCGTCACAAAGATCTACCTGGAAGGGGACAGTGCACAGGTGCGACAGTGACACAGGAGAGGGGCCCAGGTCGGGGGTGGACAGGTGTGAAGGCATCAGGCAGGGGAGCCTGAGCACGGGTGGGGAGATGGTCTCAGGAGCTGCACTGGACAGAACTCCAGCTGGACAGACATCTGCTCTGAGTGTAGCCAAGATCACCAAGGAAGGGAGTGTAAGTGGAAAAGCAAGGCCAAGGCTGGGCGGTGGGAAATGCCGGTATTCTGTGGTCAAGGGTGTGAGGAGGGACCAGTGAAGAGCTCGGTGAAGTGGGAGGACACTTGAAGGACTCTCTCCCAGAAGAAGCCAGGGAGCAAGGGGGCGCAGAGACGAGGATGGGGCCCAGCAAAGCCTGGGGGGCAGGGGTGGGGGGCAGTTCCAGTGGCCCAGAGGCCGCCCTCTGCAGAAGGGCACAGGTGCACCAAATCTTGAGGGGGACCCGTCAAACCATAACCGGGACCCCAAGGGATAAAGGCTGAGCAACGCAGCGTCCCCTGCAGCCTCTGCTGAAGATGTGCGCGGCCCTTGGACAGATACAACGTCCCTGGAGAAATGCCCTTTCTCTCAAACATCTTCATTCAGGTACCCCAAGGGCAAAGGGTGAGTGCAAACCCCCAGGAGAGGCAGGGTCCTAGTCCAGAGCGGCCAGCACGAGAGATAAAACCTGGAGCTTTCGCTTTAAATGAGTGACCGTTTGGTATTTCTACTCTTAAGCTGCCTGATTCCCCCATGAAGTCAGCAGCTCTCAAGTCTTAGAGTCAAGACAGCAACGTCATCTCTCACCAGGGCCCTCCAGGACTCCACAGGTCCTCCTGGGATGCTTGGTCGTCTGAGTTCAGCCTCCATCCTAGGACCCTCATTCACACTCTATCTCATGGTCCGTTCATTCTCCTGGCAGACTCCAAGCGAACGTCAGATGCCAGGGGGATTCTTTTTCCTTCCAACACTGTGGAGGCAAAACAGATCTCCCAGATGTGGGAGCTGCCCTGCCAGTTCAGAAAATGATGGCGAAGCCGGAGTCTCAATTCATCAGAACACGAAGGCTCAAGCCTGGCTTCTGTACTCAGTCGTGTCACCTGAGCCTTCCTGGAGCGGAAGACCACACTCGGGTCTGCAGACAGAAAACGCTGGACGTGACCTTGTCAGAGCTGGGCGCACACGTCCGCTCACCCCCAGGAGACATGAGACAGGTGCAGAGGGAGCGGTGCGCTGGACTGTTTGCTCAAGGCGAACTTGAACAGCCAACAAAAGAGGCTCTAGAGAGCACAGCTGAGGATCAGAGCCCCATCGCCGCGCTGCCCCACTGCACTTAGAAAGCCTCCGACAGGGAAGAGTCAGGCGGGCAAGCTGACTCAGCGTCTTATCCTCCCGGTACCGATCACTGGTAGCTGCCCCACACCCACCCCTGCAGGGCCTCCCCGTCTCCATGACGACAACATCTCAAAGGTAGTAAAGGGAACCCGGAGACACGTCCTAATCTCCCTCTTCTTCTTCCTGATCTTTCCTGATTTTCACCGCTCCCCTCAAGACCGTCATCCGATGCCCCAGACTCCTCGCCCTCACCTCGATGATTAAGACCTGCAGGTCTGAGCTCTGCCATTTGTCCTCTACCTGCACCCACACCTGTGCCTCCGTCACACCTCCTTCTGGACCGCACTCCATTGAATCAACATCTGAAGTGTCTCAAATATGTCTCCTGGATTTGGTCATCAAGAAGTTATCCCAGGGCTTGTACAGAACCTTCCCGGGCGCGGGGGGCCAGTAAGATGGATTGTGGTAGCCTGAGGAGTGGGCAGGAAGGAGGGTGTGGAGATGGAGCTTTTGAAGGTGATGGAGTGTTCTAGATCTTCATTGCGGGAGAGGTTCCATGACTCCATCTGTCTGTCAGCATCCACAGAAGTGCACACTGAAAAGGATGGATTTCACTCGGTGCAAATTACACGTCAGTGCCTTCAGTATACAGAAATATAGAATAAATCATTCGTGGTCATTTCAGCAATGACCACTTTCCTCTTCAAATACTCCTGTGCCTTTCACTCGTCACATTTCAGAGGCCGCTCCTGTAAGACGGCGAACATAAATATTTCCCTCCCGCTCCGTTTTCTACTTTCTCTGCTCACCAATTTTCTCCTCATTTTCCCCTCAGCATAGATTTTCCTCGCTTCCCTTAATAGGCTCCATTCTATAATTAGTCCGTTCTGGTCATTTTTTTATCATGTATGTTTTATTTCTAAAATATTCACTACCGCGGCTGTCCCATCACGCCTGAATTCCCAATTCCCTGATCACCATTTTTACAGTCGTACAGTAGTAATAATCTCTTCTATTTCGGTGGTGCCTTTTTTTTTTTTTCTTTTTGTCTGATGAACAAAAATGTACCTTGAAGGTATTTTATATCCCTGGGAGGTAGTTAGGGAAGGAAAAGAGATTTTGCAGATGGATAAATATAGGCACAAAACGCTGTGCAGGGCGCAGGTCACGGAAGATGGCGTTGAACGTTGGCCAAAGCTCAGCTCAGAGCTTCGTATCCCAAGAAGGGTGTGGCCCCGTCACCCCACTGCTCCCGCCTCTGCCCCCTCCAAGCCGGGGAGAATCTAGAGTCAGCCCCATTCACCTCTGGGTGGGAGCCAGACCGGGCCTCTCTCTTTACAAGGTGGAGCACAAAATCGGCCCCCTCCCCACTTAACACAAGAGACTCTTCCTGAGGGTTAGGGTAGAAAATGACCAAAAATGGAAATGTCATGAGCACACAGTGCTTACCTGGAGAGAAGTAAGGCATTTCTCCAAATCCAGAGGCTGCCTTTGCTAAGTCCCCTGACTATGGTTTTGTGAGCACGCAGTACCCCTTCCCACCCAGGGGCAGGTCTGGAGACAAGACCCACCCTACGGGGGCACCTTTGGGCATTGTTTCCCCAGCCAAACCCCCCCCCCCCCGCCCGCCGCCAATAGCTTTCTGGATCCAAGCCTTTCTCTCAACAAACACAGGGCTTCTGGCTTGTTGGGCTGTCCCAGATTCTCCTCTTTTCTGGAAATATGTTGTCCCAGCACACAAAGTCAGCACCAAAGGGTCAGCCTTTAGAGCAACGTGGGATGCGTGGGGTACAGACCACACACACAACCATTGAGCTGTGCAAAGCGCTCTGCAGCCGACCCGACCGCCTGTAACCAGTCCTGGTGACACTAACAGGCAACCTGACCACTGTTGCGTGAGCTCCCCTCTGGGCTGGGCACGTCACACACGCAGGTTGCCATGGATGCAAGAAGATGCAGGTCACTCCATGATAAGTGAATGAGCTGGGATTTGGACCACAGACCACACTCCTTCTCCCACCTTCTCTTTACATAAATCATAAACACGGGACCTCGCTGGGACGGGCAGAGGGTTCTTCCAAATCTTTTGACCCCCTCGTGTAACTACCTCCCTCCAGTGTTACGGCAGGTTTTGTTCTCCAAAAGTGGCCACAGCCGTATCTCCCATCCCAACTGCTCTTCTTAAAATATTACCTTGACACTCCTCCTGTGGAGTGATGGGGGCCGTGTCCCTTCCCCTTGTACCTGGGCAGGTTTGAAAGACTAGACTTATGTACTCATTCTTTTTTTTTTTTTTTTTTTTTTGCGGTACGCGGGCCTCTCACTGCCGTGGCTTCTCCCGTTGGGGAGCACAGGCTCCGGACGCGCAGGCTCAGCAGCCATGGCTCACGGGCGCAGCCGCTCCGCGGCATGTGGGATCCTCCCGGACCGGGGCACGAACCCGTGTCCCCTGCATCGGCAGGCAGACTGTCAACCAGTGCGCCACCAGGGAAGCCCCTCATTCATTTTTTTTAGGGTTTTGATTTGTTTGTTTGGAGTTTTTTTGTTTGGTTTTGGTGGGGGTTTTTTGGTTGTTTGGTTGGTTGGTTGTTTTTTTTGCCACACCACGAGGCATGCGGGATCTTAGTTCCCCGACCAGGGATTGAACCCTGGCCCCCTGCAGTGGAAGCACGGAGTTTTAACCACTGGACCGCCAGGGAATTCTCCTCATTCATTTATTTTGTAAATATTTCTTGAGCACCACCTATGTGCCTGGCAGCCTCACTCAGGTTTTAAACACTTAAGACTCTACTTTTACATTTAAGGAGAAAAATTCCCCCCTTGCAGGGGGCTCCCCCTCTTCTGCCCAAGCGCCCCATGTTCTAGTCACCCAGGTGACCCTTATGCCCCCAAACTCCTTGCACTTTCCAGCCTCAGGGCCTTTGCACATGCTGTTCCTCCATCATAAATGCCGTCCCTTCTTTGTCTAATTGGGAAAAAATCATACATCCTTTAAGACCTAGTGCAATGTTACCTGGTTTCCAGAACATTCCAACACCCGCCTCCGCAGCAGGGTCGGCTTCTCCCGCATCTGTGCCCCTACAGTACTTTGTCACTAGTGTGAGTGTCCACCTCTGCCTGTACTTTGGGCCCCGAGGGTTGGGTTCATACAGAAGACGAGGTATGTGATCAATAAGTGATTTTTTTTAGGGAGGAAATAAATGAATAAGCACACCCGACCTGTTTCGACTTCTGCCCCCGGGAGGATTTTGCACACTTAGTGGCCCCCCTCCCTCCGAAGGCTCAGACGTCTCTCATTCTCTGCTCAGAGGGAAACTGCTCGTTCTCGTGGATGGCCACTCCCACACAATGCAAATAATCGCTTTCTCGTGCGGCCGTGGAAAAGCTTTTGTTTGAGCTGGGCGGCAGCTGTCTTAAATGGAAGGCGCCGGTGCAAATAAAAGCGAAGCAGCGAAGCTTCAGGGCGCCCAGGACCCACGCACCTACTGGCCCAGAAGCCGTGAGCCCCTGCAGGGTGAGAGGGGCGAGAAGCGGGGGCCGCTGGGCTCTGGAGACGACTCCTGGGGAAAAGCCAAAGCACCCTCCCACCTGCCTCTTCCCGCCGCTCTCCTCTGTCCTCATAACGCTGGGTGCCTGCCCGGAGTTGTTCTGTTTTTCCAAAACTCTCCTGTGATCCTTACCGTACCCCCTGCGAGGGCGGAATGCAGCTCTGATCATCCCGCCACATCCCAGCTGAGCCCCAGCGGCAGGACAGCAGTGTATTTACCCGAGCAAGTGTGCAGGCGGGGGCCGCCTCCCGTGGCCGGAATCAGACACGACCTGAGGCTCCCCGGGCAGACGGACCACGTGGAAAAGCCGCGCGTGGATCAGGGCTGCTGGCATCCGCCAGTGTGACAACGGCCTCTCAGGGGGAGGGGCAGCCCGCGTCCTGATGGTGGGGATATCATTGCTTCCCTCCTTTCTAAAGAGCTGCGTGTGCTCTGAGACTCAGCGTGGCGGGGCGGGGGTGGAGGTGGGGGTGCGGAATCCATGAGTCAGGACCCAAGCTCCCAGTTCGGGTTCCTCCACGGACGGGCCCTGTGACCTTGTACAGAGCCTCAGCCCCTGCCCCCCGGGGCCTCCTGTAAGAAGAAGATGGGCTAGCACATCGGTGGTCTTCCGCCCACGAGGTCTGAACGATCAGAAAGACCCGCATTTCCGAGAAAGACGTTACAGGGGCAGAGACAACGCACTAACATCTGTAATGGTCACAAAGCTCTGGTTTCCAGCCTAGACTTTATCTGGCGCCACCCAGGAAGAGGTTCTACTTCCAAGTCAGATGGCGTCTGAGCAGAAGCGTCCAGAGCTTCAGTCCTGCCATCGGGAAGATCTGGGCTCAAACCCAGCCCCTCCCACGCGGCGTGATCTTAGGCCAATTGTTTAACCTCTTCGGACTTCAGTTTGCTTGTCTGTAAAATAAGTCTGCACAAGGGAGCTGGTAATAGTATCTGCACCAGGGCACGGAGCATCGTTGTGAAGATTAAATGAGGTGATACACGCACCCGGAAACATGTTCTAGAACATCGGTGGGCACGCCCTTTGTAAGAGTCAAAACTAGAAAGAGCTCCAGTGTCCGTCAGTAATAGAAAGGATAAATAAACTGGATAGTCACAGAGTGGTTACTAGACAGCAACGCAAATGAACCAGGATATGGACGAACCTCATGAAAGTAATATTAGGTTCGTGAAGGCCGCCGCAGAAAGGAACGTCCTGTGTGGTTTCGTTCGTGTGAAATGTAAACGTCAGGCAAGGCTCAGCCGTGGTGTCAGAGGTCCGGGTAGCACTCAGGGGTGCCTGGGTGGTGACCAGAAGGGCGCACAGGGACTCTGCTGGGGTGCTGGTAAGGTTCCGGTGCTTGACCTGGTGGCGATGACGCCGATGGGGTCCCTTTGGGAAGTCCACTCGTGGTTTGCTCCCTTTCCGTACACGTATGAGTCCAACACCCAAGTGTCACAGCAGAGAATCCCACATGTGCTTTGGACAGGCAAGGGCTTCGGAGGGGGGAGGGGGAGGACCCCCAGGTTCCTGCATCGCCACCTCCAGGTATGACGTTCACTCCAGAACTGCCTGGCATCGCAGGTGTTGTGTTGTTACCAAGGAAAACCAGCACCCCTGGATGGGCTGTGTCAACGGGCCGATGTACAGGGTTTGGCGACCAGGAATCTGTGCTTCCCTGAGGCGAGGACTTGTGTGTTAGTCATTAATGTGGGTCGTGGTTCCCGGGAGATCCACAGGGGAGACAGAGCAGACAAGGGAAGGCAGGACTTCGGGGCAGAGTCCAGGCCTCTGGAAAGTAGGTTACACCTCAGGGTTTGACTCGGGCAAGGGAGCTGGGCTTTCATATTCTCACACCTGTCGGTCCTCGGCCGAGGGCTCACCTGGGAGATGAAAACCCCTTGATCTCTGCGTGGGCAGGCAGAGCAGCTCAGGTGCGGCCATCCGAAGCTAAGCCTCCCTTGGTGCTTTCACCTCTTGGTGAAAAGAATCATGGGAACATGGGGGAGCTCGGATAGCCTCACCCTACTGCAACATGAGGACCTCGAGTCTAGACTTTGACCTCCTGGCTTTTCCCGGGTGTCCGTTTCAGAACTGGGGAGATGGGAGGCTGCCCGCCTCGCTGGAATCACACATCAACTTCATCTGGCTCCGGGGCATTGATAAATCGTTACACGATGTGCTGCTCGCTTTGGTTTCCTCTGGAAAACGAGGCCAAGGATGCTTTCGAATTGCCGACGCCAGCCCAGAAGACCTGGCCCGCTTGGCCTCCGGGTCTCCCCTGCAGACCTCCCTGGGACCACGACCCACGTAAATGACCTGCACATAAACCCTCATCTCAGCGTTTGCTTCTGGGGACCCGGACCTAAAACGGAGGAGAGAATGGATTCCATCACCTTGGAGCTTTGGAAACGTGAGGCCCAGAGCTGCCCGCCTCCTGCCTCCCACACATGCCTGTGGATCCGGTTTTGCAAACAGAGTGAGTCACTTGCAACAAGCTTGCGAGAGGCTGTCATCATTTCCAGGATTTGCTCTTACTCAAGCTGTGCTGTTTTCTTTGGGAACACAAATGTGCTCCCCCAGGCCAGACCCCAGGCTTCATTTCTAGTCCCCAACGTGGAACTCGGATGCATCTTCCCATAAAAATAACAGCGACGGCTAACATCAGTATCCATGCGCCACCGCTGACCACGCCCGCTCCCCAAAAACACCTTCGTATCCCGTGCATCGCCCAACTTGAATTTGTCAAGTGCTCACCTGAGTCCTTCCTCCAGTTTGACGGGGGAAAAGAACATTCTCCTCTCCTAGAATCAAGGCTCCTCTACAGGACAGAGAGTGAGAACTCACTCTGTTATCCGAATAGACCCGGGATCCAGGGCTTCCCAGCTGCCCACCCTCGGACAGGCCACTGGCCTCTGTCCTCGGTGCAATGGCCCCGAGAACACTAACCTCTCAGGATTATAGTGAGCGTTGCATTGGCATATGGAAAGGTGCTTCACGGCACTGACCATCCAAGAAACACCAAGAAAAATTACAATGCGATACTAGGTTGGGCAAAAGTAAACTCTCTCCCATCGCATGGGAGCACAACACGGGACAGCGACATGGGAAGTGTATTTGGTAGTGCCTGCCGGAGCTAACTATACACGTTCTCCATGCCCCAGTCAGCTCACTGATCCGCAAGAGGAAGAAGGGCATGGACCCACCCAAAGAACCATTCAAGCGTGTCCCTGCAGCTTTCCTTACAACAGGCAAAACCTGGAAACAACTCAAATGTCTGTCAACGGTGACTGGGTAAGTTGCATGGGTGTATAGGCTGTAACAATGAAATACGATGCAGCAGTGAGAGTGGACAAAGCCCATTCCGACAACATGTGAGCCCCACATACACCACACTGAGCACAGTTAGAGTGTATGTACTGTACGAGTCCATTCAGATCAAGTTCAAAGACAGGCAAAACTGTCTTCGTCCTTTCAGGCTGCTCTAGCAAAGCACCACAGACTGGGTGATTGTGAACGACAGGAATTTATTTCTCCCAGCTCTGGAGGCCGGAAGTCCCAAATCAGGGCGCCAGCATGGCCGAGTTCTGGTGAGGACCCTCTGCTAGGTTGTAAATGCCTTTAACTAGAATGACCACACAACCCGGCAATTCCACTCCTAGGTAGGTACCCGAAAGAACTGAAGACAGGAGCTGAAACAAAAACGTGGACGCTAATGTCCGTAGCAGCATTATTCACAACAGCCAAAGGGTGGAAACAACCCAAGTGTCCATCTATTGGTGAATGGATGGACAAAATGTGATTTTTTTTAACATCTTTATTGGAGTGTAATTGCTTTACAATGTTGTGCTGGTTTCTGCTGTATAACAAAGTGAATCAGCTGTATGTATACATATATCCCCATATCCCCTCCCTCTTGCGTCTCCCTCCTACCCTCCTTATCCCACCCCTCTAGGTGGTCACAGAGCACAGAGCTGATCTCCCTGTGCTATGCGGCTGCTTCCCACTAGCTATCTGTTTTACATTTGATAGTGTATATATGTCCATGCCACTCTCCCGCTTCATCCCAGCTTACCCTTCCCCCTTCCCGTGTCCTCAAGTCCATTCTCTACGTCTGCGTCTTTATTCCTGTCCTGCCCCTAGGTTCTTCAGAACCATTTTTCTTTTTTTAGATTCCATATATATGCGTTAGCATATGGTATTTGTTTTTCTGACTTATTTCACTCTCATACAGTAGATTTTTTTTAATTGATTGAAGTATAGTTGATTTATAATGTGTTCATTTCTGCTGTACAGCAAAGTGATTCAGTTACACACATACATATATTCCTTTTCATATTCCTTTCCATTATGGTTTGTTACAGGATGTTGAATCTCATTCCCTGTGCTCTACAGTAGGACCTTGTTGTTTATCCATTCTATGTATAAGAGTTTGCATCTGCTAATCCCAAACTCCCAATCCATCCCTCCCCCAGCCCCTTCCCCTCGGCAACCGCAGGTCTGTTCTCTACGTCTGTGAGACTGTTTCGTAGATAAGTTCATTTGTCATACGGTAGATTTTATTCCTCCATGAAAGGAATCAAGTACTGATACATGCTAGAATGTGGTTGAACTTGAAAACATGATGCTAAGTGAAAGAAACCAGACTCAGAAGGACACACAATGGTGTGATTCCATTTCTGTGAAATAGCGCAATAGCAAATCCATGGAGACAGCAAGGAGGTGAATGATTTCCAGGGGCTGGGAGGGTAAGGGGTGTGGGGGAGGGGGGAGGACGGGACTGGGGGCAGTGACTGCGTCATGGGTGGGGTTTCAGTTGGGGGTGATGAAAAAGTTCTGAAACTCGATAGCGGTGATGGTTTCGCAACACTGTGAATTACTTGATGCCACTGAACTGTACCCTTTAAAATGATGCAAATGAGAGATTTTATGTTGTGTGCAATTTGCTGCACACACAAAACGTTAAACCTGGAGTTACCATATGACTCAGCAATTCCACTCTGAAGTGTGGAGCCCAGAGAATTGAAAACACGTGTCCACACAAAAAGCTGTCCAGGAATGTTCATAACGGCATGATTCCTCACAGCCTGAAGGTGGAAACAATCCAAATAACCATCACATGAGGAATGGGTGTTTGGGTTTCCTAGGGTTGCTGAAAGAAATTACAGCAAACCAAGTGACTTAAAACAATAGAAACATATTGTCTCACAGACCTGGAGGCCACAAGTCTGAAATCAGGGTTTCGGCAGGGCTGAAACCTGTAGGGGAATCCTTCCCTGCCTCTTCCAGCTTCTGGTTTTGTGGACAATCCTTGGCATTTCTGGGCTTATAGCTGCATCACTCCAATCTCTGCCTCTGTTGTCGCATGGCCACCTTCTCTCTATGTATCTTGTGAGGACGTTGGTCATCGTGGATTAAGGGCTCACCCCAGGATGACCTTATTTTAACTAATTCCTCTGTAACAGCTCTATTTCCAAAAAAGGTCACATTTCTGAGGAACTAGGGGTTAGGGTTTCATCTGTGCTTTTGGAGGATACAATTCAACTCCTAACCATGGATACATGAAATGTGGTGTGTCTACACAATGAGGTACGATCCAGCCATGGGAGGGGATGCAATACCGACACATGCTACACCGTGGGTGAAACCCGAAGGCCTAATGCCAGGTGGGAGAAGCTGGACACAAAAGGTCACGTAGAGTACGTACGACTCCATTTATATGAAATGAGATGCCCAGAACCGGGAAATCCATAGACACGGAAAGCAGCTCATAGAGTCTGTGGGGAAGGACAGAATGCAGAGTGACCACGAATGGGTCTGGAGTTTATTCTAGGGGTGATGAAAGTGATCTAGAACTAAACAGAGGCATCAGTTGCACGACTTCGCAAATATACTAAAAACTACCCAACTGTACACTTTAAAAGGGTGAATTTATGGTATGTCAATTACATCTCAATCGGAAAAAAAATTACCCCATCAAGAGGGTGAAAAAAAAAACAAGCTCCAAAGTGGGAGAAAATATTTGCAAACATTTATTTACCAACCGACTTGTATTCAGTATCTATTTAAAAGAAAAAAAAAGAACTCTCAAAAGTCAATAGTAGGGCTTCCCTGGCGGCGCAGTGGTTGGGAGTCCGCCTGCCGATGCAGGGGACGCGGGTTCGTGCCCCGGTCCGGGAAGATCCCACATGCCGCACAGCGGCTGCGCCCGTGAGCCATGGCCGCTGGGCCTGCGCGTCCGGAGCCTGTGCTCCGCAACGGGAGAGGCCACAACAGTGAGAGGCCCGCGGACCGCAAAAAAAAAAAAGGAAAAAAAGTCAATAGTAAAAAACAACCTAATTAGAAAACGGGAGAAAGACATGAACAGATATTTCACTGAAAAATATATACAGATGGCAGATGAACCCATGAAAAGACTTCAGTATTGTCAGCCACAGGAGAAATGCCAATGAAAAGCACAGTGGGGTGTGACTACATCCAGACAGCTAAAATAAAAAATAGGGACAGCGCCCAAACCTGGCAAGGATGTGGAGAAACCGGATTGTACATGATTGCTGGTGGGAAAGTAAAATGGTACAGCCACTCTGGAAAATTGACAGTTTTTTGTTTCGGTTTGGATTTTTAGCTGCGCTGAGCAGATTGCAGGATCTTGGTTCCCTGACCAAGGATTGAATCCGGACCCACGGCCATGAAAGCGCTGAGTCCTGACCACCGGTCCGCCAGGAAACTCCCTGTTGGACACTTTCTTACAAGACTCAATGTGCACTTTTCATACAACCCAGAAATTACACTTTGGGGCATTTACCCAGAGGTGAAGGCTGTGGCGCACAGAAACTTCTGCTCAAGCAATTTTACTCGTAGGACCCCAAGCTGGAAAGAACCTAGTTGCCTTTAAGGAAACTGTTACATCCACACCAGGGATACTACTTAGCAATAAAAAGGAACAAACTGTTGATACACATAAGAATGTTGGGGGGAAGGGAGGAGTGAGTCCCCAAAGGTTACATATTATATGGTTCCATTTATATAACGTTCTTCAGATGGCAAAATTATAGTGATGGAGACAGATTAGTGGTTTCTAGGGGTTAGGCATGGGGGTGAGCGGATAGGAGGCTATAACGGAGCACCACAAGGGAGAACTTTTTTTAAATTTTATTGAAGTATAGTTGATTTACAATGTGTTAATTTCTGCTGTACAGCAAAGTGATTCTGTTTTATACATATATATGTGTATATATATATATACTTTTTCATATTCTTTTCCATTGTGGTTTATGACAGGATATCAAATATCGTTCCCTGTGCTATACAGTAGCGCCTTGTTGTTTATCCATCCTGTATATAAGAGTTTGCATCTGCTGACCCCAAACTCCCAATCCTTCCCATTAGGGGGATCTTTGTGGTGGCGGTGATCAGTTTTGTATCTTTTTGTTGTTGTTGTTGTTTTGCGGTCCGCGGGCCTCTCACTGTTGTGGCCTCTCCCGTTGCGGAGCACAGGCTCCGGACGCGCAGGCTCAGCGGCCATGGCTCACGGGCCCAGCCGCTGTGCGGCATGTGGGATCCTCCCGGACCGGGGCACGAACTCGCGTCCCCCGCATCGGCAGGAGGACTCCCAACCACTGCGCCACCAGGGAAGCCCAGTTTTGTATCTTGATTGTGGTGGTCGTTACGCAGATCTACACATGCGGTAAAAATTACATAAAACTACACACACACACACGTATAACTGGTGAAATCTGAATAAACTCTGTGGTACAAATGTCAATTTCCTGGTTATGACGTTGTACTATAATTATGCAAGATGTTACCACTGGGGGAAGCTGGAGGTAGGGAACAAGTGGCCTCTGCATATTTTTTGAAACTTCTTGTGAATCTAGAACAACTTAAAAATAAAAAGCATTTTTAAAATAGCTGAAGAGCCAGTACTGCCTGGACGCTAACCATTCTGAGGAGAGCCCAGGCACAGCCAGCGTGGTCACCCCCATACTGGCGCATATAGGCCTCTCACAGACCCCAGGATGAAACCGAATGGAGGTGTCGTGGAAGGCTGCATCCCGGGAGGGGATGCACTGAAAAGATTTGGTGCCTTTAAAGATGGAAATGAGGGAAGAAAAGGGACACACTTCCTTGGTATAAGGCCACTAAATGGCAGAGAAAGAAGCAGAAGAAGGACTCATCTGTCCCCTTGTCCTGCCACCTTCTCCAAGGCAGTACATGAGCTCCAACAAACCTGGCTACCTGGAAAGGAAAGTTCAGAGAGTTCGTGTATAACAAAGTTTGTTTATTACAATGGAAAACTGGCGACAACCTATGTGCTCATCAATAGGGGACTGATTAAGTAAATGACGATGTATCCGTGCAGTGGCCAGTGGGAAGTCCTTTAAAATTGTCGTTTCCCAGCTAAATCCAAAATTTAGCCAGAGGAGAAGGGGCCTCACTGGGAGGGGTCTGGGCCTCCCATTCCAACATCGATCAGAGCAGCTCCATTTTATCTATTTTGTGAACTGAGCATCCCTTTAAGATTTTATTTTTTTTTAAGCTAGAAAACCACTAGTTAGTAGAATACTTATTAATATGAATATATTATTCATGATATTTATCTCTGAATAGTGGGATTATAGGTGATTTTGATCTTCCTTTTTTTTTTAACCTGTATTTTCCCTTTTTCCCACAATAAATCTGAATGCATTGTTTCTATAAGAAGGAAAATATAGTGTGAGCCTTCTTTGGTCGAAAACCATGGAAAGTAACTCTAATCTAGGCAAAAAGAAGGAAGAATATTGGAGGCTGAGACAAAGCGCAAGACCTGCCCACCCAACGTCCATCGTCTACCTCTTCCTTCCTAGCAGAAGCCTGATTTTCAGGCTAGGGATATGTCCAGCTAAATTGCACTTCTCAGTTTCTCTTAAAACTAGGCATTGTCATGTTATGGCAAATAAGATATAAATGGAAATCACTGGGTTGGAATGCTGGGAAAGCTTTTTTTTTAAGTGGTTGGCCATGCTGGCAAAGCGCTTTTGACCCTCCTCCCTTCCTTGTTTCTCCTGTATGGAATATCATTGTGATGGCCAGCGCCACAGCAGCAATTATGACCATATGAGACCTTGAGGATGGAAGCCACGTGCTGAGGATGGCTGGAGCAGAGAGGACGAGTCTGGAACATTGGTGACTCTGTGGAGCTACAGAGCAGACCTGGGCTGTCTACCTCTGACATTTAAGCCACTCTTTTTCTGCTGCCTGCAAACTCATCCCTAACCAATCCAGGGCTCAGAGGAGCAGTAGGAATCTGGAGAACCAGGCCTGGAAACGAGCAAGAACCAAGGCAGCTCAAGAGTTAAGAAGCGAGAACCATATCCGCAAAGTCATGGATGATCTTATCACCATCACATGATGATTCTCCTTCTCCAGGGAGCAGCTGGCTGAGTAAACAGTCATTGGTATGTGAAAACAAACCACACCCTTTCCTGGAAGCTAAGCTATAGGTTGGGATGAGGAGAGAGAGCTTACCAGTCTATAAATTAGCCTTCTAAAAGGTCCCTCTTGGGAGATTTTGCTTGCCTACTGTTATATTTCCAGAGAGAAACTTACCCTCTCAGTGTCTCAAATAAGACAAGTGTTATGAATAGATGTGCCCACATTTCTCCACTGTGCTGAACTGTAAACTGTAGCCAGTGGCTGGCGCCCACACCTCCACCAGGTGAGCCTTGCCAGCCCAGAGGTCCAGGATGTTTAGACAAGTTGATGAAGCCTGCCCCTGGCAGAACCGGAAGTACTACGGGGTAGATGCGAATGTGGCCTAACGTAGTGTTTGACAGGGAATGGGTGGATGGCAAAGCCCTCTGGAGTCCTGGAATTTCCATTTGGTACTTAGCAAAAGAATCAGAGTGTGACCTAACGTACAAGGGGTGGGGCCCTAACCCTAAGACAGAAGGTCCCACAAGGAGAGCCGGGGAGGATGGACAAGAACTTCACTCACTTTTATCCTCTTCATTCTTTTGCCCCAGATTCAGTTTCCAGAGGAAGAAGAGTCTAGTTGGGTCTAGCGTGGGTCACAGACTCCCTTTTTGGGGAGGGCAGACTCCTATTTGTAAACTCCACCCCGCCTCCACTGAACTGTATCCGATGGGAAAGGGATTAGCGATTCCTCAAGGGAGATCAGAGAAGATGGATACCTGGGAAATAGATATATTTAAAATTTTTTTAATACGCAAATTTTAAATTAAACTTTTAAAAAAGAAAACAATTTAAAATTTACAGAGTTCAAGTTTTCATGCCCAGATGAATCTTGAAATCAACCTGAACACCGCTGTGGTTCTCTCAGGTCACACGAAGATAAATGAAGTGGTCCCCAGCATCAATGAGTCCCTCATCTAGAGGGGGAGCAAGATATACATGGGATAAACCATAAGATGATTGCTAAGACCTATTAAAGGTACCCGACCAGAGCACCATGGGAGAACAGAGAAAGGGGGTTGTTACTTTTGACCCTCCAGATCAGAGGAGGCTTCCTGGAGGAGGTGACATTTGAGTAGAAGATGAGAATGAAGATAGAGATTTGTACCAAAGGAGGTGGAGCTTTGAATGTCATGCTGAAGTTCCCTTTGGAAAATGGAGTGTCATTGAAGGCTTTTGAGCAGAGAGGTAATATGGTCTTATCTCAGCAGCTGTGTAGAGATTAGATTGCCCCGGTGGGAAAGGTTAAAAGTTAGGAGACCCGTAAGAATATTGTTGCAGTCATTCAGATGAGCAACGATAAGGGGCTGCTTTGGAGACCAGGGAAGCCGGGCTAACAACGCAAAACCACATTGCAGGGAACTAGACTGGACAAGTCTCGATGAATAATTGGATGTTGGGGGTCAAAAGGAAAAGAATTCGAGATTTCTGTCCTGGGTGATCTGGTGAATGGTGAAGCTATCCACCAATCTAGGGAACTCAGGAGCAGTGTGAGTGGGGAAGATGATGAGGTTGATTGGGGTCAGGTAGGGCTTGAGATGTTTGAGAGACATCCTGATGGAAGTATTCTACCAGCAGTTGGAAATCTCAGTCAGAAACTCAGGAAGCAAATGTTGGCAGTCATTACCTCTGAGCATTGAGCAGTGGATGATTTTTGTCTGGTTATTTTTAGGATCCTTAGCGTGCATGTGTTTCTTGTCTAGTTACAAAAGAGAGTATGCTGGGTTTTGTTTGGTTGTTTTTTTGTTTTGTTTTGTTTTCAAGAAGAGCAACAGCAGGAGACAGGTTGGGATGGACAGAACTCGGGAACGAGATTGCAGAATCGGAGCTTGTTCAGTTCAGCACAGACAACACCCTGACTGAGCACTTCTCTTTGCCAGGCTCTGGGGGCGCTGCAGCAAACAGGACAGTGACCAAGACAGATGTAGTCCCCATCCTCAGCCCCGAGGGCTGGGGAGGTGCCAGGAGAGGAGAAATGAACAGACAGCTGTCGCACTTTGCCAAAAAGCGAGGAAGGGTAGATTCTAGAAGCCGCACAGCTGGACGGCTGGCTGGGCAAAACTTCTACACTCTTGTAGGCTCTGGGAGAAGGCACAGATAGATGGTCCCTAGGAGACTGCTTGGATCCACAGAGACTGTTCATACCAGAGGAAACTCATTCCCCTTCCTTATTCCCTTTAGGATAAGACTAAAGAGACTGCATGTCTGGGTTTCAGCCAGACATTTGACAGAGGTCCTCCTGATGCCCCTCTGGGCGGGTTAGACAGCTATGGGCCAAGGGTAGTTGAGTGAGACTGATTCAGAAGACGCTGAAGGACTAGATGCAAAGTTTTGATGAATGGGTTGATATCAAGCCAGAGAAAGGTCGTGAGATCTCATGGGTCTCCTCTTGGCTCTGTCTTGTTTATCATTTAAAAAAAGGGGGGGGGGGAACTTCCCTGGTGGCACACTGGTTAAGAATCTGCCTGCCAATGCAGGGGACACGGGTTTGATCCCTGATCCGGGAAGATCCCACATGCCGCGGAGCAACTAAGCCAGCAAGCCACAACTACTGAGCCTGCGCTCTAGAGCCCACGTGCCACAACTCCTGAAGCCCTCGCACCTAGAGCCCGTGCTCCGCAACAAGAGAAGCCACCGCAATGAGATACTGGCTCAGGATAAAGAAGAACTTAAGCAATCAAACGTCTCTGAAAAAAGAACTGGGAGGCCCTTTGTGCTGGGGAATCCCATCACCAGGTGTGTTTGAGCAGCCCCTGGATGACCACCTTCCATGAACAGGAACACAAGAGTCCAGTCCTGGATGAAAGGGTACGACAACAGCCTCTACAATCCCTTCACATCCGCGAGCGCCCTTTGGACGTATCCATCTAGAAGCCCGCCGTCTTGGCAAACTCAACATGTCTACAACTGAGCAGTTTGGTTGTATGGGAGGAATGGGGTCCCTGCAGCCAGTCGTACCTGGGTTCCCATCTGTATCTACACCTGTGCAGGTGTGTGCATTTGAGACAAGGCACTCCACCCTTCCCTCCAGGGTCAGGCTCACAGCCCCCCCGTAGTCCTCTTGTCTGTACCGGCCCACCCTGCCCCCCACCCCACTAGACCACTCCATCCTCCCTCAGTACCTCCTTTCCTCTGAACCCCCAAAGCGGCCGTTTTGTAAACCGTGATGCATGGTTCCTGTTCCTTTCCTTGGTAGTTTTCAAGCTTTGCAATAAAAGCAGTGGCTCTTTGCAGATACGAGCCCAGCTAGCACTTCTCGGGGTGACCCGGGGCCACGTCTTGCGCAAGATACACACTCAGGGAGCACGTGCTGATGGCTTTGAGGTCAGGGCTGGCCCCGGAGTTTGGGGCCATCCCTATAGAAGAGATTATGGTACTTTCCGAGCGACACAATGGCCCATAAACTCCCGCTTTGCTTGGCCAAGACCCGTTGTCACCAGGGAGAAGGGGAGACTGAGGAAATCTGTCTTTCGTGCAGACACACAGAGCCGTGCTTTCTGTTTTACCATCGCTGCACTTGGTTCCTGCCCAGCCCACTCCGCAGAGCTGTCTGCTTGTTTATCCCTTAGATCTCTCCTCCCAGGCAAGGTCAAAGCCCCTTCTTCTCTCCGTTCTGAGCACCGGGCGGCTCTCCTCGGTAGCACTTGTTCATAGTTTTCATGCATTTGGGTGACGCTTCATCACGGACTGTTTTCTTTGCCCTCCATCTGTGTCCCCAGCACTTAGCAGGCTGCCCGCCACACAGTAATCAATCAATAAATGCTGGCTGAGTAATTGAATGAACGCTCTCCGGTTCCAGCCGATAAACGTGAACCTCCCACCAGTGTCCGTCCAAGTCGTCCTGTTAGAGAATCGCACAGGGAGGGGTGCTGGGGTGACTCACACCCCCCACTTATCTGGGAAGCCAGAGGTCAAGGGAGGACCCCCTGGAAGAGCCCCGGCCAGTCCTGGCAGTTACAGCTGGACCGATTGGCAAGAAGTCAGGGAGGAGCTGCTGCCGTTTTTCTCAGCTCGGTCCTGTTCAATTGCCATCCTGCAGTGCCATCTCCAGGGCACCAGGGCGCTCCGAGATGATCAAGGGTGCGGCCAACTTGGCTGGAACCGCAAAATCACCCTCATAATCAGAGCTTTTGATCCGAGAAAGGTCAGAGCGCTAGAGAAGCATTTGCTCATCGTTGCTGTGCAGCGGTGACACCCACTGCCTGCCTCCTACTCCACCAGCTGGGGAGACCACAGCGCCAGACCAGCGCTGATCCCAGGGTGACGCGCCTGGCAAGCACCCGGAATCGTGTAAAATGCAGATTCCGTGGCAGTGGCCTGGGGTGGGGCCTGAGAGTCTGCATTCCTAGCAAATGCCAGATGCTGGTACTGTGGTCTGATGCAGCAGTCCATCTGCTATATTCAAAATGTGGTCCAAGGGCCAGCAGCCTCGACATCAGCATTCCTGGAAGGGTTTTGCTATTCATGATGCCGTCCCCATTTGGACAGCATCAGCATCACCTGGGAGCTTGTTAAAAATAGTCTCAGGCTTCCCTGGTGGCGCAGTGGTTGAGAGTCCACCTGCCGATGCAGAGGACACGGGTTCGTGCCCCGGTCCGGGAAGATCCCACATGTCGCGGAGCGGCTGCACCCGTGAGCCATGGCCGCTGGGCCTGCGCGTCCGGAGCCCGTGCTCCACAAAGGGAGAGGCCGCAGCAGTGAGAGGCCCGCGTACTGCAAAAAAAAAAAAAAAAAAAAAAAATAGAGTCTCAGGCTCCACTCCCAACTTTCTGGATCACAACCTGCATTTGAACCAGATCCGTAGATGATTCATAGACACGGTAAAGTCTGAGATGCTCTGCTCAAGAACCATGGTCCTTAAGCTCAGGTGCACATTGAAACCACCAGGGAAGCTTTAAAAAAAAAAAAAATTGCTGATGTGGGAATCCCTACAGACCCCGATTTAATCTGTACTGGCTGCAACCTGCATATCAGGGATTTTAAAAAATTCCCCAGGTGATTCTAATAGAAAAGTTCAAGCACTTTGCTTTCTATTAGAATACTTTATCAATATTTTATTAAGTTTTGCTAATATTTTTCTTAATATCTATTGGAGATTTTTTGTCCAGGGAAGATATACAAATAGCCAACAAGCACAGGAAAAGATGCTCAACCTCACTATCAGTAGGGAAACGCAGGAGAAAACCACAGTGAGATGCCACCTCCCACCTACCAGGATGGATCTCATGGTAACAGTGGAAAATAACAGGTGCCGGTGAGGATGGGCAGAGATTGGGACCCTCGCACATTGCCGATGGGACGTAGAATGGTGTAATGCTGTAAGACAGTCTGACAGTTCCTCCGAAAGTTAAAATGGAGCTACCATATGACCCAGCAATTCCGCTCCCAGGAATACACTCCAAAGAATTGAAAACGGGAATTCAGATATTTGCTCATGCACATTCACTGCAGCATTATTGACAACAGCCAAAAAAATAGACACAACCCAAGTGTCCACCAATAGATGAATGGATAAACGACATGTGGTCTATCCACACACTGGAATATTATTCGCCCATGAAAAGGGATGGAGTCGTGATGCGTGCTACACCATGGATGAACCTTGAAAACATCATAAGCTAAACGAGAGGCTAGACAGGAAAGAATAATAGCGTATGATGCCTTTACATGAAATATCTGGAATAGGCAGATTCAGAGTGGCAGACGTGTGTTTTTCAGTCTCTTCAAGAAGCCATGAGTTCCTGGACTCATACCTTGGCTTTCTTTTGGACTATTGCAAAGTGGTCCGAGTCCTACTTAATCAGCTAAAACACCTCAATTTTGTCAAGAAAATTCCTTGTGTCTTCCGGTTTTTAAAGGGAGAAAAATCAATCATAAAGATTTTGCACACTTCTTCATTTATTCCTGGATATTTTCATTTTCGCTTCTACTGTAAAAGGGATCTTCTATTTTATAAGGAGGTATTATTTGTATATAGAGCTCCTGTCGATTTTTTTTTTTTTTTAATGCTGTGTACCCACCCTTCTTATGGTAGTTTTCCAACTGTCTTGGGTTTCTGGGTAGAGCTCACATCATGTACAAAAACTTTTAGGTGAGTTCTATGTGTGGTGAAGGACCAGGCTTCCGTCTTCTTCCCAATGTGTTTTGTAAAATAAATGACGTCTACAGAATCCACTCCTGGTTGTCATTAAAAGGTCAAATTGCTCAAGAAGTTTCTAAATGCTTATTTCCGGTTTCTGTTCTTTTTTTTTGTCAGGGACCAGTAAACATTGGACAGACCAGGAGTGGTCCTCAGACTTCATTTGGAGGATTGCTTTAGACATTGTCTCCAACGTTATTAAATGTTAGAATTCCAAACCTATACCCTACAATGTGTTCTCACATGTTCAGCAACCGAACTCTTTATTACTACAAGGTCATACTACTTATGCACGGTTACCTTGTACTGTGTGTGTGTGTGTGTGTGTGTGTGTGTGTGTAAAATGGACTTTTTCTGTTGAAAAGCAGAAAAAAGGGATACCATTCCAGGGATAGATATATACCTCGATATTGAAGGAGTTCATGGATTTTCTCCAAATTTGCGGGAGTGAGGCAGAGCTGGAGGAAACTGAGCCAAAAAATAAGGTTTAAAAATTCCGGGGCTTCCCTGGTGGCGCAGTGGTTGAGAGTCTGCCTGCCGATGCAGGGGACGTGGGTTCGTGCCCCGGTCCGGGAAGATCCCACATGCCGCAAAGTGGCTGGGCCCGTGAGCCGTGGCCGCTGAGCCTGCGCGTCCGGAGCCTGTGCTCCGCAACGGGAGAGGTCACAACAGTGAGAGGCCTGCATACCACAAAAAAAAAAAAAAAATTATGAACAAATTACAATTTGGTGGGTAGGGAAGGCTGAATTTTTTTAAACAGATGCTTCAGTGAAGCTGTCTCCTGTTACTGTGGACTCGTGTCACAAGTGGCATTAGTGGCCTCATGGCTCCTGCACCAGCAGAATTGTCTCCAGGTCTGGGATCCTGTAATTTCGCGTTGGCCCCCGCATGTCTTACAAGCTGTTTGTGGCACACTCAGAGGAGTGGTGTCTGGGACTCTGCCAGTTGCTCCACTCTGCTGGCAGGGGGACAAGTCACATGAGGTAGGGACACCGAGGATTTTTCCTGCCGGATCCTTGGGACCATGGGCCCGGCCGGGCCTACCCATCCTGCTGGCCGGTGATGAAACTTGCCAACACACTGCAGTTAGACTCCCCGAGGGTCCTCTTCTAAAATCAACCATTGGTGCCACTGAGGAAGGCGATGCCACCAAAGGGTGTGGCAAGCCTCTGTCCTTTCAGAGATAAGGTGTGATGTAAACAGACACACTTTTTTTTTCTTTTTTTTTTGGCCCGCTGCGGGGCACGTGGCATCTTAGTTCCCCAACCAGGGATCGAACCCTCACCCCCTGCAGTGGAAGCGCGAGTCTTAACCACTGGACCCCCGGGGAAGTCCCCAGACACACATATTTTAATAAAGACCGCTCGCAGCCATCCCCGTCGGACCCCACAGTTGACTAAAGCCCCCAACTTACTGCCTCTTTAACCCGTGACAAGTTTGGGAGAAGGGGAGAGGGCTGTCGTCAGTGGAAAAACGATCTAGTCCGCAGCTCCAATCCTGGTTCTCCCTTCCAGAGCCTTTATTTCCTATTCTATAAAATGGGCCTGAGGGTTGCTGGGAGGACCACGCTGATGTCTATATGGCTGTCTCAGGCGGCAGTTAGGAAGGCCGGGCGCACCGGCTGAGCCAACCCTGCGTTAAACCCATAGGCTCCTTGCGGGCGCTTCATCGATGCTTCTTGCGGTCTAAGCCCCGGCTGGAGGCTGCAAAGGCAGCGGTGAGAGACACACGAGGCTCCCGGGAGCGGGCGAGACAGACAATGAACCCATAATCCGAGTGATAAGGGCTGTGAAGGCACTAAATCAGGGTCATGAGCCAGAAGGCCGTGCGCTGCTTGAACAGGGCAGTGTTCCAAAGGCCTCTCTGAGGAGACGTCTGAGCCAAAACCGGGTCGTGAGACTCTGATCCTGAAACCTCCCTTCCCTGTGGCTGGAGTCGAGGAGGGTCGGAAAGATGTGGGAGGGGCCTGGCTCACTCAGCCCAGCCCTGCTCTGTCCTGTAACCCCGGGCAAGTCACTTTGCCCGGAAGCATCATTTTCTCCACCTGTACAAAGAGCTAAGATCACCTGTGCTGTGATTTTAAAACCTGGCTCCAAAAATCTTTGACACTCCTCTCGCCGAGAGGTGGGGTCTCCGTCCCCTCTGCTTTATTTCTTTTTCCCTATCTCCACCAACATTACGTGAGCTATTCTTGAAGCAATACTAAAGCAACACTCAATTAGTTATAGTCTAAAAGAGTAAATGCATAATGCTAGATTGGGTACAGCTGTGTTTAACCATTTTTGAGGCCGATCAGTCCGTACGTTTCCCAGAGGGTGCTTATGGACTGGTTTGAGAATCTAGGAATCTAGGGTAGAAATGCATTCATGTCGTCTTTTCTTTTTCCCCCTCTCCTTGAAACTGTGCGGGTTTCTGATTGCTCCGACCAACCAAGTATGACAAAAATGAGACTACGTGACTTTCAAGGATAAGTCTTAAAAGTCGGTGTCCTAGGGGCTTCCCTGGTGGCGCAGTGGTTGAGTCTGCCTGCCGATGCAGGGGACGCAGGTTCGTGCCCCGGTCCGGGAAGATCCCACATGCCGCGGAGCGGCTGGGCCCGTGAGCCATGGCCGCTGGGCCTGCGAGTCCGGAGCCTGTGCTCCGCAACGAAAAAAAAAAAAAAAGTCGGTGTCCTTTCCACCTGGTTCCCCTGGGAACCTTGCTTTGCAAGAAAAGAGCACTTCATCTCAGATCACCGCGTGGAGGCAGCCACAGACGGGCAGCCCCATCTGAGCTCCCAGCTGACGGCCAGTGTCGCCTGCCAACCTGGACATCCAGCCCCATCCAACCTTCAGCTGCCCACAGCCCCACCACTGTCTCATGGTCTCCGCATAGACCACCCCCCCCCCAAGCGAGAACTGCCTGGCTGAGACCTAAACAAACTGCTGAGCCATCAAATCGTGAGTCAGATAAGTTGGTTGTTTTACACTACAAGTTTGAGGGTAATTTGTTCCATGGTTTTAGTAATGGGAGCACCTATCTCTCTGCCCTCACTTCTTTTTTTTTTTGGTACGCGGGCCTCTCACCGCTGCGCTCTCTCGCGTTGCGGACGGACACGCAGGCTCAGCAGCCATGGCTCACGGGCCCAACCGCTCCGCGGCATGTGGGATCCTCCCGGACCGGGGCGCGAACCCATGTTCCCTGCATCGGCAGGCGGACGCTCAACCACCGCGCCACCAGGGAAGCCCCTGCCGTCACTTCTTAAACCTCTCCCTTGCTCACGGGCTCCTACCACCTGCCCTTTTTTCAGTTCCTAAAACACACTGAAATGGTTCTGGCCTCAGGGTTTTTTCCACTAGCTTCCTCTCTCTCCCTGGAAATTCCCCTCCCTCCCCGCATCTTCCATGGCCGCCTCCTTATCTTGTAAGGTCTCAGTTCAAACAGTCAGCCCTCAGAGAGCCCCTCAGGACCACCTGATCTAGATTAGATCTCCGATCCCCAGCTGCTATCACATCGCCAGGGGGTTCTTAAGCACTTAACCAACCATCTGATATTTTTCTGTTTGTGTTTATTGACTATGCCCTCTGCCAGATACAAAGTCTGTGAGAGGAAAGCCCTTCCCTGCTTTGATCACCTGTGTGTCCCCTGCTCCTTGTATAAAGTCTAGCACAAGGTAAGCATGGATACATGTTGATTAAACGAATGAATATACAAAGAAGGACACATCCATGAGAGGGACAAACATTTGTCAGAGAGAACCGCAAGAAGAAGTGAGGAGGGTGGTGTGTTCCAGGTAAGAAAAGCGCCAGGGTGAGGCTAGAGGGGTTCAAAATGACACAGGCAGGGTGAGAGAGGGCCAGGCCTTTTAAAACATGGGAAGGATATTTTCAGGCACAACGTGAACTGATGGGGGGGCGGGGCTTAAAATACACGTAACAGGCAATTTAGCGCTTTAACCGCTTTTAAGTGTAGATTTAAGTGTAGATTTAAGTGTAGATTCAGGGCATTAAGTACATTCACATTGTTGTACAGCCATCACCAGTATCCCTCTCCAGAACTTTTTCATCCTCCCAAACTGAGACTCTGTCCCTATCAATACTCCCTGGTCCCCTCCCCAGCCCCTGGCTACTTGTGAATCTGCCTATTCCAGAGATGTCTGTAAGTGGAATCATACAGCACGTGTCATTCTGTGTCCGGAGTATTCTTCCAGATCCACCCATGTTATACAGCACATGTCATACTGTGGTTAAAATATGCATAACACAGGGTTTCCCTGGTGGCGCAGTGGTTGAGTCCGCCTGCCAATGCAGGGGACATGGGTTCGTATGCCGGTCCGGGAAGATCCCACATGCCGCGGAGCGGCTGGGCCCGTGAGCCATGGCCGCTGAGCCTGCACGTCCGGAGCCTGTGCTCCGCAACGGGAGAGGCCACAACAGTGAGAGGCCCGCGGACCGCAAAAAAAAAAAAAAAAAAAAAAAAAAATATATATATATATATATATATATGTAACACAAATTTTACTCCGTTGCTTTTTAAGGCTGAATAGTATTCCACTGCGGGTAGATACCACATTTTGTTCACCCACTCGTCAACACGGGTGGACGGAAATGTTTAAGGCTCGCTTCAGGGCCAGGCGACACTGCCCCGAGGGGTCAACACGGGCCAAGGACACAGCCAGGGAAGGTCAGTATTTCACTTGCGCGACCACCATCTGTGACCCGCCGTTCAGGCGAGGACCCGGCTCAGAGCAGGCAGGCGGCCTGCCCAGGTCACACAGCCAGGAAGGGTGGGGAAGGACCGGGCAGGGCCGGGGGCAGGGCTGCAGCCGCCTCATCCAGCTCTTCCCGGCCGCCGCCAGCCCCTTCCCGGCAGCGCGACCCCGCCCGGCGCGGCGGCCCGCCCCGCCCGCCAGTGCGCAAAAGCAGGAGGAACCGGCCGGCGCCCCGCAGGACGCATGCGCAGAAGGCAAACGGCACGGAAAGCTCCGCTCCCCCGGGCGTGAATCCGCGATCCGGGGTTTTGGCCCCGCCGGGAGTTCTGTTTATAAACACACCGCGCGGCCACCGGCAAGGGGTGACCCTAACGGTAGTGAGATTAGAGGTCAGAGGTCAACGGGGCCGCCGGCGGGGAGACCCAGCCCTTCGCCTTTGCGGGCTGGTGGCTGCGCGGCGTGGCCGGTCCGGCGACCCTACCGCAGTCCGGGGCTGCAGGGGGCGCCACGTGGTGCGCACGTGGTCCGGTCCCGGCGCGGCGGCCTCCCCTCCCCCAAGGCGCTGGCGGCCCCAGCGGCCCCTAGCGGCGGCCAGATGCTCTGCGCTGCACGTCGCGCCTGCGCACAACGTGTCACGACGCGCCTTCCGGTCTGCGCGGGAGCCGGGCGTAGGTCCGTTGCGTCCTCGTGACGGCTGCGGGTCCGCGGCGCCCCGGTCCCCAAGGGGGCGGGGCGGGGCGAGCCTCCGGGGGCACACGGGCGGGGCGAGCCCCCGGCGGCACACGTGCGGGGCTGGCGGAGGCTTGAGACCGTGCCCCGCGCAAGTGGGGCCCGCGGCCGGACGTGCACGGCAGCCGGGCTGTGACGCGCGTTGGGGGCATCCGCGCGGGCCGGGGGTTGGGGGGGGGTGCTGCAGGCCGGCTGCTCCTCCCCAGCCTGAGTTTAAGTTACCGGAGGGCCGACACCGCTGGTTTCCTATAGGCGCGCTGTAAAACGCTTAGTAAAATAAATGAACGGAGGGTGAATTATGGGATTCTACGTTAGAAACACCTTTGGGCCCGTAGTAAGTAAGGAGTCTGTGGTAGTCACTGTTGTGGCTGTTAACTTTTTTTTTTTTTGTCCTTTGACTTTATTCCGTTAAGTATAAAAAGATTTGAAAAGGGCCTTAAAAAAAACAAACCTTTGTGGGCTTCTCTGGTGGCGCGGTGGTTGAGAGTCCGCCTGCCGATGCAGGGGACACGGGTTCGTACCCTGGTCCGGGAAGCTCACACATGCCGCGGAGCGGCTGGGCCCGTGAGCCATGGCCGGTG
Source organism: Globicephala melas (assembly GCF_963455315.2). Taxonomy (NCBI): domain Eukaryota; kingdom Metazoa; phylum Chordata; class Mammalia; order Artiodactyla; family Delphinidae; genus Globicephala; species Globicephala melas. The sequence goes on from NC_083328.1 coordinate 3,363,096, forward strand.
AGCCTGAGCGTCCGGAGCCTGTGCTCCGCAACGGGAGAGGCCACAACAGTGAGAGGCCCGCGTACCGCAAAAAAAAACAAAAACAGATTTGAGCAGGGCCTTATAGAGATTGAAAAGCAAAGAAACGTTCCCCCTTTTTTTCTGCCATTTTATCTTAAAGGCTCACAGTTGCATTGCCACTGCTGGTTGCTGTGTAAAATTAGTGTTTCTCAGAAGTTTACCCACTTCCGTATTTTTAAAATACCTAGTATGTACCAGACGTTGCCACAGGTCCTAAGGAAGATGGGCCACACCTAGGTAAGAGGAAACCTAAAAGTGGTTAAATTATAAAGGAAATCAGGAAGTATCTCGCCCACAGTTCAGGCTGGTGGTACATGTTTAACAGCTGGCAGGGGGAGGAGTGCATATGTAGACACATACATTTATTATGAATTTTAACTAGTATAAAGCATGTGCAGTACACAGCCTACCAAAAATGGTAAAACACAGTACTCTTTCTTGTAAGTTCCCTGGAGCCATTTGATCCTCAGATGTTGCTGTTGCTTATTTTTGCTGAACTCTTGTATCCATGGCCAACCTATGGTTAAAATTCAATCATAATCTATCAAATTGAGTTGTCTCCCAACCCACTGTTTTTCCAATAAATTTATTGTCATTAAGTGTAATATGTGATACAAACGCTGGTTGATTTAATAACATCAATGAGTGAGACAGAAATGAACCAAAAAGATACAGATCTTTATTCATCAGTGATGTGAGCAACTTCTTTGCTGTATTGGATCATTTTTCCAGTACTGGACGAACGTTTTGTGCCAGTCATAATATAATGGCTAAAAACTGGACACAATTTTAAGTTTAGCTGCACTGTTAATTTTCTCCATTATTAGGCTAGGGGTTGGGAAATGTTTTCTACAAAGGGCCAGATACATATTTGCCGGACACCAGTGGTCTCTGGCACATATTCTTTGTTTCATATTTTACCAACCTTTAAACATGTAAAAGCCATTCTTCGCTTGAGCAAGGGCCTCACTTGGCCTTCAGTCTCTGAATTGTAGCATTTTCAGAGTTCCACAGTGTAACTATTTCTCTAATGGCCAACTTGGGAGTATCTGAACCAACTTGAAATACCTTGAATGCAGAGTTAGGGAAAGTGTTTCCCCCATACAGGTACAAGAGATGTGAGTAACCTCAAAAGCACGGGTTTTAGTAAAGTAATCATGAAGTGGTGAGTTTTGAGACCTTGTTTTTGAAAGAATTGATTTCACTCTAAGTTTATATAATTCAATTTTTTATAACATCTGTGTTTAACAGCTAGCTCATGGAATTCCTGAATATTTAACAATCAGCTCTAACTGGCTCTAACTCCACACTGGTCTAACCTCTAAGCGGGCCTGGGGGTGGGTAAGCCAGGCTTCTGGGAGGGTAGGCGATGTTCTGTTTCTGGGTTAAACTTAGACACACGGGAAGGTGAAACACCCCTGCCCCCCCATAAGTCAATGCCTTGTATCATCACCTCCCCATGAGTGTAGGCGGGGCCTGCGATGTGCTTCTAATCAGTAGAATTTGGTGAAAGGACTGTGATGGCATCCCTTCCCTTTAGGTCGCATCGTATGTAAAGGGAGTTGGATGTCACGCCCATCTCTCCCAGGACCCCATGACAACTGGAGACAGACTCTCCCGCTGGCCTCTCAGGAGCAAACAGCCATGTTGTGAACGGCCCCAGAGAAGGACGCTTGGCAGGGAACCATGGAGCTTCTGGGACCTGAGGGCAACCAGCAGCCCAGAAGAAGCTGGGCCAGCACCTCAATCGTGGCCCCGTGGGACCCTGAGCAGAAGACCAGCTGAGCAGTATACCGGGACTGCTGCCCCACAGACACCAAGGTTGGCAACGTGTGTGCGTTTTAGCTGCTAAGCTTGTGGTCCTTTGTTTGGCAGCACTGCACGTATGCGTCTTTTTGTATGTGAGTTACATGTCTCAATTTTTAAAGGTTGGGGAGGAAACTAAGTACCATAAAAATAGCAGGAAAGAACTGCACCAGAATGCTCTCGGGTAGTCTGACTCTGAGGAAGGTTGGCAGTGGGTTTTAGTGGGTTTGTTTGCGCCTGTGATCTCACTGTCCTGACTCTGTGGCCTGTCTACACTGCAAAGCAGGTCTGAGGTTGAGAGCTGGATTCCAGTGCCTGAGTTTTTACCTCCTGCCTACCTGTGTCCATGAACTTCTGTTTCCTTACCTTTAAATGGGAGATGACAGTGGTCCCTGCCTTGTGGGACAGCGTCAGGAGGTGGTGAGATGGCCCCTTTCAGTGGACCACATCGTTAAGTGGCCAGCATTCCTGTAGCCCTCACCCGTTACAGAGCCATCAAGGGGCAAGAGGTGCTGACCCCAGCTCTGGGGTGGGTCCGGTTGAGTCTACACCACACAGGGTGACCTGCCAGCAAATGATTCTGAGTCACCGTCTGCCATTCCCTGAGCCATTCAGGAAAGATCAGGCGTCCAATTGAAACAGGCATTTGGTAGGAGTTTCCAGAGAAGGGCTCCCATCTTCTACGAGGCAGCCGTGAGAAGAAATGGCCTTTCCCCTCCAGGGGCGGTGACAGAGGATGAGCAGTGCAGAGCCTGGGACGCTGCAACCATCAGGCTTCCGGCGTCATCATCAACCGAGGAAGGTGGAGCCCTGGGTCAAGCCACACCGAAATTCCATCTGTACCGAGATCCCAGGTATGTGACTGACACGCTTCGGCATTGTTTAGACCATCCTGAGTTGGGTTTTGTGGTGCCTGATGGGCTGAACCCGCCTCCTGATTCATTCGCCATGTAAAGCCATTAACCAGGTCCGTACACGGGGATGGGGACGAGGGACAGTGGCCATTGGATGCTGTGTCTGCAGCTCTGCCTAGACATGGGCGGGCATGGCACAGGGGTGGCATGTTTTCAGGGCTGAAGCCCTTTGTGGCGTGTGATGCCGCCTGCAGCTGCTCCCCAGGTGTTCCATCACTTCATGCTCAGAACGGCCTTGGGGGGAGGCAGGTACTGTTATCACCCCATCTTAGTTCAGGAGGCTATAATAAATGCCACAGATGGGGCGGCTTAGATAACAGACACTTATTTTCTCACAATTCTGGAGGCTGCAAGTTTGAGATCAATAGTGGTTTCCTCTGAGGCCTCTCTCCTTGGCTGGGAGATGGCCGTCTTCTCCCTGTGTCTCTACATGGTCATCCCTCTGTGCGTGTCTGTGTCCTGACCTCCTCTTCGTATAAGGGCACCAGTCCCATGGGATTAGGGTCCATGTTGTGCCCTCACTTTGCCTTACTCACCTCTGTAAAGGCCAGTCTGCAGATAAGGTCACGCTCTGAGGCACTGGGGCTCAGGCCATCAACATACGAATTTGGAGAAAATGCAGTTCAGCCACAACAAACCCCCACTTTACAGCTGAGGACGCTGAAATAGAGGCCATGCCTCTTGCACGAGGCCACGTGACTTATAAGGAGCAGGGCCAAGGCTCACACCCAGGTAGCCTTACTCCCTGCTGTGGACTGAATGTTTATTCACACACACACCCCACCATTCATTTGTTGAAACACTAATCTCCAGTGTGATGGGGCCTTTGGGAGGTAACCAGGTCATGAGGGTGGAGTCCTCGTGGATGGGGTTAGTGCCCTTATAAGAAAAGACACAAGAGCAATTTTTCTCATTCTCACCATGCAACGTGAGGACGCGGAGAGAAGGCAAGCTCTCACCAGACATCTAATCAGCCGACACCTTGGTCTTGAGCTTCCCAGCCTCCAAACTGTCAGAAATAAATGTCTGTTGCTTAAGTCCCCCCAGTCCGTGGTGTCTTTGTTACAGCAGCCGAGCTGACTAAGACACTCCCCGCATCAACCATGCTCTATCTTCTCTGAAAACATGCCGTGAAACACTTCCGTGCTACAGGGAGGTCGCCGTCAGCCATGTCATCGTTTCCCCTCTGCGTTGCGCCTGCGAACGTGGTCAGGGCCGGGCACAGTCTCCACAGATGCTGCCAGGCGCCCGGCTTGAGTTTGCAAGGATGCTCCCGTCCTAATGGGGGCCTGGCAGTTGTCAAATGAATGAAGGGAAGGGGCCTGGGGCCTGAGGAAGGCAAACCTCCACAGGAGAACCTTCTAATCCCCTTGCTCCACCGCGGGGACAAATGCAACCCCAGGAAGCATCCAGCCGTGTGCCCCCTCGCCGCAGGGACAATGGTTTCCAGGCCTGGGCAGGCCAGGCTGCTTTCCTTTCTGTTTAACCCGCCCCCTCACTCCCCGCCCTGTGCCTGGTTACCTTCCGCTTGTGTCCCAAGCCTGCCTTGCTTTTGTGTGGTCACAGGAGCCCCGTTCAGCCTGCCCACAGCTTAGCCGAGCCTGGCCCAGTGCCGCGTCCCTGTCCCCAGGCCTGGAGGCCAGACCGCCATGCCGCCTCCACTGAGGAGCCCTCCTTGCACCCTGCCCCCGGGAATCGGCATGTCCGTCTCCAGCCCTGCCTCCTGTCTGCTGGATTTCACAAGATAAACCCTGGTCTCCAGGCCCCAGCGGGCCCTAGCGCTTGGCGAGGCCCAGCCACCGCCCCCTGGGCCCACCCGAAGCGCAAGCCCGGGGAACAAAGACCCCCGAGGCCCTGGAGCTCTAGCTGTGGCCTATCGAAACCTCGAGGTGGTTCCCTATTAATCACTCCCTTTGGTGCCTCCGAGGCCAAAAAAGGAGTTGAACAAAACCTCTTTTCTAAGCAGGCAGAGCTTTGTAGAGAGAGAGAAAGAGCTGAGCAGCGAGAGTCCCCAGCCCCTCTCACCAGCGTAACGCTAACAGGACGCCTGCCGGGGCCTCCCGGACCCACACACACACGAACAGGAGCCGCCTGGAGAGGGGTCTGGACCTCAGCCGGTGGCACCTGTGCTCCCAAAAGGCTGTGCAGGGATGGCCAGCGAGGGGTCTCACCTGCACGCAGCCCCTGCCTTGTTTTGTTTTAGAAACCAACAAGACCCAATTAAGTGGTATTTTTTAAAAGTAGACGCATACTAGGAGGATGGGAGAGATGAAACAAAAATCCCGTCTGCTTTCTTTCTCCGACATAACCTTGAACCTCAACCCCTTTGTCTATTTTTTTCCCATGTTGTTGTCCTGCCTTAACCAATAACTGATACTGCATTACTCGTTCATCTATAAATAGGAAGTTTGGCTTCTCTCTCTTTTTTTTTTTTTTTCGGTACGCGGGCCTCTCACTGCTGTGGCCTCTCCCGTCGCGGAGCACAGGCTCCGGACGCGCAGGCTCAGTGGCCATGGCTCACGGGCCCAGCCGCTCCGCGGCCTGTGGGATCCTCCCGGACCGGGGCACGAACCCGCGTCCCCTGCATGGGCAGGCGGACTCTCAACCACTGCGCCACCAGGGAAGCCCTGGCTTCTCTTTTTAAACAGAAGGCCCAGGCCAGAACACCAGGCAGGCATTTCCCCAGCAAGCCCTCATCCCCCCAGGGACCAGGGGGCATGTTATCTCTGGTCCCGTGTCTGTGTCTGAATTGTCCTGTTACAGAGAGAAATGGCCTTTTTATTCAGGTGCTGGGCCCCTATCAGGCAGCAGGAGCAACAGTCCTAGACATTTATGCCTCTGAGTACAGGCAAGTTCTCTTTGTTAAATTTTAATTTGAAGGAAAAAAAGGAAAGGAAAAAAGCTGGCTCAAAGAGCATCGGCATGTCATCCATTTAGATTTGAGGGCAGAAGTCCGTCCAAAAGCAACGCAGAGCATGAGCTTGGAAAATCAGATGAATAAAGAGACAGCAGTTTATTGAAAAAGCATCATCCTGGGCCTCGCAAGGCAGGGGTGTGATTCACAGTACAGATTTTGGCCTGCCCGGGATACGGCCTCCCTATGCGTGCCAGTCTCACCTTGAACACGACCTTGGGCTCTGAGCACAGAAGCCTCCCACTAGCCATTTTTGTCCAGTCCTGAGCCCTTGCTGAGTTCTGGGTTCCGTGGAGCTTGTATTATTTTCCTGTTTTACAGGTGAGAACACCAGGGCTCCCGGGGGCCAAGCAGCTGCCCTGGTCTAGTCACGAGAACAGGCCACTTAGCGGAAACCTAGGATTTAAACCCAGGTCTGTCTTGCTCCAGAGTCCACGCTCCTTCGCCTGGACTTGGCCTCTTGAATAATTTATGAGAACACGCTTTGGGACGCGGGGGAGGGTGCTTCTCACGTGCTGCCGCCCAGGAGACCAGGGGAGCACAGTCTCACATGACACCACCAGTGCACTGCTCCAACCCAAGAGGGTGAGCAGCGCTCTTCTCAGAAAGAAACACCTGAGAGGCAGATTCTGCGACCTGATTTGCGATGGGTGATGCCTGCTCATGCCTCGGAGGTTAACGGGGTCAAATGACTGGAACGCGGGTGATCCTGCCTGGCTCGCGCTGTAATCGCGCAGCGGGGGCATTGCCAGCATGGCGGTTAAAAAGTACTTCTGCAGCTTCGCTATCGTGAGGGTTTTGTTTTTTTTTTTAATTAAATAAAATGACCCTGTAACAGGAGAGATGATTATAATGATAGCTCTACAGAGCTTCCGAAGGAGCCATCACACCAGTGAAGGTAGGAAATTTAAGGTACAGCTGAAGGCCCACTCACTGTGATTCCAGGAAGTGCTGAGGCCCTTGACGGCTGACCTTAAAAATATATATATGCCACTAATAATTGGAACGTTTTGTGTACTGGCTTTATGGTTTGCAGCACAAAGCAATGCATGGGCTGCCACCACAAAATTCAGAGACCTCCCTCCCACCCCGTCCCCAGCACAGGTTTTTATTTTTCCCAAACTGGAGATTAGCAAGATGCCACACCTTTGACCTAAGGTCAGAACTCAGCACGGGAGTGTAAGGAACGGCACCAAAGACGGAGGAGAGCTTAAACAAGCTTTAGTTGGGAACGCTCCCGGGCGAGGTTCACTGGTCCGAGAGAAAGGGGCCAGAGAAGTCGCGCCCGGACGAGGGTTTGGGCAGAATTTATAGGGGAAGAAGGGAAAGCGGTGTGGCGAATCCGGGAGGACGCAGGTTATTCTTTATTTGGTGGTCTTTTCGGGTATCCTGGGGGACCGTTAGTCCCGTCCCTCGAAGGGCGGGAAGGCTGGGCCGGGTGGAAAGTCCCCAGGTCAGTTCCTGGAACTGGGTGGTCCGGAAAGTCTCCAGGGCAGTTTCAACCTGTGAGTCTGATTGCATTCCCCTGCCTCAGGCCAGTTGGCCTTACAAGGAGAACAGTGAGGAAGGGCTGGCGCTTAGGTTCTCAACTCACCTCCTTTCCCCTGTGCCTTCCTTCCAAAGCACCAATTTATAGTGTTTTGGAAAGAGTAATTGATCAATGCCTGTGGTATGCAGTTACTTAACATGATGTCCACTAGGGATTTTTAATAACGTGGGGAAACACTGTATAAAGTGAAGTAGAAAAAGCAAGATAGGAAACTGAGCATGTGTGTGTTCTGAAGAAAATGCACCCAACTCTTAAAAGCCGTCAGTGGTAAAGTCATGCCTGTGATTAGTTTCTTTCTGATACATATTTTCCTAATTTTCTGCAGCGACCGTATGTTGCATCATGTTGCATCGTGGCATGTAGTTTTTCTCAATGAAATTGAACAGAAACTGGGAAAACTTTCTCCTATTCTTTTTCTCCCATATGCTGCCTTTTTCTGGTGATTGAGTTGACGGGTCCATTTACGTTCCTTTTATTTAATTCTTGCTATGGCTGCTTGTTGCTTGGTAACGGTCATTGTTACTGATGGCCTTTTCCTCATTGGTACTCTGTAGTGACGCTGAATTGCAGAGCAAATCGGTGTGAAATGATTTCAGACCAGGGCAATAAACGAAACGATCTGACCTCAATTATCCCACTTTCCACCTTAGGAGACGTGGGTACTGCTGCCAACTTCCCCGAACATTACATTTAATAAATGTACTAGAAAGAATACCGCCTTAAACATCCATGGTTCCTGGCTTTCCGCTGCCATGCCCAGCCATGAAAACCTCCCCTGCCTGTCCCTGAGATGCTGCTGGTCTCCGGGACCCTGGTCTCTCTCCTCTTGCGGCAAATGCGTTGTAGTTGCCAACCTAGCGGCCTCCTCTCCACCCTTCTGTCTTTCCTGCCGCGAGAACCCAGATTCTTGTCCTGTACCATCTTTCCACCGGCTTCAGGAGAGCTGGGGCCCAGCTCCTAAGAGAAACCCATGATCGGGCTAAGAAAAGCATGGTGGTCGCAAACCCCTCGCCTGGAAGTGGTTTAAACAGAGGCATGTGGTGTCTTTTCGGCGAATGAGACGTGAGGGGAAGTGGGCTGGGGGAGGGAGGTCCTGAGAGAAGTGTTTGCTCCTAGAAAAGAGATGCACAAAGCAGAGACGGTCTCCAGATCCTGGTTTGGGAAGAGGAGGGGCCTCAGGCCCCTGCAGCCACCTCAAAATCACAAGAGTCGATCCATCTAGGACAAAGGAGCCCCGTGCTGGCCAGAAGCTGCGTCCTTCCTGGCATCCCTGAGTCACGGAGTCGGTCATCCTAGGGCCGCCCTTTCTCCTGAGTTCTCGTCTGGAAGGTCATAATCCTGCCGCGTGCTGGAGCCACGTCAAGCTGGGCTTCCTGTCATTTGCAGTCAAAGCCTCCCCCGTGAGCCAGTGCCAATGCTAAAGGTTCGCGTGATGGGGATCCCCTGGCCTCTCCCTTCGTGGGGTAACCGACGCATCGTGGCCCATCCCCAGCACTCGCGGTCTAAGCCGTGATCCTGGGTTAATTATCATGAGTGTCCTGGTTCACTCTCCAGAGTGTCCCGGTTTCAGATGATCCGTTGTTGTTACGAGTTGAATTGTGTCCCTGAGAAATTCACCTGTTGAAACCCAAATGCTAGTAACTCGAAATGGGACCTTCTTTGGGAATAGGGTGGTCGTAGATGTAATTAGTTAAAATGAAACTGTATCAGAGTAGGGTGGGCCTCAAATCCAAGATGACTGGTGTCCTTATATAAAGGGGAAAATGGAGACAGACAGGCACACAGGAGGATGCCCTGGGAAGACTAGAGTTAGGCTGCCACAAGCCAAGGAACTGCCAGCAGGTGGGAGAGAGGCCGGGACAGACCCTTCCCTCCAGCCTGCAGGGGAAGCGCGACGCTGCCGACACCCTGATCTCAGACCTCTGGCCTCCCAAACTGCGCCATAATGTATTTCTGTGGTTTAAGTTACTCTGTCTGTGGTGCTTTATTACGGCAGCCCCAGCAAACTCACACAGACGTCCTACTGCAGGTGTGTCTGAGGAGGAAGGGCTCCCTTCTGGCCACAGGTGATCAGCGGTGTCGGCCTTGCAGGGGCCTTGGAGGAAGGGGAGGGTGTCAACAGCCAGGGATGCTGTGTGGGGAGAGGGCGTGAAACACCCACGGAAACGTGTGAGCCAAAGCAAAATGACAGACAACGCTGTTAACCTCATCCGGCTGTAACGATATCGGCGCAAAGGAACAACTCAACTCGAGGGCATTGAGCTCCTCTGAGAGGATGGATCCTTCTGCGGAGAGTGGCAGCAGAGGAGGTGACAGGGTGTCCTGTACAGCGCGGTATCCATTCCAGTACACGCAGATATGCCAATGAAACAGCAGAGCACTCGGACACAGATCCACGTGCATAAACAATTGATGGCAGAAGTGGCACTGCAGAGGCGTAGTTTTCAATCAATGGTGCTAAGAAAATTAGGTATTCACGTGGAAAAAGAGAACGAAATGGAAGCCGTACCTCACATCACATGCAAAAATCAATTGCAGATGGATTCAGGAATTAAATGTGGGGCTTCCCTGGTGGCGCAGTGGTTAAGAATCCGCCTGCCAACGCAGGGGACACGGGTTCGAGCCCTGGTCCGGGAAGACCCCACATGCCGCGGAGCAGCCAAGCCCGTGCACCACAACGACTGAGCCCGTGTGCCACAACTACTGAAGCCCACGCGCCTAGAGCCCGTGCTCCGCAACAAGAGAAGCCCCCACGATGAGAAGCCCGTGCACCGCAATGAAGAGTAGCCCCCGCTCACCGCAACCAGAGAAAAGCCTGTGTGCAGCAACGAAGACCCAGCGCAGCCAAAAATAAATAAAAATTTTTTTTAAAATACTTTATTAAAAAAAAGAATTAAATGTGAAAGGCAAAGCTACAAAGTTTTTAAAAGACATTAGAGACCATCTTCAGGATTTTGGGGTAGGGAATGATTTCTTAAGTCATTAAAAGCATTCATCATAAAAATAGCGATAATTAAAATCAAGAAGTTGTTCATCAAAGAATGGCAACAAAGAGAAAACTGAGGTGAGAAGGCCGGTCTCAGAGCGGTAGAAGACACCTGCAACAAACATAACCAAGAAAAACCAGTTTTCCAAATATGTAAAGAACTTCAAACTGATAACGAAAAATAGACAACCCCATAGGAGAAAATGGGCACTTCACACAAAGGGCCAAGAGGCTTCGGAGAAAGGTGCTCACCCTCACTGGAAGTTATCCACGTGCCCGTTAAAACTGTGAGAGATCTCTTTACCTTCCAGACCGGCAAAACCCAGCCAAGTGGTCACCAAGACAGACAGCCATGGGGACTCTAAGACAGCACAGGTGGGAGCACAGATTGGTACAGTGACTTTGGGAAATAGTTTGACATTGTCTAGAAAAATGTCCGATGACTCACAAATCCACTTCTGGATGTGTAACCTAGGAAAGTGGTTCTAACGTTAGCCGACGTCACAATCCCCCAGAGGGCTTCTGGGCCCCATTCCCAGAATGAGTCAGGAGGTGTGGGGTAGGGCTCCAGGGTCTGCATCCTTAACAAGTTCCCTCCCAGATGACGCTGATGCAGCTGACCTGGGGGCCACACTTTGAGAACCACCTGGAGAAACGTGTGCTCACGGGCTTCAGGAAACACGTACAGGAACTGTCCTCAGAGTCGTAGCTAAAAATGTCCATCGACAGTTGAATGAATAAAGTGCGGCCCGTTCACGCAACGGAATCCAGTAAAGCATTGGAGATGAATGAACTACCTCCACCTGCAAAACATGGGTGCATCTCCAATTCGACTGTAAAAAGCCAGACAGGATAGATCATAGGCAGTTTAATTCCAATCATTAAATGTTTAAAAACAGGAAAATCAAAACACGTCATTCAGGGTTGCATGGGTATGTGATAAAACTCTAAGGAAAAGCAAGAAAACAACTTAAAAGTTGGTGCCGTGGTTTCCTCCTGGGGGGAAGGGAAGGTGATGTGACCGGGGAAGGTGTGCCAGTTACTAAGTTACGGCCTCTCAGCCCCAAACCCATCGTCCTAGCCTGGGGCTCTGTGGAGTTGCGGCTGAGACCTGCACACCGCGCTTCTGTTTAGCCAGCCGGCTCCCTGGCAGGATCTGCCAATAGGTGGCGCTAGACCAAGCCTGCGAGGCAGGGAAGGGGAAGGAAAGAAGGGCTCCTCCGCGTTAGGTCTGCACCAGCTCCTTGCTCCCATAAACTCTGTTCCAGCAAAGCCTCTCTGCTGCTGCATCGTCAGTTCCGTTGGGTAGCAGCAGCTTCTTGTCTTCTGCTTTTCGAACGCCTATGGAAACGACTCACTGTGACCCCTCGGGACCACCAGCACAGCCAGCCCACCCCGCCTCGGGAACCAGAGTGTCAGCTCCCTCTGACTTCCTACATCTCCATAATCCCAAGCCCTTCCTGTCGTGCCCCCATCACCACCACCGAGTCATCCACCTCGTTTAGTCCCGACCTCCAAGAGACAGAGTTCTCTTTGTACCCTTTCCGTTAGCTTGTAACAGCTTTGGACCTAGTTAACGGTTCTTCCTGTCAAGCTCTTGCCGCTAACATAACTTGGCGGCTCTTGTCTTCATGTCTGTCGATTCATCGTCACCTCTAGGATTGAGTCCACACCCCGTGCATCAAGAGGGGACGGGCAGACGGGAGCCGGCACGTGCCACCTGCCATCTCGCCTTTCACAGAGCCTTCGACTGGGATGACCAGCCGTCCCAGTTTGTCCAGGGCTGAGGAGTCTCCCGGGATACAGGGTTTTCGTGGCTGAAATTCAGAACGTATAGGCAATGAGTTGGTCGTCCTAAACCTGTGTCTTCATCAAATGCATTAACCTTACTTATGTCTTATGGCCGCACTTGGCTTCAAGGAAGGATGGGAAATGTAGTTTTTTAGCTGGGCTCATTACCATCCCAGGAGAAATTAGGGGAAAGGGCAGAATGGCCATAGGGGAGGCTGCTGGTGGTTTTGCCCTTTTAACTCCAGGCTGTAACCACTAACTACCCGCGGGCATTGCCTGAGACACGGCTGTCATCAGGGTTGTGACGAGAAGCCGGTCCTCTGACGGTGGGCTCCCTTAGGGCATGCTGCCTGTTTTCCTCATTCAAACAGTGATTCCTCTCTGGCAGCCCGAAGGGGAGAATCACGCCCATCCTTCAGTGTTTCAAATCTTCAGGGGCTACTTAAATCCTATAGCCGAGGGCCTGGGCAGTGACCCCTCCCACCACATGAGACGTGGCAGTTTTACATAGGTTCTATTTTCCTTTCTGTGTTTACAGTCCAATAAGGCTCTACACGAGTGGGAATCGGGGTTTTCAGTTCTTACTTTTGAGAGGGGTTCAGGAATCTTGGGGCCTGTATTTCTTTTCTTTTCTTTTTTAATGAATCTCATATGTATTTGGCGCTTTTCTCAGATGGTAATTATCGTATCCTAGGTTTATAGTAAATATCCTTCAGTACCTGCATTTACTACTCTTTGCTTGGTAGGAAAACACTTGCTAGGGAGGATTTCAAAGCCGGTAAGTCAGTGTGCTGACTCACTTGAATCTCAACAGCTCGCTGCCCGTTCTTTTTGGCAACAAAAAACATAAAAAGAGGGAGGCGACATCATGTCCTGAAGTTTCAATCTTTCGATTAACTTAAACTTCGTAAGACTCTCTTAGCCAACTTGTTCTTTCCCTTGAAGCATGGGTAGGTTAAACTGCGTAGGGACGAGATGCCGCTTAGGTATCCGCAAGGTCCACCCGAAGCAGGAGGCCGCGTCTCTTCTGCTTTCCCTCACCCTAGCGCCGTGTGTGTTTAGTACGACTGCTCTTCTTACACACGGCCGGAGCAGGGCTGAAAGCTAGGGCTTCTTGAATTCCCTTGCCTTCTCTCGGATACAGGTTTCCCCATAGATGTGGGAAGCTACGTTTGCTTTTTCCTTTTCTCCGACTTCAAAACTAGGAATGTATATACCTAGAGCAGAATGAGAAATGAGCATTTCCTACCTACAGCGCACAAGTCACCAAAGCCCAGTTTCGTTTTCTCTCACTGTCTTTATTTCATCCTCTTCCCTGTTTGGAGCTCTGAAAATTTCCAGTTCAACTCCCACCCTTGGGCCTATTTTTTCAACTTCCATTTTGTTTTGTTTTGTTTTTAAGATTTCTTTGATATGGACCATTTTTTAAAGTCTTTATTGAATTTGTTACAATATTGCTTCTGTCATGTTTCGGTTTTTGGCTGCGAGGCATGTGGGATCTTAGCTCCCCGACCAGGGATTGAACCCACACCCCCTGCATTGGAAGGCAAAGTCTTTTTTTTTTTTTAATTATATTTATTTATTTATTTTTGGCTGTGTTGGGTCTTTGTTGCACCGTGCAGGCTTCTCATAGCAGTGGCTTCTCTTGTTGCAGAGCACGGGCTCTAGGCGCGTGGGCTTCAGTAGTTGTGGCACGTGGGCTCAGTAGTTGTGGTGCACGGGCTTAGTTGCTCCGTGGCATGTGGGATCTTCCCGGACCAGGGCTCAAACCCATGTCTCCTGCATTGGCAGGCGGATTCTTAACCACTTCGCCACCAGGGAAGACCCTCAACTTCAGTTTCGATTATAAGTGTAGGTTGAACCATGTGAAAGGAACACCGATGGACCGCGTTTGCCCAGTTCTGAGTGGCAGTTGCATCTGGGTCATCCTGACACTCAGTAGCACGTGGGGAGAGCTTGCTTACCTTCTGGGCTGCGCACCATGCCCTGGACGCACGGCCCTTCTGTGGGCTGGAGGTTCGTGTGAAGAGGGGAAACTGAGACCCGTGGAGACTAAGTGCCTTGCCCAGGGCCCTGCACTTTCTAAGTGTTGGAGCTGCATTTGGACCCTAAGGGGCTCTGACTCCAGGGCCTGTCCATGCACCCAGCACACCCACATGCCATCAGCTCCATTAACCTGAGGACACAGGCATAGTATCATCTGCATGCGTTACAGAGCATTTTGTAGAAAGTACAAAGGGAAAGCTTTTGCTTAAGTATTTTAGTAACTTCTCCTCCAATTAATTGTTTCCATCCCTTTGCAAAGAGCAGGGAGTACCAAGAGCTGGAGGGGGCTTTAGCATCGGATGGCCCGAGAGCTAAGCCTCAGTTCAGCCCGTCCCACCAGCAACGTGCCCTCAGGCAAGTCATTTCCCTTCTCTAGATCTTAGTTTCACTTTGGGGCCCTGTTGGAATGGAGCTGCTAATAACGTCTTTCACCGGCTTGCTTAGAGAATTAAATAATATACCTAAGACTCCCAGCACAGTGCCTGGCACACAATAGGTGCTCAATAAATGTCAACTAAAGTAAATTGTGACCCAGAAGGGAGAGCTGGCGTTCTGGTAGGGGAAGATCTGCTGGGACGAGCCTGGTTAATGTTTCACTAGCAGCTTCTGGGAGCTTAGATGAGACTCAAGTCTGCGTGGCCATGACAGCAGTCTCTAATCCCCTCATGAGGGTGGGAAAGACCCTGAGAACCCTGGGCTGCAGGCCCACCTCTGCAAGGTGAGGGCACCTCACCAGTCCTGTTGGAACCTCAGCCTCCAGCCTGTAAAATGGAACTGATGACACCTCCCTCTGTGTTGGCCTCTGCAAGCAAATCAGATGTTTTTAAAAAACAACAGCAACTTTGAAAATGATAAGACATGAAGACAGGCTCCTCAGATGTCTGCGGCAGGGTGTTTCCTGATATATAAATTTGTATTTTTGTCCTCTCTGTGTTTATTTTTGAAAGTAGCCGGGCTTTGCGTCCTCTTGTTTTAGGTGAGCTTGGGTTGCAGAAGTGAAGCCTAAGTTTTCAACGAGGGGTTATACTAGGGCCTCCGAAGAGGGAGAAGGAGAGAGAAAAGTTCCCAGAAGCGGTGGCTCCCAGCCCCTCCCAGAGGAGGGGTCACAAACCAAGATCAAGGAAGGTGCCAGATTTCGGGGTGCTGTGAGCCACGGGGACCCAAGTCTTGCTCTCTTAGAGAGCCCCAAGAAGGGATCAGGGCCGCACATGCGAAGGCTGGACCCCACAAACCAGGCCTCCAGCCTTGCAAAAATTGCTGTGTCTGAATTTGGCCACAAAGCTGCGGGGTCCTTGAGCGCGTTGGTCTTGGTCAAAGGACGTATCAGCAAAGCTCAGTGTGGGCTAAAGGCCTGAGCCCTCCTGCGGGACATCTAGGCCCTGCACACCTCCGGGTTAGAGGGAGGACGTCAGCAAGAGAGAAACTGAGTTTTGCACCCCCTCTGCACTCAAAGAATTATTTTTAAATTTTGTAGAAACACAGGAACATCTCCTACATCCCGTAGAATGGCGGTACATTCATAGTCATGCATCCACTCAAACAACAGTTTGCGCACGAACTCTGTTACGGGTGCTGGGATGCCACAGCAAACAAAAGACGGTCCCCGCCCTCCTGGGGCTTGGATTCGAATTCATTCTCTCACATCTTACATTTATAAATTGCTACAAAAATATAAGATATTGAAATTATTTAGCTCCTGCCGGGAAGTCCGGACTTGGAATAAACAGTGAGGCTTCAAGTAAGCCAGGAACTCCATGTTCAAGTTTCTTGGGGTGAAAAGTCGCTCTTGTCCAGTGCCCTTCGTCACCATGGAGACCCCCAAGGCGTGACGTGGGCAGTGAGAAAGGAGGGAGGGAGAGAAAACTGCTGAGATGGACCCTGATGTACAGCTGACACTTAGAAGAAAAACAGGATGCAAAGGACGTGAGTTTATCTAAGCCAGGTTTGCAACAAGCAAGGTCAGGGCCAAACGTCTCCTTTACTGGGGGGGTCTCTTCTTGGGCCTCCGAGATAAGCTGGCCAAATGTGGCCTCGTGGGGAGAGGCAGGACCACCGCGTGGGAAGCTGGTCGAGAAAGTCACCGTCCTCAGGAAGGTGCCACTTATCTGCTGGGCATTGTCCCCCTACGTCTCAGACACTTGCCCGTTTGTCACTTGAGGGGGAGAGAATGGGCACAGAGGACTGCGCTTACAATCTGCATTTAAAGGCTGCTTATCAGCTTATCTACAAAACAGAAACAGACTCACAGACATAGAAAACAAACTTACGGTTACCAAAGGGGAAAGCGGTGGGGGGGGGGAGAATAAATTAGGAGCTCGGGATTGGCAGGCACACATTCCTGTGTATAAAATAGATAAACAACATAGGACTTACTTTAGTGCACAGGGAACTGTATTCAATATCTTGTAATAACCTATAATGGAAAAGAATCAAAAAGAATTGAATCACTATTCTGTACACCTGAAACTAACACAATACTGTAAATCAAATCTACATGAATTAATAAAAAAAAAAAAGATGAATTGACAGTGGGTTGTTTTTGTTTGTGTATTTTTGTGTTTTGTGGGGAGGTTTGGTACAGACCCGAAAGGGCAGCTAATATAGTAGGTACTTTGTTGGGAGTTATCTTTATGTTATAACAATGTTTCTTTCTCCTCCCAGCAACACAGCACTGGGGCTTGGATGATGGACACTCAGGTGAGGACCTGAATTCTGTGGTTAAAAGTTGCCTTTTTTGACCTGGAATTGGGAGTCTGACTTGTTATGTTACCTCATCAGATCCCAAAGGAGCCTACTGGCTTTTTTTTTTTTTTTTTTTAATCATTGACATCCCCCGACAAAGAACATTGTCGTGCACTGGCTGGGTCACCAGTCAGGGCGCTGCCCCTCGAACTCCTACCACGTCCCTAATAAGGAAGAGGGAATCATGGTGGAAATTTCTCTTTCGTCTCTGGCAGGAAAAAGCCAGCTTCCTCAGAGCAATCAGTTTGTTTTCATCCTATGGACAGTGACTCTTGTAACCAAACCTCTTTCCTTCTTTGGACTGTTAGGAAGCTCAGAATTAAAACCGGGATTTATCTCTACCAACTCTCTTAAACTTTAAGCTTTGCACTTTGTGTACTGACTGTACGTGCGGCTTAATCTTGTTTTTGTTTGTTTGTTTTAGCTCAGATGAACTTAGACTCCATGAGATGCAACCAGCAAAAGTGGGAAACAGACTCTGGGAAACTTTAATGAACAAGTGACCCCGTTTTTAAAAATAAATCGAAAGGGGGAAAAAAGGAGGCGGAGGGAAAACATGGACTAAAAGAGATTAAGAGAATCCTCACTCGTTGTTGGGAACATAAAATGCTGCAGTCACTTGGGAAAACGGTCTGGTAATTTCTTTAAAAGTTAAGTATACATTCGGCGTGTAACCCAGCAATTCCACCCCTGTAAATCTACTGGAGTGAAATGAAAACACATGTCAACAAGTAGTGCATAAAAGTTTATAGCAGAAGTTTTACTAAAACCCAAACTGGAAACAACACGTGTGTCTCTCAACTTGTGGACTGATTTCTTTTCTTAAACGGTGGTATATTCATACAGCAAAGCATTGTCAGCAATAACAGGGATGAACTGCTGATCCGTGCAACATGGATGAACCCCAAAACCTTGCGCTTTGCGTAAGAAACCAGACACAAAAGGCCACGTAGCGTGTGATTCCGTGTATGGGAAATAGGTAGAAAAGGAAAAACCCTAGAGAAAAAAGCATATCTGTGTTTGCCTGACGCTGAAGGTCAGAGTGAGAATCGACCGCAAATGGGCGTGAGGGAACTTTTTGGGTGACAGAAATATTCTGAAACTGGATTGGGGTGGTTATTGAACAACTGTGCAATTCTCCAAAAGTTTGTCCAACTGTACGTTACAGTGTGTGAATTTTGTGGTATGTAAATTATACCTCAATTGAGGTAAATTATCCCTCAATAAGGTTATGAGAAGATGAAAATCTAAACACTGGCCAAAAATTGTATACTGTTAAGGCAGGATTAGGATTCTTTCACGGATTATCGTGGTGATTTTTTTTAAAACCAACTCTTATCTTTTAGGGATACGCACTGAATTATAGGAAATGATATAATGCCTGAGATTGGCTTCAAAATAATACGAGAGGATTTGGGCGGCTTATAGATGAAACAAGGCTGTGTATACGGATCCCCGCTGGAGCTGGGTTTTGGGTACATGGAGGTATGTTGTATTATTCTGTCTTCTTTTGTCTATGTGTTCAACGTTCCCACAATTAAAAGTTTTAAAAGATGAGCTTAAGAGTATTTGAAAAAATGCTGAATTGGCTGAGTTCTTGGCGGGTCCCTGACGAAATCCAGTTGGAATGAGGAGGTGGACATCTATTGTTTGCCTTTTCTGCGTCCCCACCCCTTCTGCTAACAGTAACCAGACTGCTTCGTGGACGGGCCAGCCCCACAGCATGGGCTGCATGACGCCTTCCAGGGCCGGCCCCGCCTGGTGCCTGCCCTCCTTTGGCCCAGGCCTGGGCACAGAACCTCCCTAAACCCGTCAGCTGCTTTCTCCTGGGAATTCCAATCTCCTATGGAATGATGCAAGAAAGGGGAAAGCTTGGAGTTGGGTAATCCCAGCGCGGGCATCCTGGGAGACCCGCCTTGCGGTTTTTGCAGCTAAATCCCCAGGGCTGCTCTGACTCCAGCCCTTTCTGAAAGCTGGATCTCGGCTTTCTCCAGTTCTGTGATCAACCTAGCATCATGCCAACACATTCCCTTTTTGTTGAAGTTGGCCAGAGTCGGTCTCCGTGGCAGAAAACCGAAGCACCCAGTGGCGGAGACAGCGAAGCTCACCAAGTGGTCGATGTGCGCTTTTAAATCTCTCCACCTCCCTTGTCTGATCCAGCCACAAACACAGACCCTTTGGACATTAAAACTCCCCCAAAGTGCTCTGATAACCAAAGAGGAAGGAATCCACATGATACGAAGACACCAGACTGATAGGGGTCAGCCCGAGCTCTGCTAAAACACAAACTCAGAGCACCGTCATAATTGAGACAGAAACATCCATTGGGACAAAAAAGTTGCCTTGGTCTATAACAGTCCCGTCTGATAGAAGTATAATATAAGCCACAAATGTGAGGCACAGAGGTAATTTTTTATTTTCCAGTAACTGCATTAAAATGGTAAAAAGAAACAGGTGAAATTAATCTGGGTAGTACATTTTATTTAACCCAATATATCCAAACAATTATCGTTTCAAACTATAACCAATATAAATATATAAAATGCTATGAATAACCTTTTGCCCTTTCTTTTTTTTTAACTAGTCTTTGAAATCGGTGTGTCGTGTGTTTTACACGGACAGCACATCTCACTTTGGCTGGGTCCCACTTCCAGTGCTCAAGAGCTATAAATGATAAAGCGGCTATAAATTATCCCTCGGGGGTTTCTGCGTGTATTCTGGGTCGTGAAGCCTTAGAAGGACCATCGCTTCTGCCCAGCTGCATCCTCAGGGTTGTAGCAAAGGCTCCCGCCGAGGGCACAACCCCAGTGGCTCATCAGTCAGGGGCTGGTTTTGTCTGCAGTGGGGACCCTCCACTGGGATGACACCACTGACTGGGCACTCGGAGGGCCTGACTTCAAGCCGCTGATTTAAAAACCTGGCGGGACCTGTTCACCGGGTACAAAGGTGACTTATGCAGCCCATCGGATGTCTCTCCAGAAGAGCGGGCCCCTGAGCGCTTAGAGGATTGAGCCTGTTTGTGGTGGAAATAACAGCACAAAAACCTCTGCGGAGAAGCAGAAACAGAGCTGCTGAATTACTGCTTGGAATGACCTCTGTTTCCATTCCTGCACGCACGGAGCTTACATTGGTCCATAACACACCGCTCCCAGCCACGCAAGAAAAAAGCTAGACGAGCTGAAGAATCAAAACTCGTCTTAGATCTGCCAGAGCAGTGAGGTCACAGGGCAAACCGCCGCCCTAGGTTGTTTGGACAGACGGACGAATGCAGAGTCACGATGCACGAAGCCAGAGAACAGGAAACGGTGGGGGGGACCCAGGGCTGGGTGGACAGATCACACACCCCTGGGGGCCCGTCCTGGGGGCCCTGACACTGCCATGAGTTTTACCACTCGAAGCCCTGCCAGGTTTTCACAGTAAAGATCAGGAAGAAACCAAATCCCCTTGAGCTTCCTTCCATCAGGGGAGGAAAACAGGCATCGCGCGTTCTTTCTATTCTCTGTGAGGCTCGCCTGGCTGAGCAGCTTCTGGGGGCTTCTGCGGAGCTGGCCCTCGGGCTAAGAGCCTTGCTTTCCTTATTTCCAAGTCTATTTTTACAAAACACTCTGCATTTGTTGAGGTCACAGGAGTGACTCTCTCAGTGTCCTCCAACAGCCCTAAGCCCATTTCACAGCAGAGGAAACTGAGGCCCAGTGGCCAAGTAACTTGTTCGAGGGCACAGAGCTGGTTAGCAGTAGGGCTGGCGCCCCTCCCCCAGCACCTTCGTTCCGCTTTGTCTTGACATGGAGAATCCTCCAGGCTCAGGCGAACGTCTGGAAGACGCAGCCCTGCCAGCGTCTCACGAGCGACCCCAAGCCAGGACCACCCCACTGGGTCACCCCCAAATTCCTGACGCACGGACACTGTGAGATGGTACACGTTGATTGGTTTCAGCTGCTACGTTTTGGAACCGTTTGCTGTTACACAGCCACGGATGAGTAACACACAGAACATCTTTTTTTTTTCCTGAGCGCCAACACCCGAGTGTTCTGTCAAGAGTAGTTTTCACCCCGGCTTTGTCTGAACAAGTTTCCTGTGGTGTCGAAGTCAGACATGTCTTTTCCTGAATTAGCGTTTAAGAAATATGATCGGTTCTAAATGACAGGGTGGCCAGGGGAGGCTGAAAAGAAACACAAGCCCACCTGTTCCACGTGAGCTGAGGACACAGGGGCCATGTCTCTCTCAGGTTTTGGGGGCCTCAGATGGGTGAGGAAGTTTCTTGGAGGATCATTCTGTCTGTCTGTCTCTATCTTCTGTAGTGATACAAAAATGCGGTCCTTCTCGGGAGTGGTCAGAGGCCCATCACTGTGTGATGTAAGGCCCCAGGGACTCAGTGGGCAGACAGGAAGCAGCACTGGGGATGCAGAGAGGATCCAGAAGGATATAGAAGCAGCAGGAAGTGACGTTCAGCAGACAGGAAGAGGAAGGGGACGCTGAAAGCACAGAGAACGCTCTGGGCTCATCGCTCATTTGCCAGATGCACGTCGAGCTTCAGGCCCTCGAAGCTGTGAGTGTGGACCCGCCGCTTTCAGATTCTGAGGCTTCCCAGCCCATCTGCCCACCTTCAGGCCCAGCCAGGACCAGGTGGAGGGGTTTCCACTGGGCCCCTGTCTTGGGATGGGGAACAGCAGGCCAAGCGAGGACCCCTTCGGCTCAGGGCAGGAGGGTGACCCCATCGGCGCTTTTTGCGGGGGTGTCGTATGGCTCTGCCCGGACCACGTTGGTGTGATTCCCTGACTTTGGAGGATGAAGGGAGGAGGGGGCAGACGCAGCCCAGCCACACCCCGCCCCCAGAGCAGCACCGTCCAGAACTTTCTGCAGTTATGGGAACTTTCTTCATCTGCACTGTTCAGTACAGCAGCCATTGGCCACGTGGGTCTCCAGATCCAGCTCTTGGAATGTGGCTCGTGCCGCGTTTCACAAGGAAGGGTTTCATTTTATTTCATTTTCGTTAGAGTATAAGTGTAGATAGCCAGATGTGACTAGCGGCTTCTGAATTGGACGATATGGCCCTTAATCCTTGTTTTGGGTCTAAAATCACAAACTCTCTAGAGATGTATATATATACATTTTTTTAATTTTATATTAAATGTACATAGAGTAAAAGGTACATGGAGTAAAATTCACTTTTTCTGTGTACAGTTCTGCTACTTTTGACAAATACGTGGGGTCATACAATCACCACCACAACCATCACCTCCCACCCAGGATTCCCACATGTCATTTTGTAGCTAGCCTCTCCCCAGACCTCCAGCCCCCGGAATTGCTCGTCTGTTTCTGCCTCTATAGTTTTGCTTTTTCCAGGATGTCCTACAAATGAAAGCATACAAGATGCGCTTGGGGTCCTCCGTGGTGTTCTCTGTATGCGTCCTTTGCTCCTTTTCAGTGCTGCGTGATGTTCCGTCGTACGGTTGTGCCTAAGTTTGTTTTCTATTCCCCTAGTGAGGTGCGTTTGGATTGTTGGGTTGTCGAGTTTGGGGTCTTTAGGAAAAAAGCCATTACAGATAATCATGTACAAGTTTTTGTGTCCACACAAGTTTTCATTTCACTTGGATAAAGAGCTAGTGATGGGGTTGCAGGTCATTCGGTAAGGTAGTTGAACTGTATGAGAAACGGCCAGACTTCTCCAAAGTGGCAGTACCGTCTTGCCTTCTGCGAGCCATGTGGGAGAACTCCAGACCTTCTCATCAGTTTTCACAGAAATCCCAGCGTGGTTTTATCCTGCTTCCTAACAACGAATGATGTTGAGCATCTTTTCCTGGGCTTGTTTTTCACGCCTATACCTTTAGTGAAGGATCTGTTCATGTGTTTTTGTTTTGTTTTGTTTTTAAGACTTTAATTATCTTTTTTTTTTTTTGGCTGTGTTGGGTCTTTGTTGCTGCACACGGACTTTCTCTAGTTGCGGCCAGCAGGGTCTACTCTTCATTGTGGTGCGCGGGCTTCTCATTGCGGTTGCTTCTCTTGCTGCAGAGCACGGGCTCTAGGCACGCGGGCTCAATAGTTGTGGCTCGAGGGCTCTAGAGCACAGGCTCAGTAGTTGTGGCGCACGGGCTTAGTTGCTCCGTGGCATGTGGGATCTTCCTGCACCAGGGCTCGAACCCTTGTCCCTTGCATTGGCAGGCGAATTCCTAACCACTGCGCCACCAGGGAAGTCCCACGTGTGTTTGTTTTTAATGGATTGTTTTTCCAGATATTTCATGGCCTCTTTTTAACATGGCCTTCATCATCACCCCCCAATACGGTGTGTTTTTCTTGTAAACGGTTTAGTGTCTTGTAGTGAATTTTGTTCCTTTTTGTTCCTGCAACCAGCTCCAGAGGCTTCCATCAGGGTGAGAGCCTGGGTGTCGTGGGCTCCCAGCAGTTGACTGGGTTCTCCCTCGCAAACTTTTTCTTTTTCCTTTTTTGAGCGAATGCATCGTGAAGCAGCTTTCGCAGCCCCTCTAGACCCAAGAGAGTGTGAGAAGAATTCACTTTCTCCGATTCTGGTTCTATAATGGCTTTTTATTGCCCCCTTTCTGGACCTCTCTGTTGAAGCTGTCAGTGTATCGAAGGCTTGCTGTTTAAGAGGAAAGGAACTGCAAGGTTCAGTGGGTGTCTAGGATTGCAGGGTCATCGTGAGTCAGCCCTGGGAGCTCCTACCGTTGTCACGTACAGGTTCTTGCTGGTCGGGAAAAGAACTGTCCAGGTCTGTCAGTCTGCGCATAAGTCTTCACATTTCATATCGTCAAGCCTGAGGGCCGTGGAAGCATATATATCCCTCTTGTTCTCAAACAGACCTGTCATTAACAAGAGAGAAGTCACCCCAGATGAGCCAGAGGAAAGAACTTTGGAGGTTTTATGTAAATCTCTCTCTTTAAAGAAAAAATTGTGGTAAAAGACACGTAACCCAAAATTTACAATCTTAACTATTTTAAGTGTACAGTTCGGTAGCGTCAAGTACATTCACATTATCGTGCAGCCATCGCCATCGTCATCTCCAAAACTTTTTCATCTTGCGAAACGGAAGCTCTGTCCCCATTAAACACTCACTCCCCATTCATTCCCTGTCCCTCTGGGAAGTAACCACCCTTCTACTTTTTGTCTCTATGAACTTGACTCCCCTAGGGACCCCACATAAGCGGAATCATACAGGACCTCTCTTTTCGTGACCAGTTGATTTCTCTTAGCCCCATGTCTCCAGGATTCATCCACGTTGTAGCGGGTGTCAGAATTTCCTTTGTTTTTAAGGCTGAATAATGTCCCATCAGACATGTCGGTGGACCCTTGGCTTGTTTCCATCTTTTGGATATTGTGAATAACGCTGCTATGAACGTGAGTGTACAGATGTCATTTCAAGACCCTGCTTTCGGGACTTCTCTGGTGGTGCAGTGGTTAGGAATCCGCCTGCCAGTGCGGGGGACACGGGTTCGAGCCCTGGTCTGGGAAGATCCCACGTACCGCAGAGCAACTAAGCCCATGCACCACAACTACTGAGCCTGCACTCTAGAGCCCGCGAGCCACAACTACTGAGCCCACGTGCTGCAACTACTGAAGCCCGCGTGCCTAGAGCCCGTGCTCCACAACAAGAGAAGCCACCTCAATGAGAAGCCCATGCACGGAAACGAAGAGTAGCCCCCCGCTCGCTGCAACTAGAGAAAGCCCGCATGCAGCAATGAAAACCCAACGCAGCCAAAAATAAATAAACAAATTTATTTAAAAACAAATAAAGACCCTGCTTTCAATTCTCGTGGGTATAGACCGAAAAGTGGAATCGCTGAATCAGATGATCGTAAGTTTTCCACCAAACTGCTTTCTAGAGGGGCTGCAGCGTTCTCCATTCCCGCCAGCAATGCGTCTGTAAACGTCTTTGTCTGAGATAAATATTGCTTGACTCCCTTAACTTCTCCCCATCTCCCTAACTCAGCCCCTGGCCTGGTCTACGAGTTTCCTAGCTGGCCTCCTATGGTCACACAGACCCCTTTCGGATTCAGGCTCTGCCCGACAGCCGGTGATCCTAATTCCGATATGTGGGTCTGCATGTTGCCGTTCTGCTTACAGCCCCTCAGTGGTTCCCATTGCTTTGGGGATCAGACCCCAATTACATGACTGATGCTGTTCAGCTGATGTGGTCAGTCTCTCTTTTCCACCTGTCAATCCTGGGAAGGCACCATGCTCCGTTCCTTAGCACGTGCTGTTCCTTGGCTGGAATGCCATCCCCGGACTCCAGCCCCCTCTCCTAATCATCGCTGGACTTCAGTTCAAGTATCACTCCTTAGGGAAGAGATCCCTGACCCCGTTTTTGTCTTCCTCCACCTTCAAGTAGGTTCTCCCGTTACAGCTTCTTGTAAAAATGTCTCTTACTTGCCCCCCAAGCACTAATTCTGTTTGTACCTATATATTCAACCATGTGACAGTTGGGCTAATATCTGTTGCAGCCCCAGGCTGGACAGTGGGTACGAAGACAAGCTTCCCACCCTAGGGGGGGCACACTCCCTACACATGTCACTGGGCAACAATGCCTCACGGGACTTGAGACAGCCGTAATTTTGTATGTATTTATAAGAATGTTACTTGATTCCTGTCCGCATCTCCCAGTACACCGTAAGCTCTACCAGGGAGGGTCTGTTTTCTCCCGCTCAATAATTATTAAATGATGGCAGTGTGCAGACACTGCCACCTTTTTGTAGGGGGCCCTGGCTGAATTAGGAATGCATGAAGCATTGCGGGATCTGAAGGATGCCTAAGGTGGCCAATTCTGCGTTTTCACAGAAGACTCCTCTGCAGGCGTCTGCCTTTCCCCATGAGACTGTGAGAGGTGTAAAGGGCCGGAGGCGACTGCACCGGGCCCTAGTATGGGTCCCAGGATACTTGTCTAGATACTTGTTGAGTGAATGTATGACTCCAAAAAGGAACACAGGGCATCAGGGATCGCAAGCATCTTTAGGCAAACTTCAGTTACAGCTCGAAACCCCTTAAACTAGGTGCCTAAGTATCGCACTTTAGGGTTGGCGGATGGAGCCACTAGGGCCCCGGAGACTGCTGACGTCAGTTGTCCCTTCTCCAGTGAGTGACCCAGGATCAAAACTTTCCAGGGAGACTTTTTCGGGGGTTCCCCACCCCAGTCCCAGGACGGAGGAAGGGACAGCCCATGGCCGGGGGCGGTGGGCGAGGCGCTACCCGGGGACCGGCGAGGCTGGCCGGGCGCGGACACTGTCCCCCACCCCGCCCCGCGCGCCCCCGCGAGCACCGGCGGGCGGGGAGCGCGGCCCGCAGGCTCCGCTCCGCCGCGATCCGGACCGGGATCCCGCGCCCGCCGCGCCCCGCGGAGCCCCGCCCCCTGCGCCGCGCCGCCGCCGGAGGCCGCTTGGAGCTGTGCGAACATGGCCGAAGTCGGCGAGGACAGCGGGGCCCGCGCCCTGCTGGCGCTGCGCTCGGCACCCTGCAGCCCCGTGCTTTGCGCCGCCGCCGCCGCCGCCTTCCCCGCCGCCGCCGCCCCCGCGCCCGGGCCCGCCGCGCCGTCTCCGCCGCCGCCCGCCCAGCCCCCGCCCCCGCCCCCGCCGCCGCCGGGCTCGATCGCCGGGGGCGCGGGGGGCGCGGCGGGCGAGGCCCTGGTGGCCGCGGCGGCCGCCTCGGTGCGCCGGAGCCCCGGGCCCGCGCTGGCGCGCCTGGAGGGCCGCGAGTTCGAGTTTCTCATGCGGCAGCCCAGCGTCACCATCGGTCGCAACTCGTCGCAGGGCTCGGTGGACCTGAGCATGGGCCTGTCCAGCTTCATCTCGCGACGCCACCTGCAGCTCAGCTTCCAGGAGCCGCACTTCTACCTGCGGTGCCTCGGCAAGAACGGCGTCTTCGTGGACGGGGCCTTCCAGCGTCGCGGCGCGCCCGCCCTGCAGCTGCCCAAACAGTGAGTGCCGCGGCCCCCGCCCGGCCCGGGCCCCGGGTCACCCCCGCCCCGCCCCCCGCCGGGCCTGGGCCCGAGATCAACCCGACCCCCGGGGACGGCCCCGGGAGCCCCGAGGACCGGGCCCGGAGGGTCGCCCTTGCCCCTCCCCAAGCTGGACACCAGGGTCGCCCTCTCCTCGCCACCCTGTTTGGACCCGGGTCGGCGCCAAACGCACTCCCGAGGAGAAGGGTTGGCGTCAGGCGGTGTCGCTCCGGGAGGTGCGGGGTCCCTGGGGGCAGCGGCAGTGCCCCCGGAAGGCCCGAGCCCCCGGCCATAGGGGCCAGCTGTGAACTTGGGCCGGGAGGGGACGGCCGGAGAGTGGGCTGGGGTCGGGACAGGAAGTGCCCTCTCCTCAGTGGACCTGAGGACGCAGGGCTGGGGTCGCCGCACAGTTGGGGTTCCTGGGCAGGAGGGGAAGAGGCCGGGCGGGGAGGCAGGGCAAGGAGAGGGGGACCCGGCGCGCTTGGGGACAGGCCGCGGATGCCCCACGGTGCTTTAGCGACATCCTCGCGTTCCCGGGCTCTTCCGGTTCCCGGGGCAGCTGCTCTGCCCCAGGAGATCTTGCTTTCCGGAGATCTTTTGATCAGGAGAAAGCCTGTTTGGTTACTCATGCGGTCCTTAGGCACTTTCTTTTTCTGTGTAGTAGTTGCTTCTAACTCCTCAGCAGTGTTTATATTTCTTCAGCGTGCTTGGGTTCCAGAGTTGTCTCTGACTAATTACTCTCGCTTTTATAAGCACCCTGGGTCCAGAGAGTTTTTGCCGGGGTGATTGCCTGTTTCTGTAACCATCTCCCCTTTCGAGGGTATTGGCACGTTTGGTTGTAAGTATTGTACTGAATACATTTCAACATCAACGATGACTCACTGGTGTTCGGGGCGTGAGTGGGCGGGGGGCGTATACAGACTTCGTTTTCCAAATGTGAAAGGTGTGTGTGTGTTTCTGTAAAATCAGGACTTGGTGAATGACAGAGTTGTTTTATCCCATGGTTGCTGTTACTCTGTTCTGCCTTTTCTGTGACCTACACACTCTCTCCATTTCTGGGCCCTTAAATGCATTCTGGGTCCAGTCCCTCACGGTGAGAAAGTGACAGGTAAACAGCGCCTTTCCCTCCCTGCCCTTCCCCGCCCTGCCTGGTGGCTCTCAGAGGCCCGTTCTGCTCAGGCCTCTTTTTATAATTCAGGTTCTGTAAGGGCAGCCGTCCAGCAACCTTGTTTTCACAGTTCCCTGCCTCGCTGTTGAGAGGGTGCAGCCCCGAAGAGGCCCCAGCTTACCGAGTCTCGAATGCACTAGTCTTTTCTCTAACTCAAGGGTAGGACATTTCAGCCCGAGGAGTCCTCAGATCACGTGCGAGTACCGAGTCCCTTGTTTATGAAACGTGGTTGGTGTTCATGCTGCCTTCCTAGCCCGTGTAGCCAGCAGCCCAGATGTCCCCTGCCCTCTGGCTGGGGCTTTGCCCACGGTGCGCGGCTGGCTGCGTTCAAGTTCAGTGGTGCTCTCAGCAACAGCGGCGCAGGCGGTGCTGGAGAATTTACGGGAACAGGAGAAACATGCTGGCGGAGAAAGACCACGTGGGTGTCCGTTTGCTTCTGAAACCGTCAAAGCCCGTGGACAAACATGTTAGCAGTCCGAGCAGGTTTATGTTCTTTTTATTTGAGAAAACTAAACCTGTAGGTGGTAGCATCTGTAGGACAGGCTGTTGGAAGCTGCTTTTTAGAATTAGATCAGGGTGCTTTGGCCCACCACGTGGAGAGTAATCAAGAAATGCTAATGAATTCAGAGGAAGGAAGTTGGACCTGTACGTTCTTGTCACCTCGAAATGGGAAATTCAGTGCTGACTTTCAAAGAACGGTAGCAGTTATTGTCTGTTTCCTCTCAGGCGTTGGTGCAGTTTTGCCATGAGTCTTCGAAGTTGTGAGTTTCTCCACCATAAATTCAGAGTTCTTATCCGTGTTGGAATTTTGTCATGTGCATTTTGTGGCTACAGCTGCCTGAGACTTGGAGCTCTTCCTTGTGTTGTAGCGTTTCACCCTTTCCTGCCCTGTGAGGCCGCAGCCCCCCTCCAGCGCCCCCAGGGCATGGCTCCCCAGGCCGCCCCTCCCTTTCCACCCCGGACTCAGGGAAGCACGAGGTGGAGAGGAGCCCCAGAGTCCACCCACACTTGTGACTACAAGTAAGTTTTTCCAAAACTAAAATGAAATAATTTTGAAATTACTGGTAGGGAGAAAATTCCACATGACACAACTTAGAGCTGACCTTGATCCATGACTGTGGGTACAGGCAGAGGGAGGTGCAGCAGGTCCTGGTGTAGCCCCTGCTGTGCGATTCTCCGGCCCTCGTTCCCCAGGGCTGGGCTGGGCACTTTTTATCTTTAAGTGGAGACACAGCACAGGAGCTGGCTGGCAGTAGGTGCGCACAGAGGAGTTAACGTTTGTTGAATGAAAAATCCATGAGTGAATATGCAGTTTCCCTGGAGGAGAAGCAGTGTCACCAACTTAGTGGGTTTCCGAGGTGGGTGGTCAGCAGGCCTTCCTGGGTCTGCGGGTGGACATGGTTCGTGTGTGTGACCGTAGGTCTTGATACCAGCAGATTTGGAGTTTGAATTAGATGTAATCTGTGAACTACAGGAAAAAGACCCATGCACAGCCTTGTACTTGCTCTTCCTTTCTTTCTTCCAACCTTCTTTCCTGATACTGTTATAAAATGAGCATGGACTACATGAATAATTACAGTAAAAACTAGACTTCTGTTTGTGGTGGTTTCTGTGAGTGGTAAGATGTATGTGATTCTTTTCTTCTTTTTACTTTTCTTTGTGTCCCAAATTTTCTGGGACGAGCATGGCTCTTTTTTTTCTTTTCAACACTAATTATTACAGAAAGTTTCAAGCATAGAAACAGAGGAGTGAGTTCCACGTGCCCATCACCCAGCCTCTACAGCTACCATGTTGTGGCCAAGCTTGTTTCATCTTCGTCCCCCCCCCACCCCCGACCCCCAGGTATTTGGAAGAAAATCACAAATGTCCTATCACTCCATCTGTAAATATTTCAGTAAAAGGTAAAGATTCCCTTTTTAAAACCTAACCACAATGTCCTTATCACACCTAGAAAATTGATAACAATTTCTTACTATCATCAAACTTCCAATGAATGTGGATTTCCCTTACCATCGCACGAATTTGTTTTTTTCTTTTCTTGCAGTGTGTTTGTTTAATCAGGAACCAAATCAGGTCCAGACACTGATTGGTTGGCATATCTCTCACATCTCTCTCAAGCTATAGGCTTCATCTCACTCTTTTTTTTTTCTTTTCTCAATGAAGAAACAGGGTCATTTGTCCCGTACACTTTCCCACGGTCTCTTTTTTTTATTTCTTTTTTTTTAATTTGCCGTGTTCTGAATTCTTTTGGCCATTACCTACACCAGGACTTTTTTTTTTTTTTAGAAGATGTTGGGGGTAGGAGTTTATTAATTAATTTACTTATTTTTGCTGTGTTGGGTCTTCGTTTCTGTGCAAGGGCTTTCTCTAGTTGTGGCAAGCAGGGGCCACTCTTCATTGCGATGCGCGGGCCTCTCACTGTCGCGGCCTCTCGTTGCAGAGCACAGGCTGCAGACGCGCAGGCTCAGTAGTTGTGGCTCACGGGCCTAGTTGTTCCATGGCATGTGGGATCCTTCCAGACCAGGGCTCGAACCCGTGTCCCCTGCATTAGCAGGCAGACTCTCAACCACTGCGCCACCAGGGAAGCTCCTCCCACGGTCTTTTTTTTTTTTTTTTTTTTTTTTGCGGTACGAGGGCCTCTCACTGTTGTGGCCTCTCCCGTTGCGGAGCACAGGCGGCCATGGCTCACGGGCCCAGCCGCTCCGCGGCCTGTGGGATCTTCCCGGACCGGGGCACGAACCCACGTCCCCTGCATCGGCAGGCAGACTCTCAACCACTGCGCCACCAGGGAAGCCCCCACCTGCACTCTTGTCACTCATTTTGGCTGCCGGCACATGTACCTCAGCGTGCTGACGCATTCTGCCCTCTGAAAGGCATGTTTTGAACGGCAGGTGTTACGGATCACGGCCTCCACATGCGCACTGTTAATAAAAGTAATTAACAGTAACCCCCAAGGCATTTTACTACATAAATAATTGTTTAGGCCTTATGAAAACATACAGGACATAGTTTCTCATTGCTGTTCCAACTGGTCATGTGAAGAATATCGAATTTGTTACTAACCATCTTACAGTAGTTCTCAGATTGAGATTATATTGAAATTAACTGGAAAATGCCCCAGACTTAGTGAAGACAGCAGGTGTCTGCCGAATGCCTCAGGGCCCAGCGTCCCAGAAACAGCAGCAGTGTTCCTTTTCTCCCCCACCCTCCTCACTGTGCCTCCCCAGTCTGCTGGGCGCCACGGGGTCCTTCCGTGACCCGAAGCCTTCTTCCTGGGTGGTTGGTATCTGTGTGCTGAGCTGGGGGTGCGCTCGGGGCAAGAGAGGGCATCAGATCAGTCTGTTGCCAGCGGCTGAAGATGTAGAGACTGAGATCGCGCCAGCTGTGTGTCCACGTGGAGAGGAGAGCGGTGACCAGGGGGCAGTGGCATGTGTGGGCCTGCTCGGAGCTGGGAGGGCCACGGAGCCAGCCGGTCATTCAGGCCTGACCCGGCAGGACCTGCGGGAGGGTGGCCCGGGGTCTGGCGAGGAAGAGATTCAGCTGAAAGACCTTCTGATGGAAGAACGTTCTGATCTAGCGACGGGGTAGAAGAGACAGTGCGTCTGGAAGCTGGAGGGATGATAACCACGCGGAATGAAGCTGGGGGGTCAGGGGTGCGGGGACGTGCCGTGGCGGGAACGGAGCTTTCGACTTAGGCCGCGTCTGGATGGTGTGGTCAAAACACGAAATGCGGCATTTTCTCTAAGTAAAAGCTGTCTAATGCTTTCCTTGCTAGTTGGCGGTTACTGTGTGTCACATGTATTTGTTCAAAGTTAGACTGTGTCTTGTTAAAGACTTTCTTTAAAAAGGTTTATATTTCACCAAGGAAGACATACAGATGGCCAGGAGGCACATGGAAAGGTGCTCAACATCACTAATTATTAGAGAAATGCAAGTCAAAACTACAGTGAGGTATATCACCTCACGATGTCAGAATGGTCATTATCAAAAAATCTACAAACAATAAATGCTGGAAAGGGTGTGGTGAAAAGGGAACCCTCCTGCACTGTTGGTGGGAATGTAAATTGATAAATCCACTATGGAGAGCAGTATGGAGGTTCCTTAAAAAAATTAAAAATAGAACTACCATAGGACCAGCAATCCCACTACTGGGCATATACCCTGAGAAAACCATAACTCAAAAAGAGTCATGGGGGGCTTCCCTGGTGGCGCGGCGGCTGAGAGTCCGCCTGCCGATGCAGGGACACGGGTTCGTGCCCCGGTCCGGGAAGATCCCACATGCCACGGAGCGGCTGGGCCCGTGAGCCATGGCCGCTGAGGCTGTGCTCCGCAACGGGAGAGGCCACAACAGTGAGAGGCCCGTGTACCGAAAAAAAAAAAAAGTCATGTACCACAGTGTTCATTGCAGCTCTATTTACAACAAACAGCCAGGACATGGAAGCAACCTAAGTGTCCATTGACAGATGAATGGGTAAAGAAGATGTGGCACATATATACAATGGAATATTACTCAGCCATAAAAAGAAATGAAACTGAGTTATTTGTAGTGAGGTGGATGGACCTAGAGTCTGTCATACAGGGTGAAGTAAGTCAGAAAGAGAAAAACAAATACCGTATGCTAACACATATATATGGAATCTAAAAAAAAAAAATGGTACTGATGAACCTAGTTGCAGGGCAGGAATAAAGAGGTCGATATAGAGAACAGACGTGAGGACACTGGGTGGGAGGGTGAAGCTGGGGTGAAGTGAGAGTAGCATGGACATATATACACTACTGAATGTAAAATAGTTGGCTGGTGGGAAGCAGCAGCATAGCACGGGGAGATCAGCTCGGGGCTTTGCGATGACCTAGAGGGGTGGGATAGGGAGAGTGGGAGGGAGGCTCCAGAGGGAGGGGATCTGGGGCCATGTGTGTGCATATGGCTGATTCACTTTGCTGCACAACAGAAACTAACACAGTATTGTGAAGCAATTATACTCCAATAAAGGTCTATTAAAAAGTAAAAAAAAATTTTTTTAATTAAAAAAAAAGGTTTATAGGAGTGTAGCAAATTGGGAGCTAGTACATTAAATCTATGTTCTAGTGTTGAGTTCACACTGAGTTTTTTGGGCTTATCACCCATATAAGAAAGTTTCTATAGTATTTAAAAAATCGGTCTATGAGAAGGATGGTATTTATCGTGTAGTATGTGTTGAGTTTATAATAAACTTATTAAAGCCTTTGTCATCGATGAAGGAATGGAATTGGTAGGTGCTAAAAGGGTATTGAGTAGAGTTTTTTTTGTTTTGTTTTGTTTTTTGCGGTACGCAGGAGAGGCTCTGGACGTGCAGGCTCAGCGGCCATGGCTCACGGGCCCAGCCGCTCCGCGGCACATGGGATCTTCCCGGACCGGGGCATGAACCCATGTCCCCTGCATCGGCAGGCGGACTCTCAACCACTGCGCCACCAGGGAAGCCCTTGAGTAGAGTTTTAAGGGTGTTCATAGTACTTTGGAAAAAGACACAGCTATGTTTAAAATTATGTGCTGAAATGAAAGCATTTGATTTGGAGATACGGTAATTTACTGTTTGCTGTTTTTGCATCTTGTGAATGTCAGGAGATAAGCTTGCTAAATTAATGACAACTGGAATTACAGTGATGCCTCGTTTCCATAATTAACGAATATTTAAAGGATTTCATATTAAAATGAGAGGATTTTATAACTTGCTTTTACTTTGATTTCCTGGAAAATAGGCCCTTGCATTGTGACTTGTTAGGAGATTTTGTAGTTAATTTTCATTGCTTCTGTCGCTTTTCACGAGTTTCTAGTTTTCTGGTAAGATGTTGCCAGTTGATCTAAAAAGAAAGAAAAATGTAATCTGCCTGTGTGCACGTGTTTCATGACCGTGTAAAGGGAAGCCAGGGAGGCATGCTGGGTGTTGTCCAGGGCTCTGCAGAGCGGCTGCGCTCTAGGCGTCCAGGCTGGTTTGGTGGTGACGGGCTGTGGCCGCACCCCTGAGGTGGACATCACAGGCTTTCTTTCCCTGGGTGCGATGGGGGTGAGCCAGCGCGGGGCTTGCCTCCCTTAGACCTGACGGTTCCGGCGCTAAATCCTGAGCTGCTTGCGAAAGGTGGCTTCTCTCTCCTGAGAACGATTTTCAGTCTGGACAGTTTGTCCGTGACTTGGTTAAGAAGGAACTTTTGCCCTTGGTCATCCGTGACGTGTTTAACCATTCGTTTCCCCTGATGTGTGTGTGTAGAGCTGAGCTCTGACCACCCTGCTGCCCACGGCTGCTGGCGTTCATCCCTTAGCAGAGGTCCCAGCGCTTCTGCAGGCCTTCCCTTCACCTGCCACCTGCGTTTCAAGGTATGCGGCTGCCTTTGGGCAAAGGTGCCTCTGGGCATCCCGTACCTCTACTTAGTCCATCAACTCTCAGGGTTTGGGGCCCTCACACATTACTGGGGAACCCAGAGAGCTTTTGTTTATGTGGGATTTGTCTGTTACACTTACCACATTCGAAATTAGAACTGAGAAATTAAACTCTATATATTAATCTATTCAAAAATAGCAATAATAAGCCTATTTCAAAAATAAGTTTTTATGAAAAAATAGCTCAGTCTATTTTGTATTTCAAACAAAAGAAGTTAGGGTAGGGGTATTCATTTTTTGGTATGTCTTTCATGTCTGCCTTGATAGAAGACAGCTGAATTTTATAGCTGCCTCTGCTCTTAGTCTGTTGTGATACATTGTTTCAGTGAAGTATATGAAGAAAATCCAGCCTTACAGAACTATGTAGCTGGGAAAGGGAGGAGTGTGGTAGTAGCCTTTCAGGAAATTGTGGATGCTCTTCGATGCCTCTCTGGAACTGGACAGTAGTAGTTTCTTAAACGTTAATTGCAGGATGGAATCTGAAACCTCATCAGTGGAGTTTTGGTGAAACTCCGTGAAATCCGTTGCTTTCTCTTGCATTTTGAATAAATCTTTTACCCATGTGTGAATTTGTAACCTCTTGCATTGGTCATGGAGAAAAATACTGATTGAATTATGTAGATCTAATGTCCATGTATCTTACCACACAAATGTTTTATCTTCGATTGGTAGTTAAATTGATCCCTTTGAACCCAACAACTCATTTTTTTTAAATGTATTTATTTATTTGTTTATTTTTGGCTGTGTTGGGTCTTCGTTGCTGTGCGCAGGCTTTCTCTAGTTGCGGCGAGCGGGGGCTACTCTTTGTTGTGGTGCGCGGGCTTCTTATTGCAGTGGCTTCTCGTTGCGGAGCACGGGCTCTAGGCGCGCGGGCTTCAGTAGTTGTGGCTCGCAGGCTCTAGAGCACAGGCTCAGTAGTTTTGGCACCTGGGATTAGCTGCTCCGCGGCATGTGGGATCTTCCCAGGGCTCGACAGGGCTCGAACCTGTGTCCCCTGCACTGGCAGGCGGATTCTTAACCACTGCGCCACCAGGGAAGTCCCACAACTCATGGTTTTGAAAATAGAAATCTATGAAAGGATCAGGCTTTTTGATGTAATTTGCTTTTTAAATTTGCTTTAAAAGTTGAGTGACAGTACATTTTGTAGAAATAAAGAAGTCATAACTTTGTCATTGAACTTTATTAGCATCTGGTGGCATAATTTGGCTTAAATTTAGTATTTTTTGTATCTACAATCAAGTCTTATTTCAGGTGGAACTATCCAGCTTGTCAGTTATTTCTGTTATTTTCCCACAGCCAAGCAGGGTGCTCTGGGGTTCCTGGATGACACCCCTGCTTTTTCCCTTCAGCCGTGGGTGTGGACCCACCAGGAAACAGCAGAGTGAAGCGGGTGGACATGGAGTGACTCAGCCCTCAAGGGATGTCAGTGACAAAACGGGCTTTTATGGACATTATTCCTTTTTTGGGGTTTTTTGTGTAACCTTTCTGAGCACACTTGTGAAAAACTCGGCCCCCTTTTGATAAAGGTAAACCTCATTCTACCCCTTCCCAATCCGGTCTTTTTCTCTCTCTTTCTTCCTTCCTCCCAGTAACTCAGCATCACACACAGGATAAAACACGTTTTTTGTCTATGCTGAAAAAGCTTTGCCTTTTGTGACTTGAATCATGAAAACCAGCGGGGCTTGTTGTTTTCCAGGAGGACGGTTGTAACGTCAAATGTGCTGGGATGCCTCCCTTGCCGCCCCCCACTTGCGTTGCTCTGTTTCACAGATTGCGTTTGGTTGGGGAGCAGCTATAGGATTCAAAAAGTGATTGTATATCTTTCAGTTGGGATTTTGTGCCAATCGTCATGTAAGGTGGGTGGTGCTGACCTGATGTGGCGGGTGTACCTTTGCTGGGGAACCCGCAACGCTGGGTTTCGGAGTGAGCTGCAGGGAGACCAGCCTCGGGAGCTGGGCATGAGTCCCCGCAGATGAACGCACGTTCCCGGGGCCAGGCTGTTGTCTGTAGAAAGCCTGCCCAGAAATCCTCCCTCCCGAGTGTGGTTTGGATACAGTTTACTGAGGAAATTAAGGAGCCTTCTTCATGTTACCAGGAAGTCTTGGCTGGAACCTTCCTCAGTGAAAAATAATTTGTAAATTTAGTAACTTTTTGGAGCTGATTTTGAAAGGATGTTAGAATGAAATCCGATGATACTAATGACAAAGCAGATGACAGAGCAGACAGGCTGGAGCCGTCGGGGCGACATGAAAAGGAAGATCGCACAGCAGAAGTTCGTGCTCTCCTCCACCTCCACCCGTGGGGATGTAAATATCTGGTCTGCTTGGCAGTTACGTCCCGACGCAGGGAACAGTGGCTCATCGCAGCGGGAGGAAAGCACCTTCCCTTCGGAGTGCCCAGCTCTTTGTTGATTCCATGTTGACCAGGAGCTCCCTTCGGAGTGCCCGGCTCGTTGACTGACTCCATGTTGACCAGGAGCTCCCTTCGGAGTGCCCAGCTCGTTGACTGACTCCATGTTGGCCAGGAGCGCTTGCTGCCGTTAGCCCCTGGCCTGCAGCGTGACTCGACTGATTGTTCAACTTTCTCAGCAATTCTGTTTTTCTCTGGCGTTGCGACGTGAGCAGGTTTTCCAGGCCTGCCCACCCTTGGTTGGCCGGGCAGGGATCTCCTGGAGTCTGGAACGGCCTGCAATGATAGAAGCGGCCAGCAGGGCAGCCCGGGTCCTGCGTGGCTGTTGACACTTGAAATGTGGCGAATGTGACCAAAGAACTGAATTTTAATTTTTTTTAATTTTTTTTTTTTTGGCTGCATCGCGCGGCGTATGGGATCTTAGTTCCCCGACCAGGGATCAAACCTGTGCCCCCGACAGTGGAAGCGCCGAGTCTTAACCACTGGACCACCTGGGAAGTCCCTGAATTTTAATTTTTATTTCATTTTTCAGTTAATTTAAGTTAAACTGCCTGCATGTGCCGTGGCCTCCGGGTGCTCTTGGGGACGTGGTAGGTCCATGGGTGCCCAGGCCCAGGGGTGTGGCTGCTGCCTCAGTTTACCCGCTCGCCTCCGAGGCACAAGTCTTGCTTTCCGCCCTGCGCTTCCAGGTGCAGGGATGGGAAGGCCTGGTCCAGGCCGTGGGGTCAGGTTGTGTGCGGGGCAGGCAGCCCTTCCGCAGAGGGGTCCCCTTCCCTGTCTGCACCCAGTCCGGATGGACGGTTCCGTTTTTCCCTTTGTTGCCCTTGTTCTTGACGCTAGAGGAAGAAAGTGAGAGGGTCTTAGACACGAGCCCTGTGAATGGCAGGTAAAGATGGAGACAGATTTGCAGCTTTGAGGGAAATTAAAAAAAACCCTCTCCCTGGCCCTTCATAGCCCTGGGTTTACGGTACGTGTTGGTTACGGATGGATCCCCTGCGAGTCCAACTCCTCAACGCTAGTGCTTACGTTTCTGTCCTTGCAGACTTTTAATTCCTTCGCAGGCGGACGTGTGCCTGTCGCGTGTCCACGTGGACGCCTGCTCGGACTGGGTGGTGCTGCCCCGTGTGCCCGCGTGGGGCCCGCGCGTCAAGCCCTCGGGGCTTCCCGGGGTCAGCTGCCGTACCGTGAGAGCGCTGGTCCGTGTCTGTCCTGCTCGGGGAGCTGGAGGTTCCGTGAGATTGGCACTGCGTCCGCAGGGCCAGCACACACCTGGCCCTTGGGAGGCACTAAGCGTCGGCTGAGTGTTTACCCAGGTACCTGACCTTGTGTGGCCTGCAGGCAGCTGGAAGGGTCCATTCCAACAGCTTGCTCATGGAAAGTACAGAATAGGGGTTTCTGATCAGTGGTGCTGATGCCGGGAACCAGGCCGGCACTGTCCGGTGTCATGTCCCCTCGTCCCCACCCCCTGGTTAGCTCAGCCTCTGGCGGCAGTGGTGTCCACACCAGGCCTGCCGGGAGGTTGTGCGGGGGCGTGTGATGGGCTTGGGCTGGCCCCGAGGAGACTGGAGCCGCTCCGTTGTAGCCAAACCCCGCAGGCTCCCGTTGGTCAAGTCTTCTCGGTACACGGCCGCACCCGCTCATTGACCGGCTACCACAGGGCACAAGAGCCTAAGGCGGCTTGCATAGCATGCTGTTCACCGTACACGGCCACCAGCGTCACAGCCAGCACCTTTGTGTGCCTGGTTCCCTTTACACAGAGCCCCCATGTTTCTTGTTACGCTGAAGCCTGGACATTTTATATATTTCTTTAGGGGATGGTTAACATGCTGGATCTTTTTTCCCTCGTTATTTTCTAAAGGGTCAGTGCTCACGGGTAGGAAGGAGGGGCCTCTTTTGCCTTCGTACTACAGTATGTATTTCCTCAGAACAAGGATGCTTCCATAGCCGCTGTCCTGGCAGTGAGTTCAGGAAACGTCACAGTAACTGTGACGCTTTATCACATCCTCAGCCCAGATGCCACTTCTGCCAGTTGTCTGGCGGCCTCCTTCGTGGTTTCCTGCGCCGTCCAGGCCGGATCCAGGCTGGAGGCTGCGCTCAGGTGCCCATCCCCTCAGCCCCGCTCGTGTCCACAGGAGTTATCTTATCGGATGTCTTTCAACTTAGGTTTGTCTAATTTGACAGCATCCTGGTCAGGTTCTGGTGAAGCTTCTTTGGCTGAAATGCTAGGAGGGGGTCGTGTGTCCTTTTGGGGGGTGTCACCCAGGCACATGGGGCCTTCTCGATGGGGTCATGTGGTCCCTTGGTTTAGGTGTTGTCAGGCTACTCCACCAAACAGTTAACTGTTTTTCTCCTTGTAATTAATAAGTAATTTTTGCGGTACTGGAATAAGATGTTAATTTCGTATACAGCCACAGTTACCGTTTCTAGTAACGGTTTTTAAATTCGCTTTTCAGATGTGTTTTCTAGGTCATGATCTTCATCTGCACATAGTGATTATTTTTGTCTCTTTCTCCCACTATTTCCTATCTCATTGGCTTTTGTTGTCTTGTTCAGTTGCCTATAGCCTCCAGGTGTTGCTAAATAAATACCATGACGATGGGCTCCTTTCTCATTTCTGGCCTGAGAGCTTACAAGCTGGTTCAGAGCAAATGCAGCTTTGCTGCTGAGATCCACTTTCTTCTTTTCCCCAGATTTCATTAGGTTTTTTTTTTAATTGAAATATAGTTGATTTACAATGTTCTGTTAGTTTCAGGTGTACAGCAAAGTGATTCAGCTTTATATATATATATATGTGTATGTACACACACACACACACATACATACATATACACACGTGTGTGTATATACATATATATTCTTCTTCAGATTCTTTCCCATTATAGGTTATTACAAGATACCAAATACAGTGCCCTGTGCTGTACAGTAGGACCTTGAAATCCACTTTCTCAAGGCAGCCTTCCCGACGCTTCTCTGAGTGAGGTCCCACGGGCAGCGCCCCCCAGCACCCCAGGGTGGCACCGTCTCGTTGTTGTTACTGGCGGGTTTGTAGTTAATCCTCATTCGGCACAGTCTGAGTGTCAGGGGAGCAGGGCTGCGCTTCTGGTTCGTTACTGTAAACCCGGTACCTACCAGTGTGTTTGCCAGTTCATAAATTCTTGGCAAAATTAATACACAAACAGCAGAGGTCTGAATGCAAAACTGAGCCGGCCACAGAAAGTGGCTGAAGGTTATATAGCAGCTTAGCTTTTCAAAGACCTGGCCGGCATACCTCCCAGCTGGGCGCCCTTGAACAGGTGACCTAACTCAAGCTCCCGTTTCCGCATCTGTAAGATGGGCACGCTGCCCACTCCCTGGGTCCTGAGAACTGGAAGCAGTGTGTTCACAGCCCTCGCCGCAGTGCCTGGCGCTAGATACACCCGGCGCAAGCCCCCGTCCTTGTCATCGTCCCTGCTGTCCCTGTGACCAAGTAGGAGAGGGACTGTGTTTGCTTGCTGAGCCGTCTGGCGTCAACAGTGAGATCCGGCCTGTTGCTGGGGAAGCCGTTGCCGTGCCTCAAGCTGGTCGTGCTGGGGCGGACCGGCCCTGTGCTCTCTCACCAAGGCGCCAGTCGCTAGTGGGGCTCCGCAGAGGGCGGCCTTTGTGCATGGGCTGTGGGACGGGCTCGGCTCCCCCACGATGCCTCCCGGCCGCTAAGGTTGTACGATCAGAGTGAATGAGGAGGGTGTGTGTTCTTGTGCTTCTCTGAGCTGCTTGTCGGGACGGAGGATGGGATCTCAGAGCACAGGGGATTTTACCTGCAGTCGGCTTGAGTGACCTCTGCGGGGTGCGGGGACCGGCTCACACTCGGGCAGGACACTGAGAGACAGGCAGGGCCGGGCCTTGATCTCAGGCCAGCCTCGGAGTCGCTGTTCGTGCCCGCAGTGTTTGTCCCCCACCAGCTGGGATGCAGGGCATCTGGCAAAGGAGAAGCTGTGACTTGGAGATGGATGCCCGGAACTGATGAAACAACTCATGTGCACTGCAGGGCATTGAAAATACAGAAAAGCGTAGAGGATCATGTAACGTGTCCTTGTTCACGTCCTGTCATATTTTTTTTAAATAAGAAAAACGACATGTTACGGTTGACATTGGGGTCCTCTGAGTTCCCGAGACCCGTAGGAGTTTGATGCTAGGCCTTTCTCGTACCTTCCACACCCAGAGACATCTGCGAGTGATGGTTCGTTTAGTTGTGTGTGTGGCGGGGGGGGCGGTGATTTACACAAGTCGTGTCATACAGTCTGCTTCGTTATACTGTGTGTGTTTTCCACGGCTGTAGAAAGACTGCTTCGTGGGTGAGACTGTCAGACACATAACTGACTGTGTCTTCGCAGCCCCACCATCTGACCACAGCCCTTCCCGGCCCTGTGGCCTCCTTCCCGGCATTCCTTCCCCTGTTCTCATCGCTCTAGCCTCTCAGCCCCCGTGCACCTGCGTACTCCCGGACCTCAGACGGAGCATCCCTGCCCGCCCTTCGACCCGTTGGCTCCGGCTCCTGTCCCATCCCGGGGGCCCCGGGCTCACCTGCAGCCTCCTCCCCTGAGCTCCCGGCTAGATCTAGGGGCCCCTGCGCGTCTCCATGCTGGACCTGGACGGAACCCCTGCCCACACCCCAGCGGCCTTTAGGTTCCTGAGGTCTCTGGTTTCCTTTCCTCGGGAGCGCTCCTGTGTGTAAGGCGCTGCGGGGGATAGGTGTGCAGGGCGAGCAGGACACACTGCCTCCCCGCTCCCGGGAAGCAGGAGAGCGACATTGTGACCACGGAGAGCGAGTGACGGTGAGACTTCAGGGGATGCGGGCACAGTGAGGAAGGCCCCGCAGGAGGCGGGGGAGACGGTGGGTGGCAGGCCTTCCTGGGAAGCGACATCTTAACTGAGGTCTGAGTTACGAGCTGGTGACGGGGAAGAGTCAGGGCAGAGGCTCGGGGGCCAGGGTGGGGTGCTCTGATGGGGAAGCCAGAGATGGAGCGGACAGCCTCGGGGCCCCCCTGCAGGTTCAGAGGAGAGAAGTGATGTGGGCACCGCCAGGGCCACCCAGTGGGACGGACCGTGGGGGCCACGCTCAGGCATGAGGACCGGGGTGCTGGCTGCGGCCGTGGCAAAGGCTCATAACCCTGAAGGCCGTTGGGGACGTGGCCCACGGGCTGGGTGACGGGCTGCCTCTGAGGGTGGGGGAGGGTGAGGGAGGATGGCCCCCGGAGCCCCCAGGGGCGGCCGGCGGCCTCCAGCTCAGGTCCTCAGCCTACACAGGTTCGTCCCGTGTCGCCTGACCTTGTCGTGGGGTGGCAAGGAAGTGTACACACAATGTCTGGAACCCAGGAGACGGGTGGATTTTATTCATCTGAGCGCCAGAACATTGTTAGGAAGGGTTGTTTTATTCTGTGTGGTAAGACTAAAAGCATCAGTAATAAACCACATGATTTGGGGGAAGCCCCGGCCCGGGGACTGGGGCTCCATGATGTTCAGAGGGGTACCTGCTCTGCGGGAAGTCCCTCCAGGATCTGGACGTGTTTCCAGCTCATCTTTCGCGATGCAGCGCCTGTAGAACAGTCCATGATAACGGGGGAAACTACCTGACCCGTGATTCCACTTGCAGAAGGGAGTTTGTGAGAGCCACGTAAGATAAAGGTTACAGAGGCTGAAAACCCTGCTAGTCGCTGATACAGAAAGCCAGACATCGTAGAGAAGTTGTGTGGTTTTTTGTTTGTTTTGAGAGTAGCTATCTGAATATTTGGAAAATCGGCTACTACTCACTTAATAAAACAACCTGGGAGGGAAGTACTCAAGACAGTGCGGCTTCAGGTCCTGCCCTTGGAGCCTTTTTGACGGCAGCAGCGCTGAAAGCATCTCGCTCACAGGATTGTGAGTAAACGTTCTCTTTGTTTCTGAGCCCCGCGGGCTGAGATCCAGCCCACAGTGGGCTTGTCCAGATGTCAGCGAAAAGGCTGGGGCAATGGCTGGAGCCTTTGGTCGTCCCTCACCCGGGTTCTAGGCGCCCTTCCTTCTACGTGCCAGGCTGTGAGGTGCGCGGCTTCCGGGCCTCTCGTGGGAGGCGCGCGTGTGCACCGTGGCCCAGCCGCAGCCCCGGCAGCACGGGG
This sequence comes from Globicephala melas, assembly GCF_963455315.2. Lineage (NCBI taxonomy): Eukaryota > Metazoa > Chordata > Mammalia > Artiodactyla > Delphinidae > Globicephala > Globicephala melas. The sequence continues at coordinate 3,405,964 of NC_083328.1, forward strand.
GGGCCCGTCCCACCCTGGCCAGCTCCTCGCCGACTCCCCAGCCCCATGGAGACCTGGGCTTTGCCCGCCGCTTCCCAGTGAAACCCGGAGGATTTGTCTCTAGCTGCCGAGCGCCTTCTATGTGCCAGGGTCTGTCCTCGGCCCCGGTCACCGTCTACGAGGGACAGGCACAGGGCCGGCCGCGTCCACCCGCAGGGGCGCTTCTTCCCGGGCCCCGAGATGGCGTCTCTCTCCAGCCCGCTGTCACACTGGGTCCCAGGAGCCCCTGGCCTGGTGTGGCGTCCTGGGGTGGGCGGGTAGGGCCGTGAGGACGGACCGCAAGGCAGAACAGCGTCTCCCTCCTGTTTTAGCACATATGTTGTGCTAACTTGTAAGACTTCCCCTGATGGCATTTTGATCTATGAGCTTGGATCCGCGCGGCGCATGTCATTTTTCTAAAGCACATTGTTTTCGTTTGTTTCTTAAATGCCCGTGAGATTTGCAGTGGTGTCGCTGGCGGCCGCACGCAGCGGGAAGAGCACGTGCTGTGACACCGAGGCCCGCAAGGAGGGCTCTCGGTGATGCAGTGAGAGGTGGTCAGCCGGGCCCCGGGTGGGGAGGGCGCGTCGGGGCAGCGCAGTCCCCGGTCTCCTCTGGGCCTCCTTCTCCTCAGCGGGCGTCCCGAGCTCTGCCTGCCCCTGAGACTCCGTGAGGCCCCCACCTCTCCCGTGTCCCTGCCACCCCGGGCCAGGACACCCCGGGCCGCTCGTCTCCCACGTCAGCTACCCCAGAGCCTCAGCCACCCTTCTAATTGCGTGGCATCAAATTGACCATCGTCACTGTTACTAAGCGTAAGTTCGGGGGCGTCCAGTGCGTTCACACTGTCGTGCAGCCGTCGCCACCATCCATCTGCAGAATTTCTCATCTCCCCAAACTGCACCTCGGTCCCCTCTGACCGCCAACGCCCCAGCCCGCTCCCCCAGCCCCTGGCACCCGCCCTCTGTGGGCCTGACCCCTCTCGTGTCCCTGTTTGCCCTTCGCTTTCACGCTGCCGTCGGTCCAGGTGGGTACAGCCTTTAACTTAAGTGTTTCTCACACAGCCATCCCTGCTGGGCCCCAGCGCCCAGTGCCTTCCCTGCCATGCCCCGCCTGGAGCACGTCCACCTTCTTCCGTGGGGTCACCCAGTGTCACTGCCTCGGGGCTGGGTTGGGGCACTCACTGTCTGCACTCTGTGTTTCCCCACGTGTTCCTGTAGTTTATAATCGTTTATTTCCTATATGATGTATTTGTGTGTCCTCCCCTCCCCACTTCCTGCCCCATTCATCTAGAAGGCCCTGAGGGCGAGGGCGTGTGTGGAACTGTTTCTGCTGCGGTTCCTAAGGGTTTATCTGGGCCTTTTCCCCGCTGAACACGTGGCCCTCCCGTCAGCTCACACAGAGGGGCAGTGGGTGGGGAGGGTCTCAGGACTCGGGAACCACCCTTGGAATAGTCCTTGTCAGACAGGCCGCCCACCCAGACGCTGGCTGCCCAGGGAGTGCCCTGCCCCGCCACCGTCCCCGTCCCCGTCCCCGGCTGGCGTCTCCCGTGCTCTCTGCTCCAGCATCGCTCATTGTTTATCATCTGCAAGTAGGGGACCCCGATGAGACGTTCAGCCCGTATTTGGGGATACTTAATTCTTCAAGTTTCTTCTGATACACCTGTAGCCTGTAAGGGATTGAACCATAATCCTGACATTTGCGGAGTCGATGCCTGTGGTCGTGTTTCCCTTTCCTGAGCAGTTCTGCCAGTTTCTTTGTTTAACTCCTTGTACTCTTCATCTTTTCAGACTTCACCTTTTATAATTTTCAGAGTTGTAATTTCAATTTGTTCACTGTCGTTTAAGCAGCCAAGGAAGTTTGACTTTTTTTTTTTTTTTGCGGTACGCGGGCCTCTCACTGCTGTGGCCTCTCCCGTTGCGGAGCACAGGCTCCGGACGCGCAGGCTCAGCGGCCATGGCTCACGGGCCCAGCCGCTCCGCGGCATGTGGGATCTTCCCGGACTGGGGCACGAACCCGTGTCCCCTGCATCGGCAGGCGGACTTTCAACCACTGCGCCACCAGGGAAGCCCCAAAGTCAGTAACTTTTTAAAGGAGCAGATGAGGGTCTCTTTGGAGAACTCTTCTATCCACAATGACTTTTTTCCAGAGGATTCCATATTACTAACATGGTAGTTAACACCAAGTTCAAAGTCTTGAATTCTCAAGCTTTTTGGAGAGTACTTTATCAGCCTGCATTCTCTAATTTTCTTAAAAGTCAAAATTGTTCAGTGTTCTTTCCGGAGGATCCAGTATTTAAAAGAAAGCAAAAAAAAAAAAAAAAAAGAGTGCACTGTAGCTTTGATGTTACACATCTATGCCACCTTTATTTTTTCAAACTTTTTGGTGTCACATACACGCTGACAGAAAATTTGGAAAATTCAGAAATGTGGGAAGGAGAAAAGCCGTGTACAGCTGCTGCTCACCGAGGTGCCCGCTATGGCATTCAGCGTGTTTTCCTCGTGCCTGTTTCCTTTTAAAGAACCAGAGCAGTCACTTTGCTGAAACTGCATATTTGCAATCACTGCTGCTGGGGGATCGGAATTCGATCAGCCAGGGGCTTTAAAGCAGCTTTTTAATGTTAATGTCTGTGTGGCTGAGTAGGTTAGGATCCTGCGTGGAGAAATGTGGAAGATAAAAGATAAAAGATGCATCTTGTTAGGGACTTATCACGGGGTGGCATGTGTGGAAGCGTGAGGGATTATTTCCTTTGCTGTAAGTGCCCTTGAGTCCTGTTGGACCCCGAGGTCAGGGTTGGTCCTTCCTTCGCCTGCCTGGGTACCACACCCCATACATCCTCTCCTTCCATAGGTGGCTCCTTCTCGAGGGGCCCACAGAGACGTCCCACTGTTCTGAACACTCTTTGCAGGGTCTACAAAGAATTTTGTTGGAACTGAACAAGTCACACAAGAGCTCGTTACTTGTTATAAGGTATAACTTAGCTGGTTTATACCTTAACTGAACTCCATTGCATTTTCTTTGTAAAAATGAAAATTAAAACCTAAGGGTTTCCTGCCTTCGTCCCGAGCAAATCGCAGGGCGGTGATACTGGGCGGAGCGTCAGCCTGCAGCCTCGGGGAGAGAAGGCTGTGTGCCGGGTTTTCCATCCAGTGCCCTGGCCCTGTGGAGGCGGGTGCTGCTCAGACACTAAGGAGATCCAGGCCGGAGGCTGGCTGTGTCGCGAGGGTGGGTGTGTAGCCCTGAAAAGTGTCTGGCTCAGTTTTTATATCAGAGAAAACCATTCTGACGAATAGGCCGTCAGGGATAAATTGATGAGTTTGAGGCTGCAGTTTACATAACAATTAAACCAGTTTGGTTTATCCCCACGCTGCTGGAACCAGGCTTCTCCCTGCACAGTTATTCAGTGTTATTAATCTGTTTTATGACCCACTTTCCCCAAATAGATCGTTTCTTCTCCACGGCGCTAAAATACGTGCAGTGGTGGGGATCTGCGGCAGCGAGCCAGTGGTTTTAAGAGCCACCACGGAGGGCCAGCTGTTTGCTGCGGGGGGGGGGGTCCCTCCGCCTCCCCCGTCTTCTGCTCCACGCGTGTGGAAGCATATCGTCCATCAGCACCGTTTCCAGGTCTCCTGCCAGTTCTGAGTTGGGTGGAGGGAGAGCCAGGCCCCACCACTTGGACGGATGCTGGGGATTGGCTGGGAGATGTGGCGGCCTTTTCTCCCAGCCCCCCCGGGACGTTAGGAATGTGCTCTGGGGAGGGCCTGAGCCAGATACAAGCCTTTTCACGTTCTGCCTGTGCTGATAGCTGCTCGCTGGGCTTTGTTGTGCGCTTCCTCCAGGACAAAGCCGGGCGTCTCTAAACAAGCCCCGCTGCTGGTTACCGGAGAGGACCCCGTCTCCCTGAGGAAACCTGGGCTAGCTTCCCGACTCTCTGACCCAGCTTCTGTTTTATCAGTGGCCTGCGGTCAGTCGGAGAGGGTCGCAGAGAAACACCACTCCCTTGGAAAAGGTTGAAGGGGTTAAAGTCTAGCTTGACCTTAAATGATGGAAAGTTATTTTCTTGGTTTAGGGTGGAATACCGTGTGACAGAACGACAGCCGAGGTAACGGAAGTGTAGCAAATTGGTGTGACGAAAACACGGACGTCTGCTCCAAATGATGTAAACTTCAACTTGCGTGTGATCTGGGAAGGAATTTTCTCCCGGATACTTGGTGAAGCCCTGGCTGCTGGGGGTGGCCCCCGGCCCCTGGCTTCCCCCCTCTTGGGGAGTTTGGGGGGTGGTGAGGGTGGCAGCGAAGCGCTGCTCCTGGCTGGTGACATGTGGACTCCGGGTGAGCGCTGGGTGTCACCTGGAGCCTCGTCTGCGCCGTCGGGCCCCCGTGCAGCCCCGAAGCCAGCCGCCCTCCGCCTCCGCCCCGCAGGGGGTTGCCGGCTCAGGGGGCCCTTTGCTGGGCCCGTCGTCCTCTTTATTCTCTTGCGCAGCGTCCACCACCTTGCTGCTGTGTCACGGGCCTCCTTGCCCAGGTCACAGGCCCCATCTCCTCGGAGAGTCCATCATTTTCATTCTCGGGGCCCGTGCGGGGCCAGCACTTGCTTGTCAACAAGCGCTCGGTACCTGCGTTGGTGAGTGAAAGGCTGAGCAGACGCCCGGTGGACCAGACGGCCCTGCCCGGGCCTGGGGACCCGGCCACCGGGCAGGCCTCACCCGCGTCCTCCCCACCTGGAATACTTCTTGCTTTTGTGACAGCACCTGTGGCCTGCGAGGCATGAGAGGGCAAAGTTTCAGAATTGAACTTTGGTTAATTTTGCCACCATAGAGTTCAAGTTACCCGTTAGGCCGTTGGCGCGAGCGCTTGAGCAGTGAGATTCCTCAGTGCGATGACAGCCCCTTGCCCGTGGGTGGGGACAGGGGACAGCAGGGGCGCGGGCCCGTGCTCCGGTCAGAGCTGCTCTGAAGCCCAGTGGCAGCACAGAAATGACTTTTTAAAATAAATTTCGTGGGGGTAGGTTGATTCAGCAGGAGTTTTTTATGGTTTTATTGTCAACTTTGTTTCACAAAATCCAGTTTCTTTGTTTCATCCTCTGAGGAGTTAGGAGGTCAGAGCTTGCACAGGAGCTGCCCTTTGCTCTCTGGGTGACTTGGTGACTTTGGAGGAGTGACCTGTACCTCTTAGCCATGGTGTCCTGTCTGCAGAGCCGTGCAGATGCCGGCTTCCCTCTGAGATCACGGCCGCCTCAGTGAAGGTTCTGTTTAAAGGAAGTTTCCTTCCAGGACCCACATGTTGGCTTCAGGGACAGTGCGTCCATCCGGGTTTTAATCGGCATTTGGATTAGGGGCGGAGTGCTGGGAATCTGTGTCGACGACCGTCTCATGCTCGTAATGAAAACATCGCCGTGGCCCTGGTTTCTGGCACCGCAGGCTGTCTGGTCCTGACCATGGAGGGGGGCAGCACGCGGGGGCCAGGCTGGCTGCTCTGCGGCGAGAGGGGCCTGATCTGTCTGCGCGGCCGAGGCTGCTTTTAATAGAAACTGAACTCAGAGCCTCTTCTCTCCCCCACGTGGAGTTACGCGTCTCAAGTTTCTCCCCCTTCGTTGTCTTCCATCTGTCACTGGAGTTACTTATCGCTGTCCTGGTCTCACTTCTCCTGTTCTGTGTCGTTCCTCCTCGGTGGTGGGTGTGTGTGTGCCTCAGTGGATGTGACCGACGGGTGCTGGTTGGCCACTGCCCTCGCCCTTGGGGTGTATGGAGAGCAGGTCGCGATTCCTGGACCTCAGGGAGTTTCGGAGCTCAGAAGGGCCCTGGAGAACACAGAGCAGAGGCACCAGGACCCTGACCCATGAGTCGGTTACAGGTGGCAAAGCTGGGACTGGACCCCACATCTCCTGACCCTTAGTCACCATGGCTTTTTCTGCTAAAACAGCCTGTTTCTTTGGGATGTTATGCCTAAGACAGTTTATTCTAGTTCAGTGTAAGAATCATTGTGCTGGCATATGTCCTGCAGGTACCACCAGAAACGCGAGGGCAGTGAGTTCCCACCCCTCTGCATGGGGCAGCTCTGGTGAAGCAGGGGTGAAGGCTGCTTGTGGTCTGTATTGTGATGTATCAGTCAGGGAGGCGAGGGTGTCGTAACAAATGTACCAGCGGCTCGAGCACGGAGGAAGTAAGTCGCCAGCCCCTTGCAGGTGGTACAGGGAGGAGGGCGCCTTCCCACGGGGCCGGAACAGGAGCGGGCACACTGCCTGCCTCGAGCCTCGGCCCAGAGGTGGTTCGTATCCCCCGCTGACATTTCCTTGGTGAGAACGAGCGTCAGGGAGGCACAGAGCCACGCGGGCTGCTGAGAAATGTTTAGCTCTGTGCCCCGAGCAGCTCGTGGTCACTGTGGCGAGGGGGGTGCTGTGGATGTTGCCGGGCGGGGGTGCCCCCCGTGGGCCTCAGACAGCTTGGCAAGCGGGAGGGTGGAAACGTATGCTCCATCCCAAGGCCAGTGGGGGACCCCTGGAGGCGTCGTAGTAAGCAAGCGACGCGATTAGCCCGTGTTTCGGGAGCGGAACCCACGTCAGCACCAGCCTGCAGATGGGAGCGTGGTGAGGTGGGCGCGTTGTGAGGAAAGACCTGAACACCAAACCTGTAGGAGAGCCATGAGGGCGACGGTAACTGCGTGTGTTTCCTGGCCCTTGGCTCGTGCCCTGCGCGCGTCACACGCGCTGTCTCACGGTTATCGCCGTGGCCCCACGAGGTAGGTGTGGTGTGTGTCCCCGCGCTTGACAGAGGACGGGCCTGGTTTAGAGAGAGGAAGGACCTTCCCGAGGCCACACAGCTCTGGATCCCCAGCGAGCAAACCTTCAGATGTGCAGACAGGACTGCTGGGGCCCCAGGGAGCAGGGGCCAGGCCTCAGGGCTCAGGGCTGGAGACGCGAGCTGGGCCTCAATGAGCTGGTTTTGGTTAAGGTGGACTCGGGGTGTGCGTGGGGCAGGGACCCAGGTGACAGGGAATCAAGATGTGCTTTTGGAGGGAGGTCAAGGTGGGTGGGACTAGAGCCAGAGGGCTGGTGCACAGAGGCGGGACAGTGGCAATGGGGGGGGGGGCTCTGGAATTCTTTCCCAGTGAGGCCGAAGCCAGGCACGTGGTTCTTAGATATTTGAGGTAGATTGTTTGTGCTTATTTGTTACTTGCCCTCACGCGTGAGACAGGCCAGGAGAGTGGGGACGAGGTCCGCGCCGGCGTGTTGCGTCACGCGTGGTCCTGCGGGCTGCGGCGCCCACTCGGGTCACTCCAGCGTTTGGTGCCTGCCCATAAGTGTGGTCACTTTATTTATTTGTTTATTTATTTCTTTTTGGCTGCGTTGGATCTTTGTTGCTGCGCTTGGGCTTTCTCTAGTTGCGGCGAGCGGGGGCTACTCTTTGTTGCGGTGCGCAGGCTTCTCGTTGCGGTGGCTTCTCTTGTTGTGGAGCACGGGCTCTAGGCACGCGGGCTTCAGCAGTTGTGGCTTGCGGGCTCTAGAGCGCAGGCTCAGTAGTTGTGGCGCACGGGCTTAGTTGCTCCGTGGCATGTAGCATCTTCCCGGACCGGGGATCGAACCCGTGTCCCCTGCGTTGGCAGGCGGATTCTTAACCACTGCGCCACCGGGGAAGTTCCAAGTGACGGTTACTTTAGACAGAAACGTGTGGGGTGCTGTGAGTAGTGTCTGCTTTGTGTGTCGTTTTGATCGCGCTGGTTTTGAATAATACAGGCTGAGGACTGAGCCACCCTCTGGAGAGTGGCGCTGGCCTTCGCTAGGGCTTCCCAGCACCACTCGCCCTGTGTGTACAGAGCAGCATCGCCCACGGCAGACGGGACAGCTTAAGGTCAGTCTGATCATTTACCATCGAGGGGTAAGCATTTCTAAGACACAGTGAAACCCATCTGTTCTGCCTTTCATACGTCCTTGGGAAGGAATACTGATAGTTGACAATCAGACTGCCACTCTGTGGATTCTGGATTTATTCTTGTAATCTTGGAAATGGTCCTGTTGTCTGCCTTGGATTTAAACCTGCCTGCTCCCTGGCTTCTCACTGTGCAGCTGGGGTTTTCTGCCCTCTCACCTCGCTAACCTGCTCCTCTCCTGGGCGGGTGACAGACGCTTAGCTCTGTTTATGCTTCTGCGTGCGTCCACATCCATTTATGATTAAACACTGTTCAAACATTCAGGGGGAGATGTATCGACGCAGAGCAGGGCTGCTGAGGATGGGGGCGGGGGTGTGCATCATTTCTCTCTCTTATTTTCAGTTGACAAGAGATGACATTTATTTATTTATCTTTAAATTGTGCTCACAGCTCTGTGACTTCTGCAGAACTACAAACAAAATTTCATTTTAAAATTATGGTAAAAAAACAGACAATGGTCAGTACTTCTGAGGGGCAGGCCAACTCCCTGGCCCCCTTTGGCTGATAAACTTCACATCCAGATTCATAATCAGATGCCCAGGTAATTTATCCAAGTAAATTTGTGACTTAAAACAAAAATTTGGGGGGCTTCCCTGGTGGTGCAGTGGTTAAGAATCCGCCTGCCGATGCAGGGGACATGGATTCGATCCCTGGTCCGGGAAGATCCCACATGCCGCGGAGCAACTAAGCCCGTGCGCCACCACTACTGAGCCTGCGCTCTAGAGCCCGTGAGCCAGAACTACTGAGCCAGCGCTCTAGAGCCTGAGAGGCACAACTACTGAATCCCACGTGCCACAACTACTGAGCCTGCGCTCTAGAGCTGGTGAGCCACAGCTGCTGAAGCCCACGCGCCTAGAGCCCATGCTCTGCAACAAGGGAAGCCACCGCAGTGAGAAACACGTGCACCGCAATGAAGAGTAGCCCCCGCTCGCCGCAACGAGAGGAAGCCCGCGCGCAGCAACGAAGACCCAACACAGCCAAAAATAAATTTAAAAACAAAAGCTTATTAAAAAATTCTTTTCCTACCCAATTTATTTGATAATCGCTTACATTTTTAAATAGTCAACAGAGAAAGTTCATAACTGTTCATAACCTTTAACTGTGTAAACTTTAAATAGTGGGAAATGTTTTATATAATTAGTTCAGCACTGTTGAGTGCGGGCCCTTGAGCTGGCCCGGGGTCAGGACCCCTGGAAAAGCCGAGGCGGGAGAAGAATCAGGAGACGCGCAGCCCACGCAGCTGCTCATCCTAGGAAAGCCCACGAGAGGTCGGCTTCCTAAACAGAAGCGTGCTGGGAGCCCTGTCCTCTGAGGTCTCAAGCGTCGCTGAGAGGATGCTTTTGAGTGACTCCCGGACCTCATCACAGGGACGGGACGGGGGGCGGTGGGGAGTCGTCTCTGCAGATTAATGGTATCCTCTACCCTCTTGCTCTTCTCACGTTCTAATAAAAGTCGGGGTGCTGTTTGTTTTGTCTCGTCTCTAAGGCACATCTTAAGTTCTGATGTAAGTACTTTTTGAGGAGGTGATTCACGGCCGCAGCTCAGAGCTGCAGGTGTGCGGTCACCGCAGCCTCCGTCCCACAGACCTGCCCAGGTGTCTCACCCGGGAGGGGCTCCGTTTCCCCGGACACAGCCGCGGGGAGCGTGTGTTCTCACCTGGCCTGCGGGCAGTCTGTGTGCCGCGGGGGCGCGCGCGGAAGTGCACGGGAAGCGCACGCGGCGGCGCGCGTGCGGAAGTGCCCGGGGAAGCGTATGCGGAAGTGCAGGTGGAAGCGAGCGCACGGGGAAGCAGAACGCAGTCAGAAGCGCGGCACGCGGCGGTAATCAGCCTTCCCCCGGGCAGGGAGGGGAGCTTCTCTGCTCAGCTGAGTCTCCTGGCGGAAAATCCTCAGAGGGAGCTTAGCTGGGATTGTGCTGTGTCTGGGTGTTTGATCTCAAGGAGGGATCACGACTAACAGCTTCCGTCTGCTGGCAAAGTGTGTCTCAGGGCGAAGCCATTAGTGTCAGGCCCACGTGTGCCACGGGCCCGGCTCCGGGGACGTCTGTGTGCCCTGCCGGCCCCGCTCTGCCTGCGCACTGGCCGGGACGCGGGCCTCCTCCGGCCAGGGGCACAGGCTACGAAGCCTGACCTACGAGAAGTCGTCTGTTTATCAGCTTTTGACTTGAGCAGAGCCAAGTTCAGAATGAATGAACGGGATGATGTGAAATACCCCGGTGTTGTGAAACAGGAAACTGCCGGTTCTTTGTTTCTCGCTGTAACTGACCGATGGGAATCCAGGTCTTGCCAACTGGCTGAGCAGGGCATGTTACCAAGTTGGGAGCCTGGGGCGGCTCACAGATTCCACCAGCAAGAGCGCCCACATCCACAGCCAGTTCCTGGAAGACGAGAAATGTAGGGAAGACAAGATGAGCGAAGGCAGTGCCTCCAGCGGCTGGTCCAGGGCGGGATTGCCAGACTCCAACCTAGACCCCGCCGCCTGGAAGCTGTAATTAAGGGGCCAGGAATGAGGGCCGCAGGATAGCGTGTCTCTGCAGAGCTCCTGGGCCGCCGTGGTCCGTGTGCTAGCAGGCTTCCCACATCCCGGTGGGCTGGGCAGTACTGGGCATGTGCTCGGTCAGAACGCACAGCCCAGTCTGTCCAGTTCCCGGGGGGAGGGAGAGGAAGGGAGCCCGCCGCGACCTTGGACGGGGCGCCCCGAGGGCAGGCCGGCTGTCCCTCCTCGTCCTGGAGCCACAGGCTCCCATCAGGCGTGTGTGTGCCTTCCGCAGCCCGTGTGCGGGAGCTGGCTGACAGAGTTGAGGAGGAAGGACACCTACGGGGTTTAATTTTATGTATCATTTGAAGCTGATTGCTTGATTTTTCTTTTTTTTTTTTTTTTTGAGTAAGAGTTAAAGCCCATAATCGGTTTACGTCTGATTTTCTTAGTGAAGCCCCTCTACAGCCAGAGGGGAGGTTTGCAGCGCATGGGACCCGCGTGCTGTGACCAGGCACCCTGGCCCAGAGGCGAGGCCCTGTGCCCACCCCTGACCCCTGCTGCCAGCTGGGCCTGGGCGGCCCCTTCCTCTCCCCTGGCATGCAGTTCCTCATCTATAAAAGCAAGTGCTTGAGCCACATGGCTAAGTACTGTTGATTCTGAAGCGTTATTACGTCAGTGCATTTGTAGTTATAGGATGTTGGTCCACGTTCCCTTGTAGAATGGTTAAAATTCCTACAGGAGGTGAAGACCGCAGCCCCCGAGTTGATAGTGTGCTTCGCGTCAGGTGTTGTTTTGTTTCTTCTGTCGCAAACGCGGTGCATTATTCAGCATCTTTACCTTCACCTTCTCTTCACGAGCGTCTGCAGACACTGTTGTATGTGAGTGAACCAGCTGTAAGGTTTTTTATTCCTTCTACATGATAACTCAGTTTTGACATAAAGGGGAGCGAATGCCCTCCGCACGTGTTATAGTCCAGGGTGGAGTGTGGGTTGCTGCCCATGTGAGACCCCGTCGTTACATGGCTTTCCACAATGGGCTCCAGCTCCACAGGTGCACTTGTTACTTTGATAGGTTCACAGGAAGTTCTAAGCACGTTCCCAGAGGTCCCCTGTATACCTCACCCGCTTCCCCCTACTAGTTACAGCTTACATGACTGTAGGAAGGTATCAAAGCCAGGAAACTGACGTTGGCACGAGGTGTGTGTCCTTCTTTGTCATGTTACCACACATGTAGATCTGTGTGATCACCACCTCCTCCAAGACACATGGCTCTCACCCCACCACCCAGTTCTCCCCTGCGCTTGTCACACCTAACCGCCCCCCGCCCCGAAACCCCTGGCAGCCACGAATCTGTTCTCTGTCTCTGTGACTTTGTCATTTTGAGATGCGACATAAATGGGAGTTTGGCTTTTCCAGGCTCGGCATCATGCCTTCCATCCAGGCTGTGTGGGGCAGTAGTTCGTTCCTTTTTATTGCTGAGTAATCAGTATCCCACTGTGTGGGTTCCACCTGTGTTTCCTGAGGGACACAGTGGCTCAGCAAAGTGTTTGGTTCCTACAGATAGAGCTGCTTTGAACATCACGGGCAGGTTTAGAGTAGACGTAATCTTCCTTTCTCTGGGATAAATGCCCAGGAGTGCAGTTGATCAGTTGCATCATCAGGGTATGTTTAGCTGCTAACTCATCTCCCACGGGGGCTGTGCCGTTTTCCATGCCCAGCCCCAGGGCAGGGGAGACCCGGCTTCTCGCCGGCACCTGGTGGTGTGGCTGCTTTCTATCTTAGCTACTCTTCTAGGTGCGTCGCCATCACTCTGCACTTCCCGATTGGCTGGTGGTGCTGTGCACGTCTGTCCGTGTGCTTATTTGCCACCTGGGTGTCCTCTGCAGTGAAGTGTCCCTTCGTACCTTTTGTCCACTTTCTAACTGAATTGTTTGTTTTTTACTGTTGGGTTTTGAGAGTTCTTTACACGTTCTGGATGGTCCTTTGTGCGATGTATGGTTTGACATTCCTTCTCTCAGCTGGAAGCTTGTCGTCCTCCTCTGATGGGCTGTTTGTACAGCAAGAGTTTTTAGTGTTGACAAAATCCAGTTTGATTTTTTTTTTCTTCTTTTATAGATCATGCTTTTGGTGTCATGCCTTCATCAAGCCCTAGGTGCCTTTTTTTTTTTTTTTTTTGAATTTTGAATTGTTTTCCTCCCATAGATAATATATCATTTCTCTCTGGCTGCTTTTAAGACATTTTCTTTGTCTTCAGTTTTCAGAAGGTTGGTGTGGATTTCTTTGAGTTTATCCTGTTTGGGGTTCAGTCATCTTCTTCAATCTGTAAGTTTACTTTATTCCCAAATTTGGGGAATTTTCAGCTATTTTTTTTACCCCACCCAGTTTCTGTTCTCCTTCTGCGACTTGGATAACATGAAGGTTAGACCTTTTGTTGTAGTCCCGTGGGCCCCTGAGACTCCAGTCATTTATTTCAGTCTCTTTTCTCTTTGTGGTTCAGGTTGGGTAATTTTTATTGTTCTAGCTTTGAGTTCACTGATTACTTTCTCTGTTCTTTTCATTCTGTTTGAGCCTAGTCACTGAATATTTGTTTCAGTTATTATATTTTATTTTAGTTCTAAAATTCCCTTTGGTTCCTCCTTATATCTTCTCTTTACTGAGATTTTCTATTTCTTATAATTGCTCATTGGAGTTTTTATAATGGCTGCTCTAAAGTCCTGGAAAGATAATTCTGACACCAGGGTCACCCTGTGTTGGTGTCTGTTGACGCCTTTTCTCATTTTGTTTGAGATTTTCCTCGTAATTGAAATCTGCACATTTGGGGTATAATCTTTGAAGACTTTGGATCTTATTTAAATCCAGTATTTTACTAGCACTCCTCTGACATGGCTCTGGGAGAAGGGGGGACACCCCCTATTATTTCCATGTGGCTACCGCTGATGCTGAGGGCGAGCGCAGGTGCACCCGTGTTGCTCCCACCCTTGCTGCTGGCTCTCTGCACTGGCCTGTGTGTCCCCGAGTCCTCATTGAGAATGACATGTGTCCTAGCCCCTCAGTGGGCACAGCCTGTGTCCCCTGTCCTTGGCGTGGACGGCATGTGTTCTCTGGTCCTCAGTGGGGCGGTGTGAGCCTCCTGTCCTGGGTGGGGACATACTGTGTCCCCGCCCTCCGGGGGGATGGTGCGGTTGGCGGGGGCTGGTCTCCACCGCGGCTTGGTGGCTGAGCCAGACCTCGTGAATCAGCCGCCTCACTCGCCGTGGTACCACCTCATCCTGCCACCCATTTCAGCGCCCTTCCTCCCCGCCAACAGGATTAGACAAACCTGCTGTAAACTGTTACAAGCTGTGTGACCTGTCTTCCCATTCAGGTAGGTCTTTTTTTGTCCTTTAATTAAGTTTTATAATTTTTCTCCATAGAGGTGTTGCATATCTGAGACTTACTTTTTATTCTGTTGTCATCATTGTTGCTTTCAGAGTTGTCCATTTAATTAACAGCTTTCTGCTGTGAAACTCCGGGTGCTGTTATTGCTGCCTTGAAGTAGGTCTCTGTCGAAATCTAGCTGTGCTTTATTATGAAGCCGCCCCAGATTAACACGGGTTCCTCAGCTCTGTGGAGGCCTTGCATTGTGTGTGCTGTTGAAGTGGATGGAAAATCCCACCAGAATTTCCCGGGAGGCCCTTGCGGCTTCATGGCCTCTGACGAGGGTGTAACCCCCTCCAGCAGCCTTGGTGAGACGGTGGCTGGGAAGATCCCACATGCTGCAGAGCACCTGAGCCCGTGTGCCACAACTCCTAGCCCCCGTGCCACAACTACTGAAGCCCACGCGCCTAGAGCCCGTGCTCCGCAACAAGAGAAGCCACCGCAACAAGAAGCCCGCGCACCGCAACAAAGAGCAGACCCCGCTCGCTGTAACTAGAGAAAGCCCACGTGCAGCAACGCAGACCCAACGCAGCCATAAATCAATAAATCAATAAACAAATCACATAAAGAATTTTCTTAAACTTTGAGAGTGAGATTGATGCCAGCCCCTGACCTGCGAGTCTCTGCAGCTGGTAGCTCAGAGGCAGTTTTCCTGTCTCTCCGTCTCGCCTCTCCTGGCATATGACAGCCAGCAGGAGGCCTAGGCCCTGTCCTGGGAGGGAGCTGCCTGAGTGCCCCGAGGGAGGACGGAGGCCTGCTGTGCGTCGAGGTCGGAGGCGACCTCTCTGAGCAAGGCCGCTAGTGCCAGGAGGCCTGGTGAGGGGGCATGGGAGGGAGCAGGGTGGCATCGGAGAGGCTGGCGGGGCCCGAAGTCTGCATTGTCTCCCAAGAGCTGTGGGCTGTTTCTAAGCTGAGCAAGGACCCGGTTTGTTGTGGGGTTTCGCCCAGTATGTCCTGCTGGCCTGGTGGCGGGAGAGGTGGGAAGTGGCAGAAAGCCCTTGAGGCTGACCTGTCACCCGGGAGCAGAGTCCACGGGGTGCAGGAGGTAACGTCAGAACTTCCATTCGGTTATTGTTAATCTTCTCCTTTTAAAGTGTATGTGTCATGTTTCATCAAGTGTATATTAGCAGACGGCATCACGAATATAGTTCATAAAGAAGTAAGCAAGTGTGCGTAATTAGGTGGTGATGCCAAGACATTGTCCTGATGGGCGATGCAGGCAGAAAAGTTGAGTGATAAGAGTTCCTGACCCACAGGTGGGCTCGTGTGCTCCAGCCCAGCATCTGGTGAACGTATGGGTTTCTGCACGGAATTTAATATTATTTTAATTTTTAATTGTAAAAAAGCCTCTGAATATTTAAATCTTCCCTGAGTTGGCCCTTAGAAAAAAGAAAAAAACCTGCTTCCCATCAGTAGACGACCGCGGAGTCCTTGAAGGATGGCTCTCCTCCTCGCTGCTGCGTCCACGGCACACCTGGAATCAGGCCTCTGTGTTGCGTGGTCTGTTTCTTCTCCCTTTAGTAGTGACCCACGTTCAACGTCATGAAAGTAATTGACTTGAAAAGGTGTGAGTACCGCAGCTCACCTTGGACTTTGCGGAAGAGATGGACTGGATGCTCCCCTAGATTTCCGTTGAAGGAGGACAGGAAAACCGGGGAACAACTGAAAAATAAGGAGGACGATGAGAGCCGTCCGTTCAGTTTTCATTTCAGAATTAGACTTCTTAAACAGCAACGCAGCCCTTTCTCCTGCGGGAGCTGGGACCTGCGCGGACCCTCCCCAGGGGAACTGAGCTTAGCTGTGAGTGCTGTGGCCGCTCTGCCGCCTGCGCCCCCATCCTGGCTGACAGGGACCTCGTGGGAGAGGTGACCTGGGTTAGGCCCTGGGCCTGGGGCTTGGTCGTGTCCGGGGGGGGGGTGTCCGAGTGAACATTTGATGTCGCCTCCGTTGCTGCCCGAAGACAAGCCCCACGAGGTGGGCTGCGGTCTGTGTCCTCTGTCCTTCCCAGTGTCCCTGCTGCAGGGACTATCCAAGGTGTGTGGTTCTAGAAACCCTGGGAAGCGGTGCCCGGGTTCTCACTGTAGCCTCTGACGTTCGTTGGCGGTACTTCCTTACTGAAGGGAGTGCTCTGTGAGTAGGTTTCCCCTGAAATCTCGGCCAGAGGACGTCTGGAGCCCCCAGTGGTGACTGTGCTGAGAGCAGGGCCACGGTGCTGGCCGTGGGCAGACTCAGTGTCGTGTGGGGAGCTGACTGACGGCCTGGAGTTCGCTCATTACAGCACAGGAGGTTTTCACGGGCCTCCCTCAAAGACCTGATTTACAAGGAAGTTATGGAAACTTGCCTGGCGGAACTCCGCTCACCAGCCTTCCCCTGGCGGCCCCGTGATCGGCTCCCCCCGTGAAGCCCGGGTTCCTTTGGGTGTGGGAGCTGCCCTGGGGAAACACCCCCAGCTCCCCGGCAGGGAGGCCCTTGGACCCCCGCCCCGTTGGGGAGGACAGAGGGGAGCTGTGTGTTGACATCAGCAGGGCTGCCCTGGGAACGAGGGCGAGGGCGGTGGGCTTCCATCCCACTCGGCCTCGGCCTCGGCAGGAGGCAAGGTTTTCTCCACTTCTGTCGACTGCGATACCTCCCCGGGCGCTTCCACAGCTTTCACGGTTTCGGTTCTTCAGGGAAGTGGGCTGGACGCCTCGTGCGGTGTTCGGGGTGGGGGGCAGGGGAGCCGCCCGCTCTCCCCAGCCTCTGTGCAGGGCCGCTCCGTCTGGTTTCCGAGGGTGCCTGTCGGATTTCCCAAATTAGGAAGGGGGGCCGAGCCGGGCTGCACACACGGTTCCTGTTGTGTTCCGACAAATGGAACTTTGTTCCCTTCTTTTTCCTTAACAGCAAAGGCTGTTTGCTCTCTTTGGAGGCGGAGCTGAGGTTTGTGTTTGGGGTCCCGTCTCGAGCTTTGCTGTATGTCCGAGGCTGGTATCGAAAGGAAGGTCTTGGTTTGGGCGGTAATGCCTGGGTAGGAGGCTCGTGGGTTTGCCTGGAGCGGTGCACTCAGGAAGGACGCGCTCCCCCCCGCCCCCCCTCGCGGTAGGCGTTGGCAGCGGTGGTGGCCACGCCTTTCTGGCAGCGCGCCCGCCCCCGCCCCCCCCCCCCCCCGCGGTGGGCGGTGGCCACGCCTTTCTGGCAGGGCCTCCTGGGCTCTGCCTTCAGCTTCTGAAGCGTTTCCTTGGCCGAGTTTAACAGAATTGAACTCGGGCCTTGCCAGGACCCAGAAAATAAACGTGCAGAGCAGATTTCTGCTGTCTTCTTGTTTCTCCCCCCCCTCCCCAGTGCAACAGCCGCCCTGTCCTGGAGCCTTTTCTTTCTGCCCCTCAAATTTATAGGCGCTGTGTTAGCGCGGTGCCCTTACCATAATGTCCTTAAAATACACGTATTTAAATATATCTCGAGTGTCCAGAGAAATGGAATATTCTGGTTAGTCGATATACTTAACCTGCTCAGTGCATGGCTTCCCGGCACATGTAATAGCCAGTGCTTTTTAATTATTATTGTCATTACATTGTGTTGCATTATGTTATATTATTGAATTTCACGTTGATTAACGTTTAGGCAATAGACTCAGTTTTGCAGATTGGGTAACTGGACGTGTTAACGCCCCGGCAGCGGCTGACAGCCCCGACCAGTCTGAGGTTCCTAATGCCACATCCGCATCCTCTCACAGGAGGGGGCGGTCCCCGACCTGAGGTCAGCACGTTACTGCTGCTCTCTGGGTGGAATGTTTAAGTGTAAATGCGGTTATTACTTATTTCATGCTAGTCTTTGTTGCGTCACACCTGGCTCTTTCCTGGGTCTTCATGTTCGTGCCTAGACACCCCTTCCTCGGGAGGGAGAAGCTATGTGTAATATGGAGATAATCTTGGCATCTGACTTCAGATCAGGTTAGTGTCGGAATGGGCCAGTGTTCATCACTGCACAGACCACTGTAGTACCCGCCCCACCCATCTTCAGTGGCACTTGACCTGGTGGCCGGCTGGGCTCTGCACGCGGAGTGTCTGCAGCTCGCAGGTGGTGGTCGGGCTGCCAGCAGACGCTCCCATTTTAACACGAGTCTCTCTCCGTTAAAAACTGTGGACGTGGATTTGAGCGGAGAAGTCAGTGGCCCCCGCCCTCTGTGTGAGATGCAGGGATGCCAGCTGTCCTCTGATTCTCTGGCTGAGTGATTCTGCTAAACACAGAGAAGGCATGTTGTCGATGTCCTTGCAAGGTTAACCCAGGGTCAGAAAAGTCTGATTGTTTCCCTGTGGTCTGGCCGCTGGGTTTCAGCCGACACCCTCTGGGGGTGCCTCACCCATGTGGAAGGAATCGCTCTCCTGCCTCACACCCGCCTTTACCTCCCGATAGACTAAGTTACACAGAGACAGGGAGCGTGGTGAGCTCCTGGCCGTGTGCACCAGAGTGTGTGTGTGCAGCATGGAGGGGACAGGCAGCGGCAGAGGTGACACTTCCCTCTGGGAGCCCGTGGTCTGGGAAGCCCGGCAGGGATAAGCAGGGGCCCTTGAGGTGGGCTCCGTACAGGGGGTGGCCTTTGGGGACAGAATCTTGAAGAATGTGGGTCTGCTGGTACGAGGCCAGGCGCTATGCTTGGTGGCAGCCCGTCGCCCGCGAGCTCTGCTGTCGCCGTGTCCATCCCAGCGGCGGTGCTGTGTCTGAAGCTCCATCCCTGGAGAGCCCGGCCTTGTGGTCCACACTTGAGCCACCCAGTGCGGGATGTCCCTCTGCAGTGCCCGTTCATTTGGCAGTGAACCTTAGGAAGCCAGAACATTTGAAGTGGAATTCTGAGCTTTGTAGTTCCTCCATTCACCCAACTGGATAACCTTTGATGTTTTTCAGGCAAATCTGGAAGGTATTTGCTTTTTCAGATATATTGGACTTTCTGCCCCATTTGAGTTTCCAAACTGTAAAGCTTGGGAGCTCGACTTCCACAGTCATTTTTTGTTTGCTTGTCTTAAACCTGATGCTTCCCCCCTGAGGGATAAGAGTGTCCCTGGGCAGATGGCTTGGGTTCCTCCCCAGGGTGCCTGACCCTGTGTGGCTCTGCTGGGACCCTCTGTGTCTGAGGTCCAGGCTGAGGGTAGCCTTGGTTCGAGGAGGGGGGACGAGGGCCTCTCACACCAGCACACGTCAGTTTTTTTTGGAGTAGGATGACTTGAGGTTTTGCTGTTGTGTCTGGGACCCTGCAGAGCTGCTGCCTGGTCAGGACGGTCATCGCCCCGCCTTCCCGGGGCCTGGGCTCCTGGCTTCGTTCCCTCTTCCTGGCTGGAGCTTGTGTTTGGATCACGTGCTCACCCCTCGCCGGTCTGCACGGCTTCCCAGCACAGCAGTGAACTATGGCCTCTGCAGCCTCCAGCCTCCTCTGCTCGGTTCTGCTTTTGGGTTTTGTTTTTTAAAGACGTTCTAGCAAAATGTATTACGTTTTTAATAGAAAGAGATATTTTAGGTTAAAAACACTTAAGATGATCAGAATCCTTGGATTTGGGGACTGTGTGTGTAAAAGGTTTTTCAAAACCATTTCCTGAACTGTCTTATTGTTCTTTGGAGTTCTTACAAAACTCGGAGCCTCTGGTGTGCCAGTTGCAGACCTTCTGTAAATGCGGGTTGCTTGTTGTCGGGGGGGCCCACCCGGAAAAGCCGCCTGCCGGCCTAGAACACGCCTGCGGGGGAGGGCGGGGCCGCTGGCTGTCAGCTGGCCCCCGAGCCTGACCATTTTTCCACTACTAGGTTGTGGTTATTTTCAAAATTTGAACATACTGGTCATCAAATGTGTAACAGCTTTTTCCCCCTATTCTTGAGTCTTTCACTTCTTAAAGGACACGGTTACAACATTTAAAAAACATTTTGAAAGACTCTAGGTCTCCGGCAATACCACTCTTACCCCGGGGATGTTTGCAAGAATGACTGAAGCCGGTGTCATCGCCGCTTGCTGTGCCCGCCTCGCCTGCCCCAGGGCTCCTGCTGCCCCAGGCCTGCCTGTCTGTCTCTGGTTTACCAGGGAGGGGCCTTACATTCAGCCACTCGCCCCAGTTCCCCCACAGCGTCCCAGCGGTGTCCCAGCGGCCCATTCTCAAACCAGGCCTGTCTGATTTCAAATCCCAGGCCTTTAGCCGCAATGCTGGACCGTTTAGTCTCTGCCGTTTTCACTTGTCATTGTGTCATCAGCATTTTTAATGTTCCTCCGTGGGCCCGTTTCCGTGAGTGCTTATTGCCTGTTAGGTACTGTGTGAGCTTCTAACTACTTTGCTTATTTCATTTGATACTCACACGCCTTGTGTGTGTATCCTACACAGTAGGGTACCCTACACAGTACACACCATAAATACCCCAATTTTCCTGATGAGAACAGATCAGATGCATTAAGAGATTTGCCCAGAGACAAACAGTCCTGTAAGGCATCCTTTTCAAATGGCTGCATGATACTCCTCCATGAATGTGCACTGTGGAATTCAGCTGTTCCTCACAGGGGAGCTCTTTAGCTGTTTAGAATTAGAACAGAGGTTTGGTTTTTGTAACGAAGGTCAGGATAGCAAGGGAGGTGGATTTCTTTTGCGTATAACAGTCCCAGTGTAATCTGACATGGCAGCTCCAGGCTCTTCTGTCCTGTTGCTCTGTTACCCAGTGTCCATTTTACGGCCCACCACGGCTGCTCCAGCTCCTGCCATCGCACCCACATTCTGGCCATAGGAAGGGAAGAAGTGAGGAAGACACTCTCTTCCTCTTAAGGGCACGAACCCTCGCATCCCGCGAACCAGCACAGTCTCGTGGTTTCACAAGAGGCAGAGAAGCGTCGTCCTTAGTCGGGCAGCCGTGTGTCCAGCTGAAACGAGTTCAGTGTCGAAGCAGAAGAGGGTGCACGTCCAGGGGACTAGCCATCTCTATCGTAGTCTGCCCTTTCAGCCCCCCACGTGGTTGTGACCCTTATTCTGACATAAAAACCACTCATCCCCGTTGTCAAGGGAGGCGGCCCAAGTCCCACCTGGTGACCGCATCGCGGAGGTCCAGGGTCTCTGTTACGTGTGCGTCCCCGCATCAGGGTGCCCCGAGTGGTGGATCTGTGAAGCGCTGTGCCGAGGAGAAGCAGAGGAAGGCGGTCCCAGCTCCTGTCTGGAAAAGGGAGGAGTGGGACGCACACTCACTGGTCACAGCCGCCCTGCTCTCAGAGGCACTCCCCAAAGGGGCAGGTTCCGGGGGGCCCGCCCGGCGGCCCTGTGTCTGCACGTGGAGGGTTCTGTGTCCGCCGGCCTCCTCCGAGGTGCTCCGGAGACGACGCTGCTGTGCTTCCTGGCGGTGCCCCAGGCCGGGCAGGTGGGGGAGGGACGGTCACGCCTCCTCGCAGGCCAGGTTGGGGCTGCTCCCCCTCCGGAGTCTCCGAGCATGTTGTCTCTGTCACATCCGCAGGTCAGATGCACAGCAAGGGTCTCTGGGGGCGGGTTTCACTCTTGAAAACCCTGCTCTGGTCTTTTCTGCCGTTGGGCTGGGGCCTCTCTGCCTGTCTCACCCGAGTCGTGGCTCCTTTGAGGCCACTGAGGCTGCAGGCTCGGTGGCATCGTTTCCTGCCCCGGGCGCCGGTCCCCATGGTCCCCCTGAAGCTTGTGGCATCCTGGGCACACAGGCTTCGCTCTTGGGTATCTCGGGGGACCGCTGGACCCGGCACAGGGAAGGTGACTAGATTTCTAGCCTGCAGCACTCCCATCCTTGCCCTCTGACGAGGCAGCACCCTGTACTTCAAACTGTGTGACCGCCTGGCGACTCCTGGCCAGCGGCAGTTCTGTGCCGGCCACGAAGCAGGGTCCCGGGCCGCCCTCCCCATCGCTGCCTGAGGAAGGGCGTCCTTTGCAGAGTGATTCTCCCTCCTGGACTGAGCCTCCAAAGTTTTCTTGTATTTTCTTGGTCTTTTCCGGGAGGTGTTTTCAAGCCTGTCACCCAGCCTTCCTTGTGAAGTTTTCTTTTGTGTCACATTTACTTGTCCAGGGTCCTTGTTTTTCCCTGGAGGTGCCTTTTGGGGCTGCAGCCCGTGGGTGGCCACGGTGGCGCCCCCTCCCGTCCCGGGGACACAGGTGGTCCATGTCCTCTCTGTGAGGACTGAATGACGACAGGGAAATTATGTTTCTTTTCTGACAACTTCCTGTTGGTGAGGCCGGTGGGGGGCTTCCTCCCTAAGGACGAGATGGGAGTGAAGGTGGGTGACAGCCCGAGTCCCTGAGGCTCATGAGTGGCCGAGCGGGGCCAGACCAGCCTTCATGCAGGGATCTCTGAGCTGACGCTCAACAGGGCAGCTTCACAGGAAACCGAGGCAATACCAGTTTGGCCCAGTTTCCAGGAGCGCAGGCTTCTGCACGCTCCCAGACTAGAGCGGGCCTGGGCGTAGGAGCTTCAGGGCAAGAGCGTTTGAAAAAACAGCTTGATTCCACCGCAGTGAGAAGCCCGCGCGCTGCAGCGAAGACCCAGCGCAGCCAAAACTAAATAAATAAATGTATATGAAAAAATAAAAACAGCTCGATTGGGTGCAGCTCACACACTGCACGCAGAACCCACTCGGATCGTCCAGGCCAGTGGTTTTCAGGAGACCCGGGGAATCGTGCAGCTGCTGCCAGCCGGTGGTTGGGCGTTCGCATCGCCTCCGAAGGAAGGAAGCCCCGCGCCCGTCTGCAGGACCCCCACCCCCGCCGGGCAGCCACCAGACTACTGTCGCCTCTGCAAAGCAGGGCGAGAATTCTGTGCAGAGCTCGGGCGCTTGCACGGAGCCTCCCTTGGGCTGGTGGGCGGTGGTTTCCAGCGCGCATCCCCACCTCCGGCAGGAACCCCGACACACGGGCAGAGTGCGCTTGGGTCCAGCCTGAATGTGGAGTGCCTTCAGGAGAGTAGCTCTAATTGCAGAACACGCTCATTAAAGCTCCAGCCAGGGCCCTAAACCAGAACGAAAATGTTCCAGGGAGAGAAGTAACAGTTGGCAAACTCGGTGGGCACCCTGGGGAGGCATCTGTTTAAAATTAAGCAGCTTCCTGGTATTTTCTCCTCCTCCTGGGTAGATCAGCTGCCTCAGGATAATTTTTGGAAGAGTGAGTCAGGAGATGCTTTTGAAATAGCTGTTGCTGTAACTAATGTGAAAATGTTCATGGTTAAACCTTAGTTGGAAAATCACCGTTCCAGTAGGAAACTGTCCTGCTGCTATCAGTTATGGATGGCAGTAGACTTTGCCACTGATGACATGCCCAAATCCCTGACCTATAAAACGCTGTGCTTTGTTTCACTGAAACCCCAGTCTGTGTGCATGTGCTGTCTGTCTAGCGTCTTGGATTTGAACCGGAAAGCGTCTTGGAGGTGATCTCTCCTGCCCAGAGCATCCAGGGCTGCAGAGGGGTTACAGCAGGTGGTCCCACAGCAGAAGTCAGGCTGGGAAGCAGAGGGAAGGGGGCCTGACGATTCTCCCCGGCATCTGCCCCCTCAGCCCAGGGCCAGGCAGGCACTGACCCCCGCCCAGAGCTCTTCTCTCCGGATCTCGTGCCTTTTCTCGTCTTCACCCTAAACCCCATTTTCTGAGATTCCCTGCCTGTCTTGTGACCTCTGTCAGAGGCCAGAAGCCACAACCTCTTTCTAGCTGGTATTGACAGTTGTAGTTGTAACATGATCTTGAGGTTGTAGTCCGATCTCATGTTAACACAGGGACTTGTGCCATGCAGGAAGTCAGAACTCCACGCGCCTCTGGCAGAGAGTAACGCGTAGCTTGTTTTGTTAATTTGCAGCAGTTGAAGGAAGAGACAAATGGTAAAGGGACGTAGAAACTCTTTTTTAACTGTTTGTCAGCACTACTGCCTTCCTACCTAGCACTGGTGGAACAGGTGTGTGTGCGTGTGTGTGTGCGTGCGTGTGTGTGTGCGCGCATGTGTGTGTGCGCGCAGACCCCCCTGCTGTTCAGCCAGTCCTGTCCTTCACAGGTGGAGCTCCCCTCAGCCACGCTCTGCTCACCTGTGTGGAGCCCTCAGCCAGTTCCCAGGCTCGGGGACACTGGGCCCATCTCGGACCTGGTGGGGATGCACGTTGACTCTGACTTACAAAAGCTGACCAGCGTCTGGGTCTGGAGAGACCCTCGGCCTCAGAAAGCATCTTAGGCATGTGTGTGACGTCACTTTCTAGCCAAAAGACTGATGGAGGAGATTTCCATTGGGTGGTGGGGAACCTAAAGAAAGTGGAAAGGACAGCAAACGTTTCTTGAACTGGCTTACAAGAAGGAGATGGCGGGCGATTTTTAAATAGCCTGGGGCGGCCCTGTAAGCAGAACCGGAGGGAAGATGTCGCCATTCCAGACCTCCCCACCCGCATCCCTGACATTTTGGTGTTTAGGCGGAATTTCCCAGAAGCAAA